>NC_138091.1:48862201-50189326 GCF_964212035.1 Myotis nattereri
ATGAAAACTATTGAAATAGTTTCTCTAGGGAAAGGGAATGTGGTTGACAGAATACGAAGAGTTGATTGTTAGCGTGGAGGTTACTAAGCAGCAAAAGTTGCAGCTCCTCCAACCTGTTAGCACATGCAAGTGGGGCAGTAGTTAAAAGAAAAAATGAAACCCAACCATGGGAATTGATCCCTGATGAAGATAATATGTGGATGCAGGAAAGTTATGATAAATCAGGATAGAGAAAAAATATTCCAATAAGTTTAGAGGAGATCTTAAAGGCTTGATATTAATGAAAGCAATTTGGAAAGAAGACATTTTAATGAAAACATTTGGAAGATTTTACCTATATTTATTACAAGTTTTGAATCTTGATCGTACCAGTTTTGTTTTAGCCTTTAATTTTGACCCCTGGTGCAAAAATAGAAAGATCTCAAACTAGGTTCAGTTCATTAACAAGTGGTATGAAAAGATCTGCTACAATTATATTAAATCAAAGAATATGTGAAAGAATACCATTGCATAAAAGCACATGGGAAAAAACATGTATAGTCTTCTAATACTGACTGTAACATTTATTTTAAGCCACCTTTAATGTCATTATCCAAGATTACTTATTAATATGTACACATATTACTTATTAATATGTACACTCTACAAATAGGTTTGTCTTTATTTGTACTGTCATTTGTTGAAATCAGCCTTTGGCATAAGTGAAATTACCGAGGTGCCATGTAATAATTTTGCAGCTAAATTGGATGAATACTTACGATTGTCAGTTTTAATCTTGGCACAGTTTACACTTGATTGCATTAATCCACTGTAAATGTCATTTCATTTTCCTCAATTTTTATTGTGTTTCTATGTAAGAAACATTGATAGATGCTTGGAAGATAGAAAGATGAATGAGATTCAGCTCCTGCCCTTAAGGATCTTACAAATCGTTGGGATCTAATTAAGGAGACATGACATACATAATGAACTTAAGGGCTACAGCAATGGTAAGTGAAGTGGAGGGAGGTGAGGTGGGGAGGAGGTAACATTCCCCCCCCCCCCCCCCCCCGAACATCCACTGTGTTTACTCTCCTGTACCCCTCCCCCAATCCTGTATGATAGGTATTACTTACCTAACTTTGTAGCTTTAACCAGTTAACTGCCACGCTTCCAAACCGGAAACCATCCCCACACGCCATGATATTTTGAATTTAATTAAAAAAGTAAATTTTCAATGAATATTATAAAAATAAATATATTACAATTTGGGTGTTCTTGAATATTCTGAGTTGAAAATTCTCACGAAAAATGACTTTTTAAAGCATCTATAGACGCTTATGGTGTACAAAGGGTTAAAAAGCTTTAGGAATTTGCCCAGAGTTTCAGCTAGTTTATGTGAGAGCTTGGTTTTAAATCAGGCCTGTGTAGCTTCAAAGGTGATACTGTTTTATGACACTGCACTGCCACGGTAAGACTGATGAGTGAGGAGTCTTCGAAAGGATCACCTGATCAAGTTTCATGGCGCAGATGAAATTTTAGCTAAGTCTTGTGAAGGATGAGTAGGGCTTTTCCGTATGTGCAGCAGCAGAGAGAGGACTGCTCTGGGAAGTGGGATCTGTGAAAATGCCAATCATGTGGACACTCTAGATCAGCGGTTCTCAACCCGTGGGTCGCGACCCCTTTGGGGGTCGAACGACCTTTTCACAGGGGTCGCCTAAGACCATCAGAAAACACATATATAATTATATATTGTTTTTGTGATTAATCACCACGCTTTAATTATGTTCAATTTGTAACCATGAAAATACATCCTGCATATCAGATATTTACATGACGATTCATAACAGTAGCAAAATTACAGTTATGAAGTAGCAACGAAAATAATTTTCTGGTTGGGGGTCACCACAACATGAGGAACTGTATTAAAGGGTCGCGGCGTTAGGAAGGTTGAGAACAACTGCTCTAGATGGACCAGCTTGGCTAGAACAGATGGTCCATGTTGATTAATTTCTCTTAGCAGATTATATTGAGCGCCTGCAAAAGTTCCTGGGGATACATAGGCAATTAAGATACAATTCCTGCCCCTCAGGGAGTTTATAATCTACTTGGGGAGGCAAGCAAACATACCCATGAACCAGAGATTATAACAGGGTCATCTGGGCTTTTTGAGGTATAGACATGGTGTTGAGGGAGTGCAGAGAAGAGCTCCAACAGGTGTGTGTGTGTGTGTATGTGTGTGTGTGAGAGAGAGAGATGTATGAGGCCACATCTGAAAGATTAATGAAGTCAAGTTTCGAGGAAAAGATGAATTTGGTTTAAGATGTGAATTTGCATTACTAATATCAGGATACTCATGTAAAAATATCTTTGAGCAGTTAGAGCCATAGGATTATAGTTCAGGAGAGAGATTAGAGTAGCAGACTTGAGGATAGTTAGGACCCCTAAGGGAAGGAAACCAGAAAGAAACGAACAGAAGATCCAAGCCTGAACTTTTGGGGACAGCCATGTTAGGAGCTGGGAAGAAGAGCTAGGGAATAGTAGGGCACCTAGGATTGGGGGAAGGGGAAACAAGGATCACAGAAACCAGGAGAGGAGAGAACCCAGGGATACTGGTCAAGGTCAAAGGAGACTGCTGGTTTGGCAAGTGGGAACCATTGCCGTCCTTTCAGAGGGCAGGTTGGGAAGAGTTGTGGTGAGGCAGTCCACAATGTGGTCAGTACTAGAACTGATGACTTTGCTTATGGTATTTTATTTTCATGTACTCCAGTTTATCAGTTTTTTCTTTAATTGCTTCTGGATTTAAGGAAAAGTATAGGTGCTATTCCCATGTGGTTAATTAGGCCGGGGCTCTTGAAGCACGTCATTGTTTCAACTTTGTTATCAGTTTTCTTGCCTTACTGTTGGGATTGGGATCATTCCAATTTCTTCCTTATTTTGCTTCAAGTACAATTCTCTCTTGAAGTTTCTAGTTGAAAATTCTATTTGCATGGTTCTTTCTCTGATTGAGTAACTGAGATTTAATGAATAATTTAGTTCATCGCAGAAAGGTGAATCTGGTAATGCAGGTTATGTCTCAAGATGGCAAGGCAGATAAGCTAAATGTTTAGCATTTTCTATTGCTTATCGCATAAAGTCTGAGAATTAGACATGGATTACTTTAATGTTGTGTGACTAGATATAAATTGCTGGATGTGCCTTTGCGATTACCACCCATGGAGTCAAAGCCAGGAGGAAAGTTGTAGAACTGTTTGATGGGTTTAGTATCTTTCTCCCAGATCGCCGAGTAATGAGAACAACTAAGGTAAAGCCCATATCTCCTCATTGGCAACCTTATAAAATTCAAGGCTCTAAAATATGAAGACACGCCCATATCATATAATTTTTTTAAAAACTTATGGGACACACTGTAATGGAAGCCACAAATATATGGAAATTGCATGAAGGCTTTCTGTGTAGTACAGCAGAGTACCTAAGTGGGTGGGCTCTAGAGTCAGACAGCTTGGGTTACAATCCAGGCCCCACCACTTACTGTACTGCTTTGCTTCATCTCTAAAGTAGGAATAATAATTTTGCCTATCCTATCGGTAAATGAGTTAGTAAATACCCAGCCTTTAGAATAGTGCCGGGCACATATAGAATGCACGTTTAATAAATGTTTTTTGTTACTACTATTACTATCACTGTGATCTCAGTTTCTCAAAGCCTAAACCACTGTCTAGCCTGCAGTAGGCCAGCAAAATATGAATGAATGAAAGGATAAGATTGGTCGCTGGAATACGGCTAGTGAGGAAGAGGATGACTGGGGAGGAGGTAGGGCAGGGAATGGTGTTTTATTGATAACTATGTGACAAGCCATGCCATCTGCTTTTCTCTGGCTAATACTTGCTTTCATTTTTAACTTCATTCTTTTATTTATTTCCTGCATCCACCAAGTCACTAATTTTGCCACTGTTTGTCTTGTCTCTGCAACTGTCCTAATCCAGGTTTTCACCACTTCTGTCCTAATCCAGGTTACATCACCAGCTCCTTGACTCACTGCTGTGCCACTTAAGATCTATTCTGTTCACTGATGCAAGATTAATGTTCTTGAAAAAGTACTGTCATCACTTTATCAACATACTCAAGCACCTACCATGGATTTCTCTTGTGGATGTATTAAACCTTTTCAGTAACCTTGCACTACTCCATCTGTCCAACCTCATGCTCCCTGTGGTGGAGTGGAAGGAGTATTGGAGTCTCTTCATAAAGTAATTATGTGGCCTTGGGCAAGACACTCAGCCTTTCTGTGCCTCATTTTACTACCCGGTAAAATATGGATAATAATAATAGTAAATGTTAAAAGATCTGTAATAATAATAATAAATCTCCAACCCAATGAAAAAATGTTAGCATTTCCTTAAAAAAATCCCTTAATTATAAGCAAGGCTTTCTTTTAAATCTTGGCTGAGATACTATGCTTTATCCTATTTTCAGGCCTTTGTTGCTACTGGTTTGGAGCATCCTTTTTCCATTTTGTTGCTTATTCAAATCATTCTACCTCACTCCAAGCTCTGGCTTACATGCCATCTCCTTCATGAGGTTTCTCATGGTTAATCTAGTCATGTTCTTTTCATTTCCTGTGTATAACATAGTATTTTAGAATATGCTGTATTATTATTGTTCCCAGTGAGATAAGACATTTAAGTTCCCTTCGAAAAGGGAGGATGCCTTATACTCTTGCTGTACCCAGTAGGTACTTACTGTTTTCTGAATATTTTCATACACCTCAGTGACTTTTTCCACTTTATTTTCTTTGTCTTTATTTTGTTCTCTAAACTCTTCTTCCATATGTTTTCGTAATGATACTAGTTCAAAATTTAAATAAAGCCTAGTTGAAGACAACTAATTTAATTTTTCTTTAAGTAAATTATAACGTGCTTTTTAGATATGAGAATATTGTATAAAAATGATAAGCAATCTAAGATTCTGCATAGGATAATTAAGATATCTTAAAATAGGTAAAGATTTATACCTTAGACTAGCCGTGGGCAAACTACGGCCCGCGGGCTGGATCCGGCCTGTTTGAACTGAATAAAACTAAAAAAAAAAAAGACCGTACCCTTTTATGTAATGATGTTTACTTTGAATTTATATTAGTTCACACAAACACTCCATCCATGCTTTTGTTCCGGCCCTCCGGTCCAGTTTAAGAACCCATTGTGGCCCTCGAGTCAAAAAGTTTGACCACCCCTGCCTTAGACAGTGGTTCTCAACCTGTGGGTCGCAACCGCTTTGGCGGTCGAACGACCCCTTCACAGGGGTCGCCTAAGACCATCCTGCATATCGTATATTTACATTACGATTCATAACAGTAGCAACATTACAGTTATGAAGTAGCAACAGAAATAATTTTATGGTTGGGTCACAACTTGAGGAACTGTATTTAAAGGGCCAGAAGGTTGAGAACCACTGCCTTAGAATATATATTTTTTAACATTTTGGCTCTCACCTTTTCCTCTTCATTAAAGGTCCCTTTTTTGGTCTTGGATGTGTTGAAAATGATCTTGATACTTATAAATTGCTAAAGTGTACCTGTACTTCCAAAATTTCAGCTTTTTAATTAGGAGAATTGACTATTTTGGTTGGTTTTCTGTTTAGCTAGCCCATTAGCATAGTGTAATTTATTATTAAATGTAATAATGACTTAGCAAGTTTCATTAGCATGTTATATATATATTTTCCTATTGATTGAGTTAACTTCATTTTTCGAAAGACAATTGCTTACTATGAATTACCTGCAATAGGAAGGTAATTTCTGATATGGAACTGAAAATAGAAACATAATATCTCTTAATTTTTATAAAAATTAGTAAAGTTGAAAGTACCAAACTAATTAACCAACAAGCCTCTACAGAATCCAATAAAAAATTCTGTGGCTGTCCCCCAGTCCCCATTCATAAATCCAAGAAAATTCCCTTAGGTCCAGTTGTGGTGGCCTATCAAAATTGATCAACTCAAAGATGGCTGGTAAGGAGAGAAAATGACTTTGTTACCAGGTCTTGTTAATTTTTACTTAGGGAGTCTGGGCAGATAAGAGAAGAATAGAAGCGCTGGTCAGTGTGGCTCAGTTGGTTGGAGTGTCATCACTTACATTGAAAGGTGGCAGATTCAATTCCTGGTCAGGGCCCATACCCAGGTTTTGGGTTCAATATCCGGCCGGTCAGGGCACATACAAAAGGCAACTGATCAATGTTTCTCTCTCATAACTATCTCTCTCTCTGTCCCTCCCTCCCTCCATCTCTCTAAAATGAGTTAAAAACATATCCTTGGGTGAGGATTAAAAAAAAAAATAGAGAAAATATTGGATTACAAATGGTTCACATAGACTGGTTAAAGAATATAAGGAAAGCAATTAAACTCATTAAATCAACATGCAAATAACATTTGCAATGTCAGTTCTCAGGTAATTAGAGCTTATAGAACTTGTTGAGACTTCTCTATGTTCAAAGGCCTGTGCTAAGCACTTGACCTGAGTTTTTTTTCTCATCAGCTTTTATTTTAACTAAAAAAATTAAGTAGTTTGCCCAAAATTATCCAATAAAGGGGCTCAACTGGGACTTGAACACAGATCTATTTATCTTCAGAGCTTTTGCTTTAACATAATAAGAATCTCTGACCCGGCATTGTATGTTCCAACCTTGTGACTTAGAAAGTTAACAGGAACATAAGGGATTTTATTTTTTTTCTCAGATTGGACAAGACTTCCTTGTTTTCATTGCATTTGCAATGAAAAAACAATAAGCAGACCAATTTGAAAAGAAAAAGAATGAGAAAAGAGTTCCTGTTCTTGAAGAGGTCAGACTTATAGATCTTGTCTGTACCCAGGCTAGACTCTGCCCTAACTTTTTGAGGGTCCCTCCTGCTTGGGGTTCTGGAATTTTCTCTTTGGCAGGACTGGCCAGCTTCAGTCAGTCATTAAAATAACGAATCAGATCAGTTAGTGCTACTCCTTTTATTATGCTGGCTTTCCCAGATGGAGCTAATAACTGCTTCTCATCTGGTTTTTACTTTAAGTCTTGAACACATGATATATGTCTGAATTAATTCCATAGTAAACTATGACATTAATGGGATCTGGGCACTTGGGATTTTCCATTTTCCATAATTCAAAAGCTACCAAACTTTTTGGTGTCTCTTTTTTCACTTTTTTTTTTTTTTAATTGACACTATTATAGGTCTCTTAAAAATATTTTCCACATTGGCCATTTTGGTTAAAATGGGATGCTACGGTTAGAAATTTCTAGTCCTAAAGCTAGAAATGAGTGGATATTTACAGAACTGTGAGATGTTTTCTATTTTATTTTTCTTGACATCTAGAATACATATAAATGCTATGATCTAAATATAACCTAGCGAATTTTTTTTTAAAAACCAACTATCTAAGGATGAGTCCCCCACAACCTATACCGGCATAACTGTTGTAACAATCCGTCACACAGCCATCAAGTTGCTCTAGGAGTAAGAATATTAAGAGTAATTAACTTCGTGCCATATACTGTGTTAAGGGCTATATGTACATGTTCTCCTGCAACTCACTTAGCAACCCTGTAAGGCAGGTGCAGTTATTAGACCCGTTTTACAAAGGAGGGAACTGAAGTTTAGAGTGGTTATTTAGGGTGTCCCAAAGGATGTATATACACTTTACAGCTGATAGCTCAATGGGTATTTCTTTCTTTATGAATAAATTTAATCCATTGGGATTAATAATTATTCAAACTTGTATGCATTTTAGAGGGCACCCTTTATATCTTGCACAGGGTAATACAGCTCATAAATTAGTAGCTGAGCCAGAATTGAAACCAGGTCTGTCTTCTCTAGATCCCACACTCTCTCTCTTTTTTTTTTTTTTTTAAATATATTTTATTGATTTTTTTACAGAGAGGAAACAAGAGGGATAGAGAGTCAGAAACATCGATGAAAGAGAAACATCGATCAGCTGTCTCCTGCACACCTCCCACTGGGGATGTGCCTGCAACCAAGGTACATGCCCTTGACAGGAATCGAACCCGGGACCCCTCAGTCCGCAGGCCGACGCTCTATCCACTGAGCCAAACCGGTTAGGGCTAGATCCCACACTCTTAACCACTACCCTTCACTGACAGATGTTTAAAGTGTGCTTTGTGGTTTCCAAGACTGTTCCAGAAATCACAGTGGTGAGGATAGAACCTTTTTATTACAGCAGGTCTATTTAGGATAAGCTTGCATTTCCTACTTATACATGAATTAAAAGGAACTTTTAAGATAAGTAGATTTGAAGAATGTTGCTTTTTGTTTTTTAGCTGGTTTTAAAATGTTATTTTCGAAGATGTTTTGCAAACACTGTGATGTGAATATGTTTTGAGGATAACCGATTTGACTAGGTTAGGGTTGAATCAGTCACAATGGTAAATAATTTTATGGCAAACGCTACTTGGCCTAATATTCTAGGTTTGAGAAATATACACAATCCATTTAAGAACCGAGTAATAAGAGCTAGGGTTTGGTGGATTTATTTACTTTATCACTTACCCAGATTTTTTTATTCATTAGTTTGTGGTACTTTTCAATCTCATTCACCGCAGTCTAATCTTTGCACCCAGGAGTTGTTCCTACTCAGGGTTCTGACTCTCTGCTTGAGGTCTGATTGGTTGAACTTGAACTTCCATTGCTGAGGGAGAGCCATGTTGCTGATCATCTGTTGCATTTGTGAAAGTTGAGCACAGTGAGCACAGTAGTTACTTTCAGTTTCTGTTAAGTTAGATTTAAAGGATTGCTTCTGAAGGAATGGAAAGTAAAAGTGAAAAGATAATTCATTAAACATTGCAGTGTAGCCCAGCCGGCGTGGCTCAGCAGTTGAGCATCCACCTATGAACCAGGAAGTCACAGTTCAATTCCTGCTCAGGGCACATGCCCCGGTTGCGGGCTTGCTCCCCAGTGTCGGGTGTGCAAGAGGCAGCCAATCAATGATTCTCTCTCATCATTGATGTTCCTATCTCTCCCTCTCCCTTCCTCTCTGAAATTAATAAAAATATAAATTAAAATAGGATTTAAAAAGCTAAAACTAGAAATGTAGATTTTAGAAATAATTTTAAAGGTTTTAAAACATTTCTAGGAGATAACAAATAGTTTTACTAGATTTAGCAAATAAAAACATAGAACTGGCCCAGCCAGTGTGGCTCAGCAGTTGAGCTTGATCCTCAGTGGGGGCCGTGCAGGAGGTAGCCAATCAATGATGTTTCTCTCTCATTGGTGTTTCTAGCTCTCTATCCTTCTCCCTTCCTCTCTCTCTCTAAAATAAAAAAAATAAAAAAATAAAAAAATAAGGAACCCCCAAGTAAATTTGAATTTTAGATGAACAGTACTTTTATAGTATATCCCATGCAATATTTGGGGGGTATATTTGTACTAAAATATTATTTATTGTTTATATGGAATTCCAGTTTAACTGGGTGTCATGTATTTTATTTGGCAAACCTATTGCAAAAATATTTAGGACCAATATAAGATAATATTTTTATTTTTACATTTTACAAAGTGTTTTAATACAAGTGATTCATTTGATCTTTACTGTCACCCTGAGAAGTAAGTTTTGTTGGGAGGTGGAGAAAGGGGAGTTATTATTTTTTAACTAGCAAAATATTTAGACTCAAAAAGTAGCAACTCATCAAAGCATGAATTCATCTAAGGCTTTTTTGGGTTAGTTCAGCGCTGGAAAATTGGGTTTACAGTTGTTTGTATGGAAATAATACAATAATTAATAAATAAGAATACAAGAATAAATTATGTGTTTCTCATACTCAGCTGTAAACCTAATTTTACCCCACCCTGTATTAATTTGACAGTTAAACCTTTATGTATTTTATGAGCTTGAAGTCATTTACAGTGAGCCTGGAACTGTTGATCTCAAGCAGAGTATTAATGTTTTTTAAAGTAACATTGGTGTTGACCTTTGAGAGAGGAAAAGGAACCATATCATTCAACAAAATATATTAGGTTTTACTAGGTCCAGATTACATTCTTTATAGATTCAATAATTATAAGTGTTTGCCAACCATAATTAAATTTTTATAAACTAGATAAACAGTAAATTAAGATATTTCTGCAATTGTTATGGTACTTTTTAGCTAAATATATTTTCTTTTAGAACTTCTGAAATACAGAGAAATAAGTCAAACGCTCCTCTTTCAAATGAGTGCCAAGCCATTTCATGTTAATTTTTATGCACATCAGATACTTTTCTTTTTAATTAAGTGCATTAATTTATATGATATAATATATGTTACCCAGGAAAAAGTGTTTGTTTTATGTAAGACAACTTACCTGAGTTTTAAGGTCCTTGATAGTGGTGCAATATTTGCTATAGTCATGAACTTGACCATCAGTGTTTCCTTTTCCAAAATTCCCTTGTGCCATGATCATCACTTCAGTCTACTGCTCACCATCTCCATAGCCTGGGGTAGTTCTGCCTTTTCTATGTCAGCTTCCCATGGCTCCAAGGGCCCGTGATTTTGTTAACACTTAGGTGCACAGGATGGAGGGGGTGGGAATGCGTGGAAAGATAGGAAAGTACTTTTCATCAGGGTTTCAAGAGTAGATTATTAACGTCCACACGGATTATGATTAGATTTAGGACAATTGTCTTTAAAAATGTATATACATGTAAAACTCAGAGAGGAAGAAGAGAATAAAACTTGCGTGGATAAGGAAAGCTGTCAGTGAAAACACTAATAGAGCTACTTGAAAACCAATCAAATGAGAAAAGGGAAACCAGAAATCAGTTCGCTGTATGTGTGTGTTAGCACTCTCGTTTAACACACCTGCATTGAGGGCTGGCCCTACAAAGCCATTTGCCCTTCCAGATCCACTTTCTGCCTTCCTCCATCCTGTTTTCTGCTCCTGGATGGTAACCTTGCCCTCTGCCTTTCATTGTGTTTGCCCAGTGGGGACCCAGTCAGGAAATTAGAGGGAAGGGAGTGAGTTCAGGGTGCTTATTCCCCTGGCCTCCTCTAAAGCTGGCTGTGGCCTTTCATTAAAAGGGCACATTACATTTCATTACAATGGCCCTCTCTATGACTTTTGCTTTCTTAGTCGCCTTCCTTTGTCCCTTTGGACATGGGGGTAATAATAGCCACCCCTGGTTGTTTCCCTATACCAGTGGTCGGCAAACTCATTAGTCAGCAGAGCCAAATATCAACAGTACAACGATTGAAATTTCTCTTGAGAGCCAAATTTTTTAAACTTAAACTATGTAGGTAGGCACATTGTTATTAACTTAATTAGAGTACTCCTAAGCTGGCCTTTGCTAAAAATGTCCTCATTCTGATTGAGGTACGTTCACTGAGGTCAACCCCTTCCAACTCTCCCATCCACACTCGTCTTGTGTACTTGTTTCATCTATCTCCTTTCCAAAAACCGACTTCTGCGCATGGGCCCCGAAGTTTCAATCGCACTGTACGTGCGCACCTGCACGTGGTATTTTGTGGAATAGCCACACTCAAGGGGCCAAAGAGCGGGATGTGGCTCGCGAGCCACGGTTTGCCGACCACTGCCCTACACCATGCCCCACCTTTGTAAATAATCCTTTTATTAAACTCGCTTTGATTTTTTCCTAATTTGAATGTGCCTGTCATTTCCTGCTCATACTATATTGTCCAGTAGGCTTGTGTAAAGTCTTTACCCTCCAGGAGGCTAATAGGAAAATGAATAATTGCAATGCCATGAAATAACAGTTAATAAATGCTTATTAAAGTGTAAGATCTTCAAGGGTTGAGACTAGCATTATTCATGCTTCTTTCTTGACACTTAATGCTAGATATGCAGCAGGTGCCTATCAGTGTGGAATGGTAAAGGGAAGGGAAATGAAGGATGGAGTTGAGTAACTGTTCCAGGAAGATCCAGGTAGCCTTCACAGAGTAGCTAAGTAAACAGTCAGAAACATGCTGGTTGCATTAAATAAAGGAATTTACTGGAAGAATACCAACAGCTTCTAGAATCAAAGGAAGGCAGGAGAACAGGGCTTGGAAGATAGGCAGGACCTGGGGTGTTCTGGAAGGCTAGTTTGCAGAAACCACAGCTGAAGGCATGCATTCAATACTAGTGGGGCACCCTTATGGACAGCCTTTGGCTTTAGTTTCTTCAAGGTGTACTTATACAAGGGTCACAGGACAGTAGGCATCTCTGGATACATGTAATAATCACCGTATGGAAACTTCCTGCGCTTCTTCTTTCCCATTTCCCCCTCAGAAGTCCTGCTGACCTCTGCAAGTAAAATAGGAAGAAACAGAACATCTCAGGTGGGATCTAATTCATTGTGGCAGGCCTGCTCACCCACCTCTTCCTCACCTCCTCACTAGATGAAAGGCAGGATAATGGGGGCAGTGGGTGGGAACAATAGGTAGTTTACAAAGAGTTAGCAGGTGTTAAGTAACAATGGAAGGTGAGCTCTTCCCCCAAGAGCCAACCAAGCCTGTGTGCAGAGGTGGGGCTGTTTTGCTGAGTGTTTCCCCAACTCTGTGCAGGAGCAGAAGAACCGGTACCTACCAAAGTTTCCATTGTAGAATTTGGATCTTGGTTTTGCTGCCCTCTTCCTCTCTGCAGCTCCACCCCCCCCCCCCCCCCCCCAGCTATCCTGTGTTCTGAAGTTGCTCCCTAGTGCCCTGCAGCCACCTCCCAGATTAGTTTGTCCTCCCCTGAGGGTTTCCATTTCCCTTATTTCTCCTTTCCTTCTGAAACTGCCCAGCCGGCGTGGGAACAGGTATTAGGAGGATAACCATCTGGTAAGTCTAACGCAGTCTAAGGTGTGACTTACTGATAAAGGTGGGAAAGGGTGGAGAGGTAGTCACTGAAGCTATTTACATTAAAAAAAAAAGGCAACTTTTACCTAAGTGGAATTTCAGACACCGTGATGATAAAAGTTGTGGAGAAAGGATTGTTTGGTGTCTTTCAGTTAATCAACTTGACTGTTAGATGAGCTGCATTAGGAAAGAGGGTAATGAGGGTTCTCTTTTGTTTCGGCCTTTCCCCCCTACCTTCTGGAGGGAAGGGGCAGTCCTTTCACTTTGAATTCCCCATTTTTGTATAGTAGTTACTCACTGCATATATATTTTATATACCACAAGTTTTATGGGGTCCTGAAGATGCGAAATGAGTAGTATGTGGTTCTTGCTTTCAAAGAAGACATATCTTCGGGAACAGAGGGTAGGTGCTAAGTCATAAATAATTACAAAAGAAGGTAAGGAATTTATTAATAAAGGTTTATATAAAACACATGAAGCACCAAAAAAGAGAAACCAGCCTCTAGAGGCCTTAGGGAGATGCCATTCGAATAGAGTCTTAAAAAATGAATCGGGGGGAAAAAATGATAGAAGAGGGACCAGCCTGTAGGAAGGTGGTGTAAACGTGTCAGACATATTTTAAGAATTGTGAAAAGTTTGGTTTGGCTGGGGCATAATGTCTGTATGAGTGAGTGCCAACAGATAAGATTGGAAAAACAGGTCGAGGCCAGATAGGGAAGGACCTTGAATACCATCCTAAGGAATTTGGACTTGGTCCCACAGTCAGGGGGTGGACCATTTAAGGTTGCTAAGCAGGGGATGGACATGTGAGGTATGGTAGCCACCATCTCAGGTAGAAATTATAGTTTAACTTGAACCCTGCTGTTTGGCTTCTGTACCTATTTGCTTTGTTTAACAATGGACAGGTTATTTTGATTTTCTGAATTATATAAATCATCCCATTCGATTAAATGCCTTATTGATTGTAATGTGAATATCCCATGGGTTGTGGTCATACTGGTCTTAGAAAGCACATTTTCCTTTACCTGGAAAGGACAGCACAGTTATCCCAAGGTCAGAGGGCTCTAGACCCAAAACTGTATTTTAGATAACATGCCTAAGTTTAACCCAGGTTACCCAAGGGCTCTAGATAACATGCTGTTTCTGCTTCTGTAAACTGCTTTTTTGCGAATCAGGTTCCTCATTCCAAACCCTGGGATGTAATCAATACCTTGTGATTTTTTGTCTATATAACCCCGGAGCTGCGACCATCTTGTGACTATGAGATTTGGGAAAGCAAAATGGCCCCTCATAGTCCCGGATTGCAATAAATGTGACTCTTTAATTCGACTTCTTGAGGCGTCCTTCTGTGATTCGCGGGGTACATTACAACACATGATTTTAATTTTTAGAAAGATAATATTGTTGGCAGTGTACTAGATAGACAGGAGGGATACTGGAGGTAGAGAGATGAGAAGACAATTTGCAAGAGTCTAGGGGTTGGGGAAGAGACAATGAGAACTTCAAGAAAGTAGCAGTAGGGTAGTCAGAAGGGGGAGATAGAAGACAAATGGTGGCACTTGACTATTGACTAGTTACCAGTTGAGGACAAAGAGGGAGGGAATCTTAAATGACAAGAGGTTTCCAGTTTTGGACTTTGGGAAGTGCCATGAAGTAATATGGAAATGCAGAGGGGGAGCAGGTTTTTTGGGAAAGACAGTGAGTTCAGGATAAGGAAGGTTGGGGATGAAGCACCTGTCAACATTTAGGTATAGATATTATTCCATAGGCAGTTGCAGTGTGGGTCTGGAACTTGTGCCTAGATTTGAAGTTCTTGGCAAAGAGCAGCTATGAAACTGAATGGGATTTCTCAGGGAAGATGAATAGAGATTAGGAGCAAGGATAAAACCTCAAGGAACTATATAACATTTAAGGAGAAACAAAAGAGGTTGAAAGGAAACACTGAAAGAAAAAAGAGAGAACCAGGAGACAGAAGTTTCAAGATTTGAGTTTCAAATTCTGCAGAGAGATCAGGGAGAAACCGGACTAGAAAAATGTCCATGATATTGTCACAAAACCTTGGAGACCTGAAAGCAAGACTTTTCTGGACAACTTAGGCACAGAAGCCAGGCCATCTGTTACGAGGGAAGCAAAAGATGGAGATGGAATGAAGCCATCTGTGTCTCGTATTGCTGCAGCATCATTCTGAGTGGGTGTAAAAGACAAAAGAATGGTGAGGAGGGAAGCAAGGGTGGAGTGAAGACAAGATTGTTGGGTGTAGAATGCAGAAGCAAGCTCTTCAGTGCTTCTGGTAACAAACAAAGGAACACTCAGAGAGCCAAGAAGTGAGGTAGCACGTAGGTACCTGGAGGGAAGGAGTAATCAGAAATAATAGTGATCCAAGACTCAGTGAAGCCTCAGTGATGTAGGAAACCACTTGCCGAATGATTGATTTAAACTTCATTATAGGGGACTTATCATAAAGAACATTTAAAAAATGATGGGAAAAAAATCCTACATTTTAGTAGAAGAGTGACTGTGGTGAATGTGCATTGAGTCTGGAAGGTGTGTATCATTCTCCTTTGTACTTTTAAAATAAAATAACACTCTTTCTTGCGGAAGCTAGACTGGCTGTAGAACTCTTATTAATAAATTAATCCAGGAAGCCATAACCAGTTGCCTAGGTCGGATCCACGTGAGCTAAAACTCTCAATCCTTTCTAGTTTAGATGGGTTGTTGGGGATTCTGGTCATCAAAACTACAGAATCCAGCCAGAAAGGACCTAAAGGATGGCTTATCTTTTGAGTTTGATGTGGAGGAAAGTTAATGTGCTGTTTGACGAAGAGTCTTTGGGTATTCTGACAGACATAATACTGAACTAGAGAAATTGACAGAAAATTTCAGAATGAAATTCTCTAGACCACCAACGCATTCACTGTCATGGTGTCATCCAGGACAGAATTTGCAAGAGACCTTAAAAGTCATTTCCAGGTTTTAAATCCTAGTGTGTGATAAACTTTTTTTTTTTTTATTGTATAAACTCTTAACAACTTAACCTTTATAAGCTTTAGTCTCCTTACGTGAGAAATAATATTTAATGCATGAATTTGAGACTACCAGTTTACATAATATACCCAAAATGTTTGCTAGTGGTAGGTACTCATAAATGTTAATTCCTGTCTTTCTTCCTTTGTTAAAAATATTTAAAACAGATCAGAGCTCCATTATCAAATATCTCCGGTATCTACTTGAATATTTCCAGTGAAGGGAAGCCCATTGTCTTTCTGGGTGTTTCTGTTTTTGAGCTGCTCTGATTACTAAAAAGTTGGTATTGAACTGAAACCTGCCACACAGAATATAGCTTGCATTCTGCCACATAGAACTTAGAGGTTTTTGGATATTTGAAGAGGGTTACTCTACGCTCATAAATCTTTTGTTTTCATAGCAAAGGGGTCACCAGTTCATTCATTTGTTCCTTAGATGACATGGTTATTTACTTCCATTTATCATCTACGTTGCCATTACTTGGATTGCTTATAAATCTGTAGGATTGACCTCGCTTCTTTTTCATTGTCTTTACTATTAGTTCAAGGAATATATTTTTTGAGGAATGCATGTTAACTGTGTTTTATCCCATTGCATCAATTTTCAGCATAATATGACTTCCAGAGATGTAATATAGCCCAGAATTTCTTGTTTTCCTGTTAAATGTATATAAATTATTTATTTAAATTTAGTAATTATTAGTTACATAAAATTCCCCTCCTCCCTTGGTTTCAGGGCTTGGTTTCATACAGCTCAGGTGTCTTGAACACATTTTAATGGAAACTTGTTTTACTTACTTTTTGGGTTCACCCTTTTATCCTGGGTGTGGGACCCAGGCTTGTCACTTAGACATTTCTGATCGTGGTGTTGATTAACTAGTTGGCGTCTAAACTATAATTATCTTCCTCCTTCAGTTAAAGCCACATTTCTGTATTACAACATGAACTATTGCAAAATCTAATAATTCACATTGGAATTGTATTTCCCTGTAAGCAAACTTTCCCTGACAATTCATATTTTTCTTCTGGGTTATTCAAATGTCAGATGTTGCTGTGACACTATTGCTGAGTAGGACTTTCCTTAAAGATTGATCAGTGGGCACTTTGTAATATTACTGGTTCTGTTTTCCTATATCCTCACTTGCTGTAATAGAGTATTAAAATACACTGTGTTATTATTTCCAGATTTTAGATTTTTGAGTAACTATAAACTAGAGCCATACCTATGTGACTGCATAATCAGTGCCAAAATGAAAAATTCATTCAACATATGCTTGTATTTTAAACTGTGCCAAATTATGTGATCGACTCATAATTTTCATTGGATTTCAGTCAATCCTTTTCTCTGAATTTTTCAATCTTCTTGACAATGCGTAAACTGAATGTGATGTTTTTAAACATCACTTTGACCAAGGTGTATTTAGCATGCTTACATTCTGCTAGACCAGCCGTGGGCAAACTACGGCCCACTGGCCAGATCCGGCCTGCGGGCCGTAGTTTGCCCACAGCTGGTCTAGACAAATAGTGATGATGATAATGACTAAAATGTTCATTAGGTTCTCCTCCCTGCTGAAACCTACCTTCCCCTAAAGTGATTCTCATCTTCCCACTGGTTAGCATTCACTTCTCCTTGCTCCTTCCTTCCAACTCTACAAGCTGTAAGAACACCTCCCAGAGTCACATAGGGAGGGAGATCTTCCACTGAAGACTCAGTGGGGATTGAGTCAAATTCTCCCACCTTCACATCATCCCCTGAGGGCTTTTCCTTACTCCCAGCCTCCAATTAATGAGACAGGGAAACTAGGCTTTATTCTGCTTTATCTATAACACCACCGAGGAATGAATTCCTAGTGGCCTGGATCCAATTGTGCAGTGTTTGTTCCAGGATTATCTCTTGATTAGACATGAATTGTATTGTTGTTTTTTAAAAAAACAATGATGAAAATTTATCTTATTATTTATTAGCCTACTCAGTTACTTTTTAGATAAGTTAGAGAAATTTAACATTAAAATTACTCTACCATCCAGAATTAGCACATAAAGTTGTTTAAAATATGTGTCCAGTGAAAACATCTTAAAAGTACCTTGAAGGTACTTTTATATCATGAGAAATATAGTATAAAATATAATTAAATATTTAAGGGTATCATAATTTAAACATATGCCCTGTAAGTAAATATCTTTTTAACAGTATGGGTTACTCCTTTATAAAACTTCTAAAACTCATAAAAATGAATGAGGAGGTGTCATATCTTCCAAAGGGAGCCTCCTCACACCTTTGTTAAAATACTCAGCATATACTGTAGTTGGGGCCATGACATTTTTGCTAATTAAAAATGATCATGACTTACCTGATTTCATCTGCACCAAGGCAAGAAAAATGTATGAAGTTTTATCATGTATTTATCTTTAGTTCATAAAAACTGAGGTTATTCCAATAGACGATGTAAAGGCTTACATATAGTTGGTGCTATAAATAATTATTTGTTGAATGAATGAATGCACAAATAAATGAATATGTGATGCCCCACATGTGTACATCAATACACCAAACACATTGTTAAAAAAAGGTATACTTCAGCTGGTTAAAAAAAGTTGAATTGCAGTTCTATCCACTGGAAATGTGAGTTGCAGCCCTAAGTGATTAAAAAAATCCCATGGTATTTGCAAATAAACTTTTTAAAATGGACATACTTTTCTCAGCAGAAACTGCATGTCTGTATAACTGTAGGAGGTGGGCGCCAAGCTGATAACTCTGATGAACATATTTGGACCAGACAGGTTCATAGTGCCCTGTGTTTATGGTGTTTTTAATGAGGATCCTAAAATGTGGAGCTAATGTGATTAGACATATTATTGTCTTTTGTAAAAGATGAATCATTTCAAGTTGAGTAACTTGTTATGAGTAACATGATGACTCACTGAGCAAAGCCTGAAATACCATCTAGTTTCTTCTATCTATTAGATCTTACAAACTCTCTGCGGACTGTTCTATTAGTATGATTTATGCAAAGGTCTGCACCTAAGGGCTGTTTCCACGATTTTTCTCAGCAGCTAAAATTCACAGTCAATTTAATTTGAACTGAAGAACAGAGGGGTAAATAAAACCACTAGAAAGTAGAAGAGCTGGATCCCAAACCAAGGCAATCAGCCTCTGTATCTGTGTTAAGTGCTGTGCTCAGTGGTGTGCTGGTGTGAACCCGTTCTCCGGGGAAATATGTATGTAGAGCCCAAGTTCCATAGTGTAAATATTCCCATCACGGCCAATGCCAAGCTACCAATGGCTTAATAGCCAGATTGAATAAATTCCTGAATATCTGTCAGTTATCACTGAAGAGCAGGTGCAAGCCCATCCTAGCACACGGTTGATTATCCTACCTGGCCCTTTTGTGCTTTCAACGCAGCGTCACCTTGAAGAAAGACTATTGAGTTATTATTATCCTTTTAAATTTAACTTTATGATGTATGGTTTACATATAATAAATATATCTGTCTTAAGTGTACAGTTCGAAGAATTTTGACAAATGGATATACCCATGTAACCATTACCATAATCAAGATACAGAACATTTTTATCAGTTCTAAAGTTTCTCCTGTGACTTTTCCCAGTTAACCAGTTAATCCCTACTTCTCCACCAATCTGCTTTCTGTCACTACAGATTAGATCCGCCCCCCAGCATTTCATATAAATTGAATCATACAGTGTATATTATTGTGAGTCTGACTTCCATTGTTCAGCATAATGGTCTTGAAATTAATCCATGTGTTTTTGCGTTAGTAGTTCCATCCTTTTTTATCGGTATGTTGTATAATTCTATTGTGTGGATTTACCATAATCTATCTATTCTCTTGATGATTATTTTTCAGCTGTGAATTCTGGTCATCATAAATCCTTTTATAAAAATGTTGCAGCCTTAGCTTTTTAAAAAAAATATTTTTTATTGATTTCAGAGAGGAAGGGAGAGGGAAAGAGATTTAGATGAGAGAGAATCATTGATTGGCCGCCTCCAGCATGCCCCACACTGAGGATCGAGCCTGCAACCCTGGCATGTGCCTGGATTGGGAATCGAACCATGACCTCCTGGTTCATAGGTCAACACTCAACCACTGAGCCACAGCAGCCAGGCTTGCAGCCATAGCTTTTTAAAAAAATTTTTTAAATTTTTTATTGATTTCAGAGAGAAAGAGAGAGAGAAACATGAATGATGAGAGAGAATCATTGATCAGCTGCCTCCTGCATGCCCCCTACTGGGGATTTAGCCTGCAACCCCAGGCACATCTTGGTCACGGTGAAAAATGCTGCAGTGAACATAGGGGTGCATATATCCCTGCAAATAAGTGTTTTCAAAATTTTCAGGTAGATATCCGGAAGAGGGGTTGCTGGGTCATATGATAACTCTATTCTTAATTTTTTGAGGAACCTTCATACTGTTTTCCATAGTGACTGTACTAGTTTACATTCCCACCAGCAGTAAATGAGGCAGTTTTTAAAAAGTTTATTTTCTAAAATTCCAGTAGGTGGCACTCTTGCAAAACCCAAAAAAGTGATTGCTTTGGCGATGGATGGTTGGTTTGTAGATTGTGACCTACTTGCAAACTCATTTGTTCTGGATAGCTAAAATTCATCCCCTCCCCAATTATCAAAGTTATACATGTGGTTTGTTAAGCATTTACAAAACGTTCAATAGAAAATACAAAATACAGGGTGTTCCCCCAAAATGTATGCACACTTTGAATAATTATAAATGCAGTGTTTATTAAAATACATTTCATTTCCAAAATTGAGCTGTCAGCTGTTAAAGTGTGTATACATTTTTTTTGGTCACACACCCTGTTTTCTTCAAACTGCTAATCCCCAAAGGATAACCACTATAATAGGTTAGTAGAAACAGTATTTTCCAGACTTTTTTTCCTAGCCTGTACACAACACATGCATAAAATTTATATTAGTAAAGTTTCAGATTTTAAAATAATCATAAGTAATGTTTGTCTTTTATTGTCTGATCCTGTAGTTTTTTCTCTCTCTTTATGAATTTCTTTCTTTAACGACAGACCTCTCACTTATGCAGTGCGTTAATGACTCAGTCCAAAAGGATATTTCATGTCTGTATTGAAATAGGGCTTGTGGTCCTGTGAATGAGGGCTGGGATCTCATGAAAAGGATGCTGTGCTAATTATATTTCTCGGCAGCGAGAGTAGGGCAAAATGCCTGTAATAAGAAATATGATGCCTCCTTTGCCAACCGAAGACTGTAGAATATTTTCACCGAGATATTATCAGAATAAGACAGTGATTTTGGATGGGGAACTTTGTGAAGTCCCTGACTTTTTTTGGGGATAGTCCTCCTCCCCCATAGAATAAACGTAAGGGCAACTGATTGCTCCCAGAGTGACCAATCTAATGACCAAGCCAGAACTGAAATGCTCTTGTGACCTAATGTTGAAGTCACACATTGTCACTTGTTCAGTAAGTCTACTCTGTTCATTGTGGGAGGGGACTGTACACAGGGGCATGAGCACCAAGAGGCGAGGATCATTGGGACCATCTTGGAAGCTACCACAAGAACTAATCAATGCACAGATGGTCACTTTCTTTTTTTAAAAATATTTTTTATTTATTTTTTTACAGAGAGGAAGGGAGAGGGATAGACAGTTAGAAACATCTGTGAGAGAGAAACATCGATCAGCTGCCTCTTGCACACCTCCTACTGGGGATGTGCCTGCAACCAACGTACATGCCCTTGACCGGAATCGAACCTGGGACCCTTCAGTCCACAGGCTGATGCTCTATCTACTGAGCCAAACTGGTTAGGGCCACTTTCTTTCTTTATTTTTAGTTGAGGTATAATTGATATACAACATTATATTAATTACAGCATAATGGTTCTGTATTTTTATATAATATGAAATGATCACAATATGTCCAGCTAACAGTCATCTATTGATCATTACTTGAAAGCCATGACAGTAGATGAGGTTACCGAGGGAGAGAGTGTCGAGAGAGGAGACAAGAGGATTGGGCCAACATTCAGAGGTCACAAAGAAGAGTCTGAGAAAAAGCTTCCAGCGAGATGATGTCTCTGGGAGCCCAGTGAAGAAAATACTTCCAATGGAAGGGAATGTTGAGAAACTAAGTTAATAGCTGAGAAATAACCACCAGATTAATACTTGTGCGAAATCCCTTTTTCCTTTGAATCTCACACAATTCAGACGTAATTGTAAGGAAAACAGATGTTATGTAAAACTATCTGCAGCCACTCTGAGTACTAGAAAAATGACATTATTTGTTATTTGTGGGCTATGGACGTTGTTCAGGAAAAGCCCTCAATAATCTCTTTGGGTCTGAAAAGTATGGTTGTCCTAGGACACATTCTGGAAGGCGAGGGCTAGGCAGAGAGTTGAATTGCTATGTGTAACCAAACGAGATGACTGGAGTACACAAAAACACTAGCAAATATTAAAAGCAAGTGTGACTTCAGAAAGCTGCATGCTGAAGCAGGTCATCTTAAAATGGCATGATAACTTTCCATGGGCTTCTGCACTCAGCACTGGAATTCCTCCAGGCTTGCATGACCCACCACCCTCTCCCTTCTGCTCCCTTTCACACTCCTCGCTCATCAGTTCCCCTGCGTTCTCCATACCATTTTGGTTCTGTACAGCAAATAATAACAGGACGCAAATATTGAGTACTTGCTGGGCACCAGGATCTGTTCCTAGTGTTTTATGTATGTTATTTAATCTTTCCCACCCCACTTTAAAGATCAGGAACGTGAGGCACACAGGGATTGTTAACTAGCTGCTGGGTAGCAAGAGCCAGAATTTGAACCCAGTCTGGCTTCAGAGCCCGGGTTCTGAATCATTAAATCCTGATCTTGTTTTTTTCTGGTTTTGAATCTGTCCACCCAGATTGAACCACCGTCTACTCAAGCTTAGACTTTGGCTGCCTTCTGCTCCAACCCAGCACATGACATCTGTGATTGACTTATGTGTCTGACCCAGCCCAATAGAAGCCCCAGCCTTGGTGTCACTGGTATCAGATAGGAGGAAGGACACGGCAGCAATGTTTGTTCACACCTTTGTGAACAACGTGTGTCCTCTGTTCCCATTCTCCTCCCTCTGCCTGGTTGAGTTCTAGATGAAACATTTAGTTGTCCCCTGACATATTGTTTACTTTCTCCTCCATGTGTCCTTTGAACTTCTGTTTGCCCTATCTCATTGTATCGCCACTCCTGGAAGAGTCTCTAGTCTGGCACACTGTAAGGGGTCAGTAAGTGTTTCTTGATTGAATGAAAGAAGGTTCTAGAAAATTAACAGGACAACTGTCAATGCCCTAGAGTGGACAATAGAATTTTGCTGTGAACTTGCTGGGATAATGTACAAAGGAAAGGACTTCAAAAAGGAACCTCTTAATCTCAAACCTTGACATGTTTATCCCACTGTTTATCTACTTTTCTTATTAATATTTCACAAACCTCTATGCCCTTGACATTATTGCTGGAATCAAGAAGATACAGATTTCACACTATTACCATCAATCTTTTAAAATTAATTTTATTAAGACGATACTACTTGATCAAAGCCCTATGATTAAGAATATGTTCCAGGTTACTAGAAGAAAGTTTATTAAAAGACTACTCCAGGTCCAGAAATTTATAAGGCAATTTTGGTTTGTTATGAACACCAACATGGCCACAATGACTCATAGTTGAGTATTGTTTCGGCAGAGCAGAAAGGACTCAACGTGAATAGGAATCTAAAGAAAATGAAACAAAAATAGAGCTTGACCTAATATAGCATCTTACTCTGAAAGGAATAATTTCTTCTTGTAAATTTCTTGTGCCCAAGGAAGAAATCATGGGGCAGATCTTGTGAAATGTTATATTAGTGCTTCAAATTCCTGAACTTGAGATGAGACCATCTCCTCGTTCACCATGGTCTGGGTAACTGTTTTGATTTTTCGGGGTTTGGGAGGGTCTAAAGATAAAGAGGGAACAAAGGGGGCAAAAGTTAGTGTTTCAAATATGCACCTAAAATTGGTTGTTATTTAACTTAACCTTCTATATTAGGTATTGACTGATAAAACCCATCAAATTTAAACTTTCAAAAGTGATTTTCACATTCCAAAAAAATGTATTTTATTCAATGAAAAGGAAATGCGTTCAGTGTTGTCCTATGCACAAATGAAAATATGTTTAAGCATTTAAGTATAGTTATGGTGCTCATATACTTCTTTGCAGAGTAGAATTTTTTCTTCCTGGGCTTACAAGACATTTTAACACATTACAGACTACTCATTTTTCTGCAGGGATGCATAAATGGTTTTTCCTTGGCTCTGTATTTAAATATACTTTAAATTATTAAGAATGCTGCACTATTCAATGATATCTTATAGTTTTAGTCATTAACAAATATGACTGTGCCTTATTCTAAGGGATTCTTAGGGAATCTGCATACCTTTAGCAGAATCAGGGGACTGTGCTTGAGATTTGGAGTCAGTCACAGATGAAGTTTCATCCACACCATCACTGCAGAGAAAACAAGGGAAATGATATCACATCATGCTTTCTGGAATGAGGAGAAATAAGGAGTTTTCTATTTGGACTAAAAATTGGAAATGTACCTAAAACTATAGACAAATAAGGAAGGGGTTCCAAATTTCTTGATCAAGAATAATTGAATGAATACTATAATAACCATGTATGGTGCCAGGTGGGTACTGGAAATATTAGGGGAAATGCTTTGTAAAGTATGATTGTCTAACTACTATGCTGCACACCTGAAACCAATACAAAATAATATTGAATGTAACCAATAACTGAAAAATAAAATTTAAATTAAAGACCTCAGTTGGCAAAAAAAAAAAGCAATGTCCTAGTATTATAACTGAAAAAAATAAAAGAGTGATTGAATGACTCACCCTGAGAGTAATCAGTCTGTACAGTGCACCTTTTCAAACCCTGCCAAAATCTGGATCTCAAGGTGAAGCAAAGTAGCCATTAATGGAGGATCTGGTCTCAGAGTTAGTGTTTCTGATTTATAGCCCTGAGTTCTTCCCAGTGGGTCATGCTCCTATTACTTTAAGAAAGGTTGCTACAGTAGGTCTGAGGTGGTTCAGATGGCTATTATTTGAAGGGTCATTCTTAGTACCTGGAGACTGGTATTAGAACTCAAGTGGGTGATTTTCTAGCACTCCTTTGCAGTATGCCTCTGTCTCTGGTGCCATTGTTCATCCCAGCATTTTATGAAGTATTATCAAGTAAGACAATGGGTGACAACACTTTGCAAAGTGTAGAGTGCTTAATAAACCCAAGACTTGTTTTTACTAGATTTGTTATTTTTTGTCAACTAAAAAACCCTTTCTTCCACTGCCCCTTCCCGCTAAGCCCCATTGGGGGGTTGGTCAGCCACTGAGATTATTTCAACTTCAGTTATCTATTCACCCTTGGGCTTCGCCATCCAGCAGGTCGCGGTAGGTCTCGATCTCCAGTTCCAGGCTGGCCTTGACGTTCAGCAGTCGCTGGTGGCTGGCGTCCTGGCACTCTGTGTCCCTGCGCACCTGGAGCAGTTGCTCCTCCAGGCTGCGGATGAGCTGTTGCACCTGGGACAGCTGGCCGCAGTAGTCCCCCTCGGTTCGGGCCAAGGAGTCCTCCAGAGACGTCTTCTGCATGAGGGAGAGAAATGGCACAGACGTAACCATGGAGGGGGCTGGATGAACAAGGCAGGCCAATGGCCTAACGTAAGTTGGATGCAACATTTTCTTTGGAAGTCGGAACGATGCTGCGTGTCTGCGCGGGCCCTACCATGGCGAGGTGGGACTGGAGCTCCATCTCCAGGTTTTGAAAGACGCGTCTCGAGTCGGTGATCTCGCTCTTGCTGGACTGGAGCCGCTCAGCGTTGGTGCTGATCTCCTTCCTGAGCTCCCCGCTCTGCCACGGAGAAGAGCCAGAGGACATGAGTGAGTGCTTTTCTGCTAATGTCTCAGACAGGCCTTTTGTTTCCGTGAGTGCTACCTTTTCAATGAACCAGGCTTCCGCGTCCTTACGGTGCTGCTCAGCGATCGCTTCATACTGTGCCCTCATGTTGTTGAGGAGCCCGGTGAGGTCCACTCCTGGGGCAGCATTCATTTCTACACTGACCTGGGCGGGGCCGTCAGACTGGAAGCTTTGGAGCTCCTGGGGGCAGCAAGTGAGAGAGGAGTGCAGGGGGCCCATTATGATTTTGTGGCCTCTTCTTCTATAGCAAATATTACACATTGCATTTTATGACTGAGTTAGTTTAAGTCACACATATTAATACAATATATTAAAACATTTTAACCCCCAAACTAATATTTCTCTTGATTTTAAAAGAACTGAAGACATTTTCCTGGGCCCCTAAAATTACCATGGGCTCCAGGTGCTGTGCCTGCCATCCCTAATGAATGAGTTGGCCCTGCTTCTTGGGGACCCAGGGCCTTACTAAGAAGGGAAGGCCTGCCGGAAACAGTACATTTGGGGTTTCAGCTACAGCTGCCAAACTGAGAGCAGCGGATGGTACCTTGGCTTCCACACCGTTTCTATCACAGTCATTGATTTCCAGTAGAAACCTCCTTAGAAGCCTATTGCTAGAGTCATGACTAAGGCCCATGCTGCCTACCAGGTTCTGATAGGCATTGTGGCACAGAGTTCTGTGTGTGTGTTACACAGGGTAATGCCACTTTCTCGACATACATAACATTATGTATTATTGATAGAAT
Source organism: Myotis nattereri (assembly GCF_964212035.1). Taxonomy (NCBI): domain Eukaryota; kingdom Metazoa; phylum Chordata; class Mammalia; order Chiroptera; family Vespertilionidae; genus Myotis; species Myotis nattereri. Next base: position 48,888,753 of record NC_138091.1, read on the forward strand.
TTGTTTTTTAACTGTAAAAAAAATCACTAGATCAGGATAATTAAAATTCTTACTGTCCGTACCTAATGATGAAAATGACCAAATCAGAAAGTGCCTTTTATCGGATAAACTTTAACAGGAACTACTATCAATACCACCACCAGCAGCTGGCACATAACACACACACACACACACACACACACACACAAGAAATTAAAATGGCCATTTTAACAGGGAAATATGTATTCTCCATATCTGATCTAACTCCAGATTTGTAAATTTGAAACTAAAGCAGCCCTTTGTGGCTGACCTCCTCGTGGTTCTTCCTCAGGTAGGCCTGTTCTTCCACTAGGCTTTCGATCTGCATCTCCAGGTCGGCTCTGGACAGGGTCAGCTCATCCAGCACCCGGCGCAGGCCATTGATGTCGGCCTCCACGCTCTGGTGCAGGGCAAGCTCATTCTCATACCTGATAACCAAGTGCAAAACAGTTTAGGGAATCAACACACCCATCCTTCAGAGCTATTTTGTGCATAAATCTGTGCGACTATTTTAAAATGGCAGAATTACCATGTATGATGTTGTTTTCGCTTTAATAACTGTTGCGTCCCCTTTTTATGATAGTTTAATGCTCAGTTGGAGAGAATTGAAAAAATTATGAGGTGATGCTTTTCTCTCAGCAACGAACCCCAATAGCACTGCATCCCAGGGAACAATTTCCCCCTTGGCCGGCTGCCCTGGCTATGAACAGTAGCAGCACCTCTCTAGGAGTTTCAGACAGAATCCTAAAAGCAGTTGAAAATAAAATAATAACTAGTCTTTTATTTTTTATTATTATTATTTTTTTTCTTAACTTTTACTCATGATTTAATTTAAAACATTGATACTTCTTTAGTAGCTTTTACAAGGATTTTACAGGTTCAGGATCATCACCACTGCAACATTCTGTGTGAAAATTTTGTGGAGCAAAAGGGACATTAGTATTTCTTCTTTATGTCCAGAGGGTAGAGTAGGGGGAAGGAGAGAATATAAAAATGAGGGCATGGTTAATATTTTAGGTGTATGTGTCATCAGGAAAAAGATCATTTCATTTAACTCCCGGGCAAAAGCATTATTAATTCATTTTGATACATGGAAGGTTGAGCTTTAGGACATCGGTGGAATCATCGTGTCACATCATGAGTCAATAGCACATGAAATTAATCCATAGCCCTACGTTTAAGCAACTTGTACTTCAGGACATGTAATGTGCGAGTTGTATTGGAATCTAGTTACTTTCTAGAATGTCCAATGTAAATTTACCAGAACACTGATTGTATGGGGCAGGTGAACTGCAGAAAGTTTGAAATATTTGCTATCAATGAAGGCAGGAAAATAGGGAACAAGAAGAGATGGTGGGACATGTCAGTTTCCATTAATCTATCTTTTATTCAACTCACTTCATTCTAAAGTCGTCGGCAGCCAGTCTTGCATTGTCGGTCTGTAAGATGAGCTGGGCATTTCCAGTGCTGGCAGAAATGATCTGGCAAAACAGGGGAGGACACACTGGATAACACCCTAAAGTACCAATACTATGCAAATATTTTTTTGACAGGTAATTTTTAGGTGATGTTAAAATGCTATTTTATTAAGAGTTGAAGGCAATTAAATTTTATATATATACATATATTGATTCCAGAGAGAAAGGGAGAGGAAGAGAGAGATAGAAACATCAATGATGAGAGAGAATCATTGATTGGCTGCCTCCTGCATGCCCCACGCTGAGGACTGAGCCCACAACCCGGACATGTGCCCTGCCCGGGAATCAAACAAACCGTGACCTCCTGGTTCATATGCTGATGCGTAACCACTGAGCCATGCCAGCCGTGTGGCAATTAAATTTTCTAAAAAATATATATTGATTAAATATTTTAAAAGTTAAGGAATATACATTTCCTACAGAAAGTGGAAATAGAGTCCCTTTATGATAAATGGTAAAAGTAAATTAAATATCTCAATATGAGAAATTTCTCCAAGTATAGTGCAATTGAAAAAATTCTCACTGTTAAAACACTGTAATAGTAAACAACAACAACAACAAATCAACATAATTCCCAGAGCCCCTCCAAAACCATATTGTTACCTTATTCCTGAGGTCTTCAATCAGTGGATAATATTTACTGTAATCATTCTGTGGCCCAGGATCTTCAGTCCCAGATCCTCGTGTTTCATACCACACATGAATGTTGTTTTCTAGCTCAGTATTAGCCTCTTCTAGAGCTCGAACCTTATCTAGGTAGGAAGCCAATCTGTCATTAAGATTTTGCATGGCTTCCTTTTCTGATCCGGAAAGAAGGCCTCCATCATTGCCAGAGAGAATACATAGAGAGCCCCGTCCTGGGCTTCCTCCAAATCCAATCCCCAGGCCTCCTCCATAAGCAGTGCCCAGCACTCCTGCGCAGGAACTTCCCGAGCCACCACCAAAGCCTGAACTAGAACCAAACACGGAAGCAGCAGAGAAACCTCCCCCATAGCTGCCTCCAAAGCCAAGGCCGCTTCCCCCATAGCCACTTCCAACACTGGAGGCAGACATGCCCCTGGCTCTGCCCGGTGTCCCACTCTGGGAGGACAGCTGCCGAGGCAGCCCAGAGTACTGCACTAAGAGTGACATGGTGCTGGAGAGATCCACAGCCTGGGAAGGTGGCCAGAACCTGAGAGGAAGCAGTGGCAGCCAGGCACAAAGGCTACCTTTTTATAGATCATGAAATGGGTGTTGCAGTTGAAAAGTTCACTCTCTCCATTCAGAAATATAGGGTCCCCCCTTTTTTTGACCAGCTCAACATCTAAATGATTAATGCATCTTGAAAATTCATTGGTATAGACATAATTGAATAATTGTGCCCATTACGTATTTGATATACAGAAAAGGAAATCTAGGTGGAGTAGAGATGGTTGTCATAAGGAATTTTTCTTCTCCAAATTGTCTTGTATACAATAAAAATGGGCTATCACTTGCTTACAGAGTCAGAAGGAATGTACCAAGTTCAAAGTGTGCCTCAGTGATTTGATCACACAATATGGGAGAACGATTACCTTCAGTTTTTGAACTTGGAACCAATTTTGTGTTGACATGTATACTTTCTAACTCTAATGTATATATGTAAATTTAAATAATTTTGCTCGATATCTATACATTGTGTTTACACATTATACCTTTATGTTTCTATACATATTATGTAATATCCTGGTCTGTAAGTTTCTCAGTTAGGGACTATGTCTAATTAATTTTTTATCCTGAGTCATCGTCTAGTGTTTGGCTAAACTTTATCCACGCACTCCTGGAGTTATTTCACTTGAAAGAACTTAATCCTTAATATGCTTGAAAGTGTCATTTAAAATTAATTTCATTTGAAAATGACTTTGCTCTAATTTTCTGGTATGCTTTGGCCAAGAGTTATTCTGAATTCAATTATAAATGGGGAGCAACTTCAGAAGTTGCAAAGAAATATTTATTCTTCAGTGTTTATTTTGGTGGGGGAGTGGAGGGAGGGCTAAGTTAAATAATCATATCTCTATTCTGGAGTTTTTAGAAGTGGAAATAATTTCGTTGACAGCTGTAAAAATGTAGGAAGGTGGGAATGCATAAAACAGAAGCAATCTTGGTCTTGTTGGCAAAGTGATTACATAAGATGAGGCAGAGAAGAAAATGACTAGAATTAGGGTGAACTGTTAAAAAAGATTATATCTTCATTTTCATAGAGTTTCCAGAATACTCAAAATGGAGATAATTATTTATGTGGTCTTTGTAAATCTTTAGGTTTTTATTAAGTACAGCTAGAGGCCCGGTGCACGAAATTTGTGCATGGGGGGTGGGGGAGGCGAGAGGAGGTTCCCCTCAGCCCAGCCTGCACCCTCTCCAATCTGGGACCCCTCGGGGGATGTTTGACTGCCAGTTTAGGTCTGACCACAGACTGATTGCCCCTCACTGCCCCCCACCCCCACCCCCCCTTGCTGGCCTGATCACCTCTAACTGCCTCTGCCTGCTGGCGTGGTTGCCCCCAACTGCCCCCCCCTCCCCCCCCGCCGGTCTGGTTGCCCCATGCAGCCTGCTGTTTGGTGGTTTGGTTGCCCCTCACTGCCCCCACTGCCTGCCTGGTTGCCACATGCAGCCTGCAGCTCGGTCGTTTGGTCGCCCCTCACTAACCCCCCAGCCGGCCGGATCATCCCATGCAGCCTGTGGCTCTGTCGTTTGGTCACCTCTCACTGCCCCCCCTGCCGGCCTGGTTGCTCCATGCAGCCTGTTTGGTCGTCCGTTCGGTTGTGATGGTTGCTTAGGCTTTTATATAGATAGATGTGTGCTCATCTTCTTATGTCTGGGTACTTTTCTGGTCTTTGAATTCAGAATTTGGCACCTGAGTTAAAGACAGATAAACCTTCCATTTTCTGCAATTCAGTGATCACATGGTTCAGACTATCTTTCACTTTTGTGTGAACAAAAATGTAAGGTCCTGTGAATGAGTGAAAGAATATTGGGTTACTGCTGATTTATGCTGTGCTTTTGAGATGAGGATGAACAAGGACCCCAGGGGTCACACTTGAGGATGAGTTCTATGAAATTAACCAAGAAATTACCTTTATCAAGAATCCAGGGGCCCCAGAAAGGAGATTTTGCAGCTCAAAAACAGAAGAAATTCAAGAGAAAGAGATTTATTTGCACAGACCCTCTGCTTCATGAGGTTTAATATCATTGAAAATGTGCTGTAATTTTCAGGAACATTAATAAATTGATATTAGGTGGTCTATAGCTTGTAATTAATGTTTCATGGTAAAGATGGCAGTAATGATGTTTTAAATATCCTAATGCTCATTGGATTTCACTTTCGCTGGCAATTTGCAGCTCCTTTGAGTAAAACATTTATGTTCAATTACAGAGACTGATAGATAGATGGGCCACCCCCTCCACCCCACCAGTAGAAAGCGCTAACGGTGCTTTCTGACGGCTGCTTTCCTGCAGGGAGCAGACATTACAGCTCCACTTCTCAGGCCCTCAGCAGCATCTCCGTCTGGCAGGGGTTTATACACTTTCTTCCACTTCTTGGACTTCAGATGACACGACCTTGCCGTCCACTACTTCTTCCACCACTGTCTTAATCTTCCTGGTTTTCTTTACATCTGAATTTAGATTGAAATATAAAATGTTAATTCAGACACGTAACTCTGCTGGTTTATAATTCTCAACTTCAATTGTTTTGTATATCCTTCCTTCTTTTAGACAAAAGTTCTCTTTCTTAAGTGATCTTAAGTCCATTTTAAAAATCAATGCAGAAAAGGTGCCACTCTCCCCAAATTTATACATTTTCTACTCTTCCCACCCCCAAAGAGAAATATATAATATTGAAGTAAGCAAATTGCACATTTTCACCCTGTTTTTCATTTTCAAGATTTCAGGATGTCTCAGGACAACAGTAGCATAGGGCCAAGAAAGTCACCCTGTCCTGGGGGTGTGACAGATTTCCCACAGGGAGGCCTCCTTTATGTGATCTGCTTGCTTTTCAGAATCCCGAGGGTAATATCAGCTCACCTGAGAACTGATCTCCCTTTCCTTTTCACCAGTGGCAGCTAAGAAGTGGTAAGCTACTGAGTGAGAGTTTAGTCTTATAGGTAATGTGTGAAATTAGAACACTTACCTGCTTTCTCCTCCAGGATGCTTCTTTTAAGAAAAGAAAAAGAAACAGAAAAAAAGTGTTATTGCCATGTTGAAGATGAAGCACCGTCCTGTCATTTTGTTTCAAAATAAAGTCTCAGTGATGTGTGTTTTAATCCTGTGTTTGTATTTTCCCCCCTTTTATTATGCTTGTCTCTTCTAACTTGAGTGTCATGCTTTTTTTTTTTTGTTAATCCTCACCTGAGGATATTTTTCCATTGATTTTTTTAGAGAGAGTGGAAGGGGGTGGGGAGGGGGGAGACTCAGAGAGAAAAACAACGATGTGAGAGAGACGCATTGATTGGTTGCCTCCTGCACACGTGGCTTGACCAGGGCTGGGGGTCCAGCCTTCATCCGGGGTCGAACCCGGGACTCTTCAGTTCAAGGGCCAAACTCTATCCATTGAGCCCAACCGGCTAGGGCAGAGTGTCTTACTTTTTAACTTGAAAAATACGGAGCTTCCAAACGGACTCATTTAACACATGCTAGACGTTTTCCTAATTAAAATATTCCAACTATAATAGAAGTTGAAATCTGTGTTCTCTGTGACTTTCTTGGGTGTGGTATTTGAAGACAGTTGCTGCTGCAACACCGGTGATTCTTCAACTGGTTCCCACAGACCTCTGTGGCCGGTGGTGAAGTTCATGACCTCTCAGTGAGAATTTTAAAAAGTTATTTTGCTTTCAATTATGTATTCATTATAAAAATGAACATTTGCATAATCTTTATCATCTCTATAACACAGCCTCAAGTACAAAGCCTATATTTGGTATTTTGGGGGTGTGGGCACTTTTGGATATATTTTTTTGCTTTGTTGCTGTGTGTGTATGTGTGTGTGTGTGTGTGTGTGTGTGTGTGTAATTGATTTTGTGATAGGCATTGCATTGATGCTGGGGAATGAGTGACAGGGCTTAACGTGTGGACATTAACATAGCACATTGTGTAGACATATCCCTGGATTCTAATAAGGTCCTTACAGATCTTCTCCTTCCAGGAGGCGCCGGTAAGTAGCGATTTCCTGCTCCAGCCTGATCTTCATGTCCAGGAGCTCATTGTACTCCTTGTTCTGGCGTTCTGCATCCGCCCGGACCTGCATCAGTTGGGCTTCTATGGAGTTCAGCAGGGCCTGGAGGGTGGCCAGCTGGCTGTGATAACGAGCTTTGGTATCTTGCAGCGTCTGCTCCAAAGATTGTTTCTGCGAGCACAAGAAAAAGTGGACATTTCTTGAGGATTTGATTTAAGAGGTGGCTCAATTTTAATCTTTTGAGAGGAATTTCTGTAGCTTGTTATGGGCATCATGCATAATTCTGGCTTTATCTCCCACTCTCTTCCTCTAGGCAACCCCAGTCAGTCAGCTAGGACCATTAGCTTTTCGGTTTTTTTTTTTGTTTGTTTTTAGCTTTGCGCTCACTGTTCTCTCACTGTATATTGTATTATTGTTTTCAATATTTGCTTCCCCTCCCTGCGGTTTATGGTGCCACTTCATTTGGAGGATTAGCCTTCCTCATCCTATTAACACCAGGCTTGGTCATATGATTTTCTTTGGCTAATTAGATGCAAGTGAAACTGACAATTGCCTTTTCTGAGAAGCTTTAAGAGGGATCACATGGTCTAACTATTGCTCTTTTCTTTGGGCCACAACACTGGCATGCCCCAGCCAGAGCTGCAGCCAAACCATGATGGATGCAGTGTTGTGAGCCACTATGATTTTGGGGTTGTTACCAGAGCATAATTTGTCACATGCTGACTGATTTGCTTTGCCCAGAATGTCTTTACTCCTATTCTCTAGCTTAAAAACTAAAGTTTTCAGATCTAGTTGAAATGCCACTTTCACTATAAATCTTCCAGACCTTCTTCCTCTGCATCCTTGCAGTTCATTGCCCTTTCCCTTGATTTCTTTCTGTTTTTTAATCATAATCTGTTGTTTGGCCCGCTTCCCTGCCAGCTTTGCAAGGGGAGGGGTGGTTTCTTACTTTCAAAGTTCCTAATGCAGGCACTTAGTAAATAGACAGGACACCGAGAGCTGGAAGTTAGATGTGCTTTACCATACTGAGATGGGACTTGAGGTCTATCTCCAAGTTTTGGTAGGTGCGTCTCAGCTCCTTTACTTGAACCTCCGATTGCTTTAATTCTGCAGTGTCCACCGAGACTTGTTGCTGCAGAGTTTCAGTCTAAAATCCCAAAAATGAAAAAAGTAAATAAGAGAAAAAAGACAGAAAGAAAGAAAGGAAGAAAAAAGAAAGAGAGAAAGGAAGAAAGAGTTATCTCTTTGTGGAGGACAACTTCTACACATTTGCTTATCCTTTAGAATTATGCTATTACCTGTATCTCAAACTCTTCTTTGGCCTTCTTAAGGTTCTCTTGGGCCAAGACTTCATATTTCTGCCTCATTTCATCCATGATGGCACTGAGGTTCAGGGCTGGAGCAGCCATCAGCTCCACATTGACAGTACTGCCCAGCTGTTTGCGTAGGCTGTCCACTTCCTACGAGAACGAAAATCCTGGCTGATTATAGTCTGAAGTGTATTCTCAGAAGAGGCTGGGCAGAAAAGACTTTATACATTTTATGGCTTTTTTCACTGGGAGTGAGTCAAAAAAGGAAGAACATAATAGGCAGGGCTTTTTTATGGTCCAGATATTTCTCTAAGTTATTTATCCCCGATAGAAACCTTATGAAAAGAAGTTAGGGGTAACATCATTATTGTTGTCATCTTTACCATCACCATCACCACCCAATCTTCTTTATCCTCCTCTTTCCACCATTCCCAATACCACTTCTGAAATGTATTTATTTATTTATTTTTTACCTCCTGATGCTCTTTTTTGAGGATAACCAGGTCTTTATTCAGTTCTTCAATTTGAGCCTCCAAGTCTGTTTTGCTTAGGGTTAGATCATCATAAACCTTACTCAGGCCCTGGAGGTCAGCTTCCACTGTTAGGCGCATCCCTCTTTCAGTCTCATACCTGTGAATTAATAAGCAGAGATAACTGAGTCCTTCCAAAACCATTATAGAAGAGATAATCTTAATATAACGAGATAGGTTTATATGTAGTATATGAGGATTTCAATTTCAATACATCATTGTATCCCTCTTTATACATTTCAAAAATGTTCCTGAGAGCCTAGGAATCAGATCATTTGCCCCATATATAATCTCTGTGATTTGGTTAAAAAAAAAATCAATCAGAAACTACTTTAAGAAGTTTCTAGCCCAGCCTGTGTGACTCAGTGGTTGAGAATAGATCCATGAACCAGAAAGTCACAATTCGTTTCCCAGTCAGGGCACACGCCCAGATTGTGGGCTCCATCCCCAGTAGGGGATGTGTAAGAGGCAGGCAGTCAATGATTCTTTTTCATCATTGATGTTTCTATCTCTCTCTTCCTCTCTCTTCCTCTCTGAAATCAATAAAAAACATTTTTAAATTCTAGGATATAGTTACAAAGAAAAAATTTGTAAATATTTACAAATATTTACAAGGAACATGGATGACTCATTTGCAGAATTACTAAGGTAGACAAATGACTCTCTTTAGATAACAGACGGACAGCTATGCAGAGTTATTGATTTCAGAGAGGAAGGGAGAGGGAGAGAAAGGGAGAGGCACATGCCCTGGTTGTGGGCTCTATCTTCAGTAGGGGGCATACAGGAGGCAGCTGATCAATTATTTTCTCTCATCATTGATGTTTCTATATCTCTTCATCTCCATTCCTATCTGAAATCAATAAAAATATATTTTAAAAATAATAAAAAATTACTTTAACTATTGTGTCAGCAAAGGGTTCTCATTGATATCAAAATAACTGAATTTACTTAATGAATATACATGATCAATTTATTTTTATTACTTTGTAAGCAGATGTATCCAAAGTAAATTATCTTAAAAATTCATGCATTCCCTTCTAAAATTTTATATAATCCCATTTTTATTAAAGTAGTAATGTTTAAAAATGATAATGAAATAGAACAATCAGATGTTGACTGGAATTAATGAACTTTTACTGCTTTAATCTTCAGATCTGCTCTCATTTTTTTTTTTTCATTTTGACCCCCGTAGCATTAAGATGTCACCCTTTTAAAGCATAAAGGACTCGTTAGTGCAGATGTGTTGTACAAATTCAGGTGAGGAAGCCCTAGTGTGGAAGCAGTTTCTGAGGTACAACTCTGGTTACATGTAGTGTGATATGACTACAAGAGAGGGAGCAGATTGAACTGATTTAATCATCGTCCTAGTTCTTTGGTTGGTCAGACTGTGTTGTAAAACACAGGAAAGCTAGAAAGCATCAAGAGTCACGTCACCCCTGGAACTTTGGGCATACACTTGTAGGCAGTGGGAGGAACATGGATGACTCATTTGCAGAATTACTAAGGTAGACAAATGACTCTCTTTAGATAACAGACGGACAGCTATGCAGAGTTATTGATTTCAGAGAGGAAGGGAGAGAGAGAGAGAGAGAGAGAAACATCAATGATGAGAGAATCATTGATCGGCTGCCCCTTGCAAGCCCCACACTGGGGATCGAGCCCGCAACCTGGGCATGTGCCCTTGACTGGAATCAAACCTGAGATCCTTCAGTCTGCAGGCCGACACTCTATCCACTGAGCCAAACTGGATAGGGTCCTATTCAGAGTTTTAAATTGCTTTGTTATTCTGAAGGGCAGAATTAGGTTCAGTATGTGAGAAGGTAGATGCTGGGTTACTAAAAAAGAACGTTCTAACAAGTAGAGCTAACCAACAAGAACAACAGTTACTGGAGGCGTTCAGTTACACGCTGGTAACGGAATCTTAAGACTGTGGGAGAGGGACTGTACCAGATAGTTTCTAACACCCTTTAAATGCCAAGATTCTGAAACTATTTAGTGGTAGCTCCTTTACCAACAATGGAAAGCTTGGTATCATAAAGGACCACTGAAAGACATTCCTTTTCAGGAACTTTTGCCATGGAATTAGAGAACCTACTTCAGTCTGAAGTCCTCAGCCGCCAGTTTAGCATTATCGATTTTCAGGACACACAGAGCATTTTGCCGTTGAGCATCTTTAATCTGGAAAACACATGAGAAAGAATGACATTTTCAACTGGGTAGGAGTTTGAATGATTGCATTTATACTCAGGTACGACTACTGTTATATCAAAGATGATGTTCATTTCAATAATTTCCATATGAAAATGGAAAGGAAGAATAATGATATGGCTATTGAACATAATAGATTTGTAAAATGCAATGCTTGTCTCACAGTTTGGTCAGCTTTCTTGTGATTTCATCAAAGGAGATTTTAATTCACCTTGAGGCATCAAACCTTATTGAGTGCCTTGCCTTTATTCCTGCTTAGAACATTTCTCTGAGCTCCTCTCACTCAGTGAACCCCTCCTCTTTTTCCTCCTCCTCCATGTCTCAGCTTAGACGTTCATTGCTTCAAGCCTTCACGATTTCCTCAAAACAGAGCTGGGTGGATGAACTACTTGTGCCCTCATTGCCCTACACAGTCCCCCATGTGTGTGGGATAAATGTTGCCTTTGTCCATGCCTGTTTCCTAAGTCACCTTACATTTACCATCATATTTCCCATTGTCCAGCATGGCAACTAGCACCTAGTTAGTGTCGACTAAATATTGGCTGATGAATAGACACTTAGGTGGTGGGAGTTGTGCTATGCACGGGGGCTATCAGGATGGATAAGCCCCTGCTCTTAAGTAGCTGTCACCTATTGGATGAATTGTCTAACTCACATGGATCAGAAGTCTGCTTGTAGAAAATGTTATAATGACATATCTCTTTCAGCTTATCCCATCCTAGAAAGAGCTGCCTTCCTTCAGATACAGGGGCTGCCCAGCTAAATGGAAGAAATGGCTGTGCCAATGGGTTTGGGGCAATCCATAGTGGATTCAGAAACATGAACCATGAGACAGGTAGGGGGAATGGTTGGCTGATTTTGAATGTGTGTAGTGGGAGTCGGAGAAGAATGACCTGTTGGCAGAAAGGACCATTTAAACACCTTGGCCTCTCACATCCACATAGTTCCTGAAACACCAAAGTAACTTCCTGTAGAATCTGCATCAAATTGTACTGCTGTCTAATACAACACAAGAAAAAGAGACTTGCTGGTAAGTGGCCTTTGCTCAGTCTAAAGGAACACGAATGTTAAAATAGAAAGGGAAAGAAAAGGGACACTTTTCTTGATTAGATAAGAATATTCCAGCAGTGCAAATGCTCTGAGTCATATCTGAGATCTTCAATTAGGAGCAAAGTCTTCTTTTATGTCACACAATCGATAAAACTGAGAACTCCACCTTTCTTGGATGACATGGTTCTGATACAATTGCCATAAATTTTAATTGGGGGCAATAGAACATTTTATTACTATGGAAGTGGTGTCTGCACTGCTTGCTGTTGATGATCAGATTATTAAATAGGACATTTAAAAGTCCAGGTATCATTAAGACCCATACCCCTTCCCCTCATTTCTACCCTGAAAAACTGTATCATTGAAATCTAATGATATAGTATTCTAATACTTATATTGTACCATTTATATAAATGAAAAGAGGAAACTCTCTAAATTGACAGGGGTTTCAAGAGTTGATGGGAACTAGGTGAAAAACTAAGAGAGATTTATTATCACTTAAAAATTTAGCTTTTTCAGATAAAAAGGCTTACTATTCTCTTAGCCCTGACTTAGTAAACTATGACAAAAATACAGAGTATAAGATTGGAGGATAAAATTTTTATATTTTATATATAATTAGGTTTTAAAACTTTAAAAAGTATGATTCACAGTCATCCTATTATGTAGTCAGGGTAGATGATAGAATATACCATCTTTATCGATGTTGCATTTCAGCCTAATTTGCTTTACAACATCCATTTGAACCCACCTAATGTATATGCCCTCTTGATATATCATGCAGCTAAATAATGGAGCAGAAAACTCAGCATCATCCCTTACCTGAGCTCGCAGCTCTTCAATTTCTTTGTAGTATGCACTGTAGTCCCGACTGGTGCTGGGCGCGTTTGATTCATACCACTGCTTAATCTGCATCTCAAGTTGGAGGTTGGACTGCTCCAGGGACCGCACTTTTTCTAGGTAGCTTGCTAGGCGGTCATTGAGGTTTCTCATGGCCATCTTCTCATTGCCAAAAAACAGGTCGCCTCTGTTGAGATCATTCCCATAGCTCACCAAGCTTTTGGAGGTTGAGATGCGGGTGCCGTGGCCTCCAGCTCCCCCATAGACGCTAGGTGCTGCCCCCAGGAGCTGCCTGCCCCCAGTCCTGTACATGTTGACCATAGAAGCCTGCGAGGAGGAACTCAGGCTTCTTTGCAAGCTTCTGCGTGTGAAATCCATTGGGGATTCTAGGAGGGAGCACCTGTAGCTTCAGGATGGGTGGAGCAGAGTCTGTCCCTCTGTGGTGAAGGAACTGCCTTTTATAGTGTTCACAGGAAAGACACTCCTCCTCTGCTGACATCTCACCTGAGGATTGACACCACAGTCCACCTTGCCTTGCTCCCCCCACCCCTTTTACAGCAATCTGTTTAATTCCTTTCTAGAAATTACCACGAGAGGCATTTCTTAGAGGCTTTTCTCGGGGGCAGTTTCTATTTTTCAGTAGAGGTAACAAAAGGAAACAAGAAAGGGTGTTCTTTTAGCTCTTGGACCTGCCTTGACAAATGTTTTCATCCTAATATATACATGAAGAATATTTGCAATCTCCATGAATAATTTGGGTACCTAAAAAGACAGAGGTGGCTACATAATAAGTCACAATGGTGATAAAGAACAATGCTTAAAATTTTTTTCAATTTTTTTTTCTTTTGGGTGAGAATATTTAAGTTCTATTCTCAATAAAATTTAGTTATACAACACAGTGTTATCTGCTATACTCACTATGTTTTACATTTTATACTCAGACATTATTCATCTTATAGCCGGAACTTTGTCCTCTTTTACCAACAACCTTCTTTCCCTGTTTCCTCCACCCCCCAGCCCCTGGCAACCACTTTTCTACTCTCTCCTTCTCCTCCTCTTTCAGATTCCACGTATAAGTGATACCATGCAGTATTTGTCTTTCTCTGTCTGGCTTATTTACTTAGCATAATCCCCTCAAGGTCCACCATGTTGTTCCAAATAGCAGGACTTCCTGCTTTTCTATGGCCGAATGATACTCCATGTATATATATGGAATATGATAATTTGGAATATTATAATATAGAATATGCTATCCATGGAATATGATATGTATGGAACATTATATATATGTATATATATGCATCAACCAGCACTCCCTGAGAGCTCACCAATAATGACTGGATATGTCATAAGCAGATCTTACTGCTTATTAAAAAGCTGTAAATTACTCTGAAAGTGGATGTCGCAGTTAAAACCTGCAGTGAAGAATTTTTTATAGACACATGTTCTGTATATGTGTATTCACAAAATTAATTTGTTTTATTGCTTAGTGGGGGAGAAGGAGGTTTGATTAAAGTCACTGGAAAATTGTACTGTTTAAATTATACCCATTTCGCAGTGATTTAGTTTCAGCTAAGAGGTTCATACACTAAGGCATATGATCCAGGTGTGTAGAAGCATTATTTAAATAAAGTATTAGCTTTATAACTAAAAAGGAAAATAAGTGCGGTTGTTTAACATAATAGTTTTTGAAGTTCTCTTCTTTAGTACAGTTCTTCCTTACTAGTATGTCTGGATCCAATTATGTTTAAGTGAGTTAAAATTTCATTAGAATGCTTAAAATCATTTTGAATATTTTGGAGAAATAACTTTGTCTATGTGTTATTCCACCAGTTTTTTGGGCTAGTGTTTGTAGGCTTTTGAGATTTCAAATTTAAATGAAATATGGGACATTAGCACTATTTTATGGGGTTCAGTCGTCTAATCTACTCCTTTGTTGAGTAGAAAAGTTTCTGTTGTGAAGACCTCCACATGTTTACGTAAGGACAGGAAAACTTGATGGCTCCTCTATCACGTTGAGTTTTATGCCTTGGTAGGTTTTAAATCTTATTATATGATCACAGGAAATCAAGGTAGCATTTCACAGCAGCTAAGTTTTCTGAATTACACTTGAGGAATAGATACAGATCCTATTGACTCTTGTTCATACATAAGTCATGAATTTACAACCCCTGATATTCCAGTCTGTTGGATGACTGCAAAATATTTATTAGATCTAAACTTCCTTATGACTAATAGGAGGCACATTTTTACCTCATAGATAGACTCTGCTGAGGGTGTTAATGATTAATGTTAAGTATGGCCAGTATTTTGGAGAGCTATCATAAGCACTGTAGTTTTAAGAGGACTTTGAACTTTGCCCCCTCATTATGGATAAGCTATTGCAGCCCAGAAGTGATACATAGAGAATCTGCAGTCTGTGGGGAAGAGTTGTCTTTCCCAGACGTCTTAGTCAGGATACGTTGCTCTGATTGGTTGAGAAGGAGGGCACATAAGAACTGTGGGTGTTTGTATGCATTGTGGTTCTAGATACTTGATATAACTCAGAGTTAAGTCAGAAAAAAATCTTGGTCTCTGTGCTTTAAAAACTGGTTTACTTAGTGAAATAGTTCCAAGTGAAAGGATATGATGTCTTTGATTGGCTTCCAAATAAAATGGGAGGGAGGGAGAGGAACGGAAGAAGTATAGATGAAGGAAGTTTGGCCATGAGTTATTTGTTGAAGCTGAAAAATGGATACATGGGGATTTATTATACTGTCCTAACTACTCTAGTGTTTGTTTGAAAATTTCTATAATAAGACATTTTAAGATCCTGGTGCAGTGAACTTTCATTATTGCATTTACATAGTTAATCTGGCATATTCAAGTTTTGGTGTGTACTCATTTGGTGCACACTTCAGTGAGTTGGTAGATTTGTTGTCTCGTAGTGGCTCAAACATAGTAGGCACTTGATACTCACTTTCCAAATGAACGACGAGTGAGTGAATGAATGAAAGTGCTGATGCCCAGTTTAAAGGAGAGGAGCATCTGTGGGGGGTTCTCTGTGCTCATTGGCTGCTGTGTCTGCTGGTCATGTTAAGAAAGTAAGAATTGCAACCCAGGAGTTCAGTGACATGGAGTATGGCAGACTGGATACTCCTAATGCCACTATCCCGAATGTTCTTAGTGGAAACAACTAAAGTGCATTATCTATTTCCTCCCTCCCTCCCTCCCTCCCTCCCTCCCTCTCTCCTTCCCTCCCTTCCTTCTTCTCTCCCTCCCACCCTCCCTCCTCTATCCCTCCCTCTCTTCCTTCCATCCTTCTTCCCTATGTGTCTATCTATATTAGTATATGTATGTATGTATTTTTTAAAACCTATTGCAGACTTATTATGTAAAGAAAGACTCCTCAGAGATAGAGGAAATGAAAACAGGAACCTTAAGAGAGAAGAAAGTGAGAAAGCTGTCTTGCACCCTGTGGGATTCTGCTCAGTCATGGAGATATTAAGCTTTCCTTATGGTGTCTGTAAAGGTACAGGAGATGAGAGTCTAGGGTTTGCCTAAAGTGGGACTATTAATAGGAAATATCCACATAAACCTAGTATACTGAAGAACTATGCCTTCAGAATAAGGGTACATGATAAAGAAAGCCACCATGCAGGAGGGTCCAGTAAGAAAAATTTTCTGTCTCAACCTTGGTGCTTTGTGCAGAGGAAAAAAAAAAAATCTTCCCTGAGAATTTGTAGCCACAGCTAGCCTGGCACAGTTTGTTGTCTGTATTACCCAGGTCTGTGTGTAATCTGAAAACCTTAAATGGAGAATTTAGTTTAAAGTGGTCCTTTATCAGTGATGCCCTCAGCCAACTGGCAGCAGGAAGTTCAGATCCTCTCTGAAATAATGTAACACCCAAAATCTCTTACTGGGAAGCCTGACAGACTGAATGGCCCTCCTCATCCCTGCAGTTGGTCTTGGATTATTTCACGAAAGTTTGAGATTATACCAGGGACAAGTGGGTACTTATTTTATATCAACTTGACTAAGAGAGAGCCCAACCAACTTCCTCCCAAAACAGAGGAAAGGTTTGTCCCTAAGACAAATTCTAACTTCTGTCTTTAAAATCACAGTTAAGAAACCACTGACAATTCTATATAATAAAAGCCTAATATGCAAATTGTCCCCTCGACTGAAAGTTTGACCAGGGGCGAAGCCGGCAGTAGGCGGCCAGGGAGAGGGAGGCACCCCTAGCCGGCAGCTGCTAGGGACCCTACCCGTTCACGAATTTTGTGCACTGGGCCTCTGGTTGAAAAATAACAGCTTAGCTCCTGGCTTCAAGCCATCAACAGTTCATAAATGTTAAGGTTCTGTCTCAAAACACCTGCCTACAAATGCAGATCTGACTACTAGTATTTTACCTCTCTGAGAAACTTGTGACACTTAAGTGGTCAAGTCCAATACATCGCTCTCTAAGACCCAGCCCCTGCCTACCTTTCCAGAGTCCCCTTCCCACCCTCCATGCCTCAAGCTTGACACTTCATTAACACAGGCTACTGATGCTCCTCCATTCTGTGCTTTGCACATACTGTCCTCTTCTCTTCTGGGCGTCATTTCTTCCAGGAAGCATCCCTGCCCTCCCAAATTCTCTCCTTTCCAGGATGACCAGTTGTCTTGGTTTGCCTGAGACTCAGAAGCTTTCTGGGATGTGAGACTTTCATTGTTCAAACCAGGACACGCCCAGGCCAGCCGGGATGGTTGGTCACCCTGTTCGTCCCTCCTGTATGCGTCTCTTTCTTGGTGTAGCATGTGCACACTCTTTGACCCTGATTCCTCTGTTGGCTGAATGGGTGTGGAGCATGAGGAATAGGATGAGATAAGGATGACTCCTGGAGTTCTGACTTGGGTGACTGGGTAGCGATGGCGGTGTCCTTTACTGAAAGGGGGGGAGGGGCACAGGGACAAGGCGGGGAGAGGGTCTGGAGGGATTGTTGCACAGGGGTACGTGGCATGTTTGTTCGCGGACATGCCCCATTTGTGGTGCCTGCACTACTAGGTCAAATGTAGAAGGTCTATAGATGACGTTCTGTATTCTGGTCTGGAGAGAACTGGGCTGGAGGTGTGTAATAAGATGCAGGAAAGGTTGCCTCCGCTCTTGTTGGTTGTGACATTATCCCTCATAAAGTGACCACTGTAATTCTAGTTTACCCCAGGGCTTCCAGAACTCCAGAGTCAAACCTCTGCGCGGACAGACCAGAGCTACTGGGAGAAGCATTGGCCTAGTCGCTGCCTAACGGTTCCTCTTTCTCTGAACTGCCCTGCTGCATTAGCACATAACTGAGCCTTCCATCCATGGCGACAACCAAAGATTTATGGTGCTTGAGTGAAATTTGTGCAAGATCTAGAAGATATGGACTAGATTTAGCTAATGAAATGGTAATAACCAATTAGCATTGAGTTTTTTGGATTATAATTTAAGGGAAGTCATCAGTGATTTCATCTTATGATGTATTTTTGTGTTATTTGCACAACCTAAATTTAGTATCTTTGAAGACAAGTAAGCAAGTGGCAATTCCTTACCATGTGTTTTTATTTTTCATGGTGCTTATTTTTCAACACAAAGAACTGTGGGCTCTCCTACCTGGAAGAGGCCGTGAAAATCAGGCAGGCCATCCTTCTCATTTTACAGACAAGACAGCAGAGGGCTTCATAAATTGAATGACTTGCCTGTAGCAACAATACAAATATAGAAAGTTGAGATGAATCAACCTAATGTTTGCTCTCTAAATTGATTCCCTGTAAGTTTGCCTGACCCAGGAAAGCTGTCTTACAAACACCACCCTGATGTGTAAATAAAACTCACCAATTAAATTACTGCTTAAAAGGCTAATATAAGGTATATATTATATTCTAGTTTCCCCACATTCATATTCTCGTTTCCACTCTGGGGCTAAAGACTTACTCTTTAAATACCTTCCTTCATTTGCTCCTATAACACATGATTGAAATAGATTCTCTAAGATGGGGCAGTGATCACTGGCCTCAGAGTACGCCTAGAGCAAGGCACTGTGTATGCACATACATCAGACCAGATGAAGAGATGCATTATTAATTCGTCTCTCAGAACATGCACGGCAGATGTGTTCTCATTTCAGCTCAGTTGGGTGCTATGTCATTACTTTTTAATGTGCACACATTCAAGTTAAAAGAGCTATACAGAACAGAATATTGATTAAAGAGAACCCCTAGATCAGTGGTTCTCAACCTTCTGGCCCTTTAAATACAGTTTCTCATGTTGTGACCCAACCATAAAATTATTTTCGTTGCTACTTCATAACTGTAATGTTGCTACTGTTATGAATCGTAATGTAAATATCTGATATGCAGGATGGTCTTAGGTGACCCCTGTGAAAGGGTTGTTCGACCTCCAAAGGGGTCGGACCCACAGGTTGAGAACCGCTGCCCTAGATGCTTGAGAAATGAAAATAGAGGGGAAGAGAGAGAGATTTTAGAGTTCTGTCAAAATGGATTTAACAATTTGTATATTGTTTTTACAAATTTTAACAAAGCTTCCTATAAAGATTAGCACTCTCTGAAGCAGGCAGTTGGCAAAGCACGAAATGAAGTTGCGACAACTATCTTTTAAAAGTGGGGGGAAAAAGTGGAAAAATAACCAGGCAAATGAATAAAATAGTTTATTGTTCAAGTATTCGTTGAACGCTTACATTCGAGAAAAAGGGTGGCCAGATGCTGCTTGCAAGGAGCTTGTGGCCTAGCAGAGGAAATACAGACAGGGATTTTATTTTCATTTTCAAGTGGGTGGATAAGAAAGATGAAGTGCGAGATGTGAGAGCAGAGCACTGAGCCCCAGGGAACCCTGAAGATAGAGAATTAGGTGAGTTGTCAGTCTGCAGGCTCTGGGGCTCAGGTTATGTATTAATGGCAGAGCTTGGATGCCAGCAGATAAGATAATAAATCCTTAGATAATCTGCTTGGGCATCACAGGGTCAGGAGGAAACAACCATAGGGCAGGGAGCCCCATTTAACTGATTTAGAAAAGTGAAGGCAGAAAACCAGTCATTGTAACAAGTGGCAGTAACCATTGCCGTTAATGTAGATTTTGCAGTTTTGCGTTTTGTTTCTGTGATGTTTCCTGGCCTTATACTCAACTCAGGGCTTTACACCTTTCTGGGGACTTACTCGCTGTCGATGGAAACTTGGTTTATTAATATTTATCAAGAATAAATTGCTACTCTTTGGCTCTCACAACACAACTAATATTTCTGATGCCTCATGTTCTACAAAGGCCCTTTTGTTTGGTGTTTTCTGCTTTTTTAAGCCATGAAAAGGTAGAGAGCCTGGAGCAATTTTTTATGTGTTGACACATGTGTTTAGGGATACTTAATAATTGCTGCCCAGAGTGAAATACAACCGGATTTTATGGGCAGGTCTTACATTGATGGAGTGGACAGGCTGGTAGCTACACACACTTTTTCTAAATAAATGCACCTCTGTGGAATGAGCTGTCAGAAGGACTCTAGGTTCTGGAAGCCTGGAGTAGATAAGGAGCAAATATTGGTTCTGAGGAACTGACATTAATGTTGACACATGATGTTTCTGGGCAATTTGATCTATACCAATAATTCATTTTATTTTCTACTGCAGTATTCGTTTTGTTCCTAAGTCATTTGAGGCTTTATTCAAGGTTTGCCTGGTGGCTTTTTAAAAGCATAGCATTTACTGTGGTGTGTGTCCAATCATCAGTTATGTTCATTGAACATAATAAGTATAACATTCAATCGGACTTCAGGCTTTTAACCTCTAATCCAGATCCCTCACCCCCTCAGATTACACTGACATGGTGCCTTCGCATTGTCAGAATGGAAAAACTTCAGCAAAATTGATGCTAGAAGCAATGTCCAGTTAGTCAAAGAGTAAAAATGGAAACCAATTTTTCTGGCCTGTCACACTCTCGTGTTAAAGCCATGATTCTTAAACTGCTTTGTCGCTATGGTTATGATGATTTTGTCTCCATCATTTTGCATCTTAGTCAATATATGCAAAAGATATAATCGATATAAAATTATTAATGAGATTTTATCGTTCTTTGGACTGTTCTGGATATGCAGTTTGCATATCCCACAGCACATCATCATTTGGACAAGCCGCATTTCAAGTGCTCAAAAGGTCCATGAGATTAGTGGCTGCCTTAATGGATAGGCAGTTCCAGCACTCAGCTTTTCAAGTGTGATCCTCAGTCTCAGGGTAAGATTCTTAGTGAGTCACTGAAGTTTGAGATGTGCTGCCTGATGACTTGAAAAGCTTGTACACCCTCTCCTCCCATCATATTTGTGCTGTTACATTTTTTTTAAATCATAGACTAAACTATTTTATCATAATCAGACCAAAGGTAGAGTTCAGTTTCACCTTGGTTTGATTCAGTGACAGCTAGTTAGGTTTTTCTTAATGAGAAAGTTGACATATTTTAGCAAAAAAGAAAGGAAAGGCAGGCCAAAGATAAGATAGGGATATATATATATATTAGAGGCCCGGTGCACAAATTCATGCACCAGTGGGGTTCCTTGGCCTGGCCTGCGGGATCAGGCCGAAATGGGGTTTCCGACACCCCCCAAGGGGTCCTGGATTGCGAGAGGGTACAGGCCAGGCCAAGGGATGCCACCGGTGCACGATTGTGGCCGGGGAGGGACACAGGAGGTTGGCCAGCTGGAGAGGACCATGGGAGGGTTCCAGGGTGTGTCGGGCCCGTCTTGCTCAGTCCTGATCTGCTGGACCCCAGCAGCAAGCTAACCTACCAGTTGGAGTGTCTGCCTCCTGGTGGTCAGTGCATATTATAGCGAGCGGTTGAGCGACCTTAGCATATCATTAGCATATTATGCTTTGATTGGTTGAACGGCCTACTGGACAACCGGACACTTAACATATTAGGCTTTTATTATATAGGATATTTTAGTCAACAATCTAATGAATGTCACCACCATTCTCATCATAGTTATTGTTTTCTGACATTTGTTTTGAGAGGGAGAAAGAGGGAAAAAGAGTCTGGTCACTTTCCTAATGGGTTTTCATTATGTCAGTCTCTCCACCATGATTGGTTTCATGAGCATATGACCTTAGAAAGGCTTAGCACTTGGTTTAATGCTCAGCTGTCACAGTGTTGAAATTCTTAATATTCTGAGCAAGTGGTCCTGCATTTTCACTTTGCACTGGGCCCTGCAAATGATGTAGTTTGTCCTGTCCTCCCCTAAGAGTGTACTTAATATTTATCAGTAGCTATAAGAGAGTAAGTGGTTTAGGTAGGTTTTGGGAGGAGCTAATGCTCTTTCACTTCCCCATCACCACAGTCTTTTTATAGCCTAAGAAATAAAAAATGAAAAAGAGATAACCCAGGCCTTGGGGGGTGGAGGTGGTGAAAGAAGGGGTAGGGCAGGACTCAATAATGCATTAGATTATGGCGTTCGAAAGCCAGATGTCAATGAAGGCTAAATGCTATAACGACGCAGCACACCACCATTCACCACAGGACAAAGAGCACATTTCTAAATCAACATGCATAAGTAGCCCCACCCTCCCAACCATCTCCACCAGGTTTACGATTATTTGCACTGTTTGAACAGAGCTTGGGTACATCTGGGCAGTGCCAAGGAGTCAGCTGGGCCTGTTTATGTTGGAAGTTTCATATGGGTGAAAGTTGAAATGTTAACTTGCTTCTATTTTGTCAGAAATTTTAATAAATTGTAAAAGTATATTGGTAGTTTTAGTACTCAGACCCAAAATTAAATGCTTTGAACCCATGCAAAGCTTAGAGACCTAATTATTTAATTTTAATGCGAATCTACTGGGTACAAGTTGTAATGCCTTAGACTCAAAGTTTGGTCCGTGGACCAGCAGCATTGACAGCACCTGGGAACTGGTTAGAAATGCAGATCCTGGGCTCCACCTCAGACCTGCTGAGTATGAACCTGTGTTTTCAAAAGATCCTCGATGGTTTGTGTGCATATTAAAATTTACTGTGATCATGTGCTGGACAGCTGGGTAGCTTGACTGAGGGGAGAGGTGATGGCAGGAAATCTAACACATTCATAGGTTCTAGGAGTTTTGTTCTAGCTAGAATTGTATCTAGAGCAGTGGTTCTCAACCTTCTGGCCCTTTAAATACAGTTCCTCATGTTGTGACCCAACCATAAAATTATTTTCGTTGCTACTTCATTACTGTAATGTTGCTACTGTTATGAATCGTCATGTAAATACCTGATATGCAGGATGGTCTTAGGCGACCCCTGTGAAAGGGTGGTTCGACTGCCAAAGGGGTTGCGATCTAGAGGGACTGTCTTGTATCAATGAACTGTATTGAAACATTCAATTGTATTATTGCATCTAGAGACATACAGGCAAAAATATATAAGCAAATTATAAGATAATGTGATATAATTATGCCAGAAAGGTGGAGAAATGGGAACTGGGGCTGTGAGGTGCTATAAGAATCCTGTATCATCATCTGCCACAGTAGGAATTTAAGTCATTAACATCTTAAATTGAATAGTCAAGAAATAGCCATATAAGCGTGTTCTTTAGAAACATGCAGGTAAATACCTGAAGAGATATTTAAAAGATTTTGGAGAGGAAGATTCAGGAGTGGGGAGACTGGGGACTGCTGTTGTTTAGTATGAACCATTCACTCACTCCCTCATTCATTCACAAATATTTATAAATATCTTAAGTGTGTGCTAGGCCCTTTGTAGGGACAGGGAATACAATAATGAAAAAACACCAAAGTTTCTTCTCTCATGGACTTTAGGTCAGAGGAGGGGACTAGAGATGAAGAGAGCATGCCGGAGGCTGATCCATACAATGGAGACAATCGAAGGGGCCTGGGGTTGGGGTGGGGTAGGGACGGGGCGCTTGTACTAGTATATAGAGTGACTAGGATTGGCCTCACAGTGAGGGCAATATCTGAGCGGTAACCAGAAGCTTCATGGAGAGGGAAGAGTGATGTAGAAATCTGGGGTGCAGAACCTTCTAGATGCAAAGGTCTGGAGCTGTGAGCAGTGGGGGGCCCAGAGCTGGTGCTGAGCAGTGGGAGGGAGAGTGGTAGGAAAGGAGGTAAATGGGAATGTGCAGATGGCGTTGTCCTTCAAGGACTCTGGCTTTTAATCCATATAATATGGGAAGCTAATCTCCTGTGCCTGTGAAGTAATCCCCTATATTTTTGAAGAGACATCTAGGCCACACTTTATAAATACTGATTTTAAATGAACAGGATAGATGATAAGACACTTTTTTTCAAGTGGATACTTTCCTTTACAGTTATTTGAGAAGGTAGAGTAGTATTGGTGGTAACATACACAATTTTGAATGCAAGGAAATTAAACTTAAAGCTAAAGAACAAGCTAATAATGATTCAGAGTGAGAAGCTTTGGACTCTGGTAAGCGTCTGAGTAACTGGAGTTGCCTTTGTTCATGCATCCACCCAATCCATCTTTTCACCCACCCATCTGATCATTGGAAATTCCAAGAACCTAGCATCATCTAGGTACAAATATGAGTAAGCCTGTTCCCTCCTCAAGGGTTCACAGTCTAGCCAGAGAGGCTAGCTTAGGGTGTGCAGGTGGCGGTAAAGGTGGAGACTGGATCAGGCAGCATGAATATTGTGCGACAGACGCCATCTGGCAGAAATAGTATTTTTATCACAAAATGTTGTTATTTGGAGCTTCCCCATTCCTTAGAAAAATGCCTCTCGAGCCTATTCACAGCCTTTGTCTTTATTCCATGATTATCAAACAATTTTTGGTATTCAGTTTAGTTTGTAGGCACATCAATCACAAGACAAAGGTGCACTGGGTCATGGTAAAACACCACCACCGACACTTTCATTGCAAATGAATAGGGGTCTCTTGTTAATGGGGTTTATATGATTCCATTTCCTTAGTTCCTGATCGTTGTCGAGTGGACTGATAAAGTAAAATTTCTGAACCATGAAGTTTGATCACTGGACCTTTGCCAACAAATATGTGCTGAGTGAGTAAGCGTATAAAGTGCAGTGAGTCTGGAAGGCTCATCTGGAAATACTGTGTCCATCTTACCCACTAAATACACCTGTCCAAGTGTAACATCAGCAATCACACAGGCAACAGCACAATGATGCCTAGTAGTGTATCACAGGAAATGGGCTACCTGACGAAGGAGCTAATATAATCCAAACTTCAATACAGGAGGGTAAAGGGATCTAAGGTGAAGTGTGGACACAATGTCTAACATAGTAAGTACACGGTTGATACTATGGTAAGTGAGCAAATGAATGAATGAATGAATGAATGAAGGGTCCAGGGGATCGTTTTAAAGAGGAAGATGTCTTTGTATTTTCCTTAAAAATCCTTCCTGTTATTATGGTGTCTGCTACCAATTAAAATGTACTTTGCCATAGTTCTTAATCTAAATAAGGAATTCGATGCGTGCTTCTATAGGGCAATTAACATGAAAAATTCACTCCATATCAGCTTCACCCTGGGAAAGAACACAGGACCTGGAGTCAGGGGACGGAGGATTTTACTATCTGTGTCACTGTGACCAAGTTTATTTACTCTTTAGGAAATAATACCATTGAAGATAAAATGAACCATTTGGGTTCTGAATTAAGCTTCCATGTTTTGACTAAAAAAAAAAGTATTTATTTAACTCTTGCTCCCTCTGCTGGAAGATTGGCTTTCTGTTTTGGTCCTATACTGAATATATTGTATAGGTGTCGGATTTTGTTTTTTCTTGCCTCTGTACTTAAAAATCCCCAAGATTATACTGAATTATACTTAGACTCAAGAGAAACCCTTCAACTCAATAGTTCCCATCCTTAAGTTCCACATTGTCATCTTGGGGGTTGGTGCTTGATGTTATAGGTTAAGAATATAATTCAGGCTTTTACTGTGTCTATTGTTTATGTCCTGGAGGAGGGCATTTGACCACAGTGTTTTCAAATCTGAGAAATCAGACACCATGATTCTTTGTGTTTTTAATCTAGGGACCATTGCCTTAAATCATCATGGACATTTTAAGGAATCACAAGTCTACATGTAAGTTCGCTTTAGCATTCAGAACTTTTAAATGTTCTGCTTTCCAGATTCTCCCACTTTCAAATCAGCAGTCCCTGTCCTCTTAGCACTTGGTCTTTGACAAGGCCTGTGTCTATCCCAGCCCCAATCCTTGACTGCCACTGGTCTCCATAGCACAGTCAGCCATTGCAGGCCCACAGTTACAGTCAATGGGCCTTGTACTTCACCTGTTAGCAAGCATTCCTGTTCAGTAGAATGTCAGAGTGAGGCAATGGTGAGATGATTTAAAAGTCTCCTCTTTCCTGAATCTCTTTTATTCGGATGGTTATGTTAAAAAGAAAACACTATTTTACAATTTTTTAAAACATGGAACAGAGTTACCTAAATGACAAGAAGATACTTTAAATTCCCACCCTCTACTTTTATTGGTCGGAGGAATTCAGAGGAGGTCCTGGGGAAAATGTGAGACCAGAAAGCTTATATACTGTATCCCCAGCTTCTGGTCACTGTATCTGTCAGCCAAAAAGGAAAGCCTGCCCCCAACTTCACACCTTTAGGCTGTACTCTAAATCTTTGTCAATTGTTGATGGGCTCATAATATTCAGGTAGAACCACATGAAATTACGGTTTCTATGGATCAAATTAGTGGAATATTGGCAACCTTTCGTGAACAAAACCCTTGGCCAGTATTCTTTCTAAAGTGAGGAATTAAATTCTTTATTCATTGTTAAAGGAATTTATGTTCAATTAGTGGTTGTAGAAGACTGTACGTAGTTTTATTTTTATTTTTAGTAGGGAGGCAGTCTTAAGGGAGAGAAGCAAAAACCTGGTGATTTCGTTTTGGTGGGTGTTCTTTGCTACCATACATGTTATACAAACTATGTACTGAGATTTAAAGTTGCTACCATGCCTTGGGCCATGAATTGTGAATGTTTGATATTCCTTTATTTCTTCACAAGGCTGTGTTGATCCTTGTCCAACCTGAGAGCCCTAATCAGGAAAAATATTGAGTTCAAGCTCAAGTGGCCTTTCTGGGCAGCAGGGGGCACTCTCTTCATATCTAATAAAGGCTAAAGCAACCCTTCCAGTGCTCCTATTGAAACCCACGTTTGTGAGTCATTACCATCCTTCTTTCTGTGTTCAATTGGCATCTTGCAAAGGACAGCATTACATTTTGGTGAGCAACACTTGACCAATCAAAGTATTTGGGAAACTCTACAATTTTAAAGTAAAAAGCAAAATATATTCTTTATCTGATTTTTATTTTTTGCAATAAGCATGAATCACCTGGGAAACAGCAGATACTTTCCAATCTTTTAAATTGTTACACCAGTCCTGAACTGCCTAGGTATTCTTGAAATTAGTCATGGTCATATTTAGTAGTGGGCAAGGGGTCAAAGGCCCTCTCAGTTCTAGGGAAGGTTTAAAGGCCAGTCCCCGTGCCCGGGCAGAGATGTTGATACAGATGGGTCTTACTCTTCCTGATGTCATTTCAACTCATTTTCTCCCACCCTCGTATGCATAGAAGGGGTTGGCAATTAATCGTTTTATCTGAAAAGGCCAGATGGAAAATATTTTAGGCTTTGTGGCCCAGAGGGACTCTGTTACAACTATTCAGCTCTGCTGTTGTAACCCCAAAAGCAGCCACAGAAAACATGTAAACAAGTGGGGTAGCTGTGTGCTAATGACACTTTATGATTTGGCTATCCTATAGCTATCTGTAAATATTGAAAAACCAGTTACTGTCTTTCATATAGCTGTTATTTTATATTCTTTATAAACACAAATACTTTTTCTTTTTTTTTTTTTTTTAAAAAAAAACCTCTTTCTAATTAACAAGGAAATAATTAAATCTTTTTTTTTTTTTGCAATGCCTCTTCCCTCAGTCCTGCGTGATTGCTGAGAGGAGGCGGAGTGCGGCCTGTGCTGCGGAGAGCAGAGCTATCCTGGGTCCTGCCCCTCTGGGCACCCCCACCCCACAGTTTCAGGTGACCATGCAGACGAGTGGGGCCAAAGCGAGGTCCCCTGTGCCTTCTGGGGCCTTAGGGTGGCCATGGGTGCCTTCCCCGTTTTGCTCTGAGGGATCTCAGGAAATAATTGAATCTTAATGTCCATCTGGTTCCACTGCTATTGGAATTGATGTCTGACCCCTTACAGTGTTCTGACAAGTGCCGTTGCCCCGTGATTGGAGAGCTCAGGCTTTCTGTTTTCCATGAAAGAAAGGCAGGGGCCCGGGAAGCAGAACAGATGACAGAAGTCCACAGGCGTTTTTAAGTAGGTAACACAGCAATTTAGAAACCGATGTGGCTGGAATTGTGAATTTTCATCTTTTCATTTATCGTTTTAAAAGAAAGATGCCACAGTATAAAATAACAGGCACTGACTGGCCTGAAAGGCCCCTGGAAAATCTGGTTTCAGAGTTTTCTAGGAGTTGATCCAAGAACATTTTTCTTTCTGCCTTTTGATCTGTTGAAAGATACACAAGATACTTGGATGCCTGGAGGTCATAGATGCCAAGAGCGAAAGAAACTGCGACACGTTGTCTGGTAAAGGGAGCCAGCACTTCGAGAAGGGATAATTGCAAGAGCAGGAACTGGAACTTTTTTATCTACTGCCTGACCTCAAACCCACCTTTGTACTTTTCCTGTGAATGGGTTCCGTTTCCTCCAAGTTTGAGTGGGTTTGGGGGAAACGGAGGTAACAGTTGCTGCCTGCAGTTTTAGTCCCCCTTCATCTATTAACTTCCTGTTCCCCTCTCCACTTCTGAGAGCAAGGGGCTACCCGCCCCTTTCCCTCTCTTCAAAGAAATGTTTAGCTGGGGCTGACTACAGAGGAGAGGAAACAAGAAGTGACTAAGAGGAGAAGCACTGAAGGTGTTTTTATATCAGGACAATTTTATATAAACATGTAATTGTCAGAGGTAACTTGGAGGCACCAGAACAAAGCTGGGGGCCAGTAGGAAGCAAATTTCTGAGAGGTCCCCAAAGCTTTCCCTGCGAGGGGCCCCAAACAAGCACAGAAGCACCTTCCACATAGCGTCAGATCCTTTACGTGTGGCAGAGAACACTTAGGGAGTTTTCTTTCCAAAGGGTTATGGGAGTCAGCTCTGAATTCTCCTCCTTACACACTCCTGGAGGAGGAAGGAGGGTGGATCAGATTCCAGCCACTACCAGGAAGCTCCTGGAAGAGCATATTTGTGTCTCACTGCCTTGAACTCCCTGACCTGGACTCCACCTTCTATTGTTCCCCCACTTCAGGTGTCTGTGGGTCCCTCTGACCCAGCCTGCCCTGTGTCTGGACCCCTGGGTGGGTCTCTATCTTGCCCAGTGGTGCCGGCTCCCAGCTTCCTTCCGCCAGCTGCTGGAAGCCACTGTAGGAGCCGGTACAAGTAGTTAGCAGGGCTGTGCTTGTCATTGGGGGGCGTATTTCTTCCTCTGCTTCCTGCGATGGGGGAGGAAACTGACTCTAGACATCTGCTATTCAGAGGCAGCTTCAGTGTGCTCTGACGGAACCCTGTTCTGTGCACTTTAACCTCTGGTTGGCCCAGGGACAGTTTGACTGGTGGGAAGAGAGAAGACTTGAGTGCTGTCATGTCCCTTGGGCCATATTGACCTTAGGTGCAGCCACATCTAGAGGTGGGGGCAGAGGAGGAAGCCAGATGATGCCTTGTCTCCTGTGGAGAGGCAAGGATGCCTGGAGGACATAGATGAGCCTTCTAAGCACCTAATTTGTAGAAGAAGGAAGAAGGGACAGTGTGAGAAATGGAATCACCCATGTCCCTACAATAAGGCTCAGCCGCCTGTACAGGCAGGAATGATCAAAGACACTACCCCCTTCCCCAGAGCTACCGACCCATAGGTGTGTAACATCTTCCAACTCAGCACTGTAGCAAGTGTAGTTCATAAACTTTTAGCTGATTGTCCTTGTGTGTATGTTAGATCTTTCTTTGAATAGCTAAAACATAAATGAATTTAGATTTTCCATGGCTTCCCCAAACACTTGAATTAATGTTTTCTTGGAATGCCCTTTTTTGGTCTGCCAGCTGATTACTATTTTTGGAGGACACTAATGACAACCCAGGCGTGATGTCTGCAAAACCCCACATTAAGGCAGCTTGCAACGCAAACCTGCCATTCAGGTAATGACTGCTGCCCTCTGGAAAAACAAGCTGGGGCCTCCCAGGGGAAGGCTGTGTGGCAATGCCTGGGTATTTGAGAAGGGTGTGAGGCCAGTCCTAGGAGTTGACGTGGTAGAACTGGGTAAGAGGGTCACGATGGCTTTACGAAGTTTTTGTTGGGTGTGGGAGAAAATTTCAAGGAGGAAGAGCTTTACTGAGGAGACATGCTTCCTTTTTTGTCTCTCAGCTCAAATCAGTTTCCTTATAACACCAGCAAAGGTAACAATTATCATGACTACTTACCATGATTATGGGTGACAGGAATTGCAGTTGGGCAAAGGGACTGTTTTGTATATTTAATTTCCTTCTCTGAAGTTCTGACTTCATGAACTTCCTTATTTTGCCTTCCTAATAGTGACTGGCTCCATAGTAGACACATGTTAGGAGCCTAAGTATTCTTTGACTGGTCCTTAATTCCAATTCATATGTGAATTTCTTGAAAAGAAAGAATAACATCAGTAACACTAATGAAAGCACCCAGTCTGAGCTGGGTTAGCTTAGTGTGGAAAAGGACATAATTTCACAGAATTATTGTTGTTTTTCTGAAAACTTCAACCATTGTTCGGTTACCTGAAGATAATTTAGAAAGAATTTTTTAAGTGAATACTCACATGTAATAGTGGCATACGATTTAGTGCTGTGTTACCTAACACAATAGATAACATTGCACCGGTGATTTTCTTTTTCTTTTCTTTTTTTCCCCCATTTTTATTATTATTATTATTATTATTATTATTATTATTAGTTAAGGTATTACAAATGTGTCCTCATCCCCCCCATTAACCCCCAACCTCCCCCCCCACACACACAAACTCATGCTCCCATCCCCCTGTTGTCCATGTCCATTGGTTTGGCTTATATACATGTATACAAGTCCTTCGGTTGATCTCTTCCCCTTACCCCCGCCCTCCCCTACTTTCCTTCTGGGGATTGATAGCCTGATCACTGTTTCTCAGTCTTTGGGTCTGTCCCTTTTCATCAGTCTATGTTGTTCTCTATAATCCACAAATGAGTGAGATCATGTGGTATTTATCTTTCTCTGACTGGCTTATTTCACTTAGCATAATGCTCTCCAGTTCCATCCATGCTGTTGCAAAAGGCAAGAGTTCCTTTTTTTTTTTACAGCAGCATAGTATTCCATTGTGTAGATGTACCACAGTTTTCTAATCCACTCATCTGCTGATGGGCACTTAGGCTGTTTCCAAATCTTAGCTATGGTGAATTTGCACCGGTGATTTTCATCCTCTCCAGTGAGTCTGGCAGTGGTGAACTTCCCACGGCTATACCAATGCATTGAAGCCAGGGATAGTTTGGGACAAGGCGATCGATCTCTTTAGTTTCCAGACTTCATTCTGTTTTCTACTCTTGACCAAAATCAAGAAACACCTTCTTTCAAAGCCTTCCTTAATCAGTGTTCTTGCAAGTTTCACTTGCTTTGAGTAAGACAATGCTAATGGGATTCTAGTGATGCCACCTTACCTGCTATATTTTTCACTAGGGGATATGGCAAATGGCTGATGGATTGAACTCATCTATAATCTTGCTATTCAGCGTCGCCTATAAATCATCAATCTCAGCATCATCTGGGTGCTTGTTAGAAATGCAGAATCTTGGATTCCAACCCAGACCTACTAGAAACCCAGAACCTGCATTTTTAAGAAGACCCCCAGGTTACTATGCACAATAAAAAGAAATTCACATATGAAGTGGAATTAAGGACCAGTCAAAGAATACTTAGGCTCCTAACATGTGTCTACTATGGAGCCAGTCACTATTAGAAAGAGGCACTGATATATTTATAAGACGGAATTAGATATTGACCCCAAACTACTGCTTCCTAGAGTGTTGGAAATGGTAAGTAGAAATCTTCACAATATGTTTTGTGATGAGACTGTGATGAACTATTTCTAACATAGTTTGTATAAGTATGGCCCGTCCATCACTACTGTCTTCCTTTTTTGTTCTCTAGGTGCATGGGGAGCGATCATTTTGATAGAAACTAGGCATGAGTGTAAGGTCTAACTGGAAAGATTAAGGGGTGAGGTCCTCTGGTTTTGGAACTTGCTAAACTCTTCCCTTGTGTTAACTGGTAGAGTTTTAGGCTAAGGGAGTGGCAAGTTAAGAGACTGCTTCTGTGCACAGAAGATTGAATGCTTGGGTTTGGGTAATGGGAAGGTGACTCTTGGGTTTGGGTGATAGCTCTTGTTTATAAAACCCTGTCTCTCCCTAGTCCTTAGAGATTTCTGGCTCTTGTGCATTATTCTAGTAACCTGTATATTCAGATTTCTCATCCCTGGACTCTCACCTTAAGATAAAAACCATTAGCAAGAGTTCATCAAGACATGTTGCCTGTGCTTAGGTTTCACATAACTCTTTAGCAAGCATTTTTAACTGTGTGACACAGTAGAAAAGCAAGTACATTGGGTAAAATCCTGATTCCACCATTTTTAAGCTGTATGACCACAGATCAAGTAATTCACTCTATATGAGTCCCAGTTTCCTTAACTGTAAAATGAATATAATAATACCTTGTGGTGTTGTGACAAATGTTAAATGAGATTAGGAATGCAAATGCCAGTCAAGAATAGTTGTTATTATTGTGTGACTCGGTTGGAGCGTCATCCCATACACCAAAGGTGGTGGGTTTAATTCCTGGTCTGGGCACATACCCAGGTTTCAGGTTTGATCCCCTGTCAGGGTGCATGTTGATGTTTTTCTCTCCTCCCCCCCACTCCTTCTCCTTCCTCTCTCTAAAATCAATCAGTAAAAAAACAATAGTTGTTACTGTTAAAACTTCCTCTAGTATATGTGTGTATGTATGTCACATGCATGAGTATTATGTTGTGTATGCACACTTCAAAATTTAATATAAATTCACTTGTAGTTTTTGTTAGATGACTCATAATTTTATTAGATGGCTCCTAATTTAAATTTTAAAGACTAGTTTTGGTGAGTAGCACAGTCCATGTATTGGTATCACACACACACACACACACACACACAGTTCTTCAGTAAAACTTCTAAGTATGGTTAGGCCTTCAGATGGTGAAGTATGTCAGAGACACTGTCTTTTTTTCCTTTTTGCATGACCTAACTGCAAATATTTTTTAGAAATTCTTGAATCCTCTTCAGAAAGATGGTGGTGACTTACAGATGTTGTAATAGAATAAATTAAATGGGGAATGAGTTACAGAAAGGGAATGATCTCAGGCATGTAGTATGATGGAGAAACACAAATGATACACAAATAAGCAATAAAACACTTACGGGATGTATAAAAACACCAAAAATCTTAAAAGTATTTATTGGTTAAAGATCATATAAGAGGATAGCATTTAAAGTACACCATTGTGAAGAAATATACCTAGAGTGAATGGCCAATAGTCAAGGGTCTTAATGACTTAAAAACTTAAACATTATAATTAAGAACTACCTGATAATCAGGATCATCTTAATCTGTACAGGCCTTATAGTTTCTTGGCGAAGAAGAGCATTTCTTATCTACATTGAAAAGAGGTCACCTTTCAGTGAAACTTTTGATATGTGTGATACTTACTGTATGCATAAATATTTATAGAGAACTTGTTGTTAATGTCCCTGGAATGAGGAACTTAAAGACAGAATCAAAAGGAATCGAAACTCCAAGATAAGAAGGAGAAGATTTACCTGGGCAACCCAGCATGCTCTAGTAAAGAGCAGGGACTGTCCTATTCTCCTTGTTGGAGTTGCACTGCTTGGATTCCACTTGTGAAGAGGCAGAGATGGTAGTTATGACCATTCATGGGAAATGGCTTTACTCTGCCATCTTTGAAGAGGGAAGGCTTTGGTTATTTTTTTCTTGGACGCTTTGGTGCTTCATCTGTGGTCATTGGACCAAGACTTCTGTAGAGATCCATTTCAGTGTTAAAATGACTAAAATTCTGGTCAAAAGTTTGGCAGGATGCTAGTGAACTAGCCTTAAATCAGAAAATAATAGACTCTAGTATTTTAAGTACTTTGTTTTGCTTAGCCATGGCCACATGGAAAATGATGCCCCAAACTTACTGGCTTAAAAATACAACATATTTTATTTGTTCATAATTCCATGGGTCAGAATTTCAGACTCAGAATACCGGGACTGGCTTAGCTCTGCTCTGTGATGTGCGGGACTTCAGTTGGGTTGGCTCGACTGTCTGGGAACCAGCGGGAATGGCTTGATCAGAGTCAATCTAGAGCAGCCGTGGGCAAACTACAGCCCGCGGGCCGGATCCGGCCATTTGAAATGAATAAAACTATTGAAA
Source organism: Myotis nattereri (assembly GCF_964212035.1). Taxonomy (NCBI): domain Eukaryota; kingdom Metazoa; phylum Chordata; class Mammalia; order Chiroptera; family Vespertilionidae; genus Myotis; species Myotis nattereri. The sequence goes on from NC_138091.1 coordinate 48,922,862, forward strand.
AAAAAGACCGTACCCTTTTACGTAATGATGTTTACTTTGAATTTATATTAGTTCACACAAACACTCCATCCATGCTTTTGTTCCGGCCCTCCGGTCCAGCTTAAGAACCCATTGTGGCCCTCGAGTCAAAAAGTTTGCCCACCGCTGGGTCTAGAGCTTCAGTATGGCTGTTGGCTGGGTTCCTCACTTTTCCTCCATGTGGCTTCTGCAGGAGGCTGGCTTGGGCTTCCATATAGCATGGTAGTCTCAGGGTGAATGAACTTACATGGTAGCTAGCTTCTTAGCAGGAGCATTCCAAGGAAATAAGCCCCAATGTGAAAGCATTTATTAAACCTCTGCCTGTATCGTGTTTGCTGATACTTCATTGGCCAAATCAAGCCACATGGCCAAACCCAGAGTAAATGTGGGAGAGAATACTGAAAAGCATGAGTCCTGGTGGTATGGATTCATTGGGCCCACCAATAACTACTGCATACTCAGAATATACTGTTATTTAGTATCCAGTTTCAATTGTGAAAGGCTAAGTTGGTGTAATGTAACTATGTTATAATATTGCTGATGTTCGTAAAAGGTATTTTTGGAATTATGTTATTTTTGTCCCAAAGAAATGATATGCTATATTATTTGAAACAATCTAAACTGTTAAAAATCCCCACACTACATATAGTATGTTAAATAATTTAAGCCCATCTGTTAAAAAAAAAAAAGGTAACTATCCAACCTCTAATAATTATGTTAGGCTTACTTTTTTTTTTTTTTAATTCATGGCATTTTTACAAATTGGTTTCAATTTAAGAGCTTATACCTTAATTATTTTTGTCTTTTCAATAATTCACACATTTAGAATTATTATTTTTAATTTGCTAGCATTTTTAAAATCATGTGTTGCTTTCTTCAGTACTGATGTTTCCATATGTCAGAGATGTTACTTGTAGGTTACAAATAGGTAGAAATGAGATCTGAGTTCCAGGAGGGCTTGGCTAACCTCTCTAGACTTTAGCTTTCTCATCTCTTAAATAAGAGAGTTCAATATGTTTTCTTCTGATGCTTCTATTTTTTTTTTTTCCATTTGAACTTACATGCGATGCCTAATTAATTAGTAGAGGAATATGAAATATGTATTTGGGGAATACTTATCTGTTATTTCTTTAAGGAAGAATTTACTTAGATGTTCCCATTAGTCACATTGCATTTTCTTTGGGAATCTTTAAAATATATTGATTCCTGGGTCCCAACCTTCAAACCCTTAATTTAATTGATCTATAACATGGCTTGGGCATTAGAATTTTAAAATTTCCCCAGCTGATCCTGAGGTGCAGCCAAGTTTGACAGTCTCTATGCGAAGGAAACTTCCTTGGCTTCTTTTCTCTTAATTGTCTTTTCCCGACATAATTCGAGTCCTTGCTCCCTTTTTAGCCTTATCACCACTCCACCAGCTTACAAATGCTACATTCCTTAAATATAAATTTATGATTATTGCTAATACTAAAACGAGCTTTAATCTTTATTACTTTTATAGAACAGCAGAGAAATCTAAGCTGAGCGCGAGAGGTAAATAAATTTCTTCCATTGTTTGAATCTACTTTTTAAAAATAAATCAGCATACTTACCCATTCTGTAGTACACCTCAATACAATACTCCAGATCCTGATATTTATAATTTGGATATTGGACAAGCCACTTCCTCTTTTGGGTCTTAGTTTCTATCTGTTATAAGAATTTTTTTTTTCCTGAATTTCCGTTTCTAATGTTACTAGTAACTCGCTGTTAGGCCCTTAAGCTTTTAACTAATTAATTAATACTTTTTATGTGAGTTAAAATAATTTTTGGTCCTCTCTCATTCTAAATGAGGCTTTCTGGGCCTCCTTTTCTCTGTTTCCGTCCTTCTTGTTGGCAGAAGTCTGGAGAGGCTCACGAGCCACATCTTGTCCCTAAGTTGCATGGCTGCAGGGTAACAGTTCTACCCAGCGTTTGGCTGCTGCGGACATGTTCAGAGCATTAAGGTCCCCGTGGGTCTTTTATGGACCATGCTCCGAGTAGCCCTGGTTAAGAGGAGACCTGAGGTCTTGTCTTGCCTGATGATATAAAGGAGACGTGATGCAGCTGTATGGAGGTTTATTGGCTATAAAACAGATACCCAACGATGGACTCTGAAGATTGCAGTGGGAAAGTAGAGCTTTAAGCTCATGAACTCATACTCTGATTCAAACGTACAGCAGTATATTAAGATCATTATGGGATGTCTGATGAGATGGTTACAGAGAAAAATGTTGTTGAGTTTGGTAACTCCCAGGATACCTCTTAGGACTCACCCGTTTGTGTCTGGGCAAGGAAGGGACTCTCCATTGCAGAAAAATAGTTTTTACAACAGGCAGAAACTTTTATTAGCCTCATGCATACTTTTGGATCTCATTCACTTGAGAATAAATTATTCTTCCATTGACGCTCTCCCGTGTGATGGTCTTGATCTTGGGCGCCACAGCTGCCGAGGAAAAGAGCAATGAAGAGGTCAGTGCCATGCTTCCCCCACCATCTGAACTGTGCTGTTGTCAGCACCCGTTACGCTCTCCGTGCCTTCCCAAAGGATCGCTACGCAATATGGCGGTCCCTGCTGGAGTGAAAGGGTTATTCTTCCCACCCTCTAAGGAATGAGGGTGTCTGGGCAGTGCCATCTTCTAGGGCTCAAGGCCTTCAATCTAGGCACGCCTGATCCAGAATCTAATCACTGACCACAAGCACTGGAGGAGTCCGATTGCTTATGTGGGTTTTGTAGCACGGGCACCATGACTCCGTGAGTGTATGGAGCACTAAAGGCCATTCTGGGTACCTCATTTTAAGATCTAGCAAGCTTCCCATGTGAGGGATGGCAACAAGCCAGGGATGTTTATTTTGGTCACTGTATTCAAAAATACGATTGATTTGAATAAGTGCCTGTTGACACATCAATAAATTGATTCTAAACCGGGGATAGGGGCAGGGGAAGAATTGAAACCATTAACAGAGATACAGGGAGAACTTGGTTAAAATCAAACCTCTCCAACAGTAAATTGGGCCACCCCATTCAGTATGGGGTTCCGCATCCCTGGGTTTGGGTAAGGAGAGAGGCTGAAGGACCGTCTATGGAGATCTTGCAGAGGGGTAGCAGTTTGACCACCTGTTCTGTGATGGTTACTTGAAGTCTGATTCTCTGAATCTCTAGTGCAGTGGTTCTCAACCTTCTGGCCCTTTAAATATAGTTCCTCATGTTGTGACCCAACCATAAGATTATTTTTGTTGCTACTTCATAACTGTAGTGTTGCTACTGTTATGAATCGTAATGTAAATATCTGATAAGCAGAATGGTCTTAGGCGACCCCTGTGAAAGGGTCATTCGACTGCCAAAGGGGTCGCGACCCACAGGTTGAGAACCGATGCTCTAGTGCCTTAGGATATTTTTACCACAAACTACTCAGAAAGTGCCACTTGTTCCAGACTGGTTTCTTAGAATTTTTCTGTGAGATGTTAAAGGCTATCTGAGAAAGTAGAGTTCCAAGGTCAAAGATGTTAGGAAACACTGGGTTAAACAAAATAGAACTTTGGTCATTCTTTCCCATTCTTGTTCCTTTTCTTCTCTGAAAAGTGCCTTTCCAGCATTGTTTCATCTTTAATGTACCGAAACACAACATGGCTCTTCACAAAGAGGATAGGTCTTATCCGGTCATAGAACATGTCTTTCATAATACACAGTTAAAATCTCATGGGGCACTGATGTTCAACCCAAGACAGTTTGGGAAATTACGTGAAACCATTTCCTTGTATTCTCTTCGGAGTGTAATAAACAGCCTCCATTAGTTAATAGAGACATAATAACATTAATGATTATTTTTATCTACTTTACCACTTGCAAAGAGCTTTCATATATATTGTTGAGGACAATATTGAGAGCTCACTTTGTATCATCTAATTTGTTAATTTAATTAAAAATTCAGGAGTAAAATAAAAATTGAATACAGGACATTTGGTAGTATACTAAAGATGATGAATACTACAGAATGGATAAGTATGCTGATTTAGTTTTAAAAAGTAGATTCAAACAATGGAAGAAATATATTTACCTCTCGCGCTCAGCTTAGATTCCTCTGTTGTTCTATAAAAGTAATAAAGATTAAAGCTCGTTTTAGTATTAGCAATAATCATAAAAACGTCTTACATTGAACTGACTTCCTTTGCCTGTTTGTAAATTTGTACCCATCTAATGAGGATGATCTCTGAGCTAGTCCTAGGTCATGAGGTCATGGAAGAACCCTCCTGGACCCAGAGGGCAGGGAGTGCTGCCTTCCACTAACCCTGGGGGCAGAGAAGTCTCATGACCCATCCTTCTAGCCACCTGCAGGTGGCACCTTCATCAGGATCCTTTCCAGGGTCTGGGTCTGAAGCCCAGAACCCTTGGCTTCTTGAGAAATTTATGCATTTTTAAAAAACTATAACTCCTTCTCTTGGATTATAAAATGTCTGTGCCCTTTCTGTGGACAACTACTTCCCAAGGTAGTCAGAAATAACAGATTGAAAATCTAGGTACCTTACTCCCTTATGAATCTCTTCCTGCTGTTAGGCTAAAATATTCCCCTAATCTCCCTTTTTTTTGGAGCCCGAATTGTGTGTATCCTCACTGGGAAACACTAGAGCTATCCCTTCTTGTTTCTTTCTAGAGATTTTAATATATTAATTTCAACGGTTGACCTCAAATCCCAGGGTCCTGGGAGTAATCCTGATTAATTCACATGTTAAGCGCCCAGCATGTTTTGTCTCCTGGACGAAGAGTATAGTGTCAGTCACTGGTGACTGCCATGGCGCTTAACATGTTAAAACTTTGCTTAACGAAATACAATCTGATCTAAGTGTCTTCAGGAGAAATTCAACATAAACCTCTTTGCTGCTAACAGAACTGTAGGGTACACGAATGTACACATGCTAGCTGGGTGCCCTTTGCTCCCTCCCCTGCCAGCCTTTGCCTCACCCTTGGCTCTCGCCCTCCAGTAGCTGGCGGTAGGTGGAGATTTCCTTCTCGAGGTGGGTTTTGATGCCCAGGAGGACCTTGTATTCGCTGTTCTGCCGCTCCAGGTCACGGCGCAGCTGCAGCAGTTCCTCCTCGTAGTGGGAGATGATGCGTTGCATGTCCTGGAGCTGGCAGGAGTACCGAGACTGGGTCTCCGACAACATGTTTTCCAAAGCAGATTTCTGAAAGAGGAAATGACGTTTCTGACATTAATTGGCTGACGGCTTGATTGATTCAATAACGTGTGCTTGCTGAGTAGTTAAGAGTCTGCCGACCACTCTGCGAGGTGTCTTGGTGGCTGCTGGGAATGCAAAGAGGGGAAGCAGGCTGACTCCTAGGGTGGGGACGTGGGCAGCCAGGAGTTGAGCAGTGTCTGGACTTTTGAAGCCCATTTTCTTGGCGTAAAACCTCTGTGTCGGGGTTCTCTTGGCGGCTCTGCCGCACGTCCGTGGCATTTGTTGCACAAGGTGTCTGCCCTGATCTGTTCCTTACCTCCTTACGCTGACATGACCTGACTCAGGATGGTCCTAGCTCAGACTCACCCTGTTGCGCTGCGCCTGCAGGTCAATCTCCAGGGCCTGGAAAGTGCGCTTCAGCTCATGGATGTTGCCCTGGTTGGTCTGCACAGCGGTTGGGCCGGCGGTCTCCTGGGCAATGGCTGCTGACTGTCCGAGCAAAGAGCAGAGGCGTTGGCATTGGGCCACATGGACACGGAACCTTTGGGGAGTTTGGACACTTTTCTTTTACCTGCTCTTTATACCAAGCATCCAAGTCTCGATGCTTCTTCTTTATCATAAACTCGTATTCTTGCCTCATGTCCTCCAGGATCTTAATCAGATCTTCCCCTGGGGTGGTATTCAGCTTCACGTTGACCTTGAAGTCATTTGGCACAGGCTGTCCCTCCATTTCCTGTTTAATAACAGAGAAAGAAAATGAATGGGCTGTGGGCATCAGAAGGAAGTGTGTTGATTGGCAGCAGTGAATGGATCTTTTAAAAATTTCAGCTCACGTGGTTGCTATTTTTTCACTGCTTTGGTTTGGCGTCTCAGTTATTAGTTATCGATGACAAAACATTATATGAATTTTTCCTCTTATACTTTTGTAAAATAAAGAATAGCACCAGACAGGTAACTGTATGGCCTCTATGATTACTGACTTAATCCCTGGTTAAAAATGTTTCAGCAAGAATTACGCTTACATAGTGTGTAAGGTACTCTTCAGCAAATGTTTATGGGTGAAGTGATGACACAGCTAAGCAGGTGAACATTTCAGGATGTAGACCAAAGCTTTTGGGAAGCAGTTCAGTAATCCAAAGCCAAAAGTAAAGAGGCTTTTATTTTTTTTAATTTTTAATTTTTTTTAAAAAAATATATTTTATTGGTTTTTCACAGAGAGGAAGGGAGAGAGATAGAGAGTCAGAATCATCGATCAGCCGCAACCCAGGTACATGCCCTTGACCGGAATCGAACCCGGGACCCTTCAGTCCACAGGCCGACGCTCTATCCACTGAGCCAAACCGGTTTCGGCTAAAGAGGCTTTTAAAATCTCATCAGTGCATTAGGATTCTGGAGGGCTGACACCCATTGGATATCATGAAAACCAAGGAACCACAGGAAAGGGTTAACAATCAATGTCTAACTAGCTTTGATGTTCATAATCAATTTTGTTTGCCTAAAATAGGGATTGTTTTTCTGTCATTTTATCAATATCTCAGGGACTTTAGATGGATGGTAACTTTTCAAAAGTTGGTTAAATGTTTCTGGAAATTAGGATTCTTAATTTTTGCTACTAGTCATATATAGCTTGGTTAGTAGCAGATTCTCTTTATTCTGTTGGCCCTCAATTTGCTGCACATTGGGTCAATAAAGGAGGTTAAGTTTCACACATTTATTCCTACAATATTTTTAAAATGTTTTTATTGATTTTAGAGAAAGTGGAAGGGAGAGGAAGAGAGATAGAAATATCAATGAGAGAGAAACATCTACCAGCTGCTGCCTCCTGCACAACCTGTACTGGGGATTGAACTGGTAACCAGGGCATGTGCCCTGACCAGGAATCGAACTGGTGACCTTTTGGTGCATGGGTTGATGCTCAACCACTGGGCAGTACTTTATAACAATCAAACCTAGGTAAACATTGCATATTAAAATTGTTGACCCATCTATTGTTAATTGTGATTGTATTTTGGCTGTTGTATTTGACATCTGAGTAGATAACCTTGGAATTGGAAAAGTTAGATGTTTATATGGTTCCTGATGATTATTTAGGTTCAAGGACAATAGAACTGGCATAGAGGTAGCAGTTTCTTCTGTAGCTATTGGATCACCTAAGATGTGCCCATTAAGAGCCGAGCTGGTGATTGCTGGGGAGTCCTACCTGCTCATGGTGCTTCTTCATGAGGATGAGCTCTTTCCTCAACCCCTCCACCTCCTGTTCCAGGTCTGTTGTGACAATGGTTAGATCATCCAAGGTCTTTCGGAGACTCTCCACTCCAATTTCCAAGTCTTTCTTGAAGGAATGTTCATTTTCATACCTTTGGTTAGAAGGAAAAAAAGGGTACACCTGTTGTTGGAAGGCTGCAGTCTTTGTAAGGATTCACCTTCGTTTAGAGGTGATGCTCATACTTTTTAGGTTTAATGGAAAAACAATTAATACAGACCATTTATTCTTTATATGTGTGTTTCATGCATATTTTTCTATAATGGTGATTCAATGTTATTTTTAAAAATAGAATAAAATAATGAACAGCCATGTGCCAATCACCTAGATTTAGCAGTCATTAACAGTTTGCCATATTTGCTTCATCTGTATTTCATTTTGTATTTTAATGTAAATTTTAGACATAACATTTCACCCCTAAATGCTTCTGAATGCATCTTTTAAGAAAAATACATCTTTCTAAATAAGGATAATAACATTATCTCACCTAAAACATTAAAAACTCCCTTTTTAAACACCCCCATCTTATAGGTTTATTGCAAAGATTTATTTATTTATTTTTAAATCCTCACCCAACAATATTTTTTCATTGATGTTTAGAGAGAGTGGGAGAGAGAAGGAAAGACAGAGAAAAATAGTGATGTGAGAGAAACTCATAGATTGGTTGCCTCCTGCATGTGCCCTGACCAGGGCTGAGCAGGGGAGGAGCCTACAACCTTGGTACATGCCCTTGACCGGTATCGAACCTGTGACCCTTCGGTCCTCAGGCCAATGTTCTATCCACTGAGCCAAACCAGCTAGGACAAAAAAAAAAACCTCTTTAATGTCATCTAATTCTTGGTTCTTATTCAAATTTCCTCACAACAAAAAGTGTGTTTTATTATCTGATTTATTTAAATTAGGGTCCAGCCAAGTATTTGTTCTTGTTTGCCTTTTAATTATATTCCAGTAAGATTTTTACATGTAGCTAATGGTGAGATAAGTTTTCTCTGGAAAGCAAAAACAAGAACAAGAACAACCCACAAAACAAAACAAAAAAATACACCAAATAATTCCCCCCTCCACCCCCCCAACACTGAGGAAGGGACTTACTTGAGGTTGAAGTCATCCACTGCCATCCTGGCGTTGTCAAGGAGAAGAAACACCTGAGCGTTGGTCAGCTTGCCGTCCACTATCTGTAAGAGATGCACCAAGAGTCATTTCCGCGGGACACACGGCACAGGAAAGCTGCATTTCTGTTCTCTAGTCTCCTGGTTATATGACTTGTTAGAACAGATGACTTGTTTCCTGGCAGTGGAGCAATCACATCGACACATATTTATTGAGCTCTTACTAGGTGCAAAGCATAAAATGATTTTATAGTAAGGATATGGTCTGCATTGTCTTTTTTTACATGGAGTTTTGACAGATGTCAAAAGGAAGAGGAAAGAGTGTAATTATTCAAAATGCCTTCTAACTTTCTAGTACTATAAACACATCTTACTGTTTTGCTCAAGTGCCCCCACATTGAAGATGTTAAAAGTGGTTTAGATTCTGATCCTTTTCTTACTGTGAATATTAGTTTGGCTCCCCTAAAGTAAAATAATTATTTTAAATGAACATAATTCTTTCTCGTGATAGCTTTCATATTTCTGATCTGTGACTACTGAGCAAAGTATCACTTGATACAAAATGTCAACTGGCATTAGTTTTTGAAACTAATTTTAAATGTATTTTATTACGGTCGTCACATACCATCAGTAATTTTTGTCCACAGTAACTATAGTCATGTACATAACATGTAGGTATGTGTTTGTCAATTATTCCATGATGAGAATGCCCCAATTGTAACTATTAAAATATTAAATGAAATGATTCTTTACCAGCTTAGTAAACTTTAATTGTGTTAAAGCCTCCTGTCAAACACTTTCACTAGATGTTTATATACTTTTTCACTTTAAAAGGAGAAATGTTATTGAAAGTACCTACTTGAGCAGTTGTGTATACATATAGGGTTTGTAAACACTTCTAGGAGGTTTTAATCAGAGAACTAGTCTACATTTGCTCTATGTCTCTGCCTTCAGGAAAATTGGGTGGAAGATGTCTCAGTGTCAAGAGCAGGGGTGGGCAAACTTTTTGACTCGAGGGCCACAGTGGGTTCTTAAACTGGACTGGAGGGCCGGAACAAAAGCATGGATGGAGTGTTTGTGTGAACTAATATAAATTCAAAGTAAACATTATTACATAAAAGGGTACGGTCTTTTTTTTTTTTTTTTAGTTTGATTCATTTCAAACAGGCCGGATCTGGCTCGCGGGCCGTAGTTTGCCCACGGCTGGTCAAGAGTATAATATACTTTGTACCAAACATTGCGCTGAACTAGGAACTGGGAGGTTTTCCTTTTCCTTCCTGTCACTGACCATCGATGTGAACTTGGGCTATTCACTCCATTCCTTGGGCTTCAATTCCATCACTTGTTAGCTAAGGAGTTTGTACTAAAAACAGGTGACCTTAGAGGTCATAGCTCTAAACTTCTGTAATTTATTTGGGACCAGACAATCTTGTGACATTCCATTATATTTATACAAATAATTCCCTTCTTAAGAAAGGATTTTCTTAGGACAAAGTTATACTTGAAAACAAAAGCACCTTTAAAAAATCTGGTCCTATTCAAAGCTTCACCGGTTAGATGGAATTTGGTATTATGAATGCACAATAGCAGGATTCAGAGGTGGCGACAACAGTGGGCCTGGACGCCACCGGCTGAGTGAGCTTGCCACGTGTCCGTTTCTTCATTCATAAAATGACAATGAGGTTATGTGAATTAGATTAGGAGAGCGAAAATAATGTTGTAAAATCCTTAGCCTTTTCTGGGCATACTGTAGACACTGAAAAATTAGTTCAAAATTTTCTTCTTTAAAGTCTAACACTTTTGTAACTAGAGCCAATGTCTGCATTGGATAAATCTCAGGATTTACCTGTTGAGATGTACCCTCAAACTCTGTTTGTGGTAAGAGATGGCCAGGTTGGCTTCCCCTGTCCACCTTCATTCTTCCCTTGGTGGATGGATTCCAGATGGTACTATGACTGCTTCCTTTGCGCTACAAAAAGATTCTGTAGGTATTTCCTTGTCTTACAGTGTTTCTTAGGGACTTTCTTACCAAATTCTTCCCCTCCCCCCCCAGACTTTTTATTCTTTGCATTATTTAAGCTCATGGGAAATAGAAAGTTGCTCCATCCAAAAAGGCCTGGGGATCCCTGGGGTTAGCCTTAGTTGTGCACTGAGGTATTGATTGACATGTAGAGAAACCATTCCCTATGGACTCCACAGAATAAAAAATACTGTCTTTAGTGAGTTAAACAGATAATTTATCAATTGCAAAGCCCCATCAAGACTCAGATTCTCCCAGCCAGCATTCTCATAGTGCAGGAGTGGTGTGCTCCGAAATGCACTTGATAGAGAGCACATTTAAAAATGGAAACCATTTCCCGCTGTTTGGGTTGCCTGATACAGTATTATGACACAGCCACTATTTCTGAGACATCCTTTGCAATAATGAATGGATGAGGGTGGATTGAGAAATAATATATGAGGCATAGGTTTGGCATTGTGTGTTATAATTAATCACCTGGATTCTCCCCAAAGCCCTGAGTTAATTCTTTTAAAATAATCTAGTTGGTGTATTAGTAGTACAGCATCATTGCTCCAGGGTGTATAATCTCCTACCAGGGAGAGGAATGTAGAATATTTTATCGTAATCCAAAGCACCAAGTAGAGTTCTATTATGAGCTATTCTAATATCTCTCTATGTCCAGCTCTGTGTTTCAAAGGAAGTGGATTAATTTTTGAACACAATTTCTTATAGACTTTTTGAATAACATTTAATATCCCTAAAATGGGGGTGAGAGAGTGATATATCTACTCAAAACATTTCATCAAGGCCCAGGAAGGGGTCAGCCCCGGGTACCAGTACTTGGGGAACCTGTCTGGTTTCTGTTTTCTCAGCTGCTAACAGGAGAGAGTGGAATAGACAGACAACCTCAGCTTCAAAGAGTTGTTTTCTTTCATCATGGAGAAGATGTAACACTGAAGTAAGAAACCCAGAAAAGAGTGTAATTCAAAGCTGAAGAAGACTCCTATTTAATGTCAGAACTTAGATTCCAGGGACACCTGAACAGTGGGCAAGCTGCCCCCTCCTTGTCATGGGTCCCACTCACTTTTCTCAGTTCTGCTCTCATGAATTTAGGCAGCCACTTGGTCTCAGCCGGCTCATCTGTGTATTGGGGATAAAAATACCTGCTTCACAGAATGAAATGATGTGTATGAAATATGTGTTGCATAATTAACAATGCAAATACAATGCAATATCTTTATTCATGAGCAGTATCATTGTTGTGTGAGGTAGGCCAGTCAGCACCGTATTGTGTGGAAATTGAGGCCATTGGAAGCAGACTTGGGTTAGAATCCCATCTCTGGCCCTTTCCAGTGCCTATTTCACTCTTCTGAGCTTCGGTTCTTTCCAGGATTGTTGTGAGAATTAAATCAGGTGCTATAGGACGTTTCTATCATTGCAGAAAACTCTCGGATGGCGCTGATAAATGTATTAAATACCCAACATGATGCCTGGCATACAGTAAGTGCTCAACAAATGTTTCCCTCCTTTCTCTCCCTTTTCCTCCTCTCTGCTGTCAGCTAATACATTATTTGACCAGGTCTAACCTTACATTTCTTTTGGGAGTTATATTCTCAGCTGTCCGTTTGCAAAAATCTTTTATTCTCTCCATTCTAAAACCAAAGCAACTTTATTAATGAAAAAAATATGGTGAGGTTTGTTGAGTCACCTTGTTTTTTTTTTTTAATGTAAAGACAACCATGTACTATATAGTTAAGGTAATTACACAGTCAGTTATTAGGTTGCTTATTCAATAATTAGGGTTTATTATGAGGACAGATTTATATTATCTTGGTTGGTCCTTCCTACATTCACGCAAGGATGACTGAGTGTTGAGAAATAACATCATATGCATATTGGAAACCTGTGATGCCCTTTTCAGGGGAGGTTAAATCGTGATCCTGCAGGACATTTTTTGGGACCGCTTTACATAGAGGGAAGTTATGTAGCTAAAAAATAACCTATGAGATGACTGGGTTCCTTCTACTCTAGCCAATGTTATAAGATCCTCCAGAAGGTATAAGCTTAACTTTTAAAATATTTGGTTGAAAAGTTATTTATTTTTTGAAGAAGTCTCCATAACCCATCCTAACTCTAAGGTTCCAAAATTATGCTCTTTTCATTATTTTTTTTTCTAGCAATATGCCATTTTTGGAACTACTAGCATCTAGAAACTCAGAACTTCTAGTAGCTGCCAAGAAGTATCCAGGGATGTCACAATTATGTATTTGCCTGTGGAGTGACACCTTTGAGATGTGATCTCCAAAATAGTATAACTCAGCCTCTCTTTGCCAGATAATCACACTGTTGCCACTTGAGGTGGAGCAGAACTGATGAGAAAGCAAAGGCTGACTCGTGCCTCGTGCACTGAATACGAGGAATGAAGTCCAGCCTTTGTCATTATTATTACATCGCTGGGCCACAGTGACACTGGACAGCAGCTGGTTGCCTTAGACTCTTTAGATTTTCCCCCACATAATTTATGTACACGTTTAAATAAATACAACAGACTCTCCAAAGTCCAAATGCAAGGTAAAATAAGAAAATATCCTCAACTGCCTTTGTTCACAGTTACTTTAAGCTCTTTTGCCATTTTCCTGGCAGTTGTCTTTTCTACTGATTTCTCCTCTCAGGGGTTTCCTGGAAACGCACCACCCACCCTGACTTCCAGGGCCACCCAGGGTCTTACCTGCTCCTGCAGGCGGCTGATGTTCTCCTCATACTGGGAATAATCTTGCTTGCTGCCAGGGTCTCTCTCCTGGTGCCACTTCAGGATGCGGCTCTCGAGCTTCACGTTGGCCTCCTCCAGAGCACGCACCTTGTCCAGGTAGGAGGCCAGGCGCTCATTGAGGTTCTGCATCGTCACCTTCCCATTTCCACCTAGGAGGGAGCTGCCTCTTCCAGACCCCCATGACCTTCCCGGGGGCAGGCAGCTTGGGGAGGTGAAGGAAAGGGAGATGCGGATGCCCCCTGCACCCCCGTGGACACTGGGAGCCCGGGGGAAGCCCGCCGGCCGGCCCCAGCCACCTCTGGTGCCAGGGAGGGAGCCAGAGGGGATCTGGCTGAAGCTGTGGCTGGAGCTCATGGTCCCATTTGTGTGTGGGGCGGGGCTGGGCTCTGCTCTGCTCCCTGGCACCGCAGAACTGAGCCGCCCCAGACTGCCCTGGATGGTTTTATGCCCTTTGCTGTGGGAGTTCCCTCCTCTGACAACTGTACCAACAAGATCGTATCATTGTGCAACATGTGTTTCCTCTTGGTCAATCCCGAAGCGCCCCAGGCCTCCACACACACTGTTGTTGTTTAGAGCCACATCGATAGACCAGTTTGTTTCTCCCTTCCAGTTGTAACCCGGAGGAGTGGCCACGACATTAGGTGGATGTTTGTCTCAGGTGTCTTTTTAATCTTTCCGTGGAATTTTTCCATTGTTCATTTATCTGAAAAGGGTCAGTTTAAAGTCCTCAAAAGGGTGATTTGATGTAGCCTAGATTTTTCTTTTAAAAAGTAGACATTAAACACACAGACACCCCTCGGCCCCCAGCTCTGAAGCAAGAGGGGCAGAGACTGTTCAGATCAGAACAGAATCTCAGAGTGAAAATACTCGCGCTGAGGAAATGAAGAATGCCCTGAGCATCTGATGCCTTTGTGGCAGTCAGTGTTTGATGGAAAGTAATTTCAAAGGAATCATTCTGAAGAACAAACCTTCAATTATAAGTAATTAATAAATGACCGAGCCTTCCACTTTCAAGGTGCCTTTCATCCCGAGCACACCTCAAAACCAAACAACGCTGACCTGCGCTCAGGACTTCCTTTGGCTCCCTTGTCCCGTGCCGGCTGAGCCCCAGAAAGGCTGGTTCTGTGTGTCTGTGACCCACAGAGGGGGTGGGGGTGCGGGGCAGGAAATATGCCATGGGTTGGCGAACATGCTCGATGAATTGTACGCTTCGCCTGCCAAGGTAAAGGTTAGGCGTGAATAAAGAAACAGTCTGGGGGCGGGAGCCACGTGCTGGTTCCTGGCAGTTAGATTGAAAGAGGACTCAGGAATAAAATGGCAGCTGCGGAAGGGACTTTCATTCCGTGGTTCAAGCCACTGATTTTACAGATGAGGGAAGCTGAGGTCTTTGGGGGGATATGTCAGAAAACAGATGGTGGGTGATTGGCAAAGCCAGGGCAGATTCTTCCTGCCACATGGCACTGTTATCATTGAGTGGAATCTTGACAGAATCCTATACAATACTTCTCTTTCATAAGGGTGATAATCGGACTTCCCAGTTTACATAGCCCTTTGATATTCTTTTTTTTTTTTTTTTGGTTTGTTTTGTTAATCCTCACCTGAGGATATTTTTTTCCATTGATATTTAGAGAGAGAGTGAGGGAGGTCAGGAGGGAGGAGAGAGGGAAAAGAGAGAGAGAGAGAAAGAGAGAGAGAGAGAGAAGAGAGAGAGAGAGATTGGTTGCCTCCTGCATGCTCCCTGACGAGAGAGAGAGAGAGAGAGAGAGAGAGAGAGAGAGAGAGAGAGAGACTGATTGGTTGCCTCATGCATGCTCCCTGACTGGGGCCTGGGGATCAAACCTGCAACTCAGGTACATGCCCTTGACCTGGAATCCAACCTCCTACCCTTCAGTCAGCAGGCTGACACTCTAACCATTGAGTAAAACTGGCTAGGGCTAAATTTTTTTATAAGATTTTATTTGAGCAAAATTTATGATACATGCCATGGAGCAAGATCTCAAATGCTCTGCACTGACCACGCTGTGCTGCATTTGTTACACCCCTCTGGGTCTGCAGGCTGCATGAAAGCTGGGATTATGCCTCCCATCTTTCAAGCACCAAAGTCCGGCTTCTTGTAGGCATTTCATAACTGTGTGTTAACTCAGTATTGAACTTTTTAGAGTCATGATTTTTTTCCTTTTTATTGAAGTTATTGGGGTGACACTGATTATCACAATTCTCCAGGTTTCGGGTGCACAATTCTGCAACACATCGTCTGCAGACTATATTGTGTGTTCACCACCCCAAGTCAAGTCTCCTTCCATCACCATTTATCCAGCCTATACCCTTCTCCACTTCCCTTCCACCCCTCTTCCTCCATAGAACCATGATTTTAACTCAGGTTCTCCAACACCATCACCTCCTGCCCTTTTGAGGACCGTGAGCTGTAAAACCAGAGAGTAGAAAAAGCCTCTCCCAGGGGGGAACTAGCTAACCACACAGGCAAAATCATCCCTCATTGCAAATAATATCATTAAAGCACACCCAGCTCTACTTGTCCGCTCTGGCAGCAAAACCTTGCTCAAGTCCTTGGACTTGCCTCATCTCACTATGTGCAAGATGGAAAAATTTGATCAAGACTAAAGGGAGCCTTGGGGATGCGTGGAAGGGGTACCCATTTAAAGTGCTCGACAGCCAAAACCGGTTTGGCTCAGTGGATAGAGCGTCGGCCTGCGGACTGAAAGGTCCCAGGTTTGATTCCGGTCAAGGGCATGTACCTGGGTTGGGGGCACATCCCCAGTAGGGGGTGTGCAGGAGGCAGCTGATCGATGTTTCTCTCTCATCAATGTTTCTAACTCTCTATCCCTCTCTCTTCCTCTCTGTAAAAAATCAATAAAATATATTTTTTTAAAAAAATGAAGTGCTCCACAGTCACATCTATGAGCAGGAAGGAAAACAGGGCCAGGCTGCACTCTGTTTCCCATTTGGCTCATCTTTCTGGTGAACTGAGATGCTGTCATTAAAAGGGAAGTAATATTTTGCAGGAGAGCTTGGTTGGGGATTGAACGAATGGTTGCTTGTGGGTGTATCAGGGATCAGAAAGGAGGCCTGTCAGCAGTTAGCTGTCACTAGCTGGGAGCACAGAGTGTTTGTGCCTTTTAAAGACAGTTGTCCCATCCCCGAAGCATCCCATGGGCACCCTCTTGTTTATAGTGAGAGAACAATGGCCAAACAATCCTCAAATAGATTTTACTATGCATGACATTTCAGAGCAGATGAGTAGTAGGTCTCCAGGCAAAGTTGCTATATCATTATCCTATGATTTGGAGGGTTATATAAAAAGATTAGACATTTATAGAAATAAAACACAGCCTCTGCAGTGACACCAGGTCAGACATTTCATAAATGCCTAAGTTTATCATACTGTAGCCAAATAACAATAAAATTTTCTCATATTTTGGTCTTTCCAGGAAAAGGGAGCCAATATATATAGATGGCTCAAGTTAAGAAGTATTCAATATAGCATTTTAGAGTAGGAGGGGAAGACAAGTCAACTTAAAGTTGCTTCCTAATACTATTTGTATTCATTTATTGACATACAAGGAAAAATAATGAAAAACACACATAGGCAAAAAGACTTTTAAGATCACAGACGGTCCATCCATGTTGTTGCAAAGGGTGAATTTCTTCCTTTTTATGGCCAACTAGTATTCCAGTGTGTAAATGTACCATAGCTGTTTCATACACTGCTCAAGCCGATGGACACTTGGGCTGCTTTCAAATCTTGGCTATTATAAATAACACTTCTGTGAACATGGAGGTGCATATATTTTTTTCAAATTAGTGTTTTGGGTTTCTTCAGATAAATTCCCAAAAGTGGAATTGTGGGTCATAAGGCAGTTCCATTTTTAATTTTGTTTTAGGAAACATTATACTGTTTGCTACAGTGTCTTCACCAATCCTTATTCCCACCAACAGTACAGGGTTCCCTCTTCTCCACATCCTCGCCAGCACTTGTTGTTTATTGACTTATTGGTGATAGCCATTCTGACAGGTATGAGATGATATCTCACTGTGGTTTTAATTTGCACTTCTCTGATGATTAGTGAAGTTGAGCATCTTTTCATATGTCTATTGGCCATCTGTATGTCCTCCTGGAGAGCATTATGCTAAGTGAAATAGTCAGTCATAGAAAGAGAAGTACCATATGATTTCATGCATATGTGGAATTTAATGAACAAACTGAACTAATAAGCAAAATAGAGACAGACTGATAGATGGAGAACAGGCAGATAGCTCTGGTGTAGGGGTGGTGTTGGGGGAGGTGGAGGAATTGAGCAAAAAAAAAAAAAAAAGACAGAACGCATGGACACAGACAACAGCACAGTTATTGTGGAGGGGAGGTGGTGAGTGGGAGTGGAAGAGGTTATAAGGGGGATAAATGGTGATGGAAAAAATAAAATAAAGAAAAAAAGGTATTTTAACTTTAAAAAAGATCACAGAAGTTCTCTCAAAGGGTAGATAATGAGATGGCGTGTTGGAAACTCTTCTTAATCTGATTTAAAAAATACTTTCGTAAATTTATTGGTTAATAAGATTGTATAGGTTTTCACTGTATAACTCTATAATACATCATCTGTATATTATAGTACATTGTGTGTCCACCTCCCAAAGTTAAGCTCCTTATGTCATCATGTATCTGACCCTCTTTACTCTCTTCTACCTCTCCACCACCCCCTCTCCCTTTGGTAACCACCCTACTGTTGTCTGTGTCTCTGAGTTTTTGTTTGTGTTATTTACTTACTAGTATTTGTTGCTTTCTGTTTTATATCCCACATAGGAGTGAAATCTTATGATTCTTGATGATTGGATAGAGAAGATGTGGTACCTATATACAATGGAATACTACTCATCGATAAGAAAAGATGAAATACTGCCATTTGTGACATGGATAGATCTTGAGAATATCATGCTAAGTGAAATAAGTCAGACAGAAAAAATAAAGTTATTCTGATTTTTAAAAAGCAGTTAAGAATTAAGTAAGGATGCAGAGGTAGATGGAGCCTGGTAAGTGATGACAAACGAATAGCATTCAGGCCTTAAGAGTTAGGAAATTTGAAGAAGAGAATATATATCAGAATAAAGAAAGAGAAAGTAAATTTCAGTTAAATAAGATCTGTGTTGACAGAAATCCAAGTTGGTAAATGTTTATTAAGATCCTAATCTGTTTATTAAGAAACTCATCCAGGAAACATATTTCTGAGCTATTTGGAACATACAAAAACTGAAAGACACCTTTGCTGCACAGACTGCACATCAAGCAACGTTATCCTAGCCTTTAATTGTAAGGAAGCTGAGAGGCCAGGCTATGGCCGGCTCATCTTTCATTCCTCAGTTACTTCCAGTTCACAGAGTGCCGCGGCAGGCCCTCCATCAATGTTATTAACTTTGGTCTTGGGAAGAATATACAGCACTAGTGGATTGTGTGAAAAAGACCGAGTGAGATAGAAATGAGATGAAAAAGAAAGATGCTTGTGGGCAAGTGCAGTTAAAAATGAAGAGGTCTTAGTTAATAGAGTCAGAAAGAGTGGCTGGAAAGGAAACACAAATCCTGTAGAATTTCCCAAGTTTTGGATTTTGCTGATTGAATCCCCAGGGTATTTTTAACATATTCCTCTGACACCCATATTACTTGTAAGGTAGATATAAAGGCTTTATTAGATTTAGGTTTGCCATTTTTGGCAAGACTACTTCCGAGGGAGTGTTGTGTACAGTACTTCTTAATGTTCATGCCGTAACATTTCTCATATCCACCTCACTTGACCTTTGATGCATAAGCTCTTGTAGCTTCTGTAACTCTTGTGAAAATCTCCCAACTGTAAAAACAAGACAGTGCTGAGGATTTGTAACTGGGAACTCGGTGGACAGACTTCAGGAAGGTGGTAAAATCTCTCAAACTGTGTGCAAATTTTTCTCTGCATGTTTATATGCTCACTCTTCTGGGGAGAGGTCACAGTTTTCATTTACTTTTTGAGGGACTATATACATTGAAAAAGTTAGGATCCAGTCATGTAAAACTGCAAAGGTTCCTTTCCTCTATTGGTCTCTAATTATCAATAGAATGTTTAGGATTTTCATATTTTATAGGAACATAGTATTAGATTTTGAAATTAACTATAATTAATCTGTCTCATACTTATAACTTTACAGACAGACTCATGGGAGAGTAAGATTTCATTACATTGTTGTATAGCTTCTTCTTATCTCTATTACTATTTTTATCATTTATTTTATTTTTTGCTGTAAAGAGCTTTATTGTTTCCATTTGGCCCAATGCATGGGAGAGGGCTCCAGGGTGGCTAAAATAATAGCAAGTGGTTTCGGGAGAGACTCAGGCTAAAGCCAGACACTAGGGGATGCAGAGGGGCCCCTTAAAGGCCCCTGGGCTCCAAAGGCTTCTAGTTGTTCTTGAGGGGGAGCCTTTCGAAGAGATACTGGCCCAGCCCAGCCTGGGGGCCGGCAGCCTGTGGAGGTGAGTCAGGTGTAGCCCATCTTCTTGATGAGTTTCACCTCCTCACCCCGGAAGTGGTTCTCCAGGAAGTCACAGAGCTGAGGGTCTGGGAAGGTAGAACCAAGGGCCTGCAGCCCTGGGTCAGGTTCCGCTCCAAGGCCAGGGCGGCTTCCATGGCGTCCTGAGTTTTGCCCCATTCACCTTGGGAGGCTTCAGCACGTCCTGGAAGAGAATGTGGCCGTCACCCTGGTTTTGTATCTTTAAGAGACTCTCGGCGCCCTTGTACTTCTTCTCTGCCAACTTGCGGAAGAGGCGGCCCATGCCCTTGAGAGCCACATTCTCATGGTGGAAAAAGAAGCCCAGAGAGAGGTAGGTGCGGGTGGCCCGCAGATGCAGGTTGGCCAGGTGGTTGACGGCAGCCTCCAACTCGGTGGAATAATTCTGATGAATCTGGGAGCTCATGGTTGTTTGGCAATAAGGAGTTAAGGTAGAAAAAAAAAGTGTTGGCTGGCCTCGGAGGCTGAGATGGTTCTGAAGGTGGTGACTGGATAAGATGCTGGAGGGTGGTCGGAGGCTGGAAGAAGGGCATCCCTGGGTCTGTTCTGTCCAAACACTGTTGAAGCAAGAGACAGATCCCGGACCCCCGAGGGCACTGCCTCTCTATTATTATTTTTAAAGCCATAGAGATGACACTCTAGGTCAGCCGTGGGCAAAATACGGCCCGCGGGCTGGATCTGGCTCGTTTGAAATGAATAAAACTAAAAAAAAAAAAAGACCGTACCCTTTTATGTAATGATGTTTACTTTGAATTTATATTAGTTCACACAAACACTCCATCCATGCTTTTGTTCCGGCCCTCTGGTCCAGTTTAAGAACCCATTGTGGCCCTCGAGTCAAAAAGTTTGCCCACCCCTGCTCTAGGTTCACTAAACTTTTTGCAGCTGTGGGATGTTGATCCATGTTCATTGACAAAGGGCTGGCTATGTCTCAAGTGTTTTCTGTTACTTTTTTCTCCTACCCCGATACTATGCATTTTGTCTCTGATTTTATTGTTGGTTAAAGTCCATAGCCACAAATAATTAGGGTTAAAATCCTCTAATTTAATTCAAATATTTTGGAGGTGCTCTGATTCTGTGATTAGAGAGATTAATAAGGCACAGTTCCTGCCTTCAGGGATCCTTCAGTCTGTGGACATAGGGTTTTATTTTAATTTAATTTTGCTGTACATGCTTGGGAAGCACATACACTAATTTTATTTATTTATTTATTTATTTATTTATTTATTTATTTATTTATTTAGCAAATTCAGTACTTTGCCAAATGACACAACCTGTTAGGTGAGGGTCTGTTCTGGGTGCTTAGGAGCAGTCACTGATCTTTGCCTTTTTATACTTTGAATTCTTGCCAGTTCTCAGCCAGACATGGCAATTTAACATTATCGCCAAGAGAGAAAACCTCGTTTTCCAGGTTGTCAGGATCTTTTCACCAGCTGGTGATGAAGTCATCATCATTTGAGTGAACTGTTTGTCATTCAATACTTCAGTGTGAAGCTTGGAATGAATGGGTCAGCCTATCCCACGAAACTGGGAGTTGAATGAACCTCGTTCATCACTGTCACCTTCGAAGAAAGGAGCCGCATCTCCTCCCTTTTCCCAGTTTTCTTTCCCATCTGACACGGAACCTTTCTGAGAAGGTAGATGCTCCAGCCAGATAACATTTTGAAAGGAGTTGCCAGGACAGTCTGGTTCTCGACCGATGCTTTAGGTCCTCTTGCACTACCTTAGGCGCATCACCAGGCCTGTTGGGGTGATCGTGTTCATTTGAGCCCACGGAAGAAAAACCGATCCCCATGAGTGGGTGGGGAGTGCTAGTGCCAGACTGAAATGATCTCACTCTTTTTTCCCTCCTCATTATCATCTTAATCCGAATAACATGATAGGTAATCAAGTAAATCCTTTATGAAAGGGCTGTTGTCATGGATAATCCTTGCATTAACCGCACGTTAGCTTCAGTGCTCTCTGGGTGTTGCTTTCTTTTGCCATTTCAGGAGACATTTTGAGTGACTGGTTTTGGTTTGCTGAGACATCATCTCATGCAATTTGCTGAAATCTTGTCCTGGGAGGTTTTACCTTTAGCCCAGTGTGGTTCATGTGGCGTCTGGGTCAGTGAATGGGGAGGTTTTGTACTCTAGGGGTCTTACCCACTTGAAAGTTGTTGGTGCCTGAAATCTAACCATTTATTTTCTTGGTTGGCCAGAATATTGCTTCCTATTTAAAAAATCCTTAATGTATTGTTCACCGTTTCATTCATTCATTCAGTCTTTCATCCATCCATCCATTCATCTATTTGTTCAAATACTTATTGAATACTTAATCTAAGTGGCTGCAGCCTAGAGAGCAAGGGGGAAAGTAGGATGAGATGAATCAAGTCATGCATTTAGGCGCTGGATGTCTCAGGCTTTCTCAACTCTTCTAAGTATTTTGATCTTCAATGTAAGAGCCGTGGGAGACCACAGAAAGATTTTAAGCAGTGGATTGCTGTGCCTCGATCGTGTTTTAAGAAGATAACCCTGGCTGGCTTGTGAGGAATACGTAAGAGAAAGAGTAAATGTGGGCGTCAGCTGGGAGCTTATCGCACCTGTCCAGGTGACAGACTGTGATGTTTTTTAAAATTATTTTTTGTAGAAGAATGATTTAGTAAAGTATGCAGGGATATTAGAGGAAAAGCAAACGTTACTCTTCTGCCAAGAAAAAGAAGACATTGTAATAAAATTAAATTTATTTTTATGGCATCCATGTTCTGTATATGCCACATCTGTCTATTCTACAGGATTATGTCATAAACACAGTGTTTATTATGCTGTCTGAAACTGCACGTGTTTGATGCATATCCTCGTGAATATGTATGTAGACAGGAGTAATCATATATTTTGCTAACGTAATCTCTTGTTTAAGGCTCTTAACATGTTTTATGAACAAGTAACTACTATGATGGACACTGTTTTATAGATGAAGTAATTAAAGCAGTGAAAGGAGAAGGACTTGCCTAAGGTTGTCCAGTGAGTCAGTAGCAGAGGTGCCATGGAACCCAGCTCTACATAACATTGGCTTCCCATTTTATCCATGGGGCTTATGGTGACTTAATGTGTATTTACAGTATCTTTGCAGATTTCTTTCTAGGTTGCTCCTTTCTATATTTGTGTGATAGTCTTCTGACTTATTTTCCTATTTATTACTTTCTCTCAATTAGGGAATAAATTCTTGCAAAGTGTATATTGGTTAAAAAAGGAAGAGGCAGTTTTGCGTGATGTGCAAGAGTGCAGGGTCTCGTCGCACAGTCCTGGCTTTGAATCGTGGCTCTGACCATAACTATCCATGCAGCTCGGGTAATTATGAGCGGCTCATGCCTCAGGTTCTGCATTGGTAAAATGAGTAGTTGTGCAGAAAATGCACACGGAGAGCACTGAACACTTTGGCACTTTGGAAGCACTCAGTAAATGTTAATTGTTGTTATTGTTGCTATAAAAAGATGGCCCCCAGAAGGTGGTGGAGTATGTTTACATCTTCAAGCTATTAAGGTGTAAGCCTTAATATATATTATCTTCACATCAGTTGTGTTCCCTGAGGCTTGAAGTACAACAGGGAAACCTGATTGGTTGGTGGATTTAAATACTCATGACTTCATTATGTATGCATCAATCTCCAGTTTTGGTTTTGGTGTTTTATGGAGATAATTCATGACCTCTCTCTCTTTCTTTCTCTCGCAATTTTCTTTGGTTTAATTGTAGGTGAGTATGGTAGGCAGAGTAATGTCCCCTTGATGTCCATCTCCTAATACTTAGAATTTGTGAATATGTATGTTACATGGCAAAGGAGAATTAAGGTTGCAGAGAGAATTAAGGTTGCTAATAAGCTGCCCTTAAAGTAGGGGTAGTAGCGTGAATTACTCATGTGGGCCCAGTATAATCACAGGTGTCTTTAAAAGTAGAAGAAAGAGGTAGAAGAGTCAGTCAGGGAGGGAGAAGGATGAAGGCAGAGTTCAGAGGGATGAGATTGTTGATTTTGAAGATGGAAGGGGGACACAAGCTAAAGGGTGTGAGCAGCCCCAGAAACTGGGAAAGGCGAGGAAACAGAATCTCCCCTAGGACCTCCAGGAAGGGACTCAGCCCTGCTGACACCTTGATTTTAGTCCAGTGAGATGCATGCCAGGCTTCTGAAATAGAGAACTGTAAGAGAATAAATTTGTTTTGTTTTGAGCCACCAAATTTATAGTAATTTATTACAGTGGAAATAGGAAATTAATATAGCAAGTGTCTGTGTGTGACATAAACATAGGAACTCTAGTGATTCAGCCTCCCTCCCCCTGCAGATTAAATTATGGTGAATAGAAAATTTTTCCATGTCATTAAAAAAATATATGTATTTTAATACGAATTTTTGATTATCAACATAACAGCAAAGATAGTTATAGTGACTATATTTTATCAACCCTGCATAATCAAATTATAGGCAGATTTTTTTTTATTATTTGGAAATTAATTTATATAATATACCTTGAAAATTTGTAAAATATAAATCACATTTAATTAAACATTTCTCAAGTGATTTTTATTGAAAAGTATAAAATTACATAAAACAAAGATCTAGGGCAAACAGGTACCATGGTTAGGGCAATGTGAACATTTGTCTTTTATTATGAGCCAAGCCTATCTCCTTCCTGATTGCATCCTCTGTCCTCAGCTCTTGAACTCCTCCATTGACCTTCCTCTCAGGTAGAGCTATCTGAACCACGGGCTTCTCCATCACTAATTGCTGTTTACTACATAAGCTTCATATCCTTAGTGTGAACAGATGGTGCTGTAACTGGGGTAGTGGACATGATGCCTGCAATGTAGTCCCACTGAACTAGATTCTCCTCTGTTTGGGTGAGCTCCAAATGACCTCTTGGGTCATCTTACTCTGTGGCCACAAGAGCATACCTATTTTGTTTCTTCCTCTTTTCTTATTTTGTCTGTTTTCCCCTGAATCCACAAACATAGTATCTTGTACATTTTACTGTGTAAACCAAATACAGATGATGTCTCTTCTGATTACTACCCTTCAACAACTTGTAGCCTTTATGCAAAGGTGTTGGGAGTGGGGAGGTGCTTCCCATATCCTAGCCTATGGCCCTTTCTCCTATTAATCTTATCCTATACTAGAGACCCGGTGCACGAATTCATGCATGGGTAAGGTCCCTCGGCCTGGCCAGCAATCGAGGCTTATCAGAGGGGCCTGCCAGCTGAAGAGAAGGATCCCGGGAGGTTGGCTGGCTGGCCCCCCAATCGGGGCCTATGGGGAAGGGGTGGCTGGGAGGGAGGAGGGGCCGCGGGAGGTTGACTGTGGGAGCACACTGACTACCAGGGGGCAGCTCCTGCGTTGAGTGTCTGTCCCGTGGTGGTCAGTGCACGTCATAGCGACTGGTTGACCAGTCATTTCGGTCATTCTGTCATAATGGTCGCTTAGGCTTTTGTATATATAGATATAGATAGTAAAACCCTAATATGCAAATTGACCGAACAGCAGTCGCTATGATGCATACTGACCATCAGGAGGCAGACGCTCAATGCAGGAGCTGCCCCCTGGTGGTCAGTGCGCTCCCACAGGGGAAGCACTGCTCAGCCAGAAGCTGCCCACTGCATTGGGCTGGGTAGAAACACTGTTGAGTTGCTTTTAGGGCCCACTTTCTCCTGAACCCCATGACAAAAATTATTTCTTTAACTATTTATGCCTTTGAGTGAACTACAGATATTATATTGTCAAACTTAAGTGATTAAGACCAGGGCATTTGGAGTACAGAAGGCAAGAATTTGTTCAAATTTTAACTTGACCATTTACTAACCATATGATGCTAAGTTAGTTGGCTTCTGTAAGCTTTGGTTCACTTATTAGTAAAGTGGGAATAACAATAGTATTATAGGGTTGTTGTGAGGATTGAGTCAGGTAAGTCATGTAAAGCACTTACACAGTGTCCGAGGTACAATAGTCTATCGATTTTTAATTGAATAAGAGAAACATTACTCTTTGTACTTGTGGTCCTAGGAGGTGCTGTGGTTTCTGCACATAACTAATGGCTTTGGTTATGTGTTGGCTGTACTGTGTTAACTCTGAGAGTTTTGTAGGAGCCTTCTTGATGCTTTCCCTACTAAGCCCATCTCCTGACTCCAGGAACATTGGGGCCACGAGAGACAAGGGAAACAGGTATTGTAGAAGGGCCACCAGTCCTGCCTGAACTGCCTTGTCATTTTTGTTCTCCACCAAAGTGATCCTATTTAAAGGGCTGCCTTCAAATTGTTCTCACTTCTCTTGGGCCATCTTTGTCCTATTGGCTGCTAAAGAGTGTGAAGGTTGATATATTATGGGGAAGTTTTTTCCAACTGAATTCCATAACATATTGGAAAATGGAAGAGTTGGCTTAGATGGGAGAAGAGTTGGACCTATATATGGTAATCATTTCATTGTGTATACGTATATCAAAAATACTTCAAGTATATACAATTTTTATTAAAAAATAAGTAATAAAGTAAAAAAAAAAAGAAATGTTCTATTCTTATCAGAATGGCTTAGTGTGACCTTGGCCATTGTCACCTCAAGTGAAATACTTCAATAGCTTGAGTGTGATTGTTTTGCCAATGGAATGTAAGCCTCTCAGAGCAGCACAATGAAATCATACTTGCAATGTTATTGGGTGCCAGGCATGCTCTAAGAGCTTTGCATGCAATAATTAATGTCAACCTTATGAACTATATGCTATTAATAGCCTCAGTTTAAAGATGAGGAAGTGGAGATAGAAAAGTTGAGTAACTTGCCCAAGATCTCCCACCAAGAGGTGGCAGGGCCAGGAATCAGACCCAGCTGGTCTAGCTTCAAGTCTCTGTTCTTAGTCAGCATGTGATTTTGCTTCTTGACCAGAGATGGCCAAAGTTCTTTTCTGGCTCTTCCTGATGCCTTAGTAGAAGACACTTGTTCTGAATTTTCATCCTAGTCTTCTTTCCCTCAAGTTATTAAGTTCTCTTAAATGGGTTGTGATTTTTATATGCTGTCCATTTTGAGACCTCTCTGCACCCACAAAAGTTTTGCTGGGAGTACAGGTGAGAAGGGGGTGGATTCTCGGAGAGTGGCAGTGAGGGGCGGCACAGTTATTTTTGATGTGATGGGTCAGTGGAACATGAGCTGACAAACACCTATTCCCCATTTGGGGTGCAGAAAGAAGACCTTTCTACTCTTGCATACAAGTTGGGGATAGGCAGTTCTCTACAACCAACTATAGGGATTTGAAGAAATTCAGCCCAAAGTATGGTCTCTCTCGCTAGGTCTGTTGGGTAAGTAGAGTTAAGTTGCTTCTCTAATGGCCATGGATATCAAGTAGGTAAGGATGAACCTTGAGGACATTATGCTAAGTGAAATAAGCCAGTTACAGGAAGACAATAATGCATGATTCCACTTACATGACATATCTAAAAACATACAAACACATAGAAATAAGGAATAGAGTAGTGGTAAACGGGGGCTTAAGGGAGGGGATAAGGAAGTGTTGTTAATCAAGGGGTTTGAAGTATCATTTATGAAAAATGTGTAAGTTCTAATCTAGAGAACTGCTGTACAGCATTGTGACTAGGATAAAAATACTGCTTCTGTTCTTGGAGACAGACTATATAATGTATCATGCAAATTTTTTACCTTGCTAAGGAAATCAAAGTACTTAAAATTCAGTCTAATTTTTGTGTGGCATTGGGCAAATCATTTGACTTCTCTGTTAGTTTTCTTATCTTTTAAATGTAAATATTAATAGTAGCTACTTCATGGTGGTGTTGTGAGGATTAAATGAGTTTGTAATAATTATTAACTTATTGATTAACCACACCACTTGATAAACAGGTGATTAGGCATGTAGGGGAAGAATCATCTGCAAGTGTGGTCATCTGTCAAGCTAATGTCATAACCTAAAAGAACCTTAAAAAGGCATCGAGTCATCCAGATCTTTAAACCGATTAGAAAGCAGTGGCTTTTAATTCGGCACAAATGCTTTAGCTGAGGATTTTGTTAAAATTTGGATTCCCGGGCCCCACACCTGGAGATGGCAGTGTGGGAGGTCTGGGGTAGGGCTCAAGAATCTGGATTTTACAAGCTCCCCAGGGGATTTGAATGTAGGTGGTTTCTGGGTTGAGTAGAGAAATTCTGGTGGGAAGTAATGTGTGGGGTTACAACTGACTGAACTCTTGAGGAAAATCTTCAGGAAGCCTCTTCTAAGCAGAAAATGATGGATTGATCCTGGAGGATGAGGATGGAGAGGTCGTGGGCCATGTATAAGGGTGGGGGTGCAGTGCATGGGTGAGAGACGGAGGGGAAGAGAGAAGTAGAAGTAAGGTTACCCCTGTGTTCGAAGGGCTTTAAACCAGCTCTCATATGAAGGTGGAGTCAACGTGAAAAAAGACAAAACATAGAGAAAATATATTTTCTTGTTTATGAATACAAATGGTGCTGATATCCCTGCTCTGTCTGAGACAAGCAAACAAGAGGCCACCTGGCTCCATGGAGTCAGTGCTCCGTGAGTGTCTCACTAGGACTTCGTGGGCTTGGAGGAAGGAACCTGGCATCACAGCTGCCTTGCAGGACTGGGACTCACGGATGCCTTGGTTTCAAATGTCTGTAATTTGGCCGAGTGGTTAAGAGCATGAGGGTGGGGGTCAGAGAGATCTGGGTTTGAGTCCTCGCTCTGTCACTATCTAGCTCTGGGAAAGCCATTTACTCTGTCTGAGGTTTCCTTTCATTGAATGGAGAGAGGAATAAAAAGAGCTGCCTTGTGGGGCTGTGCTGAGGATGAGAGGCTGTGATGTGAAAGGCTCTGCTCACAGGACCTGATAATGGAGATGCTCAGCACACCACAGCCATTATTATTATTATCATTATTATTATTAATGGCATTATTGTACTCTATAGCACTTGTCTCCCGAGGAGGCTCACACTGGTGTTACATTTATATTAATAATGGCAATATTTATAAGAATAACTAACATATATTGAATATGTGCTGTTTGCCAGATACTCCTCTAAGTACTTTTTAAATGCTTTAGTTTATTTAATTCTCACAATGATCTGATGGTAGTTATTACTAATATCCCTGTTTTGCTGATGGGGAAAGCCATGTTCAGAAAGGTTCAATTACCCACTTGATGTCTCACAGTGAAGAAGCAGTGGTGGGATTTGAACTCAGGCTCCAGGGACCATGGTGTTTCTTGATTCATGCTTGTCTTTTGGGCTGTGCTAAAATTATACTTGTATTGACGCCTTCATTTCCCTCTCCATCAGCTCCTTTTCTATGCTAGCTGCTGACCTTTGCTGAACTGGGTATATAAAAAACCCCACCTTTAACTCCCTCCTGTGGCTGCATAGGATACTGATTTAGCTTCCTGGTAAAAATCTGGACCCCTCATTGCCTTTACAAGGTTTGACTACTCATATACAACGTCTAGCAGATGGTTTTACATTCCTTACATAGAGAAAACACTTAAAGCATCTGTACACCTGAGTGGTCAGAACCCCTCTTTACTATGCAGTCTGTAGTTTATTTTTATTATGGAAGGCATGTGGGATACTTTGCCGAGTGGGAGGAAGATGTGCTATTTCTGGGATAGATTGACAATGGCGCTGCATCAGCCTGAGGTTAGTCTGAGTCCAGCGAGGTTCCTAAACCCTGAGTCTTACTGGAATTAAAACTCAGAGCAGACTGAGCAGCTCTGGCCTCTCACCAGTTGGCTTCCCAGTCTGTTGATGGTATGTATGGGGTCCACCAGGGACCAGCACTGAACCAACACCAAGGAAGATGGCATGGAAGGAAATGACATAAGCCTGGCTTTCAAATTAGGGAATAAACTGCCTTCCACAGAGCACTTCACAGCTTACAAAACCCTTTCACCATCAGTATCCCATTTAATTCTCCCAGCCGCACGGGAGGCAGGGCCCAAGTTGTTACGTCCCTTTTACTCAGGGTCACCCACACCGGCTCGGTTGTGACTCTGCCCTCAGGTTTCTGAGTCCAAGTCTCATGCTCTTTCCACATTTCCACCCTCCGTCTGAGATAGTATGCAATGAGGTGCTACCAGGGCTAACCTGGGCGTTCAGATGAGAGAGAAATTATCGATAGAAAGGAGATCACCCTGGGAGTTCTGCATTCCACTTGCTTAGTGTAAGTTGCTGCTTGTGTGGAGGAAGTGGATTGCTGAGCTGTGAGTTAATGCTTTTGTCTTTGATGTGGGCATCAGTCATCAAATGATACCTGATACATATCCTAAGACTTCAAAAATGCTTTATTGACTACAGTTGTGGGCTTGGTCACAGGGGAGCTTGTTCTATTCTTTGCCCCCCACAAAGCCAAACACTGTTAAAACTCCAAAATCATGACTGGATAGATACATTCATGGAGAAAGAATTTTAACTTGAGAGAATAATGGCACAGGTCTAGAGCCATGGCTAAAACAAAGCTTATATAAAACTGACAATTACGTAGTGCTTTCCAGCATACAGAGCAGCATTGCATAAACAGTTTCATTTGATCTTCACAATATCCGTGTAAAGTAGGCACGATCCTCATTTAACAAACAAGGAAATTAAATTGAATGAAGGCCGAAGTGGCAAGTTTAGGACTTCAGGCTTTCTGGCTCCTTGTTCTGTGTTTGACTCAGAATTATTTACTAAAACCTCTGGAAATGTCAAGTAACTTTCATAGGGAATGACCTGCACGCTCTGTGACCCGACTGTGAGAAGCTTTGGTAAGGGCTGGGGACATAAATGGACCTTCTCACTCTGGGACTGCCTCGTGCTTGCAAGAGCAAGTATTCCTGATTACTTTCTTGCAGAGTTTGTGAATATTAAGTCCATTCTCTCTGGCGGATAGACTGAAGCAGGCATCTAAGTTATTTTTCCATAGTGACCCATCACAGGGAGACAGAGGAGCAGGGTTATGTCTTGAGCGTTCCAGCTACATGTCCCTTGTAAAACCATCAGAACCAAATCCCATTCCCTAAAGAATAGAAAGAGAAATAGCAAACATTTAATGAGAGGACCCATGCTATTTCTTCAAAATGCTCCCAATCCACTCCCCATAATTCTTCCCAATTTTCAGTGAAAATATTTGGAGAGCCTAATGGTTCCCAAAGTTTTGGAGAACATGGACATTTTTAAAACATCTTGGGGAAGATAAAGTATGTACGCATGGGTAAACAGTAATTAGGACAACAGAGTTCAAAAGGATTTAGACTCATGACAATCTTTTCAAGGAAACTAAATATTAAGGATCTTTGTCTCTATTCATGCTGTCCCCATAGAAGCTTCTTTCTATATCCAAAGAGGGAGTTAAGAAGGGAAGGTGGTAGCTTTTCACCTTCATGTGCCACAGCCAAAAACAATCCCAGAACTTGTCTGACTGGCTCTGAGGAGGAACGCAAGTAAATAAGACCTGAATAAACAAAAGAGAAACCTGCCCATCACTTGTGGGCTGTAATGTAGGTCACCTTCCTGGGCACTTACAAATCAGTGCTTGTTCCTCAGATTAATGTGAAATGTGCTTCCAGAGAATGTCAGTTTTTATCACGTTGGCCGCAGAGAGTTGGGACAGGAGCAGAATGTCAATGGGGACCCACTGTAGTAGAAAGAAACTAAGTACCTGAGGGGACTGGGGAATTCTTAAACCTTTCTGGCAGGCGCAAGAATTGGCCTCTCTTTCATGAATGAGGGCCACTTTCATCACCTTGGGATGTTAGACTTTGGCAGCTCTGATGATGAAGCAAGGCTGCACATGCTCATGCGAAGAAATGACTTTCCCATCCTTAATCTCCTTGGTGATGGTCAAGATTTTAGCCAGTAGTCGGGGTAGGTCTCTGTAGGTGCAGCTGGGCTCAGGTATCCCATGGAGAGCTGAAGATGATGTGTAAACTGGGGCTGTGCATTCCATGGCTGTGCAGACTGAAGGCTCACATATAGTGGCACACGGGTTGCAGGAAAGCCTAGACAAAAACAGAATTGTACCTGTGATTGAGGGAAGGCAACACTGGCTCTGGAGAAAAATGGCGGTGGTTAATTTTTCAACACGTGTCACTCAAAACAATTTAAAAACATTACATAATTTCTTATAATTTAAAAACATTACAGCTTCTATAAAAGTATGCTGAAGAGTGCATATAGACATGATGCTGTTGGCATCGAGGGTAAGTGGCTGGAGGGGGATAAGGGTTTCAGCCTAAGCAGCTTCCTCCAAAGGGAGCAGGGTTGTACTGTTCAATCTCATGAAATTCAGATGTTCATCTCAGTGGGGAAAATCTGTAAGTCACCAGGAATGTTCTCATCTTTAAAGAAACCATTTTTCCCCCTAGTAATTTTTAAAAGTCTAAGAAGTTAAAAACCTATAAGGAAGTAACCAGAAGCACCAACTCCTCAAAAAACTGAGCTCAGCTCGACTAGGTTACTATGTGGATGTCCAAAGGGCACAGCCTAAGAGAGTGTATGGACCCTTTGATCCAAAGCTCCCCATCACTGGTCAGATCAAAGCACTGTTGCCCTGTTGCCAGTGGTAGTACATACATACATACATACATACATACATACATACATGTCGCGAGTGTCTTTTTCATAAAGATGTTGTTACGTTACGCACTTGCTGTCTGAGCTCTCCAGCAGGCTGCGGTAGGTGGCAATCTCACACTCCAGCTGGGACTTGACGTCCAGCAGAATCTCGTATTCTTGGTTCTGCCTCTCCAGGGCACATCGGATCTCCGCCAGCTGAGCCTCGAGGTTATCGATCAGACACTGCATCTGGGCCAGCAGGGCTGTGTAGCGGGCCTCCGTCTCCGCCAGCAGGCACTCCTGGGAGTCTCTCTGCCGCAGGAGGAAAGCAGGATTTAGAATGATGACTCCTTTAAGCCCAGATCTTTGTGATCTGTATCATTCTCAACAGTGGTTTCTTTGTGACAGATGCTAATGAATCTTCAAGCCCTCTTATCATCGTACCAACTAAACCCAAAACCAAAATTATCAACTATGCTAAAGCTTGCATCTTTCTTTCTTTCTTTCTTTCTTTCTTTCTTTCTTTCTTTCTTTCTTTCGTTCTTTCTTTTTCTTTCTTTCTTTCTTTTTTTTTGGCCTCCTTTTAAGTGCTACTTATCTTTCTCTTTCTTAATCACTTGACAATCTCCTACCACACTTTCCTACCTATGAGAAAAAAGTACTCCAACTTATTTCACACCTAGGAATTAAAAATCCATTACTATGGTACCTCAAGAGTGTTTGTACCTTAAAAAGGAAGTGAGCAGGTTTAGCCACCTCCCTCAGAAAACTATTTCATAAATTTTGATAGTTTGTAAGTCGATCATTGAATCAGTTTTTTATATATAACGTATGAGAGTTGAAACTTTGATGATTAAAGTCCTTTCCTGCTCTATCATTCTTTAAGTTTCATGGATAATGGCATTTTATATTTTAATAACCTAGTGTTTGTATGATTATCCCCATTTTTATAGATGAGGAAATTGAGCTTCAAGAGGTTAAATAAGCAGCCCCCAGACACATGACTAGCTGGTGACAAAAGCAGCTTTGGGGAAGGTCTTCCTAATACCCTTGCTCTCAGAGCTTTTCAGTATTCCCTGCTTCAGAGAGTTAGTAGGTGGTGGAATCAATTCTAACTTGGGATCCTGAGTTCTGGCTCAGACTCTTAATTCTTTCGTGACTTAATGCCTTAGGATCGTAGTGTCTCCTCCACCTATAAAATTGGTGAGATGAAACTTACATTGGATTTGGCTTGGGAAAATCACCTTAGCTCTTACCTGTCAAATTGGCTTAATAATTATCTCACCTCCCTCAGAAGACTATTTTATAAATTTTGATAGTTTGTAAAAATGCTTTGCATAAAATAACATTCTCTTCTAGTGTTGCCCAAAGTGCATTCAGGGATCACTATTGCCATTAGAATTCTTTGAAAAAGGAGTCCACAGTCAAGTAAGTTCTGGAATGCTGAGTGCCATATTTCCCCTTCTCGGAGATTCATGGTACATACCAGCTTATCAAAGGCCTGCGGGAAGGCCGCCTGTTTAACCTTTGTTTAATGCAGCATTTCCCAGGCTTACTTGACCATAGAGTCCTTTTTTTGGCCATAGACCCTTTAACAAACAGAGGGACTATTGTTCTGAGGGACGCAGTTTGGGAAACATTGCAGCACACGAGTCAGGAGCTATTGCCATATATGGCGCTAGGCTTGGTCAGTTTGTTGGGTACCATTCGGTGCTGGGCCTGCCGCTCCACCTCCAGAGCATTCATGGTTCGTCTCAGCTCGATGATCTCCTTCTGGCAGCACTGCTGCTGTTGAGAGCTGGTCTCCACCTGCTGGTTCAGCTCCTCCATCTGAAACATAGTCAAGGACCATGGATATTATGATGGAGAACATAAGTTTGTAAAAGGCCCCTGGAAGGGCAATGTCTGATCACTGGTTTTGACTTTCCTATCCTCCCCACCTGCGTGTTGAACCACTGTTCCACATCTCTGCGGTTTGTCTCCATGACAGACTCATATTGACATCTCATTTCTTGTAGAACCCGATTTAGGTCAACAGAGGGGGCAGCAGTCACTTCAATGTTGAGTCGGTCCCCAAGCTGGCTCTGTAAGGAATTGGTTTCCTATGGAAAGAAAGAGAGTGTGAAGTCACTTGGTGAACGATGACCTCCTTGCCTTCTTGTTTCAGTCTAACAGCAATAATGTAGCTTAGTCACGTCTGAACTATAGCCCACAATAAAGGAATACATGATTCATAGATGCTTTTGCGATGCTATAAAATGACTTAAGCCTATTTCAGATGTGACTATGTGTTCAAATAAGTGCAACATTAAAAGGAATTGACTGGCAAGATCAGGGGTTTAAAGAATTTAGATCATTTCCAGGGATGGATAAGGGGGTGAAGCAGCACAGAGGTGGACTTTAATGAGAAGCCATAGTCTCTATAATGCCAATATGGGTTTATGCCAATATTGACTTATACCAGTAGTGCCTGAATCTGTGTAGGGATGTCTACTAAAATAGGGGAAACCTGTGAGGACAATAAAATTGATTTATTTCCTTCTCCTAGAAAAGCTGGAGAGGAAAATGGAGGCTTCAGATATTGTATTATAGGCAACTGATGTGAAATACATTGAACCAATGGTAATAGTAATAGTTATGATCATGGCTAAAAAACAGAAGACTATCTAGAGAGGACACCCTTCGTCAAGTTGAACTCAAAGGGATCGGATGCTATTTTTAGAGGCTTAGCTGGGGCTTTCTCTAACCTTCTCATGGTCGCTTTTGAGGCAAAGGAGCTCCTCCTTCAGAGACTGGACTTGTGCCTCCAGGTCAGCTTTGCCCAGGGTCAGTGCATTCAGGATCCGCTGTAGGCCATTGGCATCTGCCTCCACTAGCTGGCGCAGGGACACCTCAGCTTCATACCTTTCAAAATGAGACATGAAGTGAAAGACATTAAATTGTAGGTGGTGTTAACCAAGCAAAGCAGAACTGACTGCCTTGTGGCACTTCCTTGTGGGCCTCTCATTTCCTGCATTTCTCATGTGGGTTTTCTTCTCTTTAGAGGTGAGATCATTAGATAAACATCACCACTGAGTTATTATTCCTAGATTAGTCTGCCAGAATGATGCTGCATTGCTTTTCTCTGAGATGAGGGCATTTATCCTCCTCTCCCTGCCCCTAGAAGTGATGCAGTGCAAGTGCAGGGTGTTGGATTAGGATTTAAGAGAATTTGCATCCAAGATTTGGCTCTGTCTTGTACTACTAGTTGTATGCCTTTGCATAAGTAACTGAACCCCATTAAATCACAGTTTTCTCACTTTAAACAGTGTAACAGCATATTTGCCCTACTTATTTTACTGAACGATTGGGAAGGCAATCAGGTGGGTTTATATGTTAGAAAATACAAGCACTGTATACATATGAGTGGTTATTAATCTTAACGCTTCACTGAATGTGAAGGTCTCTTCTGGGCTAGTGCCTTCATGGTACGGGCAGGAGGGTTGGTAGACTTATGTATAATCTTACTGAGGGAATTAGCACCAGACGCGGGGTGAATTCTGTCAGGAACGACAGTGCTGGGTGGGCTTACTTGGCTCTCAAGTCATCAGCAGCCAGTTTGGTGTTGTCAATTTGTGAGACCAGTCTGGAATTCTCAGCCTTGGTGCACAAGATCTAGAATTAAGAAGTTGTACACACAAATGAGGCAAACACCAAGATCCCTTCCTTAAAAACCAAGGGGCTGGTGTGTATTTCAGTTAACAGGGGAAGGCCAGTTAGGCTTTTCCTAGCTATGCTTAGGCAGCCTGGGCAACTTTGGAAAATCAAAGTTTCTGTTATTTCCCTAAAAATTAAGCAAAATTACTTTAATAAAAATTTGTGTAGATGTTTTATTAAAATACGAAATCTACCTTAAATTTGTGTAACATACATGAGCCACCAGAATGTAAACTCCATATGGGCAGGGACATTTTAGTTCACCAGTATGTATCCTAAGCCTAGAATAATGTCTGGTGCCTTGTTGTTATGCTCAGTAAATATTTGTTAAACTAACGAAGCAGAATAAATCCAGCACATAGATTAGCAGCATATTACTCTCAATAGGAAAGCTAGGTTTGGTGTGGGAAGAAATTAAACAATTGGGAGATGAAGAAATGAGCACAAGATAGAAAAAGTGGTGATGGTGGGAAACATGGACAAAAATTAAACTAGTTAGGAACTTATTAAAACAAAATTCATTTTCTCAGATCCCTGTTTTCTTATTTTTGTTAAAGAAATGGCAGCAATGGGTTATTAACACATTTTGGTCCTGAGTTATTTGGTTAGAATAATAGCAGAGTATATCTCTGGAAAATGAAAAACTATACTCTGAATATTGCATCAAAATGACAATTTCCTTCAAGACATTTTCTTATTCGACAAAATATTTTTCAGCATAAAAGGAAATAAAGATATTGGAGAATGTAAATTCAAAACTTGATTATACAGATTGCCAAGAATCTTACCTTCTGCTGGAGTTCCTTGATGGTAGAAAAGTAGGACAGGTAATCAGGACATATGACAGGGAGCTCTTTGTTACACTCTTCCTGGATTTTACACTCCAGTTCTGCGTTCTCTTGTTCCAGCATCCGCACCTTTTCCAGGTAGTTAGCAAGGCGGTCATTCAGGATTTGCATGTTCTCTTTCTCATGGCTGTTGATGCCTTCACCACACCAGCCACAATCGACGTTGTTTCCTAAGCAGACGGGCATAGGGCAAAAGCAAGGAGTGGGTTGGCAGCCCTGGGACTGGAAAGTTCTCAGAACATGGCCAGTTGGTTGGCATTTGTTGGTTTCAAGTTGTTGGCAGCTGGTATTGGAGGAGATGATCCTAAAATTTGTAATCCTAGAGCAGCCTTGGCATGGGGTTGAAGAAGAACTAGTTGTTGAGCAGTCCTTGGCATCCATAGTGTGTGCCCAGCTTTGGTTTATTTCAAAGTCTGTGGTTCTCCTGCATCAAAAGCTCAAGCTACTGTGACTGAGTCTAAATTCTGAGCCCTTTGTGGCTTTTTCCTCTTTGAAGTGCTTATATAGCCTTTCCTCCAGGCAGTGTCACAGCAGACAGGATGTTTTCCTGTCTGGTGCTTATGTCGAATCCCATAGGAACATCTCATTAGTCTGCTTTTTACTCGCCTGAGAAGAGTTACCTGGTCTCATAAAAATGTGCGTTTAGGCTGTTACTAAGTTATTACCCGTCGCAACTACTGCTTGTCATTGGGTTGAGAGCTTCACATCATTTCTTCAAAAGGAACTGTCGTCACAGGCCTAACAGCATCCATTATTAAGTAGGAATGAGTATATTGTGTTCATTAAGTCCTTGTTGACCTCTCCGCCTGGCATTAACCTTGACCAGGAATGAGACCATTTATTTTTCCTTTCTTCTCTAGAAAAGGGAAACCATTATTATCTAATAATTATTGGTGTGAACTTAGAAATCGGTATTTTATTTTATTCTGCCCAACCGATTTTCCTATTTTCTTTTTCTTCTTTGATCTACTCAGTTGTTTTCCCATTTTTACTGTGAGTATGGATTAAATTGTCAGTCCTAACTAAGGCTCTTTTTAAAGGCAATTGTCAGGATTCTGTCTTAGCTTTCCAGATAGGTTTTGATAGCTAACAAGAAATTTCTGAAAAAGAGGCTGGTTACCTTTTGGTTTTACCAAAGCCCACATTTGATAACATTTTTCGTGCTCAGTGTTTGCTTGTGGTATTACATTAGCTAAAAATTTCTTTTTTTGTCTGCAGCTACTGGTGTTTCTCGGTTCTTGATTTCTCCAGTTCCCAATACCGGATATAGGATACAAAAAGAAAGCCCTCACTCCTCCCCTCTCTCCCACCTCCCCTTCCCTCCCTTCCCCCCCCCCCCCAAAAAAAAAGCGCCCAGTAAACTCAGCACCATGTTGTTCCTTGGATATCAAGAGCCCTAGATGGTTTGGTCTCTTCTCCCACCTTTCAGAGTCTGCTTATATTTGTCTATATAATTTCCAGAGTTTTTAGTCATACTTAGGGAGAGGAAAGGGGAAATGTCCCTCTACTTCATCTTTCCTTTGCTTTTTATATGTGTAAGAATAATTATTCATATACTTAATGTCCAATAACAGATCAATGTACCTTATGGTATTTTATGAAGTCACTAAAATAATAGTCCACAAATGATCTTACATATTTATTAGGATTGAAAATGCTTAGATGACTTACTGAAAGAAAAAAAAAAGGTTACACAAGTAGATGCATATATAACGATGACACTATTATATGGAAAAACCTACATAAGAAAAAAAAAACTTGGAAGTTCCCAAAATACTTACAATGAATGTTAAAGTTATGGAATTATGACTGATCCCCCCCTCTCCCTTCATGTGTCAAATTGAAAAAAAGGACTCTAATACTTTTATCATTAAAAATAAAATATATTATATTTTATTTCTAAATTTCCTCTTCAGGAGTTACATATAGCTATCTTCCATGATATTTGCTGGGGTCCAACCCCAGCAGGTCCAGGGGTCCCCAAAGGTGTGGATGGAGTCGGTGAAGAGGGAAAGACTCGGAGGCAGTGTTCAGTTGATCAGCATGGTTGGGTTCTCTTGCCTGGTTCTATTGCCAGGTTCTGTAGCCAGGTTCTGTCTCTAGGTTCTTCAGCCAGGTTCTCTCGCTAGGTTCTGTGTCTAGGTTCTGTTGCCAGTTTCTGTCCAGGATCTTTTGCCATGTTCTCTCCAGCGAAGTTCTTCTGTCTCTAGGTTCTGTGTAGGTTCTGTGTCTAGGTTCTGT
Organism: Myotis nattereri; assembly: GCF_964212035.1. Lineage (NCBI taxonomy): Eukaryota > Metazoa > Chordata > Mammalia > Chiroptera > Vespertilionidae > Myotis > Myotis nattereri. The sequence continues at coordinate 48,962,088 of NC_138091.1, forward strand.
GTCTAGGTTCTGTGTCTAGGTTCTGTGGCCAGTTTCTGTCCAAGATCTTTTGCCATGTCCTCTCGCTAGGTTCTATCTCCAGTTTCTGTCCAGGATCTTTTGCCATGTTCAGTCTCTAGGTTCTGTCTCTAGGTTCTGTGTCTAGGTTCTGTCTAGGTCTATAGAGCTGTTGTCTTGTTACATCTGTATTTATACCAGTTGATTCCAATCCTATCAATCTCTATTCCAAAGGTTAGGGCATTTCTTATCTCCATTCCAGGGAGTAAAGATTATGTAGCTTAAGCATGATTGTTCGTAGTTAAAGTGATTGATTACCCGCCTAGCAGTTAAGGGGTTTTATTCCCTCCCTAACTTCAGGGGAAAATCCCTACCTGGGGAAACAACCTTTCTCAGAGAGGTGACCTTGGTTAAAACACATAGTGCCAAGAAGGTGAGCAAACATATTAAGAACAGTATGCCATATATGCCAGGTCCCTTGAAACAGCAAGGATGGACCGGCTCCCGGCAGATATTGACATTTTGCATGGATTAGTTAATCTGTTTGCATTTGAGGAGTTAAAAATATTTTCAGCTTGGGTTTATGGAATATCAAACTATTGGCATGGGTTTAGACCAGGGGTGGGCAAACTTTTTGACTCGAGGGCCACAATGGGTTCTTAAACTGGACCGGAGGGCCAGAACAAAAGCATGGATGGAGTGTTTGTGTGAACTAATATAAATTCAAAGTAAACATCATTACATAAAAGGGTACGGTCTTTTTTTTTTTTTTTTTTTTTTAAGTTTCATTCATTTCAAACGGGCTGGATCCGGCCCGCGGGCTGTAGTTTGCCCACGGCTGGTTTAGACAATTACCTTGGCATCAAATGGTTATTATACCAACAGTAATAAGCCACAAAGCTATAGTTACCATGCTGAAAGAATGAAATGCATTTTATTTGGACATTAGCAAGAAAGCTTTACAAACTCCTAGGATATCACAAATAAGCACGCAGGAGAGGAACCAATAAAGCAGAAATGTACCGAGGATGCTTAGAGGACAATTTTAGGATATGAAAGCCTTCTTGACTTGAGTTTCCAGTTTGGATGCCCCTGCTTGAAGCCCCATTTTCTTTTTTTTTAAAAAAACATATTTTATTTATTTATTTTTTTTACGGAGAGGAAGGGAGAGGGACAGAGAGTTAGAAACATCAATGAGAGAGAAACATCGATCAGCTGCCTCCTGCACACTCAGTACTGGGGATGTGCCCGCAACCAAGGTACATGCCTTGACCGGAATCGAACCCGGGACCCTTCAGTCCGTAGGCCGATGCTCCATCCACCGAGCCAAACCTGTCAGGGCCCCATTTCCGTTTGAGGACCCTGCTGGCTTCAGTCCCTCCATCTGCTGGGCTGGGTGCTCAGTGGTCACGCACAGCAGTTTGCGACTGCGCAGAGCACATACGCCGAGCACGGCTCTCCGGTGTTGCTTGACGCACTTGTCGTGGAACATGGGTTAGAGGGAAGCCTGTGGGAAATCCATTGGGAACTAAGCTTCACAAGGGAAATCTGGATAAAATGGCAACTCAGAAAAAAATCATGCCAGAATTGGCCCTGCAGATTATGTTCTGAAGGACACTCTCTGCAGAATAACGTTTGACCTAACCCTGTCATTCCTGGAGCCAGTATTGCCACTCCATTTCACCGCAGCAGCGGCAGTTGAACAAATATTTTCTTCACTTTGCAAATGCCATCTTATGCATGTTCCTGATTTCCCTTTAGTGGGAGACAGGAGCAAAGGGAGACAGATCCCCTCCCACCCCCCAGCACAAAGAGTTATATAATGATATTTATTCTGCTTTGTAACTTTAGGATATTTTTGAACATTTCTATAGTCATGTGACTAGCGTCAGCTGCTTTTCATCTCTCTTGTAAGAAGATCCTTTAACACATTAGGGAGGCCTGACCTCGGTCAGATTTGGGGGAACGGGGTTCTCCTACATAAGGCTCTCTGTGACTTGGGGTGATTTTGAGGATGGTTGTGTGGAACTTGCCTGCTGTCCTCGCTCTCCAGGAGACCCTGGTACGTGCTGATCTCACCCTCCAGCCGGGCCTTTGTGTCCAGCAGCACCTGGTACTCCTGGTTCTGCCGCTCCAGGTCGCAGCGGATCTCGGCCAGCTGCTCCTCCACGTTGTTGATCAGGCACTGCATCTGGGCCAACTGGGTGCTGTACTGGGCCTCCGTGTCTGCCACCGTGCATTCCAGAGATTCTGTCTGCAGAGAGGAAGATGTAACAAGGGCTGCGTATTCTCCGGGGCCAGACTGCCTGTTTTCTAGTCCCTGATCTCCCTTTTCTAGCTATGTGGCTGGGGGAAAATTACTTAGCTTCTCTGAGCCTCAGTTTTATTCTATAAAAAGTAGGCAGTGCAAAGTACCATCACAGGATGGTTGTGAGGACTAAATGGATTAATATGTGTAAAGCACCCAGGGCAGTACCTGAAAGAATTTTAAGGGCGTTGTGATAGTTATTGCTGCCACCACTAGGACCATCACAACCGGCAGTGTATTTGTGTAGCTTCAGGAGGATCAACAGCAATTGGGAGGAAACATTGAGTATGGGCTTGTGGCAGGAAGGGGTGGAAGAGTGTGGTGAAGGGAAGAGGCTCTGGGATTGAACAACTAGGATTCAACTTCCACTCTTGTTTCCTAGAAAATTGCATGACCCCTTGTTACTTATCTGAGTCTCAGTTTCCCTCATCTGTATAATGGGATTAGGAAAGGGGTTTACCACCATAAAGTTATTGTGAGGCTTCACCAAGATATCCTCTATGGGATCTAATGTGACACACACAGTGGTGTTTGACTGGAACTGGCTAATGTAATCTTGAACGCATGCTATTCTTGTTGCTTGGGTGGAACAGGGTGTAGTGAAGGGTCTGGTTGAGGTGTGGATCCTGGGAAAATTTAGGATAGTGGTTGAATGCAGAGTATGAATTCCATTCTTCGTTTTAGATACGATCTTAAGCTTGGAAAATTGGCCCTCATCAAAAGAGAGTTAAAACCCAGTGGACCGTTTGAGTGCCTTTGTCTCGTTCTGCTCCCGCCCTTTCCCCTCTCTCCGTGTCTCTGGAGGGTGCTGCAGGATCACGCTCAAGCCCAAGAGAGAAGGTCGGGGCATCCTACTGGGACAGTACAAGCTGCTGACCTTTCACTTCTGCTTCTAGCTGCTACTTGGGAAAGGCAAGGAAATATAATCCCTGCACACTGGAGATTCAGACTTTCTGCCACATGAACTGTGTGGGTCTCCTCTGCGTTATGGGAGAGGGGGTGGTATCTTAGGACCTGATTCGTCCGTGACAAAACAGAGCTAGCAGCCTTTCCCTTACACACCAGGCTTTGCTGTGCTTGGAGCTCAATTTCCAGAGCGTTGGCTGTTCGTTTCAGTTCCAGGATCTCTGTCTGGCAGCCCTGCAGCTGCTCTGCACTGGACAGCTGCTGCTGGTTCAGCTCCTCCGTCTGCAACACAGGCAGGATTAGAGAACGCAAGTCGGCGGAAGTCTGGAAGCCTGTCATTTCATCGCCCCAGGTGCTGACCTGAACAGCGAACCATTCTTCCACGTCTCTGCGGTTGTTGGCGAGCACCGTTTCATACTGACAGCGCATCTCATTCAAGACCCCGTTGAGGTCGATGTTGGGGGCACTGTCTAGCTCCACAGTGAGCCGGTCACCAAGCTGTCCACGGAGCAAGTTGATCTCCTGAAAGTGGAAATGAAGTAAAGAATGTCACAGCGTGGTGGGGAAAAAATCACTTCGGCATCCATGGCATCACGATTTCGTTTTGGAGAGGAGTGAGTGAGAGTGTGGGATTTAGATTCAGATTGCCCGTGCTGAATCTCTCCATCGCGCAGTTTCTTCATCTGCAAAATGGGTATAAAATTTTACCTGTTCCAGAGAGTTATTGTGAGATACATGAGTTAATATGTATATAAAACACTTGTAAAAGTCCTCGGTATATAGGAAGATCTCAATAAATGCTAGCTGCTATTATCATCAACAGATGTTCAAGGGGAAAATGCACTCTGTTACACCATTTAGCTTTTCACTTGTTAGCTTCATCAATATAGGACAATCATATACTTTATATTTTATGATTTTTAAAAAGTTGATAGATGCAGAATATTTTTAAAATATTGGTTCAAATATTGCATGAGTTTTTATCCCCTTTTTGAAATGGCCTTCACACACTTTGTTTATCAGCCTGGTTTTCATACCTTACGGATTAGAGTTAGGCGAGGTATAAAGCCTCTAAGGACAGCCATTTGTGGAGTTACCTTCTCCACAAAAGCAATGGCAGGTGAAGAGTTTGGTTCCTTCATCTAGCTCTGGCCAGGGGTCATTTCACAGCTACATTCAGAGACGCACAGGAATGATCAGGCCAAACAGTAACCGTGCCTTGAGTAAATTTGTTCCAGCTTTAGCAACATTTACCCAAGTTCAGCTGATAGACACACGTGGACTTGGTCAGTTTAGTTTGTCACACTTACATTCTTTCAGTGACTTTGCCACTTGCCTCACCTCTTCATGGTGTTTCTTAAGGCAAAGGAGATCCTCCTTCAGCGACTCCACCTGGGCCTCCAGATCGGCTTTGCACAGGGTCAGCTCGTCCAGGATCCCCCGTAGGCCACCAATGTCCGTCTCTACCAGCTGGCGAAGAGACAGCTCCGACTCGTACCTTTCACCAGAAACAAAGAACCAGCCAATGCCTACTTTCCTAGACACTGTGCCGAGTGCTAGGGCATACATACGAATGACAGGTGGACTCAAGGAAGCCAGGAGCTGTAATTTCTTTTACATCCCAAATAATGATAAATTTGAGCTTTGCGAACATTCTTAGCTTAAAAAATATTATATAAACATATGTGATATGTGTGTGTGTGTGTGAAAGAGAGAGACCATAAATTATATTCAAATTTAAATTAAACTTACTTTGACCTAAAGTCATTGGCCGCCAGTTTGCAGTTGTCAAGCTGTATAGTGAGTCTAGAATTCTCTGCCTTCGTGCACAAAATCTGGAAGGTAAGTTAAGTAATAAGTGGTTCTTTGAAACAAACATAAATATCTATACATTTAACAGCTATACCATGATTTACCTTTTAAAAGTCTTTGTAAGAAAGTATAACATAGCTTTTAGCCTGCTTTTCTCATTGACCTTGTCACTGCATGAAGAAAAAAGGAGTGCCAATTTGCAAACAAAACAGAGAAAAAAGGCTTAGTTTTGTAATGACCCAAGACATTTGCAATATTCCTTGGCAGCTGAACTCAGTTACACTTTTCTCCATAAGTCGTTTATATTATGACTATATCCCCATATATGATAATAAAAAATCATCAGTAAGAAAATTATTACCAGGTGAAATAATATGATTTAAAATATGACATTTCAATTCTATGTTAAAAATAATACGGGTATACAGTGTTACCTACAGAAGTAATTTTACATATAGCACAATTTTTCCTCATTCTGTAGATGATAAAGTCTAGAGGTACGTGAGTTTATTGTGGTCACTCAGTAATTAGTGGCAGCCCTGGGGTAAGCTGTGTCCCGACTTTCAATCCAGTGCCCTTTCCTCTGCATCACAGCGCCACCTGGAAGTCCCTTTACCCCGGTTTCCTTCTAGAGCCTCTTCTAGTGTAAAGAGAGAGCTGATCACAGATTGGCAAAGTGGAGCATTAGGACAAGAAGACACCAGACCTTTCGTTGGAGATCTTCAATGGTGTCGAAGTAACACTGATAATCGGGGCACACCAATGGGATGTCCCCTCCACACTGTTCTCGGATCCTGCATTCCAGCTCGGCATTCATCTCCTCCAGGCCATGCACCCTCTCCAGGTAGTTGGCGAGTCTGTCATTCAGGAACTGCATGGTCTCCTTCTCATTGCTGTTGAACACCCCGTCCTCGCACCAAGCACAGTTCCCCAGCACGCAGGGAAGGTTACAACTCCCAGCGAGGTAGCATGGCACGAAGCAAGTGGTTGGCAAGCGAGACGTGGACAGGAAGCCAGGAGTCTGGCATCTGGATGTAGCACAGGTATTGGGGAGACCAGTGGTTTCCGTGGAACAGGTTGAAGCAGTTGCACCATCTGAAACCCCGGCATGGGGCTCAGAAGAGCAGGATGTGGGGGAGCTGTCGGAAGTCATCCTAAGAAGCGAGGAACAAAGATCAGCAGCAAAACTCAAGTTGCCCGACTCCAAAAGACTCCTTCCCTCCTGGGACTTTTATATAGCCCCCAAATGGGTATTTACAGGATGCACGGGATGTTTTCTTTATCACTGCTGGTACCAGGTTTCATGCGAACATTCATTAGTGTTGTTTATTTGTTCAGAAGGAGTTTTATACCTCATAAAAGAGGCATAACTTCAGGTTACTAAATAAGGACACCATTTCCATGTGCTAGTCGGATAAAATACTTTAGAAAATCTTCATAAGAAGCATCGTCCTTTTGGCAGAATAAGGAAAGAAAGAGAATATTTGGCCAATACAGGTGATCACAAATAAGGAAAATCGTACTTCCACAGATTTTGATGCTGTGCATTGAAAATTGTTCATGTCTCCTTTTAAAGTTAAGATGACAACACATTGAAATACCATTTATATTGTTTGTGCCACCACCATAAACATGTTCTGTGTGACTATCAATATTTGCAAAACCTTTGTGCTCACATGGTAGAAGAGGGAGTCATGTACTGCTTTAAATTGTGTGTCTCTCTGTGTGTAAATGACATCTGTCTGTGTGCAAATTGAAAAATCACTTTACATGACTGATGGGCATAATTTATGCCCTCCAGGCCAGAATATAAATGAAACAGCAGACCTTTTGTTGGTTATCAAGACCTGGGCTGTGATTTTTAATGTCCTGAAACATGCCTTCTCCACATTTCCTATGCCTCTGTTTTAGATCAAGGATACTATTTTTTCCCCCTGAATTCCTAATAAGAGTGAAATATAAATTCTAAGTTTCAATCTTTTAGACTCTTGGAAATCCCCAGTGATTACACTTCAGAGTAGGGTCAATCAAGCTATGGGAGGCTTTTCTTCGGAGATATGGAAGTGTCATTCATTCATTTAAAAAATTATTGGGTGACATTGATTAATAAAGTTATATGGATTTCAAGTGTACAATTCTATGATACATCATCTGTATATTTCCTTGTGTGCCCACTACTCAAAAAATCTTCTTCCTTCACCATATATTTGACCTCCTTTACCTTTTACTACTTCTCCCAAACCATCATATTGTTGTCTGGTTTTCTTGGTTGTTTTTGGTTGTTTGTTTTTCTTATTTGTTTATTTGTTGCTTTCAATTTTTATATCACACATTTGAGTGGAATCATATGGTTCTTGATGTTTCTGGCTGACTTATTTCACTTAGTATGATATTCTCAAGATCCATCCATGTTGTCACAAATGGCAGTATTTCATCTTTTCTGATGGCTGAGTAGTATTCCACTGTATGTTTGTACCACATTTTCTCTACTCAGTCGTCTATTGAGGGACACTTTGGTTGTTTCCTCCTGGTACATAGGTAAAAGCTCAACCCCCAAGCCACGCCAGCCAGGCATGTTTAAACATTCTTGTCTGCTAATTCTGACATCTGTGTATCTAGGGACCTGTTTTTATTGACTGCTTTTTCTCTGAATCGTGGAAGACATTTTCCGGCTTTTTCACATGGCTGACAATTTTTAATTACATGCTGTACATTCTGGATGATATATTTTAGGAAGTCTTGATTATATTGCAAAGTTTTGAGTCTTATTCTGATAGGAAGTTAAGTCACTAGAAGTTCCTCTTGATCCTCTCAGGTTTGGCTTTTTTAGATTTTTCTAGGGCAGGTATACTTTTGTGTGTTCCTTACTCAAGGTTGTGATCCTTACTCCTATGGTGTATCTTTCTGGAACATTGAATGAATGCCTGAGGTACTCTGAATGGGCTGGCACATTCAGTTAGTGTTGAATGACTTCTGTATCTTCATTGAACTCTTTATCCCCCAGCAGGCACTCTTTGCTAGCCTTATGGAATTTCACCCTGTGTCCATGCAACCCAGCCCCCTGCAACTACTTGATTAAAAACTTTTGCACAGACTTCTGCATCCTTTTTCATACCTCTTCCTTTCCTTGCACCATTGTGAAAATTCCAGCTGCCTAAACTCTATTTAGATGTGCCACTTGTGCCTCAAACCGGACATGTCTGCAGCAGAACACCAATTATTTTTTAAAATTTCTCCTCTTTCTGTGCTCCCTTCTCTCCAGCTCTTTGTTCAGTTGGTGACATAACCTCACTGCCTAGTTTGCCTTTGATGCCCTCTTTTCTTCCATACCCTTTTGACCCCTAACTCCAGTCAATTTGTCTTTGACTGTGTCTCTTCCTCATCACCATGGCAGCAATCTTAATTTTTTAATTGTTCTCAATTTTATAGTAGCACAGCACTTTACTAAAGTGGTAAATCACTTGTATTTTCTTATTTTAATTCAATGCCTGGCATTCAATAAATAATGGTTAATTGTCTGAAGGAATGAGTGGGTATTCTGTATGTATATACCTAATCTGCCAGACTGTCAGCTCATTTTAAGCAAGGACAATAAAATGCAGAACATTCAGTAAATATTCAAATATTAGAAATTATATAATGATATTATATTATTAATTTTTTGCATAAATAGATCAGGTCACCTTGATGAGTTAGTATGTTATACTAGAGGCCTGGTGCATGAAAATCATGCACTCGGTGTGTGTGGGGGGGAGCCCTCGGCCTGGCCTGCACCCTCTTGCAGTCCAGGAGCCCTCGGGAAATGTCCAACTGCCGGCTTAGGCCTGCTTCCCCGTGGGGAAGCAGGCCTAAGCCTTCAGTCAGACATCCTTAGCGCTAATGCAGAGACATGAGAGGCTCCCGCCACTGCCACTGCACTCACCAGCTGTGAGCCTGGCTTCTGGCTGAGTGGCGCTCCCCGTGTGGGAGTGCACTGACCACCAGGGGGTAGCTCCTATGTTGAGCATCTGCCCCGTGGTGTTCATTGCACATCATAGAGACCAGTTGTTCTGCTGTTTGGTTGATTTGCATATAAGCCTTTTATTATATAGGATCATATTTGATCTTCAGATTATGTTCAGTATTTCCCAACCTATCTTAAACCATTTTTTGAATGGACAAGTTAGAGAAATTCTACTTTCATGTATGCCAGTATAATAAACCATCTCTTACGCAAGAACATTTAGTTTTTTTACAAGCACGAAATATTTGTACTGTCACCATTTTCAGTCTTGTAGACGTTCTCAGTTTTTCTTAACCATTTGTATGCCATAAGCGTCTATAGACACAAGCGTCAGACCTTTTTTAATCACATTCAAAATATCGTGGCAGTTAACTGGTTAAAATGCCAAATTTTTTAGTTAATAAATACATTTGATGAGTTAATAGAAAACAAAGCAATTGTAAACATTTGTGCTATGCCAGAGACGTAAAATTTATTAGAAGGTTCATGAAGAAGCTGCTCAATTTCTAGGAAGATGCCATCCAAGACTGAAAACAGAATTCCCAAACACCCAAAGAAAGATATGCTTTGCTATGAAGGAATTGAACAACTTTGGTAAATTCCTAGGCATCTACCTGCTCCAATTGTCCTTGATTACTGATATCCCTACATGGCATTGAAAGCCTCTTGGTTTCTTCTTTTTTTTTCTTTTTCTTTTTTTGCAGGGTGGTGGTGGTGGTGTGTCAGTAATCGTGTCATCCTTGTTCCAACTTCGAAAGCAAAGTCAATTAGTTGCAGATGCTGAGACGGGTGAACAATAAAGCTTCTGGGTAGACTCTTTCACGCCAGGCACTGAGGGAAGCAGCCCCCATCAACAGCAGCTTGGGAGGCAGGGCTCACAGCAGGGCTGAGTGCAGGTGGTGAGGTTGATGGTCTCCAGACACGGGGTGGGCTGGCAGGAGTTGAGCAGGAAACAGGTGGGCACACAGGGCTGAGGAATGTGGCAGGGTGGGGGGCAGTTGTCACAGCAGGTGGGCCCCAGTAACCAAGTGGTGTGTGGGCAGGTGCTGGGCAGGCAGACTCCGCAGCGGCAGCATTTGTCCGAGGAGCAGATGGTGGTGGCGGGGCCGGTGGGGACGCTGCAGCAGCAGGGAGCACAGCAAGCCATGGCGGTGGGACTCTGTGATTTTTATTGGTTTGGTTTCAAGACAAATGAGGTTTCTGAGACACGAAGATCTCCTTGCTCTGGGGTTCTTATATACCCTCCCCAATGGGTGTTGTCTAACCAGAAGGCTTCTTTCCTGGTTCTTGTTTATGTTAATGTGTCCATTATCCTTTGACATGTAGATGCTTGTAAATAGTTTCTATTCTAATTAACCTTTATGTGAGTTCCTGGCTAATTCTGAGCTGATTACTCTTGCTGTTTGTCACGGGAACAGAAGCTTTAATAGGTATCACCAAAGCCTTCTGCTATTATAAGTCCAACACAGCCCTGCTGGGGAATATTGCATCATAGTACCCCTGTAGTCTAGTGCTGGTCAGTTTTTATTCTCCTCACCTTTATCTGCATCAATTGATCTGATGAAGTATTTGTTGACCTATGAACCAGGAGATCAGGGTTTGATTCCCAGTCAGGGCACATGCCCGGGTTGTGCGCTCCATTCCCAACAGTGTAGGGCGTGCGGGAGGCAGTCGATCAATGATTCTTTCTCATCATTGATGTTTTTCTCTCTCTCTCCCGAGGTCCTTCCTCTCTGAAATCAATTAAAAAAATAGACACCATCCTTGTTCTCATGGAACTTAGAGTCTGATAGAAGGTCTATCACACACATATTATTATAAATTATTGTTGTTATACATTTTGATACAACAAAAGAAGACTAGATTCTAAGAGCAGAAAAACAATAAGCAGAAGGAAATTATTTCGAAAATTTTAAGAAAAACATTACAAAGGGGCTTGCAGACTTCCACAACTAGAATTTCATGGTAGAAAGATATCAATCTCTTATTTAGAATACAGTGTGGCTTTGAGTCAAAATTGTAAGGATAAAGGAATTGTTACTGTTCTGTGGAAAGTATTAACTTAAGGATACACATTAGAAATAGTTGTAAAATAAGTGTATAGTAATCCATCTCTTTTATTGAAAAAACTTGCAATAGTTTATTAAAATTTATTTTCTCTGCAGTGGTCAAGAGACCTGAGAATTACTTTCCTCTGTTTCCACATTAGGGTAGTGAGTTAAAGAGAAGTGAGGTAATTTGCCTTAGGTGGTCTGGTGACTGACTTGTTAAACACTAAATATAGGACCTATAAGGATTGAGCTACTTTTATGTGGTTTAAAATGAAGTGTACAGTATGTGTCAGAGATACTAAACATACTTTATTTTTAGAAACAAAGGGCATCTTTTTTTCCTTTAAGCAAATGTGGGAAAACCATGATGACTCCTGATTAGATGGTAGATTTTCGAAGCTAAAAATCTACACACACACACACACACACACACACACACACACACCCTGGAACGTGCCCAGTTTTAAGTATGCCATTCTACAAGCAATAGGGGCGTCTGTGACAGTGAAGGCAAAAATGAAAGATTGACAATAAAAAAGAAACAGAAGTAAAATATGACTGTTAAGTCTCTTGCTTCAAATCTCTCACTGCTTTGAGGTTTTCATCTAGACCCCTTCCTCTGGGGAGCCATCACCCCAGGGCCTTTGCATTTCTTCTCTCCTGCTCGCCTCATCCTCTTCTCCCCGTGGTCAATACATCCATGAGTTACTAAGCTGCTGTCCTGTCTGGAACAACTGCTCCCCACCCGTCTGCCTTGTCATCTTGTAATGCTCAAGCCTGGATACCTCGGAGCTTTCCATAACCGTCCCTCACCCTGATACTGAATCACCAAATCTGGGCCTTAGTTACTCTGTGTGCATGTTTGCATGCTTGCTGCTCACAGCAGAAATCACACAGCTTTATAATTATATTCACTCAGCATATATAGAGCACGTAAATCATGTTTATAATACCTTCCTCAGATTTGAGAGAAACTTGAGGGCACCTTAGGTAATCACATTTCTTTTATCTTTATACTTCTAGCATGGATAGGGTTCCTAGCACAGGGGAGGCACTCAAGAAATCCTGGCCACAGGAGTGAGTCAGTGGACTAAATCCCTTGTTGACGTGTGTCCTGGGTTGTGTCCCATCTACCTCGTGGCTTCTAAGTTCTGTTCATTGAAAGATGTGCTACTAACACGCTGTGGGATCCTCTGAGAAATTCTCTGGAGAGACTGACAGGCACACTGGGGACATTTAATTTTTCACTTTTTAAAATATTTTTAAATTTTTTCAATTATAGTTGATGTACAATATTATATTAGTTTCAGGTGTACAACCGAGTAATGAGACATTTATATAACTTACAAAATCATCAATAAATCTAGTGCCCATCTGGCACCATACCTAGTTATTACAATATTACTGACTATATACTATACATCCTCATGACCATTTTGTAACTACCAATTTGTGCTTCTTAATTCCTTCACCTTTTTCACCCAGTCACCCAAAATCCTCTCCCCTGACAACTGTCAAGTTGTTTTCTGTATCCGTGAGTCTGTTTTTGTTTTGTTCATTTATTTTGTTATTTTGATTGGCACATGAATGAAATCACGGTGTTTGTCTTTCTCTGTCTGACTTATCTCACTCAGCACAATACCCTCTAGGTCCACCCATGTTGTCACAAATGGCAAGATTTCATTCTTTCTCGTAGCCTCGCAATATTCCGTTGTAAATATGTGCCACTTCTTTATCTATGCATTTATTTTTGGCTACTTAGGTTGCTTCCATATCTTGGCTATTGTAAATAATGGTGTAATGCACATATGGATGCATATGTCTTTTTGAATTAGTTTTTGGGTTTATCCAGATAAATACCCAGAAGGGAATTGCTGGGTCCTTCTTTGTCTCTTGTTATAGCCTTTGTTTTAAAGTCTACTTTGTCTGGTATAAGTATTGCTACCCATGCTTTTTTTCCCCCCTTTTCATGAAATATTTTTTTCCATCCCTTTACTTCCAGTCTGTGTGTCTTTCTGTCTGAAGTGAGTTTCTTGTAGACATGCTAGCATATGTGTGGATCTTGTGTTCTTATCCATTCAGCCACTCTATGTCTTTTGATTGGAGCATTTAATCAATTTGCATTTAAAGAATTGTTGATAGATATGTATTTATTGCCTCCTCCTCCTCCTCCTCCTCCTCCTCCTCCTCCTCCTCCTCCTCCTCCTCTTCCTCCTCCTCCTCCTCTTTCTCCTCTCCATCTCTTTCCCCCTCTCCCCTCTTCTCTTCCTCCTCCTTCCCTGTTCTGGGGAGTCTGGTGTAGGGCTGGGACTCCACACTCCTCAGGGGGGACCTCTATAACTGAGATATTCCTCCTGGTTTTAAATGGCCACACATGGGTGTGGGGCCAGCTACTTCCAAGTTTCAGCCCCCCCTGCCTATCCCCATGTGGCTTCTTCTGTATACCCTTAGTCATAAGACTTCTGTTCAGCTAGACTTCAGGTGGTTCTCAATGATGGTTGTTCTGTAGTTCAGTTATAATTTTGATGTAGTTGTGGGAGGATGTAAGTATCCCATTTACCTACTCTGCCATCTTGACCAGGACATTTAAAAACATGCTTAATTAAAGGCATTTGCTTCCCCCTGTCCTTGCCCTACCTTTTTCTTTTTCACATGCACTGTTTTGGTTTCGTTCATTGCTTTTTCAGATTTTGACTTGTGCTTTTATATATGTTACAAATATTATACATGTAATATTATATATAATATGCCATATTACATATATATAACATGTTGTATATGTAATATATATATATATATATATATAATGCATATGATCTCTTAAGGCTGGGAAAAGGATCATCTGCATGAGAAAAATTAAGCAGGTTGGTAAAATGAAGTAGTCAATTAAATCATGTTTAATCAGGGTTTTAGCTCTAGTTCTCAGTTTATCACCTGAAAAGTACTGGTATTGGCATTGTATTGATTACTGGGGTAGAGCTCTATGCTGAGGATGGTGGGAGGTAGAGAGGTATATTCCTAGTGCCCTGCTACTAGAGTGACCACTTGACGTTCTTCCTAAGGAAAAATGAAGTCAAAATTGATAGGACCACTAAATGACCCAGATCTTAGAATTGAGTAGCTGTCATTTTTAATCTATGAGCCAATCTATCTTTTTCTATTACAATTGGATATGGTGATTTTGTTAAGATTCTTACATTTTTTATTTCTCGTGCATATTTTAAGTTAATGTCATAACTCTTCATTAAGCTTCTGGCTCTTTTAGTATTGGAGGCTCTGTGATGTGGTAGAAATAATTGGCCTTTAAAGTCACACGTGCAAGGAACTGAATTCTGGTTTTCTTAGTAACCAACTTTATGACTCTGAGAATGTTGAATAACTCTTAAAGCTACATTTTTCTCATCTGCTAGTGCTATTTTAAAGATTACATGAGTTAATACATGTAATTCACCTAGCAAAGGATAGGTAAATAAATGTTGGCTCACCCCCAAAATTGTATTTTTCTGAGTAAGAGGAGAGAAGGTGAACATAAAAGATTACCAATTAAAAGTTAGCAAGCCATGTTAGTAAGCTTGTTTCAGTCCTTCCTATCTAATAGATTCTTTTTAAAAATAACAAAATAATCATCTTACTTTTACCTTCTTAAAAACATGAAAAAATATATCAACAACACAAGTAACACATATTGCCAGAGAAACAAAGTTTATTGGAAAACCCATTACGAATTTTTTTTCCCTTTATGAAAATATCCAAGACAAGAAATGGAATCCAGGAAGCAAATGACCAAGAAAATATTGAAGTCTTACAGATTTTAATGTCCTTTGATAATAGATGATATTCACCTGCCCAAATGAACCCAATGATTATCCAGCCAAAGAACCAGAACAATTTTTAAATTTTTCTTTCCATTAAAACGAAAGGTAGGTTTTCCATATTTGTGCCCTCTGGTCTGCCTCGACATCTGGTAAACTACCGAGGCAAGTGAATACTGAACAGAGAGCTTCTGGGTCCTGCATCATCAGGCGCTGAGCAAAGCTGCCCCCATCAGCAGCAGCTTGGGAGGCAGGGCTCGCAGCAGGGCTGAGTGCAGGTGGTGAGGTTGATGGTCTCCAGACATGGGGTGGGCTGGCAGGAGTTGAGCAGGAAGCAGGTGGGCACACAGGGCTGAGGAATGTGGCAGGGTGGGGGGCAGTTGTCACAGCAGGTGGGCCCCAGTAACCAAGTGGTGTGTGGGCAGGTGCTGGGCAGGCAGACTCCGCAGCGGCAGCATTTGTCCGAGGAGCAGATGGTGGTGGCGGGGCCGGTGGGGACGCTGCAGCAGCAGGGAGCACAGCAAGCCATGGCGGTGGGGAGCCGGGGTGCTTTCGGTTTTTCCGAAAAGAGAGATGAGGTTTCTGAGACGCAAATGTCTCCACTGGCTGTGGGGCTCTTATATACTCTCCCCAATGGGTGTTGGCCCAACCAGAAGGCTTCCTCATCTTGTTTATGCCACTCTTTTCCACTAAGATTCTCTAATCAGTTTGGTATTTACTTGTCCATTAAGAGTTCTTACCCTTATTAAAGTAATCATCTTTTTTACTCATAGACTTGCCATTTTTGTCATGAGATGATTACATTTTGCCTTCACTGGGTCCTGGCATGGCAAATCTTACATCAATTATGGATAATCAGACCAAGTGACAATTCAGCTATAGTTTCAGAGGGGATGAGTACAGGCACCTGACATATTTGGCTTATTTTTGGATGACATAATTCAGCTTCTGTTGAGCAAGCAGGGTGACATCCATAATGGAATAAAATAAAACCTCTTTTTATTATTTTAAATCTAGAGTGAGTTTCCAAAGGTGGTGTTACTTTATGGGTTTTAAATTTTTTTTACTGTACTTTTTATTGTTCTTTTTTATTACTTTTTTGCTGTTGACACTATTACAGATGTCCCCCATTTTCCCTCTCTTTGTCCACCTCCA
Source organism: Myotis nattereri (assembly GCF_964212035.1). Classification (NCBI taxonomy): domain Eukaryota; kingdom Metazoa; phylum Chordata; class Mammalia; order Chiroptera; family Vespertilionidae; genus Myotis; species Myotis nattereri. The sequence goes on from NC_138091.1 coordinate 48,978,132, forward strand.
CCCAACCCCTTTCCTCTCCCCTGGCCTTCACCACACTGTTGTTTGTGTCCACGGGCTGTGCCTATATGTTCTTGGGCTAATCTCTTCACCTTTTATCCATCCCCTCCTATCTCCTCCCTCCCCTCTGATATCCGTCAGTCTGTTCCATGGATCCTCGCCTCTGGTTCCATTTTGTTCATCAGTTGATTTTGCTCAGTAGATTCTACATGTGAGATCATATAGTATTTGTCTTTCTCTGACTGACTTATTTTTTTTTTAAACGGTCTCTATTCTCATGGTTATGTCAGTCTTATAGTGGTCAAAGTGTAAATTTACTGGAAGGTAGGATCCACCCAGTTGCCGTCTTTCGTTAAATGTACCATTTTTCACATGAATAATATACTTAACTTTAAAGTGAGATGGAACAGCCCAGCTGGCGTGGCTCAGTGTTTGTGAGTGTTGACCTGTGAATCAGGAGGTCGCAGTTTGATTCCTGGTCAGGGCACATGCCCGGGTTGTGGGCTCGATCCCAAGTGGGGGTCATGCGGAGGCAGTCCATCAATGATTCTCTCTCATCATTGATGTTTCTATCTCTTTCTCCCGCTCCCTTCCTCTCTGAAATCAATAAAAATATATTTTATACAAACAAACAAATAAATAAAATAAGACAAAGCAGAAATCAGAAGGAGAAATCATAAGATACAGTAGGTTCTGGAAAGGGATCTGATCAAATGTGATTTAGAACGTTGGCATTCATACAAGTCTTTCTACACTGACTTGCTTCCTACTTTGCATGTTAGTTTTTGTATCTTGGGTGTTCAATTAGGTTGTAAATTCCTTTGAGGAATGCCCTAAACAACACTGTTCACCTCAGCTGCTCTTGGTTTGCCTTCCTGCAGGGTGGCAGATGAGGAAGTGGACCCGGATCATCCCCAATGTGGAACAGTCTATGATTCCAACGCCTTCACATACTGCCCATGGTCAGCACAAAACTATTCAGATAGTGGAATCTAAGTTACACAATTTGTTGGGTGGCAAATGGCTGAATAAACACAAAGTACAGATCAGTTGGTGGGTTGTTTCTGAGGGCACATGCATGAACACCAGCATGGCCTGTTGAAGTGGGAAGAAAGCTGGCTAAACCAAATCAGTGGAAAATCTAAACAGCACTGGTAAATAAGCCTGTACATTTTATGAGAAAAAGAGCTTGTTACTGAAGTTGGTTCGATTTTTGCTTAAATATCAGTATTTATCATAAAGTACATCAAATACAAAGGAAGGTTGGAGTCTCATCGGTACTTTACACTTCTGTGATCCTGATCATATTGTTTCTTAAAAATGTCCTTCCCCAATTCTCTACTTCTCAACTCTTACCCCTCAAGCATCAGCTCAGATATCTCATACAGAAACTTTAGGTGGTTCTTCTTGTTTTCTTTCTCTTCTGTGTTCTCACAAAGGGTGTTGCCCGTCTTTTCATGTAGTCCTGGTTTTATTCTGCTCTGTATTATAGTTTTTCACGTATGCTTGTCCTCCTCACTCCAGTGCAAACTCCTCAAAAGTGGGAATCTTGCCTTAATCTTCTTTGTCTCTGTCAAGCACCTAGGACGAAGCCTGATACATAGCAGGCATTTGATAAATGTTTATTGAATTGGATTAAATTATAGATTTTACAGCAGCAAAATGGTTCATTTCACTTGTGAAGTACTTTACCGCTGTTAAAACAGTTTCACATTCAAAATCTCACCTAAATTAGACAATGAAAAAAGGTGGCTCCGCTCAGTCTTTGGGGCCCCTTCTGTGAGTGTTGACCTCTATGTTAGTGTGTCAGCCTCTTTAAGGATGTATGTAAATTACTTAAAGAGGCAGGGGAAAAATAAAAATTTACTAATAAAGTAGGCACTACCACTCAGAATTTAAAATGATTCTCAGGTTAGAGCTTAGTATATTTTATTATCCAGACAGTTTTCTTCAGGTATTTACATATCCCTGAGAGGCCTCCTTTCTGGATGAGATTTATGTTGACGTCATCAGAAAGTGTACTTCCACTGGACACATTCACAGTTCATGATGTATGCATGTGTCAAGAGTTGTGGGGTCATTATAGCATTAAACATTGAGACAGTATGTGGTTTGGGGAGCAGTGGTAGTTATTTTAAAGTACTAAGGAGGTCATGATAGCATTTTTCTTTTCTCATTTCAGATCATCTTTCAAAAACACAGAACGAACACTGCAAAACTGAAGGCACAGAGTCAGAACATTTTCTTCCAGAGCTTCGAATTATAGACCATTTGCTGAGCAGCCCTTAATGACTATTGCAGTCCCTTGGGGCAATGTGGGCAAGCTCTTTGAAACATCTTTGGCTGGCACAAGGTGCTTCACACTCACAGGGCTGGATGCAGGTTGGGACAGAGATCACGCTCAGGTTGGGAGGAGGGTGGCGGCTGTGGAACTGCCAAACAATGGCGCTAGGAGTCAGGAACGCAGCCGGGTGGAGGGCAGGTGTCACAGCAAGTGGGCAGCTGCTGGGAAGGTTGACTCCAAATTGACAGCACCCGTCAGTGGGGACCCTGTAGCATCCTTGGAGACAAGGCTCCCAGCAAGACATGGGGACAGTGGATCCGGTAGATTTTTGTTGCAAAGGGAGGTTTTGTTCTACACAGTCGTCCTTGGTGGATCTCTTATATCCACTTGTGCCAGGGACCATGGCTGCGTCCATCAGAACATCAGAATGTTTTCTGTTGTTTGTATGATCCCATACAGGTAACTCACGAGCTTGCTATTTATCAGCCATGGGATGAGCTCTCCTGCAGTTTTATTTGTGTTGCTATATTCAGACTTGCTTGTTGTTGTCACTCCCTTGCTGATGCTGGTGATTCTGAGGAGATGCAGTGATGCCATTTTTTTTTAAATTTTATTTTTGGAGTGCAGGAAGAAGCTGGAGACTGGAATCTATTGCTTCTGTCAGATAAAGAACTGTTGCTGGGGCAACAAGACCCTTCATTCTTCCTCAGGCCTTGCAGTCTCTTTCTAGCACCCCGTATTGGTGGAACCTAGTAGAAAACCAGCCAAAGGAGAAACAGAGTCTTCACCTGGGCATCACAGAGTATCACAAGTTGGACTTGGAGGTTGACAATCAGCACATTCTGTCCCATGGACGGTGCCTGGTGTAATTAGATAGTACAGCGTCCCTGTACACCCCTCACTCACTTTCCCTCAATGATGGTATCTTATAATACCATTGTGCATTTGTCAAAAACTAAGAAGCCAACATTGGTATATTGCTATTCATTAAATGTCATACTTTATTCAGATACCACTAGTTTTTTTCACGAATGTCACTTTCTGTTCCAGGACCCTATCTGAGGCACCAATTACATTAGTCATCACATCTATTAGTCTTCTCTGGTCTGTGACAAGGTTAGAGCTTAATATGTTTTATTATTTTTTCAGTCTTTCCTTGTTTTTCATCACCTGGGCAGATTTGAGGTATACTCAGGTATTTTTTAGGGTACATACTATTTTTAATCTTATTTAACAGTTGAGGAACCGGAGGCATAGACAAGTTAAATGACATAACCAAGGACCCATAACTAGTAAGTGATAGGTATGACAGCCTAGTTTTGGCGACCACTGTCTTGACCATTATAGAGGGGGCATTGCTCTATCTAGAATGTAGGCTGCATGTTTCCCCAAGGTTAGTAGCCAGGAAGGTTTGTAAAATTGACAATATCAGGTTATCGAGGGCTTTAGAACCACACTGAAGATCTTAGCTTTGATTCAGTAAAAACAGGCATCTTGAGTCGTCCTAAAGTTTTGAGCAATTCAGTTTAAACAATAGCAGGGACAGGAGCGCTGTCTGACAGGAATATTGTTTGGGATGAGAAAGGGGCAGAGAATACTGGACCCAAGGACAACTAGGAGACTGGTTGTCATCAGGGGAGTGGTGGTCAGGGTCTAGGTTAGGCTAGAGTCAGTGAAGGTGGAAGGAAAGAGGTCAGGAATAGTTTGAAAGAAAAATGAAATGACTGGTTTTCTATTAATTGGGTAAATAATCATTTCTATCAAGGGTAAATAATTATTAACTTTAAGGTTAGTTTGTTTTTACCTTGAACTAGGTTATTCAAGCTTATCAGAAAATGGAAAATATGTCTGAGTTGCCGAAGTCACCTTCAATGTAAGGTTAAAGACCCAGCCAGTATTTCTCCTGTACTGATATTGCTAATCAGCATTTAAAGTCTGACTTAAAAAAAAAAAGATGATTTGCTTTCACCTTAGAAATGAAAACAGTTTTTTCTAGACTCATTGTATACACTAGTTTTGTCTTAAGGCACAGAGAAAGATGAGTTACTATATACAACCAAAGACACAGTTTAGAGGGATCGTGGAGAATGTTGCCAGGGGGCATATGCATTCTCCTGAGTGAAGAGAGCCACGTGCAATCATATTTCTGTCTGCAGAGGAGGCAGATACTTTGGTGAAGTGGAAAGAGAAGGGACTTCGGACTCAGGCAGTTTTCAGTTTAATCCCTTCTCTGTGACAGTTTGTGTAACGTTGGCAAGTAACTTCCTCAGCCTCAGTTTCCTCACCTGTAATGGTAGGCACCTCTTAGTGTTTTTGTTAGAAATAAAGGACATATGCACATAAAGCACTTCTTTCAGTGCCCAGTAGATTCGCCAAATGTTAGCTATGACGAATGAAAGCAGTACAGTTAATAAGTGAGATGGGGCTGGTTAATGGTGTGGGGTACTTGTTACTTAAAATGCTCTGGATAATCTAGAACCATAGAATGTCAAAACTAAAGTGACTTTAGAGAGAGTCTGGTCAACCAACCCATCTTACTGGTTTAAGACCTGAGACCCAAAGAGTTCAAGTGACTTGCTCAGAGTCATAGAGACAGCCGAGGTAGAGCCCGGACGAGGACACCCTTCTGGTTTGCAGGTGGGGCTCTTTAACTAGCCTTAAATGCCTGAAGGCCCACAGTGGCAGTCCCAGGACACTTAGAGTTATTTTCAGTATTAAAATTAAGGTCTAAAAGTCTAAATATTTATCCCTTACAAAGATGTATAACATCAAACTTCTTTGCTTTTGACTGAAAAAAAAAGGTAAGTTGGCACAGTAACAATAGTTCTATTAATCCTAAAACCCTCACTGATGTTTATAAATGTATTTATGAACAAAAACAAAAGAATGACTAAATTACTATTTTTAAAAGCCAGTTGGGAAAATAAAACACTTTTCATGAAATAAAAGGATGGCCCTAGCCGATTTGGCTCAGTGGATAGAGCAGCGGCCTGCGGACCGAAGGGTCCCGGGTTTGATTCTGGTCAAGGGCGTGTACCTTGGTTGCAGGCTCTTCCCCAGCCCAGGCCCTAGTCAGGGCTCATGCAGGAGGCTACCAATCGATTTGTTTCTCTCACATCGATGTTTCTCTCTCTCTTTCCCTCTCTCTTCCACTCTCTCTCTCTCAGAAAAAAAAAAAATCAATGGAAAAATATCCTTGGGTGAGGATTTGCTAAAAACAAACAAACAAAAAACACACACCAAAACCCCCCCCCCCCCAAAAAAAAACAAACAAACAAAAATAAAAAAAAGGATGTCTTTCGGTGATAGGCTGGGAACCAGTGTGTGGCAGTAATGGTGGACCCTCTCCCTGTGTTTGGATTGCTGCTGTGGACGCTTTGGGCCATTTGATCCTCACAATAATCCTAGGACATGAGCAGAGAAGAGAGTATTATTTCTGCTGTAATAATGAGGAAGCAGCGGCTGAGAGAGAAGTAAATGGCCCAAGGTCCCAAGGCAAATACAAGACAATATACAACTGGACTGCATTCTGGGTACTTTCTGCAAAAGCCTTACTGCACTTGGATTTTTCCAGGACAGCCAAGGAGATGAATTACTGGTCATCATAAAAGTTTGTTGTAGGAGGAAATGTATGTTTTCACTCCCATGATCGTGTGACTATTTCTGGTGTATAGAGAAGACTGCACTAGTCTGATGTTTTTAGTTTATTTCAATGACATGCTATTATATGTCATTTGGACTAGTAAGTTTATAAATATAGTTATGACTAATGGAAGCCAAGCCTAATTTCAGGAAATAAGGAATATTCTATAAATGCTAATATTCATAGAAGACAACATATATAAAGAAATATATATATATATATATATATCTCCCAAAATTGCATAGCATTTTGAACTTGGAATTTCATTGATGACTATGACTAAGGAATTAAAATCATTTCTACATACTAGCAAAGTGATTAGTTTGTTTAGTTAGTTAAGAAAGAAAAAAAATCACTTTTAGGGGTTATAGAAATTAAAATAAATAAAATATTTAAAAAACATAGTAATCTCTAGACTCTAGCATAGTGCTTGGTGCAGTGGTTATCTTAAAAAAAATATTTATTGTATAAGAAGATTCTACAAAATGACCTACTGAATTGTTTACTTTTTAACCTACCACAAAGAGCCAGTATCTAATTTTTCAATGATTCCACCATGAAAGCTCTCATTCTGCTGAATGAGAGGTGGAGGAGGGGGGGGGTGGGGGATGAATCTTGGGTAGTAGGATGACCTGCTGTTCAGGTTTAGGTAGGCATTCTACTTTCTCTGAGAAGGAACATGGAATAAAAACCCACAAGGCCATATATGCTAAGCCAGAATGAAGTTTATTAATGAATAGTCAAAATGGTTATTTCTCAAAGAGCAGTAAAACAGCCTAAAAGACAGAACAAAGGTCTCCAAGTCCCCCCAAAGGAGGAAAGAATTAAGAAGTTGGACTAATTCACGAAAACATGGCCAGGGAATAGTATGGCGTTAGCCCGCTGTGGGCAGCAGCGTGGTGAAGGCCGGGTGATGTGTAGGACGTTGAGCAGCACATCACGGAACCTGTGCAAAGCCGTGGCTGCTTAGCAGGGCTCACAGGGACTTTGACAGCAGGGCTGAACGCAGGTCGTCACGTTGATCCCGTACAGTCCGGGAGTCGGGTGGCAGGAGTTGAGCAGCCAGCAAGTTGGCACGTAGGTGTCAGGCTCACAGCAGGGCGGGGGGCAGGTGTCACAGCAGGTGGGCTGAAGGAGGCTGATGTCGTGTGGGCAGGTGCTGGGCAGGCAGACTCCGCACCGGCAGCATTTGTCCGAGGAGCAGATGGTGGTGGCGGGGCCGGTGGGGACGCTGCAGCAGCAGGGAACACAGCAAGCCATGGTGTCAAGATTTGGGTTTTTGTTGGGTTGAGGAGAGAAGTCTCTTAGTGTCTCAGTGCCTCTCCCTTCTGCTCTGGCTCTTATATACCCACCTCCCTGGGCGTCACCCTATTAGCCAGGTTTTCTTCCCCATGTTTCAGCTTAAAGCTATCTCCATAAAAACCATCTAATTACTTAAGTGTTTATTACCTAAGACACACTCCTCACCTCGTAAAAGGGGGTTCGTTTGTTTTGTTGTCAAATTGGGATTCTTCCCGTTGCTGTTTGTCCCAGCACCAGCGTTTCCTTTCAGTCTTCAAAGGCACCAAGTGATTCTCTTCTAATCATCACACATCGTTAATGACGGCCTGGCATGCTGGCTTTCTTCACGTCACCCCATGTCTTCTGTCTTTTTTCACATGAAGAGAGAAGTAGGCTTTTTGATTGCTCTTCTTGCTTTTCTACCAGCAACTATGTGATACTTCTGGCTTTGTGGCTTAAAAGTGGTAAGGTTTGTAGATTTATTCTTTATTGATTTGTAGATTTATTCATTTTTGTATTTTAGTTTTCACAGATTAGCTTTATAAGTTAGTGTTCAATGGAACATTCTTGGGGAGATTCCTGAATTACATCTAAACCACAAAGACCTTAATAATACAATTATTGCCCTAGCCCCGTGGTCAGCAAACTGCGGCTCGGCAAACCGCGGCTCGCGAGCCACATGCGGCTCTTTGGTCTCTTGAGTGTGGCTCTTCCACAAAATACCACAAAATACCACGTGCAGGCGCACACATACAGTGTGATTGAAACTTCGTGGCCCATGCGCAGAAGTCGGTATTTTGTGGAAGAGCCACACTCAAGGGGCCAAAGAGCCGCATGTGGCTCGCGAGTCGCAGTTTGCCGACCACTGCCCTAGCCTGTTTGGCTCTCTGGATAGGGCGGCCGTCTGTGGGCCAAAGGGTCCCGGGTTTGATTCCAGTCAAGGGCACATACCTTGGTTGCAGACTCCTTCCCAGCCCAGGCCCTGGTCCTGACTCCTTTAGGAGGCAACCAGTCAATGTGTTTCTCTCACATCGATGCTTCTCTCTGTCTTTCTCTCTCTCTTCCACTCTCCCTAAAAATCAATGGAAAAATATCCTCAGGTGAGGATTAACAAATAAATAAAATTACTTAATTTTAAAGACATAAAACAGTATGATGTTTTAGAATTACTTTAAAGTAGGAAAAATAGTAATTGGTAAAATTTTAGATATATGTTAATTTGAAAGTCTTAAATATATATCTATTTTCTGACCCATCTTCAGGTGAAATGGTCCAGGCTTTGAAAAATAATTTAAAATTGCTCAATATAGAGGAGCCAGAAACCAAAGGACATGCAGATCAACAAGATGCGGAATGCAAAGGATGCTTAACATGGAAACTGCTTTCATTTTAGTCATTTTCTTACTAGAATGATATTGCGGGCTGGGATCCCACTGCTGGAAGTTAGCTTGTTGTTCACATTGCTTCCACAGATATCTCTTTGTTCAACCAAACACTCGTTGGTCAGGCACCTGCTGTAAGTCCGTCAGCATGCAGAAAGGAAGCAAGTAGGTTTTTGTCTTTGAGGAGGTCACAGAGAAGTAAACTGCCGATGACAACACAGCGTTGTGCATTCAAGTTTTCTAGGTAAGAAGTGGGAATTTATTTATTTATTTATTTATTATTATTATTTTTTTAAAATATATTTTATTGATCCTTTATAGAGAGGAAGGGAGAGGGATAGAGAGTTAGAAACATCGATCAGCTGCCTCCTGCACACCCCCCACTGGGGATGTGCCCGCAACCAAGGCACATGCCCCTGACCGGAATCGAACCTGGTACCCTTCAGTCCACTGGCTGACACTCTATCCACTGAGCCAAACCGGCCAGGGCAGAAGTGGGAATTTAGAGCTGAGGTCACTGCCTGGAAGATTTGGGGAGAACTTTATGAAAAGAAAACATTTGTGTGGATGCGGAAGCAAGTAAAACAGAGAAGCAAACTGCTGTGGTATATTCCTGGGAGGGCAGAAGTGGTGGTTGGCGGAGGCACCGAGTCTGGGGCTCTGTGGGGGAGGTGTCGGAGGAGAATGATGAAAGACGGCATTGGAAAGGTGGGTTAGTACCACGGTGGAAAGAACTTCGACTGCATGGAGCGTGCCACACTCATGATTGTGAAATACATCCTATTGGCAATGAGCATTACTGAAAGGGTTTTGAATGCGTACGGGACATGATTGGGTTTGTATTTTAGAAAGATGACTGTGGTTTTTGAATGGAGGCCCATCATCATCATCGTCATCATTATCATCACTTACTAAGTATTAGGCCTTGTGCTGAGGGCTTTATACATATTACACATTCCTCACCACAGGCTTGTGATGCACGTAGTGTTCCTTACTGCCTCTGCCATTTCACAGATGAGAAACTTGAGGCGCAGAGAGGCTAAGTAACTAGTGAGTAAGGGATGGAGCTGGTATTTGAAGCAAAGCCGATTCCACGCTCTTAGTCCCTGTGTGTGATTCCACGCTCTTAGCACCCCATGCTGGGTGCTAAGCATATAGAAATAGGTCAGTAAAGGTCCTTGTTGTCAGGGTGCTCATTCTCATGGATGAGACAGAAAAAAAGCAAACAAATGAATAAATAAGAACTTCAGACAGTGTCAAGTCCCAAAAGAAAATAATACAGAGTAAAGTGACAGAGAGTGAAGGGGGGGGGTAGTGTCCCCCAGGGAGCATGTCTGCTTCGGTTCGGGTGGCCAGGGACAGCCTTTGCCAGGTGGCTGGAGTATGTGAAAGGGAAGGAGTGCGATAGGAGGCTGAGTTCAAGGAGGTGGGCAGGTGCCGGGACAGGTATGGATGTGTAGGTAGTTCTGCAGAATTCAGCTTATTCTAAGGGCATTGAGAATCCACTGGATGATTTATGGCAGGGAGTGGTAAGATGTGAGTTATAGTCCATGGAAAAGGAGCTGCAGCGGGGCCAGAATGGAAACAGGCATAACAAGTAAGTGGTGCAGGTGAGAGGATGAACGGGGAGGCCAGCAGTTGATGAATGGGTCAGAGGCGGGAGAGTTTAGGAGGCATTTTTGTAAGTAGAGATGGTATATCATGCTGATCAGGAGAGTGGCCGAGGACCATGCTTAGGTGTCAGGTTTACTCATAAGTGAGGGGACCTGAGCCCCAAAGCTGCCATCTAGGGTAGTAGGGAAGGGTCTAACGATGAGTTCGGTGTGGGGCCTGCAGAGGGTGAGCAGCCTGAAGCCCATGAGAGGGAGCAGGGCTGAAGATTTGTGACTCTCCAGTGCACTCATAAAAATGTCCTTTCTGCTAAGTTCCTCACTGAGATCAAAGGTCACTTTTATGTGTGTGAGTCACAGTGTGTGTGATCCTCCGTGTGACTTACCGACATCCATCTCCCAACAACTCGGCAGCTTTCGGGGCTGCTGTCAGGAAAATCTCCCATGACGGCACCTCCCGCATCAGCAGGCATGTCAGTGTTGGGAGGTTACACACTTCAAGCACTCCGTTTCCTTAAGCGCTTCATCCCCTCGCAAAAGCAGGACATAGGGACCTTTTCAATTTGTCATCCTAATAAACATGCCTGTAAGTAAACACACTTGGTCTTTATTTCCTGAATTGCACCACCTTTTAAATTTCTGGTGAACTCCTTTATGATATACACACATGGGGAGAAGAAAGGCTGCCACCGACATCAATTCTTTCATGGCAGGAAGTCCCCCTGGCTGAGCGTGCGGGCAGAGGACTCCGGGTTTAGGTAGAATGGCAGACTTTGGGGACCTCCTACAGTTGCATCAGGACATTTTTTCCCAGTGGTGATAGTGCACGAGCCGGCACTGAAAACTACTCTCATCTGGATTTCTTTCAAATAAAAGTAGTGCTGGTTTGCCCCTTGGGGACAGCTGATATTGGCTATAGTTTCGTAGGTGTATGTGACCCAACGGGGGTGACCCTTGGGTGCTGCATCACTTGGACATATATGTTCCCATTCCAATATGCCAGGGCAGGTCTCACAGCATGTAAACTCACGGGGCACATGTGAGCTTAGCCTGGCTTCTGCTGGCTGGACGTGTTGCCTCTTTCTCTTGGGGATCTCACGCTTCCAGTTTAAACCTCATGTTTTATTTATTGTAAGCTATAGGATATGCAGGTAGTAGCTGAAACTTATACCCAGTTAAATAAGGTATAAATATATGTGTTCATTTAAATGAGCCTGGTTGAGAAAGTAGATGCTCAATAAAATTTGAATAATGATGATGGCAAGCAGGTTTCTTAAGTCAGAGTTATGGTTTTGGGGATAAGTCAGTAGTTAACAAAAAACACACCCCATCTGCTGTCAGATTTTGCTGGCACAGCTCATTTTACATGGACGGTTTTTAATAGAAATGGAACTTTCTTAAGTACAAAGCTAAATGGTGCTGAGTAGTGTTTCCAGTTCCTCAGCCGGCTTCTATCAGGCCTAAAATGTTGTCATGTTTTGGCTGCCACCTCCAAAGCTCAGGGACTAATTTCCCCCCTTGGTAATCAGCTGCTGTGATTAAAGGGAGTGAGTGAAAAGTCTGAACAATGGTTCATGAAATAATCTGACTTTTAAAAGGCAGTAAGAGTTTCATAGTTAGTAGGGTCCAGTCCGGAGAAAAAAGCCATACCCATTATTTGAACGGAGTGAATTTTATACAGAGACTTTTAAACTAGGTTGTTAGCTAGGTAACTAACTAAAAGGATAAAAAAGAGAACCCTGGGATTATCATAAATGTAGGAAATACAGAAAGCCCTAAGAACGAGAGTTTCTTTAAAGGGAAGAGGGAAGGAATTGAAACTTAGGAATTTAGCTAGGGGATTGCCCTGTGGGGCTGGAACTCAGGCGTTTTCCAGAGAACTGGCTGGTCGGTGCTGCTGTGACTGAGGCAGGCGCAGTGGTGAGTGTTGAGAAAACAGCAAACTTTAGGTGTTGCTATGGAAAGCCAGGGAGACCTGCAGCAGGTGGTTTTTTGGCAATGTATCAACTTATCCCCATACCTGGAGCTGCTGTATGAAGAAGTGTTACTGGGGTGATCATCCTGGGACCCGGTAGCGTACAGGAAGCCCTGATTAAACAGAAGGAAACACATAGGAAGAAACAAGCCCCTCCTTCCTCCTCCAGCTTTGTCGTTTCCCTCTGTCACCCTCTAGTGGCAGAACCTGACATGGAGCAGCTGGCAAAGCTCTCAGGGTTTGCAGAGCGCCATGGAGGCATCACAAAGCTGCCTATGGAGAGCCTGAGTGGAGCTGCGAGATTAACTTAACAACTGGCATCAGGAGGAACTTATTCTGAAACCCACAGCTTCCCACATAGCCATCTGTAAGCCAGCGAACCTGCCCACACCGCTCTTTCCTTTCAGTCCCTACATTTCATTGTTTCTTCATGAGTTTTGGAGTCCGAGTTGGAGTCATATGTTAGTTTTTACTTATGAGCTGTGTGACTATAAGCAAACTATTTAACTTCACTTATCTGTCTGCCTATTTACTTAATAAAAACTCCTGATTGAGATATGATTGACATACAAAAAGCTGTATATATTTAATATGTATAATTTGATGAGTTTGGGGATAAGTACACATGCATGAAACCATCACCACAATCAGAGCCATAAACATACCTGTCACTTCCAAATTTTCTTCCTACCCTCTTTTTGGTGATAAGGACACAATATCTATCCTTTTAGCAAATATTTAAGTATACTACCGTATTGTATTGTTAATCTTAGACACTATGATGTACAGTAGATCCCTAAGACTTACTCACCTCTCTACTCTCTGCTTCTATGTTTGACTATTTCAGATTGCTTATATAAGTGCGATGGTGTAGTATTTGCTCTCCTGTGTCTGGCTTATTTAACTTAGGATAATGTCCTCTAGGTTCATCCATGTTGCTACAAGTGGCATGATTTCCTTCTTTTTTAATGTTGACTAATATTGCACTGTTGTAAATACTACATTTTCTTTATCTGTTGATGGATATTTAGGCTGCTTTCATGTCTTGGGTATTGTGAATAATGTTGCAATGAACACGGGAGTGCAGATATCTCTTTGAAACCCTGATTTCAATTCATTGAACCTCCTTTAGACTTAATTTACTCATTGAAAAAAGTATCTATTTCATAGGACTGATGTAAGTATTAAATGCAATTAGGTCCATACGAAATTTACTTAGCTTGTGGTACAGCATATGACATTAAACAAGGGAAGGAAAAAAGAGAAGAAAATAACCAGGAAAATATACATAGAAAAATATTCATAGTTTCTGTAATCCTTTTTTTTTTTCCTTCTAATTGGTTCCAGGGCTATAATTAATACTGAAACTCTCTTTGCCCACTACCCATTTCATGTTTTCTTTACCCTCAGCCAGGACCTCAGCTGGCTGGGGTTCTTTACTGCTGGGCGTGATTTAAATCTTTTCTTGAGAGGCCTGAGTTCACAGTGGCACTGACTTTTTCAGGCTATCAGTAAGTGGGTTAAAGTGGTATATGTTGAAGAAGTGTCAGGGTGAAGAGGAAGTGGGAGCTTCAGCAATGCGTGTTCCTTTTATCAATAAAGGAAACACACAGCTGACTTTTAGATTTCATAGGCCAGGGCCATATCTCTCTATTTCTGTCATTTATTTTTTAAACTCATAAGCTTATATATAGCATTATACTACAGGCATCCGCAGGGAATAGCGGGCATGACATGTTGGCAACTTTTATTGCCTCTATAGTTTTGCCCTTTTCAGAATGTCATACAGTTGGAATCAGATAGTACGAAGTCTTTTCAGATTGGCTTCTCACCTTAAACAATAGGCATTTAAGATTCTTCCATACCCATTTGTGGTTTGAGAAATCATTTCTCTTTATCACAGAATAGTGATATCTATCGAATAGATATACCAAAGTTTGCTTATCCGTTCACCTATGGAGGGACATTTTGGTGGCTACCAATTTTTGGCAATTACAAATAAAGCTTCTGTAAATATTCATTTGCAGGTTTTTGCCTGGACATAAGCTTTCAACTTATTAGGGTTGAGGAGCACAATCGTTGCACTGTGCACTAAGTCTACGTTTTGTAAGAAACAACCCAACTGTCTTCCGGAGTGGCTGTACCATTTTGCCTTTCCACCAGCAATGAGTGAGAGTTCCTATTGCTCCACCAACATTTTGCTACCTTTTGGTGTTCTCATTGCTTTGGTGTGTAGGTTGGCTTTTTTTTTTTTCCACTCTTTTTGTTCCATTTAGAATGACCTCAAGGCCCTCTTCAAAGATCACCTCCCTTGGGAAGTCTTCTCTAATGCTGCCCCCAGCGTAGCCCTTGCTGGTCCTGAAGTGATACTGCTTTCCACATCAGGGTCCACCCAAAGCCTCTCCACAGTTTCTGAAGGTTCCTGGGGCATTACTTTCCTGCCATTCCCCTCGCTCTGTCTAGCTCCTGGGCTGTCATTCCCTTGAATCAACCCAGACATGAAACTCAGCTCCTTACTTAGGACAATTGACCACCCACAGATTGTGTGAGTGTGACAGCTTAATGTGGAGGGATCACAGAGTAATATTCACGGCCTCTCTTTCTTCTTTTCTCTCCTCCCTTTCTGCAATAGGAAATATTCCTCTTGGTCTCATGTGTAATGTTTAATGCCCTTTTCTTAAGCTTTTGGGGTTGCCAGCATGCATATCCCATGTGGATGAACCTATTTTAAGTTCAACTGTGGAGGCATCTTGGTCACAAAAGCATCTATCCCTAAGGTAGAGGGAGTTTTTTTTTTTCTATGAACTAAGAAAATATAGTTTTTCTCATCACACTGTATGTAGCTATTTTCACACATTCTTTTTCTTTCTGGATAGTAAGGTCCTCCAGGATAAGAATTAATTTTTCATCTTTCTGATTTCCATAATCACTTCATTGAAGTGGTGGTCAATACATTTTTATTGAATGAATACACTGCATATGGCTTCAGTCTCTTTTTAAAAAGAAACAAGTATATTTCTTACAAGTGGACATTCTTGAACTATAAACAGTTGTGTACAAGTGGAGACACTGACCATGATTTCTTTGCCCAGTATATAACATTTATTAAGAAATGACAGAAGACACTGTATCACAGGTATAATTAAAATAGCCAACAGGAAAGATCGTTATGATCCCCCCAAAAGGGGTGGGATCAGATTTTGAAATATGGGAAAGTCTTCTTAGAAGCTGAATGTTGAGTGAAGAGCCTCCATTTTCTCTGGTGACATCTGAGGAATGTCGCTTTGCTATACTTTGGTGCCTTTAATGTTGAAATTTTTTTTTAGGTAAATAGAAGGTAAAAATAGATCACAAAGCATTGGAAAAATAGACTTGTGGACAGCTCTCAAGGATAAAATCCACAATATGGCAGCAATTTTCAACCCTGTGGGAAAATCGGGAATAGTAGATCCAAAGCCATTTGATGATCAGCAGGTGGGTTCACAGCACTTCTGTGTCCGCAGTGGAGAGTCAAGGTATTCATTGTAGAGTGGAATCTGATAGAACTCATCGACTTGATAGCCCTCATAACAGAAACCCAAGTAAAAGTCTGAGAACTTGTTAGTGGCCCACGAGTTGTTGAGGAGACATTATTCAGATACTGTGTCCTGGGCAGTTAAAAATCAACAAGTTGGCTTTTTAGCAGGTGGGCTCGCAGCAGTAGCAGCAGCAGGCTGGGCGGCAGCAGGACTGTCCACAGTAGGATGGGCGGCAGCAGGCGGCCTGGGCATGGTGCAGCTGGCAGCAGGTTGGGGGCGTGCAGCTCACCACGCAGCAGGGGGGCAGGCAGGTGTCCTCCACGCGGCAGTCAGGGCGGCACCACCTGGTGCGGCAGCTCACACCTCCACAGCCACAATCCTGGCCACAGCCAGTGCCACAGCCGGTCCCACAGCAGCTGGTCTGGCAGCAGGTCGGCTGGCAGCAGCTGGTCTGGCAGCAGGTCGGCTGGCAGCAGCTGGGGCCACAGGTCCCAGAGGAGCAGCTGGGAAATCCACAGAAGCTAGTTTGACAGCAGGCCATGGTGTCAGGAGTTGGGTTGCTTGGAGGTTTGGTGGTGACTGCTATGTTGGGCCTTTTATATATTCTGACCAGCTGGTATTTATACAGTTTTTAACATATCTTCCTTGTTTTTGTTTAAATTTGCTCCTCAGTGGGCCTCTGATTGGCTTACACATAAATACTTATGACACATTATGAGGAGCAGTTTAGAAATTACTTTGTTTTATAGTTTATTTGGACTCCTCGGATCGGTCTTTTGCTCTTTGGAATAGGTTTGTGGTTTTCAGAGTCCTCCTATTTTTGTCCATGTCAACACACGTGCTTTATAGAGGTATTTATTCCACATGACACTCTGTCCAGACCTCTAGGGCTAAGGATAATTGTGGTCCTTTGAAAAAAAACTATTATTTTTTTTTGCCTCTGGATGTATAGACTAAATTCTCTTGAATTTAGGACATCAGGACAACCACTGAGTTGAAAGCATGCCTTCTGCCATGCATAATTTAGTTTCCAAGTAATTTATTCCCAACATCAAGTCAGATTCCCATTATAGTTCCTTTTAACCAATTTGAAATGTGCAAATATTATTTGTGTTTCAGGCCAAAAATCTCGTGTGAACCAAATGACATAGTATATATAAAAGTGGCTGGTGGAGTGCTTACCCACTGGTAGTATCTCAATGTCTGTTGAATATGATTTTGAATGGGAGGAGTAAAAGGCATGATTCATGGGTGCCTGTACCACTTAATGATTGAATAGAACTTTCAAGCTTAGTGCCTCTCATGAAGGAGTCCTTGTTATGGTCAAAGGAGACAAGGAAATGCTGAAAATTTTTTCTGCATTTGATAGTTGAACCAAGGCTCAGGAAAAGCATCTGGGAGTTATGACATTTTGAAGGATATACTGCCATTTCCTTTATTCTGCTACTAATTAAATGGTAGAGGTAAGTGCTGAGTGCTTGTAAATAATTTGGAAAAGACGGCTTAAAGTGTCTGATATTTTGTCATGTTGTATTTTGTATGCTGCACACAAATTACTTAAAAATTAATTGGTAAAAGGTATTTTGGGTCTAGATTTGTGCTAACTTCTTAAGAGAACATCTTTCAAATTGGATCGCAAAGTGCAGAATATATAGTTGTTTCATTTTTCTGATACATGTGTCTGACATGTGGTGCTGGTGGAACTCAGTGGCTATCTACATAGCTGTTTATTCTAATTTCGTTTAGACCAGTGATGCACCTTATACATACTTATAATGGAGGGGAGTGTTGGGAGTTGAAGCGTAGAGATCAATTTGGGGGTCAGTGGGAAGAATATATTAGGGCAAGGCATAGGAATTAAAACCTAAATGCTCTTGGAAAATAGTGTCTGATAGCATCTGATAGATACTTTCAAATCTATTTAGTCCGGATTTCAATTTCTTTAGCTATTAGGCATACATGAAGGAGAACATCTAGTAGATTAAAGGGAAGGAGATTAAAAGTCGTAGAAGTACATCTAGGCAGAAATCCCATAGCTTTGATCAACCTGAACATTTTAGTTAAAAGTGGCCTTATTAGTTTAGACCTAATCATAATAGATTTGGAGCATGTAAGTTTTTGGATAACTGCAGGTATTATTTACTGCATGGAACATCTCATTAACTGATGGGTGAAAGCATAATATAACTTGTATTTTTCTGGTTTAGACTTTTTGTTTATGCCTTAGGATTATTATCAAAGTGCAAATCCACTTCTCTTGAATTTCAGCTGAAGGTGGACAAGCTGAATGATGGAAGACAATGACTCAGTTTGCTTAGCACAAGTAAACATTTTATTTTAAATTAACAGGGTATTGAAGGAGAAAGCAGGTCTGAAAATGTGTGGGGATCATGAAATAGGGAGGAGGACAGAGCTGTCATTGATCTGACACTGGTTAATACTTGTTTTCAGTGGGAGAATTCAGCACACTCAAGAGGGGCCTAAGACTTATGATTTCTGAGCGGCTTAGAAACATCGCGATACATAGCATCCAAGTAAAGCTGAACACTTCTTTAGAGATCAAGGCAGTTTTCCTGAGTTGCTCCTTTCATTCTTAAGTAACCAGCAACCTTCCTTTCAGCAGGTGGGCTCGCAGCAGTAGCAGCAGCAGGCTGGGCGGCAGCAGGACTGTCCACAGTAGGATGGGCGGCAGCAGGCGGCCTGGGCATGGTGCAGCTGGCAGCAGGTTGGGGGCGTGCAGCTCACCACGCAGCAGGGGGGCAGGCAGGTGTCCTCCACGCGGCAGTCAGGGCGGCACCACCTGGTGCGGCAGCTCACACCTCCACAGCCACAATCCTGGCCACAGCCAGTGCCACAGCCGGTCCCACAGCAGCTGGTCTGGCAGCAGGTTGGCTGGCAGCAGCTGGTCTGGCAGCAGGTTGGCTGGCAACAGCTGGTCTGGCAGCAGCTTGGCTGGCAGCAGCTGGGGCCACTGGTCCCACAGGAGCAGCTGGGAAATCCACAGAAGCTAGTTTGACAGCAGGCCATGGTGTCAGGAGTTGGGTTGAGAGGTGTGTTGTTTAGAGAAGTGTCTGAGTTTTGGCTGCACCTTCTACATCTGGCCTTTTATATAGTCCCCAGAGACACCTATTTTCCTAATGTTTAGCATCTTTCCTTGAAACTATTTGCAAAGTCAGTCTCTGATTGGCTAGTACCTGAGTTGTTTAGAAAGTTATAAATAGCATTTTAATAGCCTGCTTTGGTCATTGCTCAATTAAGTCTCATTACATTTCTTCTTTGCCCCGTGGGGGCAAGTGAAGACTCATTGTGGGAGCCAATCATGGCAGCTCCTCTTAGTGTTAGCCACATGAGGGACCAAACTTGAGCCAACCACGGCCCTGGCTTGCTTTGTCGAATCTGTCTTTTGATAACTTTCAAGCAGCGTCTATCTAAATGAACATTTTCTTTGTAGGTGGTCACTCAATTAGGATCATGATTCATAAACACGTTGTCTAGACTTGAATAACTAACATTAGTGTCATCAAGACATGAGCACTCACTTGGTTCATCAGTATCCAAAAGAAGTATGCCTTTCTGTGATCAGAGTGTGCAAGTTTCAGGATCCTCAGAGCTCTAGCGGGCTTTTGTCTTCATCGTCAGTGTACATATTCCCAACTGAGACCCTAATGACTTTAGCTTATAGATTGTTTTCTGACTGTACTCAATTAAGAATATATGCCAGTAATGAACACACACTTTAACAAGTCAAGCAGTACCAAAAGTTAATATTTTCCCTCCCTACCCCAAAATACACACATCCCTTCCAAAAGTAGCATTCCAGGAGATAATCAATATTAAGTTTGGTACCTGTTCTTCAATACCTTTCTTTCTGTTTTTGTCAACATGAAGCAGCATCTATGCACATAGATCTTATAATTCAGTAGTCGGGGTCTCCTATACTACTTATTTTTTAAAATATATTTTTATTGATTTCAGAGAGGAAGGGAGAGGGAGAGAGAGATAGAAACATCAATGATGAGAGAGAATCATTGTTTGGCTGCCTCCTGCACGCCCCCTATTGGGGATTGAGCCCGCCCTTGACCGGAATCGAACCTGGGACCCTTTGGTGTACAGGCTGATGTTCTATGCACTGAGCCAAACCACCTAGGGCTATACTATTTTTTAAACAACTTAATTGTAAAATACACATAAAATTTATCATTTTAACCATTTTTAGGAGTACAGCTCACTAGTGTTATGTAAATTCACATTGTGAATTCTTTTTATCTTGCAAAACAGAAATTCTATATCCATTAAACAACTTTCTCTTTCTCTCCTCCCCAAACCCTTGGCAACCACCATTCTACTTTGTGTCTTGATGAATTTGACCACTCTTGTTACCTCATACAAGTAAGATCATCCAGTATTTGTCTGTTTTGTGACTTGCTTATATTTTCAAGAGTCATCCATGTTGTAGAATGTGTCAGAACTTCTTTTTTAAAATTTTATTGTTGACACTATTACAGATGTCCCCTATTCACTCACCCCTGTTTTGCCTGTCTCCACCCATCCCCTCCCCACTCCTTCTGGCCTTCACCACACTATTGTCTATGTCCATGAACTATGCCTATATGTTCTTTGGCTAACCTTTTCACCTTCTTTCATCCAGTCTCCCCTCTCCCACCCCTCTGACATCTGTAATATCCACTGTATGTATATACCTCAGTTTTTTTAATCCATTCATCCATCAACGGACACTTGGGTTGCTTACACCTTTGGCTGTATGGTTAATACTCTTTTGGTTTGCAAACTGGCCCGCATACACAAAGGGCAAGGAGAAACCAAAGAAAGAGCAGACCATTCCATATTAATAGGTGGTAGATTTAAAAAGCAACAAATAACATATGCTGGCAAAGATGTCGAGAAAAGGGAATACTAGTACACTGCTGGTGGGAATGCAGATTGGTGCATCCACTATGGAAAACAGTATGAAATTTACTCAAAAATTAAAAATGGAACTACCATTTGACCCAGTGGTCCCACTTCTAGGAATATATCCTAAAAAGCCCGAAACACCAATCAGAAAGAATATATGCACTCCCATGTTCATAGCAGTGCTATTTACAATAGCTAAGGTCTGAAAACAGCCCAAGTGCACATCAGTAGATGAGTGGATAAAAAAGCTGTAGTACATTTAACGGAATACCATGCAGCTGTAAAAAAGGATTTCTTACCCTTTGCAACAGCATGGAGGGATCTGGAGAATAATATGCTAAGTGAAATAAGCCAGTCAGAAAAAGACAAATATCATATGATTTCACAAGTGGAATCTAATAAATATAATAAATGGATGAACAAAATAGGTCCAGAGACAGGGAGGCATGGAACAGACTGACATGTCCCAGAGGGGAGGGCAGGGGGGGGGGGGAGACAGGAATTGATTAACGAAAGAACTCATATACATATATGTATAACCAAAGGACACAGACAATAGTGTGGTGAATGCCTGGGATGGGGCAGGGGCTGGGAGAAGGTGGGTAAAGTGGGGATAATTGGGGGGCCTCTATAATACTCTCAACAATAAAATAAAATTTTATTTTAAAAAAAAACACGTCATCTTTCACCATGGAGTATGATTTTGGTGTGGGCTTTACATATATGACTTTTATTATGCAGAGATCGTTTCCTTCTATTCTTAGTTTGTTGAGTTTTTTTTTTTTTAATCATGAAAGACTTGAATTTCATCAAATGTTTTCTCTGCATCTATTGAGATAAGCATGTGTTCCCCCCCTTCATTCTGCTATGTGATGTATTGGATTGAATGATTTTTATATGTTGAAAATCTACTTGGTCTTGGTGTATATCCTTTAATGTGCTTTTGAATTCTGTTAGATAGTATTTTGTCAAGGGATAGTGCATCAATATTAATCAGGGATATTGGTCTGTAATTTTCTTTTCTTACAGTGTCTGTCTGACTTTGGTATAGGGTAATGCTGGCTTCATAGAATGAGTTTGGAAGTGTTTCCCCTTCTTTCATTTTCTTTAAGTGTTTGGTAGAATTCATCAATAAAGCCGTCTGATACTGGGATTTTCTCTTTTAGGAGGTTGTTTATTACTGATTCAGTCTCCGTCTTAGCGATAACTCTGTTCAGATTTCTATATTTCCATGATTCAGTTTCGATAGGAATTACCCATTTCATCCAGATTAGCCAATTTGTTGACCTATCCTGTACATACTGTTATTGTTTCTTTTAAATAGCTATGTGGTATTCCTGAGTATGATCACACCACACTCCCTTCAGTCATCCCCTACTGATAAAATCTCAATTGTTTTTAGTTGTGCTTTTTGAATTTTAAAAAAATCATAGAATTTTAAGCTGAAAGTAACTTTAAACAAGTCCAGAGTTAGGTGATTAGAGGTGGTCACAGGTTGTAGGGAACTGAGCTCTTAACTGAGAAATTCATTCAACCAAAGAGGCTTCTCACACTGGTTCTACCATTAAGTGACTGAACCTCAGAAAAGTCACTTAGTCCCTCTGAGCATTGGTTTGTTCATCTGTAAGATGAGATGCTTTCTCAGACACCTCCAGGGCGAAAATTGTGCTATTGCTCCACCAGATCATTGGTTCCTGAAGGGCATGATCTGCCCATGTCTGGTTCGCCTTGGTTTCGTAATAGTACCTTCTGCACCATCTGCATGTCCATGCTCAGTATGCACTTGTTGAATTAAAGAAGGAATGAATGATGAGCAGTGTATGGTAATGATAAACAGCCGAATTTGCCTCCTACCAAAGTCACTTGTCTGTTTGTTTGTTTGTTTATTTATTTATTTATTGTCCTCCTTTCTGTTCTGGTGTTCAAGGGGTGTTTTCTGGATTGGATCAGGTTTCTAGATGCTGTGTCAGGGTAACTGATTCTTTGCTTACAAGTTATTCTTTATTCATGCTTTCTAGTTACTTGATTTTTATTAGCCTATAAATGAATAAAGCATTGGAATTTTAACCAAAGTAACATTCTTTCTTTATTATCCTCACCCGAGGCTATGTTTATTGATTTTAGATAGAGAGGAAGGGAGAGAGAGAGATAAAGAGGAAGAAACATCATTTGGTACCTCCTGTATGCAACCCGATGGGCAATTGAACCTGCAACCTAGGTATGTGCCCTGGTTGGGAATCGAACTTGAAACCTCTTGGTGTACAGGATGACATTCCAACCAACTGAGCCACCCAGTCAGGGCCAAAGTAATATCTATACTAATCAAAGGGTAATATGCTAATTAGACTGGATAGACCGGACGTCCTTCCTGACAAAGCCACAAAAGTGGCTGCGAGAGCTGAGGAGGGCCGGCACAGCTGCAGCGGCTGGCAGTGGCAGCAGCAGCAGGGTGATGGGGGCGGCACCTTCCCGTGATTGGCCGGGTCACCTCCCACAGAGGGAGGCCAGACAGCTTAGGGAGCAGGCCTAACCTGTCAGTAGGACATCCCCTGAGGGATCCCAGACTGTGAGAGGGGGCAGACTGGGCTGAGGGACACCTCACACTCAGGGCACAAATTTTTGTGCATCGGGCCTCTAGTTCTTAATAGAAAAGAATACCTTCAGTCTCATCCAGTTCTAATCCCAAGAAACCATGAATTAATCTTGATCCTTTCTCAAAAATTTGTGAAATATTCTGCGATACTTGTGTTTAAATTCATTGTTTATAAGTATTATATATAAATGCATGTATATGTATAATACATATGTATTTTTGTTAAGCATACATTTTAAGCCAATGTACAATATGTTGATTCTAAAAATAGAGCAAATCTTTGTTGTCCTCACTTTCAGTTCAGAAATTAGGGAAGAAAAGTTTTTGGAGTAAAAATCTCCATCTAATTAAAAGCATATTTCTCCAACTTGTAGTTCTCTTGCTTTATTCTGCAAGACCACGTGTAAATGGAAGAGTGGGATTTACTAGCATACATTATCAGTGTTTGAAGATTGCCTGAAAGAGCATTCCTTTAACAGATGTGAAAAAAAATGATTCATATTCTGGCGCTAGATTCAGAGGTCCTGGCTTCTGTAGCTTTCTGGTTGTGAAAGCACTGTGTGAGGTCAGGACTTGGTCATAGAGCTGTGCCATTTCTGAGGCCCTAGAACTGCCTTTTCTGGATGTTTTTATGGGAATTAACCTCCATTGGATCTCATCAAAAATTTTCCTAACATTGTATAAGAAGAGCAGTGTGGGGTAGCAAAACCAGATTAAAATATTTTGCATAACTTTCTATGAAATATACCAATACATCATGAGTACACTCAATGAAGAAAAGGAGATATGTCTGCTGCACCAAATAAATATAATTTATTAGGCCTTAGTATAGTATTCCTCTTTTATGGGAAGTGCAGTTTGAAGGATGGTAGAGTAGAGGAGGTGAACGCGTCTAAGAAGTATAGATAGTTCTTCCCCGGCTTCGGCAGCACTGAGTCCTGGAGCATGGGATCAAATACTTGCTGAAGGTCAAGCCCAATGCAAATTGGTTTTCCCATTTCTTGAGTCAAATTTGTATTTTGGCAGCCTCAGTGGGGAGATCAGGTCTGCGAGGCTCAAGTATTTGCTAACTCCCACAACAAAAGTCAAATAAAAGCTCCAGAACTTGTTAGTAGTCCAGGAATGGTTGAAGAAATAATTAGTTCATGGATTGAGTTGGAAGTTAAACCTTCAGGTTGAAAATCATTAACTTGGCTTTTAGCAGGTGGGCTCGCAGCAGTAGCAGCAGCAGGCTGGGCGGCAGCAGGACTGTCCACAGTAGGATGGGCGGCAGCAGGCGGCCTGGGCATGGTGCAGCTGGCAGCAGGTTGGGGGCGTGCAGCTCACCACGCAGCAAGGGGGCAGGCAGGTGTCCTCCACACGGCAGTCAGGGCGGCACCACCTGGTGCGGCAGCTCACACCTCCACAGTCACAATCCTGGCCACAGCTAGTGCCACAGCCGGTCCCACAGCAGCTGGTCTGGCAGCAGGTTGGCTGGCAGCAGCTGGTCTGGCAGCAGGTCGGCTGGCAGCAGCTGGTCTGGCAGCAGCTTGGCTGACAGCAGCTGGGGCCACAGGTGCCACAGGAGCAGCTGGGAAATCCACAGAAGCTAGTTTGACAGCAGGCCATGGTGTCAGGAGTTGGATTGAGAGGTGGGTTGCTTGGAGAAATTTTTTAGGTTTGGTGATAACTTCTACATCGGGCCTTTTATAAGCCTTGACCAGCTATTATTTACATAATTCCCAAAGTCTCTTCCTTGTTTGTGTTTAAATAACTTGTTTCTGAATGATAATTGCCTTGTCCCTGAGTTATTTGTGCAACCTTTTGAAAGCCTTTGAAGGTTTATTTTATTTGGTCTTCAATTAGGATTCTTTACCGTGGCCCAGTAGTCATTAGTGTTCACTGAATACGTAACCCCTAATTTCCCATATTCGTTACAATCTGCTCATTGCCCAAAGAATAATTGGCCGATGCCTCACCTTTAAGGAGTGTCAATATTACTCCATGTTGACCCTAATAATTGAGCTCTTGGGTCTCACATGACAGTTTGATGCTCAGCCACGTGGCCTCCAATGTCGACAGCTGCCCCTTCCCTACCCTTTCTTTTCTTCACTTTGCCAGAGCAGCAGAGTGATTCAGCAGCCAGAACGGGATGCTTTCATCAGGGGCTGGGAAATATGGATGAGTTGGTACTGAAAACATTTTTGAAACACTTATGTGTCCAAACAGTTCTGAGTACTTTGCTTGCATCAATTCATTTAATTTTCACAGCAACCCTACAGGGTAGGTATCATTGCTTTTAAACCATTTCTATGAAGACAGTGAGCCACAAACAGATTTAAGTCATTCACCCAAGTTCACGCTAACAAATGGTGAATCTGAAATTCGAACCATGCCATCTAACTCCAGACTAAACTTTCAATCATTACAGTCTTTTCCATGTAAGCAGGTGTTCTAGGGAAAACCAATGGAAATTTGCCCTATTTTTTACAGGCTTTTGGAGAGTAGAGGGAGGAAAGACAGAGTTTAGCTTGAGTAATAACTCCGTGATTAGAGATTTCTCTGGAGATTTTATTTAATTTAAATTTTTTTTTATTGATTTCAGAAGGAAGGGAGATAGAGGGAGAGATAGAAGTATCAGTGATGAGAGAGAATCATTGATCAGCAGCCCCCTGCACACCCTCTACAGGGGATCGAGCCCACAGTCCGGGCATATGCCCTGATCAGGAATCAAACTGTGACGTCCTGGGTCATAGGTCAATGCACAACCACTGAGCCATGCCATCTGGGCAGGAGATTTTATTTTTAAAAGCTATATAATAGGTATACTTCAAGAAAATCTTAAGTGCTGAAAGAGTTAACGAACGTGACTTGTGACTACTTGACTTGTGACTTCATCCAATCTTTGATTTTAGGCTCTTCTATAGATTTAAATGTTCTTTTCTTAAAATTGAGATATGATTGACATATAATATTGTATTAGTTTTAAGTGTATAACAATGATTTGATATCCTATATAATAAAATGCTAATATGCAAATTGTCCCCTGGAGCAGGAGTTCAACCGAGAGTTTGACCAGGGGGTGGGGCCGGCCAGCCAACCACCCATGGTCCCTCCCCCCGGCCAGCCAGGCCTAATCAGCCTGATCGGGGCGGGCTGGCCAGACCCCCCACCTGCGCACAAATTCGTGCACCGGGCCTCTAGTATGTATATATTGTGAAATGATCACACAGTAAGTTAAGATCCATCACCACACATAGTTACAATTTTTTTCTGTGCTGAGAATAAATGCTCTTAACTGCATAAAAATCACAATCTTAATATATTAAAACTGGAGTATGTGGCGTACTGTGATGTATTAGACCTAGAGTATGCAGTTTGCTGTAGTTGTTGGAGACAAATCCAGTGCCACATAGGGGGTTTGAATCAAAATGGCAAGTGTTAGTTCTGCTTCTCTAGAAATGACAGCTTTGAGTTCTGATCATAACTCTTCCCAGATGAATTAAGACATTTTGAAATTCCACATCAAATGTGAATTGAAAGGTATGGTTCTTTGTGAATATTTTTGCTTCTTCTCCTTTAGCAAATTTGTATTACTGATTCTTTGATTAGCTAATATTTCCACATTGGGTGTTTTAAATATGTGGATTTCTCGTTACTACAATCGCAGGAGCTAATTCATACCTAAATTTAGCAGAATCTTTGATACTAAAATGACTTACCTCCCCTTGCACACATTTCCGATGTTTGAGGAGTTGAAATTCATATTGACAAGGGCACTGGCGATAGAGTAGCATTATATATTATATTTCCATGTCTGTGCTTCTCTACCATGGCATTGCTTTCAACATCTTTCTCACTGCAAAATTTAACTCAGTTTTCATGTTTCTGATCTTTAGTTGCCCTTAGAGAATTATTAAGAATAAGATGTTTTAGTCCGGATTCTCCAGGGAAAGAGAACCAACAAGATAC
Organism: Myotis nattereri; assembly: GCF_964212035.1. NCBI lineage: Eukaryota > Metazoa > Chordata > Mammalia > Chiroptera > Vespertilionidae > Myotis > Myotis nattereri. The sequence continues at coordinate 49,005,280 of NC_138091.1, forward strand.
ATAAATTCAGGAGTGGGCAAAAGCAGGTTGTGAGTGACATTTTTTTGAGTTAATAAAGCTACTATAGTAATCGTAACCGGAATGTCTTTTTCCATATGGACAACTGTAAACCTACGTTTGCCTACCCCTGTACATATTAGTGAAAATATATATATTTATTATGTGGGATTGGCTCGTACAACGATGGAGGCTGAGAAGTCCCACTAGGAGCACTGGTCTGAGGGCAGAAGAAGACAGATGTCCCAACTCGAGCAAGAGAGCAAATTTGCCCTTCTGCCTTTTTTGTTTTATTCGGGCCCTCAGTGGATTAATTGATGACTGGCTGTGTTGGTGAGGGTGGTTCATCCTTTTTACTCAGTCTGCAGGCCAAATGCTAATCTCTTCTGAAAACACCCTCACAGGCACACCCAGAAATAATGTTATCTGCTTATCCCTTAGCCCCGTGGTCGGCAAACTGCGGCTCTCGAGCCACATGCGGTTCTTTGGCCCCTTGAGTGTGGCTCTTCCACAAAACACCACGTGCGGGCGCGCATGTACAGTGCGATTGAAACTTCGTGGCGCATGCGCAGAAGTCGGTATTTTGTGGAAGAGCCACACTCAAGGGGCCAAAGAGCCTCATGAGGCTCACGAGCCCCGGTTTGCCGAGCCGCAGTTTGCCAACCACTGCCTTAGCCTGATCAACTTGAGACATAAAATTAACCATCACATAATGTATGATGCTTAAAATTTGACAATTTTACCTCTCTGCCACAGAATGAAGACTAATCTGAATATCCCCTTACATTTCCTAATAAAGAAAGAAAATCAAGATTTTTGTCTTACCACTTACGTCCCTTGCTTCCTGATTGGTTCTCAAACAAATAGAGTAAGAAGTTTAATCATTTGTGATCTCCCCCTGTGTAGATTTTCTATTCTGTTTCAATGCTGGATACTCTATTGCTGTCTTTTTTTGGGGGAGCGGGGAGGGGAATACCAGCTTACACTTAAAGCTTTTTAAAATTATTATGCCTGTTCCTTTTGATTTTAATGATTTCATTTAAGTTATGGTGCCCAGACAATTCCAGAACTATAAGAAGAGAGGATGTTATTCTCAATTTTTTATAGATACTAATCTGTTGAATTATTTTTCTTTAAGATGTCAGGGTTCCATTTTCTAGTTATAAGTTTTGGGTATTCTTTCAATTTCTTAAGCTCCATTTAATCAGTTCTCTGCATCAGTTGCAGCTGCCTTCCTTAAATGCCTGAAAGGTAAGACATGGTTGATGCACCAAGCAAATGAACACCCTCAACTTTTTATCCTAAATCATGTAAGTAGATTTTTCTCTTCTCTCCTGAGTTCCAACCGGGCTCATGTTGGTGTTTCTGAGTTGAAGCCATTGTAAGTAAAAGCTGCATTTAGTCTAAATCATCCCAAGGTGATGGGAGCCAGGAGAGTGGTAGAGGAGGGAATAGAGGTGTTGTATATGCATGTGTAGGCTGTGCCCTGATGGGGTGTTCTGCCCACTTAGAGGAAGGAGGACCTTATTCTTCACACAAAGAGCTGTAGGCTCAACAAGCTGTGTCATTCTTGTAATGTTGTGCTAGTGGAGAATTCTATCTCTTTGACTTTTTATGTTTTTTTATTTTTTAAAAAAATATATTTTATTGATTTTTTACAGAGAGGAAGGGAGAGGGATAGAGAGTTAGAAACATCGATGAGAGAGAAACATCGATCAGCTGCCTCCTGCACACCCCCTACTGGGGATGTGCCCGCAACCAAGGTATATGCCCTTGACCGGAATCGAACCTGGGACCCTTCAGTCCGCAGTCCGACGCTCTATCCACTGAGCCAAACTGATTAGGGCTCTCTTTGACTTTTGAAAACATTGAGGTGAAATTCTTTTAATCATATGTTTTGGCTGCAGAATATTGGACCACTTAGTGGCAAAACAAAGAAAAGCCCCCTTTTAAAAGACCATTATTAAAGGCATAGTAATGAAAACCCACAGTGCTATGCCACATGTATTGAGATATTGGATAATTCCAGTATCAATAACAAGTTTAAAAGAAAAGAACTCTTCAACAATGACTTCATCACTGAAGAATGAAAATTTTTATTAAATTCCAAACCCAATGAGCTGTTGAAGTATTTCAGGAGATATTGATGGTAATCTATCATGCCGTCTTTTCAGATTGTAGGACTTCGGTTGATATCCAGGTCTATGAAATACTTTGGTCTTCTGTTATACATTACTTGACATCTTAGGGAATTAAGCAGCTTCATGACAAGAGGTTGCAAGCTGGGTTATGAGTATATAGAGTTCAGAAGTTTGTTGAGGCTCTAACATTGGTTAGTTTGGATGTGCCGTTTTCTCAGGATTCCCATCAGAAGGAGGTATTTCAGCAGGTGGGCTCGCAGCAGTAGCAGCAGCAGGCTGGGCGGCAGCAGGACTGTCCACAGTAGGATGGGCGGCAGCAGGCGGCCTGGGCATGGTGCAGCTGGCAACAGGTTGGGGGCGTGCAGCTCACCACGCAGCAGGGGGGCAGGCAGGTGTCCTCCACGCGGCAGTCAGGGCGGCACCACCTGGTGCGGCAGCTCACACCTCCACAGCCACAATCCTGGCCACAGCCAGTGCCACAGCCGGTCCCACAGCAGCTGGTCTGGCAGCAGGTTGGCTGGCAGCAGCTGGTCTGGCAGCAGCTTGGCTGGCAGCAGCTGGTCTGGCAGCAGGTTGGCTGGCAGCAGCTGGGGCCACAGGTCCCACAGGAGCAGCTGGGAAATCCACAGAAGCTAGTTTGACAGCAGGCCATGGTGTCAGGAGTTGGGTTGAGAGATGGGTTGTTCGGAGGAGTTTCTGAGTTAAGGCTGCTTCTTCCACTGGGGCCTTTTATAGGCTTTGGCCAGTTCTGTGTCATGGATAGCATTTTTATCTTGTTACTCTTCAAACAAGCTTTCCCAGGGCCCTCTGATTATTCAAATACTGAGTTATTTTAAATATATGTCCAAATTGGTTTTTCCTTATTGCTCAGCTGGTAGTACTCACCAAATGTGTTCAGTGGTCCTTGGTAGAGTTGTTTTTTTGTTTTGTTTCCAAACAATGCTGTAATTTTTACTTGACAAAGTGACTCTCATTCACCAAAACTCAAGTCTTCAGAAAAAAAAATTTAGCCGTTGACTGTTATTGTTAACCATTGCCTTTATGTAAGGCTATCTCCCCCCCCCCCCCCCGCAAATATATATTTTTTAATTGATTTCAGAGAGGAAAGGAGAGGGAGAGAGATAGAAACATCAATGATGAGAGAGAATCATTGATCAGCTGCCTCCTGCGTGTCCCACAGTGGGGATTGAGCCTGCAATCCCAGGCATGTGTCCTGACTGGGAATAGAACCGTGACCTCCTGATTCATAGGTCGATGCACAGCCACTGAGCTATGCTGGCCGGGCTATGTAAGACTGTCTTTATATTTGTTTAGATTAATAAGATATCAGTCTCTACAATCACCCACATAGAAACTCTGATAAACTCCACTTCATAGAAATTCATAGATCTTTCTAGAAATTGGATCTTTCCAATTTCTATGCTCTCCCCTGAACTTCAGCCTTGAGGAAACATTTATCACTCAGGAGGATATATGGAAGAAAACCTGTTCCATTCCAATTTACTATGGATATTTTGTTATCAAAAATTTAAAATAAGGGCTAAAATTCATATCTAGTAATTAGGAAAAAAATCACAAAAAATTTTAAGTGTAATTTATATTTCTATGAAACATTAAAATCATTGCTATACAGTTTATCTGGATAGTATTGATTTCTCAGAGGTGGGATTCATGTCAGTTTACGTCATTTTATTTAACTACACCTTGTGTCTTATGGAAGAATATCAGACCAAAGAGCAAAACAATTTAATTTATAAGGGTGAACCAATAAAAGAAATAGCAGGAGCCGAAACCGGTTTGGCTCAGTGGATAGAGCGTCGGTCTGCGGACTGAAGGGTCCCGGGTTCGATTCCGGTCAGGGGCATGTACCTGGGTTGCAGGCATATCCCCAGTGGGAGATGTGCAGGAGGCAGCTGATCGATGTTTCTCTCTCATCGATGTTTCTAACTCTCTATCTCTCTCCCTTTCTCTCTGTAAAAAATCAATAAAATATATTAAAAAAAAAAAAAGAAATAGCAGGAACTTGGAAATACTTTTTCTGGATCACAGTGCTTATAAGGCAGGACAGGAAATGGATGATCAAATATTGTTTAATATGTGCAAAGTAAAATGGAAACAATTCCTGGTAGTTGCTAAAAGAAAAAAAAATTGATGTTTATGGTTACAGGGGGAGAAATGAAAAAAAGTTATGGCCAAAAGAACATAGTGTTGCTACTTATGGCAGGCTTATTCCTTCCTTCCAATCATGAGTAGAAGAACATAGTTAACTTTTATGGGGTAGAGGTGTTGGTTAGTACAAGGATAGAATTAAAAAGTGATTCATGCCAGTGTCAATAAAGATGTTCATGCCATATGATAACCATGACTGTAGGTATGAAGTTGAAAAATGGTTAAATGGAATCATTACATATTAGAGATCCAAACCTTAATAAATCATGTTCAACCATTTAATTTTATAGGTACAGAAACTGACATCATTCTTTTTATAAATAGCACATGTTTATTAAATCCTATTATGTATGAGGTACTAAAGGGTTATGTAGAAAGCAAAACCTAATCTGCTTGCCTCACATTTTTCTCTAGTGCACAAATCAGTATAGTATTGATAGGAGGGATTAACCAAGGAAAAGAGTCAAATAGAGACCCATTTAATCTCAAAGTTCTAAATTGGGACATTGGTGCTAATGTTATGAACTACTTCTAATTCCCTCTGAACACCAGTTGATGTTAAAATACCATTGAGTCTAGGAATGGCTGCATTTTGGAGAGGTTATTGACTTGCTACATTCACATAGGCAGTACATAGCCAGAAGAGCTGGGTATAAAACGCTTATCTTTCGCTTCTAAATCTGTTCGTCTTATTTTCTGCTGCTGTCCAGAATTAGAGTTAGTAAAATTCGTTGTCTTCTGTTTTAAAAATATTTTTCAATAGCTCAAGAATGTGAATGTTACTGGAAGGCAGAATACACGGTGGAGTAGTGGTTTTAAACACACAGTAAATAAGCATAAATATGTTAACATTCTTTCAGGTGTCTGCTGATCAAAAGAATTCCCTCTAGAACTGCAGTAAATCACATTTGCTTCCTAATTGTTTTTTATTTCCCACATTGAGACTAGCTAATATTCCTTCAGAGTTTCTAGGTCTGCCATCCTCTTTGTGTCTTCTTTATTCTGTTGCCATCATCTAAGTTCAGCTCTCAGTTTGTTCCTGTATAGTCATCATATGTATAGCCTGTGGTCTTCTGTTTTTATAAGCAGTGACCATAGGAACTGCCCCAACGTCCAACTCCTGTCATGCCATTCCCCTGCCTCAAGGCTTTCAACAGCTCCTTAATGCTTATTGCCCTAAGGGTATACTCATTTGGTTAATATTCAAAGCACACAAATTATCCAAATTTACCTTCCACTGTTAGTCTACATATATCCAGTGCTCCCAGGCAATGCTCCTGTGAACAGCCTGTCTATACCTTTGTGCATACTGTTTCCATAGTTGAGAATGCCATCTTCCCTCAGAACTGTACCCCAAAATCTTAACGCTTATAAAATGCTGGGTTCTCCTTCCAGTCTTTCTTGTTCTCCAAAAGTGACTTCTTGTTGATACCAAACAGGGTGTTGTACTTTGTTTTTTTTTTCATATTCTAATTTTTAGTTGAGTGATTATTAATTTGATTCACCTTTCTGGAAGTTTCTTGAAGAGGGGAACATCTTAAAGTTAGTTTTACTTTCTATTATATACTGTACCGTGTGTAACTTGCAGATGGTAGTCAGTCAGCACATTTATTAAAATTTAATGAACAAAATTAGAAGGAATAAGTAAAACCAAAGCTGTGATTGCTAGGCCAAAGAAGAGAAGTTTATTAGAAACCAAACATGCCAGAAAGACCTGAGATCTAAGATGGAAAGAAAGAAGTTGCTACTATTACAAAGACTTGAGAACAGCCCAAATCTTAATAGATGAGTTTGGATCTCCATGCAACTTCTGGCTGACTTGAGGTCTTAATGGCTCAGGGTGGGAGTTTTGTTGGATAGAGAAGGTTGATTGCTTGCTCGAGGCAGCTCAGCAGCAGCAGGAGGGGCAGGTCCTGCAGGTGGTGCGGCAGGGGGCAGGCTGGCAGCAGGGGGGCCGGCAGCAGGGCGCCTGCACACAGATGGGCTGGCAGCAGGTGGAGGCCCAGCAGCAGGGGCGGCAGACAATGGCCGTGCAGGATGTGGGGCAGCAGGCGATGGGGCGGCAGCAGCCCTCCTGCAGGCCACAGGGGTCACAGCAGATGGGGCGGCGGCAGGGCTCGCAGATGGGGCGTGTGCAGCGGGTCACACAGGTCACGGGGCGGCACACGGTGGTCTGGCAGCAGCAGGGGCGGCAGCAGCAGGGGTCTCGGCAGCAGCAGGGCTGGCAGCAGCAGGGCTGGCAGCAGCAGGGCTGGCAGCAGCAGGGCTGGCAGCAGCCTTCCCCACAGTTGGAGCAGGTGGAGCCACAGCAGGAGCCGGTCATGGTGGTGTCTGGGGCAGGGCTGGGTTGGACTGGTGAGAGGAGTTGGGTGTTCTCAGGTGTGAATGTCTTCCTCCCCTGTGGGGTCCTTTATATACCCTGGCCTGGTGCAGGTGACCCCTCTTGTTTATCTTTTGGCCAATTAAGTAGAAGTTGTTTTGACTAGTGGTTGCATTGCTCATGACAGACTCATGATCTCATTAAAGAACTATTTTTTTTACATTAAATATTGATATATTCATGCTGTTTATCATCAAAATTTAAACAGTCACAGTCGTTTCAGGTGATAGCAACTCTTGATGCTCATTTTGAGTAGATAGCACCTGATGAATCCTGGACAAATGGTTCTGTAGGAATTGTAATATTTAAAAGAAATTAAACGTAATATAGGGGTTTATAGAACAATGACTAGATCCTAACCTTGACCCTCATAGAGCTCTCTGAAAAGCCTTCATGTTAATCACACAGGTATTGCACGTGTCCTTCCTTGGAACTACATATTACTTGCTATAATGGAATGTATGTGTACTTTGAATAAGACTTCAGCTCATATACTTGTATGGGAAGCGCAAAACTTTGTTTTTGTAAACCACGTAAGTATTGGAATAAAGCATCCAAGGCTGCCATCTATTTTTTATTTCTTTTCTCCAGTTCATGCTGTGCATATCTCTGGTCCTTCTGATCACAGAAAGCTGATCATGAGACATGGCATTTTAAAAAATATGTATATATTTTTTTTATTTCAGAGAGGAAGGGAGAGGGAGAGATAGAAACATCAGTGATGAGAGAATCATTGATCGACTGCCTCCTTCATGCCCCTTGCTGGAGATCAAGCCTGCAACCTGGGCATGTGGGGAATCAAACCGTGACTTCCTGTTTCATAGGTTGACGCTCAGCCCCTGAGCTATACCAGCGGGGCAAGAGATATGGCATTTCTTTATACTTGGTTTTCTTGTGTATGTGATCGAGAATGATGTCATGAGAAGCTTTTTCTTAATTTACCTGCACATGGTGCTATGACTAAGAAGTGACAAGATGGGGGTTTCCCACCAGCAATGCAAACATGTGCAATACCTTATTCAGAGGCATTGCCTTGGGAGGCCACACAGCTGCCCTGCGATGGCTCTGCTAGACATGTGATGGACATGCTTCCCCTGGAGGCAGAGGCAGAGGCAGAGGCAGTAAGGAATTGCCTGGAAACAATCTCATTACTTCCTATTATTCACTAGCCAGGGTTTGGGATAACTTCAGGATCTTTCTCGTTATTCAAAAGAATGTGCCGTGGGCCCCAGGAGCTAAAGCTCCCTAAATGGAATTTCAAACATAATTTCAAAACTTTGAAAGGAATGTAAAATGACTAAACATGTAGTCACCACTGGGGAAAACAGAAGCGGGAGAAGTCAAGCGGTCTCATCAGTGAAGACCTTTGCATCGCTCACATGTCACATCCTTTCTCTTGTCCATAGACATATGTGATTTTTTTCAAAGCAGTAACCAGGGCCTAGATAAAAACTTGTATATTCTGCTCTTCCCTCCCCCCAAGTTTATTAAGGTATAATTGATCTATAACATGGCATAAGGAAGATGTATATTGTGACGACTTGACGCATACATGTTGCAGAATGTTCACGCCAGTAAGGTTAATTAACATATCTGTCGCCTCACATGATTATTTTGTTGTGGTGGTGGTGGTGAGAACATCAAAGCTCTGCTTTCATAGCAACTTTCAGGTATGCAGTATAGTATTGTTAACTACATTGTATTGTATGCTGTACATGTCGATCCCCGAACTTACTCATCTTATAACTGAAAGTTTGTATCCTTTGACCAGCATCTCCCCATTTCTCCTACACCTCAGCCCCTGGCAGCCACCTTTCTGTGCTCTATTCCCATGAGTTCTATGATTTTGGTTACATATATAATGCCATTAATGCCCAAAGTTCAGAGATAAGCAGCCCTTGGGAGTTGGTGTGGATTTATAATCCGCAAGAGTCAGCACTGTGAATAACATTCTAAGTAATAATCAGATCATTAACATCACAGGGAATGCATTATTCAGGTGTAGTTTACACTTGGTCACAGAAGATGGGAGAGCTCCTCTGGGCAGAGGAACTACACTAAAGGGCTTATCAGACTTAAAGGCTTGTTGTCGGGGGGGCTTGACTCTCCGGGGTCTTTTCTGAGCCTTGGTGATTATAATTACACTAGGGGCCTGGTGCACAAAATTTGTGCACAGGTAGGGTCCCTAGGCCTGGCTGGCAATCAGGGCCAATCTGTGGGGAAACCGGCGGGGTGATCGGGGGGGCCCCCCACTGGCACCCGCCTTGGCCGCATTGGGGCCTGTGGGCTGGGGGCAGCTCCTGCATTGAGAGTCTGCTCCCTGGTGGTCAGTACGCATCATAGCAACTGGGCATCATAGCGACCAGGTGTTCTGCTGTTCAGTCAATTTGCATATCAGGCTTTTATTATATAGGATTAAGATTATATTAGTCAGAATTTATTTAATCTCTCATTGCTCCTCAGCTTCAAAACCAGATGATTGGCCAGATGTCACCTAAGATTCCTTTTACCTTTAAGGTACTGGGCTTTCTATGCTGTGCTAACAGGTGCCAGGTCAGTGAAAGAACCCTCGGACTGGGACTCTATATGTCAGACAAGAGCAGCCTCCTTACTGATCATTCGGAAGGTGTTTTGTGTGTCTGAATAATGAGCACAAGTAACTCTCTACATGATGAAAATATAGCCATGTCCACCTTCCTCATCAGCTCCTGGGCCTTATAAATGCTGTTTACAAGGATAACAAGGAAACTAAGCAGACGTAGATTATTGTATTAAACAACGTAAGAGGCTTATTTGGCATCTTGTTTTGAAGTTCTCTGGTCAAAACAGAGAGACAGAAATCCACTGAAAGGAAATATCACAAAGACCATGATTGCTAGGCTGTGAGCACAATGTTTATTAGAAAACAGACACCATGATTTGGAGCTAGACCAGGATCTTGAGAAGACAGGGTGCTCTTCATTGGTAGTTAGCTTGGAAAGGTGTCCCCAGTGTCTCTATGAACTATTGAAGAAATGAGAAATGCTCTTCTCAAGAAAAGCCACGTTGTTCTGCAGTGAAGCTAAGGGACAGCAGGATGGACCCGGCCATCTACTGAGGGGCCTTAGGGATGATGCACAGCTCAGCAGCAGGAGGGGCAGGTCCTGCAGGTGGTGCGGCAGGGGGCAGGCTGGCAGCAGGGGGGCCGGCAGCAGGGCGCCTGCACACAGATGGGCTGGCAGCAGGTGGAGGCCCAGCAGCAGGGGCGGCAGACAATGGCCGTGCAGGACGTGGGGCAGCAGGCGATGGGGCGGCAGCAGCCCTCCTGCAGGCCACAGGGGTCACAGCAGATGGGGCGGCGGCAGGGCTCGCAGATGGGGCGTGTGCAGTGGGTCACACAGGTCACGGGGCGGCACACGGTGGTCTGGCAGCAGCAGGGGCGGCAGCAGCAGGGGTCTCGGCAGCAGCAGGGCTGGCAGCAGCAGGGCTGGCAGCAGCCTCCCCCACAGCTGGAGCAGGTGGAGCCACAGCAGGAGCCGGTCATGGTGGTGTCTGGGGTTGGGCTGGGTTGGACTGGTGAGAGGAGTTGGGTGTTCTCAGGTGTGAATGTCTTCCTCCCCTGTGGGGTCCTTTATATACCCTGGTCTGGTTCAGATGACCTCCAGGACATACGGTTATTTCCTTGTTTTTGTTTATTTATTTTGAAATGGCACTGATAGGCTAGTGAATTCTTTGGACACTGTTTTTGGTGCTCAGGTACTCATAAAAGACTGCTTGTTTTCCTTTTTTAGTCAAGACTCATTATATTTTGCTATTTATGGTTCAAATCTGTACTTAATGACATTAACTTCAAAGTCTCCAATTATCTTTATAATTTAGCGATGCTTTTACCAGTTGGTGTTTTGATAGCACAAAAGTAGCTGTCGTGCTCTTAGGGTGACTGACTGAGCGTGGAAGTGGGTTCCCCAAGTTGAGTGTCCTTTTGCACTGCTAAGCCTCCTGGGCAAAACAAGTTCAGAAAAATACTAAGGAATGTTTTTAAAGTCATGGTTTGTCAGGAAAAGAAGAATTTTTCAGTCTATGTGTTGGAGCTACAGAAATGCATCTTCATAAACTTCTATCATCAATGTTTCTTTTTATTCCATTTTTAAAAAATATTTGGTAAAATCCATGTGGCATAAAATTGACTATCTTTGCCATTTTTGTGTGTACAGTTCAGTGGCATTAAATACATTCATATTATTGTGTAATCATTGCCACCATCCTTCTGCAGAACTCTTTCATCTTGTAAACTAAAACTCTACCTTTAAACACCAACTGTCTCTCCAGCCCCTGGCAACCATCATTGTACTTTCTTTAAAAAAATTATCTTCTCTTTCCCTTCAAACCCAGTCTGTGGTAACCACCGTTCCATCCTATGAATTGGTTTTTTTTTTTTAGTTTTAAATTACATGCTCATTGATTTTCATAATTATATATTCCCATAACAAGGTGAATTTCATTATTTATAACCTTCATGCTAGCCACTATCACTGAGTTCTAACTCTGTTCCAAACATTATGCAAAGGCAATAAAGGCATTTACTTTATTCTTTGTGCAATCCTATGCGGTAGGAATTATTATAGTCCTCATTTTACACATAAAGAACTAGAAAAGTGGCTTCCCTAAGGTCAAGTATTGTATAGATACCAATACTTACTCCAAAAACATCTGTGGGAACATTATTTGTAAGCCCAAGAAACTGAAGAATGGAATTGTGGGTATCATATTTCTTGTCATTAAGCAACGTCTGTTTTTATTTAGGAATATTATCAGTGAGTTTATTTTTATACCGTTGTTATATGTGAAATGGCTAATTTTTTTAGTTGCCTGAAAGGACTCTATGTCTCACCAATATTAGGAATTGGGGGAATGATCTCCCAGGCAGCCTTCTCAAAATTCCTAAGGAGATAGTAATAAAAATTGGACATAATTGAGTAGCCATGGGGCACTATGAACAAAACCACAAACTAGATGCGATCCAGCATGACAAAATCCCTGGGTAGTGATCCCAGCCAGAGGTGGTCTCCAGGCCCGCCTAGTGCATACCCCAACACCTCTTGCTCCACTGTCTCCCCCTGTACTGTGAGCTTCTTCCTGCCTACAGAACCAGCTGTGATATTCAGTTGTCTCAAACTGTCACAGCCTGGAGGAGAATCTTGTCACTCAGCAACTTTTCCGCTTCTGCCTCTGGATTTGCTTGGCTCTGACCTTTTGCTTTACTATGAAGTCTGTTCTAGGTCTGCGGCTGAGGCTCCAGCTGAAGCCTTATTCTTGATCATTCTGCTCGCACAATCCCTTGCAACTTACCTAGACCTGCACCAGCCACCATGGCTGGCCAGGCATGAAGTTACTGTGGAAGCAAACATGATCCAATAATAATGATGACCCTGGGAGGAAACTAAGCAATCTAAATCTGAGAAATTATTGTAAGATGAGGAAGTCTCTGGAAGGCTAACAAGAACAATTCTGGGATGAAGGAAAACAAATGAAGTTAGAGAATTTTAAAAATGGCAGTTAAGAATATGTAGAAGGAAATTGGACCTGTGAGCCTATCCATTGGTAAACTATTAAACCCTTAGTAAAGAGAAAACTCCATTGTGCATGAACTGACAATGTTAATATTTTAATATAATGGAATTCCTGTTGAGAAACTTTTACCATATTTCAAGAAAAATACTGTTCCTCTGGAGATGGCTTGTTGTGTTAATGTAAGAATGCCCATGTCTAGCATGAGGAGATAGTTGGAGTCACTCTTCCAACCCTTAGAATTTATTCAATGATTCAACAAATAATTTCTGGTCATATACTATGTGCCAAATACTGTGTAGGTCAGTGGGAATCCAGTAGTGAGCAAAGTCAGTTAAGATCTAGGCCTTCACAAAGCTTATCTTGCCTGACTGCCTTCACTGGGCAGTAGATATGTCCAGGCATACAGACAGCACATTCCAAAAAACTCCTATAGATCAGATGTTGGGAACTCAATACATATTTCTCAGTAACACAATAATAGTTTTCCTGGCCAGCCTCAAAGTTTTTAACAACAACGTATCCAATGGGGATTTATGTTACCACTATTTCAACTGCATTAGCATTGTTTTAATGGTAAAATTATTTGGAGTTCTAAATTGGAATGTTTACAACCAAGGGACATTTCTCTCTTTCTGCTCAGCAACTGTGACTCCACTGAAATTGGAATTGACCATAGTGGTGCTGGTGGGAACCATGGAAAAAGCTGGGATATGGTCCTTCTAGCATAGGCACTCAATTGTTAGGGATTCCCAGGTACCAAGGGACGTTAATCACTGTGTGGTTTCTAAATCAGGGAATTAGAGTTCTGATTTAGGCTTCCTCCCTCTTCCCTCATGTGCCGATGATTCATGAGTCAAGCTCATGGTCAGAGAGACCTGCTGAAGTCTTTCCATTTCCTCAGCATCAGCACAAAACCTGTGGCTTGAAATATGAAGGTACTTAACATAAGATGTTCTGAATTATTTGAATTGCTATTAAAATTACAGACTAGGTACTGGAATTGTTTCTAAAGCTAAAAATATGGCCATGGAAAATCCTTTTTCCTTTGATTCTTCTGCATACTATAACTTAAGCAAAAACTAAGCTTTTGAAGATTAACAAACAACGAAGAGAAACACATTTGCTTCCCAGAAGTAAAACTTTATTATTTTACCGTGCACAACACCAGCATAAATGTAATCTATTCATAGAAAAATATCCCATCTGAAACAGAGGAATGATGATGAGTCAGTAGGGTAGAGTCTCATTCAAGAGGAACTTTGGTCTTTGTATACTCATTTTTTTTAAAGCTACAAACTCAAATGATGAGAGTTGGAATCTTTCTAAAGATTCTCAAGGAGGGCCAGGATGAGCTGTTTAATAATATGGAAAATGGATAGACAGTTACTGTTGAGTTAGTTGTTGAAGAGCAGGTAGGTTGCAAAGGTACTATCTCTCATCTGACCCATTGGGGTGGGAAAATCTGTACATTTCTGAACACTTGGAATGTTTCCTGTGGGCAGCTCAGCAGCAGCAGGGGCAGGTCCTGCAGGTGGTGCGGCAGGGGGCAGGCTGGCAGCAGGGGGGCCGGCAGCAGGGCGCCTGCACACAGATGGGCTGGCAGCAGGTGGAGGCCCAGCAGCAGGGGCGGCAGACAATAGCCGTGCAGGATGTGGGGCAGCAGGTGATGGGGCAGCAGCAACCCTCCTGCAGGCCGCAGGGCTCACAGCAGATACGGTGGCGACAAAACACAGCCGTGCAGGATATGGGGCAGCAGGCAATAGGCTGGCAGCAGCCCTCCTGCAGGCCACAGGGGTCACAGCAGATGGGGCGGCGGCAGGGCTCGCAGATGGGGCGTGTGCAGCGGGTCACACAGGTCACGGGGCGGCACACGGTGGTCTGGCAGCAGCAGGGGCGGCAGCAGCAGGGGTCTCGGCAGCAGCAGGGCTGGCAGCAGCAGGGCTGGCAGCAGCCTCCCCCGCAGGTGGAGCCACAGCAGGAGCCGGTCATGGTGGTGTCTGAAGTTGGACTGGTGAGAGGAGTTGGGTGTTCTCAGGTGTAAATATCTTCCACCCCTCCAGGGCCCTTTATATACCCTGGCCTGGTGCTGACCGCCAGGACACAAGGTCATTTCCTAAAGCTGTGGTTGCCCGTTGAAATGAGAACTCCCGATTGGTGGATTCAGCTGCTGAGGCAGCAATTCCAATATCACTGAAGGATGCTTGTCTTTCTTCCTGCTTTTCTCCTTGAAATGAATACTTGATGGTTTATAGCTTTAGAAAAATTACTCATTGAATAGCCAGCTTTTACAGACCATGTGACAAGTTGAAGAATCCAGTGTTGTCACCTATCACAGTTTTCTCTTGTTCACTATCCATGACCAAGTGTGAGGCTATAATATTCACAGGCCTGATTTCTTGCAATGAGGCAAGAATTCCTAAAACAAAACCAAACCAAACCAAAAAACTAAAATGGCTCATAAAAGATGTGTAGCAGTTCTGCTATGGAAAGAATGGTGCAGTGCTTCAGTAAAACAACATGTTGCTTCTCCTTGTTTACATGGAAATAACCACCCAAACCACGAGAGTGGCATGGTTATCGGCCATTAGAGCTGGCCTATTTCTTAGTGACTCATGAGACACTTACTATGTAAACAGTGCCATACTCTTTGGGGGGTGGAGAGGGAAAGGAAAGAAAAATAAGTCCTAAGTAGTTCCTGATCACACAGTAATTATACATTTTAGGAAGGCAGGACAAAGGCAGATACTGCAATTGAAGGAAAAGAACTCTTCATGGGACAATAAGGCCAAAATAAATGTGGATGTTATTTATTTTGTGTCTGATAAGGTTTTAGAAATAAAATTTAAATTGAGGTATTCCTTGCTTTTTACGTGTGACATAGCACACATATTGAGTTCTTCAAAGTATATTGAAAATATTTGTAAAGGAATCAATTAAATTTCAGTAGTAGATGCTTAGGTTTGTTGGCTAAGGGTTTTGTTCCTTGTGAAGGATGAAGTTGGGCTCCTGAAAAAGGCAAGGGGAATTAAGTGAACTGATGACTGATAACATAGCTTTGTCTTTTTTAGCCACGGCTAAGAAAAATGGGGGCATAGAAAATAAATGTATAGTTGGAAGTTAGGTTAAGATAACATTGTCCAAAGGATGCTGATGGCTGTCAGGCGGAATTTGTCTCCAAATTATATTTGGTTTGATTAAATCATTTTATACATTCTTTGGTCCACCAGAGTCCCAGTCCTTGAAGGCCTGTGACTTTGTGGACCATTGCACTCCACCACAGTTGTCGGAAAGCCAGATCTGTAAGATGATTTCTCAGAGTCACTCAGATAAGAGAGTGGCAAAGTTTTAACAATACTACAGGGCTTTGTGGAGTATAAACACTGGCCAGACAGCGTGCTCAGAGGTTGAGCATCAACCTCTGAACCAGAATGTCATGGGTTCGATTCCCGGTCAAGGGCACGTGCCTGGGTAGGGGGCTCCATGTCCAGTAGGGGGCATTCAGGAGGCCACCCATCAATGATTCTCATCATGGATGTTTCTATCTCTCCCTCCCTCTACCTTCCTCTCTGAAAAAAACAAAACAAACAGTGGTGGTTGACTCCTCGTCTTTGCCCAATTCTGAGTCACTTCAAAGCAGTGAAAATGTACTAGTAGTTGTCAGAAACTCTATCCCATCTAGTGAAATAAAATAAGAACTTGCTTGACTTATGGTTTAGCATATTGTTGTCTGGCTTAGACTATATACAGAGATCCAAATATTAGGAACAGGAATATATCTGTTATTTTATTCAATGTGATTTGTATTTTTAACTAACAAAAATGCGTAGTACTAAGAAATCTTGCATTTTACAATTACAGACTGTCAGAAACTTGGCTGTCTGAAGTCACCTCTGTACGAGCCCACCATTTCCTGACCAGGATCTTAGTCACCTTAACACAGAGAAACAGCCTTCGTATCCCACCCAGAGGCAGAGTTTCAGGTAAGAGACCTTCAGACACGACATTCGCATTTATCTTAGCTACACAGTATCTGAAGGAAGTATCTGAGTCCTTTTCACAGGCCAGTCCTGATGCTAATTCTTTTGCACAAAGCCCTATTCTGCTTTGAGCCGAGCGAAACAACATTTCATGCAATTTCACCTACAACCACAATTTCTCAGAATCCTACAGAAACCTTTCCTCTTCTTTTGTTCGGTGGTCCTATACTGTGTGGTTTCCTTCGCTGTAGCACATTAATGGGCCCACGCTTATGGGGCAAGAGATGTGTCCCTGGTCTTCATCACGCGGGTTTTTGTGTCAAATCATTCAAATTACAGGTTCTGTAAGAACATAATTGCCAGACCGGGAGCAAGTAAATGTTAACCGTGGTGGTGATCAATGGTAGGACATTTTGTGGTTGGATTGAAAAAGAATGTAGTGTTGATGACTTTTTGTGATGCTGACCCATGCCCTCATCCTAATAGTTTCCTGAGCTGTGTTTTGGTAGGAACTAGTTGTAGGGCCACTGGATGTTAGGACACTTTTAAAATTATGAAAACAGAATATGCATTCCCTGTCCTCCAAAGTGATCTTTAAAATATCCTCCAATCATAAGCGTTAGAAATGGGGATGGGGAAGATTAACGGGAAGGGATGGGAGGAGGATGGGGAAGACAAAGGATTCAGATCCTTCCTCCACCACCAAGCAGTTGTGTGACTTAGAGCAAGTGCTTACACCCTGCTAGCCCCCGTTTCCTCATCTGTGAAATGGCAAGAATTCACAGGCCAGGTTTATCATAAAATCTACACAAATGTGAAAGACGGAAGAGATGGCTATCATTCATTGAGAAAAGAAAATACTTTAATTGGAAAAGACAGAAAACTCTAGATGATCAGGGAATTGGTAGGATTCATTTCTGGAATTTAAGGAAGAAATATATCTTCTAAGTGGCTTAGATATTCATCTGCCTAAAGCCAGGGAAAACGAAACCAGGTCATCTTTTGGCGTCTCTTATAGCTTGGGGTTGTTTGATTCCTTTGGGTGCCTCAGGGTGAGAGGAAAGTCTGTCTGATGCATATATTTTCCGCCGGCTCATTTTCGCTCCCGATGCTAAACCCCTATTTGTGAATCCTGTAATTTAGGACTCTTTCCTGTGGACTTGTAGGACATCTTTTAAAGAGCCCTTTCATGACAAAACAGTCTTGATCTGATGATGAAGTTTTTGGCCTTCTCTATTATATTTATTAGGAAATTTATTTCTGCCAGTGGATGTGGACTATCCTGGAAAGAAAAAAGCCTTCCCTGAATACTTTCCCACTCTCCATGACATGATATATAATAAATATCACATATTTTGGCTCATATGATATAGTGATGCTCATATGTGCAACAAGGAATATAAATGAACTAGAGGCCTGGTGCACGAATTCATGCACCAGTGGGGTCCCTTGGCCTGGCCGGTGGGATCAGGCCGAAACTGGCTCTCCGACATTTCTCAAGGAGTTCTGGATTGCGAGAGGGTGCAGGCCAGGCCGAGGGACCCCACTGGTGCACAATCGAGGCCAGGGAGAGACGTGGGAGGTTGGCCAGCCAAGGAGGGACCGTGGGAGGGCTCCAGGGCATTTCGCTCAGTCCCAATCGGCAGGACCCCAGCAGCAAGCTAACCTACTGGTTGGAACGTCTGCCCCCTGGTGGTCAGTGCACGTCATTGCGAACAGTTGAGTGGTCTTAGCATATCATTAGCATATTACTCTTTGATTGGTTGAAGGGCCTACCCGTCAACTGGACACTTAGCATATTAGGCTTTTATTATTTTTGACTTCCCCAGCAATCTACATTGATTAGCATTATTTTTCCTGTTTTGCAGATGAGGAAACCTGAGGGTGGGAAAAGTTAAGTTATGCCAATGCTGAAGTTTTTGCTTTAAGTAAATATCTACCTTTTAGAATTCTTGTCATAAAGACAATTCCCTTCTAATTTAGTTTGATTCAACAAAGAGATTCTATTCTAAACATTGAATGCAGTGCTGGGAGCCAGAATGAATTAACTGTTTTTTTCTTGGAGGAAGAGAAGTAGATAATCTCAATGCAATGCCTTACGGGGAGGGAGATAAGCATGGGATCACAGGATGCTATTGGCATATGTTAGGGCACCTAACCTAGCATGCTGTGTGTGTGTTTGTGTGTGTGTGTGTGTGTGTATGTGGTAGAAGGGTTAGGAGAAGACTGAGTTGAACTTGGAAATGGATCATAGTTAGGTAAGTGAAGAAGGTGGAGGGGAGAGGAAGGTGAAAAATGAAAGAACATGATAAAAGCAAAGACAAATGGAACAGCATGGCATGTGTCAGTTACTGTGAGAAATTTAGTGTTGCTTAGTGAAATTTAGTGAGGAGTGTTAAGACATGAACCTTGAGACGGGGACAAAGGACAGGCTTGGAGGGCCTGGTGTGCATAGACTTCCTACCCACGTGAGCAGCCCGAGGACTAGCCTGGCCGTCCTGTACCACTGCTCAAGAGTCATACCAGGACCCCTAGCACCTCTCTCTCTTTCCCTCTCTTGTCTGTCTCTTTTTTCTTCTTCCTCTTCACTCTCCTTCCTGTTCCTCATCTGCTCATCTGTGTACACTAATAAATGAATCAGGTAGCCGTGAGGTTTACAGGAAAAATTAGTTTATTGAAAACAAGTGAGCAGCACACTACAGATGATGCTGGGAGGCTTTGAGCAGCCTCCAGAGTTCAGGATGGGTTTGCCAAGTCCACTCCAGGGACTTGTAAAGGTGGGCTTGCCATCCATGGTGACTTCTGCTGATGGGGACACTGGGAATTTGGCTGAGAGTGGAGATAGAGATCTCCTCATGTGTCCAAATGGTAGGATATAAAAATGACGATTGTCACTTTATGGAAAAATCTGTTTTTCTTTCAATTTGATTAAAATGCAGAATAGGTGCTTAGGCTTCAGTGAATTGATCTGTGGGGACCATAGAGTTTCAGCAGCAGCAGGAGGGGCAGGTCCTGCAGGTGGTGCGGCAGGGGGCAGGCTGGCAGCAGGGGGGCCGGCAGCAGGGCGCCTGCACACAGATGGGCTGGCAGCAGGTGGAGGCCCAGCAGCAGGGGCGGCAGACAATAGCCGTGCAGGATGTGGGGCAGCAGGCGATGGGGCGGCAGCAGCCCTCCTGCAGGCCACAGGGGTCACAGCAGATGGGGCGGCGGCAGGGCTCACAGATGGGGCGTGTGCAGCGGGTCACACAGGTCACGGGGCGGCACACGGTGGTCTGGCAGCAGCAGGGGCGGCAGCAGCAGGGGTCTCGGCAGCAGCAGGGCTGGCAGCAGCAGGGCTGGCAGCAGCCTTCCCCACAGTTGGAGCAGGAGGAGCCACAGCAGGAGCTGGTCATGGTGGTGTCTGGGTCTGGGCTGGGTTGAGCTGGTGAGAGGAGTTGGGTGTTCTCAGGTGTGAATGTCTTCCTCCCCTGCGGGGTCCTTTATATACCCTGGTCTGGTGCAGATGACCCCTAGGCCACAGGGTCACGTGCTGGTTAATTTCCTGGCTAATTAAGTGAGGATTTAGCATTGACTAATGGAGCTTTTGGTTATCCTCGCCTCATACCTGTACATGCACCCATACCACAAATGTTTTTCCTTTTTCTGTATTGTTTATTCTCACCAAATCTTGACATTGGATTCGACTCTGATGAATTTCCTTGTGAATATTTCTAAATGAAAGAGAAAAGAATGTGTTTTCTAAACCAGTATAGTTTCTAATCACTCTGCCCTGTGGCCCTAAAGTTAGTATTTTATTCATGGACTTCAAAGAGTCTCATAATTACTCCCCAAACAGTGACTTGCCTCCTCTACATGCATGCACGTGACAGTACCAGGTTAATAGCAGCACCCCAGTGCCGACCGACAGTCATCTGCTTCCCAGATGTCTCTTCCCACCACTCACTGAAAGGCAGGTTTTCTCAGGAGGAGGGACCACATGGCACCCTGGATCTCTGCCACCCTGGTTCAGTAACTCCTCCCACCCTTGGGCTGTCCTACCTGTTGTAATGCCTCCACATTCACCTAGAATGCCATTCTCATCCTTCCAACCCCAAATCAACATCTACCTTGATTGCAAAACCCTCACCGAGGATCTGCTGCAGTTTGTGTGTTTGTCATTTATTTGGGATTACTCATTGCATGTGTGCAATCCAGGAAGGGACTGGAGGTTGTGTAGGCCTATCCCCTCATTAAGGAGGGGTTATGGTCACACAGTGAGGTCCGGGATCCAGGTCTTCTCATTCCTCAGAGAGCCGCCTCCATGAGATTTATGTTGACCAGGCTCCACCCGAGTCTTGGGATGGAAGAGAGACCGACTCAAGCCTTGAAGTAAG
Source organism: Myotis nattereri (assembly GCF_964212035.1). Lineage (NCBI taxonomy): Eukaryota > Metazoa > Chordata > Mammalia > Chiroptera > Vespertilionidae > Myotis > Myotis nattereri. The sequence goes on from NC_138091.1 coordinate 49,025,867, forward strand.
TAGTGTCATTAAAAGTGATAAGGGAAGATTATTAGGGAAATGCTTTACCCCATGACAGCTAGTCAGACCTGTGCATGAGCACAGAGGTTTCTCTCTGGGGATCATCAGAGCTGGACTGTGGGGTACGGGGTGGGGGCCGCTTCTGTTCTGCATGTCAGTCTCAAAGTGTAGTCTGGTTTCCCTTGGGAACTCGTCATGGCACGGTGAGGTAGGCATGTGCTTGTCGCATTCCTTCCATTGTTATTTATCTGTACCTTCACCCGATATCTTACCTTTATAATGAGGGCCATAAATTTACTTCTTACCAGTGAAGTAGATCAACACTTTTATTTGGATTTGAATTAAAAAAAAAAAGAAAGAAAGAAATCTGTCCAGTCAATCCCACTTACTCTAAGTGAAAAAAGGAGGGCCAAGAGCTTGCAGACCACCAAGCCAATGCTTTTTAATAGTCGTTTGTCCTAAAATTACCTTCTCTGCTTCGAGGGGAAGGCTTTTTGTTCTTGTCATGGGTAATTAGTTCTATTTTTGCTTTGATGATATTCTGGAAGATATAGATGTGAATTATACCAAGTTCATTCTCTGTATTCCTTATGCCAAGATTTTCTCTTGGCTTCTTTATAACATTAGTTGATTTTTTATTTTTTTTTTACTGTATAGATTAAATAATTCTCTGAGATAATGTGGCTAGAATTACATTCAATATTCTAGGCAAAGTCATATTATAATCTGGTATGAGGATAATATTTTCTGATTTGTTTACAAATAGCCTTTTTATTTAAGATCAACATCCTATGGCCATTTTTGGCCTCAGCCAAACAGTCCTCTGAACTGATATCATATAGCATAGTTTTATAAGGTATTTTCTTTTATTTTCTAACCAGGCTCTTACTGGAAGCTTACACCCATTTTCCTCTAAGTACAGTTTATGTTTTGTTTGCTGATATTGGATGTCAGCTTCCATTTTCCTTCCCATTGTGTAAGAACTTTAAATTATGATTAGGGAGTATTTGGTATGTTCCAGGGACTGTGGTAGGTATCCTTACCTACCTTATCAATCATCATAACAATCGAGTTAGGCATTATTACCTTCACTTTATAGATGAAGAATCTGAAACTTATAGAGGTTAACTAATTTGCCCAAAGTTACACAGCTCAAAGTCTGGATTCAACTTAAGCATGTACAACTCTTAAGCCTGTGTTTTAACAAATATGCTTGCAAAAATGCATGGGATTGCCCTTCAGTATAACATAGTATTTCACTTTGTATTATTCATAAAAACGTAATTTTATCTATAAGCCCAGAAATTTATTAACCCATGTCTTTCAGAAGGTTTATTAAAATAAAACCAACCCTGGCACAAACACTTGGGCACTCCTTTATTTTTATTTTCTTTATAGAAAACTATCTGCTTAATCTTTTCATACTGATTGATTATTAAGCTAGTTTCTCATTGCCACCACAGTTGCATTAGTCAGCTGTTGCTGCATAGCAAGCAACCACAAACTCTCAGAGTATACACTAACAAGTATTTATTTCTTAGTCATGTGTCTGCAAGTCAGTTGGGTTTTGGCAGTTTAAGGCTGGCCTTGCCTTTTGGCTATGGGTTGGTTTTGAACTTTTTTCCGAATTAGAGTTGCCAGATTTAGCAAATAAAAGTACAGGTAACTCAGTTAAATTCTGTTTTTTAAATAAACAACAAATACTTTTTTAGTAACAGACATGTAAGTATTCATTGTTTATCTGAAATTCCACTTCTGTGAGCTGCGTCCTGTATTTTCACTGACAACCCTACCTCTGACAGCACCAGCACCAGGAAGCAATCCCAGTCATGCCAATATATTTCAGGTCTTTGCTTGGGTCATGTCCTCTAACATCCCATTGGCCAAAGCACGTGACTTGGTGAAGTTCAAACCATGGGGTAGTGGGTGGGAGAGGCTTCTACTCCTTCTAGGGGGTGTGAGGGGAAAAGAGTAAATATTAATGAAGAATGATATAATCTACCAGAGCAGTGAATTAGTTAATTTAATAATCTTTGTTGTGGAGGTTGGATACAGCCTCCTAGAAAATCAAGTTAGATTATGTTTACTAGTTCTCCATTTACGAGGTTACTTTTATTCATTGTCTTCTTCTTTCTGGTCAGCCAAGAAATGTCGTTGATTAAACAAAGACTGCCTGATTTCTCTATAAGAAATTCATGTTGTCAGTCTCCTGTTAGTTTATGTTTGATTAGATGTCCAAAAGAGAAACACCAATTTTATGAAAATGTCTTTTGAGTTAATCAAATATTTAATTAGAAATTATATTTCATTGCCTAATGTAAGTACCACTTATTCCAGTGACTAACAGGTGAAATTTTCTTTTGGGAAAAATTAATGAAGGACTTCAGTAACACAGATACTAATCAAGTATGAAATCCCCTTCTGAAAACCTATATATGGAGATTCTGGATATAAGTTTTAAAGTAATAAATTTCTGAGCTTAAAGGAAAGAAAATAAAAATCCCCAGGTGCCAGAATGAAGAAGGAACTTAAGATCAGACTGTTCCATCTGGGATCTGGTGCTGCAATTTTCTTAGGATATGAACTAATGACTCCGGGCCAGCGTTTTAACTTCCTCCCGGGGCCAAAAGCCTTTTCTTGGGGACCATTTAAACCTGAGACTCTGGAGGGATCTCTCATCTGACATAGGAGAACTGGATAATCTCAATAAGAGAAGCCCAGTTCATCTTTTTCTTTGGTGAATGTCAATTGAAGAAATAACAATTCTGTATTCAGCATTGAAAGCTTACAATTTAAGTGAGTTTGGATTCCAGTTTTAGACTTCTCTGTGGTGTGGGAATCCCAAGCTGAGGAAATTATTTGTCTCAGGCCAGAGAAACCCCTGGGTCTCCCAGCAGTAGCAAACTCAAACCATCATGAAGTTGGAGGTCCATTTCCCTGCGTGATACGTCGTTTTTTTTTTTTATTTATCATGAGTTAATCTTCAGGAATTGTTTGTATTATAAGAATTTCATTTTCCTTGGATGTGGAAGTGCCCTTATGCTTTCATTTTTTATAAATCAACCAATTATCAGTCTTATGTCTGAATAGTGTGACTTCTGCTCTTCTTAGTTTGTTTGGTGTTATGGTGACAACTCTGACTTTTCTCTACTTCTTCATCCGTGTGATTGCCTACCCTCTTCCCCCCCGAACCTCTGTGGTTCATTTGGATGACAGTGAAATAGTGGCTCCCCAAGCCTTTGCATGGCATTCCTTGGTCAGATCACTTGGTTGGGGGAGGAGATGGAGGACACTAGACAGTAATTATTCCTTTAACCCAAAGTAACGATCATCTTTGGCAGGTGACCCGATTGTAGTATGTCTTCCTAAATTAAAGAGATGTTCTGAATTCTCTGTCTTTTGAGAATCACAACTCTACCTCTGGGTCTCTTTTAGCTTCTACTGCAAAATTTCAATAGTCTTAATTTGTTTATAAAAAAGAAGCAAAAATGATAGTACTATCTGCCTCTTGACATTTTTACTTTTTTTTTTTTTACCATATCATATCTCGGGTGTGTAGGGGCTATACCGTCTCTGTCATTACAATGAGTTGATAAGAAATTCTCCCAACCCAGGAGTAGCTGATGTCAGCTGGTGTTGTTTTGCAGTCTGCAAGTTCTCATTTTCCCTATTTCTTTGTCTTACATATAAAGAGCTGTCATTACCTGTAGCCCCATCTTTGCCAATAATCGTAGCTAAAATTTGCTGATTGTAATGCATACACACACGAGGATCCAACATTCCTGCATAAACGCTTTTACTTCGCATTCAGATGGATGTAAGATGGGGAGAAAGGGATCCTCAGGACTGACATTGGCTTGGCGGAACTTCCCCACACGGGCCAGCAGCTCGTGTCTTGTAGCTCTTTCCGCCAGGAGTTAGATTCTCCTTCTCTACTCGTTGCGTCTGGTGTGGCCTTGTGTAATCCATCATTACACAACATGGTGGATGAGTTGTGTAAGTTCTGGAATTTAAGCCTCAAGAACCCTTGAAACTAAAAAAGTGATTTCAACATGGGTTGTTCTTTCCATATCTGCCTAGTTACTGAGTAAAATGATCATAAAAACAATAGGGAACAATGCCAATGACTTATGTGCAAAAAAAAAAACAAGTTTATTAGAAAGCAGAGAAACAACAAAACCCGAGAAATTCGCTCTAGGAGAATATACAGGGTATAAATGGACCCTAGGCCTGAGAGTGTCAAATCAGTGTCACTCAGGGGTTGCAGATGAGGCCCGCCTTGCTGGAAGGATAATCGAGGCCCCCCGAAGGAAGATAAGAACGAGACATTTGGAGGATTGGGATAATTTCCTATCTGGTGGATTACAAATTAATACAGAGTTGGTCGAAATCTAAAGGAAATGATAGCAAGGGAGAGAGTTGTAAATGAACCAGAATGTGCTCACAAAGGCATTGGGGCGGTGGTGAGCTCATTGGATCTGAAACCCAGCCCAGTGGGTGACATCAGCCAGATCCCATGTGTCCTAAGGGCCATCACAAGAAGTGAATACATCTGTGCGGACAGAAGTACATGGAGATGACGGTTACAGAGAAGGGGGCTCAGCAGTCAGGGATGGCACAGCACATGGGGCGGGGGCAGGTGGAGATGACACAGGTGGGGCGATAGCAATTCGTGGGGCAGGAGACCTGGCCACAGACTGGGCGGAGGCAGCAGCAGGGGCAGCAGCAGGGCCTGCAGCAGCTGGAGCCACAGCAGCTGGAGCCACAGCAGCTGGAGCCACAGCAAGAGGGGCGGCAGCAGCTGGAGATGCAACAGGAGGGACGACAACAGCTGGAGCCACTGCAGCTGGAGCCACAGCAAGAGGGGCGGCAGCAGCTGGAGATGCAACAGGAGGGACGACAACAGCTGGAGCCACAGCAGCTGGAGCCACAGCAAGAGGGGCGGCAGCAGCTGGAGCCATAGCAGCTAGAACCACAGCAGGAGGGGCGGCAGCAGCTGGAGATGCAGCAAGAGGGGCGGCAGCAGCTGGAGCCACAGCAAGAGGGGCGGCAGCAGCTAGAAATGCAGCAGCTGGGGCGGCAGCAGGTAGTCTGGCAGCAGCCTTGGCCACAGCCCTGGTCAGAGCAGACGGAACCACAACAGGACATGGTGTTGGAGGGTGGAGGTTCTGGGTGAGTTTCCAGGAGAGTGAGGTTCGTGTGTTTGGGGGTCTCCTTGGCCCACACCTCCTTTTATACCCTGCTGAAGAGCTGCTCTCATTATGGCATTATTTCCTTATTTTTATTTACCCCACTAGAAAGCCTAATTATTTAATTGCATAATTGTGTGTTTCTGGTGAAGTACTCAAAAAATGGAAGAAATAGCACATTTCCCTTTTCTGGTAAGTTTCTGCGTTGCAATTAGAAGACTTGTCACATTTTTTTCTTAATGGGTGTCACCGATGTTTCTGACAGATGCAGTGACTTTTACAAGGCACTTGTCACATGACTCTGACATTTTGTTTGTGAATGGGACATTTCCTCCTATCTGTACTGCTCCATGAAAATTATGGAGAATGGTCCTTACAATGCTAACCTATCTTTTGTCGGCATAGATGAGGGGAACGCGTGCTGGTCAGGGGAATAACAATCTATGAGGAGGATAACTGATCCTGTGTGGGCATCTTGAAGGGTCAGGGAAATAGCTGGACCCCAAGGAAGTTTCAAATTCTGTGTCAGACTTTATTTTACTGTTTCAAGCTGAGGTACTTAGCATTGGGTCTGTTGTATGTTTTTCACGATAGGCCTTAACGGTGGGCAATTTTTTATTTATCTTTTAATTGTTAAACCTTCAAAGTGGATATTTTATTACAGAAGCGTTTGTTATATAAACAATATTTGCAATTATCAGGCTTTCAGTACCATGTTTCCATGACAAAACCGAGGCTGTCTTACTCTGGGCACATCATGAGAAGCCAGGCTTCTTTGGAAAAGACAGAAATGCTGGGGAAATAGAAGGCATCCGGGAAAGAGGACGAGAATATGAGATGGATTGACTCCATAAAAGAAACCGTAGGAATGAGTCTATAGGAGCTGAGCAGGCCTATTGAGGACAGGACCCTGTGGACATCCCTCATTCATAGGGTCGCCAGGGGTCAGAGCTGACTCAACAGCATGGAACACACACACATATCCAAGACATTCTGTTGGGTACGATGGGGGCATGATGAAAACCCCTCATAATCTTTCCTGTATAAGAAGAAGACATGTATGGGGAACAGAGTTTGGCATCAATTAAAATAATGGGACTTAATTAAGTAATTAAAATAAAAATACAGTATCTGGGTAAGTAAAGGTGGAGGGAATATTAACATCTCTCATTTGTGAAGTATTCACTCTGTACCAGGCATGCTGAATATCTAATATTTGTTTTTAATCTTTAATACAACCATATAAAGCAGCAGTCAGCAACCGGTGGTCCGCGGGCCACTGATGGTCTGTCAGGTCCGAAAGGTTGGCGACCGCTGATATAAAGTACTGTGTAGTCATGTTACTCTCTTAGTGGAATAGGCAAAAGAAACACAGAGAAAGTACGAGAAAAAAACTTGTGTAAGCCCAGCGGCGTGGCTCAGTGGTTGAGCGTCAACCTATGAACCAAGAGGTCACGGATCCCGGTCAGAGTATATGCCTGGGTTGCAGACTCAGTCCCCATAGGGGAGCATGCAGGAGGCAGCTGGTCAACGATTCTCTCTCATCACTGATGTTTCTCTCTCTCTCTCTCCCTCTCCCTCCCTCTCTGAGTTCAATTAAAAAAACAAAACACAAAACTCTAAGATTAAACAGAAAGTAAGCTTGTCTTAATCTCAGGGCAGCCGAGGAAGGTGCCAAGAGTAACACTTCCAAGCCTTTGCTGAAGCTGTCTCATCCTCCCGAATGTTTCTTCTTTCTTGTCAGCGCTGCGGACTCCCATTCATCTGCCAGAAAGCCAGCGGACAGTGCCTCCTCCTCAGTGATACCCTTTCTGAGAAACTGCCCATGCACATGTGATTGTTCCCTGCATTGTGCCCCTAACTTAGCGCTCTCTCTGTCCGTTTTCACTTCCGTCTCTCCCCCAGTTGCCATGCGGACGCCCTGATGATATGAGCGATAACATTTACTTTGTCCCATCATGTTCCAAACAGGGCTGGGGCAGAGGACACTAGTGACCAATATCTGTTGAGTAAACGAAGGCTTTTGATGGCATAGGAGCATGTAATGGTCCCCTTAAAATATGTCACTTTTGACTAATGGAGAAAAAAGGGAGAAATATTCCAAAGGGATCATAGTTACACTGGAGGAAAGTCACATTTATTTATTTATTATGTATTTTTTAGCTGCATTTTATTGGTGAATAAAGAACCCCGAAAGATGGTGTTTTAAAAGATCATGTTTTATATTCAATCTTTGTAAAACTTTCTCATTATAGTCATGGGTGCACCATGACTTCAGTTGCATTTTCTCCCCTAAAGACCAGCAAATGCTTAGTTGACTTGCCTAAGACTAAAAAGGTCTCTAGAGAAAACCGGTCACCAATGACATTTGACCTCTGTTGGAGGTTGACTAGTCTCTGCTGTCTGTCCAGCAGGTACAGGCAAACTGCAATTACCCAGGACCCACATATACAACCTTTAAAAAGAGAGACTAAAATCACATTTAATTTTCAGTGCCCAGAACAAAGAGGTTTATTTCGGTATAAGAAAATCTTCGCACAGGAGTACAAGAAAAAGGGTTCACTGGACTTCCACGTCAGAGGACTTAGAATCTGTGGCCCCACAAGTGATGGAGACAATCTTCGAATTCCTTAAGCACGAAGAATGGATGTCTTGGAGATAAAGAAAGAGTTGTTGGGGGAACTTAATTTATTAGAAGGTTCTGAATGAAGGGAAGGAAGTTTGGATGGAAGTTAGGACGTAAACAGAGAATCAGTAGGGCTGGGGTTTGCTATGGGATCCAAGAGATCAGTTACACAGTTTTTGAAAAGCAGAGCCTGCATCTCTGGGGAGGGAGGCAAGGAGGAAGTGGTGTGTTCAAAGCGGAGACTCAGCAGTCAGGGATGGCACAGCACATGGGGCGGGGGCAGGTGGAGATGACACAGGTGGGGCGATAGCAGTTGGTGGGGCAGGAGACCTGGCCACAGACTGGGCGGAGGCAGCAGCAGGGGCAGCAGCAGGGCCGGCAGCAGCTGGAGCCACAGCAGCTGGAGCCGCAGCAAGAGGGGCGGCAGCAGCTGGAGATGCAACAGGAGGGGCGGCAGCAGCTGGAGCCACAGCAGCTGGAGCCGCAGCAAGAGGGGCGGCAGCAGCTGGAGATGCAGCAGGAAGGACGACAGCAGCTGGAGCCACAGCAGCTGGAGCCACAGCAGGAGGGGCGGCAGCAGCTAGAAATGCAGCAGCTGGGGCGGCAGCAGCAGGAACCACAGCAGCTGGGGCGGCAGCAGGTGGTCTGGCAGCAGCCTCGGCCACAGCCCTGGTCAGAGCAGACGGAGCCACAACAGGACATGGTGTTGGAGGGTGGAGGTTCTGGGTGAGTTTCCAGGAGAGTGAGGTTCTTGAGTGAGATTGCTCTTTGCCCTCTGTTGCTTTTATACCCTGCTGAGGGCTGCGGTGACCATGTGCAGGCCCCTTCTTGTTCTTGTTTATCCTCGTTGAAAATCAGTTAGTTTTAGTAAATTAGATAATTGTGTTTATCTGGTAAATGTTCCTATTTATAGGAACGGCACCATTTCCTTTTCCTGTAGTATAATGAGCTGTCTAGTTTGGTTAATGCAGGTGAATCAGCGCCCATATTTCTCTGTCCCATGTGTTTTCTCAAGTAGACCCATTACATGACACCACTTCATTGGACTTTGCAAGGGTTAATTTTTCATTTCTCTATTTGACTTCAGAATAATCTGTTGAGAATGGGTTTATGGTGCTAAATCTCTGCTGTCAAAGAGTAAGTCATATCAGGTACTGGTAGTAAAGAAGGTGGAAGACCCATCTTGGAAAGGGGGAGCAGTTACTTGTCTGCAATTAAGAATACTGTGATTCCTGTGCATTTCCTGGATTGTCAGTGAGGTATGAAGGATCGAAGCAAAGTTCCTATCTGTTTTTTCTTATTGAATCTATTTGATTTAAAACAGTTTGAAAATATTGCAGACCACCTCTCACCTGTTAGATTGTCAAAAATTCAAAATTTGACAACATTCTCTGATAGTGAGACTATGTAAAAACAGGCACGCTTCCACTTTCCTCAGGAAGATTGGACAATAGCCAGCAGCTCCAGGCCATATCCATCTTCAGTCCCAGGACCTGGTGCCTCATTGGAATTATGAGGCCCAGTTCAGTTGAGCGACATCAGCCCCACTCCATGTGCCCTAGCGGTCCACACAAAAGGAGGGTCTGCATCTGTGAGGACAGAGGTAAATGGAGACGGTGGTTACAGAGCAAGAGGAGGCACAGCTCAGGGGGTGGGGCAGGTGGAGATGACACAGGTGGGGTGATAGCAAGTGGTGCAGCAGGAGACCTGGCCACAGACTGAGTGGAGGCAGCAGCAGGGGCAGCAGCAGCGGGGACAGCAGCTGGAGCCACAGCATGAGGAGCAGCAGCAGGTGGACACACAGCAGCTGGGGCGGCAGCAGGTGGTCCTGCAGCAGGTGGTCTGGCAGCAGCCTTGGCCACAGCCCTGGTCAGAGCAGCCAGAGCCACCCAGGAGCTGACCATGGTGTCAGAGGAGGAGGCTTTGGTATTGGTAGGAGTGTGAGCTGAGCAAATTTGAAGTCCCTCTGCCGTCTGTCCTCTTTCATACTATGCCGAGGTGCTGTGTCCAGGTCCTGGACCATTTTCTAGTTTATTTTTCTAAATAAATATTAGTCTAAAATTAGAGCATCATGTTTTTCTGGTTAAAGATTTTTAAGATGAAGAAAAATACGATTTCTTTTTTCTGATGTGTTAAGATTTTCCAATCTGGTCTTTCTCAGCATCGTCTTTCCTACTTTCTCGTTGGTCAAGAAGGGCTATCACATGATTCAGTCACCTGTGATCTGTATATCATTCCATGATGCTGTTTGGATCAATTATTCTCATTATGCCGAGATCTCTTTGATGTTAAAAGAGAGGCAGAATTACAGTAGGGAATAGAAAGAAGAAGGCTCACCTTTGTGAGTTACCTGTGTGCAATGAGGAAGATAGAACCTATCTGTGAGACATGGATGCTCATTAGATAGTGGACTCTCTGGCTGCCCCAAAATATGTACCAAGTACTACTTCCTGCATTCAGTTGGAAACGGTTGCCAATGACTCATGGTTTTTAAATATTAAAAGATACTCTCACTCAATATGGAGCAGTGTAAGCACCAAAATGAATAATGGCAGTAATGGATTTTAACTCGTTAAATAAAATAAAAATCTATGACTCCATAGTGAGACTAATTAAATAAAAAATATTTTTAAAAGGAAGATGAGACAACTATCTATGACAGTAGAATATCAACTAATAAATGTAGAAGAATAAAAACAGAGTTACCAAATCATCATTTACAACCCTCATAATAAAGCTTGATTCCAATAAATATTATCAATGGATGCTATAACTGTTGGGTAAAAGTTTGACAGGTAATAGGCTATTTGTACACTTTCAAAATAGTTCTCCACCGATTATTAATTTCAAAGGAAGACATACGAGCTGCACTGTGGAGAAACTTGAGAGCATAACCTTCACCACAGGATCAACGTTAGCATTGTTAATATGGCACAAACTGACGGGGTCATTTAGATGTTAGACATATGTTAGGTAATAGTAAGGTATCAACATTTAATTTGCTAACTGTACTGTCATTATGCAAGAAAATGTTCTTAGTCTTAGGATATAAATCTATCTGTATCTAAGCAGATCATTATCCATCTATCTACTTACCTGCCTACTCATCTCTCTCTATAGGAGAGAAACAAAATGTGGCAAAAGGTTGAATCAGGGTAAAGGCTAATGGTATAAAAGAGTTACTTGGCACAGCTCTGTATATTTGAAAAATTTCAAAAATAAAAAGTTAAAAAATATCAAAGGGAATTGGGATTGAAAATTGTTTTTTCTGCAGTATTAGTGTATTAAAAATAAGTACTCTGTGTCTTTGGGGGGGAAATACAAAAGTATTTGATACAGTTTACTTTTTAGTAGCCTCTACTCCAAGATCTCTTTCTTATATAAGGTGTCCCAAAATTCACGCAAGAAGTAATTTTGATAGAAAGTACAGAGTTATTATTAAAAATTGTACATTTTTTATTGATTCTTAAAGTATACAATATAGGGTTATGTATAAAATAGCACATCGGGTAAATGGCCTCCACGGCTTTGCTGGCACATATGCAAAGCCGTGGTCTTCATTGGTCTTCATTGTCCCTGCTCCTGGGCCATAATTGGTACTTGGTAATGCTTATCAAATTGAAGGGATCGAAATCAAAGGGCAATGGATATTAGAATCTGATTCAATAAACCAAGTAAAATTAGGCTTTTATTTTTTGTTGTTGCTGTCGTTAATGCTCACGCAAAATTCAAATCTTGCATGAATTTTGGGACACCCTATATTTCTAACCAATGCAGTAAACTTTCTTATTCTTGGGTCCCTGATCATATAGCACTTCTGGCAGCGTGGCTGAATAAGCTGCTATGGACAGTTCTACTTTCTGGTACAAGCGAATAGAAGTGCTTTAAAAATATTTCTAAAATATTTCAATTACATAGCTGAACTTAAAGAGAAGAAAGGTTCTCACTTTCCAGTTACAAAAAGGGAACTCAAACTGCAAACAGTAGCTGATGCCCTGTGGCCTTTGGAGGATTTGGATCTAGTTACAGGCTTCAGAATTGGGCGCTGGTAGTCAAAACCCAGGATGATGCCAGAAATGCTACCTCAGGCTGTCACAAGGCCAGATTCAGAATAAAGTTTGCATTCTTCCCTTGTAAGTAAGCTGGAGACAAGAAAAACTTAGTCCGCCCACAAGGGGTTGTAAGTGGTAATCAAGGCTCCCATGAACATCTCAACCACGGAAACGTCACCAAGCTTTCTGTTTTACACTATATGCATAGTGAGGAACCTCAAGGAGAAGAACTGACTATTGCAAAATAGCGAGTGTCCTTGGACTCAAAAGAAACACAAGTAAAAATCACAGCACACAGCAATTACCCCCATAAAAGTACAACTTGAAAAAGCGTTAACCACAGAACGGATAACCCTCTAAGAAAACACACAGAGATTGTATGCAATGTCCATAGGGGAGATGTTATGAAATACACAGAAAATAACCCACCATAAGTAGCACAGTAGATGCAGGAAAAGGAAGTATCACCTCCAAGAATTTAGATAATTGAAGATCTGAAGGAGACTATACGAACATTAGGGTTCAAAGGGGGTCTTGAATCTGTGGCTCGAAGTGTTTCAACGGCTTTGTCAAATTGCCCATCACTGTCTCTTCATTCAGAGCTTCTGCCCCATTCTCTCTTCCTGGGACCCCGGCTTACACATAGCTCAGACCTTTCCCTTGTACTCCACTGTCTCGTGTTCTTGTCTGTACCTTTTACCTTTTTTCTCTCTGTACTTCAGTGTGGATATTTTCTGCTTCCAGTTTGCTCTTTCTCTCTTCTACTCTGTGTGACCTGCTCAACCTAATCTATTCCGTCTAATCATTTATTGAATTCTGAATTTCAGTTTTTGAGTTTTTGAGTTCTAGGATTTCCACTGGACTTTCATTTATCTTATTTATTTATTTTTACAGATTCCAATTCTCTGATGAAATTTATTATTTTTATCTATTATTTCAAACATATTAATCATCGTTACCCTAAATGTAGTTTTTAACACCTATATAAGTATCACCTTTGAATCTATTTCTATTATCTTTTCTTTGCCTTTTGCCCTGTTTTTAGTCATTTGGTCCTTTATGTCCTGGCAAATCTGGTAATTTTTCGAATTGAATGCCAGACATTGAACATGAAACACTTCAGAGGCTTAAGGTGATTTATCTTCCACCAGAAATGATCTCATTGACTTAGACCTTGGGCCCTCAATCCTGCCTACATAGGTCAGTTTCCAGTGCTTTAGAACAATGGTCTCCCAGTTTTCTCCAATTCTCATAGTTAGTTTCATTGAGCGATTTGTGTGATACTAGCTGCTTTGTCATAGCTGGACGTGGAAGCCTGTCCTTGAACTTTTCTATTGGCCGCTGTCTTTTGGACCCTGCATGCTACTAGTTGTCTTCTCACTTCTCTGGCTGGTCCTTTCTGATTCCTTGTGGTTGCTGTCGCTCCGTTTTCAATTTACAAATGTTGGTGTTTCTTGTAGCTCAGGTCAGATTCATCTTCTCTTCACTTAACTTCCTGTGACCCAGGGCACCCCCTACCGGCCCATGGCATTAGAAACCACGTTAGATTGTCATCTCCTCTCGCAGCCTTTCAGAGGGCCTCCAGCAGTCCCTGCCTCCCCGTGCTCATGTCCTTGTGTAATCCCCTCCCCTTTAGTGCGAGCTGGATACCGTGACTCACTTCGAATGAATAAATGGAATAGAGAAGTAGGAAGAGTAAGTAATTTTCAAGATTAGGTTATTATAAGAAGATGTGGCTTCCATCTTGGGTTTTCCTCCTACTGCTCTGGCTTTCTGAGATCCCTCTCACTCTGGGGGAAGCCAGCTGCCATGTTGTGTGAGCAGCCCACACGGGGAAGAACTGAATCCTCTTGCCAACAGCCGTGTGAGTGAGCTTGGAAATGGGTTTTCCTCTGTTCATATGAATGCAGCCCTGGCCGGAAACTTCCTGCAAGCTCATGAGAGACCCCAACACACCACTGCTGAACTTCTCACCCTCCGGAAGTGTGTGAGATAACAAATGTTTGTTCTTTTAAACTGCTAAATTTTAACTGATGCTAAGTGACTAATACACGTACCAATTTCATACATGTGAAATGCTCCTAGATTTTCCATGAAGACAGATTATCTGCAAAAAATGTCCTTTTTGTTTGTTTTCTTTTCAATTTTTTTTTCACTTCTTTACATCTTTCTGGGGGGAAAATGTACTGATACAGCACCCCCACCCAAAACACACACACACACAAAACAAACAACAACAACAAAAAAACCCACACACAACAACCAACAAATGTTTGTGCTGAAATCAACTGAAGGTACAACCAATTCTCACTTGCTATCTCTGCTCTATCAGGAGTTCTGTGTCTTGAGTGGGGTTGGAGAGTAATGCCCCTACACAAGTTAAATTCTTTTTTCATTATCTTTATTACACATGTGTAGAATTTATGGAAGTTAAGCCTATTCATGATTCAACACCACTATATTACTTATTAATCCTACAACTCCTAGAATATGCATTTCACATAAAACTTTCTAAATATTTCTCTTACTTTCACTAGCATGTATTCCTCAGAAATTTATTTTTGCCTTATTTTTCCTAGGATAGTGTTCATAGGAATTTGGGAGTCTTCCAGGTTTACCTAAGAACCAAACTAGTCCATTAATTGGTTTCTTGTCAGTCCCCACATTCCCCATAGAATTTGTTACCTAAGTGCTCCAGGCCATTCCGTCAAATACACATCCCAGAAAAGCCAAGCAGATCGGAAAATATTAAAATTTGAGTGTTTTCCATTTTCTGCTATCCCCCAACTTCTCAGGAAGGTTGATTTTTTCCAAAAGAGAACTATTTTGTTGTTAATGGGTGGAGCTGAAATTAGAGAAGCTGAGAATGTAATAAATTGTATTACATGAGAGATGTGTAAGCCTTGAGGAGGACTCTCTGGTTTTCCAAGAAAAAGATACAAGGGTAAAATGATGGATGTGGGAGGGGAAAGGAGAAGGAGAAAGAGAGAGAGAGAGAGAGAGAGAGAGAGAGAGAGAGAGAGAGAGAGAGAGAGAGAGAGAATGAAGGCAACTAAGAGGAGTGGAAAGATATACTCTTAAAAGTCTTTAAGAAAGGTTTGCTGTGGGATATAACCCCACACATTTTAAATAAAAATCTTTATTATTCTTTAATTCTTTTGGAGTCATCTATATATTGTTATTATTTCTGGGCTTATTTGTTTGCTTTTAATGTTAATACATGTTAGGGTTTTCCTGAAGGTGAGAACAAGAATTACAAAACCTAATTCAATTGTGTGTTGGATATAATTTCCCTGGAAATGAGGACAATCATTTCAATTTTTTTCACTTCTTTATATCTTTCTGGGGAAAAAATGTACTGATACAGCATCCCCCCCCCAACACACACACACACACACACACACACACACACACACACACACACACAAGACCCCCCGCCCCCCAAACAACCAAAAAATGTTTATGCTGAAACCAACTGAAGGTACAACCAATTCTCGTTTGCCATCTCTGGTCTATCAGGAGTTCTGTGCCTTCAGTGGCACAGAAGAGACACAAGACAGAAGAACAATGTATTTCTAAGCCAGGAAAATAGAGCTTTATTCAGAAGCAACAATAAGATACTGAATCATCCCTCTTAAAGGAAATACAAAATAGGGCCCTCTAAGGTGTTCAGATCTGAGGTTGTGACATCAGTGGCCCTACAGGCCCTGCAGGAATTTCCATGTTTTGGACAGGATGACCTGGAACCCAGAAATCAAAAGATCAGATACAGAATGTGCATAAATATAATAATTGCTTATGATAAATGCCACCTAATTTCATACTCTGGATCCACATCAGAGAAAAGTCAGCTAAACAGAGAGTTTGGCCTGAGTCCAGGATATGGACACCGAGTTGAAGGGAATGGGCAGTCCTAAGGCATCTCTGAGGTGCACAGGGTCTGCTTCTTTGATGAGCAAGATGCAGGAGAGAGAGGGTTCAGGGAAGGTGCTCAGCAGTCAGGGATGGCACAGCACATGGGGCGGGGGCAGGTGGAGATGACACAGGTGGGGCGATAGCAATTGGTGGGGCAGGAGACCTGGCCACAGACTGGGCGGAGGCAGCAGCAGGGGCAGCAGCAGGGCCGGCAGCAGCTGGAGCCACAGCAGCTGGAGCCACAGCAAGAGGGGCGGCAGCAGCTGGAGATGCAACAGGAGGGACGACAACAGCTGGAGCCACAGCAGCTAGAACCACAGCAGGAGGGGCGGCAGCAGCTTGAGCCACAGCAGCTGGAGCCACAGCAGGAGGGGCGGCAGCAGCTGGAGATGCAACAGGAAGGACGGCAGCAGCTGGAGCCACAGCAGGAGGGGCGGCAGCAGCTAGAAATGCAGCAGCTGGGGCGGCAGCAGGTCTCCTGGCAGCAGCCTTGGCCACAGCCTTGGTCAGAGCAGACGGAGCCACAACAAGAGTTGACCATGGTGTCAGAGGGTGGAGGTTCTGGGTGGGGTATCAGGAGAGTGTGGTTCTTGAGTTTGGATGTCTTCCTACCACATGCCCCCTTTTATACCCAGCCGAGGGACTTCTGTGACTGAAAATACTATTTCCTTGTTTATGTTTATGTGACTACAAATGCATTTAGTAAATTATATCATTGCATTTTTCTAGTTAAAACTTTCATTATATAGAATACAGTTATTTCCCTTTTATCAGTTCCCCAGTGTTCCCACATGAATCACCTTTTGTGTTTTCCCTTGTTTGCAGTGTCATAAGATGTCACTCCCTGGGTATCATGTGACACAGGTGGGCCACTATCTCTTGTCTGTTCCTCACCCTGACATAATTATGGCAGCGCTTCTGATGGGGCTAGGTTTTCTGGTGGAAAATTTTGTGTTTCGATCAGATGGAATGCTGATAGGAAAGAAGGAAGTAAGCTCATCTTTTTGAGTTTGAGAAAGAAGGAAACTTATGATTCATTGTGTTTTCTGGGTGTCCATTGAGCTAATAAAATTACTAGGACATTCCAAGCTGTGTTATTTTTCATCACCCTGATGCACTTTGAAACAGTTAGCAGTGACTCAGTGTTTTTAAATAGCAAAGAGTCATCTGGTATTGATCACTTTTGATCTTCATAAATCTCCTCTCAGGTGGGGTAGAGTAATTGGGACAAAATTTTTTTATCGGCCTTTCAAAATATCATGGTATGTCATGGTTATGCTTTATGGACATTTTCTTAAAGTCTTTTTTAAACATGCTGACCTAAAAAATCTAGTAGTTTTTGTAGTATCACTTATATTTAAGATTTTCTTAGATAAATTAAGAAGAATATAAATGCCATATTCACCATCATACATGCATGTACACAGAAATTGCATCCATAAATGGTTTTGTAACCAATGCCTATATGATTATAGTTATAATAAGAGGTCTTCTTCAGTGCCACAGGCATTCAGGAAAAAAACTAAATTGAGGAAAGAACAAATTACCCTCATGATATTCCCTCTTCCTGCAAAGTCTCTGTGAACTCAGCATTCTCTTACTTATCTTTTATTGGGAAGTTCAAATGCCATCTTCCTCCATTGTCTTTCTTGGCCAATGCAGAGCAAAGTTCTTCCTTCATTGACCTTCTTTTGTGCTTTGTGTATGTGTGGGTTCTATAGCATTCTCTGCCAGAAATGTACGTATATAGCTAGCTCTCTCTAGAATGTCAACTCCATTAGGGCAGTATTTTACCCATCTTTTTATCCCGCAGGCTTGAAATAGAACACATTTTTGATAAAGGAGTTTTTTTTTTTAGTAAGTGAAGAGTTTGTCTAGGTCATAAAAAATGACACACTGATGTTGAGCACATGTTATTTACATATATAGACAGAAAAAGGATTCAAAAGAGAAACAAATGAGAGTAGACATAACTCTGGCTCGTGATGATGAGAGCGGTATGTCTAGAAGGTCTGTTTTAATAAATAGTGAGAGATATGGTGAGGTTGCTAGAATGTGGGAAGGATTGTATGTAGCCTTGAATTCCACAAGAAATTGTGAGGATCTATTAAAGGCCTTTAGGCAAGAAGTAATATATTTATTATATGTGATTTATTTTAATTTTGTATCTGCCTTTAGAAATGCCCAAATACACTTGGATTTCTGGGGAGAGATGTTGCTTAAAAGTTTTAAGTGGGGCAGGGTGGGTGGTGTGTTCACAGCATCAGGTGATAAGATGAGTATAATAGTTATTTCAAAGAAAGAATCAGAAAAGAATTGGGCCAAATTGAAAATGGAGATATAAGGAGGGTTTTTCAGAAAAGTTATAAAAGATGCCTTAACTGAACTATTTACTTATATATTTTGTAACTAGCTGTGTGTATAATTTATGACACCTACTTCCTAAAAGCCCACAGTTAAAAATTTTAAAGGATAAATGGTGCTCTAAATGTCCACCAACCAGATGCTCCCTGAACAGCATTCTTCTGGGTTTTTCTGGAGGCTTCGTACTGATAACAAGGATGCGGAGCCAAGGCTTTATTTTCCTCTGGGGTAATGTCTTATGAAGCCAAATTAAATTGCAGACCAGAATACTGAAGCAAAAGTGTGGAAAATTTATTACAAGCAGATTCAGACCTCCCGCACGGGGAGGGGGCCCAATAATGGGTTTCCCATGAAGCTTTGTGGTCTAGGAGTATATATTGGCTACAGGCCTGCTGTGTATCTATCCATGTCATCACCTGATTGATTCCCTCAAATATTCTTGCCCAGCAACAGACCTGAACTTTCCCTGTTTCTATGCGTCAGTTCAACTTATTGTTGCAGACCCTCCCTAGCTTCACGTCTCCCGCTTTGAGTCCAGAAACACTTTATTTTTCTGCGTGGTTGGTTCCTGTGCTTAGGCTTTGCTCACACTGCCGTCCGTGTCTGCCCCTGCCTATGTTCCACCTGCCTTTGTTTCCCACTGGACCCCTGCCCTGTCTGCCTGCGTGTCAAGCTAACCCTCTCACTAACACCCTAACACTCAACTTACGTTGGGGTGAAGCCCATTTTACATCAACCTCTATATGGTTTGTTTCTTGACACCTTAGAACTTTCAAAAAATTTTTTAGAAATAACAATCAGCTCTTAGTTACATTTATTTTTTTGGAAATATAACCCAGCTAATATGTAAAACTCTGATATACACAAATTTTGAATTTAAAATGTTTTTTATTGTACTTCAGATTATGAACCAAAAGTTATAGACCCTTATATTAGTACTAGAGGCCTGATGCACAAAATTCGTGCAAGGGGCTTGGCCCTCGCAGCCCCAGCTTCATCCGGATGGTCCTTCTGCTGTTCGGTCTAAGTAGTATATTGGCTCTTTATTATATAGGATAAAAATGATATTATTGTATATATATTGTGAGATGTTTTTGCAGCTAAGGAGGATCATTCTCACCTGAGTTTTGTTGACAAGAAAACTGAGTCTCAAAGAAATATCCTGCACATGTGCCCTTACGTAAGACCAAGCAAGGTGACAAAAGCCGAAAACAGGAGAGTAAAACCATCAGGAAGATAGGAAACTTCATTAACGTGAGAGGCTAAAATCATGAAGGAGTTCCCGTTTTAAAATACTAAAACTTTCGGACATGCTTAGAGAAAGGGATGGAGAGAGCAAGAGCGAGAGAGAGAAACATAGATATGAGAGAGAAACAGCAATCAACTACCCCCTCATCAAACCTGCAACCCAGGTATGTGCCCTGATTGGGAAATGAACAGGCAACCCTTTGGTGCATGGGACAGCAGCTCAGCCAACTGAGCCTCTTCAGCTGGGCTTGCACATCTATTAATAAACAGCTTTAAAAGCACAGGCTGTGTGGCTCAGTGGTTGAGCATCGACCCCTGAATCAAGAGGTCACTGGGATTCAATTCCCGGTCAGGGTGTGGGCCTGGGTTGTGGGTTCGATCCCCAGTAGGGCCGTGCAGGAGGCAGCCGATCAATGATTCTCTCTCAATTGATGTTTTCTAGCGCTCTCTCTCTCTCTCTCTCTCTCTCTCTCTCTCACAAATAAATAAATAAATAAATATCAATAAAAACATATTTTTAAAAGTTTTAAAATTTTTATGGAGAGGTTGCCATGGACTTTAATACACTTCCAGAAAGCTATATTTAGAAGGCACACTTAGTATTCTGAGATAAAGTTTATTATTTAGAGAGAAAATGAGGAAGGGGTAGAGGGAGGGTGAAAGAAGTACTCCAGCTCAGCGAAACGCCCACATTTATTAACACAACCAGTAATGGGACATCCTGCAAGTAGAAATACAGTCCAGTGAAGTGTAGGTGTCGGTATGATGTTCGGTTCACTGGAGTTTTTAAGGGACATTTGAGACATATGCCAGTACTTAGAGTTCTAGAGGTCAGTGAAACAATTACACAAACTTTCTTTGTTGTTCTGTCGAAGAGAACATGATACAAAGGTAGTATTTTCAACCAGGGTAGTGTTTCAGTAATAGTAACAATAAAAGTGGTATTTACTGAGAGCTTACATCATGCTCCTCACCTCTGTGCTAAGTGTATTTATTCCCTGGATTATGTCTTTGAACCTTTGAAGAGCATAGCGTATTATCCCCATTTCACAGAGGAAAAAACTGAGGCTTAAAGATATGAAGTAACTGTGCCTGTGTCATGCAAGGAATGCCTAGTGGAATCCTGATGCCAAGATAAGTAACTGCTCCCAAACTTACTGTCCTGCATTTCATGCAACATTTCTTAGTGTGAAGTCATGTACACACACACACACACACACACACACATCAAATTAACAAATCAGGAGATTTCGATATCAGGGAAAATGGCTGTTTATTAAGAACATATGGAGACAGTGTTATATGAGATCATCACATACAGTATATACTTCGGACGAGACAGTGTTGGTTCAAAAATAGATGCATCTGGGCCTCGGTTAAAACCGTTTGACAAATGTGTTTTCATTTATCATTTCCTGAAATTGAACACCAACTCTGAATGCCAAATCAGAAGAAGAGTTGGAAGCTAAGCGTTCATTCCCCAGTCACTGGCTGGCTCAGCACATTTTAGGTGACTCGTGAGGATATCCATAGTGTGACAGATTATAGGCAGAGATTCAGCAGTCAGGGATGGCACAGCACATGGGGCGGGGGCAGGTGGAGATGACACAGGTGGGGCGATAGCAGTTGGTGGGGCAGGAGACCTGGCCACAGACTGGGCGGAGGCAGCAGCAGGGGCAGCAGCAGGGCCTGCAGCAGCTGGAGCCACAGCAGCTGGAGCCACAGCAAGAGGGGCGGCAGCAGCTGGAGATGCAACAGGAGGGACGACAACAGCTGGAGCCACAGCAGCTAGAACCACAGCAAGAGGGGCGGCAACAGCTGGAGATGCAGCAGGAGGGACGGCAACAGCTGGAGCCACAGCAGCTGGAGCCGAAGCAAGAGGGGCGGCAGCAGCTGGAGCCACAGCAAGAGGGGAGGCAGCAGCTGGACACACAGCAGCTGGGGCGGCAGCAGCAGGAACCACAGCAGCTGGGGCGGCAGCAGGTGGTCTGGCAGCAGCCTTGGCCACAGCCCTGGTCAGAGCAGACGGAGCCACAACAGGACATGGTGTTGGAGGGTGGAGGTTCTGGGTGGGTTTCCAGGAGAGTGAGGTTCTTGAGTTTGGGGGTCTCCTTGTGGCAAGGCCTCTTATATACTGTCTGAACAGGGTGAGCTGCCCACATGTTTCCTTGTTTTTATTTACCTAGTGTTTGAGTAATTATCAGATTACACATGAATGTTTATCTGTCTAATGGTTTAAACTTATTGGAAACAACATTTTCCTTTCCAGATATGCTAAGTGCTGTCTGATTTGCTTTGCCTCTGAGTCATACCTGCGGGCGTCTCCTAGGCCACACTCTCCTCCTCCATTTAGCATGTGGGATCACACTCCTTACTCTCCCCTCGGTGTCCCCTCAGGATGGGATCTGGGCAGACATGTTCCTGGTTGTGCATTTCTTCCAGTGACTAATGTGGAGGAAATTCCATCCGCACAGTGTGGCATCAGGCAGGCATGGGACAAGAGAAGAATGACCCCTGGGTCATGTGTGAGCAATGAGGAAGGGGACCTCTGTACGTGTGTGATGTTGGTGGCCTCTGTGCCACTGGAATGGGTTTCCTTAGGTGTTTCAAACTCTGGATCATGTTCTGTATCCTAAACTGTGGCAGACAATTTATCTACATGGCTCTGGTTACTACAGCATCCTACAGTTTATTACGTTGTTACTTTGCTGGCATATATGTTTGCAGTATCTCTCTCCAGCTGGTCTCTTCGTTAAAGTTTAATTTATATATTTGGCACAGTAAGAGATAAACAAACATAGCTAATAATAAAATAGAACAGTTATAAGACTACCCTATATAACAGTGATGGCGAACCTTTTGAGCTCGGCGTGTCAGCATTTTGAAAAACCCTAACTTAACTCTGGTGCTGTGTCACATATAGAAATTTTTTGATATTTGCAACGATAGTAAAACAAAGACTTATATTTTTGATATTTATTTTATATATTTAAATGCCATTTAACAAAGAAAAATCAACCAAAAAAATGAGTTCGCATGTCACCTCTGACACGCGTGTCATAGGTTCGCCATCACTGCTATATAATAAAGAGGTAATATGCAAATTGACCCTCACACCCTCACAAAGATGGCTGACTACAACCAGGCTGGCAGGGGGGTTAGTGAGGGACGACCAAATGACTGAACAGCAGGCTGCATGGGCGATCAGGCCGGCAGGGGCTGGAAGTTGGGGGTGTCCAGACCAGCAGGAGGGGTAGTTGGGGGAGACCAGGCTGGTGGGGGAGGCAGTTAGGGGTGACCAGGCTGGCAAAGGGGGGCAGGTGGGGGTGACCAGGCTGGCAGGGGTTGCAGTAATAGGTGACCAGGTTGGCGGGGGGGGGCAGTTGGGGGCGATTAGGCTGGCAGGGGGCAGTTGGGGGCGACCAGGCTGGCAGGGGGTGCAGTAAGAGGTGACCAGGTTGGCGGGGGGGGGCATTTGGGGGCGATTAGGCTGGCGGGGGGGCAGTTGGGGGCAACCAGGCTGGCATGGGGGACAGTAAGGGGTGACCAGGCCGTCAGGGAGGGGGCAGTTGGGGCAACCTGGCTGGCAGCGGGGGGGGGGGGGAAGTTAGGGGTGACCAGGCCGGCCTGGGGGTAGTTAGGGGCAATCAGGTTGGCACGTAGAGGCAGTGAGGGGCAATCAGGCCAGCAGGGTGGGGCAGTTAGGGGTGACCAGGCAGGCCAGCAGGTGAGCGACTAGGAGCCAGTGGTCCAGGATTGTAAGAGGGATGTCCCCCAAGGTTTCCCTGATTGGAGAGGGTGCAGGCTGGGCTGAGAGGACCCCCCCGCCCCCATGCACAAATTTCATGCACCAGGCCTCTAGTGCTGTAATAAAAGTTATGTGAATGTGGTCTCTCAACCAATTAATACAAATTTCTTTTTCCTTCATCACAATTTATGGATAGAAGATCCATTCTTTTTTTTAAAAAAATATTTTTATGAATTTCAGAGAGGAAGGGAGAGGTGGAGAGAGATAGAAACATCAATGATGAGAGAGAATCATTGATCAGCTGCCTCCTGTACGTCCCCTACTGGAGATTGAGCCCACAACCTGGGCATGTGCCCTAGACAGGAAGGTGCCCTTGACCAGAATTGAACCCGGGACCCTTCAGTGAGCTGGCCAGTTAGGGTGACCTATCCATTGAGCAAACTGGCTAGGCCAGAAGATTCATTCTTACTGTAGAAATTAGCAGGCTCAGCATATGCTTTTAAAAAAAAATACTTTCTTATTAAGAACTTTCTCTTAAAAGGAGCACGTTAGGGCTTCTCTTTGGCATATTTGAATCACCAGCGTCACTATTCTTACACTTTGGGGCACAGGTCGCGATGACCAGCAGCAGTAAGGAAGGGACACAAGCACTGCAACACCAAGAGAGGTGATCTGAGCATTGAGACAACTACTGCGTGACTGACGGTGGGCAGCATGTACAGTACGGATTTGCTGCGCGAAGCGATGATTCACAGCCTGGGTGGGATGGAACAGGACAGCACAGGATTTCACCGGGGCTGCTCAGAATGGCGTGCAATTTAAAACTATGAATTGTTTATTTTTTAAATTTTCCATTTACTAATTTTCCACAGACCATGGGTGACTGTGGGTAACTAAAACTACAGAAAGCAGAATCTCAGATTCAAGGGGGGACTACGGTATACTGAAAAGTGTATAAAACATACAAGTATAATATAATAAATAATTATGAAGCAAGCATCTATCTATCCCAACACCCCGGTCAAGAAATAGGACACTGCTGTCACCAAGAGGGGCCTGGATGTGTCTTCTCTTGACCACATCGCTCTCCTTCCCCCTGATTCTTACTGTCCTGATCCTTAAAGTAATCTTTTCACTGACGTGCTTTACAGCTTTACCACCTAAATATGCATCCTAAGCAATATAGTTTAGTTTTGCATGATTCTGAATTTTATATAAGTGGAATCTTCATGTATGTATTGTGTGTTTTCATTCTCTCAATATTATGTAAGAGTTATGATAGGCAGCCCCTTAGGTGGCCCAGCGATTTCTACCTCTTGGTGTTCATGGTCTTACATATTTCCCTTCTTGTGAGAAAATTGCTTCTAATCAACATCAAGTGACTGACAAAAGATGGTGACTAGCCAGATTTCTCTCCCTCACTGGCTCTGAAGGAAGTAAGCGGCCGGGTGGGAGAGAAGTATGTGGCAAAGCACTGAAAACAGACTCTACTGACAACCAGAGGGAACTGTGGCTCTGACTCTAATGGCCCTCAAGGAACTGAATCCTTTCACCAACCACATAAGTGACCTTGGCACTGGATTCCTTCCTGCTCAGTCAACACTTTAGATGGGATCGCAGTGCCAGCCAACACCTCGACTGCAGAGTTGGGCAAGTGGATGAAATGGAGGGGTCAGCTGAGCTGCATCTGGATGCTTGACCCACAATAGAAATGATTTAATGAGATTACTCCTGTAGACAACTGGGGTGCAATCCCACTGAGGCCCTCTGGAACCTGGAACAGCGTGCCCCCACTAGGGACAAAAGAAGCTACAGCATTGACCAAACACGCCCGTCCACTGGTTGAACAGTGTTCCCAGAGACCTGAACTCTGACTTGTGGCCTGCCCAGAGCTTGCTTCTTCATCCGCAGGAAGTTCTCAGACAGAAAGTTCCCGGTGCTTGCTGTAGGAAACCATCTTCCTATAAGAGAGTGAGGATGATGTGGGACTAAAGTTAGATATCCTGAAATCACCTGCGATAGCCTGCTCTCTGCAGAGAACAACAGAAGAGCGGACAGAAAAGAATGCTGATTCAAGAAGGAAAAATGAGACATAATACTCTTGTATTTGTATGCTTGGGAAATTAAGATTTATTTAAGATTTGGGGACATCTTCATATGAGAAAATGTGGTAAGGAAGAAATATATCAATTGCGATGACAGTCATTGAAGAATTTCAGAGAAAATTCAAGCTTTCTATTCATTTGGGAGAGAGATAGTAACATATGGCGGGGGGCATTATATTTGGAGGCCACAATCAGTTAAAGAATCAGTTGAAACTGAGTTTTGACAATTGGACGCTCATGACTCAGTTCAATTTGGACTATATCAAGAAGATCGGTTGATGAAAACCAGGTGGACACAGGTCACGATGATCAGCAGCAGGAACCGCTAGAGCAGACTGGGCGGCAGCAGGTGGTCTGGCAGCAGATGGGGCGGCAGCAGGTGGTCTGGCAGCAGGCGGTTGGGCAGCAGCTGGGGCGGCAGCAGCTGGAGCCACAGCAGGAAGGGCGGCAGCAGCTGGAGCCACAGCAGGAAGGGCGGCAGCAGCTGGAGCCACAGCAGGAGGGGCGGCAGCAGCTGGAGCCACAGCAGCTGGAGCCACAGCAGGAGCCACAGCAAGAGGGGCGGCGGCAGGTGGTCCTGCAGCAGGTGGTCTGGCAGCAGGTGGGGCGGCAGCAGCTAGAGATGCAGCATGTAGGCCTGCAGCAGCTGGAGCCACAGCTGGAGCCACAGCAGGAGGGGCGGCAGCAGGGGGTCTGGCAGCAAGTGGGGCGGCAGCAGCTAGAGATGCAGCAGGTTGGCCTGCAGCAGCTGGAGCCACAGCAGGAGCCACAGCAGCTGGGGCGGCAGCAGGTGGTCTGGCAGCAGCCTTGGCCACAGCCCTGGTCAGAGCACACGGATCCACAACAGGAGTTGACCATGGTGTCAGAGGGTGGAGGTTCGGAGTGAGTTTTCAGGAAGGTGGGTTGGAAGGTTTGGAAGTCTGCTCGCCCCAGGTCCCCTTTTATACCCTGCTAAGGGCCGCTGTCATCAGAAGCTGTGCTCTTTCCTTGTCCTGTTTGTCCTAATTAACAGGTGATTAGGAAATTAGCCAGGTTTGTTTTCCTGGCTACCCTTTCAAGATGGATGGAAACATTGTTTCCTTTTCCTGATGGGTTAGGATTCCTCACTTCAGCTCTTCCTGGATCATCTCTTATGTGTCTTTCTTGCTTCATCTTCCTTAAAGAAAGCTGTCATGTGATGTATGCATTTAGATCATGTATGTGTGTCTCATGTTGCACAGCCCAACATGTCTGCCTTTGGGTGATAATAAGCCACATTCCTTTTGGTGACTTAGGGGGATAAAGCTGCATTTTAGTTTGATGTCTCATTCATTGTGGGTCAGGTGGGCAGAGAAATGTTGAATGTGAATCAGGGCATTGCTGGAATGAGAATAGACTCTGAGGATATTTCCTCTCCCTCCTGTGAATTGCGGCCCATTTTCTAGACTTTCTGATGAGAAACAAATAACTGGTGTTGGAGGAAAAACTAAGTCATCTAACTTTGATGTTTCTTCTTTGTCTTCAGCTTTATTAAGGTATGTGTAATATACAAAAACAATTACACGTCTAATGTATACATTCTGATGAGATTGGACTTATGCATGCACCATAATACCATTTCCAAAATTAAGGTAAAAACCTATTCTTCTCCCCTAAAGAGTTTTTCTGTCCCTTTGATTTTTGTGTGTTAAACACACTTAGTATGAGATTTACCCTCTTAACAAGTGTATCGTACTATTATTGTTAACTATAGGCACAATGTTGTACAGCAAATTTCTAAAATTCATTCATCTTGTATATCTTTAACTCTGTACCCATTGAACAACAACAACCCACTTCCTCCTCCCCCAGGTCCTAAATTTCACCATTTTATTCTCTGCTTCTATGAATTTGACTATTTTAAATATCTCAACGAGTGGAACATGCAGTATTTGTACTTCCGTGACTGACTGACTTCACTTAGCGTAATGTCTTTTGAGTCCATTTATGTTGTCACACATGGCAGAATTTATTTCAGGATGAATAATATACACTTTCATCAATGTGTCAGTATTGGCATTCAGAGTTTAATGGCAACAGTGGTCAGCAGTAAGTGTGGCTTATCTTGAAGTTAATATCTTGTACACATCTATGTCTTTTTCATTAGAAACTGCTCCAATCTTTCTTATAGATTTGCAGTAGGTAGAGTATAGACCAAGGGTGGGCAAACTTTTTGACTCGAGGGCCACAATGGGTTCTTAAACTGGACTGGAGGGCCGGAACAAAAGCATGGATGGAGTGTTTGTGTGAACTAATATAAATTCAAAGTAAACATCATTACATAAAAGGGTACGGTCTTTTTTTTAAATCTTTATTGTTCAGATTATTACATTTGTTCCTCTTTTTTCCCCCGATAACTCCCCTCCTCCCAGTTCCCGCCCCACCCTCTGCCCTCACCCCCCACCCACTGTCCTCATCCATAGGTGCACGATTTTTGTCCAGTCTCTTCCCGCATCTCCCACACCCCTTTCCCCCCAAAGAATAGTCAGTCCATTCCCTTTCTATGTCCCTGATTCTATTATAATCACCAGTTCATTCTGTTCATCAGATTATTTATTCACTTGATTCTTAGATTCACTTTAGTTTTATTCATTTCAAAAGGGCCAGATCCGGCCCGCGGGCCGTAGTTTGCCCACAGCTGGTATAGACCAACAGTTCTCAAGCTCTTCTTCTACCTGATAACAGGTATACTGATGATGGTACACCTCGGGAAGAGGCGCTGAGAGGAAATATAATGTTAGGGTGTGTGGGTGGTTCAAATCATTTCTTCTCCCAATTTAAAAAATATATATATATAGATATACATATCTATCTATCTATATATATATGTTTCTACACTAATAAAAGAGAAAAATGGTAATTGGCATACGGCGATACCGTTTTCATTGGCTAATCAGGGCTATATGCAAATTAACTGCCAACTAAGATTGGAAGTTAACTGCCAACTAAGATTGGCAGTTAACTGCCAACAAGATGGCGGCTAATTTGCATATGTAGGCACGCGAAAGGGAAAGCAGGAAGAAGCCCCCTGCCACTGACAGTGATTGGAAACCCAGGGGGGAGCTAAGAGCTGGGGGGCAGGGCAAAGGCGGCCCTGGGGCCGCCTTTGCCCTGCCCCCCAGCCATGATCGGAGAATCAGGCGCCTTTGCCGCCCTGGCCAGTGATAGCAGGAAGTAGGGGTGGAGCCAGCGATGGGAGCTGGGCACGGTCGAAGCTGGCAGTCCCAGGAGCTAGGGGTCCCTTGCCTGGGCCTAAAGCGAAGCCCACGATCGCGGCGCCCCCCGCTGCCACTGCAGGTCCCTGCTGCCAGAGCCGGACGCCTAGGCCAGAGGCGTTAGGCCTGGGCAGGGGCGGAGCCTGCAACCGCGGGGAGCTGGGGGTCCCCTGCCCAGGCCTGACACCTCTGCCGGAGGCCTCAGGCCTGGTCAAGGGGCCGATCCGGTGATTGGTGATTGGAGGGTGATGAGGGTCAACTCCTCTGGCCGAGGCATCAGGCCTGGGTGGGGGGCGGAGCCGGGGATTGGGGGGATATGATGGTCCCCTTGCCCAGGCCTGAAGCCTGGGTCAGAGGCGTCAGGCTTGGGCGGGGGGTGGAGCAAGCGATCAGATGGAGATGGGGGTCCCCTGCCCAGGCATGATTCCTGGTCCAGAGGCCTCAGGCCTAGGCGGGGGCCAGAGCCAGTGATCGGGGGGAGATGAGGGTCCCCTGTCCAAGCCTGATACTTCTGGCAGAGGCGTCAGGCCTGGGCAAGGGGCCGATCAGGCGATCGAAGGGTGATGGGGGTCAATGCCTGAGGGCTCCCAGTATGTGAGAGGGGGCAGACTGGGCTGAGGGACACTCTCCCCCGCCCCACCCACACCCAGTTCACGAATTTCGTGCACCGGGCCCCTAGTATATATAGATAGATAGATAGATAGATAGATAGATAGATAGATAGATATAGATATAGATAGATATAGATAGATATAGATATATATCCAGAGATGAAGGGAGAGGGAGAGAGAGAGAAACATCAATGATGAGAGAGACTCATTGATCACCTGCCTCCTGCATACCCCACACTGGGTATCAAGCCTGCAACCTGGGCATTGCCCTGACCAGGAATTGAACCGTGACCTCCTGGTTCACAGGTTGACGCTCAACCACTGACCCACACCACTTGGGCCCAAAATTTTAAATATAGTTAGAACTACCCAACTCATGTGCTATGTGCACTAATAACTAGTCATCTAGATCTCAGAAAGGCTCTGACCTTTTATCCTGCGGGATTAAGTGTCCTGTGCAAGGATGTCCAGGGCTTTTTGAACCAGATTCTGTCATTCACATATTCAATCTCCCTCAACTTCATGGCCTCCAAATATTTTGATGAAAAGACTCTCATTTTATTTCTCATTTACATATTTTATAAGAAGACTCTCAACCAAGTTGAGATGTCCTTGGCTCTGTTCTCAGGATGGCTAATCTAAGACAGAAATGACTATCCAGGAACTATCCTAAAGTTGAAGCTGTCACCTATTTGGCAGAACATAATACAAAAAAACCCCAAAAAACAGATTTTATAGTAAGTGTCCTACTCCCTCTCTGACTTTCCTTGACTCCAAGTGGAAACTGTATATAAGGAGCTAACAGAGGATCTGTCAGTGCCCTCATTTTTTAGACACGAATCAGCTAGTCATATGGTTGCTGTACGTGAGAGATTGACTTTCCCCAGATTATTATAATAGACTGATATAGCCTAAGTGGGTGTCTCATAGAAACAAATTTGAGTCACTGTGGTGAGTATGGTTTATGGAATGGCTGCCTCCAAGGATAGTCAGTGGAGAGCTTGAACTCTAAGCTGGTTTTACAGAGGAAGAATCAATGACATGGGTTTGAGGATCCCTCTCTACCGTAAGGGATGTATAGGTCGGATAAAACCAAACTCCTCATGTTGCTTTTTTTCTGGCCAGTTTCTACTTCTGCCCTGGCTCTGATTTTCAGGTGGACACACCCGGGTGCTAACAACCTGGGCTCCTGACGGGACCTCGGCTGGGAGGTGTGGCTGGTGTGCTGACCCTGTCTTGTCATAACGCCGGTGAACCAGACACAGCACTTTTTTTGGGAGAAGTCCTGAGCCCCTTCTTCTGTCACAGAAGATGAGAGAACAAAAGCAGATACCAAGTTGCTGTGGGGGGAGAGGCCCTAAGAGCCTCATCATGGAATCCGAAAAAACCTCGAAGAGTTCCATATGACCTCCTGTTTTGGAAAAAGGTTGTCCCTTAGGAGCTCTGATAAGTGAGGCCTACTGATGACTCAGTAGAGATAATTTTTATTTATATTAATTTAGTATATATTTTTCTTTGTGGTGTGTGTGTTCCTTGATAAGCTTAAAATTATGTTTCAAAATGCCTCATGATTTCTTCTAGTATATTAACAGTTTAATTTTTATATTGAGTTTTTCATCCAAATGAAAATTGCTTTGGTTTAATGAAGTGTTAGCTCTCTCCTTTCTTTGCCCAGAAATTAACGAGCTGACTTACATGATTTTTATTATTATAGTGCAAACATTTTTAGTCTGTACTGAGTTTCTATAGGCTGTTAGGTCTATTTTGGAGTCTATTCGGCAGCACACCCCACTATGTGAATATCCCTGGGTTGGAGGGTCTTTAATGTGATTCTCAGTGTCTTAGATGGAGGGCCCTCAGGGGCAGACCCCAGCACGAGTTTCAAATAAAATAGTCTGTTAGGAAGATCATCCTAAAAGGCACTACAGGGAACCTGGGAAGTGACCGGGGAAGGGACAGAGGCCAGTGTAGGATGATGGAATGAGCAGCTTACTCCTGTGGGCAGCTGGGCGTCACTCCACCAAGGACCTGTAGAGAGTGGTACTCCTTGCCCCACCTGAGAGGAAAGAGCTAGAGTATGTACCCACTGCACCCATCACTGGCCGAGCATTGATTCTACACACTTGGACCCCCGGCCTGCCTTAAGCTGGCTCCTTCATCCGGAGAAAGTCCACAGGCCTACAGATCAAAGTGTTTGCTGTAAGAAACCACCTTCCTTTATTAAAACAAGGATGCTGAGGGCATGGCGGGGGGGGGGGGGGGACATCCTGAAATCACCTGCTGTCCTCTGCTCCCTGCAGAGAGAACAGCAGACCAATGACAGCTAAGGATGGCAAGTCACGAGGAAAAATGATCAGACATGATTCTCTTGTATTTGTATGCCTGGGAAATTCAGATTTATTTAAGATTTAGGGACATCTCCATATGAGAAAAGACGGCCGGGAAGAAATATATCAATTGGGATGACATGTTGGTTGAAAGATTTCAGACAAAATTCAAACTTTGTGTTCATTTGGGAGACAGGTAGTAACATGGTGGGGTGGGGGCAAGAAGGAGGGGAGGAGACTGTGTATTTGGAGGCCACAGTCAATTTAAGAATCAGTTGAAACAGGTTTTACAATTGGCCTCTCATGACTCAGTTCAGTTAAACTGCATCAAGAAGATTGGCTGACAAAAACCAGTGGGCACAGTTCAGGGCAGTCAGCAGCAGGAACCACTAGAGCAGACTGGGCGGCAGCAGGTGGTCTGGCAGCAGGTGGGGCGGCAGCAGGTGGTCTGGCAACAGATGGGGCGGCAGCAGGTGGTCTGGCAGCAGGTAGGCCTGCAGCAGCTAGAGCCACAGCTGGAGCCACAGCAGGAGCCACAGCAGGAGGGGCGGCAGCAGCTGGACACACAGCAGCTGGGGCGGCAGCAGGTGGTCTGGCAACAGGTAGGCCTGCAGCAGCTGGAGCCACAGCAGGAGCCACAGCAGGAGGGGCGGCGGCAGCTGGACACACAGCAGCTGGGGCGGCAGCAAGTGGTCTGGCAGCAGGTGGGGCGGCAGCAGCTAGAGATGCAGCAGGTAGGCCTGCAGCAGCTGGAGCCACAGCTGGAGCCACAGCAGGTAGGCCTGCAGCAGCTGGAGCCACAGCTGGAGCCACAGCAGGGGCGGCAGCAGCTGGAGCCACAGCAGGAAGGGCGGCAGCAGCTGGGCACACAGCAGCTGGGGCGGCAGCAGGTGGTCTGGCAGCAGCTGGGGCGGCAGCAGGTCTCCTGGCAGCAGCCTTGGCCACAGCCCTGGTCAGAGCACACGGATCCACAACAGGAGTTGACCATGGTGTCAGAGGGTGGAGGTTCGGAGTGAGTTTTCAGGAAGGTGGGTTGGAAGGTTTGGAAGTCTGCTCGCCCCAGGTCCCCTTTTATACCCTGCTAAGGGCCGCTGTCATCAGAAGCTGTGCTCTTTCCTTGTCCTGTTTGTCCTAATTAACAGGTGATTAGGAAATTAGCCAGGTTTGTTTTCCTGGCTACCCTTTCAAGATGGATGGGAAACATTGTTTCCTTTTCCTGATGGGTTAGGATTCCTCACTTCAGCTCTTCCTGGATCTTCTCTTATGTGTCTTTCTTGCTTCATCTTCTTTAAAGAAAGCTGTCATGTGATTTATGCATTTAGAGCATGTATGTGTGTCTCATGTTGCACAGCCCAACATGTCTCCCTTTGGGTGATAATGAGCCACATTCCTTTTGGCGACTTAGGGGGATACAGCTGCATTTTAGCTTGATGTCTCATTCATTGTGGGGTCAGGTGGGCAGAGAAATGTTGAATGTGAATCAGGGCATTATTGGCATGAGAATATAACTCTTAGGATATTTCCTCTCCCCACTGTGCATCAGGGACCATTTTCTAGATTTTCTGATGAGAAACATTAGCATGAGATCTCTCTTAACAAGGTTTTAAGTGCACCATAATGTGCTGTTGGTTTAAACACAATATTGTACAGCAGATCTCTAAAACTTGTGTGTGTGGGGTTTTTTTTGTATAACGGAAACGTTCTGTCCATTGGACAACTACCCATTTCTTCCTCCTCTCACCCCTGGAAACCACCATTTTATTCTCTTTTATGAAAAAAATTGACTCTCTTAGATATCTTATATAAGTGGATTCTTGCAGTATTTTTTCTTCTGTGACTGACTTGTTTCTCTTAGCATTATGTCTTCCAGGTCCATCCATGCTATCACAAATAGCAGGATTTCCTTTTTTTGTTGTCTTTTGTTAATCCTCACCCCAGGATATTTTCCCATTGATTTTTAGGGAGAGTAAAACAGAGAGGGGAAAAACAGAAAGAAACATGGATGTGAAAGAAATACATTGATTGGTTACCTCCTGCATGAGCCTGACTAGGGCCATCCCGGGGAAGAGTCTGCAGCCAAGGTACCTGCCCTTGACCCGAATTGAACCTGGAACTCTTTGGTCCACAGGCCGATGCTCTCTCCACTGAGCCAAACTGGCTAAGGCTGGCAGGATTTCCTTTTGAAAGGCTGAATAATAGACACTTTTATTACTGTATCAACATTGACATTCCGAGTATAACGACAATATTGGTTGGCAGTAGATGTGGATGTACAGCCTATGAAACACTTCTTTTTCATTACAAACTGCTTCAGTCTTTCTTATAGATTTAAAGTGGATAGGCATAGACCAGCACTTCTCAATCTCTTCTACTGGATGCCAGGAGTAACATGGCTCGTACTGATGATGGTACACCTGGGGAAGAGGTGCTGAGAGGGGATACAACGTTAAATCAGTTCTCCCCCAGATTTAAATATAGTCAGAGCTCCCCAATTCACATGCCATGTGCTTTGATAACTACTCATCTAGATCTGAGAAAGGCTCTGACATTTCATCCTGTGGTATTTATTTATTTATTTTTAAATATATTTTTATTTCAGAGAGGAAGGGATAGGGAGAGATAGATAGATAGATAGATAGATGATAGATAGACAGACAGATAGATAGATAGATAGATAGATAGATAGATAGATAGATAGAAACATCAATGATGAGAGAGAATCATTGATTGGCTGCCTCCTGCACGCCCCATACTGAGGATCGAGCCTACAACCCGGGTATATGCCCTGACCGGGAATCAAACTGGTGGCTTCTTGGTTCCTGGGTTGACACTCAACCGCTGAGTCACACCTGGCTGGGAAATCCTGTGGGATTTAGTGTCTTGTGCAAGGATGTCTACAGATTTTTGCTTCGTGATTTTGTCTTTCACCATATTCAACCTCCCTTACCTTATGGCTTCCAGATATTTTGATGAAAATACTCTCATTTTATGAGAAAATTCTCAACCAAGTTGAGATGTCCGTGGTTCTGTTCTCAAGATGACTAGTTCCAGACAGGAATGGCTACCCAGAAACTATCCTGAAGTTGAAACTGATGCCTATTTGGCAGAACATAATATAAAAACTGATTTTATAGTAACTGTCCTTCTTTTTCCCACGTTTCCTTGACTCTGAAGGGGGAATGTGTATAAAGAGCCAACTGAACTGTCACTGCTCCTCATTCTGAGGAACCCTAGTCGGCTAGTCCAGTGGTCGGCAAACTCATTAGTCAACAGAACCAAAATCAACAGGACTTCTTCAAAATAGACTCGCCCAGGCCAAAAACTGACTTCTGCGCATGGGCCACAAAGTTTCAATTGCACTGTATGTGCGCCCGCACGTGGTGTTTTGTGGAAAAGCCACACTCAAGGGGCCAAAGAGCCGCATGTGCCTCGCAAGCCGCAGTTTGCTGACCAGGGGCTAGTCGAATGGTAGCTGAATGTGAGGGATTGACAACCCCCCCTGTAATAGGCTGATATCAGGTAAGTGGGTGTCTCATAGAATCAAATTTGACTCACCATGGTGAGTAAGGTTATGGAATGACGGCCTCTGTAGACAGTCAGTGGAGGGCTTGAATTGTAAGCTGGTGTTACCGAGAAAGAATGAAAATCCAGATACAGGAGATTGGATGAAATGGGTTTGAGGATCCCTTTCTACCTTAAGCAGCTTAAACATCTCATAAGCCAAACTCCTTATGTTGCTTTTAAAATTCCTGGCCAGTTTCCACTTCTGCCCTGGCTCAAATTTCCAGGTGGACACAGCCTGGATGATGACAACGTGGGCTCCTGATTGGACCTCTGCTGGGAGGTGTGGCTGGTGTGCTGGGCCTGCATCATCATAACTCTGATGAGCCCACACAGCATCTTATTGGAAAGGTCCTGAACCTCTTCTTCTGTCACAGAAAGCTGAGGGAACAAATGCAGATTCAAGTTGTTATGGGGTGAAGGCTTTGGGAGCCCTATTATGGAATCTGAAGAAAATTCCAAGGTTTCTATATGACCTGGAATTTGGGAAAAATAATGTCTCCATGAGTCTTTATGACAGACCTACTGATGACTCAGCTGCAGTCACATTTATTTGTATTAATTGGCTATATTTTTTCCTTCGTGGTGTGTGTGTGTGTGTGTGTGTGTGTGTGTGTGTTGCTTTGTTGTTGCTGTGTTGCTTAGGATAAGCTTAACACTATGTTTGAAAATCCCTCCTGATCTCTTTTAGAACTTTTAACAGTTTCGTTTTTATAATGAGTTTTCACTCTATTGAAGTTTGTTTTGGTTTAATGAATGTAGTATCTCTCCTTCCTTTCCTTCTTTCTTTATCCAGTTAACTAGCTGACCTATACCATTTTAAAAATAATTCTTCCCTTACAGAGTGATTTTAAACTGCCACCTTTTTTGTACTTAATTCCTATCGGCTTTTGGGTCTATTTCAGGACTCTATTCAATCCAGTTTTTATTTGAGAAATACAGAGGTTCTTGCAGATATGATATAAAATCTGAAAATTCTAGTCTGTTGCCTTGAAGTCAGAAACATATATGCTTTAAAAAAATTATGTTGTGTTAAATATAAGAGTACAACATAAAGATATACCCCTTAGAAAATTTTAAGTATACAAAACAGTATTGTCAGCCATATGCAAAACTCATAGACCAGGGAAGGATTGGAGAATTTTGCCACTTTTTGGGTGTGTTTTCCTTTCCTTTCCTTTCCTTCCTTTCTTTCTTTCTTTCTTTCTTTCTTTCTTTCTTTCTTTCTTTCTTTCTTTCTTTCCTCTTTCTCTCTTTCTTTCATTTTCCTTTTTTGTAATAGTACTTTAAATATAACATTTCTCATGTACATTTTTCCACTTATGCCATTTTCTTAGTATTTTATTCACATTATTCATATTGATGTGAATTTGTTGTTTCAATTAATGTTTTTCAAACCTTTTAAAAAATACTTTCTTGTCTGGAAGCTCACTGTATTTATATAAATCAGGGAAAACGGAGCCACTCCAGGTGGAGGGAGATGGCACAGCTCCCAGTCCACAGGCTAGCAACATATGAGACAGTGTTTTTCCAATCCTTTTTGAATAAAGACTGCCTTCATAAAAATATAAACATTATGCTTTCATTTACTCCTCCCCTCACTTTGTCTTGTCTTATGTGTCTGTGAGCTGGATGTTCCCCTTGAATTTTCAGACTGGACACATTTTATTTTTAGGAATCAATCCTTATATATTATCTTCTCCAATAGAATAGAATCCTCTTTCTCACCATTATTACCAACATACTCTACTTAACATATGTCTTTTTATTAAATCCAAGATTTCATTGTGAGTTACCTGAGGGATAGGAACTGGGTCTCATTCAACTTACAAGCTTCCCGGAGCCCAGTAGCACAAGGACCTTGCTAAGTGGTTCATAATTCAGTTTAGTTAAAAGGATGTTCTTGTCTTCTCTCAATAAACTTGCTGGCAGACAATGTGGGCAATCTGGCTGGAGAAAGACTAATTATTTGGCATTTTCTTTGATACTAGTGGCCTGGTGCACGAATTCATGCACATTGAAGGAAATTAATTAGAAGAAATATTTTAATATCGCTATTTGCCCTTTCTCTATAATAGAAGTGTCAACCAAATTCACGATTGACAGTGACAGATCGAAACACATGCGTGCGATTGGCGCCAGCGAGAGCTTTATATGTGTCGGCATGTGCGAGTCCACTTAGCCTTTTATAGATATAGAATAAACTTGCTTAATTAGACCTGCTTTATGATGTAGGAAAACTTTTTCCAGCCTAGTGAAGCACCCCAACTTCTCTTTCAGGTAATTGTCAGCAACACAGCAGTAAATGTCAACATGAAGCAGATTATTATTGTAAATCACGCAGGGAGAACAAAGGGTAAATATTTAACTGTAGCAGTGTTTGACTGTATTCTGCGCAGTGAGAAAACCTGAAGTCATTTTCAAGGTCCACTATTTCTTACTTCTTTTCAGTCAGGTCAAGTTTCTAAGCTTTCTAAATCTCCGTTTTCTGGCTAATGAAAAGAAAATAGGATTCCCCCGAGTCTCCTATCTACCTACTCCAGGACTTCTGTGAGGATCAAATGAGATGAGGCACGGGAAAACACTTCACAGACATTTGGTTAAAGTGTAAAATGTTTCCACCTGGCTATAAAGCAAGTCATGTTCCTGGACTGCAAGGAGGCTAGTTGTCGCTAGGGAGAGGAAGCTGGGCATTGTTATGTGACATCATTACCAGGCACCTACAGCCATTGTTTCTGGGCTGGTCTGGGCTGTGGGCGCATTTTGCACCATGGGGTCTCATCAGCATCGGCTGCAATTTGGTGGGGCATCATTCCAGGGTGGTGGCAAGGACTGTGTCCCACTTGGGGGAAGCCGAGTGTTGTGGGCATCAGGTCCAAAGTACCGTTTATTGTTCAATGGCCTGGCGCGAGGGAAAGGAACCCGGGCATTGCTACATGATGTCATTACCCAGACGGACACTTAGCATATTAGCCTTTTATTTATATAAGCTAGAGGCCCGGTGCACATAAATTTGTGCACTCGGGTGGGGGGGGGGCTCAGCCTGGCCTGTGCCCTCTCACAGTCTGGGACCCCTCGAAGGATGTCCACCTGCTGGCTTAGGCCCGCTCCCTGGAGGATCGGGCCCAAGCTGGCAGTCAGACATCCCTCTGGGAGCCCGGCAGCCCTCGGGGAATGTCTACTTGCCAGCGGGGACCAGGCCTAAGCTGCAGTCGGACATCCTTAGCGCTGCTGAGGAGGCGGGAGAGGCTCCCATCACCACCACTGTACTGGCAGCCATCAGCCTGGCTTGTGGCTGAGCAGAGCTCCCCCTGTGGGAGCACACTGACCACCAGGGGGCAGCTCCTGCATTGAGCGTCTGCCCCCTGGTGGACAGTGTGTGTCATAGTGACCAGACATTCCCAGTCGTTCTGCTGTTAGGGTCAATTTGCATATTACCATTTTATTATATAGGATAGAGGCCTGGTGCACGGGTGGGGGCCAGCTGGTTTGCCCTGAAGGGTGTCCTGGATCAGGGTGGGGGTCCCGCTGGGCTGCCTGGCCAGCCTGGGTGAGGGGCTGATGGGTGTTTGCAGGCTGGTCACACCCCCTTCAGGGTGGGGGTCCCCACTAGGGTGCCTGGCCAGCCTGGGTGAAGGGCTGATGGCTGTTTTCAGGCTGGTCAAGGCCCCCCCCAGTGGGGACCCTCACCCCATGGAGGTTTGGCCAGCCTGGGTGAGGGGCTGATGGCTGTTTTCAGGCTGGCCACACCCCCTTTAGGGTGGGGGGTCCCCACTGGGGTGCCTGACCAGCCTGGGTGAGGGGCTGAGGGCCGTTTTCAGGCTGGCCAAGCCCCCTGGCGATGGAAGCTCCCAACCTCTCCTTTTTTTCTTTCTTTCTTTTTTTTTTTAATTCTGGAATTTATTTACCTTCTATAATTGAAACTTTGTTGCCTTCAGTGGAGCTCAGAGCCGGCTCCTGCTTGCTCCAGCTCAATGGCTACGGCCAGCTGAAAGCAGGTATCTGGGTTTATTTATCTTCTATAATTGAAACTTTGTTGCCTTCAGTGGAGCTCAGAGCCGGCCATGAAGCTTGGCTTCCTCCATCACTAGAGAAACCAAGCCTCCTGCTCGCTTCAGCTCCATGGCTGCCGGCCACCATCTTGGTTGGGTTAATTTGCATATAGTCGCTCTGATTGGTGATGGGCGTGGCTTAAGGCGTAGCAAAGGTATGGTCAATTTGCATGTTTGTCTTTTATTAGATTAGATAGGCTTTGATTGATATATGCAAAATCAGTTTTTCTGTGCTCATAACAATTATCCAAACTCATCTCCAATTCATAATCAACACTAAAAAATAACTAAAGGCCACAAATGTTTTGATGCTAGGAGAAAAAGTATTTATTGAGACATGGTTGCTCTACTGCACACATTCAGTGTGAAGGTGAAGCCTACCCATGAAGTAGTAGACATTTGGTCATTTGACAGAATGTCTGCTTGGAGGTTTTGTGTGGTATTTAGTTTAAGTTGTTACTTTTTAAATAGTTGCTTGGTGGCAGAGGTTAATAAACATAGTAACAGATTAGAAAAGGGCCGGGTGCTGTGGATAAAGGAAATGAGAACGAGATTGATGCACTGATAAGTTGACTCAGGGCTGGTGGTGAAAAATGTAGTTCAACAACAAGAGGAGGATCCACAACAGACAGGGCGACAGCAGGTTGTCTGGCAGCAGGTGGTCTGGCAGCAGACTGGACGGCAGCAACTGGACACACAGCAGCTGGGCCTGCAACAGCTGGAACCACAGCAGGAGGGGCGGCAGCAACTAGAAGTGCAGCAGCTGGGGCGGCAGCAGCTGGACACACAGCAGCTGGGGCGGCAGCAAGAAGAACCACAGCAGGAGCCACAACAGCTGGGGCGGCAGCAGGTGGTCCTGCAGCAGGTGGTCTGGCAACAGGTGGGGCGGCAGCAGCTAGAGATGCAACAGGTAGGCCTGCAGCAGCTGGAGCCACAGCAAGAGGGGCGGCAGCAGCTGGACACACAGCAGCTGGGGCGGCAGCAGGTGGTCTGGCAGCAGCTGGGGCGGCAGCAGGTGGTCTGGCAGCAGCTGGGGCGGCAGCAGGTCTCCTGGCAGCAGCCTTGGCCACAGCCCTGGTCAGAGCAGGTGGAACCACAAGAGTTGACCATGGTGTCAGAGGGTGGAGGTTCTGGGTGAGTTTCCAGGAGAGTGAGTTTCCTGAATCTCCTTGCTCAGGCCCTCTTTTATACCCCGTTGAAGCAATTTTTTCCTTGTTATTGTTTATCTTAATAGGCAAGAAATTTTTCAATTAGGTAATTATAATCATTTTTTTCTTGCAAAGTGAGATAGAATGCATTCTTCCTTTCTATGATGTATCTTCACTCTAATCTTTTCTTCAAATCAACACTTGTGTTTCTTCCTTGTGTGTATCATCTAATTTTCAGGACTGCAGCTCTCTGCTCCCATCGGCTGGAATGAGACTCACCATTTGTTGCTAAGTGTCCATATGTTTCTCTTTTCCATGACTCAGCCTAGGCCTAAACTGTGAGTCATGAGTTTAGGACACAGACGAATGGGAATAAAATAATTCTCAGAATGATATATTGAGGGATCCCAGAGAGGAGTAGGAGACCTCCCCCCCAACCTCCACCCCCTCACCATGAATGATTCTTGAGCAGTGAGAAAAGGTATGGCTCTAGGTGCAGACTGGTGATTAGTGCACTGAGAAAGGAATCCCAAGTAATGCATTTTGGCAGATTTCTTCATGTTGTTGTGACTTCTTGTTGGCAGTATCACTGTTTAGCACAAGAAATTATCATATCTTTATCATATCTCTTCTCTATGAAATAACCAAATGACGCATATCCCCTGTAATGAAGCCTAGAAATCTATATTTTTCAGAAACTGGCTAAGATGTTCTGGGAAGGTGCCCAGGAGGGCCCAGGGCCATGACCT
The DNA here is from genome assembly GCF_964212035.1 of Myotis nattereri. Lineage (NCBI taxonomy): Eukaryota > Metazoa > Chordata > Mammalia > Chiroptera > Vespertilionidae > Myotis > Myotis nattereri. Next base: position 49,066,795 of record NC_138091.1, read on the forward strand.
TCTCTCCTAATTCCTTGCTGGTGCAATTCCATTGATAAGAATAAGCCTAAAATTGAATTTGCTGAGACTTTCTCTTCTCAAGAAGATAGAACAGGAAGAGCACTCTGTGGCATCATAAGCCAATGTTTTTAAACGAGGCGGGAAAGACTTGGGAGCAAATGTGAGTCAAAGAATTTGAATAGACATGTGTACAAAAATGATATACAAATGGCTTATAAGCCCATACAAAGATGCTCAACATAATTAGTCATTAGGGAAATGTAAATCAAATTACAATACACCACTCTATGGCCACTAGGACTTAAGAGGAAGATAATAACAAGTATTGGTGAGTGATGCGGGCAGTGAAAAAATTCACAACTGAGAGAAGAGATAGATGCAGAGAGAGGGAGTTTATTTTACTTTCCAAGCGAGGAAAAGGACGGTGCATTGTTTATCAATACAAGGCAAGAAACAAAGTCAAGCTTCCCCTTTAGAAAAGTAATGGCTGTGGTTGCTAGGTGATAAGGAAGGGAGGCGGATTTGGGGCTGAAGTTGAGTAGACATCAGGGCTGTTGTCTTGAAAAGTTAGTTTGTTTGTTTTTTAGGAGACAGTCCTGCAGATGTCCAAGGGAGGTGTCCTTTTTATTTTTAATATATATATATGTATATATATGTGTATATATATGTATATATATGTATATATATATGTATATATGTGTGTGTGTATATATATGTATATATGTATATATATGTGTGTGTATATATATGTGTGTGTGTGTGTGTATATATATATATATATACATATATATATATATATATATATGTATGTATATATTTCAGAGAAGAAGGGTGATGGAGAAAGAGATAGAAACATCAATGATGAGAGCGAATCATTGGTTGGCTGCCTCCTGCACAACCCCCACTAGGCATGTGCCCTGACCGGGAATCAAACCATGGCGTCCTGGTTCATAGGTCACACTCCACCACTGAGCCACGCCTGCTGCCCCCAGGGAGGTGTGTTATTAGTATTTTTCCCAAGCCTATAAAACATGCTTAGAGCAAAAGTTATGAAGAGTTCAAAAGAGACTTGTTTTAACGGGAGGGGAGAAGGGAACTTTCTATTAAGTAAAAACTCCTTGATGTGAGTTATCCCTGAGTTGTAAAAACAGCAGGGAGAGGGGGAAGGCAAGAATATAGCCTTTAGAGTAGCTTATCTTGTCTTGCGGCTTGAACAGAGGGACTGTTTGAATCAGAGGAGCTAATAATCTTGGGTTTTAATTACCATGTGCTTTTCATAAATTGTGGAAAGCCACAGCAAAGAAAAAGAAAAGCTTTTTTTTTTTTATGCCCTTACAATGAGCATGTGCAGAAGTTGACACCTTTATACATTGCTGGTGGGATTATAACATGGTGCACTGCTTTGGAAAATAGTTTGTCAATTTCTGAGAAATTAACCATAGAGTTATCATGTAGAGACCCTGCAATTTGCTCCTAGATATATCAAAGCAGAGGAAACAACCCAAATGTCCATCAACTAATGACTGTATAAACAAAATGTAGAATAATGGACAAAATTATGTGTCCATTTAAAATTTTTTTATTGAGTTAGTGAGTTATAAGAATTCTTTATATATCCTTGATACAAGTCCATTTTCCGATATGCCTTCTTTATTTCCTTCTAGTGCATTAAGTGGATATTTTCTAGTGTAACATTTAAATTCCTTTAATGAATTGTGTGTATGAACTTTATATTATAATTTTGTTTATCCAGATGAATTATTTGTCAATAAAAAGGAAGTAAATATTGACACATGTTACAATGTGGATGAACCTTGAAAACAACACACTAAGTAAAAGAAGTCAGTTATGAAAGACCACATATTGTATGATTCCATGTATATGGAATGTCCAGAGAGGCCAATCTAAGTAGAAAGTAGATCAGTAGTTGCCTACAGCTGGGGTGGAGGTTGAGGACATGGGGAGTGATTGCTAATGGATATGAAGTATCTTCTCAGGGAGATGAAGATGTTCTAAAACCAGATGTGGTAATAGCTGCCCAACCTGCTTAGATTCTAAAAACATTGAACTATACTTTAAAAGTGGTGAACTTGATGGTTTTAATTACATCTCAATAAAGCTCTTTAAAAAGCAATAATAAACACATTAGTTATCAGAATAAATATGAATGGGATAAAATCTCAAATAAAAAGATAGTGATGACTCAGAACCACACAAATATTCCGAACTGATTTTTTTATTTTTTTTACAAAGGAAGCAAAAGAAGAAGAAAATTTTAAATGCATCACAAACTTAAATGTAAAATGATAAAACTTTGAGAAGAAAACATAGGGAAAAAAATCTTTTTTTAAAATATATTTTATTGATTTTTTACAGAGAGGAAGGGAGAGGAATAGAGAGTTAGGAACATCGATGAGAGAGAAACATTGATCAGCTGCCTCCTGCACACCCCCTACTGGGGATGAGACTGTAACCCAGGTACATGCCCTTGATCGGAATCGAACCCGGGACCCTTCAGTCCGCAGGCCGATGCTCTATCCACCGAGCCACACCGGTTAGGGCGGGGAAAAAGTCTTTGTGATCTTGGACTAGGCAAAGAGTTCTTACTATTGACAATAGTAAGAGTACAATCCATAAAAGGAAAAATTGATAAACTGAACTTCATTGAAATTAAAAAATTGATAAACTGAACCATTGAAATTAAAAACCTTTGATCTGTAAGGTGTGCTGTTAAAAGGATGAAAAGACAAGGTACAGATTGGGAGAAAGTATTTATAAACCACATATCTGACAGAGCACTAGTACCTAGAATATATAAAGAACTCTCAAACTCAACAGAAAAAAAAAATTAAACAAAGTAGAGCATGGGTGAAGACATGGAGAGACATTTCACTGAAGAAGATATATAAATGGCAAATGAGCACATGAAAAGATGTTCAATATCATTAGCCATTGGGGAAATGCAAATTAGAGCCTTGATGAGATATCACTATAAACCTATCATCATAGCTTAAATAAAAGATAGGTAACACCGAATGCTAACGAGGATGTGGAGAAGCTATATCACTGTATAATACTGATGTAGATGTGAAATGATGTAGCTATTCTAAAAAACAGTTTGTCAGGTTCTTTTAAAACAAAACATGCAATTACCATATAACCTGGAAACTGCAAACTTGGACATTTCTACCAGAGAAGTGAAGACTTTGTTCATACAGTGAATGTTTGTACTAATTCTGTTCATAACAGCCAATGAATGGATACAACCCAGATTCTCTTCAATGAATGAGTGATTAAGCTGTGGAACATGCATACTACAGAATACTTCTCAGCAACAAAAGAGAATAAACTATTAATACTCAACAACCTGGATGACTCAATAGAAAATTATGTTGAGTGAAAAATGCCATTACCATATGCTGGACCTGCGAACATGGGGTTTCTCCACCTTCGCAGCCAAGTCAGGCCGCCTCAGTAGCCGAGGCACCAGAAATCCTTAGCCACAGCTTAATTCAGAGCACATGAAGCTGTCTCAGGGGCCCTCATTGCTGCCAGTGAAAGAAAGAGGCTCTTTCTTTTTAAAAGTTATCCAAATATGGAAATTTCTAAGTGTTCAAAATATTATGCACCCGATTCAGCTTTGCTCCACTGATACACATGATGGCGTCATTATTGTCCCTTTTGTTCCTCCGTTTACCCTCCTTGGCATTTGTAGTTCTAAACTGCAATTCAAAGCAATCTATTTTAGTTGTCAGACTAACTGCTTTTTCTTTACCAGTAAATGTAAATATAGTGTCCCCAGAGCAGGCTTGCTGTCGGGCCGGCCAACAAATCTGGAGCCCAGCCTGGGAAAGATCATGCCAGTTCTAGTTGAGCCCGTTCCCTGCTACTGAAAATACGTGCCTGTGTGGAGTTGCTTGCTACTAAAAGTTTTGTGTGACACAGATGAAAGCCTTGTTAAAATATTCAAAATGTGTTAAAATGTGTTTTGAATTCATCATCTTTGTTTCATCAATAACATGCTCTGTCTTCAGAGATGCATTTCAATATAAGTAGCATCAACAGAGGAAAGTTAGTGACAATGGCTCTGGCCTCTTCTCCAAACTAGCTTAAACTAGCATATGACCAGAGGATGTACTCTGTCTTTAAAAAATGATGATTCATAGTTAATAATTCTTTTGATGTTGACTATCTTTCCCATTTCTGGAAATAAGTTCTTATAGGTTATCTTTTAATTAGGAGAACAATTCTATCATTTATTTTCAGAAAAATTCATAATACTTAGGAAACCCTTCTTTCTTTGGCAATTGTCCATGGTCATGAAGAAATGTCATAGAAAATAACCGTGGACCCCTGGAAGGTTGGCAACCGCTGATATAGATCAATGGGGGGAAAATTGATTTTTTAAAAAGGTATCAAATTAATATGCAGAGAAAGTGTGGTCTTTTGAACAAATGATGCTGAAACAGCTAAATATCCAAACAAAACAAAAAAAAAAATCCACTTGGGCCCATATTTCATATGTTATACAAAATCAACTCAAAATGTATTATGCATCTAAATGTAAAGCCTGAAACTATAGAACTTCTAGAGAGAAACATAGGGAAAAGTTCTGCAGAGCTTCTAGCCCCCACCCTCACCTGATTACAGAGCCACTCATGTGCGAGCCAATTTTGTAAAGATGCTGCTAGTTTGCATCAGCCCTTGTCTGTACTAAGTTCCCTCCAAGACTGTCAGCTATTCATCTCCAATTTTATCTTTAATTGTAAATTCTCTGTTGTGGAAAAGAATACAATAGATCTTGGTTATGGGAATTAGAATCATATGGAAGAGTCTTCAAATTCTGTTCTGCTGCTCCCTAGCTGTGTGTTGCTGGGGGCGGGGGGTCATGCAGGATATATTTATGCACCCTCATGAATGTGTCTCATATATGGTGTCATCTCCTTTTGTCTATTGCTTTCTTTTTCCCACTTCCATCCTAAATAGTATATCCACCCATGGATTAATCTGGAATTCTTTCTTTCTCTTTTTCAGCCTCCTTTACTATATCAGCCAGTCTGTAGGCATATACCTTCTTTAAGAAATCATCATTCTTACATTGTCAAAGGGTATCACAAACACATATTTTATTCCTAATCCTTAGTAGTAAAGAATGGTTTATTTGCCTTTTCTTTTTTCTCGTAATTGGGATTTGCCTCTTGTTTATGCCTATATTCCCAACTTAACAGAAGCTTTATCTCAAATTTACAAATTAAACCTCCAGACCGAGGTGCTAGCAAGAAGCTATGGCACATCAGGAGGGTAGTGCTGACCTACATGACTCAAGCGCGATTGGTCTACAACTCCATTTATCCCTGCAGAAACCTAATGGAATATGATATGTAATCATGGCATTCCTTAAATTTTATCAATTAGTAGCCCCAACAGTAGCTATTATACCCCATATGGAATTTTTTCTAAAATAGATCAACAACTTCTGGTCTAAGTGGAAAGTGAACACACTCCCAGTGGAAAGAACTGTGAGCAGTACATCTAGTTGTAAATTTTGCTTAGAAGAAAAGTGGATGAGGAAGTGATGTTCATGGGCTGTTGGGAAGTGGCGAAAAGCATGGGTGATTGGTCTGAGGCCTGGAAGGAGCAAGATTGAAAGATTGGAGATACAGAGATTTGAAGAATCATGTAGCTATAACTAGGTGTGTGGACAGAAAGTGTTCCTTCTTTGTGTCCCATATCAGTGCCCACAAGAGTATCCACCACTCAGGAGGCACTGGACAATCAGGAGTTCGGGATAACTCATCCCGTCTCCCTCCTCTGGTGCCCCAGTGCTTCCATGATAGACCACAAACAAAGGAGCCCTGGTGGCAGGGACCCAGGCTTTGTGAGGAACCAGACACATGCGCCCCCTCCCACCACAGTTGCCTCTACTGAAAGTGCTACTTGTCAGCAGCAGGGACTGATGACGAGCCTTTAATATGGTAACATCCCTCTTAAAAACTCATTGAAGCAAGTTGGTTTAAAGTTGGGGATTGTAATGTAGGGTCTATGTTTTGTGAAGAATTACTTAACTCCTTTTTGCTTTAAAACAGGGACGCGGGAGAAGGAGACCACACACAAAGTACATGATGCCAAGAACAAGTCCTGATAAACAAGCCTGTCTTAAGAGGACACGATGGATGCTCAAAATTACTTGATGCGGATGAATTGCATGCGGGGGTGTCCAGATCCTGAGAGAATGAAAGTTTCCCTGCATTCGTGAGAGCTCTTCAGCGCCATCATTGCCCGCTAACTGATACTCACCACCACCCTCACTGAAACAGCCATGGCTCGCCGAGGTGTGGGACCCTGACTGGGGAAGAACTCTGTAGACACAGAGGTAACTGCATATATGGGAAATGATTTTATCCATTGTCAAAGGAGACACTCAAGTGCACAGCTTGCTGGTGGTTAGTCCCAGGTTCATCTCTACTTGTCCCGATATGGGAATGTAAGTGCCCTTGAGAGGAGCAGGAAGCCCGGTCTTCGAACTCCTCGGTCCATTTTTAGCTACATTGTACAGTGAAATGTTCTCATCTGAACAAATTGAGGATATAACTAGTGAGAGGCTGTTGTGAGGCTCAAAATGGAAATGCATACGGTATGCAATAAGTGTATAGGTCTCACTATCAGGAATGCTGTGTAATAAAACAAAATGCAACTGGGGATGAATAAGGCTACAGGATTTATTAAGAAATATAGGAGAGAATTCCTGCATTTACAAAGACAGTTCAAAGTGATCATGAAAATAAAAAAGCAGGATATAAGAACCATGAGTATATTGAAAAAGTAACATGATTATGAAGAATGCTATTAAGACCAGCAGCAGAAATCCAAGGAGAATTAATGAGAGTTTGTTTTCCTAAGTTACTCGGAGGTTAGACTCCACATTGAGGATGCACGAAGCTGGCACATGATCCACAAGACATAAGAAATGATCAGGGTGATGTCCTCTGCACTCTGTCGGGAAAATTGACAAATTTGTTAACAGGCAAATGAGTCACAAAAATTTTGGTGACCACATGCTGGCTTTCAGCAACATTTGGAAGTGAATTTATTTCCAAAATTGCAAGTCAGTTCACAGAAGGTGTTGCGTGCATATGGTGACACTTAAGTCAGGGTGATCAGCAGCAAGAAGGCTGGCAGCAGGTGGATCCACAGCATGGGCGGCAGCAAGGCTGGCAGCAGCTGGACACACAGCATGGGCGGCAGCAAGGCTGGCAGCAGCTAGACACACAGCATGGGCGGCAGCAAGGCTGGCAGCAGCTGGACACACAGCATGGGCGGCAGCAAGGCTGGCAGCAGCTGGATCCACAGCATGGGCGGCAGCAAGGCTGGCAGCAGCTGGACACACAGCATGGGCGGCAGCAAGGCTGGCAGCAGCTGGATCCACAGCATGGGCGGCAGCAAGGCTGGCAGCAGCTAGACACACAGCATGGGCGGCAGCAAGGCTGGCAGCAGCTGGACACACAGCATGGGCGGCAGCAAGGCTGGCAGCAGCTGGATCCACAGCATGGGCGGCAGCAAGGCTGGCAGCAGCTGGACACACAGCATGGGCGGCAGCAGCAGCTGGGCCGGCAACAGCTGGATCCACAACAGCTGGACCCACAGCAGGTGGGCTGGCAGCAAGGGGAGCAGCACATGGTGTCAGGTGTAGAAGGTGAGTTTCAGTTCAGAGGTGAGTTTCTCAGGTTCTGAGGACTTCTTCCGTTCTGGGGGTTTTATACACTGGGCCCCCAATGTTGGGACCAATCAGTACGATTTTCCTTGTTTTTGTTTATGTTGTTTTGTTAATCACAGAGAAATTGTCAAGGAGGAAGTTGTTCCTACGTGATATGAATCTTTAGGAAATAAGTGTTTAATGTGTTCCTTAATTGAGAATAAGTCACAGAAACTTTTTCAGATAAAAGGAAGGTGGTCACATAATCATTCCTGCTTTGGTCATATTGTGGTCATATGAGAGAGTCCCTCGTGGCCTCATGAGGGTCAGTGCATGTGTTTTGTGTATTCGGCTGTGCTTAGATTGGGAAGTATCCCTGTGTGAGGGACATGATGCTGGTATGTTCATGGGGTTAAATTGACTCCTGAGTCCTGAGTCCAAGACTGTTTGCCCACAAAAGCCTGATTCAAGATTGTGACAGGAATCTCTCTGGAGCCACCCACCCCACCTGTGTATCCAGGTTGGATCACAGACACTTGGGTAGAGGATGTTTGGCATATTCTCTTGCATATGCACAGCAGAACCAAAGCAGGTGGGAGGAAACAGAAGCTGGGACTGAGAAAGCCTCAAACATTTCACTTCCTGGGTGACCAATGGTCCTGATTGCCCAGGACTAAGGGGTTTCCCAGGATGCGGGACTCCCCAGGGGTGTGACTGGGGCAGTTTGGGCAAACCAGGATGAGCTGGTGACTCCAGTCCTAACCTTGTTAACCTGCAGATTCAGGGACCTCATGTCACTGATTACACATGTACTGTGTTTTCTTTTTCTTTCTCATTTTCTTTAATCCCTTCCTTTCTTCCTTCCTTTTTCTTCCTTCTTCCCTCTTTTTCTTCTACTCTCTCTTCCTCCTTCTCTACCTCCTCCTTTCCTTCCTCTTCCTTCTCTTTATCCTCTTTTCCCTCATCTATCTTCTTCTCCTTCTCCTTCTGCCCTAACCCATTTCTCCCACCCACCTCCTCCTCCTTCTCATCCCCTTCTTCACCAGCACTACCGCTTCTTCATACTCTTTATTTTTCTTCTAGAAAGGGTGAGTTTACACTGAATAACACAATATTGGATGCAAGTGGAGAAAATCATAGATTATAGATGAGGTTTTGAATTCCCTACCCAGGTATCTTGGATCGTAGTGTGTTCAGGGCAATTTCTGCCAGTAGACCTGCATCTCTGTGCTTCAGGGGTATTTTCTTGCAACCACAGAAAGTTGTGCTGCCTGTGCGTGTCCCAACCACTGCTTCTGGAGAGGGTAGCAAGGAGGCAGCTCCCAAATTACTCAGTCGGATTATCCTAAAGTGTGTGCGTGCATCGTTTCTGATATTTCCTCTTAGGCATAAGCTGCATTGGCCACAATGATACTGGCTTAATGTGCCCCTTTCCTGTTTCACGTCCACACTCCCCAACCAGTGACACCTGTGCTTTCCAAGGCCACCCCATGCACTTGAATCTGTTCTTCAGAGTGCCTTCTGGGAGAAACCAAACTATGACATTTCTTTACCTCCTCAGTCTCAATATCCTCATCTGTACAATGGAACATTTATAACGGCATTGAAAATTTCTTCAAGAATTAAAGATATGTAGCTGAAGCACTGACGGCATACCCAGCAAATAGTAAGTCACCCAGAACTTGTTAGTTTCTCATTTTAATCACTCAAATACCCATCACGGACCAGCAGTCAGTAAGTTTGGTCTTAGCAGTCTCTTCTGAGCATCCCCGATGCACAGTCTCAGAAGGGAGCACAAGTCCTAGACACCAGCTTGGTGAGCTCATCAGAGGCACCAATACTGCTCCCAAGGAGGTGATCCAGGTTCCGAACTCTTCTACGTCTCTCAGACCCAGTCTCAAGCCTTACCTCAATGCATGTTCAGGCAGCATTGTTAGTTCAGGACCACTGAGCAGCCTCTGTCCAGCATGACTAGGGGGAGTGCTCAGGCTCCTCGACTTTTCTTCTTTCTCACACTATTTCAGTTCCCCTGGAGCACAGGTTTTTATTTCTCTCCAATGCTTCAGAGTTGACTCACAATACACAGGAGATGGTTCTGTTTCCATAGGAGGTTCAGGTTTTATGAATTCCTCTAAGTCATACGTGCCCATTGCTTATTTCTCAGGTCCCAACTAACTTCTCTTACTAATATTTTGATCAGAATGACAAGTTGCCTTAAAGTTGGGGAATGTAAAATGTTCTGCAGGAAATGACTTCATTCCCTTTTATTCTAGTCTATAGGTAACCCGGGAAGGAGGCCATCCAAGAATTTTATTTCCATGGAAGCGAAGAACATTTCTCTTTAGATGAGCCTCTTCCTGGTGAGGACAGTGTATATTCCCGAATATTGGATGTCCATGAAAGCATGAGTGGCGGACAGGACCTGAGACAGGAAAGAATCCTGCACGTAGGAGAGCTCTAAACTGCAGGCCTTGCTGCCCTACCTTGTAGCTGAGGTGGGGACACTGACATGGGGAGAACTTTGTAAATAGGTGTTATGTGCCTATACATACAGGAGAATATCACTTCCACTGTCAGAGACACTCAAATTAACATTGTGCTGGTGCTCAGTCCAGGCCTTTTTCTGATTTGTCTTGAGATAGACACTTAAGTGCCATTGAGCAGCAAAGCAAAAGATACAGTCTTGGGTTTGAGTCTGTCAAATCAGCTATCTAACATGACCATGTGAAATGTTCTCATGTGAGGAGTGGAGATAATTATTTTGGGGGGACTATATGAAGCTCAGAATGAATTATGCGTATGATGTGCAACATGTAAGGTAGTGCTGGTGTAAATCCATCCACCAGGATGCTGTACAATAAAACAAAACACAATATGGAATGCACATAATTTATTAAGAAATAGAGGTACAACTTCCCATAACCAGGAAGCCAAGTCCAAGTGACTGTGGAAGAATAAAGCAGGATTACAGGAACTAGGAGTGCATGGGAAAAGAAAACAGGATTGAGAAGATTTTCAGCAGTTGCAGAAAACCTATGTAACAGTTACAAGAATTCCTTTTTAAGTTACACAGAGGATGGAGACCTGGACTACGGAGTTAAAGCAGAGACCACAGCTCCATATCGAGGATGCAAGAAGCTGACACATGTTCCACACACACCGGAGGAAGAAGATTGGGGACGTCCTCTGCTTTTCATACAGCTGATTTAGAAGCTAGTATCAGGCTCACCAGTCACAGAAATTTAGGTACCGCATGCTGGTTGTCAGCCAAGTCAAGGAAATGCATTTGTTTCCAAAATGGCTGTTCAGTTAACTGATGGTTTATGAAGATGGTGGTTCTTTGACAAAGTGATCAGCAGCAGCAAGGCTGACAGCAGCTGGACACACAGCAAGGGCGGCAGCAGCAGGTAGGCCGGCAGCAGGTGGTTTTACAGCAGGTGGTCTGACACCACTTTGGACAGCAACAAGGCTGGCAGCAGCTGGATCCACTGCATGGGCTACAGCATGGCTGGCAGCAGCTGGATCCACAGCATAGGGTACAGCATGGCTGGCAGCAGCTGGATCCACAGCATGGGCGGCAGCAAGGCTGGCAGCAGCTGGACACACAGCATGGGCGGCAGCAGCAGCTGGGTCGGCAACAGCTGGACCCACAGCAGGTGGGCTGGCAGCAAGGGGTGCAGCACATGGTGTCAGGTGTAGAAGGTGAGTTTCTGGTCAGAGGTGAGTTTGTCAGATTCTGAGGAGTTCTTCCGTTCTGGGGATTTTATACACTGGGCCCCAATGTTGGCACCAGTCAGTAAGACTTTCCTTGTTTTTGTTTATGTTGTTTTGTTAATCACAGGGAAATAGGCAAAGATGAAATTCTTTCCTACCTGATATGAATGTTTAGAAAGTAAGTGTTTAATGTGTTCCTTAATTGAGAATAAGTCATAGAAACGTTTTCAGATAAAAGGAAGGTGGTCCCATCATCAGGATTGTTCCTGCTTTGATCACATTCTGGTCATATGATAGAGTCCCTTGTGGCCTCTTGAGATTCAGTATACGTGTTTTGTGTATTCAGCTTTACTTAGTTTTGGAAGTATCCCTGTTTAAATGACATGATGCTGGTATGTTCATGGGGTTAAATTGACACCATGCCTGAGTCCAAGTCTCTTTGCCCACAAAAGCCTGATTCAAGACTGTGACAGGAATCTCTCTCTGCAGCAACCCAGCCCACCTGTGTATCCAGGTTGGATCACAGACACTTGGGTAGAGGATGTTTGGCATTTCTTTGGCATATGCACAGCAGGACCAAAGCAGGTGGGTGGAAGCAGAAGCTGGGACAGAGAAGGCATCAATCATTTCACTTCCTGGGTGACAAGAGTCCTTATTGCCCAGAACTAAAGGGTTTCCCAGGATGCAGGATTCCCCAAGGGTGTGACTGGGGCAGTTTGGGTAAAACAGGAATATTTTTTACTCCAGTCCTAACCTTGTTAACCCGCAGATTTTGGGAAATCACATCAGTGACTGCACAATTACTATGTTTACTTTTTCTTTCTTTCTCATTTTCTTTGATCCCTTCTCTTTTTACTTCCTTTTTCTTTCATCTTCTCTCTCCCTTTTCCTCCTTCTCTACCTCCTCCTTCCTTCCTTGTTCTCCTCCCTCTCTTCTTCCTCCTTTTTTTTCTCCTTCTCCCTCTCTCCCTCACCTGTTCCTCCCCCTCATCCTCTCTACCTTCTACATCTCCTTCACCAGCACTACCTCTTCTTACTCTGTCCTCTTTTCTAGAAAGTGTGAGTTTACACTGAATAATACAATACTGCTTTTGGTGGAGAAAATCATAGACTGTAGATGGGTTTTTGAAGTCCCAGCGCATGGATCTTGGATCTTAGTGTGTTCAGGCCCATTTCTGCCAGTAGACTGCATCTCTGTGCCTAAGGGCTGTTTTCTTTTTTTAAAAAATTTATTTTGTTGATTTTTTACAGGGAGGAAGGGAGAGGGAGAGAGATAGATAGTTAGAAACATCGATTCAGCTGCTTCCTGCCCACTCCCTACGGGGGAGGTGCCTGCAACCAAGGTACATGCCCTTGACCAGCATCAAATCTGGGATGCTTCAGTCCGCAGGCTAAGGCTCTATCCACTAAGCCAAACCGGTTAGGGCTTCAGGGCTGTTTTCTTGCCACTACAGAAGTCATGCTGCCTGTGTGTGTCCCAACCACTGCTTCTGGAGAGGTTTATAAGGAGGCGGCTCCCAAATTGCTCAGTTGGGTTATCCTAAAGTGTGTGCTTACATCGTTTCTGATATTTCCTCTTAGGCATAAGCTGCACTGGCCACAATGATACTGGCTTAATGTGCCCCTTTCCTGTATCAGGTCCACACTCCCCCACCAGTGACACCTGCACTAACCAAGTCCACTCCATGCACTTGAATCTGTCCTTCAGAGTGCCTTCTGGGAGACACCAAACTATGACATCTCTTTACCTCCTCAGTCTCAATATCCTCATCTGTACAATGGAACATTTATACCTGAGTGGAAAATTTCTTCAAGAATTAAAGATATGTAGATGAAGCACTGAGGGCATACCCAACAAATAGTAAGTCCCTCAGAACATGCTAATTTCTCTTTTTAATCATCCGAACGCACATGAAGGACCAGCAGTCAGTAAGTTTGGTCTTGGAAGTCTCTTCTGAGCATCCCCGATGCACCGTCTCAGAATGGAGCATGTGTCCTGGATACCAGCCTGGTGAGCTCATCAGAGGCACCAATACTGCTCCCAAACAGGTGATCCAGGTTCTGAACTCTTCTACATCTCTCAGACCCAGTCTCAAGACTTACCTCAATGCATGTTCAGGCAGCATTGTTAGTTCAGGACCACAGAGCAGCCGCTGTCCAACATGTCTATAGGAGTCTCAGACTCCTCAACTTTTCTTCTTTCTCACATTATTTCAATACCCCTGGAACACAGGTTTTTATTTCTCTCAAATGCTTCAGAGTTCACTCACAATACAAAGGAGATGGTTCTGTTTCCTTAAAAGGTTCAGGTTTTATGAGTTCCTCAAAGTCATACGTGCCCATTGCTTATTTCTCTGGTCCCAACTCACTTCTCTTACTAAGATTCTGATCAGAATGACAAGTTGCCTCAAAGTTGGGGAATGGAAAATGTTCTGCAGGAGATGACTTCATTCCCTTTTGTTCTAGTCTATAGGTAACTCGGGATATAGGCCATCCAACAATTTTATTTCTGTGTAAGTGAAGAACAGTTAGTTCTCTTTAGATGAGCCTCTTCCTGGTGGGGATACTCCCGAATATTGGATGCCCATGATACGTGAGTGGCGGTCAGGACCTGAGACAGGAAAGGATCCTGCTTGTAGGAGAGCTGTAAACTGCAGGCCTTGCTCCCCTACCATGTAGCTGAGGTGGGGACACTGAAATGGGGAGATCTTTGTAAATAGGTGTTATGTGCATATGCATACAGGAGAATATCACTTCCACTGTCAGAGACACTCAAATTAACATTGTGCTGGTGCTCAGTCCAGGCCTTTTTCTGATTTGTCTTGAGATAGAAACTTAAGTGCCATTGAGCAGAAAAGCAAAAAAATACAGTCTTGGGTCTGAGTCTGCCCAAATCAGCTATCTAACATGACCATGTGAAATGTTCTCATGTGAGGAGTGGAGATAATTATTTTTGGGGGACTATATGAATGAATTATGCGTATGATGTGCAACATGTAAGGTAGTGCTGGTGTAAATCCATCCACCAGGATGCTGTACAATAAAACAAAACGCAATATGGAATGCACACAATTTATTAAGAAATAGAGGTACAACTTCCCTTAACCAGGAAGCCAACTCCAAGTGACTGTGGAAGAAGAAAGCAGGATTACAGGAACTAGGAGTGCATGGGAAAAAGAAAATAGGATTGAGAAGATTTTCAGCAGTTGCAGAAAACCTATGTAACAGTTACAAGAATTCCCTTTTCTAAGTTACACAGAGGGAGAGGATGAAGACCTGGACTACGGAGTCAAAGCAGAGACCATAGCTTCATATCGAGGATGCACGAAGCTGACACATGTTCCACACACACGGGAGGAAGAGGATTGGGGACGTCCTCTGCTCTCCATCCAGCTGATTCCGAGGCTGTATCAGGCACACGAGTCACAGAAATTTAGGTACAGCATGCTGGTTGTCAGCCAAGTCAAGGAAATGCATTTATTTCCAAAATGGCTGTTCACTTAACTGATGGTTTATGAAGATGGTGGTTCTTTGACAAAGTGATCAGCAGCAGCAAGGCTGACAGCAGCTGGACACACAGCAAGGGCGGCAGCAGCAGGTAGGCCGGCAGCAGGTGGTTTTACAGCAGGTGGTCTGACACCATTTTGGACAGCAGCAAGGCTGGCAGCAGCTGGATCCACAGCATGGGCGGCAGCAAGGCTGGCAGCAGCTGGATCCACAGCATGGGCGGCAGCAAGGCTGGCAGCAGCTGGATCCACAGCATGGGCTGCAGCAAGGCTGACAGCAGCTGGATCCACTGCATGGGCTACAGCATGGCTGGCAGCAGCTGGATCCACAGCATGGGCTGCAGCAAGGCTGACAGCAGCTGGATCCACTGCATGGGCTACAGCATGGCTGGCAACAGCTAGATCCACAGCATGGGCTGCAGCAAGGCTGGCAACAGCTGGACACACAGCATGGGCGGCAGCAAGGCTGGCAACAGCTGGACACACAGCATGGGCGGCAGCAAGGCTGGCAACAGCTGGACACACAGCATGGGCGGCAGCAGCAGCTGGGTCGGCAACAGCTGGATCCACAGCAGGTGGGCTGGCAGCAAGGGGAGCAGCACATGGTGTCAGGTGTAGAAGGTGAGTTTCTGTTCAGAGGTGAGTTTGTCAGATTCTGAGGACTTCTTCCGTTCTGGGGTTTTTATACACTGGGCCCCAATGTTGGCACCAATCAGTAAGACTTTCCTTGTTTTTGTTTATGTTGTTTTGGTAATCACAGGGAAATAGGCAAAGATGAAGTTGTTTCCTACCTGATAGGAATGTTTAGAAAGTTAGTGTTTAATGTGTTCCTTAATTGAGAATAAGTCATAGAAACGTTTTCAGATAAAAGGAAAGTGGTCCCATCATCAGGATGGTTACTGCTTTGATCACATTCTGGTCATATGATAGAGTCCCTTGTGGCCTCTTGAGAGTCAGTATATGTATTTTGTGTATTCAGCTTTACTTAGTTGTGGAAGTATCCCTGTTTAAACGACATGATGCTGGTATGTTCATGGGGTTAAATTGACACCATGCCTGAGTCCAAGTCTGTTTGCCCACAAAAGCCTGATTCAAGACTATGACAGGAATCTCCCTCTGCAGCAACCCACCCCACCTGTGTATCCAGGTTGGATCACAGACACTTGGGTAGAGGATGTTTGGCATATTCTCTTGCATATGCACAGCAGGACCAAAGCAGGTGGGTGGAAGCAGAAGCTGGGACAGAGAAGGCATCAATCATTTCACTTCCTGGGTGACAAGAGTCCTTATTGCCCAGGACTAGAGGGTTTCTCAGGATGCAGGATTCCCCAGAGGTGTGGCTAGGGCAGTTTGGGCAAAACTGGATGAGTTGGTGACTCCAGTCCTAACCTTGTTAACCAGCAGATTCGGTGACCTCATGTCAGTTACTACATAATTACTGTTTTCTTTTTCTTTCTCATTTTCTTTGATACCTTCTCTTTTTCCTTCCTCTTTCTTTCATCTTCTCTCTCCCTTTTCCTCCTTCTCTACCTCCTCCTTCCTTCCCTGTTCTCCTCCCTCTCTTCTTCCTCCTCTTTTTTTTCTTCTTCTCCCTCTCTCCCTCACCTGTTCCTCCCCCTCATCTTCTCTACCTTCTACATCTCCTTCTTCACCAGCACGACCTCTTCTTTTTTTTTTTAAACATTTTATTGATTTTTTTTACAGAGAGGAAGGGAGTGGGATAGAGTTAGAAACATCCATGAGCGAGAAACATCAATCAGCTGCCTCCTGCACGCCCCCTACTGGGGATGTGCTAGCAACCAAGGTACATGCCCTTGACCAGAATCATACCTGGGACCCTTGAGTCCAGAGGCGGACGCTCTATCCACTGAGCCAAACCAGTTAAGGCTACTACCTCTTCTTACTCTGTCCTCTTTTCTAAAAGTGTGAGTTTGCACTGAATAATACAATACTGCATGCTGGTGTAGAAAATCATAGATTGTAGATGGGTTTTTGAAATCCCAGCGCAAGGATCTTGGATCTTAGTGTGTTCAGGCCCATTTCTGCCAGTAGACTGCATCTCCGTGCCTCAGGGCTGTTCTCTTTTTTTTAATAAATATATTTTATTGATTTCTTATAGAGAGGAAGGGAGAGGGAGAGAGATAGAGAGTTAGAAACATCGATTCACCTGCTTCCTGCACACTCCCTACTGGGGATGTGTCCACAACCAAGGTATATGCACTTGACTAGGATCAAACCTGGGACCCTTCAGTCTGCAGGCCAACGCTCTATCCACTGATCCAAATCAGTTAGGGCTTCAGGGCTGTTTTCTTGAAACAACAGAAGTCATGCTGCCTGTGGGTGTCCCAACCACTGCTTCTGGAGAGGGTTATAAGGAGGCGGCTCCCAAATTGCTCAGTTGGGTTATCCTAAAGTGTGTGCTTACATCGTTTCTGATATTTCCTCTTAGGCATAAGCTGCACTGGCCACAATGATACTGGCATATGTGCCCCTTTCCTGTATCAGGTCCACACTCCCCAACCAGTGACACCTGTGCTTTCCAAGGCCACCCCATGCACTTGAATCTGTTCTTCAGAGTGCCTTCTGGGAGAAACCAAACTATGACATTTCTTTACCTCCTCAGTCTCAATATCCTCATCTGTACAATGGAACATTTATACCTGAGTGGAAAATTTCTTCAAGAATTAAAGATAATGTAGCTGAAGCACTGAGGGCATACCCAGCAAATAGTAAGTCACCCAGAACATGTTAGTTTCTCATTTTAATCACTCAAATACCCATCACGGACCAGCAGTCAGTAAGTTTGGTCTTAGCAGTCTCTTCTGAGCATCCCTGATGCACCGTCTCAGAAGGGAGCACGTGTCCTGGATACCAGCCTGGTGAGCTCATCAGAGGCACCAATACTGCTCCCAAGGAGGTGATCCAGGTTCCGAACTCTTCTACGTCTCTCAGACCCATTCTCAAGCCTTACCTCAATGCATGTTCAGGCAGCATTGTTAGTTCAGGACCACAGAGCAGCCTCTGTCCTGCATGACTAGGGGGAGTTCTCAGGCTCCTCGACTTTTCATCTTTCTCACATTATTTCAATACCCCTGGAGCACAGGTTTTTATTTCTCTCCAATGCTTCAGAGTTGACTCACAATTCACAGGAGATGGTTCTGTTTCCATAGGAGGTTCAGGTTTTATGAATCCCTCAAAGTCATACAGGCCCGTTGCTTATTTCTCAGGTCCCAACTAACTTCTCTTACTAAGATTCTGATCAGAACGACAAATTGCCTTGAAGTTGGGGAATTTAAAATGTTCTGCAGGAAATGACTTCATTTCCTTTTGTTCTGGTCTATAGGGAACTCGAGAAAGAGGCCATCCAAAAATTTTATTTCCTTGAAAGTGAAGAACAGTTCTCTTTAGATGAGCCTTTTCCTGGAGAGGACACTGTATACTCCCGAATTTTGGATGCCCATGAGGCTTGAGTGGCGGACAGGACCTGAGACAGGATGGGATCCTGCATCCAGGAGAGCTCTAAACTACAGGCCTTGCTGCCCTACTACGTAGCTGAGGTGGGGACACAGATTTGGGGAGAACTTTGTAAATAGGTGTTATGTGCATAAGCATACAGGAGAATATCACTTCCACTGTCAGAGACACTCAAATTGACATTGTGCTGGTGCTCAGTCCAGGCCTTTTTCTGATTTGTCTTGAGATAGAAACTTAAGTGCCATTGAGCAGCAAAGCAAAAGATACAGTCTTGGGTCTGAGTGTGTCCAAATCAGCTATCTAACATGACCATGTGAAATGTTCTCATGTGAGGAGTGGAGATAATTTTTTTGGGGGGACTATATGAAACTCAGAATGAATTATGATGTGCAACATGTAAGGTAGTGCTGCTGTAAGTTCATCCACGAGGATGCTGTACAATAAAACAAAACACAATATGGAATGCACACAATTTATTAAGAAATAGAGGTACAACTTCCTTTAACCAGGAAGCCAACTCCAAGTGACTGTGGAAGAAGAAAGCAGGATTACAGGAACTAGGAGTGCATGGGGAATGAAAACAGGATTGAGAAGATTTTCAGCATTTGCAGAAAACCTATGTAACAGTTACAAGAATTCCCTTTTCTAAATTACACAAAGGATGAAGACCTGGACTATGGAGTCAAAGCAGAGACCATAGCTCGATATCGAGGATGCACGAAGCTGACACATGATCCACACACGCAGGAGGAAGAGGATTGGGGACGTCCTCTGCTCTCCATCCAGCTGATTCAGAAGCTTGTATCAGACACATGCGTCACAGAAATTAAGGTACCGCATGCTGGTTGTCAGCCAAGTCAAGGAAATAAATTTGTTTCCAAAATGGCGGGTCAGTTAACTGATGGTTTATGATGATGGTGGTTCTTTGACAAGCTGATCAGCAACAGCAAGGCTGACAGCAGCTGGACACACAGCAAGGGCGGCAGCAGCAGGTAGGCCGGCAGCAGGTGGTTTTACAGCAGGTGGTCTGACACCATTTTGGACAGCAGCAAGGCTGGCAGCAGCTGGACACACAGCATGGGCGGCAGCAAGGCTGGCAGCAGCTGGATCCACAGCATGGGCGGCAACAAGGCTGGCAGCCGCTAGACCCACAGCATGGGCGGCAACAAGGCTGGCAGCAGCTGGACACACAGCATGGGCGGCAGCAAGGCTGGCAGCAGCTGGATCCACAGCATGGGCGACAGCATGGCTGGCAGCAGCTGGACCCACAGCAGGTGGGCTGGCAGCAAGGGGAGCAGCACATGGTGTCAGGTGTAGAAGGTGAGTTTCTGTTCAGAGGTGAGTTTGTCAGATTCTGAGTACTTCTTCCGTTCTGGGGTTTCATACACTGGGCCCCCAATGTTGGCACCAATCAGTAAGACTTTCCTTGTTTTTGTTTATGTTGTTTTAGTAACCACAGGGAAATAGGCAAAGATGAAGTTCTTTCCTACCTGATATGAATGTTTAGAAAGTAAGTGTTTAATGTGTTCCTTAATTGAGAATAAGTCATAGAAACGTTTTCAGATAAAGGAAGTTGGTGTCATCATCGGGATGCTTCCTGCTTTGATCATATTCTGGTCATATGAAAAAGTCCCTCTTGGCCTAATGAAGGTCAGTACATGTGATTTGTGTATTCAGCTTTACTTAGTTTTGAAAGTATCCCTGTTTAAACAGTGTGATGCTGGTACGTTCATGGGGTTAAATTGACACCATGCCTGAGTCCAAGTCTGTTTGTCTACAAAAGCCTGATTCAAGACTATGACAGGAATCTCTCTCTGGAGCAACCCACCCCACGTGTGTATCCAGGTTGGATCACAGACATTTGGGTAGAGGATGTTTGGCATAATCTCTTCAATAAGCACAGCAGGACCAAGCAGGTGGGTGGAAGCAGAAGCTGGGACTGAGAAAGCATCAATCATTTCACTTTCTGGGTGACCAAGAGTCCAGGACTAAAGGGTTTCCTAGGATGCGGAACTCCCCAGGGTAGTGACTGGTGCAGTTTGGGCAAACCAGGATGAGTTGGTGACTCCAGTCCTAATCGTGTTAACCAGCAGATTCGGTGACCTCTTTTCAATTACTATACAATTCCTGTGTTTTCTTTTTCTTTCTTTCTCATTTTCTTTGATCCCTTCTTTTCTTCCTCTCTTTTTCTTTCTTCTGCTCTCTCCCTTTTCCTCCTTCTCCACCTCCTCCTTCCTTTCCTCATCCTCCTCCTCCCCCTCATTTTTCTTCTTCTCCCTCTCTCCTTCATCTGTTTCTACCTCCATTTTCTCCACCTTCTACATCTCCTTCTTTACCAGCACTACCTTTTCTTCTTACTCCGTCCACTTCTTCTAGAAACTGTGAGTTTACACTGAATAACACAATTAGCCTGATAGTTGAGAAAATCATAGAGTGTACATTAGTTTTTGAAGTCCCAGTGCATGGATCTGGGATCTTTGTTTGTTCAGGCCAATTTCTGCCTCGGGCTGTTTTCTTGCATCCACAGAAGCCATGCTGCCTGTGTGTGTCCCAACCACTGCTTCTGGAGAGGGTTATAAGAAGTCAGCTCCCAAATTGCTCCGTTGGGAATTCCTCAAGTGTGTGCTTACATCGTTTCTGATATTTCCTCTTAGGCATAAGCTGCATTGGCCACAATGATACTGGCATATGTGCCCCTTTCCTGTATCAGGTCCACACTCCCCAACCAGTGACACCTGTGCTTTCCAAGTCCACTCCATGCACTTGAATCTTTTCTTCAGAGTGCCTTCTGAGAGAAACCAAACTATGACATTTCTTTACCTCCTCAGTCTCAATATCCTCATCTTAAAATGGAAACATTTATACCTGCATTAAAACTTTCTTCAACAATTAAAGATATGTAGCTGAAGCACTGAGGGCATACCCAGCAAATAGTAAGTCACCCAGAACATGTTAGTTTCTCATTTTAATCACTCAAATACCCATCATGGACCAGCAGTCAGTAAGTTTGGTCTTAGCAGTCTCTTCTGAGCATCCCTGATGCACAGTCTCAGAAGAGAGCACGTGTCCAGGATACCAGCTTAGTGAGCTCATCAGAGGCACCAATACTGCTCCCAAGGAGGTGATCCAGGTTCCAAACTCTTCTACTTCTCTGAGACCCAGTCTCAAGCCTTACCTCAATGCATGTTCAGGCAGCATTGTTAGTTCAGGACCACAGAGCATCCTCTGTCCAGCATGACTAGGGGGAGTGCTCAGGCACCTCAACTTTTCATCTCTCTCACACTATTTCAGTTCCCCTGGAGCACAGGTTTTTATTTCTCTCAAATGCTTCAGAGTTGACTCACAATTCACAGGAGATGGTTCTGTTTCCATAGGAGGTTCAGGTTTTGTGAATTCTTCAAAGTCATACATGCACATTGCTTATTTCTCAGGTCCCAACTCACTTCTCTTACTAATATTTTGATCAGAATGACAAGTTGCCTTAAAGTTGGGGAGTGTAAAATGTTCTGCAGGAAATGACATCATTCCCTTTTATTCTATTCTATAGGTAACTCAGAGGATGGAGGTTATCCAAGAATTTTTATTTACATGAAACCGAATGACAAATTTCTTTAGAGGGGCCTCTGCCTCATGAGGACACACTGGATATTCCCAAATATTGGATACCCATGAAAGCGTGAGTGGCTGGACAGCACTTGAGACAGGAAAGGTACCTTCATGCAGGAGAGCTCTGAACTGCAGGCCTTGCTGCCCTACTATGTAGCTGAGGTGGGGACACTTATTTGGGGAGAACTTTGTAAATAGGTGTTATGTGCCTATATATACAGGAGAATATCACTTCCACAGTCAGAGACACTGAAATTAACATCATGCTGGTGCTCTATCCAGGCCTTTTTCTGATTCATCTTGAGATAGAAACTTAAGTGCCATTGAGCAGTAAAGCAAAAGATACAGTCTTGGGTCTGAGTCTGTCCAAATCAGCTATCTAACATGACCAAGTGAGATGTTCTCATATGAAGAATGGAGATAATTATTTTGGGTGGACTTTATGAAGCTCAGAATGGATCATGCATATGATATGCAACAGGTGTGCAAATCCTTACATCAGGATTCATAATAAAACCAAACACAATATGGAATGAACAGACTTTATTAAGAAATAGAGGTACAACTTTCTGTTTCTTGGGAACCAACTCAGAGTGACTGTGGGAGAAGAAAGCAGGATTACAGGAACTAGGAGTGCATGAGAAAAGAAAACAGGATTGAGAAGATTTTCAGCAGTGGCAGAAAACCTATGTAACAGTTATAAGAATTCCCTTTTCTAAGTAACACAGAGGATGGAGACCTGGACTACGGAGTCAAAGCAGAGACCATAGCTCCATATCGAGGTTGCACGAAGCTAACACATGTTCTACACACGTGGGAGGAAGAAGATTGGAGACGTCCTCTGCTCTCCATCCAGCTGATTCAGAGGCTTGTATCGGGCACATAGGTCACAGAAATTAAGGTACCGCATGCTGGTTGTCAGCCAAGAGAAGGAAATGCATTTGTTTGGGAAATGGCGGGTTAGTTAACTGATGGTTTATGAAGATGGTGGTTCTTTGACAAAGTGATCAGCAGCAGCAGCAAGGCTGACAGCAACTGGACACACAGCAAGGGCGGCAGCAGCAGGTAGGCCGACAACAGGTGGTTTTACAGCAGGTGGTCTGACACCATTTTGGACAGCAGCAAGGCTGACAGCAGCTGGACACACAGCATGGGCGGCAGCAAGGCTGGCAGCAGCTGGATCCACAGCATGGGCGGCAGCAAGGCTGGCAGCAGCTGGATCCACAGCATGGGCTGCAACAAGGCTGGCAGCAGCTAGACACACAGCATGGGCGGCAGCAAGGCAGGCAGCAGCTGGATCCACAGCATGGGCTGCAACAAGGCTGGCAGCAGCTGGATCCACAGCATGGGCTGCAACAAGGCTGGCAGCAGCTGGATCCACAGCATGGGCTGCAACAAGGCTGGCAGCAGCTGGATCCACAGCATGGGCGGCAGCAACAGCTGGATCCACAGCAGGTGGGCTGGCAGCAAGGGGAGCAGCACATGGTGTCAGGTGTAGAATGTGAGTTTCTGTTCAGAGGTGAGTTTGTCAGATTCTGAGGACTTCTTCTTTTCTGGGGTTTTTATACACTGGGCCCCCAATGTTGGGACCAATCAGTAAGACTTTCCTTGTTTTTGTTTATGTTGTTTTGGTAACCACAGGAAAATAGGCAAAGATGAAGTTGTTTCCTACCTGATATGAATGTTTAGAAAGTAAGTGTTTAATGTGTTCCTTAATTGAGAATAAGTCATAGAAATGTTTTCAGATAAAAGGAAGGTGGTCCCCTCATCCGGATGGTTCCTGCTTAGATCATATTCTGGTCATATGACAGAGTCCCTCCTGGCCTAATGAGGGTCAGTGCATGTGTTTTGTGTATTCAGCTTTACTTAGTTTTGAAAGTATCCCTGTTTAAACATTGTGATGCTGGTATGTTCATGGGGTTAAATTGACACCATGCCTGAGTCCAAGTCTGTTTGCCCACAAAAGTCTGATTTAGACTGACAGGAATCTCTCTCTGGAGCAACCCACGTGTGTATCCAGTTTGGATCACAGACACTTGGGTAGAGGATGTTTGGCATAATCTCTTCCATATGCACAGCAGGACCAAGCAGGTGGGTGGAAGCAGAAGCTGGGACAGAGAAGGCATCAATCATTTCACTTCCTGGGTGACCAAGAGTCCAGGACTAAAGGGTTTCCTAGGATGCGGAACTCCCCAGGGTAGTGACTGGTGCAGTTTGGGCAAACCAGGATGAGTTGGTGACTCCAGTCCTAACCTTGTTAACCACAGATTCGGTGACCTCTTGTCAGTTACTATACAATTCCTGTGTTCTCTTTTTCTTTCTTTCTCATTTTCTTTGATGCCTTCTTTTCTTCCTCTCTTTTTATTTCTACTGCTCTCTCCCTTTTCCTCCTTCTCTACCTCCTCCTTTCTTCCTTTTCTCTTCCTTCTCTTCTTCTTCCTCCTTACCCTCATTTTTCTTTTTCTCCCTCTCTGCTTTCTCTGTTTCTACCTCCATCTTCTCCACCTTCTACATCTCCTTCTTTACCAGCACTACCATTTCTTCTTACTCCGTCCTCTTCTTCTCAAAAGTGTGAATTTACATTGAGTAACACTATTAGCCTGCTAGTGGAGAAAATCATAGAGTGTACATTAGTTATTGAATTTCCAGTGAATGGATCCGAGTTTTTAGTGTGTTCATGCCAATTTCTGCCTCAGGGCTGTTTTCTTGCATCCACAGAAATCATGCTGCCTGTGTGTGTCCCAACCACTGCTTCTGGAGAGGGTTATAAGGACGCGCCTTCAAATTGCTCAGTTTGGAATTCCTCAAGTGTGTGCTTGCATCATTTCTGTTATTTTCACTTAGGCATAAGCTGCAGTTGGCCACAGTGATACAGGCTTGTATGCCCCTTTCCTGTATCATGTCCACACTCCCCAACCAGTGACACCTGTGCTTTCCAAGTCCACTACATGGACTTGAATCTTTTCTTCAGAGTGCCTTCTGAGAGAAACCAAACTATGACATTTCTTTACCTCCTCAGTCTCAATATCCTCATCTAAAATGGAAACATTTATACCTGCATTGAAACTTTCTTCAACAATTAAAGATATGTAGATGAAGCACTGAGGGCATACCCAGCAAATAGTAAGTCCCCCAGAACATGCTAGTTCAGGGGTGGGCAAACTTTTTGACTCGAGGGCCACAATGGGTTCTTAAACTGCACCGGAGGGCCGGAACAGTAGCATGGATGGAGTGTTTGTGTGAACTAATATAAATTCAAAGTAAACATCATTACATAAAAGGGTATGGTCGTTTTTTTGTTTTGTTTTAGTTTTATTCATTTCATAAGGGCCTGATCCGGCCCGCGGGCTGTAGTTTGCCCACGGTTGTGCTAGTTTCTCATTTTAATCACCCAAACACCCATCAAGGACCAGCAGTCAGTAAGTTTGGTCTTGGAAGTCTCTTCTGAGCATCCCCGATGCACAGTGTCAGGAGGGAGCACGTGTCCTGGATACCAGCTTGGTGAGCTCATCAGAGGCACCCACTACTGCTCCCAAGGAGGTGATCCAGGTTCCAGACTCTTCTACATCTCTCAGACCCAGTCTCAAGCCTTACCTCAATGCAGGTTCAGACAGCATTGTTAGCTCAGGACCACAGAGCAGCCTCTGTCCAGCATGATAGAGGGAGTGCTCAGACGCCTCAACTTTTCACCTTCCTCACACTACTTCAGTTCCCCTGGGACACAGGTTTTTATTTCTCTCCAGTGCTTCAGAGTTGACTCACAATTCACAGGAGATGGTTCTGTTTCCATAGGAGGTTCAGGTTTTATGAATTCCTCAAAGTCGTACATGCCCATTGCTTATTTCTCAGGTCCCAACTCACTTCTCTTATTAATATTTTGATCAGAATGACAAATTCCCTTGAAGTTGGGGAATGTAGAATTTTCTGCAGGAAATGACTTCATTCCCTTTTCTTCTAGTCTATAGGTAACTCAGTGGATGGAGGTTATCCAAGAATTTTTATTTACGTGAAAGCGAAGAACAAATCTCTTTAGAGGAGCCTCTGCCTCATGAGGACACACTGGATATTCCCAAATATTGGATACCCATGAAAGCGTGAGTGGCTGGACAGCACTTGAGACAGGAAAGGATCCTTCATGCAGGAGAGCTCTGAACTGCAGGCCTTGCTGCCCTACTGTGTAGCTGAGATGTGGACACTGACTTGGGGAGAACGTTGTAAATAGGTGTTATGTGCATATGCATACAGGAGAATATCACTTCCACAGGCAGAGACACACAAATTAACATCATGCTGGTGCTCAGTCCAGGCCTTTTTCTGATTTGTCTTCAGATAGAAACTTGAGTGCCATTGAGCAGTAAAGCAAAAGATACAGTCTTGGGTCTGAGTCTGCCCAAATCAGCTATCTAACATGACCAAGTGAGATGTTCTCATATGAAGAATGGAGATAATTATTTTGGGTGGACTTTATGAAGTTCAGAATGTATCATGCATATGATATGCAACAGGTGTGCAAATCCTTACATCAGGATTTATAATAAAACCAAACACAATGTGGAATGAACAGACTTTATTAAGAAATAGAGGTACAACTTTCCGTTTCTAGGGAACCAATTCAGAGTGACTGTGGGAGAAGAAAGCAGGATTACAGGAACTAGGAGTGCATGAGAAAAGAAAACAGGATTGAGAAGATTTTCAGCAGTGGCAGAAAACCTATGTAACAGTTACAAAATTTGTTTTTCTAAGTTACACAGAGGGAGAGGATGGAGACCTGGACTACGGAGTCAGAGCAGAGACCATAGCTCCATATTGAGGATGCTCAAAGCTGACACATGATCCACCAACCTGGGAGGAAGAGGATTGGGGACGTCCTCTGCTCTTCATCCAGCTGATTCACAAGTTTGTGTCAGGCAAATGAGTCACAGAAGTTAAAGTACAGCATGCAAGTTATCAGCCAGGCCTAGGAACTGAATTTTTCCCAAAATGGGAAATCAGTTAACAGATGGTGTATGAAGAAGGTGTTTCTTTGGTGAGGTGATCTGCAGCAGGAAGGCTGGCAGCAGCAGGACCCACAGCAAGGGCGGCTGCATGGCTGGCAGCATGGTTGGCAGCAGCTGGACACACAGCATGGGTTGCAGCAAGGCTGGCAACAGCTAGACCCACAGCATGGGCGGCAGCAAGGCTGGCAGCAGCTGGACACACAGCATGGGCGGCAGCAAGGCTGGCAGCAGCTGGATCCACAGCATGGGCGGCAGCAAGGCTGGCAACAGCTGGACCCACAGCATGGGCGACAGCAACAGCTGGGCCGGCAACAGCTGGATCCACAGCAGCTGGGCTGGCAGCAAGGGGAGCAGCACATGGTGTCAGGTGTAGAAGGTGAGTTTCTGTTCAGAGGTAAGTTTCTCAGATTCTGAGGACTTCTGCGTGCATGTTTTTTTTACAGTGGCCCCCCAATGTTGGGACCAATCAGTAAGACTTTCCTTGTTTTTATTTATGTTGTTTTGGTAACCACAGGGAAATAGTCAAGGAGGAAATTGTTTCCTACGTGATATGAATCTTTAGGAAATAAGTGTTTAATGTGTTCCTTAATTGAGAATAAGTCACAGAAACTTTTTCAGATAAAAGGAAGGTGGTCACATAATCATTCCTGCTTTGGTCATATTGTGGTCATATGAGAGAGTCCCTCATGGCCTCATGAGGGTCAGTGCATGTGTTTTGTGTATTCGACTGTGCTAAGATTGGGAAGTATCCCTGTGTGAGTGACATGATGCTAGTATGTTCATGGGGTTAAATTGACTCCTGAGTCCTGAGTCCAAGTCTGTTTGCCCACAAAAGCCTGATTCAAGATTGTGACAGGAATCTCTCTGGAGCAACCCACCCCACCTGTGTATCCAGGTTGGATCACAGACACTTGGGTAGAGGATGTTTGGCATAATCTCTTGCATATGCACAGCAGGACCAAAGCAGGTGGGAGGAAACAGAAGCTGGGACTGAGAAAGCATCAATCATTTCACTTCCTGGGTGACCAATGGTCCTGATTGCCCAGTACTAAGGGGTTTCCCAGGGTGCGGGACTCCCCAGGGGTGTGACAGGGGTAGTTTGGGCAAACCAGGATGAGCTGGTGACTCCAGTCCTACCCTTGTTAACCTGCAGATTCAGTGACCTCATGTCACTGACTGCACATTTACTGTCTTTCCTTTTTTTCTCATTTTCTTATAATTCTCTTTCTCTCTCCCTGCCTCTCTCTCTCTCAGTTTATGATGGAATTAGATTAGTTGAGATGTTACCTGGTTTATTTTTGAGGTCTAATATGTTTAAACTTTTTTAGGTATACTATTAATTTTAAAAGTATGCAAATAATTAATTTCCAGCTTGGCAGATATTACAAAATGAACAGACCTGTGGTAATGCTATCAGGTTAAGAAATAGAAATGAACCTTACTCCTAATCATACCCCCTTATGCATCCCCAATGGTTGCTAATCACTCTCTTGACCTGTCACCCTATAGGTTGGTTTCACTCTTTTAGATCTTCTTTACATTATGATTGTGACATTCAACAATGTAAATATTTGCAGTTCATTTATTATTGTTGGTATATAATCTTCCACTGGACAAATATGACACAATTTATTTGTTGACTGTCCACTTGAGAAATATGTAAATTTTTTGTAGTTTGGGACTCAAAAAATAGTATCTCTATGAATTTTTTTGAATCAGTCATTTGGCAAACATATATAAATGTTCCTTTGCGGGGAAAAAATATATATATATATATATATATGCCTAGCAGTAGATTTCTCATAGACTTGCTTGTTCAAACTATTCTGTTCTCTGTAGGATCTTGGCTATCTTTCATTAGTTTTTCCTAGATATTTTATTTTTATGGTCTTATTTATGGTATAATATAAAATTTTATTTGTAACTGCTTCTGACATACAGAAAAACATTCATTTGTATATGAATTTATCTTGGAACCAAATTCCCTCATTATTTTAAATAGCTTACTAATAAAACTTTGTTGGAAATTTTGAATACACAGTCATATCCACAGAAAATGGTGGTTTTATTCATCAGCAGCCTTTTTATCTTATAAATTGTTTCCTTCTTTAGTCCACGGGTAGGCCCTCCCTTTAATATTGAATAGAATGGTGAAGTGGATTTCTTTGTGTATTCTCTGTAGCTCTCCATATTTCATAATTAAATAGTAAGCTTTCTGTCTTTTCTGTAGATTCTTTCCATCAGGGAAACTAGGGTTTTTTTATTCCTATTTGCTAAGGCATTCTGTATTTGAAAGGTGTTTAAATTTACAAAATGCTTTCTCTTTACCTATTGACATAATCATATGATTAGCCTCCTCTTTTTTTAGTAAATATGATTTTTAAAAAATTGATTCATGCTTTGATGTTAAACAAACCTTGTATTCCTGTAAACAATTCAGTGTGGTTATGATCATATGTATATGGTGCTGAATTTGATCTGCTTATATTGGGTTTAGGACGTATGCTCTGATTGCATCCCACACATTTATCCTTCAGTTCTTATACCATTTCCTCCACCTCCCTCAAATAAGTCAACCCTAAATATGGCAGAATATGATCAGAATGACACCACTTCCTGTGACTGAATTTGCACCTGACGTGACTCCCTGTATTGGGCTTCCAAAGGACTTTTATGACCCACAAGATTAACCCACAGTGCTCTTGCAGAGTAGGGCTTGGGGAAAAGTGTTAACTTTTAAACAGTTCACAGGAATACCCCACAAGTCACTTTCAGGCACACATGCCATGATGGAATTCCAAAGTAGCTATGGTGGCAGGAATAGAGGCAGGTGTGGACCAATAGCGTGGCTCCCTCTCACCTCTGCTGCCTCTGCTGTACATGCTGTTGTCATAAGCAGAGAATGGTATTGAGCCCTTATCGAAGCTAACCACCCCATGTGGAGGCTAGTTTTCTACATCAGACCACTTCCACACTGAAAAGACAGCAGCAGTTCTCCCTTATTATAATTGCATGTGCGGTGCATAGAATTGTCTTCTCTGTCTGCAGTGCTACCCACCAGACTACAGTATATAAGTCATAGGTTAGCATCACTTTGAACCAAGGGATCAACTCTTAGGATGAACAAGGTCAACAGTAGGCACAAGGCCATGGGATCTACTTATCCTATTATATGTCACATGACAGAGAAATTGCACGCTTGATGAGAAATTAAAATGGTCTCTTAGATGTGCAGCAAAGACACCAACTTAGAGGTGACATCCTGCTCTGTTGTGTTCTGGATGCGGAATGTACCTCAATCCAATGGCCATTATATGGTCTGACATATATGTAGGACCACACATATCCATGAAAAAATAGAACCCACAGGTTCAGAAAATGATGGATGGAAGTTGGAGTGAACATTCTCAAATTAACTCCCAGGGACACACTTGGGAATCTATGTTTCTTGTCTCATAATGCCTTTAGGCTCTCCTGGGTTGAAGGTCTTACTCTTTGAAAGACACCTTTTTGTCAGGAGACACAACTATCATCTGGCCATTGTGCACTCCTAGAGAACAGTTACTGTTTGGTGAGGGATTGTTATCTTGAAGGTAAGAGAGCAGAAAGAAATACATCTGGAACACAGGATTTCACTGGAGTGACTCGTGGTGGGTTCAGGCTCAATGACATTCATAAATGAGCAAGGACAGCAACCACAGCATGCCAATCAGATGTAACTGGGGCACAGACCTACGTCTTTCAGATGTAGATGTACGTGCCTTTGAGCAAGAACAGGAGACCCAGTCCTGGATCTGAGTCTGTTCATTATTAGCTTGTGACATCGCACAATGAACTGTTTGTGTGTTGTTGTTCTGAAAATTGGAGATAATAATGTGGGAGGTGCTATTGTGATGCTCAGAATGGATAATGCATGTAGTATGCAATGTGTATTTAAATCCTTATATCAGGAATTCTGTACAATAAATCACACACAATACGGATGAATTATGATATAGAGTTTATTAAGAAACACATAGTAAGACTCCTGATTCTACAAAGACAACTCAAAGTGATCATAAAAGAAGAAAGCATGATACAAAAACCATGAGTACACTGAAAAAGAATATATGATTGTGAAGATTATTGATCAATTACAGAAACCTATGAAAAAGTTATGAGAATTTTATTTCCTAAGTTACTTAGAGGACCTAGGTAATCCTACTTCAAAATCAAGGTCAATTCCATATCGAGGATGTATAAAACTGGTACATGACCTACATGCATAGGAGGAAGGTCAAAGTCCTGTGACCTCCAACAAGCTGACTCAAAACTTGTAACCAAACAGATGAGTCATAGAAATTATGGTCCAGCATGCTCGTCTCAGCAAAGTCAAGGAAGACCATTTGTTTCCATAATGGCAGGTCAGTTCACAGATGATATGTGTGCA
This sequence comes from Myotis nattereri, assembly GCF_964212035.1. NCBI lineage: Eukaryota > Metazoa > Chordata > Mammalia > Chiroptera > Vespertilionidae > Myotis > Myotis nattereri. Next base: position 49,098,214 of record NC_138091.1, read on the forward strand.
GATGGTGGTTGTCTGGCAAGGCGATCAGCAGCAGCAGGGCTGGCCACAGCTGGATCCACAGCCATAGCTTATGCAACCAGGCACACAGCAGCAGGTGGGGTGGTAGCAGGTTCTGCAGACATTCACGGGACTGCAGCAAACTTGCTGGCAGCAGGGAGAGCAGCAGCAGGACCCGCCACAGCTGGACCCACAGCAGCTGGGCTGGCAGCAGGGAGTGCTACAGCAGCAAGGCTGGCAGCAGCTGCTCACACAGCAAGGGCGGCAGCAAGGCTGGCAGCAGCTGGACCCACAGCAAGGGCGGCAGCAAGGCTGGCAGCAGCTGGACCCACAGCAAGGGCGGCAGCAAGGCTGGCAGCAGCTGGACCCACAACAGCTGGACTCACAGCAGGTGGGCCTCCAGCAGGTGGTTCTGCATGTGGTCCTGTAGCAGGTGGGCTGGCAGCAAGAGGAGCAGCTCATTTTGTCAGGTGTGGTGGGTGGGCTTCTGTTCAGAGGTGAGTTTCTCAGATTCTGATGGTGTCTTCTCATTGAGGGCTTTTATACTCTGGATCCCCAATAATGGGACCAATAAGCAGGACTTTCCTTGCTGTTGTTTCCTTGTTTATAGTCACAAAGAAATTGTCAAGGAGGAAGTTGTTCCCGTGTTTTGAGGGTTCTGTAAATTACCGTTTAATCTTCTCCTTAATTGGGAATACTACTTAAGAATCTTTTCCAGAAATGGGACAATCAGGAATCATCCCCAGCAACATTTCTGGTCATGTGACATCATCTGGTCGTGTATTACTTCCTGCTGGTTTGAAGAAGGTCAGGATAGTGGTCTCTTCTCAGTGTTGTTCCTTTGGCCATACCGTATTTAGATTGATGTGCTGTTGTCATAAGCAGAGAATGGTGTTGAGTCTTATCTATAATATCCATCTTGGAAGCAATCACCCACACAGCCAATGTTCTACTTGTACCACTTCCACATTGAAAATACAGCAATTCTTCCTTTCTATGGTTGCGAGTTTGGTGTGTGGAATTGTCTTTGTCTGCAGTGCTACCCACAAGCTTACAGTCTATTGTCGTAGGATGCTGGATAGCAACATTTTGGACCACGGAACCCACTTTATAATGAGCAAGGTCAACAATAGGCACATAATCATGGATCTACATGCCCTACCATACATCACATGACAGAGAAGTTGCTGGACTGATAAAAAATGAGCATGGTGTTTTAGATGTGCAGCAAAGATACCACCATAGAGATGACAACCTGGAGGATTGATATATTGTCTTCTCAATGTGGCATATATTTTGGTCCAGTGACCATTATTGGCTTGACATATATGTAGTACTATATGTATTCATGAAAGTTAGTATCCATGGATTTAGAATATGTTATACTTGAAATGTTAAATTCTGTTTCTGACATATACAAATACAATTCATGTTTGGATGTTGATCCTGTAATCAAACTGCATGATTATTTCTAATAGCTCATTGATAGATTTTTTGGACATTTTAGATGCACAGTTATATCATCCACATATGATAGGATTGCCCTTCTAAAGCTGAATGTAAAGACACAAACAGGAGCAGAACCAATTTATACAGGCACTTTAAAGAGGCAGAATCATATCAAGACAAGGAGAATATCCACTACCCAGGTTGAGATCATGTACAAATGAATGTGTGTTTCTCAAATGGGCATGTGGCAGTGAACCCTGGAAGTTCAGAGTCAGGAGAGGCACAGGGGCAGAGGTGAGCAGAGCACAGCTGCCCCGCACAGGGGAGAGAGACATTGCGCCTGAGCCTTCCAGTTCCTGAGGCAAGAGCACGTGTTTGACATGAATGCAGGCAGTGCCTCTAAACATGGTGTTCTTCTAAATTATTTCTTCTGATTCTTTGCTCAGAAAATAACCCTCCTGTTATTATTTGACTACCCTGGTAGGCCTTTGTGGACCGAGAAACCACTGGTCAAATACACTATAAAAACTACAGTTACTACATTTATAATTGTGGCTAATCATTGGCGTATTAATTTATGAGGATCAATTAAGTTGTTATGCCTCAGGGGTCAGGTAGCAACTCATCCTTGTGTGTGATTGAGATCAGATGTCTGAGTCTGCGAGATTTAAATCCAGCTCCTCATAGATTTGTCACAATTCTGAAAATCGACTTGAAGGAGAGCTTCTTGTTCTCCCAGGTGAATGCATAAAAATGTCATGGCACCCTTGCCATGTATTTATTTCAGTGTGATGCTTTTGAATGCTTGTGGACTTCTGAGAATGACAGCAACGTCAGCAAGCAATCAGTGACAGTGATTGGACAAGCGAGAGAATTCGGGGACTTTAGAGAGACTCAGTAATGGAAAGGACCCTTAGAGCCCCCTATTGAATTTACTCACGGAGAGTGCAAATCAAAGATACAATATCCCAGTATCTACCAATTGGTTGTTTAGTTGATGCTTGATACCTGCAGTGATGTGAGTTCCTACCCCCATGGTAGCCTATCCCATTTGCTAACATCTCCCATAACAGAGCTTCCTTATGTGCGAGTCCACCCTCCTGGGCCTCCTGCATCTTTTGCTCAGACAGTCAGAAGGCATTGCAGAGCAGCTCCTCCTCTCATTGGACACTTTGTCCCCTGATAGTCCTGCTGCAGCAGCGCATTCCCTTCACTCTATCTCTTGCATGTGTTTCCCCGCCTCGTGGAGTGCACTGTGATGAAGGACAGCATTTCCCTGTTGAGTGCATGAATTTTATGAAGCTCAATTTTTCTCAAGGACCATGAAATTGACATTGCCAAATAGATCCTTATTGCAAAGAAATTGTTAAGCGTAGTTTCTCTTAGTATTGTAGTTGTTCCTAGATTATGGTTTGATGGAATATAATAAGATCCTGAAATGTATGGACATTTGTTACTATTCTTACTACTTGGCATCTGTGCCGATTTTGTAAGATGCTTCTAGTTTCCATTATCCATTTTCTGTAGATTGTACATCTGTTTATCTCTGATTTTATCTTCAACCATAAGTTCTTTATTGTGGAAGTAAGTACAATTGATTTTGGTTATGAGGTTTAAATAATATGGAAAAGTCCTCAGGTTCCTGCTCTGCCACTCACTAGTTTTACTGTTAAGGGAAATACAGTGTATTCTTTATGCCAACTCATGAATTGTTTCTTACCTATACCATATAATCATCCCTTACAAATATTTTGTTTTATTATCCAGCTACCATCTTACATATTATGACCATCCATGGATTAATCTGGAAGTGTTACTTCCTCTATTTTCCTTTCTTTTACTGGGGCAGCCAGTCTGCTGACAGATACTTTCTTGGAGAGACCACTGTTCTTATGTTTTCAACAGACATGACAAAAACAAATCAATTCATCACCCTTATTTTTAGTAGAGAAGAGTAACTTTCCCTTTTCTTTTCCCTTAATAAGCTAAGATTTATTTCTCTATTGCTTATCTCTTTATCTCTGACTTAGTACAACTGACCTCAATGTTACAAATTATAAACATCCCAAACCAGGAATAATGGTAGGTCTTCTCCCAAACCAGGGAGAAGATCATGGTGTAGCGATGACGTCCATGACTAATGAACACAAGGATGGTAATTTTTAGCACAATTCCATTTTATTCCCGAAAAACCTACAATTATTATAATATATGGACATGGAATACCTCAAAATTTATTAATTGATAGCCCCAATAGCAGAATTTATGCCCAATGGAGTTTTTATGGCAAGAGATCAACTTCCAGTTTCAAAGGCAGTGGACAGAGGAAATATTTCGAGTCAAAACAACTCTCAGGAGTATACTGAGCATTATTTATATGTGTATGTATTTTTGGATTAAAAACGTGGCCCGAGGGAACGATGTTAATTGACTATTTGCCAGTGGTGAAAGCCTTGACTGACTGCTCACAGTCCTGGAAGGAGCAGGTTGGACTATAGGCATTTGGAGATGAATCATGTAGAGGGAGATGGGCTGTGGACAGAAAGTGTTTGCACTTTGTGTTCCACTTCAATGCCCCCCACAGAGAGTATCCACCATTTAGGAGACACTGGACAACTCTGAGTTTGATACAGCTCAGCCTGTGTCCCTTCTCAAGTGCACCAACACTTTCACAGGAAATATGAGCAAAGTAGCCATGGAGGAAGGGACAGAGGCTTTGTGTGAACCAAAAGTAAGCACTTCCTTTCCCCACGGCTCCTCTGCTCTATGTGCTGTTGTCATAAGCAGAGAATGGTGTCGAATCCTTATCTGTAATATCCATCTTGGAAAGTAATCACCCACACAGAGCAATGTTCTACTTGTACCACTTCCACATTGAAAACACAGAGATTTTTCCTGTCTATGGTCGTGAGTTTGGTGTGTGGAATTGTCTTCTTTGTCTGCAGTGCTACCCACGAGCTTACAGCCTATTGTGGCAGGATGCTGGATAGCAACATTTTAGGACCAAGGGACCTACTTTATGATGAACAAGGTCAACAATAGGCATATAATCATGGATCTACTTGTCCTATGGATCTACTTGCCCTACCATATATCACATGACAGAGGAATTGCTGGACTGATAAAAAATGAGCGTGGTGTTTTCGGTGTGCAGCAAAGATGCCACCATAAAGATGACAGCCTGGGGATTTATATATTGTCTTCTAAATGTGGCATATATTTTGGTTCAATGACCATTATTTGCTTGACATATATGTAGTACTATATGTATTCATGAAAGTTAGTATCATGGATTTAGAAATAATGGGTGAAAGTAAAGGTGACCCTCTCATGTGAATCCCCCGTAACATGCTTGGGAATTGGGGCTTCCTATACCATCATGCCTCTAGTTTCTTCTGGATTGGTACTTTTACTCCTCAGAAAGCACTTTTTATCAAGTAATATCATGTAATTTTATAACTATCATCTGGTGAGCTTAGAATTTTCACATGAGTAGAGTAGCAAGCAGAGAAAGCAGTTACTATTTGGTGAGTGATAATTACCACGAATATGTAGAGAGCAGGGAGAAGTACATCTGGAATGTGGGAATTTACTGGGGTGTCTCATGGTGTGTGCAGGCTCATTGACAACCTTATCTGAGCAGTAACAACACCACAGCTTGCGAAGGGTTCAGTAACCAGAGGCTCAGACCTCTACATCTTTGACGTGTAAATGTCAGTGTCTTGAGCAGGCACAGAAGACCCAGTCCTGGATCTGAGTCTGGTCATTATTATTAGCTTGTGACATTATGAAATGAATTTGTTTTTCTAAAATTGTAGATGATAATTGTGGGAGCTATTGTGCTCAGAATGAATGATACATATAGTTTGCAATATGTATTTAAATCAGGAATGCTGTACAATAAATATACACAATATGGATGGCTTATGGTATAGACTTTATTAAGAAACACATAGAGAAGAGCCCTGCATCTAGTAAGACAATTCAATGCGATCCTGAAGGAAGAAAGTCTTATACAAGAATCATGATTACATTGTAAGGAATTGTGATTAGGAGGATTATTATTCAGTTATAGAAACCTATTAATGGAATAGAAAGATTTGTTGACTCAGTTATTTAGAGGGAGCCATTGGTCCTGACTTCAGAGTCAAAGGCAAGACCATGACTGCATATTGAGGATGCACAAAGTGGGGGCAAGATCCACATACATGGGAGGAAGAGACTGAGGGAAGTCCTCTGCACTCCATCCAGCTCACTCTTTAAACAGGCAGATGAGTCACAGAAGTTATGGTCTCACATGCTGGTTGTCAACAAAGCCCAGAAGGTTCATTTGTTTCCATAATGGCAAATCAGTTCACAGACATGTGTGCAGATGGTGGTTGTCTGGCAAGGTGATCAGCAGCAGCAGGGCTGGCCACAGCTGGATCCGCAGCCATAGCTTATGCACCCAGGCACGCAGCAGCAGGTGGGGTGGTAGCAGGTTCTGCAGACATTCACGGGACTGCAGCAAACTTGCTGGCAGCAGGGAGAGCAGCAGCAGGACCCGCCACAGCTGGACCCGCCACAGCTGGGCTGGCAGCAGGGAGTGCTACAGCAGCAAGGCTGGCAGCAGCTGCTCACACAGCAAGGGCGGCAGCAAGGCTGGCAGCAGCTGGACCCACAGCAAGGGCGGCAGCAAGGCTGGCAGCAGCTGGACACACAGCAAGGGCGGCAGCAAGGCTGGCAGCAGCAGGACCCACAACTGGACCCACAGCAGTTGGGCCTCCAGCAGGTGGTCCTGCAGCAGGTGGGCTGGCAGCAAGGGGAGCAGCACATGGTGTCAGGTGTGGAGGGTGGGTTTCTGTTCAGAGGTGAGTTTCTCAGATTCTGATGGTGTCTTCTCTTTGGGGGCTTTTATACCCTGGACCCCCAATGTTGGGACCAATAAGCAGGACTGTCCTCTTGGCTGTTTTGGTAATTACTGTGGAATTGTCAAGGAGGAAGTTGTTCTCTGAGTGTTTTGAGGCTTATGTAAATAACTGTTTGATCTTTTCCTTAATTGTGAATCCCAATTTACAGCGCTTTCCAGAAATGAAACAGGAATCATCCTCAGGTGCATTTCTAGTCATGTGACATCATGTGGCCGGTGGTCTTTCCTGCTGGCTTGGTGAAGGTCAGAACAGTTGTCTCCTCTCATCTTTACACCGTTGTCCCGGTTAATATTGGGAAGTGTCCTGAGATGTCAGGAGCCAGTGAGTTCTGTATGAATGGGGCCTTGCTTGTGTGTAAGTCGGATCTCCCAGAATCTGGATTGAGAACGCGAGCATTATTTGCCCGTGGCCACCTACTAGAAATTGTTTTCCAGTTCCATCAGACACCCTGGGGTAGAGGACATATCACTTATTTTTTTCTCTAATGCAAATCAGCATCAAAACAGGAGAGTAGAGGCAGAAGCCACCCACTAGGTTTCAGAGCATCAGTGCATTCATGTTCCATCTCTGTTTTCTTACTGGGTCAGCATCTCAGGTGAGACATCCTAACTTACTCATACTTTCTTCTATAAATTGAGGCAAACAGGTGAGATATATGATGGTTAAAGTGTATTTGTTGTGTAATTGATGTATTCCAAAAAATGTGGAAAATGGTCAGCCATAAATTTTTCAATGTTTTTGTGCTCAATTCTCTCTCTCTAGGTAAATTTGTAGGAGTGAAATAGCCATGTCGTAAGGAAAACACATAGTCAACAGTGTGAAAGAACAGAGAGCAGAGTCTCAATATTTCCCTACAGCGGGGTCACCTGCTTTTTCTGATATTGTGAGCCTTATGAATTCTAGTGGCATATAGCTATACTTGCCTTTTTATTGAGGTACAGTTGACATAAAACATTATATTAGTTTCAAGTGTGGGACATAATGATTCATGTTTGTATATATTGCAAATGATCACCGCAATAAGTCTAGTTAATATTTGTCAGTTTTCCCAACACCATTTATTGAGAAGACTATGCATTCCCCAATTTATATCGTGGCTCCTTTGTCATAAAGATATTGAGCATATAATATGTGGATTTATTTCTAGGCTCTGTATTCTACTCCATTGATATGTGGGTGTGTTTTTATTGCCAATAACTTACTATTTTGATCACTGTAGGTTTGTAATATAGTTTGAAATCAGGGAGCATGATGCCTGTACCTTTGCTCTTCTTTCTCAAGGTTGTTTTGGCTATTCAGAAATTCTTTTAGTTCCATATAAATTTTAGGATTTTTTTCCATTTATGTGAAAAAAATGCCATTAAAATTTTAATATTAATTGCATTGAATTTTAGATTGCTTTAAGCATTGTGGACATTAATATTAATTTTTCCATTCCATGAGCACAGATATTCTTCCTTTATTTGTGTCTTCTCCAATTTCTTTCATTTATGTCTTTTAGTGATAGGCACAGGTCTTTTACCCCTTTGATTAAATTTATTTCTATATATTTTCATTTTGATGCAATTGTAAGTGGAATTATTGTCTGAATTTCTCTTTCTGATGGTTTGTTAATGTGTGGAAATTCAGCATTTTGTATATTGACTGTATAGACTGCAATTTTTTTGAATTTGTTGATTAGTTCTAACTGTTTTTTGGTGGAGTCTTTATGTTTTTCTCTCATTATATATTACATCATCTATAAATAGAGTCAGTTTCCCTCTTCTTTACTGATTTGGATACCTTATTTTTCTTACTAATTGCTTTGGCTAGGACTCACAGTAATACTATGTTGAATAAGAGTTCAATATTATGTTGAATAAAATAGTATGTTAAGTAAGAGTGGGCATTCTTGTCGTGTGTCTGATCTACATATATATAAAAGCCTAAGCGACTTGAACGACCGGTTGACTGGTCGCTATGACACGCACTGACCACCAAGGGGCAGACACTCAATGCAGGAGCTGCCCCCTGGTGATCAGTGTGCTCCCACAGCCAACCTCCTGCACCAGCCAACCTCCTGTGGCCCCAATAGCCTGCCAGGCTGAGGGACCCCACCTGTGCACAAATTCGTGCACTGGGCCTCTAGTCTTATATAAAAAGCTTTCAGCTTTCCACCATAGAGTTTGAAGTTAGCTGTGGGCTTTTCTTATATGGCCACTATTATGTTGAGGTATGTTCCCTATATGCCCTCTTTGTTGATAGTTTTATAATAAATAGGTATTGAATTTTGATTATTGCTTTTTCTGCCTCTATTAAGACAATCATAGGATTTTTATCCTGCACTTTGTTAATGTGGTGTGTCACATTGATTTGCAGGTGTCGTACCACCTTTGCATCCCTGGAATGAGTTCCACTTGATCATGGTGTATGAGACTTTCAATCTTTCATTGAATTCTTTTTGCTAATATCTTGTTGAGGATTTTCCATCTATGCTCATCAGGGATATTGACATGTAGTTTTCTTTCTTTGTTGTCCTTGTCTGGTTTTGGTATCAGGGTAATGCTGGCCTTATAAATGAGATTGGAAATTGTTCCTTCCTCTTCTGCTATTTGGAAGAGTTTGAGAAACATTGGTATTAATTCCTCTTTAAATGATTGGTGGAATTCACTAGTGAAGCCATCTGCTTGTAGACTTTTTTTTGTGGGAGGTTTCTATTATGAAGTCAATTTATTACTAATATTAGAGGCCTGGTGCACAAAATTCGTGCAAGGGACTTGGGCCTTGAAGCCTCGACTGGCCCTCGCAGCCCCTCGCAGCCTCGGCTGGCCCTCGCAGCCCTGGCTGCCTTGGCCAGCCCTCTCAGCCCCTCGCAGCCTCGGCTGGCCCTTGCAGTCCTGGCTTCCTTGGCCAGCCCTCACAGCTCCAGCTTCGTCCGGAAGGTTGTCCAGATCAATGTCCAAATGGTCATTCTGCTCTTCGGTCTAATTAGCATATTAGCTCTTTATTATATAGGATGACTTCAGATTTTCAATTTCTTTACAAATTATTCTTGGTACATTTTCTGTGATATCAATTGTAGCATTGTTTCTTTCATTTCTGATTTTGTTTATTTGAGTCTTATTACTATTTTTCTTAGCGAGTCTAACTAAAGGTTTGTCAATATTCCTTCTTTACAAAAATACCTGCTCTTGATTTCATTGATTCTTTTTATTGTCTTCTTAGTCTATTTTTTTTCAGCTTTTGTCTTTGTTATTTTCTTTCTCTATTAACTTTGATCTTCCTTATTTCTTCCTTTTCTAGTTTTGTGGGGTGTAGAATTCTCTTCCTCTTTTTCCTTTTCTAATTATTCTTCTTAATCTAGAAATTGTGGATGTTCACAATTTGAAGAAGCAGAGGAAGGTTGAGAGTATCAAGGGGAGATTGCAGATGATGTTTCCAGTTACCTCACTTTTACAGCCTGAGTGTTTCCTCTCAAAATTCATACGTTGAAGCCCTAGTCCTATATAATACAAGGGAAATATGCAAATTGACCCTAACAGCAGAATGACTGGGAATGAATGGTCACTATGACACACACTAACCACCAGGGGGCAGATGCTCAATGCAGCAGCTGCCCCCTGGTGGTCAGTGTGCTCCCACAGGGGGAGCTCTGCTCAGCCACAAGCCAGGCTAATGGCTGCCAGTACAGCGGTGGTGGTGGGAGTCTCTCCCGCCTCCTCAGCAGCGCTAAGGATGTCCGACTGCGACTTGTGCCTGCTCCCTGCTGGCAAGTGGACATCCCCTGAGGGCTCCCAGGCTGTCAGAGGGATGTCTGACTGCCAGGTTAGGCCCAATCACCCGGGGAGCGGACCTAAGCCAGCAGGTGGTCATCCCCTGAGGGGTCCCAGACTGCGAGAGGGCACAGGTTGGGCTGAGGGAGCCCTCTGAGTGAATAAATTTTTGTGCACCGGGCCTCTAGTATCCAATATAATGGCATTTGGAGGCGGTATCTATGAGAGGTAATTAGATTTGGCTGAAGATATGAGGGCAAGTCCCCCATGATAGGATTAGTGATACCCGTCCAGCACCTTGCTCTTGGATATCCCAACCTGCAGAACTGTGAGAAATACATGTTATTGTTTGAGCAATCCACTAATTAGTCATTTGTTATATATAGCTCTCCAAATTGACTTGTACATATTTAGGGGCTTACTGTGCTCAGACCAATTTCCTCCCACCAGATGTTCACTTTTATGTCTTTGGGTTATATTCATGTTAAAGCAGAAAGTCATGATGTCAGTGCATGTCACCTAACAAAAACATTCACTCAGTAATTCTGGAGACCTTTTTATAAAGACTCTGGCTCCTTCATTTGTCAAGTAAGACAATTCCAAAGTGTGTGTTTTCCATCCTTTAGGAGACTTTTCCCTGAGGTTTGCACTTCGTTGTAAACTTGATACTGGCTTTATACACATTTCTGCCTCATCATTTTCTCAACTCTCTGCCAATGTGATCTGCGCATCCCAAATAAACTATGGTCACTTGAATCTTTTCTCAGGATATTTTTTCTTTGAGAATGCAAACTATGGCTTTCATTTACCTCTGTAAAATAGCAGAATTTATATCCAATGAAGTTTTTATGGCAAGAGATCAATGACTTCTGGTTTCAAAGTGAGTGGACAGAGGAAATATTTCCAATGAAAAGAACTTTGAATACATTGAGTATTACTTATATTTGTATGAATTTTTTGCAAAAACAAACAAAAAACCAACCTGCTGGAACGATGTAAATGGCTATTTGCAAGTGGTGAAAGGCTTGACTGATTGACTGAATCCTGGAAGGAGCAAGGTTGGACTATAGGCATTTGGAGAAGAACCATGTAGAGGGAGATGGTCTGTGGACAGAAAGTGTTTCCACATCCTGTCCCACCTCAATGCCCAACCCCCCAGAGCATATCCACCATTTAGGAGACACTGAACAACTATGAGTTTGATACAGCTCAGTCTGTGTCCCTTCTCAGGTGCATCAACTCTTGCACAGGGAGCATGAGCAAAGTAGCCATGGAGGGAGGGTCAGAGGCTTTGTGTGAACCAAAAGCAAGGACTTCCTCTCCCCACAGCACCTCTGCTCTATGTGCTGTTGTCATAAGCAGAGAATGGTGTTGAATCCTTATCTGTAATATCCATCTTGAAAAGTAATCACCCACACAGAGCAATGTTCTACAGTGTTCCACATTGGAAAGACAGCAGTTCTCCCTTTCTATGATTTCATGTTTGTTGTGTGGAATTATCTTCCCTATCGGCAGTCTTATCTACCAGATTACACTATATGGTTATAGGATGCTGCACAGCAACATTTTTGATTCAGGGACTTTACAAAGAACAAGGTCAACCATAGGCACATAACCATGGATCTAGTTGTCCTATCATACATCGCATGACAGAGAAATTACTGGCCTGGTTAAAACATTGTAATAGTGTTCTAGGCGTGTAGCAAAGACACCACCATGGAGTGATTATCTGTAGGATTGATATATTGCCTTCTAAATGTGGTATGTATTTTGACCTAATAACCATTGTTAGGTTGACATATATGTAGTACTCTATGTATCCATAAAGGTTAGTATCCATGGATTCAGAAGCAATGGGTGCAAGTAAAGGTGACCCTCTCACTTTAACCCCCTGTGATGTACTTTGTAATATTGGCTTCCTATCGCATCAGGCCTTTGCACTTTTCTGGATTGGTAACTTTACTCCTATGAAAGCACATTTTGTCAGGAACATAATCTAATGTTACAGCTATCATCCGGTCAGTTTAGACTCCTCATAACAGGGAGTAGCAGGCAGAGAAAGCAGTTACTATTTGGTGAGTGATAATTAGCACGAAGATGTAGAAAGCAGGGAGAAGTACATCTGGAATGTGGGAATTTACTGGGGTGTCTCATGGTGTGTACGTGCCCCATGACAACCTTATATGAGCAATGGCAACACCTCAGCTTACCAAGGGTATTGTAACCCGAGGCTCAGACCTCTACATCTTGGACATGTAAATGTCAGTGTCTTGAGCAGGAACAGAAGACCCAGTCCTGGATCTGAGTCTGGTCATTATTATTAACTTGTGACATTACGCAATACATTTGATCTTTTTCTGAAATTGTAGATGATAATCATGGAGGCTGTTATGATGCTCAGAATGAATGATGCACTTAGCATAGCAGTATATATTAAAATCCCTGTATCAGGATGCTGTACAATAAATACACACAATATGGATGGCTTATGGTAAAGACTTTATTAAGAAACACATAGGGAAGAGTCTTGCATCTAGTAAGACAACTCAGTGTGATCGTGAAGGAAGAAAGTCTTATATAAGAATCATCAGTACATTGTAAGGAATTGTGATTAGGAGGATTATTATTCAGTTATAGAAACCTATTAATGGAATAGAAAGATTTGTTGACTCAGTTATTTAGAGGGAGCCATTGGTCCTGACTTCAGAGTTAAAGGCAAGTCCATGACTGCACATGGAGGATGCACAAAGCTGGGGCAAGATCCACATACATGGGAGGAAGAGACTGAGGGAAGTCCGCTGCGCTCCATCCAGCTCACTCTTTAAACAGGCAGACGAGTCACAGAAATTATGGTCTCACATGCTGGTTGTCAACAAAGTCCAGAAGGTTCATTTGTTTCCATAATGGCAAATCAGTTCACAGATGATATGTGTGCAGACGGTGGTTGTCTGGCAAGGCAATCAGCAGCAGCAGGGCTGGCCACAGCTGGATCCACAGCCATAGCTTATGCACCCAGGCACGCAGCAGCAGGTGGGGCGGTAGCAGGTTCTGCAGACATTCACGGGACTGCAGCAAACTTGCTGGCAGCAGGGTGAGCAGCAGCAGGACCCGCCACAGCTGGACCCACAGCAGCTGGGCTGGCAGCAGGGAGTGCTACAGCAGCAAGGCTGGCAGCAGCTGCTCACACAGCAAGGGCGGCAGCAAGGCTGGCAGCAGCTACTCACACAGCAAGGGCGGCAGCAAGGCTGGCAGCAGCTGGACCCACAGCAAGGGCGGCAGCAAGGCTGGCAGCAGCTGGACCCACTACAACTGGACCCACAGCAGGTGGGCCTCCAGCAGGTGGTTCTGCATGTGGTCCTGTAGCAGGTGGGCTGGCAGCAAGAGGAGCAGCTCATTTTGTCAGGTGTGGTGGGTGGGCTTCTGTTCAGAGGTGAGTTTCTTAGATTCTGTTGATTCCTTCTGTTCTGAGACTTTTATACTCTGGACCCCCAATGTTGGGACCAATAAGCAGGACTTTCCTCTTGGTTGCTTAGGTAATTACTGTGGAATTGTCAAGGAGGAAGTTGTTCTCTGAGTGTTTTGAGGCTTATGTAAATAACTGTTTGATCTTTTCCTTAATTGTGAATCCTAATTTACAGCGCTTTCCATAAATGAAACAGGAGTCATCCTCAGGTGCATTTCTAGTCATGTGACATCATGTGGCCGGTGGTCTTTCCTGCTGGCTTGGTGAAGGTCAGAACAGTTGTCTCCTCTCATCTTTACACCGTTGGCCCGGTTAATATTGGGAAGTGTCCTGAGATGTCAGGAGCCAGTGAGTTCTGTAGGAATGGAGCCCTGCTTGTGTGTAAGTCGGATCTCCCAGAATCTGGATTGAGAACGCGAGCATTATTTGCCTGTGGCCACCTACTAGAAATTGTTTTCCAGTTCCATCAGACACCCTGGGGTAGAGGACATATCACTTATTTTTTTCTCTAATGCAAATCAGCATCAAAACAGGAGAGTAGAGGCAGAAGCCACCCACTAGGTTTCAGAGCATCAGTGCATTCATGTTCCATCTCTGTTTTCTTACTGGGTCAGCATCTCAGGTGAGACATCCTAACTTACACATACTTTCTTCTATAAATTGAGGCAAACAGGTGAGATATATGATGGTTAAAGTGTATTTGTTGTGTAATTGATGTATCCCAACAAATGTGGAAAATGGTCAGCCGTAAAATTTTCAAGGGTTTTGTGCTCAATTCTCTCGTTCTAGGTAAATTTGTAGGAGTGAAATAGCCATGTCGTAAGGAAAACACATAGTCAACAGTGTGAAAGAACAGAGAGCAGAGTCTCAATATGTCACTACAGCGGGGTCACCTGCTTTTTCTGATATTGTGAGCCTTATGAATTCTAGTGGCATATAGCTATACTTGCCTTTTAATTGAGGTACAGTTGACATACAACATTATATTAGTTTCAAGTGTGGGACATAGTGATTCATGTTTGTATATATTGCAAATGATCACCACAATAAGTCTAGTTAATATTTGTCAGTTTTCCCAACACCATTTATTGAGAAGACTGTGCATTCCCCAATTTATATTCATGGCTCCTTTGTCATAAAGATATTGAGCATATAATATGTGGATTTATTTCTAGGCTCTGTATTCTGCTCCATTGATATGTGGGTGTGTTTTTATTGCCAATAACTTACTATATTAATCACTATAGGTTTGTAATATAGTTTGAAATCAGGGAGCATGATGCCTGTATCTTTGCTCTTCTTTCTCAAGGTTGTTTTGGCTATTCAGAAATTTTTTTAATTCCATATAAATTTTAGGATTTTTTCCCATTTCTGTGAAAAAAAAATGCCATTAAAATTTTAATATTAATTGCATTGAATTTTAGATTGCTTTAAGCATTGTGGACATTAATATTAATTTTTCCATTCCATGAGCACAGATATTCTTCCTTTATTTGTGTCTTCTCCAATTTCTTTCATTTATGTCCTTTAGTGATAGTCACAGGTCTTTTATCCCTTTGGTTAAATTTATTTCTATATATTTTTCATTTTGATGCAAGTATAAGTGGAATTATTATCTGAATTTCTCTTTCTGATGGTTTGTTAATGTGTGGAAATTCAGCATTTTGTATATTGACTGTATAGACTGCAATTTTTTTGAAATTGTTGATTAGTTCTAACTGTTTTTTGGTGGAGTCTTTATGTTTTTCTCTCATTATATATTACATCATCTATAAATAGAGTCAGTTTTACCTCTTCTTTACTGATTTGGATACCTTATTTTTCTTACTAATTGCTTTGGGTAGGACTCACAGTAATACTATGTTGAATAAGAGTTCAATATTATGTTGACTAAAATACTATGTTAAGTAAGAGTGGGCATTCTTGTCTTGTGTCTGATCTACATATATATAAAAGCCTAAGTGACTTGAACGACCGGTTGACTGGTCTCTATGACACGCACTGACCACCAAGGGGCAGACACTCAATGCAGGAGCTGCCCCCTGGTGATCAGTGTGCTCCCACAGCCAAACTCCTGCACCAGCCAACCTCCTGTGGCCCCAATTGCCTGCCAGGCTGAGGGACCCCACCTGTGCACAAATTCGTGCACTGGGCCTCTAGTCTTATATAAAAAGCTTTCAGCTTTCCACCATAGAGTTTGAAGTTAGCTGTGCGCTTTTCATATATGGCCACTATTATGTTGAGGTATGTTCCCTATATGCCCTCTTTGTT
Source organism: Myotis nattereri (assembly GCF_964212035.1). Lineage (NCBI taxonomy): Eukaryota > Metazoa > Chordata > Mammalia > Chiroptera > Vespertilionidae > Myotis > Myotis nattereri. Next base: position 49,114,056 of record NC_138091.1, read on the forward strand.
GATAGTTTTATAATAAATAGGTATTGAATTTTGGCTAATGCTTTTTCTACCTCTATTAAGACAATCATAGGATTTTTATCCTTCACTTTGTTAATGTGGTGTGTCACATTGATTTGCAGATGTCGTACCACCTTTGCATCCCTGGAATCAGTTCCACTTGATCATGGTGTATGAGTCTTTCAATCTTTCATTGAATTCTTTTTGCTAATATCTTGTTGAGGATTTTCCATCTATGCTCATCAGGGATATTGATATGTAATTTTCTTTCTTTTTTGTCCTTGTCTGGTTTTGGTATCAGGGTAATGCTGGCCTTATAAATGAGATTGGAAATTGTTCTTTCCTCTTCTGTTATTTGGAAGAGTTTGAGAAACATTGGTATTAATTCCTCTTTAAATGATTGGTGGAATTCACTAGTGAAGCCATCTGCTTGTAGACTTTTGTTTGTGGGAGGTTTTCTATTATGAAGTCAATTTATTACTAATATTAGAGGCCTGGTGCACAAAATTCGTGTAATGGGCTTGGCCCTTGAAGCCTCGACTGGCCCTCACAGCCCCTTGCCGCCTTGGCCGGTCCTCGCAGCCCTCGAAGCCTCGGCTGGCCCTCGCAGCCCTGGCTTCCTTGGCCAGCCCTCACAGCTCCAGCTTCGTCCGGAAGGTTGTCCAGAAGGATGTCCAAATGGTCGTTCTGCTCTTCGGTCTAATTAGCATATTAGCTCTTTATTATATAGGATGACTTCAGATTTTCAATTTCTTTACAAATTATTCTTGGTACATTTTCTGTGATATCAATTGTAGCATTGCTTCTTTCATTTCTGATTTTGTTTATTTGAGTCTCATTACTATTTTTCTTAGCGAGTCTAACTAAAGGTTTGTCAATATTCCTTCTTTACAAAATACCTGCTCTTGATTTCATTGATTCTTTTTATTGTCTCCTTAGTCTATTTTTTTCAGCTTTTGTCTTTGTTATTTTCTTTCTCTATTAACTTTGATCTTCCTTATTTCTTCCTTTTCTAGTTTTGTGGGGTGTAGAATTCTCTTCCTCTTTTTCCTTTTCTAATTATTCTTCTTAATCTAGAAATTGTGGATGTTCACAATTTGAAGAAGCAGAGGAAGGTTGAGAGTATCAAGGGGAGATTGCAGATGATGTTTCCAGTTACCTCACTTTTACAGCCTGAGTGTTTCCTCTCAAAATTCATATGTTAAAGCCCTAGTCCTATATAATAAAAGGGAAATATGCAAATTGACCCTAACAGCAGAATGACTGGGAATGAATGGTCACTATGACACACACTGACCACCAGGGGGCAGACACTCAATGCAGCAGCTCCCCCTTGGTGGTCAGTGCGCTCCCACAGGGGGAGCTCTGCTCAGCCACAAGCCAGGCTGATGGCTGCCAGTACAGCGGTGGTGGTGGGAGTCTCTCCCGCCTCCTCAGCAGCACTAAGGATGTCCGACTACACCTTGTGCCTGCTCCCTGCTGGCAAGTGGACATCCCCTGAGGGCTCCCGGGCTGTCACAGGGATGTCTGACTGCCAGGTTAGGCCCAATGCCCCAGGAGCGGGCCTAAGCCAGCAGGTGGTCATCCCCTGAGGGGTCCCAGAGTGCAAGAGGGCACACGTTGGGCTGAGGGAGCCCCCCGAGTGCACAAATTTTTGTGCACCGGGCCTCTAGTATCCAATATAATAGCATTTGGAAGCGGTATCTATGAGAGGTAATTAGATTTGGCTGAAGATATGAGGGCAAGTCCCCCATGATGGGATTAGTGATACCCATCCAGCACCTTGATCTTGGATATCCCAACCTGCAGAACTATGAGAAATACATGTTATTATTTGAGCAATCCACTAATTAGTCATTTGTTATATATAGCTCTCCAAATTGACTTGTACATATTTAGGGGCTTAGTGTGCTCAGACCAATTTCCTCCCGCCAGATGTTCACTTTTATGTCTTTGGGTTATATTCATGTTAAAGCAGAAAGTCATGATGTCAATGCACGTCACCTAACAAAAACATTCACTCAGTAATTCTGGAGACCTTTTTATAAAGACTCTGGCTCCTTCATTTGTCAAGTAAGACAATTCCAAAGTGTGTGTTTTCCATCCTTTAGGAAACTTTTCCCTCAGGTTTGCACGTCGTTGTAAACTTGATACTGGCTTTATACACATTTCTGCCTCATCATTTTCTCAACTCTCTGCCAAGTGCTCTGCGCATCCCAAATAAACTATGGTCACTTGAATCTTTTCTCAGGATATTTTTTCTTTGAGAATGCAAACTATGGCTTTCATTTACCTCTGTAAAATAGCAGAATTTATATCCAATGAAGTTTTTATGGCAAGAGATCAATGACTTCTGGGTTCAAAGTGAGTGGACAGAGGAAATATTTCCAATGAAAAGAACTTTGAATACATTGAGTATTACTTATATTTGTATGAATTTTTTGCAAAAACAAACAAACAGAAAACCAACCTGCTGGAATGATGTAAATGGCTATTTGCAAGTGGTCAAAGGCTTGACTGATTGTCTGAATCCTGGAAGTAGCAGGTTGGACTATAGGCATTTGGAGAAGAACCATGTAGAGGGAGATGATCTGTGGACAGAAAGTGTTTCCACATCCCGTCCCACCTCAATGCCCAACCCCCCAGAGCATATCCACCATTTAGGAGACACTGAACAACTATGAGTTTGATACAGCTCAGCCTGTGTCCCTTCTCAGGTGCATCAACATTTGCATTGGGAGCATGAGCAAAGTAGCCTGGAGGAAGGGACAGAGGCTTTGTGTGAACCAAGAGCAAGGGCTTCCTCTCCTCACGGCACCTCTGCTCTATGTGCTGTTGTCATAAGCAGAGAATGGTGTTGAATCCTTATCTGTAATATCCATCTTGAAAAGTAATCACCCACACAGAGTAATGTTTTACAGTGTTCCACATTGAAAAGACAGCAGTTCTCCCTTTCTATGATTTCTTGTTTGGTGTGTGGAATTATCTTCCTGGTCTGCAGTCTTATCTACCAGAGTACACTGTATGGTTATAGGATGCTGGACAGCAACGTTTTTGATTCGGGGACTTTATAAAGAACAAGGTCAACAATAGGCACATAACCATGGATCTAGTTGTCCTATCGTACATCACATGACAGAGAAATTACTGGCCTGGTTAAAACATTGTAATAGTGTTCTAGGCGTGTAGCAAAGACACCACCACGGAGTGATTACCAGTAGGATTGATATATTGCCTTCTAAATATGGTATGTATTTTGACCCAATAACCATTGTTAGGTTGACATATATGTAGTACTCTATGTATCCATAAAGGTTAGTATCCGTGGATTCAGAAGCAATGAGTGCAAATAAAGGTGACCCTCTCACTTTAACCCCCTGTGATATACTTTGTAATCTTGGCTTCCAATGGCATCAGGCCTTTGGGCTTTTCTGGATTGGTAACTTTACTCCTATGAAAGCACATTTTGACAGGAACATAATCTAATGTTACCACTATCATCCGGTCAGTTTAGACTCCTCATAACAGTGAGTAGCAGGCAGAGAAAGCAGTTACTATTTGGTGAGTGATAATTAGCACGAAGATGTAGAAAGCAGGGAGAAGTACATCTGGAATGTGGGAATTTACTGGGGTGTCTCATGGTGTATACGTGCCCCATGACAACCTTATCTGAGCAATGGCAACACCACAGCTTACCAAGGGTATTGTAACCCGAGGCTCAGACCTCTACATCTTTGACATGTAAATGTCAGTGTCTTCAACAAGAACAGAAGACCCAGTCCTGGATCTGAGTCTGGTCATTATTATTAACTTGTGACATTATACAGTACATTTGATCTTTTTCTGAAATTGTAGATGATAATTATGGAGGCTGTTATGATGCTCAGAATGAATGATGCATTTAGCATAGCAGTATATATTAAAATCCCTGTATCAGGATGCTGTACAATAAATCACACACAATATGGATGGCTTATGGTAAAGACTTTATTAAGAAACACATAGGGCCCTAGCCGGTTTGGCTCAGTGGATAGAGCGTCGACCTGCGGACTCAGGGGTCCTAAGTTCGATTCTGGTTAAGGGCATGTACCTTGGTTGCGGCCACATACCCAGTGGGTTTCTGCAGAAGGCAGCTGATCGATATTTCTCTCTCATCGATGTTTCTGACTCTCTATCCCTCTCCCTTCCTCTCTGTAAAAAATCAATAAAATATATATTTTTTTAAAAAAGAAACACATAGGGAAGAGTCTTCCATCTAGTCAGACAACTCAATGTAATCCTGAAGGAAGAAAGTCTTATATAAGAATCATCAGTACATTGTAAGGAATTGTGATTAGGAGGATTATTATTCAGTTACAGAAACCTATTAATGGAATAGGAAGATTTGTTGACTCAGTTATTTAGAGGGAGCCTTTGGTCCTGACTTCAGAGTTAAAGGCAAGACCATGACTGCATATTGAGGATGCACAAAGTGGGGGCAAGGTCCACATACACGGGAGGAAGAGACTGAGGGAAGTCCTCTGCACTGCATCCAGCTGACTCTTTAAACAGGCAGATGAGTCACAGAAGTTATGGTCTTGCTTGCTTGTTGTCAACAAAACCCAGAAGGTTCATTTGTTTCCATAATGGCAAATCAGTTCACAGATGATATGTGTGCAGATGGTGGTTGTCTGGCAAGGTGATCAGCAGCAGCAGGGCTGGCCACAGCTGGATCCGCAGCCATAGCTTATGCACCCAGGCACGCAGCAGCAGGTGGGGTGGTAGCAGGTTCTGCAGACATTCACGGGACTGCAGCAAACTTGCTGGCAGCAGGGTGAGCAGCAGCAGGACCCGCCACAGCTGGACCCACAGCAGCTGGGCTGGCAGCAGGGAGTGCTACAGCAGCAAGGCTGGCAGCAGCTGCTCACACAGCAAGGGCGGCAGCAAGGCTGGCAGCAGCTGGACCCACAGCAAGGGCGGCAGCAAGGCTGGCAGCAGCAGGACCCACAACAGCTGGACCCACAGCAGGTGGGCCTCCAGCAGGTGGTTCTGCATGTGGTCCTGTAGCAGGTGGGCTGGCAGCAAGAGGAGCAGTTCATTTTGTCAGGTGAGGTGGGTGGGCTTCTGTTCAGAGGTGAGTTTCTTAGATTCTGTTGATTCCTTCTGTTCTGAGACTTTTATACTCTGGACCCCCAATGTTGGGACCAATAAGCAGGACTTTCCTCTTGGTTGCTTAGGTAATTACTGTGGAATTGTCAAGGAGGAAGTTGTTCTCTGAGTGTTTTGAGGCTTATGTAAATAACTGTTTGATCTTTTCCTTAATTGTGAATCCTAATTTACAGCGCTTTCCAGAAATGAAACAGGAATCATCCTCAGGTACATTTCTAGTCATGTGACATCATGTGGTCGGTGGTCTTTCCTGCTGGCTTGGTGAAGGTCAGAACAGTTGTCTCCTCTCATCTTTACACCGTTGGCCCGGTTAATATTGGGAAGTGTCCTGAGATGTCAGGAGCCAGTGAGTTCTGTAGGAATGGAGCCCTGCTTGTGTGTAAGTCTGATCTCCCAGAATCTGGATTGAGAACGCGAGCATTATTTGCCTGTGGCCACCTACTAGAAATTGTTTTCCAGTTCCATCAGACACCCTGGGGCAGAGGACATATCACTTATTTTTTTCTCTAATGCAAATCAGCATCAAAACAGGAGAGTAGAGGCAGAAGCCACCCACTAGGTTTCAGAGCATCAATGCATTCATGTTCCATCTCTGTTTTCTTACTGGGTCAGCATCTCAGGTGACACATCCTAACTTACTCATACTTTCTTCTATAAATTGAGGCAAACAGGTGAGATATATGATGGTTAAAGTGTATTTGTTGTGTAATTGATGTATTCCAAAAAATGTGGAAAATGGTCAGCCATAAATTTTTCAATGGTTTTGTGCTCAATTCTCTCTCTCTAGGTAAATTTGTAGGAGTGAAATAGCCATGTCGTAAGGAAAACACATAGTCAACAGTGTGAAAGAACAGAGAGCAGAGTCTCAATATTTCACTACAGGAGGGTCACCTGCTTTTTCTGATATTGTGAGCCTTATGAATTCTAGTGGCATATAGCTAAACTTGCCTTTTTATTGAGGTACAGTTGACATAAAACATTATATTAGTTTCAAGTGTGGGACATAATGATTCATGTTTGTATATATTGCAAATGATCACCACAATAAGTCTAGTTAATATTTGTCAGTTTTCCCAACACCATTTATTGAGAAGACTGTGCATTCCCCAATTTATATTCATGGCTCCTTTGTCATAAAGATATTGACCATATAATATGTGGATTTATTTCTAGGCTCTGTATTCTGCTCCATTGATATGTGGGTGTGTTTTTATTGCCAATAACTTACTATTTTGATCACGATAGGTTTGTAATATTGTTTGAAACCAGGGAGCATGATGCCTGTACCTTTGCTCTTCTTTCTCAAGGATGTTTTAGCTATTCAGAAATTTTTTTTAGTTCCATATAAATTTTAGGATTTTTTTCCATTTCTGTGAAAAAAATGCAATTAAAATTTTAATATTAATTGCATTGAATTTTAGATCGCTTTAGGCATTGTGGACATTAATATTAATTTTTCCATTCCATGAGCACAGATATTCTTCCATTATTTGTGTCTTCTCCAATTTCTTTCATTTATGTCTTTTAGTGACAGTCACTGGTCTTTTACCCCCTTGGTTAAATTTATTTGTATATATTTTCATTTTGATGCAATTAAAAGTGGAATTATTATCTGAATTTCTCTTTCTGATGTTTTGTTAATGTGTGGAAATTCAGCATTTTGTATATTGACTGTATAGACTGCAATTTTGTTGAATTTGTTGGTTAGTTCTGTTTTTTGGTGGAGTCTTTATGTTTTTCTCTCATTATATACAACATCATCTATAAATAGAGTCAGTTTTACCTCTTCTTTACTGATTTGGATACCTTATTTTTCTTACTAATTGCTTTGGCTAGGACTCGCAATAATACTATGTTGAATAAGAGTTCAATATTATGTTGAATAAAATACTATGTAAAGTAAGAGTGGGCATTCTTGTCTTGTGTCTGATCTATATATATAAAAGCCTAAGTGACTGAACGACCGGTTGATGGTCACAATGACACGCACTGACCACCAAGGCGCAGACACTCAATGCAGGAGCTGCCCCCTGGTGATCAGTGTGCTCCCACAGCCAACCTCCTGCACCAGCCATCCTCCTGTGGCCCCAATTGCCTGCCAGGCTGAGGCACCCCACCCATGCACAAATTCGTGCACTGGGCCCCTAGTCTTATATAAAAAGCTTTCAGCTTTCCACGATAGAGTTTGAAGTTAACTGTGGGCTTTTCATATATGGCCACTATTATGTTGAGGTATGTTCCCTATATGCCCTCTTTGTTGATAATTTTATAATAAATAGGTATTGAATTTTGGCTACTGCTTTTTCTGCCTCTATTAAGACAATCATAGGATTTTTATCCTGCACTTTGTTAATGTGGTGTGTCACATTGATTTGCAGATGTCGTACCACCTTTGCATCCCTGGAATCAGTTCCACTTGATCATGGTGTTTGAGTCTTTCAATCTTTCATTGAATTCTTTTTGCTAATATCTTGTTGAGGATTTTCCATCTATGCTCACCAGGGATATTGATATGTAATTTTCTTTCTTTGTTGTCCTTGTCTGGTTTTGGTATCAGGGTAATGCTGGCCTTATAAATGAGATTGGAAATTGTTCCTTCCTCTTCTGTATTTGAAAGAGTTTGAGAAACATTGGTATTAATTCTTCTTTCAATGGTTGGTGGAATTCACTAGTGAAGCCATCTGCTTGTAGACTTTTGTTTGTGGGAAGTTTTCTAATATGGAGTCAATTTATTACTAATATTGGAGGCCTGGTGCACAAAATTCGTGTAAGGGGCTTGGCCCTTGAAACCTCGACGGGCCCTCGCAGCCCCTCGCAGCCCTGGCTGCCTTGGCCAGCCCTCTCAGCCCCTCGCAGCCTCGGCTGGCCCTTGCAGTCCTGGCTTCCTTGGTCAGCCCTCTCAGCCCCAGCTTCATCCGGAAGGTTGTCCAGAAGGATGTCCAAATGGTCATTCTGCTGTTCGGTCTAATTAGCATATTAGCTCTTTATTATAAAGGATGACTTCAAATTTTCAATTTCTTTACAAATTATTCTTGGTACATTTTCTGTGATATCAATTGTAGCATTGTTTCTTTCATTTCTGATTTTGTTTATTTGAGTCTTATTACTATTTTTTTAGCGAGTCTAACTAAAGGTTTGTCATTATTCCTTCTTTACAAAATACCTGCTCTTGATTTCATTGATTCTTTTTATTGTCTTCTTAGTCTATTTTTTTTCAGCTTTTGTCTTTGTTATTTTCTTTCTCTATTAACTTTGATCTTCCTTATTTCTTCCTTTTCTAGTTTTGTTGGGTGTAGAATTCTCTTCCTCTTTTTCCTTTTCTAATTATTCTTCTTAATCTAGAAATTGTGAATGTTCACAATTTGAAGAAGCAGAGGAAGGTTGAGAGTATCAAGGGGAGATTGCAGATGATGTTTCCAGTTACCTCACTTTTACAGCCTGAGTGTTTCCTCTCAAAATTCATATGTTGAAGCCCTAGTCCTATATAATAAAAGGGAAATATGCAAATTGACCCTAACAGCAGAATGACTGGGAATGAATGGTCACTATGACACACACTGACCACCAGGGGGCAGACGCTCAATGCAGAAGCTGCCCCCTGGTGGTCAGTGCGCTCCCACAGGGGGAGCTCTGCTCAGCCACAAGCCAGGCTGATGGCTGCCAGTACAGCGGTGGTGGTGGGAGTCTCTCCTGCCTCAGCAGCGCTAAGGATGTCTGACTACAGCTTAGGCCTGCTCCCTGCTGGCAAGCGGACATCCCCTGAGGGCTGCCGGGCTGTCAGAGGGATGTCTGACTGCCAGGTTAGGCCCAATCCCCCGGGGAGCGGGCCTAAGCCAGCAGGTGGTCATCCCCTGAGGGGTCCCAGACTGCGAGAGGGCACAGGTTGGGCTGAGGGAGCCCTCCGAGTGCACAAATTTTTGTGCACCGGGCCTCTAGTATACAATATAATGGCATTAGAGGCGGTATCTATGAGAGGTAATTAGATTTGGCTGAAGATATGAGGGCAAGTCCCCCATGATAGGATTAGTGATACCCGTCCAGCACCTTGATCTTGGATATCCCAACCTGCAGAACTGTGAGAAATACATGTTATTGTTTGAGCAATCCACTAATTAGTCATTTGTTATATATAGCTCTCCAAATTGACTTTTACGTATTTTGGGGCTTAGTGTGCTCAGACCAATTTCCTCCCACCAGATGTTCACTTTTATGTCTTTGGGTTATATTCATGTTAAAGCAGAAAGTCATGATGTCAGTGCATGTCACCTAACAAAAACATTCACTCAGTAATTCTGGAGACCTTTTTATAAAGACTCTGGCTCCTTCATTTGTCAAGTAAGACAATTCCAAAGTGTGTGTTTTCCATCCTTTTAGGAAACTTTTCCCTCAGGTTTGCACGTCGTTGTAAACTTGATACTGGCTTTATACACATTTCTGCCTCATCATTTTCTCAACTCTCTGCCAAGTGCTCTGCGCATCCCAAATAAACTATGGTCACTTGAATCTTTTCTCAGGATATTTTTTCTTTGAGAATGCAAACTATGGCTTTCATTTACCTCTGTAAAATAGCAGAATTTACATCCAATGACGTTTTTATGGCAAGAGATCAATGACTTCTGGTTTCAAAGTGAGTGGACAGAGGAAATATTTCCAATGAAAAGAACTTTGAATACATTGAGTATTACTTATATTTGTATGAATTTTTTGCAAAAACAAACAAACAGAAAACCAACCTGCTGGAATGATGTAAATGGCTATTTGCAAGTGGTCAAAGGCTTGACTGATTGTCTGAATCCTGGAAGTAGCAGGTTGGACTATAGGCATTTGGAGAAGAACCATGTAGAGGGAGATGATCTGTGGACAGAAAGTGTTTCCACATCCCATCCCACCTCAATGCCCAACCCCCCAGAGCATATCCACCATTTAGGAGACACTGAACAACTATGAGTTTGATACAGCTCAGCCTGCGTCCCTTCTCAGGTGCATCAACTCTTGCACAGGAAGCATGAGCAAAGTAGCCATGGAGGAAGGGAGAGAGGCTTTGTGTGAACCAAGAGCAAGGGCTTCCTCTCCCCACGGCACCTCTGCTCTATGTGCTGTTGTCATAAGCAGAGAATGGTGTTGAATCCTTATCTGTAATATCCATCTTGAAAAGTAATCACCCACACAGAGCAATGTTCTACAGTGTTCCACATTGAAAACACAGCAGTTCTCCCTTTCTATGATTGCATGTTTGGTGTGTGGAATTATCTTCCTTGTCTGCAGTCTTATCTACCAGAGTACACTGTATGGTTATAGGATGCTGCACAGCAACGTTTTTGATTCAGGGACTTTATAAAGAACAAGATCAACAATAGGCACATAACCATGGATCTAGTTGTCCTATCATACATCACAGGACAGAGAAATTACTGGCCTGGTTAAAACATTGTAATGGTGTTCTAGGCGTGTAGCAAAGACGCCACCATAGAATGATTACCGGTAGGATTGATGTGTTGCCTTCTAAATGTGGTATGTATTTTGACCCAATAACCATTGTTAGGTTGACATATATGTAGTACTCTATGTATCCATAAAGGTTAGTATCCGTGGATTCAGAAGCAATGGGTGCAAGTAAAGGTGACCCGCTCACTTTAACCCCTTGTGATATACTTTGTAATTTTGGCTTCCTATCGCATCAGGCCTTTGGGCTTTTCTGGATTGGTAACTTTACTCCTATGAATGTACATTTTGACAGGAACATAATCTAATGTTATAGCTATCATCTGGTCAGTTTAGACTCCTCATAACAGTGAGTAGCAGGCAGAGAAAGCAGTTACTCTTTGGTGAGTGATAATTAGCACGAAGATGTAGAAAGCAGGGAGAAGTACATCTGGAATGTGGGAATTTACTGGGTTGTCTCATGGTGTGTACGTGCCCCATGACAACCTTATCTGAGCAATGGCAACACCACAGCTTACCAAGGGTATTGTAACCCTAGGCTCAGACCTCTACATCTTTGACATGTAAATGTCATTGTCTTGAGCAGGAACAGAAGATCCAGTCCTGGATCTGAGTCTGGTCATTATTATTAACTTGTGATTACGCAATACATTTGATCTTTTTCTGAAATTGTAGATGATAATTATGGAGGCTGTTATGATGCTCAGAATGAATGATGCATATATATATATATGCAGTATATATTAAAATCCCTCTATCAGGATGCTGTACAATAAATCACACACAATATGGATGGCTTATGGTAAAGACTTTATTAAGAAACACATAGGGAAGAGTCTTGCATCTAGTAAGACAACTCAGTGTGATCGTGAAGGAAGAAAGTCTTATATAAGAATCATCAGTACATTGTAAGGAATTGTGATTAGGAGGATTATTATTCAGTTATAGAAACCTATTAATGGAATAGAAAGATTTGTTGACTCAGTTATTTAGAGGGAGCCATTGGTCCTGACTTCAGAGTCAAAGGCAAGTCCATGACTGCACATCGAGGATGCACAAAGTGGAGGCAAGATCCACATACACGGGAGGAAGAGACTGAGGGAAGTCCGCTGCGCTCCATCCAGCTCACTCTTTAAACAGGCAGACGAGTCACAGAAGTTATGGTCTCACATGCTGGTTGTCAACAACATCCAGAAGGTTCATTTGTTTCCATAATGGCAAATCAGTTCACAGAGGATATGTGTGCAGATGGTGGTTGTCTGGCAAGGTGATCAGCAGCAGCAGGGCTGGCCACAGCTGGATCCGCAGCCATAGCTTATGCACCCAGGCACGCAGCAGCAGGTGGGGTGGTAGCAGGTTCTGCAGACATTCACGGGACTGCAGCAAACTTGCTGGCAGCAGGGTGAGCAGCAGCAGGACCCGCCACAGCTGGACCCACAGCAGCTGGGCTGGCAGCAGGGAGGGCTACAGCAGCAAGGCTGGCAGCAGCTGCTCACACAGCAAGGGCGGCAGCAAGGCTGGCAGCAGCTGGACCCACAGCAAGGGCGGCAGCAAGGCTGGCAGCAGCAGGACCCACAACTTGACCCACAGCAGGTGGGCCTCCAGCAGGTGGTCCTGCAGCAGGTGGACTGGCAGCAAGGGGAGCAGCACATGGTGTCAGGTGTGGAGGGTGGGTTTCTGTTCAGAGGTGAGTTTCTCAGATTCTGATGGTGTCTTCTCTTTGGGGGCTTTTATACTCTGGACCCCCAATGTTGGGACCAATAAGCAGGACTTTCCTTGCTGTTGTTTCCTTGTTTATAGTCACAAGGAAATTGTCAAAGAGGAAGTTGTTCCCCGTGTTTTGAGGGTTCTGTAAATTACAGTTTAATCTCCTTAATTGGGAATACACTTAAGAATCTTTTTAGAAACGGAACAATCAGGAATCATCCCCAGCAACATTTCTGGTCATGTGACATCATCTGGTCGTCTATTACTTCCTGCTGGTTTGAAGAAGGTCAGGATAGTGGTCTCTTCTCAGTGTTGTTCGTTTGGTCATATTTAGGTTGGGAGGTGCCCTGAGTGGTCAGGAGTTGATGGGTTCTGTGATTAATGAAGCCCTGCTTGAGTCTAAGTCTGATCTCCCAGAAAAGTGGATTCAAGACTCCAGCCTATATGTATCTGAGGCCTCCTAAGAGAAATGTGTTGCCCAGCTCTGCCAGAGACTCTTGGGTCCTTGCCCCACTGTTTTGCATATGTAAATCAGCACCCAACCAGGAGAATAGAGGCAGAAGCCATCCACTGGTTTTCTGAGCATCAAGCCATTCATGTTGCATCTTTGTTTTCTAGCTGAATCGGGATCTCAGGTGATACCTCTCAAGTTGCACATACTTTCTTTCATAAATTCAGGCGAAAAGCGAAATAAAATGAAGACCAAGGGAAATTTGAGTATGTATATTAATACTTTTCAACAAACGTAGAAAGTTATCACATACGTGTTAGAACGTGTTTCTGCCCCATTTTCTCTCTTAAGCACATATGCCAGAGTGTAATTGCCATGTCATAGGGAAAGCATAGAGTCAACAGGCTAGGAAGGCTAGGACAGTGTTTCTGCATTTCACCACCCACACTGCCTCCTGCTCTTGCTGATATTTTGAGCCTTCTGAGTTCTACTTGTATGTATCTCAGCTTATTTTTTATTGAGGTATACTTGACGTATTAAATGATATTACTTTCAGATGTCGAACATTATGAATTGATATTTGCAAAATGATCAGCACAATCAGTCTAATTAACATTTTTCAGCATTCATAGCTATTAATTTTCTTGTGATAAAAACTTTTAAAATCTACTCTCTTGCCAAGCCAGTGTGGCTCAGTGGTCTTGCCAAGCCAGTGTGGCTCAGTGGTTGAGTGTGGACACATGATCCAGGAGGTCACAGTTTGATTCCTGGTCAGAGCACATGCCTGGGTTGCAGGCTCAATCCCCAGTGGACAGGGAGGTGCCGGAGGCAGCCAGTCGATGATTCTTTCTCATCATGGATGTTTGTATCTATCTCTCCCTCTTCCTTCGTCTCTGAAATAAATTTTAAAAAAATTAAAGATCCACTTTCTTAGCAACTTTCAAATATGTGATACAGTATTTTTAACTGTAGTCATCATGCTGTACATTACATCCCCATGACTCATTTCTTTCATAACTGGAAGTTTGTACCTTTTGACCCCCTCACCCATCTTGCCCACCCTGCAGTCCCCACCACTGGCTACCACCAATGTTTTATTTTTAGATTCTAGATTATATGGTTTTTGTCTTTGTCTGACTCATCTCACTTAGCATAATGCCTTGTAGGTCTATGTTGTGATAGATGAAAAGATGTACTTTTTATGGCTGAATAATATTCAGGGGGGAAGGTGTGTGTGATAGATATGCAGGTTGTGTTCATATCTTGGGTATTATAAATAATGCTGCAATGAACATTGTTGGTGCACATATCTTTTCAAGTTAGTGGGGCTTTTCTCAGATGAATATCCAGAAGTGGCATTGCTGAGTCATTAGGCAGTTCTATGTTTAATTTTTGAGGAACATCCACACTGTTTTCCACAGTGGCTATGCCAGTTTAAATTTCCACCAACAGTGCACAAGAGATTTCTTTTCTCCACATCCTCACCAACACGTGTGACGTCTTGTCTTTTCGTTTATTTATCCTTGTAACAGGTATGAAGTGATATCTCATTGTGGTTTGAATTTGCATTTCCCTGATATTAGTGATGTGGAGCACCTTTTCGTGTACCTCTTGGCCATCTGTATGTCTTCTTTGGCAAAATATTTATTCAGACCCTCTGTCTATTTTTATTTTTATTTTTTTATTGCTTAAAGTATTACAAAGGGTATTACATATGTGTCCTTTTTTCCCCCCACCCTTGCCAATCCCCTGGCCTCCCCTAATTTTTAAATTTAATGTTTTATGGGTTTGGGAGTTTTGTCTTCATTTTGCTATGCAGTTTTATGAGTTCTCTATGTATTTTGGATATTAACCCTTATCAGATGTATGATTTGAAATATTTTCTCTCTTTCAGTAGTTTGCCTTTTCATTTTGTTGATGGTTTCCTTTGCTATGCAGATGCTTTTTAGTTTGATGTAGTTCCACTTGTTTATTTTGCTGTCTTTGCTTTTGGTGTCATATAAAAAAAAATACAAAAATCATTGGCAAGACCCATGTCAAGGAGCTTATCGCCTATGCATTTATCCAGGAATTCTGTGGTTTCCAGTCTTACATTCCAGTCTTTAATCCATTTTGAGTTAATTTTTGTGTATGCTATGCTGTAAGGTAGTGATTCAGTAACACTGTTTTGCAATGTGAGTGCCCAATTTTATTTCAACACCATTTTTGAAAAGACTGTCCCTTTCCCATTTTGTATTCTTGGCTCCTTTGTTATAAATATATTGACCATTATATGGGGGTTTATTTCTAGGCTCTGTATTTTGTTCCATTGATATGTGTCTGTTTTTATGCTAGTACCATACTGTTTTGATTATTATAGGTTTGTAATATCGTTTGAAATCAGGGAGCAAGATACCTCCAGCTTTGTTCTTGTTTCTCAGGAATGCTTTGGCTAGTCAGAGATATTTGGGGTTCCATATACATTTTAATATTTTTTTACTTCTGTGAAAAATGCCATTAGAATTTTAATATTGATAGTACTGGATCTGAATATTGTTTTGAGTAGTTTGGACACTTAACAATATTAATTCTTCCAATCCACGACCATAGAATATATTTTTGATTGTGTGGTCTTCAGTTTCTTTCATATATATCTTTACTTTTCAGGGTAAAGGTCTTTCACATTCTTGGTTATATTTGTTCCTAGTTATTTTATTCATTTTTATGCAAATATAAATGAAATTATCTTAATTCCTCTTTCTGATAATTCATTGCTAATATATAAAAATGCAATATATATATGTAACCTGTAACTTTCCTGAATTTATTAATTAGTTCTAAAAGTTTTCTGAGTCATCTTTAGGTTTTAAAAAAATATATGTAATATTATTTCAACTGCAAATAGAGTCAGTTTTACTTCCTCATGCCCAATTTGGATGCCTTTGTTTAAAAAAACCTATTTTTACTAATTACTCTGGCTAGGACTTTCCGTAATATATTAAATCAAGTGGTGAGAGTGGCCAGAGGAATTGCATGAGTGGCTGGACAGCGCCTGAGACAGGAAAGGCTCCCTGCACTCAGGAGAGCTGCAGATGCGGTCCCTGCGGCCCGAGCATGTCGCTGCCGGGACCTGACACGGGAGGAGTGTGCTGAACAGCACCACCTGTACACATGAGGGGTTGCTCCTGCCGCTGTTGAGGGAGAAAATTACTTGCCCTCTTGCTAGACCTCGGCGCTCAGTATCATTGACGCTTGTATGGACCTGTGAGCGCTGGTGCCCTGGAGCAGGAACAGAAGACCCCCTCCTGGAGCTCAGTCTGTCCGTTATTACATGGCATCACACAATGAAGTTTTCTCATCTAAAACTGGGTAATAATTCATGGAGGTCCGTTCTGCAGCTCCAGTTGGATGCTGCACATGGTGTGCAATAGGTATATGACTTCCTATGTCAGGAATACTGTACAGTAAAAGAAAACACAGTATGGGATTTAAAAGGTACCGATTTTATTAAGGAATGTGTAAGATTCCCTGCATCCGGGGAGAGGTTACAAAGTGATTGTGAAAAGAAGAAGTAGGATAAAAACTATGCATATATGATTAGGAAGATATTGATCAATTGCAGAAACCTATTAAAAATTATGAAGATGAGTTACTTAAAAGGAGCAAGAGATCCTGACTTAAGAGTCAAAGCAAGAACATGACTCCATATCGAGGATGCAGGAAGCTGACTAATGATCCATAGCATGGAAGAGAGAGAACCGAGTGAAGGCCTCTACACTGCATCTCAAGCCTCTGAGCCGGCTGGTGCATGACAGAAATGGTGGTGGTGGTATGCTGGCTGTCTTCGAAGTCTAGGAAGTAAAATTGTCCACATGGCAAATCAGTTCACAGATGGTGTTATTTCCAGTTGGTGGTTCTTGAGGGAAGACTCATCAACATGAAGGCTGGCAGCAGCTAGACCAGGGGTGGGCAAACTTTTTGACTCGAGGGCCACAATGGGTTCTTAAACTGGACCGGAGGGCCGGAACAAAAGCATGGATGAGTGTTTGTGTGAACTAATATAAATTCAAAGTAAACATCATTACATAAAAGGGTACGTTCTTTTTTTCCAATAGTTTTATTCATTTCAAATGGGCCGGATCTGGCCCGCGGGCCGTAGTTTGCCCACGGCTGAGCTAGACCCACAGCTGGACCTGCAGCAGGTGGGCCTGCAGCAGCTGGGCTGGCAGCAAGGGGAGCAGCACATGGTGTCAGGTGTGGAGGGTGGGATCCTGTTCAGAGGTGAGTTTTTCGGATTCTGATGACTCCTTTCTTTCTGGAGCTTTTATACCTGCGGCCCAAAATGTTGGCACGAATGGCCCGGGTTTTCCTTGTTCTTGTTTACATATTTAATGTTGTCACTTGGAAAATTTTGAAGAGGAAGTTGTTCCCTAAATGTAATTAATCTCTTCAAAATAAGTTCTTAATCTATTTTTTTAATTGAGAATAACTCATAGGAACCTTTCTATAGATAAATAAGAAATGGTCACATTATCAGCATGTTCCTGCTTCATAATCGGGTGGGTGCTCTGACCCATAGAGTGCCTGCTGCCTGGGCAGGTCCAGTGGTTGGTGACTTTATGCCCACTCGGTTTATTCCAGAGTCACTTAGGTCACTGACTGCACACTGTCTTTCTTTTTGTCATTAATGTAGTAATTAGATCAGGAAAGATGATACCTGAAGTATCATTGAGTATGAACATGTTCAAAAGTTTTTATGGCTTAACATTCATCTTAAAAAGTGCTCAAATATATAATTTCCAACTTAGTAAATTGTTATTAATTTTCAACTTGATAAAAGATCTCAAAGTGAACACATCCATGTCACTCTGGTTGAGAGAGAGAATCTCACCCTCATCCCCTTCAAATTATAGCGCTCACTCATCCCCAAACGTCATGAGTTTAGGCTGTTCTTAAACTTTATATGAATGAAATAATGTAGAATTGGCTACTTTCTCTTCATATGATGACTGCGAGACTCAGCTTCCTTATCTGAGCGTCCACCCTCCTGGGCCTCCTGCATCTTTTGCTCATCGGGATCCCTTTGATCAGACAGTCAGAGGGCATTGCAGAGCAGCTCCTCCTCTCATTAGTCACCTTGTCCCCTGAGAGGCCTGCTGCAGCATCGCATTCCCTTCACTCTGATCTCTGACATGTGTTTCCCCGCCTCATGGGATGCTTCCTGACAAAGGACAGCATTTCCCTGTTGAGTGCATGAATTTTATGATGTGCATTTTCCCCCAAGGCCCTTGTCACTAACCTTGAAAATGTATCTTGATTTGCAAGATGAAGTTCAGTGTTGTTTCTCAAAATATTCTAGGTGTTATCGGATTCTGGTTTAGTGGAATGAGATCTCCTTATCCTGTACAGTATACGGCCATATCTTACCATTCTTATTACTTGTGCCTATGCTGTTTTGTAAGGTGCTTCTAGTTTGCCTTATCCATTTTCTATACTAAATTGCCACCAAGATTGTGCATCTATTTACCTCTTGTTTTATCCTCGGCCGTAAGTTTTCTATGGTGAAAGTAGAATGCAACATATTTTGGTTAAGGGAATTAAACTCATATGGAAGAGTCCCCAATTCCTATTCTGGCACTCACTAGCCATATGTTTTGGGGGTAAAGATAGAATACACTTAAACCAACTCATGAATTGTTTCTCAATATACTGTGTTATCTCTTACAAATATATCTTCATTTTTCAGCTACCATCTTACATATAGGTCTGCCGAAGGATTAATCTAGAAGTGTTTTCTTTCTCTTTCCCCCCTATATTACTGGTTCAGTCTGTCTGTAGTCAGATACCTTTATAAGAGACCCCAATTCTTATATTTTCAAGGGATGTTACAGAAAAAAATATATTCATCGCCCTTATTATTTATAGAGAATAGTTTTTCTTCCCTTCCTCAATAATCTAAGATAGTGTCTATTTTGGTAATCTTTGAATCCCTGAGTTAATACAAACTAACCTCAGTTTACAAATTATAAACATTAAAACAAAGGTGTTAATGAGAAATCATGGCACATCCATGGAGAGTTTAGAGCTCATCTCAATGACTAAAAAAATACATGAGTGGTAATTTTCAGCACAATTCCGTCTGACTCCTTCAAACCCTACTTGGTTATAATATATGAACACGGACTACCTAAACTTCAGTGATTGATGGCCCCAATGGCAGCTTTTATGCCAGATGGAGAATTTTTACTGCAACAGATGAAAAACTTTTGGTCTGCAAAGACAGTGGAAAGAGGATATATTCCCAATGAAAAGAACTGTGATGAGTACAATGATTGTGTGTGTGTGTGTGTAATTTTGTATGGGAGGTGGTCGATGGCTTCAGAAAATGATGTTTATTGGCTACTTGCAAATGGTGAAAGGCCTGATTGAGTTATCTTATCCCTGGAAGAAGCATGATTGGAAGATAAAGGCATTTGGAGAAGAATCGTGTCCATGGAGATGGTATGTCAGAAGATGGTGCTTCCTCTTTGTGTGCCACATCAGTGCTCCCCAGAGAGCATCCACCACTGAGGAAGCTCTGGACAAGTACAAGTTGGTATAACTCACCTTGTCCAGGTCCTCAGGTGCACCGGTACTTGCACAGGGGCATGAACCAAGTAGCCATGGTGGCAGGGATTGAGGCAGGTGTGGACCCACAGCACAGGTCCCCTCTCCCCACAGTTGCCTCTGCTGGATGTGCTGTCGTCATAAGTCGGGACAAGAGGTGAGTTGGTATCGATAGCATCATTTATGAAGACTAACCACCCCAAGTGGACCCAAGTGTTCCACTCGGATCACTTCCACACTGAAAAAGGCAGTCCTTCCTTACCTTGATTGCATGTTTGGCAAAAAGAATTGTCTTCCCTGTCTGCAGTGCTACCCACCAGCTTACAGTATTGTCATAGGACCCTGAATAGCATCACGTTGGGCCAAGGGGCCCACTCTATGATGAACAAGGTCAACAATAGGCACGTAACCATGGATCTACTTGTCCTACCGTGCATCACGTGACAGGAATTGCTGGCCTGGTAAAAAATTGGACTGGTCTCTTAGATGTGCAGCAACGACACCCCCATAGAGGTGACAACATACGGGATTGATATATTGTCTTCTGGATGAGGACTGTACCTTAACCCAATGGCCATTACTATATCATTAACGTAGGACCGCAGATGTCCTCGAATGGGAGTACACACGGGCTGGGCAGACGTCAGAGTGAATCTCCTCACGTTAACCACTAGTGACACACTTGGGAATCTGTGCTTCCTGTCCCATCACGGCTGCAGACCCTCCTGGACTGAAGGTTCTACTCCTGTGAGAGCACATTTTTGTCAGGGACATCATCTAAGTCAGAATGATCATCTGGTCAGTTTGGAATGTCATAGGAATAGAGTAGCAGGCAGAGGATGCAGTTCCTATTTGGTGAGGGACACTTGGCAGGAAAGGTAGAGAGCAGGGGGAAGTGCATCGGGACTGTGGGCATTTACGGAGTGGTGCATGCCCCGTGACAACATTCACCCGAGGCTTCTTTGGGATGTAAATGTGCGTGCCTTTGGGCAGAAACAGAAGACTTTCCTGGATCTGAGTCAGTCCAGTCTTAGCTACGAGACCTTAATCAATTAACGGGGGTTCCCCCCTACAAACAGAGATACCTCTTGTGGGGCTGTTACAATGCTCAGTAGGGATAATGCATATAGTATGCAGTATGTATTTAAATCCCTGTGTCAGGAATTCGGCGCAATAAATAAAACGCAATATGGATGAATTTTATGCTATAGAATTTATTAAGAAACAAAGGGTAAGACTCCTGCAGTTAGGAATACAGTTCAAAGTGATCCTAAAAAAAGAAAGCCTGTTACAAGAAGCATGACTACCTTGATAAGGAACATACGATTATGAGGATTATTTATCAGTTGTAAAACCTTTTAAAAATTATAAGAATTTGTTTTTCTAAGTTACACAGAGGGAGTGGGTGAAGACCTTGACTACAGACTCAAAGCAGAGACCACAGCTCCATAGCGAGGATGCAGGAAGCTGGCACATGATCCACCAACCCAGGAGGGAGAGGATCAGGGACGTCCTGTGCACCCCATCAAGCTGATGCAGAAGCTTGTATCAAGCAAATGAGTCCCAGAAAATTATGGTCAAGCATGCTGGTTGCTAAGTCTAGGAAGTGAACAAGTCTCCAAAATGGCAAGTCAGTTAGCCGAAGATGTTATGCTCAGATGGTGGTTTTCTGACAAGATGATCAGCAGCAGGAAGGCTGGCAGCAGCTGGACACACAGCAAGGGCGGCAGCAGCAGCTGGGTCGGCAGCAGGTAGTCCTACAGCAGGTGGTCTGACAGCAGGTTGGACGGCAGCAAGGCTGGCAGCAGCTGGACACACAGCATGGGCGGCAGCAAGGCTGGCAGCAGCTGGACACACAGCATGGGCGGCAGCAAGGCTGGCAGCAGCTGGACACACAGCATGGGCGGCAGCAAGGCTGGCAGCAGCTGGACACACAGCATGGGCGGCAGCAAGGCTGACAGCAGCTAGACCCACAGCATGGACTGCAGCAGCTGGATCCACAGCATGGGCGGCAGCAAGGCTGGCAGCAGCTGGACACACAGCATGGGCTGCAGCAAGGCTGGCAGCAGCTGGATCCACAGCATGGGCTGCAGCAAGGCTGGCAGCAGCTGGACACACAGCATGGGCGGCAGCAAGGCTGGCAGCAGCTAGACCCACAGCATGGGCGGCAGCAAGGCTGGCAGCAGCTGGACACACAGCATGGGCGGCAGCAGCAGCTGGATCCACAGCATGGGCGGCAGCAAGGCTGGCAGCAGCTGGACACACAGCATGGGCGGCAGCAAGGCTGGCAGCAGCTAGACCCACAGCATGGGCGGCAGCAAGGCTGGCAGCAGCTGGACCCACAGCAGGTGGGCTGGCAGCAAGGGGAGCAGCACATGGTGTCAGGTGTAGAAGGTGAGTTTCTGTTCAGAGGTGAGTTTTTCAGGTTCTGAGGACTTCTTCTGTTCTGGGGGTTTTATACACTGGGCCCCAATGTTGGGACCAATCAGTAAGACTTTCCTTGCTTTTGTTTATGTTGTTTTGGTAATCACAGGGAAATTATCAAGGAGGAAGTTGTTCCCTAAGTGATATGAATATTTAGAAAAGTGGTGTTTAATGTGTTCCTTAATTGAGAACAACTCATTGAAACTTTTATAGATAAAAGGAAGTAGTCACAATATCAGCATACTACTGAAAGCAACCTATAGATTCAGTGCAATCCCCATGAAATTTTTCATGTCAGAAATAGAAAAAAAAATCCTAAAATTTATATGGAATGACAAGAGATCCAGTATATCCAAAGCCATCTTGAGAAAGAAGAGCAAATCTGGAGGCACCATGCTCTCTGATTTCAAACTATTTTACAAAGCTATAGTAATCAAAACAGTATGGCATTCGGCATAAAAACAGACACATAGATCAATGGAACAGAACAGAGAGCCCAGGATTAAACCCAAATATATATGGTCAATTAATTTATGACAAAGAAGCCAAGAATACACTATGGGGAAAGGTCAGTTTTTTCACTAAATGGTATTGGGAAAACAGTGAAGTCACATCCAGAAGAATAAAGCTGGGCCACTATCTTACACCATATGCAAAAATTTACTCAAAATGAGTTAAATACTTGAATGTAAGCTCTGAAACTGTAAAATTCCTAGAAGAAAACATAGGCAGTAAGCTCATTCTCATAGATCTTGGCAATAATTTTTTGGAGTTGACACCAACACAATGGCAAAAAAACTAAAAAAGTGAAACTGCAGCAAACTAAAAAACTTCTATGTAGCAAAGGAAGGAAAGAATCAACAAAATAAAAAGGCAACCTACTGAATGGGAGCCAATATGTGCAAATTGTATAGTTGATGCTGGGCTAACTTCCAAAATATATAGAGAACTTATATAAGTCAATAGAAAAAAAAATGGTCACATCTTAAGTAATTATAGAAATCTCAAAATTCTAAAACTGACACAGTACAATCCCCAGAACTGGTTCAGATTTTACCTGTATTACATGCACTCATGAATGTGTGTGTGTGTGTGGGGGGGGGGTTCTATGCAGATTATCATATGTGCTGTATGGATTTGTGTAATCACCATCACAATTAAGATACAGAACTGCCCTTCTCCATAAGGCTCTAACTTTGTAGCCACACCCACTCCCTCCCACTCATCATCCGACACCCCTGCCTACCACTACTCTGTTCTCCATCTCTATAATTTTATTTCCAGCATGTTCTACAAATGGAATCTTACAGTGTGTAACCTCTGTGATTGGTTTTTCACACTCAGCATCCTTCCCTTGAGATCATGCATGTTGTTCTTTGTATCAATACCTTGTTCTGTGGTGTATCACAGTTTATGTGTTCCATCATTCACCCATGAAGGGCCCCTCAACAGTTTCAAGTTCAAAGAGCTTTAGACATCCTTGCATAGGAGACTAAATCTAAGATGAAAGTCACAGCCTGTCTTAGATCTGAAAGAGTCGTTACTAATCCAATATATGGCACCTGATTTGGGGAGCAGTAAGTATACCTAAACTTCTTGGGAGTATTTATATTAACTAGCCATACTCCCTAATGTATTCACCCTCAGCACCTCTATCTCAGCTATAACTGTATAAAAAATGTTACTGCTGGTATCAGGTAAAAAAAAAAAAAAAGATTAAATAACCCCTACACATCTCTCAGCAGAGATTAAAGCAGTTTAGAATGAAAAAGGCAAAGGTTTTCCCCCGTGATAGTAACCTCAGTATAAGTTCACACTCATTGCCAACCACTTTCTGCCATGACACCCTGAATTGCACAATGCATGCCAACTCTGGTACATTAATGAACATGAATATTATTCAGAAAGAAATGGTTTAAAAAAAGAAAGGAAATCCTGCCAGTTGTGATAACATGGATGGGCCTGGAAGATATTATGCTAAGTGAAATAAATCAGTCACAGAAGGACGAATACTGCATGAATCACTCATTTGAAATATTAAATACACAAAAGGAGCATAGAATAAAATTTCGGTTTGCAGAGGCTGGAGTAGTAGGAAATGGTGAGCTGTTATTCAGTGGGTATAGAATTACAGTGATACAAGGCAAATAACATCTACAGGTCTGCTGTACAACGTTATGGCTATAGTTGACAATATAGTATGGTACACTTAAAATCTTGTTAAGAAAGTAAATCTTAGGTTAATGTTCTTACCACACACACAAAAAATGAAGGGGATGGAAAGAAATATTTTTGAGGTGATGGATATATTTAGTACCTTAATTATGGAAATGGTATTATGGTACATGCATATGTCCAAACTCATCAGAATGTATACATTAGAAGTGTAATATTTCGCATATTACGTATTCCTCAATAGAGCTGAGGGAAAAGAAGAAACATCAAAATTTCATGACTTGGTTTTTCCTCGTACACCAGTTACTTATTTCCCATCTGAAAGTCTGGAAAATGGTCCCTGATTAGCAGTGGGGAGAGGAAATATCCTAAGAGTCTATTCTTATGCCAGCGATGCCCTGATTCACATTCAACATTTCTCTGCCCACCTGACCCCACAATGAATGAGACATCAAACTAGAATGCAGCTGTATCTCCCTAAGTCACCAAAAGGAATGTGGCTCATTATCACCCAAAGGCAGACATGTTGGGCTGTGCAACATGAGATACACATACATGATCTAAATGCATAAATCACATGACAGCTTTCTTTAAGGAAGATGAAGCAAGAAAGACACATAAGAGATGATCCAGGAAGAGCTGAAGTGAGGAATCCTAACCCATCAGGAAAAGGAAACAATGTTTCCATCCATCTTGAAAGGGTAGCCAGGAAAACAAACCTGGCTAATTTCCTAATCACCTGTTAATTAGGACAAACAGGACAAGGAAAGAGCACAGCTTCTGATGACAGCGGCCCTTAGCAGGGTATAAAAGGGGACCTGGGGCGAGCAGACTTCCAAACCTTCCAACCCACCTTCCTGAAAACTCACTCCGAACCTCCACCCTCTGACACCATGGTCAACTCCTGTTGTGGATCCGTGTGCTCTGACCAGGGCTGTGGCCAAGGCTGCTGCCAGGAGACCTGCTGCCGCCCCAGCTGCTGTGTGTCCAGCTGCTGCCGCCCCTGCTGTGGCTCCTGCTGTGGCTCCAGCTGCTGCCGCCCCTGCTGTGGCTCCAGCTGCTGCCGCCCCTGCTGTGGCTCCAGCTGTGGCTCCAGCTGCTGCAGGCCTACCTGCTGTGGCTCCAGCTGTGGCTCCAGCTGCTGCAGGCCAACCTGCTGCATCTCTAGCTGTTGCCGCCCCACCTGCTGCCAAACCACCTGCTGCCGCCCCAGCTGCTGTGTGTCCAGCTGCCGCCGCCCCTCCTGCTGTGGCTCCTGCTGTGGCTCCAGCTGCTGCCGCCCCAGCTGCTGTGTGTCGAGCTGCTGCCGCCCCAGCTGCTGTGGCTCCTGCTGTGGCTCCAGTTGCTGCCGCCCCAGCTGCTGTGTGTCGAGCTGCTGCCGCCCTAGCTGCTGCCCGACCCTCTGTTGCAAGACCACCTGCTGCCGTCCCACCTGCTGCCAGACCACCTGCTGCCGCCCAGTCTGCTGACTTCCCTGAACTGCGCCCACTGGTTTTCATCAGCCAATCTTCTTGATGTAGTTTAACTGAACTGAGTCATGAGAGGCCAATTGTCAAAACTTAGTTCCAACTGATTCTTAAACTGATTTTGGCCTCCTAATATATATTGTCGTCCCCCCCCCCCCCCAGAGCATGTTGCTACCTGTCTCCCAGATGAACACAAAGTTTGCATTTTCTCTGAAATCTTTCAACCAACATGTCGTCCCTATTGATATATTTCTTCCCGGCCGTCTTTTTTCAAATGGAGATGTCCCTAAATCTTAAATAAATCTGGATTTCCCAGGCATACAAATACAAGAGTATCGTGTCTGATCATTTTTCCTCTTGACTTGCCAGTTGTTCTGTTGTTCTCTCCGCAGAGAGCAGAGGACAGCAGGTGATTTCAGGATGCACCCCCTCTATGCCCTCAGCATCCTTGTTTTAATGTAGGAAGGTGGTTTCTTACAGCAAACACTTTGATCTGTCGGCCTGTGGTCTTTCTCTGGATGAAGGAGCCAGCTCAAGGCAGGCCGGGGGTCCAAGTGTGTAGAATCAATTCTCGGCCAGTGATGGGTGCAGTGGGTACATACTCTAGCTCTTTCCTCTCAGGTGGGGGCAAGGAGTACCATTCTTTAGAGGTCCTTGGTGGAGTGACGCCCAGCTGCCCACAGGAGTAAGCTGCTCATTCCATCACCCTACACTGGCCTCCGTCCCTTCCCCAGATCACTTCCCAGGTTCCCTGCAGTGCCTTTTAGGATGATCTCCCAAATAAACTACTAGATCTCAAACCCCTGTTTGGAAGTCTGTTCCTGAGGGCACCCAATCTAAGACGCCAGTATTCCAAATGTAATTACTTGTGTCCTTTAACACATTTTAAACATATATTATGAATGGTTGTCAGCTGTCAGTGTCAACTTAGATACAGTAACCAACAACGTCCAATGGGGGTATTCCAGTGTCCCCTGAGGAAATGGCTGTGGATTCCTTTGGGAAAGGACTAGAGCAGGGGTGGGCAAACTTTTTGACTCAAGGGCCACAATGGGTTCTTAAACTGGACCGGAGGGCCGGAGCAAAAGCATGGATGGAGTGTTTGTGTGAACTAATATAAATTCAAAGTAAACATCATTACATAAAAGGGTACGGTCCTTTTTTTTTTTTTTTTTTTAGTTTTATTCATTTCAAACGGGCTGGATCCAGCCCGCGGGCCGTAGTTTGCCCACGGCTGGACTAGAGTGATCAATGCTACATACACTTGCTGTGGTCCTTGGTCTTGGAGGACTGGCCTTACTTTCAATGAGTCAGTGGGTTGTAGATCTGAGAACTGGCTCAGCCTGGAAACTGGGTGAGGGGTCATAATTTCCCATTGGGATCACTGACCTGAGCCTGTGGGTCACACAGCACTTCACCCCAGTTGTTATCCCAAATGTGCTTGCTCCCCATCACATATTTCTACCCACATTACTCTGACCGTTAAATGCTGCCAGCTGGCCTCTGCTACTTCAAGGACATTCTCATTCTCATTGCTCCTTGGGAACTCAGTTCTGTGACAATATTCCCTACCACGAGCTCCAACCTTAGAGAATAGATCTCTCTACCTGTTCATTCCTTCTTACCTTATTACACAGGGCACCCCCTGAGTCCTCCTAGGGAGCTTGCTTATTCAGCTGGTTGGGTTTCCTGGCCTTGTGGCTAGAGCTATTCTAGCCTGTTAACTTCTCTGCACCCTTTGATCCCTTCATCCTCATCTCTGTGTTGTGTGGTACTAGATAAATCTGTACGAATGATCTATTGTTAGCTAATATTACCTCAAATTTTAGCAGCTTAAAATGAGACTCATTTACTGTCTCATAGTTTTCGTGCATCAGGAATCCCAAGTAAAGCCCAGCTGGGCTCTCTATTCCTTAATGATTCATAAGGCTGCAATCAGGGTGTTAGCTGGCACTGGCATCTCATCTCAAGTCTTAGCTGGAGAAGAATCCACTTCCAAGTTCACAGATGTAGTTGTTGACAGGATTCCAGTCCTCGAGGGCCATTGGAGTGAGAGCCTCAGTTCCCTGCTGGTTGTCGAGTGGAGACTGTCCTCAGTGACTTGCCACATACTTCTCCCCCACAGGGCCGCTCACTTCCTCAAAGCCCTGAGAGCGAGAGAGAGTCGGCTAGCAAGATGAAAGTCACCATCTCATATAACTTAATCGCTTGATGTTGCCAGAGGTGGTTGGTTGGAAGCATGTTACTCACAGGGAGGGAATTATGTTAAGACCATGAACACCAAGAAGTAGAAATCACTGGGCCACCTTAGGGGCTGCCTACCACAACTCTTAGTTGAATGAGAGAATAAAAACACACCATACATATATGAAGATCCCACTTATATAAAATTCAAAAACAAGTAACACTGAACTATCATGGTTAGGATGCATACCTAGGTGGTAAAACTAAAGCACATCAGAGAAAAGATTAAGAATCGGGGCAGTGATTATATGTAGGGGGGAAGGAGAGCGATGTGGTCAAGAGAAGACACATCCAGGGCCCTCTTGGTGACAGCAATGCTCTTTTGTTTGACTTGGGTGTTGGGATAGATAGATGCTTGCTTCATAATTGTTTATTATATTATCCATGTATGTTTTATACACTTTTCAGTATACAGCAGTTCCCCCTTAAATCTGAGGTTTTGCTTTCTGTATTTTTAGTTACCCCACAGTCACCCATGGTCTGAAAATAGTAAATGGAAAATTCAAGAAATTAACATTTCATAGGTTTTAAGTTGCACGCCATTCTGCGTAGCATGGTGAAATCTTGCACTGTCCTGCTCTATCCCACCTGGGTAGTGAATCCTCCCTTTGTCAAGTAAGTCCATACTATATGCCCTACTCACCCGTAAGTCACTTAAGTAGCTGTCTCAGTTATTTGATCAACTGCCTTGCTACTGCAGTGCTTGTGTTCAAGTAACTCGTGTTCACTTAATAATGGCCCCAAGTGTAAGAGAGTGATGCTGGCAGCTCAGATATGCTAAAGAGAAACTGTAAAGTGCTTCCTTTAAGCGAAAAAGTAAAAGTTCTTAACCTAATAAAAAAAGAAACAAACAAACATAGACTGAGGTTGCTAAGATCTATAGTAAATTAGATCTTCTATTCATGGAAGGGTGAAGAAGGAAAAAGAAATCAGTGCTAATTTTCTGTGGGAAGAAACTCAGGATATTTTGGGGAGCTCAAGAAGAGAGAAATTGACCTAAATCTATAGGTATTGCAGGCAAAGCTGATTGCAAGCATCTTCTGGCTTGGCTTCTTAGCCTCGAGAGGCTGTTAAAAGTTCAGTCTGAAGATTCCAGTGAAAAGTACCAGCAAAACAGATTTAAAAGAATGTAATCACAACCACAATGAGGTACCACCTCACACCTGTTAGAATGGCTATTATCAACAAGAGAAGTAATAGCAAGTGTTGAGAGGATGTAAAGAAAAAGGAGCCCTCAGGCACAGCTAGTGGGAATCTAAACTGGTACAGCCACTAGGATAACAATATGGAGCTTTCTCATAAAGAACTAAGGATGGAGTTACCATTTGATCCAACAATCCATCTTCTGGGTATCTACCCCTAGATTTGAAAACATTTGTAAAGATGTATGCACGCCTATTTAATTGCAACATGACTCAAGGTGGTCAAGACATGGAAACAACCTAAGTGTCCTTCATTGATGATTGGATAAAGAAGATACGATACATATATACAATGGAATACTACTCAGCCATAAGAAAAGATTACATACTGCCATTTGCAACAATATGGGTGGATCTTGAGGATATAATACTAAGCAAAATAAGTCAGATAAAAAAAGTCAAGAACCATATAATTTTACTCATGTGGGATATAAAACTGAACACATAAGACAAAAACTCATAGACACAGACAACAGTGTTGTGGTTACCAGAGTGGGTGGGGGAGGTAAAAAGGGTAAAGGAGGTCAGATATATGATGATGGAAAGAGACTTTGGATAGTGAACACACAATGCAATATACAGACCGTGTATTGTAGAAGCATACACTTGAAACCTATATAATTTTATTAACCAAAATCACCCTGAAAATTTTAATAAACTGTAAACATAAATATAAGAGCCTATATGACCCATCACCACTCTTGCTGCTCTTAGGTAAATAAGCAGGCCAAATTTAGTAAGACTCGACTTGTTATGAAAACAAATTAGATTTACTATAATTACTTTTGGTTAAAAAGGGGGTGAATGTACAGGGGAAAATTATGTTTTTTCCCCTTTACGCTATACCAGGAGGAGGGGATGACAGTCTCTAGAAACTCCTACCAATGGAGAAGGCAGGGACTTCACTCTGAACAACTTTACCCTTGTTTGCTGTGCTTCCCCTGGCAACCTCTCATAACTAACGCCCCACTCCCCAGGTCTGCTTTTGTCTTTATTGAAGATGGCGTTCAGGTGAAGGCAGATGCCATCTCAGGGGAGTGACTTAGTTCCCGAGTCTCTCCCATGTATACAGGAGCTATACATGTTCTTAAATGGTTGTTTGTTTTCTTCCTGTTAATCAGATTTTGTCCATTTAACTCTTAGACCAGCAAGCAGAACCTAGAAGGGTAAAGGAGAACTTTTTTTCCTCCCTGACACAGAGTTGGACTTGGGCATGGATTCAGTTTGTCACTGTAAACATGTCAGCATCGTGCCCATCACCCCAGAAATAAGTCCCAATCAAAGTCAGCTGAAGAAACAATGAACAGAACAGAAACAGAGGCATTAATGCAGTGGTTCTCAACCTTCCGGCCCCTTAAATACAGTTCCTCATGTTGTGACCCAACCATAAAATTATTTTCGTTGCTACTTCATAACTGTCATGTTGCTACTGTGATGAATCGTCATGTAAATATCTGATATGCAGGATGGTCTTAGGCGACCCCTGTGAAAGGGTCGTTCGACCGCCAAAGGGGTCGCGACCCACAGGTTGAGAACCGCTGCATTAATTCATGGAACAGTCTGGTATCTGTCAGAGAGACGGTGAAGGGATTAGTCAAAAAACATATACATAACACATAGACACAGACAACAGTGTGGTGATAACTGGAGGGGAAGGGGGGTGGGGATAGGTGGAGGTGGGCAGAGGGAGGGAAATGGAGACCGGAAGAGACTGTTTGGGGCGGAGGGTGCACGAGGCAAGGTGCAGATGATGTTTTGTTGCCCTGTACACTTCAAACCTGTATGGTTTTGCAAATCAATATCATCCCAATAAATTCAATTTAAAAATACCTGAGGAGGGAAAGTGTATTGAACCTAATGAGGTGATCAGGAACTGTATCTTATGACTAGATTATGAACAAAACAGGAACGATGCTAACATCCTTTTATCTGAAAAAGTTTCCGTAATTCTCAATTAAGAAACATATTAAACACTTATCTGCTACTCATTAAAACATGTAGAAAATAACTTCCTTTTTTACAATTCCCCAGTGACTATGGAAAACAATATGAACAACAACAAGGAAAGTTCTGCTCATTGGTCCAAATTGGGTGGGAGAGCGTATAAAAGCCCCAGGATAGAAGGGGAGCCCTCAGCATCTGAGAAACTCACCTCTGAACAGGAACCCACCCTCCACACCTGACACCATGTGTTGCTCCCCTTGCTGCCAGCCCAGCTGCTGCAGGCCCACCTGCTGTGGGTCCAGCTGTGTGTCCAGCTGCTGCCAGCCTTGCTGCTGTAGCACTCCCTGCTGCCAGCCCAGCTGCTGTGGGTCCAGCTGTGTGTCCAGCTGCTGCCAGCCATGCTGCCGTCCAACCTGCTGTCAGACCACCTGCTGCCGCCCCTGTTGTGTGTCCAGCTGCTGCCAGCCTTGCTGCCGCCCATGCTGTGTGTCCAGCTGCTGCCAGCCTTGCTGCCGCCCATCCTGCTGTCAGACCACCTGCTGTAAAACCACCTGCTGCCGACCCAGCTGCTGCTGCCGCCCTTGCTGTGTGTCCAGCTGCTGCCAGCCTTCCTGCTGCTGATCACCTCACCAAAGAACCACCATCTTCACACAACACCTCTTAACTGACTCGCCATTTTGGAAACGAATTCACTTCCTCAACTTGGCTGACAACCAGCATGCTGTACCTTAATTTCTGTGACTGGTGTGCCTGATACAGCTTCTGAATCAGCTGGATGGAGAGCAGAGGACGTCCCCAATCCTCTTCCTCCCGTGTGTGTGGAACATGTGTCAGCTTCGTGCATCCTCAATATGGAGCTGTGGTCTCTGCTTTGACTCCATAGTCCAGGTCTTCATCCTCTGTGTAACTTAGAAAAAGGAATTCTTGTAACCGTTACATAGGTTTTCTGCAACTGCTGAAAATCATCTCAATCCTGTTTTCTTTTCCCATGTGCTCCTGGTTCCTGTAATCCTGCTTTCTTCTTCCACAGTCACTCTGAGTTGGCTTCCTGGTTAGGGGAAGTTGTACCTCTATTTCTTAATAAATTCTATGCATTCCATATTGCGTTTGGTTTTATTGTACAGCATCCTGATTTATACACCAGGATTTATACACCTGCTGCACATCATATGCATGATCCATTCTGAGCTTCATATAGTCCCCCCAAAATAATTATCTCCATTTTTCACATGAGAACATTTCATGGGGTCATGTTAGATAGCTGATTTGGACAGACTCAGACCCAAGACTGTGTCTTTTGCTTCTGCTCAATGATACTTAAGTTTTAATCTCAAAACAAATTAGAAAATGTCGTGGGACTGAGCGCCAGCAAGATAATTCTTTGTTGGCTGGTGAAGGTGCCGTGTTGTGACCTAGGAGGAGTGTTTGGCAGCATCTGGCTTCTACCCACTAGATGCCAGTAGCACCCCTTTCTGGTTGGGCCGTATAGAGCTAAGATGGGTGGGGGAAGTGGATAAATGTACAAAACACAGGAGTAAAATCTATAGTACAGAGGAGTTATCTAAATGTGTAGAGTTGGATAATAATAAACGTGACATCCCAAAACTCATGGGATGCAACAAAAAATGCTTTGAGGATGATTTATATGTTTAAGTATTTATATAAGAAGAGAAGAAAACCTCAAAATCAATGAGTTAAATGCCCCAACTTAAGAAGTTAAGAGAAAAGCAATAGCATTGCCCCCAAACTACACAGAAGAAAACGAATACCTAAACAAACAAGAGTAGAAATTAGTAAAACAGAAAGTGTATGTGTGTGTGTGTGTGTGTGTGTATATATATATATATATATATATATATATATATATATATATATATTTCAACAAAACCAAAAGTTTGGCCTTTTCTAAATTGAACAAAATAGATACAACTCTGGGAAGATTGATCAGCTAAAAATGATACCAAAGTTCAATAATGTTATGAAAGAAAACTTGGGCCTTAGGATATGAATAAAACAAAGTTTTATATTATTTTAATTATCTGTTGCTTTGTTACAAACTATCACTAAAAACAACTATTTACTATTTCTCATGAGTTCATGGGCTCACCCATGCTGGGTGCCCAGCTGCTGCCAGCCTTGCTGCCGCCCATGCTGTGTGTCCAGTTCTTCTGTCTCACATGGTATTGACTGGGACACACACAGGCCAAGGACTAGTCTCAACAACATAACTCCCACAACCAGTAACCACGAACCACTCAATAGAGAAGTGGGTAAAAGATGTAGCTAGGAATTTTATTTAGAGGAAACATACAGTATAGCCAAGAAATGTTAAAAAAAAAAAAAAACGTAAGCAATTGAGAAAAATACAATTCAAAACCTCAAGATTCTGCCTGGACAGCATAACTCAGTGGTTGAGCACTGACCTATGAACTAGGAGGTTACGGTTCGATTCCCGGTCAGGGCACATGCCCCAGTTGTGGGCTCCATCCCCATTGTGGGGCATGCAGGAGTCAGCCGCTCAATGATTCTCATCATTGATATTTCTATTTCTCTCTTCCTCCCTTAAATCAATAAAAATATATATATTTTAAAAACTCAAAATTCCAATTTACACCACTATATTGAAAAACAATGTAAAAGTCTGACAATATCAAAAATTTAGGGAGGATGTGAAACTATTGAAGCTCTTGCACGTTGCCAGAGGGGTGGAGGGTGGTATAAATTTGTACAGCCCCTTTAGGAAACAAATTGGCATTTCTCCTTAATGGTAGACCTGTCAGTCAAACGTGCCAATAATCTCACGCCCCCTGCTTTGCTGCCAACCAACATTCGGTTAATTGTTAAATTGCAAGGCTGCTGAGTGGTGTGGAGCCTGTTTCACTTTGATTTGGTTCTTCCTTTTTCCTGTAGCTCAGTGTGCCAGCTGCTGGTCTGCCTCATCTATCCTGACATAAACTCATGAACTCAGCCTGGGGAAAGTGGCCAGCCCCTCCCTGTCCCCTCTAAGAACCTTAAAAAGAAAATAGGACTCTTCTCTTCAGTCTCCGCCACCATCTTAAAATCTGTGACAACCAGTCAGGGAAGTGCTGTGTCCTACAGAGCCGGAGGGTAATGGCCATGTTTAGAGGAAAAGGAATGGGGTTTCCTGGCAAAGGGCACTGAAATAGAGGGTGGGGCTAATACGAGTTGGGAAGTGCCTAGGAATGCCATTCTGACTGTAGCATAGATTCTTCTGATGGAGGAAAAGTCCAGCGGGCCGAGGATGAGTATGACCTGAAATGTGGAGAAACTCTTCAAAAGAGGTCTCCAAGGATGGGCTGGACCACCCTGGGTGCATGCATTTTTTTTTATTACGATGCATTCGAGCATCGGAACTGACAGCCACTCAGAGGTTTTTATCAGGATTCCTGCCATGCCCGAGATTCTTTGAGGGCCCTGAGCACTCTGCCTTACCCCATCATTACTTAGTTGATTGCTTACTGGCATGTTATCATTCTCCGAAGTCCATAAGCATTCACATAGCGTCTGCTTTAAAGAAAATGTACACGCTGTCATGGGACTAGGCATTCCCTTGAAGAAGGGGGAGAGGGAGAAGTTGTCTTCTGAAAGTCATTCAGGGCAGAAATCACAGCCTTAATCATGACCGTGGGCCTGATTTTTGTTTACACACCAACGAGGAAGCCACCTCTTGGAGCAGACTCACATTAGCCAAGCCCATAAATCAAGGACGCCTACTTATGAACTTACAGGAGAATAGACTGTAACAGGAACTCCTGAGCTACCACATGAGCATGGAATTGGCACTGGAAGTTAAAGGAATTAATGTCAGATGGCATTTGGCACATTTTTTTCACAATAGTCCTCACGAATGGAACTTGAAAACTCACAGTCCTGTGACTAACTCTCCATCTCCCCTGTGCAGTGCTTGGCAGGGGCATGGCCAACATTTGCCTCAGCGATGTCTTCATGCTGAGTTTCCATGATGCCAACACCCTCGGTTACGTTTCACATTGCCTATATCTTCAGATCTGAATCAATTCCTCCAACTTTGAAGGTATCCTTCGTTTTAAGGTGACTTTACATAATTTGGTCCTTTTTAGTGTAGATTCCAAGTGTTGGGTGGCATCTCGGTGTAGGCCCCACTTATGCGTCCTCACTCATACTATTACATCATTAGCATCTTTCATGAAATCTATGTTTTGGTTCATTCCTACCATAATATCTTTTGGTTATTTATGATATTTCTAATTGTATTTTTGGATGGCTGGACTTATTTATCATTCTCTTCCAAAAAAAAATTTTTATCAGTGATGTGGAGTTATCATCAGAATATTGCATTACTCATTTTTTGTGTGTCTTTGTTCACACCCATCATATTCCTTCCCTCCCTCCCATGAGTTACACACTTGTTATGAGATGGGTCAAACATGAAGGTCAACCTCTCGATTAGGCACTCCTGTGCAAGTGAGACTGTTAGGGAAAGAACAGGGGTTCATTTCAGGGACTCAGCCTCCATCTTCATTTCATCCACTCCTTCCACTTTTCTTTTAGTGCCTTGGAACCTCCGGTCCCTGTGTGAGCTTCCCGGGAAGGCTCCACTGCTCCTTGGCTTCGGCCAGACTCGTGAATCAAACCCACAAGTCAGGTCACTCTCATCATTTTTCTCCAGCCGCCATATGGCCAAGAATTTCTGGGAAGCTCAGAAAGAGTGTAGCAGCACTGTGTCCGTTTACAAATATTAATGAAAACTGGGTCCTAGAGGGAAGGCTCTGCTCACTGCTGAGACAGGCACAGCAGTCTCTCCCCAATCCCAGCCCTTTCTGATCCCATGGGAACCTCTCCGTTAGAAGCCTTTTCTACCAGGGGTTGAATCCTGTGTTGGCGCTCCCAGGCCATCTCCTCTCAGAAACCTTGATTAACAACACCAGAGTGGACCCCTTCAGACTTTCTCATGCCCAAAACATAAATCAAGGAAGCCTACATTAAGTAGAGCGTGTAAAGCCGATAAGGAAAGCATGCATATGTCTCCTTTATTGTCACGTCTTCTGTATTGTTCCTGGTTCAGCTTTTTATTTTTATTTTTATTTTTTTTTATTGCTTAAAGTATTACAAAGAGTATTACATATGTCTCCTTCCCCCCGCCCCCCCGGCCCTTGACAATCCCCTGGCCTCCCTTACCCCCCAGTGTCTTATGTCCATTGGTTATGCTTATATGCATGCATATAAGACCTTCGGTTGATCTCCTACTCACCCCCCTCCTGCCCTCCCACCCTCCCCGGCCTTCCTGCTGTAGTTTGACAGTCTGTTCGAGGCAGCTCTGCCGCTGTATCTATTTTTGTTCATAAGTTTATAATGGTCTTTATTATCCAGAAATGAGTGAGATCATGTGATATTTTTCCTTCATTGACTGGCTTATTTCACTTAGCATAACGCTCTCCAGTTCCATCCATGCCGTTGCAAATGGTAAGAGTTCCTTCCTTTTTAGAGCAGCATAGTATTCCATCGTGTAGATGTACCACAGTTTTCTAATCCATTCATCTACTGATGGGCACTTAGGCTGTTTCCAGATCTTAGCTATGGTAAATTGTGCTGCTATGAACACAGGGGTGCATATATCCTTTCTGATTGGTGTTTCTGGTTTCTTGGGATATATTCCTAGAAATGGGATCACAGGGTCAAATGGGAGTTCCATTTGTAATTTTTTGAGGAAACTCCATACTGTCTTCCATAGTGGCTGCACCAGTCTGCATTCCCACCAGCAGTGCACGAGTGTTCCTTTTTCTCCACATCCTCTCCAGCACTTGTCGTTTGTTGAATTGTTGATGATAGCCATTCTGACAGGTGTGAGATGGTACCTCATTGTTGTTTTGATTTGCATCTCTCGGATGATTAGCGACTTTTAGCATGTTTTCATATGTCTTTTGGCTTTCTGAATGTCCGCTTTTAAAAGGTGTCTATTTAGGTCCTTTGCCCATTTTTTGATTGGATTGTTTATCTTCCTTTTGTTGAGTTGTATGATGGTTCAGCTTTATAGCCTGCCCTTGGCCAGAAAGCCTTCAGACCCTCTTTCTAGACAAAAACATTCCTTACCTAAGATAAGGGCATGATAAAAACCAAGCTCTTGACCTCATTCAGTTTCTTGCACATTATGTCCCAGAGCACTTGGAGAATAGAAGTAAAACACACATCGACTGAGGAATCTTAGAGAACGAGAGATGCCGAATGTGTTCAGACAAGCAGATGCCATTCCATATTCAAGTTTCTGCAAATCGTGCACCTTTAAGTTTGACCTCACCTCAGGAAAATATTCTAGGATGGATTGCTCAAAAGACCCGTTGCGATTCCCTAGAAAGAGAACATGGGACCACTTAGACCAAGTCATGGCAAATGCTTTAACTTTTTATTTTTGCTAGATTAGTTGATCCAAGAAGCTTAGTAGAAAATGAATCTGGATTTCCACAGGGCAATTTGGAAAGGACTCTCCTAATACCTTATGAAGAGAGTGCAGAAATATAGACTGAATTCAGTGACAGTTGCCAAAACATGTCTCATTTCCAATGGCAACTTCTCACTTTACCAAATAACAATAAGCCCTTGATCCCCAATTCAAGCTGAGACCCTGGATGAGAGATGTACTAGAGCAGAGGTTCTCAACCTGTGGGTCTCGACCCCTCTGGGGGTTGAACGACCCTTTCACAGGGGTCGCCTAAGACCATCGGAAAACACATATATAATTACATATTGTTTTTGTGATTAACCAGTATGCTTTAATTATGTTCAGTTTGTAACAATGAAAATACATCCTGCATATCAGATATTTACATTACAATTCATAACAGTAGCAAAATGACAGTTATGAAGTAGCAACGAAAATAATTTTATGGTTGGGGGTCACCACAACATGAGGAACTGAATGAAAGGGTCCCGGCATTAGGGAGGTTGAGAACCACTGCTAG
Source organism: Myotis nattereri (assembly GCF_964212035.1). Taxonomy (NCBI): domain Eukaryota; kingdom Metazoa; phylum Chordata; class Mammalia; order Chiroptera; family Vespertilionidae; genus Myotis; species Myotis nattereri. Next base: position 49,151,797 of record NC_138091.1, read on the forward strand.
AGGGACAGTTAGGCAGACAGCTTGGGGCAGAGCTACAGAATGGTCTTTTCTGCAGGTTCTCAAGGCATCGGGAGTTTGCTAGGGAAGAAACACGATGGCTAACCTGACCTCAAAGTATAGAGCCATATACCTGAAATATTCTTAAAAACAATAATAAAGGGAAAAAGTAAATTTCATAATTTTACATTACGTATATCAATGCTTACATTTCTAAACCCTGGTACTATATTGTTTGACTTCTTTATAAATAGTACGTGTGTATTGTTTGTGTTTTTATTAAATGGAACAGCGACTAGAAGGGCATATAAGGATGTTCCTGACAAGGGAAGAAGGTAAATGGCACTGAGAGGGTACAAAGGGCACATCCACTTTATCAGCAAATAGGGTTGCAAGAACCGGACACCAAAGGCAGACCCCTGACTCAGAGGGCCCGGCGTCATCGTGGCCCAAGGAGGCCTGAAGGAAATCCACAGAGCAGTGCACTGAAAGGAAAGAAAGCGCTCTGAGAGTCTTGCTCATCATGCTTCACAAGTCCCACTTTAACTAGCAGCTGGCAGCCAAGGAGTCTTTTGAAGGACTGGGCAGCATCAAAAGAAAAAGTGGGAAGAAGGCCTTGCTGAAGTGAAGTGAACTGACACCAGGAAAGGCAAACTGTTGTGAGGACCGTGCTCGCTGATAGCTTCTCCTTGGTTAGGAAGGATCTCTTGTGGCCAGACAAGTTCCCACGCCAGAACCTGGAGAGTGGGTGGGGCAGGAATGGGGTGCATGAGCAAGCAGGCAGCGTTTGTGCTTGGCCGGGGGCGGGCGCCGCGGGATGGCTATACCCTGGCAGACAGCCGCAGAGCTCAGAGGTGTGAAGAGGGCTCCGTCAGCCATGAGTTGCCTTACAGGAGCTGGACTCGAGGCCGGGTTGACAGGAAGTCGGCAAGCAGGGGCTGGCTTTGCAGGGACGTGGAGGGGTTGGCTGGAAGCAATTGGAGTCAACACTGGACACTTTGCCTGAACCTGTCACACAGCAGGCGGGTTGGCAGGAAGGGGATTTGCAGCCACCTTGGTTGCAGGAGGTGGGTCCGCCACAGGTTGGTTGACCAGAAGGCCCGGTGCCACAGGATGCGGGTGTGCAAGAGTTCTTCACAGAGCAAGGAGGCTGGCAGTTAGCTGCCGGCCGGCAGATGAAGGATATGGAAGGAGCTGCTTGGCAGGGCGGTGGCTGGCAAGGGGAGGTCACACAGCAAGCAGGATCGCAAGAACTGAACACGCAAGGCGATGGCTGGCAGGGAACGGGCATGCAGGGAACTGATTGGCAAGTCTTGAAAACATAGCAGATAGGCTGGTAATAAGTTGATCTGCAGGGCTGACCTTTGCCACTCATGGGGTGGCATGAACCCGCTTGGCAGCAAGTTGCCTGGCATGGAGTAGCTGCACAGGCGGTCGGTGGGCACAATGTTTCAGGACAGGGAGTCACCTCAGAGCAGGATGGCTGGCAGGACCTAGTGTCACGGCAGACTGATTGGTCACCAGCTGCCTGGCGCGATCCGGACATGAAGTCAGGTGCCTGGCAGGAACTTTGCTGACTGGGACTGGCTTTGCAGCACTTTTCCCGGCCGCCGGCGGGTTCTGAGCAGGAGGGCTGGCAGGAGCTGACCAGACGAGGAGCCTGACCGGTGCTGGATTTGTAGCAGGCTGTGCAGGAGCAAATGGGTTGGCAAACAAAGCCCACACAGGAAGTTTCTGGAAGGCAGGTAGGGTGGCATGGAGCAGGTTCACAGCCTCCTGGGACGCTGCCGGATGGCTGGCAGTGTCCTTGGCATGTGACCAGTTGCCAGGTTCTGCTCCGGCAGAAGCTAGGCAAAAGGATGCCATTTCGGAAGCTGCCACTCGTTGGGCACGTGGAGATGGTGGGCCCAGCTGGAATGGCCACGGCATTTCCAGGACAACGGCTGTCCATCATGGCGCTGGAGCGCATTTGCCAGGAAGACATCTGATACACAGGGGCCTTTATAGGCCTCCACTAGGGGTGTTGGCGCGACATGGAGCATCTTTCCTTGTTGTTGTTTCCACCGGTTTGCAGGCAGACATCTGATTAGCAGGCTTCAGGAGCCGGGGAGATGCTTTTACAACTTGTCTGTTGAGTGGGGAGTGTTCTTTGCTAAGTTTGGATTCCTGGATGCTGCTTCTGCCCGGCGATGAGCTGTCGCTTTTACAGGTTGTGCTCCGACCTCCCGGAAGCAGGCCTTTCCCAGCACAACCTCTCGTCTGGAGGCCGTAGCCCGCTCTCCCACCAGGAATGCAGTTCTGTGCCATTCAATTCAGAAACAAAGCCCTGACCCAGTTAAGGGAGGATGATGTCAGAGAAGGAGAACAGAAAATCAGTCAAGGACATTCTTTCTAGACCTTTCCCACTTAGCTTTCCTGAAACAACTCTGCTAGGACCAATGACAATAGTAACAGCTTCCATTTATCGCATACCTACTACGCACCAAGTCCTTGGCGGCATTTTTCATGGAATCTTTGCAGTGGCCCTAGTTACTAGGTATGATTGTCACCACCATTTTGGAGGTAACAAGCCAACTTGGAATTTAAATCGTGTTCCCCAAATTATGCAAGTAATGAAGGGTAGAAATAAGATTCAAACCTAAGTTAGGCTGACCCAAATTCCTCTGAAACTGACCACCTACTAGACCTCCCGACTTTGGAGGGGGAATGCGGTGACTTTAACATAGTGACTGAAGGCTGACATTCTTGCAGCAATACACCTGCTATGTGTGGGTGGCCCAGACCCCACGCTAGGGGTCATCTGCCCTCTCCGGTGACTGTAGTCATCAGATCAAACGGGTATGAGTACTTACCTCTGCTCATCAATACATTCAAAGACAATCATTGGATTTGGAAATTTAAAACTGCCATATGCTTCATCAGGAAAGGTTAAACTCACACTATGAAGTCAAAGCATATATATTCTGTAAATATAAAAATGCAACAACCAGATATGACATGAGGCCATAGCTGCGAAGTTGTGTTAGTGTTAAATCAACCTCTTCCAAGAGGGATTTGCAAGGTGCTTTTCTGATCCTTCCCCTCTTCCTCTGGGCTGGTCCAGGCTCTGCTTCACCATCCAACTCCAGCATCCCACACCGGTCCATGCCCTGGCCTGGTTCACAATGGAGATGCAGGGTGGAATGGATAGACCATGGCTTTGAGAGCCAGACAGGGCTGCTCTGGATTTCTGGTTCTGCCGCTAACTCACTCTGTTGGACCTCTTAGCTCATGACCCGTGTTCAAAGTACCAGGAGTTCATCAATTGCATTGATGAACTTTTGCTCTTACTCTCTGTTTGAATTATTGAGAGTGCCGGACATCCTGGAAGATACTTTTCAAAGTACCAGATACAAAATGCCATCACCTTATACCCTCCACCCCCTCATTTTAAAAAGAGACAATTTTCTGATTGAATGATGCCTAGAAAACTCTTCCCCTAGTGGTTAAAATGCCTTTCCTCTACCATTACTTTTTTTTTTTTTTTTTTGGTAGGGATACATATATCTTTTTATTTGTGTGTGTGCGCGCTCTGTTTTCTTTTTAAAATTTTATCTTTATTGTTGAAAGTATTATAGATGTTCCCTTTCCCCCCCATTGACTCCCTTCAGCTTGTACCCGTACCCTCCCCTCCCCCTGAGGCCTTCACCGTGCTATTGTCTGTGTTTATGGGCTATCATATATGCATATGAGTTATTTAAATGGGCTGACAGAGGAAAGGGGTGATGGAATGAAATCTACCATTGCTTTTTATGTCACAGCATCAGTCACTTCTTTTGCCCTCATTTTATTGCTATTCATTTCAGCATCTTGTAAACTACATGGGTCCCTAAAGGATGTCTTATTCCTAAATATATATCCCAAACCTCTCATCTCCCAAAAGGAAATACTTGAGAGATGAGAGGTTTGGGATGTAGATATTTAGGAATAAATACCAAGTAAGTTAATCAAAATGGGACTTAAATGTATTTGAGAAACCAGTCAACTTCAATCTGAAAAAGATACCTATATCCTTTACCCATATATACCACTGTTACTGTTTCAAAGAAATCCATTTTTACATCCATTTTTTCTCTATTTCTTCTCTTTCCTCCCTTCTTAAGAAACCTCTCAAGAAGTTGGTAAAAGAGTACAAACTTTCAGCTATTAGAAGGAGTTCTGCAGATCTAATGGCTATAACATGGTTGATAACACTGCATTGCATAATTAACATTTGCTAAGAAAACTTATATGTTCTCATAAAAATGATAAATATGTGAGGAGATGAATGTGTTCATTAATTAGATGGGAGAAATCCTTTCACTATATATGTATATCAAATCATCATACTGTACATTTTCAATATCTTAAAACTTTATTTGTCAATTATACCTCAGTAAAGCTGGAAAAAAGAAACGTCTTAATAAAGACAACTTTCATTTTAGTTCAAGGCACAAAGGACTGTTGGGATCACATCAGGAAATATGGCAATACAGAAAAATCACAGACTTTGGGCAGAACTGGGTTTTAATCATGTGTATGTTACCAGCTATGATTATCCTGAATTTTGTGTTTATCATCCCCTTGTGAATATAGATGTAAAATATACTGGAGGCCTGATGCATGGAATTCGTGAAAGGGGATTGGCCCTCGCAGCCCCGGCTTTATCCAGAAGGTCGTCTGGATGGTCGTTCTGCTGTTTGGTTTAATTAGCATATTAGCTATTTATTATGTAGCATAGTATATATAACATAATGTGTGTATTTGCATATATGTGTACATGCATATGTACTCATACATGTAAATTCATGCATGTGTATTGTTTTGAACTTTAGATACATGTGTGCTCTCTGAGGCTTGTTTATATCAATCCACATTTCATTGGTAAGGTTCACTTATATTGCATGTAGCCATTGTCCAGTCATTTTCCCCGGCAGCAGAATAATCTATTACATGACTATACCATAATTTTCTTATCTCTGTGGATGGGCACTTGCATTGTTTGTCCTTTATATTCCTCACCTATAACATAGGGGAGAAGAAATCTTCTCACAGAATGACTGTGATTTACATGAAACACTGAGTCCATGCTTGGCACAGAGATTTAAAATCTGGCTAAATCCTCTCTTGACTCTGGAAGGAGTCAGAGCTAAATCCCAATAGTCTGATGAGACAGGAACGCCAATACCCATGGCAGGATAAGTTGCACTTTTTACTCTGCCATTGTCTAATCCAGTGGTTCTCAAACAGGGGCAATTTTTGTGCACACACACTCCTCAGGGGGTGTTTGGCAGTGTCTGGAGACATTTTTGGTCATCACAATCTGGAGACACGACTGGCATCTGGTTGGTAGAGGTCAGGGATGCTGCTTAGTATCGTACAATACATAGGACAGCACTACAACAAAGAATGACCAGCCCCAAATGTCAATAGTGCCAAAGCTGAGAGCCCTGACCTCCCCTCCCTTGTGCTTAGGAGAGCACAAGCTGCATTTTGAGGACAAGGGCTAGCCCTTTGTTCTGTGTATTGTGTGTAATGGATGATCACTTTGAAGAGACTCCATCCTTAGAGATTATAAGAGGCTATGTATGGACTTTTTACAAAAAATGTGTCTTACAAGACTAGGAGAACATAAGTAAAGCTCTTACATAAAAAATCCTTTCCTATTGTAATTAGGACACCCCCCCACACACACACACACACATGTTTTCATTCCAATGGGGACCCCAAAGCCACTGGCTTCCTCCCCAGTCTCCCTGTATCCAAGAGCATACTCCTCATTGCAGTTCTCAACACCAAGGCCGAAGGGACATTCTAAAACAGTGCTCTTCACGTCGCTGCCCAGCATACAATTCCTTGATGCCTTCATGTCAGCCCTGCACCATATCCAAGTCCCTCTGTCCAGCATACAAGGTCTGACAGGAGCAGCTCATGGTCTGATTTCTGACCTCAGAGCTCACCACTCCTCTAAGCACACATTTGCCCAGGCCTCACCTAGGGAATAGTGTGCTCACAGACAATGCATGTGTGTGCTTCCTCTGCCTAGAACTCTTCCTTCCTGGTTTCTAACTGCTCAGTTCCTACTTGTGCTGAAAGACAAGGCTTCAGTATCACAGTCCCCAAGAATCCTCCCCTGGCTCCCCCTAACACCCTGCTGAGTTCCCAGTGCCCATGCCTGCCTCTACCCCAGCATTTAGCACGATGAAGTGTAGTTCATTGTCTCTCTGTCCATCTGTCTCTCCACTGAAGTGAGCTCCTCTGAGAGCAGGGGCTGAGACTTTTGTCATCTCATTCCTAGAGCCTAACCTAGTCCCTGGCACCTCACAGTCTCTAATAAACCTTGTCGGATGGATGAATGGTTGGATGGAGCTGCTCTCAAAGACGAGGCAAGTCAGCTGATGAGGTGATGGCATTAACAAGAGAGAGGTGAAAACAGCATGTCGCTTCAACTCAGCCATGTTTATTGGACAGTTAAATACCCTCTCTCACTGAGGAGGTCCCCAAGGAGCATGAGCACACACAGCGGGGGAGCACAGGCAGGAGGACTGGAAGCCATGTAGCCAGGAAAGAGACTTGAGACGATGTGGCACAGCCCAATGACAGCAGCAGACAGGCACCCAGAGTGTCCTCTCAGTGCCCAGGAGGCCTTCATGTGGGCCATTCAGATACTGTCATTTCTGAAGAGTTATTTGAAACATAAGCAGATGGGGAGTGATGCTGCAGAAAGGAAAAGATTCTAGCTACGTCGTGCTGCGCTTCGGGATGGGGGTGGGGGGGTGGGGGGGCCAGTCAAGCTTCCTCTCTAGTCAGAGGTTTGCTTTGCAGGAATTGGTGGGCTGAGGTCCGTTCAGCGGTTGGCAGGCTTGGTGGCAGCAGGCTGGCTGGCTGTGGCCTCACGGGTGGTTGGGCTGGTGGAGTTGGCCTCCGTGGGCTGGCAGGGGTTGTCCTCTGAGACTTCGGCCTTGCCGGGAGTGGAGTCGGCACCATCCTGTTGGCTGGAAGTGGACTTTTTGCAATCTCTTTTGCAGGAGTTAGCACAAGGCAGGCAGGAGCTCACTGGGCGGTAGGAGAATGAAGTGATATAGGTCGGGCGGCGCAGGATGGAGTAACAAGGGCGGTAGCAGGCAGGGCGGTAGGAGATGGACGTCACATACGGCTGCCTGTAGGTGAGGGGTCCAGAGTAGATTGAGCGGTAGATTGGGCGGTAGGGGACCGACGTCGTGCAAGACGGTTTGCAGGAGCTGGGTATGTAGAAAGTCCGAGGGTAAGTCGGTTGGCAGATGGCAGATGCAGAAGACCCCGGGCGGCAGCAGGGAGGCTGGCAGGAGGGAGATGGGCAGGAAACAGGCTCACAGCAGATGGACTGACGGCTCTGGACTAGGTAGCAAGCAGGTTGGCATGGACGAGGCACAGAGACACTTGGTGAGCAGGGGCTGGGCTCTGAGCAGATGGGTTGGCAGATGCTGGAGACACAACACGAGGGCTCTTGGCAAGTGCTAGAGACACAAGGTGGTTCCCAAGGGCTCGGAACACAGCAGACGGGGCGAAGGCAGACAGGCTCACAGACCAGAGCCACACAGGGAGCCGGCTGGCAGATGCTGGGCCCGGAGCAGGATGGCTCACAGGGACTGGGCTCACAGCAAGCAGCCTGGCAGCTATTGCCCACGGAGCAGACGGATGGGCAGCAGCTGGGCGTGGGGCACACGGGCTGACAGCAAGCAGGTTCACAGACCACTGGTTGGCAAGAACTAGGCACAGTGCAGACAGCTGGGCAGCAGCTGGGCTCACAAACAACTTGCTGGCAGGGGGTGGGCACACAGAGGACCTGTTGGCAGGAAGCAGCCTCGCAGCACACAGGCTGGCAGCAACTGCTCACGGAGCAAGAAGGCTCACATGTGGTGGCCTCGCAGCACACAGGTTGGACACAGCTGCTCACGGAACAACAGGGATCACACATGGTGGCCTCACAGCACACGGGTTGGACACAGCTGCTCACGGAACAGCAGGGATCACACGTGGTGGCCTCGCAGCACACGGGTTGGACACAGCTGCTCACGGAACAGCAGGGATCACACGTGGTGGCCTCGCAGCACACGGGTTGGGCACAGCTGCTCACGGAACAGGAGGGCTGACAGCATTGTGGGCCACAGCTGGATGCTCCGCAGCCGTCTTGACAGGTCATCAGTTGCCACGTCTGGCTCTGGCAGGAGCTGGGCAAGCAGATGGGCCCTCGGCAGCTCACCTCCGTGGAGCAGAGAGAGATGGCTGGCACGGAGGGGCATTTCCTAGAACAGCAGTTTCCAGACATGATGGAGGTGCCTCTGCTCCCTGGTGAGTGCTGCGAGGTGGCTGGCTGTCTGGCACAGCTCCCTGGGCCCTCTCTTTTATAGCCCCTCACCGGCATATGGCGTGTTGAGCTCCTGCGTCTTTTCCTCGTTGCTGTTTGGGTCACTTTTCAGAGGAACATCTTATTATGCCAGGGTTTGTTGACCTGCGGTTGTTTATCTACCCATAAAGAAGCTGTTTGTTTATTGACTTGCTAAATGTGGAGTCCCGGGAGTTATAGGCCATCTTGGAATAAGCATCATCACCTTCAATGTTCTGTATCTCTGAGCATCATGAACAGGGAAGAAGAAAAGAACTTATTGTTTAGCCATCTTCTATCCTCTGTACCGGGCCCTGAGCTGGATACAGGGGATGCCCATGCATAAGACCTACTCACTCATTCTCATAGATGTCACTCTCTGGTGGGCAGGCAAGTGTACAGGCAAACTCATCGCCATGCAATGATAAACTTAACAATTGACATACGGGGATTAGTGAGAGGACCAGTGATGAACGCTGTGGAAGAGGGGATATCTGGGATGGATCTCAAATGACTGCACTTTATAGCAGTGATCTTATTAAAAACCATCAGCAATCCCATGAGATAGGGAAGCGTCTTCTTCCATTACAGATGAAGGAAAGGAAGGGGGAATTGGAATCCAAAAGTTTGTCACTTGCTAAAGATCGCACATGGCTTGCCTCCTAATCTAGAGCTGCTCTTCTTCCCCCTCACCGTCCTGTCTGGACAGACCTTTCTCAGGAGCCTTTGTCAAAGCCACATGTCACAGGCTTCGTCCTGTTCTGTGCCCCAGACCGCTGGCTCTGCCTGTCCCTGGAAGGCACTTGGCCTAGCCATTCTGCTTCTGTTTCCTTTTTTTCCTTCCTCTCATCCCCACCTCAAGCATCCAGTAGACCTCCAGAGTTCTTCTTGCATTTGGTGATTTTAAAAAAAATATATATATATATTATTGATTTTTTACAGAGAGGAAGGGAGAGGGATAGAGAGTTAGAAACATCCATGAGAGAGAAACATCGATCAGCTGCCTCCTGCACACCCCCTACTGGGGATGTGCCCGCAACCAAGGTACATGCCCTTGACCAGAATCGAACCTGGGACTCTTCAGTCCACAGGCCGACACTCTAGCCACTGAGCCAAACTGGTCAGGGCGCATTTGGTGATTTTTTAAAATTAAATGTATTGGAATAACATTGGTTAATAACATATAAATTTCAGGTGTACAACTTTCTAATAAGACATCTGTATACTCTATTGTCCTTTGGTGATTTTAGCAGCTCCTAGAAGAAAGATACATCCAAGACCCAAAGGGTAAAGAAGAAAGACAGGTATTTATTATTTTTTTTTTTTACAAAAGCATTATGAACAAAAGCAAAAACACAAATGCTTTCTCAAAGCATTGTGTCAATGCTACTGCTTGAGAGAGACATGATGTGGGAAACAAACCCTAAGTTTAAACACCAAGGACTGATATCCCTGCTCACTGAGGCCCCATCTTGCCTCCACCATGTGCTTTCAACATCAATACAAAAGGCGGCTTTGGAAAAGCTGAACCATTTTTCCATTCATTCACCATTCTTCTCTTCATTCATTAATTTATGCAATCATTTGCCCAATTTCAATTTTATTCATCCAACCAACCCAGCCATCAGTGGGTTTTGTGTGATGATACAGAATGAATAAGTTGCAGTTCCATAAGGAGCTCAAGTTTAGAAGAAAGATACTGCCATAAGCAATTATGGTACAATATATGTACAAGTGCTACAACACCTGGATGCACGGGTGCTCTGTGGGCACCCAGGAGAAACAGCAATGTGGTTTTGAGGAAGTTAGGGAAGGCTTCTTAAGAGAGCATGATGCATTTGGGGAGCAGCAAATGGTTCCAAAGCTGAGATGAAAAGTGTAAGAGGACAGGAAAGGATAGTGATGGGTCTAGAGGGGTTACTAGCCACTCAATCATGAAAAACCTATGAACCATGGTAATAAGTTGAATTTTATACTGACACCTGGAGGGTTTTAAGCAGGGGAGTAACTTGGCCAGGTCTGCCCTTTGGAAATATCTCTCTGGCTGTGGAGAAGGGATTGAAGAAGAAGGGTGAGTCTGGAAGTGGGCCGACCATTAGGGGTCTGGGGCAATTACCCAAAAGCTTCATGGTGAACTAACCAGTGCCTTGGGACTAGAGTGATATAAGATGTTTTAAAGAGACAGAATCTATAGGGCTTAGTGGTTGAAAGTGAAAGATTAGGAATAGGGAGTGTCATTCTTTGAGATGTGGATCTCAGCAATAGAGGAAAAGAATTTTAGAAAGCATTGCAGTGGATAAGGCAAGGAGAAGACCCCAAGACCCTGATCTCCACATTTCCAGTTCTTCTCTCCATCCACCTTCTCTTCCTCAGCTAAACCAGCAATTAAATTCCAGATGGAGTTGCCCCACCCAAAAAAATCCCTCATAAAGGCTCTCAGCCAGAAAACTTGCATAGCATCATTCATTATGCTAGAATGTCATCTCCTCCAAGAATCCTTCCCTGCTAACTGGAATAAGCTGCTCTTTTAACTATCTAGCCCATTCCTACTTTATTGTCTTCTGTAGCTCTTGGCTCCCTTGATGCCATATAAGCACTAGGAGGATAAGAATTTTGTTTATCCCCTGATGTAAACCCAGCACCCAGAGCAGTGTTTGATATGTAGGCAGTTCACTATTAATATTTGTTGAATGAGTGAATGAGGACCTCCATGGACAAGAGGAGCAATTCTCTGTCAATAATTCAAAGAAATTACTACCTTCCATTCATGCTTCCATGAGGCCATGGTCATGAGCAACGAAAGAATGAGCTGCTCTTAATGATAATTGCTCAATGTAGATCAGTTGACCTCTTGGCAACTTTGTCCCTTTGGCATGCTTCTGCTCTGACTGTGTCTTTGTCCTAGGGGTTATAGAGCCAGGATTTAAGAGGCCAATTTCAGGCAGAGCAAACAATGACCTAAATAGTAGAGTCTAAAACTGAATCAGGACAAAGTCAAATCTCAAATTCTCTTCCAAAGCAAGATACTGAAAATGCTACTAGCATTTTTAATGCAAAAAAAAAAAAATTAAAACACAAGGAACTATCATTAGATACTTGCTAGAACAGCTAAACATTAAAAGACTGACAATATCAAGTGTTAGCAAGAACATGGAGCAACTGGAACTCCCAGATATACAAAATGGTGCAACCACTTTGCAAAACAGGTGGGTAGTTTTTTATAATGTGAAACATTCACTAACCATTTGCCCAGCAATCCAACACCTAGAAATTTATCCTAAGTAAATGAAAATATATGTCCACACAAAAATTTGTACATGAATATTCATAAAAGCTTTATTCATAATAGCAAAAAACTGTAGACAACCCAAATGTCCATCAGTAGATGCATATTTTAATGTAGTTTATTTATACAATGTAGTTTATTCATTCAATAAAAAGGAATGAACTATTGAGAGCTACAGCAACATGAATAAATATTTAAAAATGTTATTCTGCCAAAACCAGTTTGGCTCAGTGGATAGAGCGTTGGCCTGAGGACTAAAGGGTCCCAGGTTCGATTCCGGTCAAGGGCATGTGCCTGGGTTGCAGGCACATCCCCAGTGGGAGGTGTGCAGGAGGCAGCTGATCGATGTTTCTCTCTCATCGATGTTTCTGGCTCTCTGTCTCTCTCCCTTCCTCTCTGTAAAAAATCAATAAAATATATATATAAAAATGTTATTCTAAGTGAAAAAGTTCACAACAAATGATTTCATTTATATGAAATTCTAGAGATGGTGAAATTTATAGTGACATAAAGCAGATCAATGGTTGTCTGAGATTGAGGTCAGGTCGAGGGGACACTACCTGCAAAAGGACACTGGGGAATTTGAGGGATGATGGAAAATTCTAGATATTGAGTGCCATAGTGGTTAAATATATACAATTGTCTAAATCTCATCAAACTACACTAAAATGGGAGTAATTTATTACATGTAAATTAGCTTATAAAAAAATGAAACAAAAAAATTTAAAAGCAAAAGCAGCATAATCCTAGTTTTATTGTAAAAATGCTTAGAAAGGAGTCTGGAAGGATACATCTATGCTAATAAAAGGGTAATATGCTAATTAGGCGGGATAGACTGGATATCTTCAGGACATCCTTCCTGACAAAGCCAAGGGCCCGGGCGGTGCCTCCTGGGGTCCTGGGTGCCTGTGCCAGCCCGGGCAAAGCCAGCCTGGGTCCCGGGTGCCTGCGGCCAGCCGGAGGAGAGAAGCCTGGGTCCTGGGTGCGGGGCCAAGGCAGAGGTGGATAGGGGTAATCAGGCAGGCAGACGAGCAGTTAGGGGCGATCAGGCAGGCAGGCAAGCAGTTAGGGGTGGTCAAGAAGGCAGGCAGAGATGGTTAGGGATGATCAGGCAGGCAGGCAAGCAGTTAGGGGTGATCAGGCAGGCAGGCGAGTAGTTAGGGGCAATCAGGCAGGCAGGTAGAGGGGTTAGGGGCAATTAGGCAGGCAGGCAGGTGAGCAGTTAGGAGCCAGCGGTCCCGGGTTGAGAGAGGGATTTCTGACAGGCCGGGATCAGGCCTAAACCGGCAGTTGGACATCCCCCAAGGAATCCCAGATTGTGAGAAGGTGCAGGCTGGGCTGAGGAACCCCCCTCCCGTGCACAAATTTCATGCACCGGGCCTCTAGTATTAGTAATAAAGCCTGAGTGGTGAGAATTTGAGTGGCTATTATGTCTTCTTTATATTTTTCTATATTTTTTCTATATTTTTAAGAATCATTGCTATGCTTATAATCAGAAAATATTTTTGTTTATTGAATAAAGCATTGCTTTGTAGGAATAAAAATAAGTATTGTTCTCCCAGTACAAGAGCAGAATCAATTTTATTCCACATGTAGCAACTCAAGGTCATATTCAGCAAGAGGTTGAATCAACTACTTCTTGAATTTTAACCTTCCAGCCAAACCCACACATAGCTGGGTCAGGCTCCATTTAGCAGACAGGTGCTCACCCTTCCCCTCCCTGGATCTTAAGCAGAAGGAAAGCAGCTGGTATCCGGACATGAAAACCTAACCCAGAAAAGGGAGACTTTGTTGAAGCATGAGGCTGGAGGAAGGACCTGAACTACCCAGAACATCCTTAGAACCTGTGTGTGGTCAAAATTTTGCTACAGGAATCCCTTCCATTTAGAACCAAGCTTGTCTTATCAAGCCTTCTCCCCTGACTTTGCTAGAAAGTTCTGACCAAACCCGAAGCCTCCGGCAGAACCATTCTAGAACTACAACACAGGAGGCAGCCAGGCACCTCGCTCAGGTTAAACTTGGCCAGCATCAGCATTTATCTGGGAGCTTTTAAAAATGCAGGCCCCAGCCAGCCGGGGCGGCTCAGAGAATCAGGAGGTCACCCCTCAATGCCAGGTCAGGGCACATGCCTGGGTTGCAAGGCTCAGTTCCCAGTAGGGGTCGTGCAGGAGGCAGCCAACCAATTCTCTCTCATCACTGATGTTCTATCTCTCTCTCCCTTTCCCTTCCTCTCTGAAATCAATAAGAATATATTTTTAAAAATAAAAATGCAGCTCCCAGGGCCTCCACCCTCGGGCTAATGGATAAAACCTCTAGCAGCAAAGCCCAAGGACCTGTTCGTTTAAAAGCCTCCCCAAGTGAAGCTCACATCTCACCTAGAACTTCAGTCTGCACGTGTGGTTCTCAGGCCTCCGTGATAAGAATACCTGGAGTCCTTGTGAGAAACACAGGCTTCCAGGCCCCCCGCCTCCGAAGGCTGATTCTGCCTGGCTCAGGGAGGGCTCCCCTTAACTACCCCTGGGGGTTCTGATGTAGGCGATCCACGAACTGCTTGTCAGAAGCGCCTATTGTGGACGCCAGAGTGCATGTTTCGGGCCCAGTGCCCAAGAGGGGGCGAAGGAAGAGGCGGCAGAACTAGTGTGGTGATGCCAGCGTGCTCGCATTTATTAAGAAGTTAACAGAGAGGAATCTGTGCGTCTCAAACGCCTCCGAAAGCTGACGAGGAGGGGTCAGTCCCAGGGGCACCTTGAATGAGAGGATGCTCACGGTGACCACGTAACTTCGTGAATGTCAAGCCAGCCGCGGGGATGCCCCCTTTCAGCTTCGGGGGTCGCTTTGGGTGGCACCCAGTGTCAATTCCTCACCAGCACGTGGCTCTAGCTCTCAGGGCCTTGAAAGACCGGGCCGGGCGCCGGAGAAACAAGCCTCCTCTACAAATACCACCACGGGGGGCGAGACACTGTCCTGGAAGGTCCTGGAGATGAGGGGCCTCGCCCGGAGCAGATGGGTGGGCGCATTCCGTGGAGGGGGCACGGGGAGCTCTTCATTTCGTGTCGCAGACGGGCGCGGGCTGGCAGCACACAGGGCCGCAGCACCCCGAGGAGCCGCAGCAGCTGGAGCCGCAGCAGGAGGACCCGCAGCAGCCGCCCCCGCAGCCGGAGCCGCCGCCGCAGCCGGAGCCGCCGCCTCCGCAGCAGCCGGAGCCGCCGCAGCAGGAGGACCCGCAGCAGCCGCCTCCGCAGCCCGAGCCCCCGCAGCCGCAGCAGGACCCGCAGCAGCCGCAGCAGCCGGGCTGGCAGCAGCACACCTCGCAGCAGTCCTGCTCCTCACCGCAGCAGGTGAAGCAGTCCCCCGGGCAGCACCCCATGGTCCCCGCTGGTCAGGGCGCAGGTCAGGACCGCAGCCGGAGTTCCCCAGGTCTGACCGGTCACCAGCTGGACGGCAGCTTTTATATCCCCTCCGCCGGGGTGTGGGCCCGAGGGCCAGATGTTTCCTTTGTTATTATTTATGCCCGTGTCCAGAAGGTCTCATTAGCTGCCTGTTTATTTTCCAGCCCTGAGTACCTCAACTCATAAAAAGGCCCCACTCCTCCCAACAGGCTATTTGTCCAGAGGGTAAAAATACACCTTTGGAAAGCCCTGTCATCAGGCCAAACTGGGGCCAGCCACCGTGACCCAGGGCTGGAGCCAGGAAGGGGAAGCCCCCCGGATCTGGCTCTGGCCGGGGGTTCCTCTTCCATGTCTTCTATGGCAAGCGGGCAGCCAACTTCTTTGCCGTGGATGCTAATCCCGGAGGAAGAAAATCGTCAAAGCAGCTCAGAGGCCGCTGAGGAGGTCTGGCCATGTGGCTCCTGCCAGCTGGAAAGGGCATCTTCATCCTGGCCGTGCGAGCAAGGCAAATATTTGTGTGTGTGTGTCTCTGTGTGTGGTATGTGGAGTGTGCCTCACGTTTGTTTGGGCTTCATCAGTGACCAGCAATCATGAGTAATAACTGCCCTAGGAGACGGAGAGAGACTCATCATAAAACTGCGAAAGGCAGGGGGACCATGTTTCTCTGGGCTGTGCGATGAACTAAACACTCAGCCTTCTCTCCAAATGGGCTGAAAGAGCAGTGGGCAGAGCCTGCAACACCCCGGCCTAGGACTTCCCTTGATAGGAAGAGGAGGAGGAGATGGAGGAAGAGGAAGGAGGAGATGGAGGAGGAGGAGGAAAAGAAGGAAGAAGAGATGCAGAAGAAGGAGCTGGAGAAGGAGGAGGAGGAGGAGGAAGAGGAGGAGGAAGAAGAACTGGAAAAGATGAGGAGGAGGAAGAGATGGAAAAGAAGGAGATGGAGGAGGAGGAGGAAGAGATGAAGGAAGAAGAGATGGAGGAGAAGGAAGGGAGGGAGGGGAGAAAGGGAGGGAGGGAAAGAGGAAAAGAGGAGATCATTGAACATCCAAGACACCACATTAAAATGGGAATGTTGTGCACTTTTTTAAGACCATCTGTCAGAATGAGAGAGAAGCATACCAAATACCCAGAGTACCATCAGTGACTAAAACGCCATAGGAAGACTAGAATCCACAGGAGATGCAAGTCCCCGTGTAAACTCTGCGAAGGGTCAAATTTCCTGTCTCCGTTTGGGCTTCGGTACCTTGTCATCCTCTTGGAATGATAATAGCAACTCTGGAATCTATGGGCTCGGCCCTCTGGAAGGCAGCACCGGAGTGGGAGGTGGGGATGGAAGGTGGTGGTGGGTGTGGAGATCTGAATCAAGACACAGTCCCTCCTTTTCAATCTCCTTTCCTTTTTCAGATGAGCCTGCAGGTAAGGCAGCTCCTAGAAAGGGCTAGAAGTACTGAAAACCAGGAGGTGGGGGGAATGGAGACAGCGAGAAAGGATGGGCTAGTTGGATCTGATGTGACCCTCAGTACGTCATGGGATGTGGAATGTTAGAACTGGGAGGAACCCCAAAAGATCACGTGGTCCAGGGTTTCTAAACCAGGTTGTACAATCAGAATTGCCTAGGTGAGGGTGGGGACTTCTGAAAAAGACAGATTGCAACCTGCACCCAGTTCTGTTAAATCAGAACATGTGCTTGTGGGAGCTTGCGAAGCTATATATTTGAAAGTTTCAGATTATCGACAGGCGAGGAAACACTGATATAACTTAATGCCGCCATGACCATCACCCGCAGGCACTTTTCTATACAAAAGACGATAGCAGGGCACAGGCAGGACACATTCGTGATAGACTTGGCCATGAAGGCTGTTTCCTGGTCCCGCGTTCCTCCCCCACTCCACTCCCACACATGCACACCTCTGGGTAAGTAACACAGCGACGGTCACAGCAGATGCATTCTTTTCATTCTTTTGTAATAATAGGCGATGCATTCACGTGGTCAACATGCAAAAGGAATGCAGTGGACAGTCGTCCTTCACTTCCTGTGTCCCGCCAGGCCTGCCTCTCACCCACCTCCCCTCTGTCCCTCTAACCCCCGCACCCGAACTCACTCATCTAGAACGTGGAAATTGTGATGGTAATAGCACCAATCTCATAGGGCTGCTGTGAAGGTTAGATGGGTTATTGTATATGCAAATACAGCACTTTGAACCTTAGAACAGTGACTGGCCACATATTGCTTGATAAATATTAGCTATTATTTACATACAAAAAGAGATGGTTAGATGTACATATAATACATATTTGTATACATAGTTCATTACACAAATGGTAGTGTAATATGCACCCTGTTCTTAACTCTTTCTTTCCTCTTAACAAGATATCTTAATCATTCCACATCAGTACATAAAGTTTTTTATAGTATTCTATTGTGCCAATAATTTATTTAACCAATTCTCTATTGAAAGACATTTGTTTCTAATTTCCAATATTGTGCTATTATAAACTTTATTATTTTAAATATTTACTATGATATAACTTAGCATGTCTTGATGTATCCCTCCCATCAATTCTTGGGATAGAAATTGCTGAGTCAATGAGTTTTTGTATTTGTAATTTTGATGGATGTTGCCAGGTCACCCTTCATAAAGGTTGTACCAGTTTATGCACCGCTCGGCAAAGGGCGAGAGTTCTGTCTCTTCATGCTTTACCTACAGTGTCATCAGAGTTGGACCTTGACAATCTGAAAGGAAAAAGATAGGATCTTGCAATAGTTTTCATTTGCATTTCTGTTTTTGCGAATAAAATTAAACAATATTTCATATGCTTAAATGCTATCTATGCTCCCTTTTCTGTGGATCATCTTTTCTATTGTCCAGTTTTCTATTGGGTTGTTGGTCTTTTTCTTTGATTGACAGGAATCCTTTATGAAATAGAAGGTAAAATATTTGCCTGTATTATGAGTTAAAAATATTGTTTTCAGTCCTGGTTGACATGGCTCAGTGGTTGAGCGTCGACCTATGAACCAGGAGGTCACGGTTCGATTCCCAGTCGGCGCCCTGCCCAGGTTGTGGGGTGTGCAGGAGGCAGCTGATCAATGATTCTCTCTCATCATTGATGTTCCTCTCTCTCTTCCTCTCCCTTCATTTCTGAAGTCAATAAAAATATATTGTTTTCAGGATGACATTAGCCTTTGATGCTGTATTTTAATGCTAATTATAATATTTACATTATAAATTTCATACCTGTTTACTGTGGAATTTCTGAAAAATACAAAATGATTAAATATAAGAAAATAAAAATCATCTATAACCCCACAATGATGTTTACTCCTAATTTTCTTGTTTCCTTTTTAGTGTTTTTCCTAAATATTTGCATAAAATATTGATATGAATATAGATGGTATCTGAGTTTCGGGGGCTTGGATGGTATCATAGCATAAAAGAGAGTGGCCACTGGTCCATGGTGGGCATCCAGTGAAATGTGCATGGTCCTGTCTTGTTCCCGACCACCATCCTCCCTCTGATGGCACCAGTTGGGATATCTGAGTTCTCTCTGCTCTCTGCAAATTCTGCATCCTTCTGCCCCCCATCTAGGAGGCCCAAGGTCTCCTCTGTCAATTGCCTCCACCACAAAAGTCTAATTGGAATTGCATAAGCTAAGCTTTGACTTGAATCGTTCTCTCTGCACTTCCACAGGAATTACCCTACCCTGGCGGCGGTGACTGTTAGAAAGACCCCACTGCTGCCCAAGTCGTGAGGAACAAGCAGCAGGGAAAGAAATGGCAGGAGAAAGGTAAGAGCAGTGACTATTTTAAGGTCTCATTCTGACACATAGTTTTACAAAATCAGAATCATACTGTGAAAAATTGATTTATGCACTGACTATTGTACTTAGCCCGAGAAAATGCTCATAAATGTGTTGATTGTTAAATATTATAAACATTTGGGCATTTTTATGTTGATATAAACCTGCCCCATTTTTGGATATCTAAGTTGTTTCCAGTTTTCCAATATTAAAAGCAATACACTGAGATGAAAACTTCCTTAAATACAAACCTTTATGCATCTTTCTTATCTCCCTAAAATAAATTCCTAGAAATGTGATTACTGAATCTTCAGCGTGTTAATAATTTTAAATCTACGAATAAATATTTTAAAATTATCCTCCAGAAAAATTGTCCCCATTTGCACCCATTTCACAGTGCCTTTACCAATACCAGTTTTTTCTTTTTAATTAATTTTATTGGAGTGATATTAGTTAATAAGATTATGTCAAGTGTCCCCCAAAAATGTATATACACTTTAACAGGTGATAGCTCGATTTTCTTTCTTTTTTTTTGATAGCTCAAAATACATTTGAAAATGAAATGTATTTTAATAAACACTGCCTTTAGAATTATTCAAAGTGTGTATACAGTTTTTTGGGACACCATATATAGGTTTCAAGTGTACATTTCGATGATACAGGATCTGTGTATGCATAGTGTACCTCTCGCCCAAAGTAAACTCTCCTTCCATCACCATATTTTGACCTCCTTTACCCTCTAATACCCACCTCCTTCCCTCCAGTATCCATCATACGTTGTCTGTGTCTATGAGGTTTTTTTGCTTTTCTTGTTTATTCATTTGTTACCTTTCAGTTTTATATCCCACGTAGGAGTAAAATCAAGTGGTCCTTGACGTTTTCTGTCTGACTTATTTCTTTCTCAAGAGATTTGTCAAGATTCATAGTCCAATCATGAAATCTCTTTGTCATATTTACTTGTACTTATTTCATTATTAGTGCATTTATTTCATAGGCCACTTTTATTTCTTCTTTTGGGAATTATCTATTCATGCCCATTTTTCTATTAGGTTATTCATCTTTCCTAGTTTATTTATAAGAGCTTATTTTATGCTACACATTAACTTTCCTCTCTGACACTCACAGATGTTGCAAAATTTGTGCCAGGGTATCATTTCTTTCTAATTGTGCCTATGATATTTTTATGCATAGAATTTTCTTTTTTAAAAAAATATATTTTTATTGATTTTAGGGAGGAAGGGAGGGGAGAGAGAGATAGAAACATCAGTGATGAGAGAGAATCATTGATCGGCTGCCTCCTGCACACCACCCACTGAGGATCGAGCCCACAACCCAGACATGTGCCCTTGACCGGAATCGAACCCGGGACCCTTCAGTCTGCAGGTGAACACTCTATCCACTGAGCCAAACCAGCTAGGGTTAGAATTTTATTTTTATATAGGAGCATCTACTGTATTTTTTTCCTGCTACTTTTATGCTTTGAATCTTCTTCAATCCAGACAATGATTAGCTTTTAGTCTTTATAGTTGCATTTTTTTATACATAATGCTGTTCTCCATGAGGAATTTATTTTGAGGTGTGGCAGATACTTCTTTACAAAAATGTCCTGGTATTCCTAATTGGGGGACTCAAGTGCCTATTAAATTAATGATTGGTGTGCAATAAAGAACAAGGTGAGGAGGTACCTCAGGAGTCATTAGAAACCTGGGCATGGAACCTATTCTGGCGGCCTCTAGTGTCCATCTGTGACATTTCACATGCAGTTCCCGGTGGTTCTTTTAGAGGCAATCACAAAATAAGCCCTGATCTGGCTTCACCAGAAGCAACGCAACAAAAACTTGGTGGATGTGAGAAGCTTATTATATTACACTAGAGGCCCGATGAACAAAATTCGTGCAAGGGTAGGCCTTTCACAGCCCCAGCCACCTTGGCCCTTGCAGCCCCGGCTTTGTCCAGGAGGTCGCCTGGAAGGTCATCTGGAAGGAAGTCCGGATGGTCGTCCTGCTGTTCGGCCATTCAATCCATTTGCATATCCATTTATTATTATAGATGGCACTGATTTAAATCGTGTGTCCAGTCAGCCATCTCTTGGCAAAGGGGGCGCATTATCAGCCCCTCCAATGGTGCCAGGTACTGCACTAAGCATTTTCTATGTGTTTTCTTGCTTCATATCCAGGACAGCTATATACAATAAGTATTATCCTCATCTTGAGAAAACCAAGGCTCATGGAGGTCAACTACTTTAACTAGAAGATGCAGGGCTTGGATTTGAACCCAGATATGTCTGCTTCTGAAACCCAGCCTCCTTCCTCTGTGTCTGTGTTTCTTGAGGGAACCAGAGGAAACTGTCTCTTTGTCTTCAGGTAAGTCTTAGAGTAAGATATAGTCAAGTGATTGCGAGTTTCACAAGCACAGAGGCCATAGCTGAGTTATTCACCAGTGTACATGCATGGTTACCGGATGGTAGTCACTCATACGTAGTTACAAATGAATGGCTAAACAAAATCATAACGGAATGTGAGATGACCCCTCGTCAGCGATGCAGTCAAAAAGTGTCAACTGGAAGAGAATGGAGTCCCTGGTGCCGTTCCTCACTCACCCCTCATCGCTCTCAGTCTCTGCTTTGCTCAGTCGGGTCTGGAATCAGCACTGTTCTGTAGGAAATGTCCACGTCTGCTCCACCAACATGGGGTCCACTGGACACACATGACCACTGAGCACTGGAAATGTGGCCGATGTGATGGAGAAACTGGATTTTTCACTGTATTTAATGTTTATATATTTTCATTGAATAGCCACATGTAGCCAGTGGCTTCTGAATTGGACAGTACAGCTCGAGATTCTGTTTCAGATGACATGGCATGCTCAGTTGTTGGAATTAACCTGCATCATGAAAATAGCTAAATATGCTGTTTTTCCTTTTTTTTTTTTTTAATTTGAGCCTTCTTAAGGCATCAAAGAACTGAGAAGATAGTACAAATTGCAAAGAAATTATCAAAGAACTGCGTAATTGGTAGGTGCTCAGAGAGGTGGACTGAGCACTATAATTGCTTCTCCCTCAAGGGCATTTGCTGAATTTGACAAACTTGAATTACAGAAACAGAAAATAAAGTCCAGGTCTCACCCATAGTGGAGACCCTCTAGGAGATCCACCCCTCCGTAAGGCTGGGACCCCAAAGGGCCACACCCTTGGGGTAATGATGAGCCATATATAATCTCAGCCCACCCACACCTACTGCAGGGCACTGGTCTTGCACATCACCTGCGTGATTCCAAAAAATTCAGGCAATGAATTTAAAGAAGTCTCTGACCGGTAGTGCCGGAGTGCAGTGGCAGGAACAAATGCCACTCTTTTCTGGAGGAACACACAACATCATCCTACCTCAATGAAGTCCCACAAATAATATTCCAAGGAAAATGAAGGTGGTAATCATTAGTGTTGTTCACCACATGTTTCTCTCTCTGCCTTTCACAAATATGGCAGGAATGCTCTTCCTACCTCCTTTGAAGTTGGCATGACTAAGTGACTTCCTTTGGTTAATAACATGTGAATGTTATTCACTGAAGACCGAAGCTTATGAGTCATTGCAGAATGGGCCGTCCTCCCAAGCAGATCTGTGGAAGTGTAGCTAGAGTTGGAGGTATTGTCAGCCTGGCCTCTTGAGTAAGTATGATGATTGGAGCCTCCTCATGGCCGGTGGTGGAATTAGAGCACAAGACATAAACTCTTGTTGTGATGAGATTTGGGAAATCTGGGAGTTGTTACTGTGGTAACTGTAACTTTGCCTGTCATGACTGATGCAATGAACAACTCACAGTCACTCATGACTAAGCACACAAGGAAACAAGGCACCGTGAGTGAGAGCCAGTAGAAACAACAGAGCATAAACAAACCACAGAGACTTCAGATACTGGAATTTATCAAACACATCCTATCTAATAAAGAGGGAATATGCTAATTGACCCTCACACCATCGCAAAGATGGTGGCACCCACAGCAAATAAGGAGGGAATATGCTCATTGGCTGCCACACCCTCAAAAGATGGCAGCATCCACAGCCACAAGATGGCGGTGACCAGTCCCCTCAGCCCTGCTGGGGCGCAGGCACGCGGCAAGGCCAGGCCCACCTGGGGGGAGGCCCAGACTTGCTGCGTGCCTGCCTCTGGAGACCCCCAGTCCCAGCCCGAGGCACAGGCAAGCCTTGGATGGTGGCTGCCCAGCCGCCCAGGGCTGCCCAAGGCTCAGGTAACCAAGGTCGGCCGAGGCTTGCACTGCCAGCAGTGGCAGCAGCAGAGGTGTGATGGTGTGTCGCCTTCCCCTGATCACTGGGTCACCTCGCGCCCCTGAGGGCTCCCGGACTGTGACAGGGGGCAGGCCGGGCTGAGGGACCCCTCCTCCAATGCATGAATTTTCATGCATTAGGCCTATAGTCTTATATTATGTTTCTATCTTTAAAGCAGCAGTCACCAACCAGTGGTCCACGGGCCACTGGTGGTCCGTGAGGTCCAAAAGGTTGGCAACTACTGCCCTAAAGGAATAAATGACAAGCTGGAGTATATCTGCAGGGGTGGTCTTTAAAAATACAGCTGGCAAAAGAAACTCAGCCCTGTTTAGATGCCCATAGAATTGTGTGGGTGCTGGAAAATAGAGATGTAATGTCTGCTGCTTTCACTTGGTTCCAACCCACAGAAAAGACAAACCAGAGGTCCCAGAGAGAGTCTCTGTTCTGGTCTCTACTGCTGTGTAACAAAAACCCCAAATATAGTGCTGTAAATCAACAAACATGTTATTCTGCTCATGGATTCTGTGGGTCAGGCATTCTGAAAAGACACAGCAGATGACCTGTTGCTGCTCTATGATGTGTGTCCTCGGGAGA
This sequence comes from Myotis nattereri, assembly GCF_964212035.1. Lineage (NCBI taxonomy): Eukaryota > Metazoa > Chordata > Mammalia > Chiroptera > Vespertilionidae > Myotis > Myotis nattereri. Next base: position 49,175,527 of record NC_138091.1, read on the forward strand.
GGCGTTAAGACTGCGTGGGCTTCCTCAGGGCTCAGTGTCTGGGTCTCAAGCATCCCAGGAGAACCTGGTGGAAGCTGCTTGTCCTTTCATGAATGATCCTCAGAAGTCACAGAGTGTCGCTTCCTCTGCAGCTGCAAATTGGCCCAGGTTTGAGGGAAGGATCTATGTCAACAGGAAAACCAGCTCTTGTAAGAAGAGCATGGGGATATGAGTTATTCATGCACAGTCTCTCTCTTCTCCTAGGCAATCCTTTCCCTTATCTGTGGGATGCTAAGGTTCTATAGTCATTGTCCTCTGCCTCTTCCCTCTCCTTTCTCCTCAACAACAAAACCAAGATGTGTCTGGTATCAGCTATTTCCTGAGGTTTACTAATAATCCTTTAACTGAACCATACAATACATTCTCACTCTATGCTTTGCTTCTCTCTCTCCCTCTACCCTCTCTTCCTCTCTCTCTCTCTCTCTCTATTTATCTCTCTCTCTTTTCCTCCCTCACTCCCATAAACAAGAAACTAGGGGGGTTATTCAAAGGAAGTTGAAGGAAGGAAGAGAGAAACCTTCTGAGCTGACCCTGAAGGCAAATTTAATTCAATACCTACCTCCAGGGAAGAGTGAGAACCAGAAAACATGGTCCATGTTGAATGCACACTTGTCTCCATTCCAGTCTCCTATTCCCAGGAGAAGCTGCCCAGGCCTGTATTTTATGTTTGGGACATTCATGCCACCACAAACCCCATTACCTGCCATCTTGGCACTCTCTATCCATGTATTGGGGTTCTTCAGTGAGATAGAACCAATAGGAGATATACGTATGTGATAAGATGTATGATGGAACCTGGCTCATGTGATTATGAGACTAAGTAGCCCCCTGATCTGCCATCTGCAAGCCAGAGAACCAGGAAAGCTGGTGGTGTGATGCTGTCTGAGCCTGAAAACCAGAGGACCAGGGGCACGATGTCCAAGGGCAGGGGAGGATGAAGGTCCAGCTCAGGCAAAGGAAGCGAATCCACTGCTTTGTTGTTCTCTATGGGGCCCTCAGTGACTGAATGATCCCCTCCCACAGTGGTGAGGGTGATCAGTCTTCTCACTGGGAAAAGGATCTTTGTGACCGAAACAAAACTGTCTGACTTGCAACTCTCCAATAAGACATGTGTGTTCCAAAGAATTTCCACTCACACCTTTATTTCAGGTTGAAATGTCATATCCCAATTTTTCAAGGGATTATGGGAAAACAGGGCTCACCAATCTACTGGGTTTCACCATATTTCTTTTTATGCTCCTACTAAAAAAATTTTGAGTCCAAACCTATAATATGTTTACTTATTTTTATGCATTTTATACTACATCTGTAAAACATTATGCATGTTGTTAAATATGCACCAGACATGACTAATAAAAAATTTTAAAGGACTAAGTCCTCTGTGATAAAGCTTTAAAAATTATATTAGTTTTTATTATAAAGTAGACATAAATATTGGCACTCCCAAAATATATCATAATTCAGTAATATGAAAGATAATGTTAATATTAATAATATTTTGGTGAGAGAATGTGATTGAAAAGGAATATTTTTTAACATTTTGGTTTAATGACTTGTAATGCATTGACTTAAAAGTCTGGTTCTGTGTACAATATATTTCTGCATATGTTCATAACTATGAAATTTTCAGGAACAAAAATAGTCACTGCTTGATTTTGATGGCTGTGGACAAAAACCCATCCAACATGTAGAGATTGAGTTGAAGAAGATAATTGTTGGCTGAGTATATTTTTCCTAGTTCTTTCCAGGTTACAATATTTCACATTGCCAAGAGGCACAGACTTCCTCTCAAGATCCACTTCTTCTGTTTTGACCTGTTTCTGTGATTCGCTCACATGTTCCCTCTGAAGAGTTTGACAGAAAATGTTTGCAGAGACCCTCATGGATTTGCCATTCCATTCCCACCACCTTCTTCCCAAACATGAAATCCACAAAAATGAGTGGGTGTGTCTAGTGGAGACTTTTCCTTTAAGTAGAAGTCACAGACCATATATTAGAGTGAATGATCCCTTCATTTGATGGAAGAACACCGGTTACTTGTTATTTATATAAGACACCCAACTTTGGAATTGATGAATGAAAAGGACAGTTATCACTTTTGTGCCAGATTAAAAGTTTATTAGGAGGTTAACAAGGGATCTTTTATTGCATCTCCAAAGACCAAAAGAGTGACAAGGAAAATGTCTCCCAATTATGTTTAGCTTCATAGTGTGCCCATCAGCAATATCACATTTAATGAAATTATTTTACAATCACATCTAGATGAGTACCTGTGAAAGCACAACACATTATGTAAATGTCACTTTGATAATAGGTATTACTTGACCCTGTTATAGATTTCTCTATGTGTCTCAGAAGATGGAGACAGTAAGGTGACTCTGTCATCTCTTATAGCAGTGGTTCTTAACCTTCTGACCTTTTAAATACAATTCCTCATGTTGTGACCCAACCATAAAATTATTTTCGTTGCTACTTCATAACTGTAATGTTGCTACTGTTATGAATTGTAATGTAAATATCTGATATGCAGGATGGTCTTAGGCGACCCCTGTGAAAGGGTCATTCGACTGCCAAAGGGGTCGCGACCCACAGGTTGAGAAACGCTGTCTTATAGGAAAGAATCAAGCCAGAAATTTCATCAGAAGCCTAGAGGTGAACCCTGGAAGCTGGTGCAAGAGAAGTTTCTTCCTTTATCCAAAGTGGTCACTGTTGGAGATGTTTGATCCAAGTAGAGTTGAGATGTGACTTCGGAGCCCTTCTCCTCCTCCTGGCACCAGGACCTCTAGCACACAAAGGTACTGCAAGGCCCACACCGAACACGCGGGCCACAAGGATTGGAGACACAGGGTCCAATGGGCTTGTCACATGCATTGGTGGTAGCACATGGGTTGCAGGGAAGACTGGAGACAAAACCATAGGGGCAAGTTAGGGTGACATGAGCTGAAGAAACTGGAAGATACTAAACACACTTTGTTTATATCTTTCTCCCTTTGTTGCCAACCAAACTCTTGAAGTTATAAAATGATTTCCATCAAGAAGAGCCCCCACCCCCAACAACCTCGTCTGCTCTCAAAGTATAACTAGCTTCATACTCACTTGCAGTCCTCGCTCTCTAGCAGGCCCCGGTACGTGTTGATCTCACACTCCAGCCGGGCCCGGACGTCCAGCAGCACCTGGTACTCCTGGTTCTGCCGCTCCAGGTCACCCCTGATCTCAGCCAGTTGGGACTCCACGTTGGTGATCATGCACTGCACCTGGGACAGCTGGGAGCTGTAGCGGGCCTCCGTCTCTGTCAGTGTGTTCTCTAGGGAGTCCCTCTGTGTGGGGAAGAGGAAGAATGTCACAGAGCTGCTCCTTTCGCATGTCCCTCCATAGGGTTCCATAGAAGTCACAAGCTTCCACAGTTAAAGAGACACCCAGCCAGGATTGCTCAGTAGTTAAGTATCGACTTATGAATCAGAAGGTCACAGTCAAGGCACATGCCTGGGTGGCAGGCTCAAGCCCCATTAGGGGGCATGCAGGAGGCAGCTGATCAATGATTCTCTCTCATCATTGATGTCTCTCTCTCTCTCTCCCTCTCCCTTCCTCTCTGAAATCAATAAAAATGTGTTGTTGTTGTTTTTATAAAGTTAAAGAGACTGTGACCCAAAGAGCTGCCCTGTGGCTCTGATTCCCCTGCTTTCTCACCAGCAGGTCTGAACGATACCCACCAGGTTGTGCTGGGCCTGCAGCTCGATCTCCAGGGCGTTGACCGTGCGTCTCAGCTCAATGATCTCCGCCTGGCAGGTCTGCAGCTGCTCTGAGCTGGACACCACCTGCTTGTTCAGCTCCTGGGTCTGAAACACCAAAGGTGAGAGACAGGATCAGACCGTGCCTTAAGGGTCCCAAGGTGCTGGGTGGCCATGTGCTGAGATGCCCACCTGGTTGGTGTACCATTCCTCCACGTCCCTGCGGTTGGTCTCCACCAGGGCCTCATACTGGCACCTGGTCTCGTTGAGCACGCGGTTCAGGTCCACGGTGGGGGCAGCGTCCACCTCCACGTTGAGGCGGTCTCCAATCTGGCAACGCAGGGTGTTGACTTCCTGATGGAGATTTAAAATATTGGAACAGTATTTATTACATTTTAATGATTTAAAAAATTAAAGGATCCTGATCCTCTCCTCTAAGAATGCAATTCAACTTGTGATCATTCGTAAGCTTTCAACAGCTCAGTTCCCTCTGATCCTCTCATTAACTGGGTTCTATATTCATGACTAATCTGTGTATTTTACTCTACAAAATGCTTTCAAGTCCATGACCTCTTTCCAGCCTCGTGTGCAGTGTACCACTCCTCATGTGGAAGGTGAAGTGTAATGCACCACAGTTTGCACTGTGGGTCCCCAAACACCCAGTTCAGGGATTTTGCTGGTATACCAGAAAGCCTCTTATGTTGGATTCTTAACCAGGGGTCATGAAAAGGATAGAGTCTGGCCAAAGATGAATTAAAGACTGCTTACTTCAAAATCTGCCATCGTCGCATAACTGGTGATTTGTTGGTTCCACCAGCATAGATCTTGCTGGAGGAAATCAGTGTCTCTTCATTTCACTGCTGATCTCACTGAGCCAACATTGTGTGGTGCTTGGGCTTCGGTGGACATCAGGCAGCTTTGAGTTGGGTCTCACCTCTACCCCTTACTATATGGCTTCTAGAAGCTTCTAAATGCCCCAATTTCTACCTCTGGAGTTCAAAAGCACTTGGTACAACATTTGGCACACAGCATGCACTTGAGTAATATCAACTATCACCATTTACATTGGGAATTTAAGGTTTGCACGTAATACCAGTTTTCTTTATTGTGCAACCGAGCAGTGGTGGTGAGCATTTTTCTCAGTGTTTCCTGTCCAGCAGAAAGCGCTCTGAACGAGAAGGAAGGAAGAGAGGGGCTTCGTTTCCAGCTCAGCCCTCTCTGCTGTGTCGAGAGGCCTCATCCTGGCCTTCTCCAGTTGCTAAGTGGAGAATTTGGATAAAAGACCCCCGCGGACGTGCTCTGACTTGGGGACTGCCTGGTTGCCGGCCTTTCATTATTGGGCTCGCCAGCTTCCTTCACTCTCATTCCTGCCTCCGGCAGAAAACTCCTAATCTGCTATCAGGGATGTTTAGGTTACTCATTCTCGATAAACCCCTTTTTGTTTGGAAAACACGTTCCCCAGCTTGCCGAGCCTCTCCCACACCCCATGGGGTTGGAAACAGGCCGTGGCAAGTTCAAGCCCGTTGCTCCTTGGGAAACCTCACCTGCTCGTGGTTCTGCTTGAGGCAGAGCAGCTCCTCCTTCAGGGACTCCACCTGGGCCTCCAGGTCAGACTTGCACAGGGTCAGCTCGTCCAGGATCCTGCGCAGGCTGTTTATGTCCGACTCCACCAGCTGCCGCAGGCCCATCTCCGTCTCGTACCTGCGATACGTAACAGGAGCATCAGATGCAGGCCTGACCTAGACTCTGGTTTGGTTTGTCAGACAACTGGGAGTTGGGGCTTGTGTTCGTACAACCATCTCCTTCATTTAGGTTTTTAACACCGAGCAGTAGCTCCTAGAGGAAAATTCCCTGGTGATTATTTTTTAAAATATATTTTTATTGATTTCAGAGAGGAAGGGAGAGGGAGAGAAAGAAACATCAATGATGAGAGAGAATCATTGATTGAGCCTGCAACTCGAACATATGCCTTGACCGGGAATTGAACCGTGACCTACCTCCTGGTTCATAGGTCGACCCTCAACCACCGAGCCACGCCAGCTAGGCTGTAATTATTTTTAATAAATAAAGAGCCAATGGACTTAAAGGGATAAAAGCCCATGAAAACGGTGAGATGTCCAAAATTAATACATCTCCCGTAGTCTCCCGATGGACTTCTTTGCAGAGGAGAGCATTGGGGAGCAGGCTCCAGCACTAGGTTGGGGGATGTTCTGCAGAGAAGCAGGAGGTGAATCTGGAAAAGAGGTCTCTAAGCTCTGGTGAGCCTCGAGCCCTTGGGGAACACACACAGGGAAACGCTCTGTTGATGTTCGTCAGAGTTGAGCACAGGCTAAGGGCACGGAGAGGACAGAGAGAAGGCAGCACCCTGCTTGCCACTCACTTGGTCCTGAAGTCGTCTGAGGCCAGCTTGGCGTTGTCGATCTGCACCACCAGCCGGGCATTCTCCGACTTGCTGCACAGGATCTGGAAGACCCAACACATGCTGGAGTGAGCTGGGTTACTTTCAGCAGCGGCAGTCCCTACTAATTATCTATCTGGAAGGAGCACCCTAGCAGATCTTGTGTAAGACTATTAAGTGTTATCTCTGGGCTCAATAACTATTTGAGAAATTTAATTTGAAAAGAACACCCAGAAAAGTATCAGTAGATAAATTATCTTTCTTTTTCTTTCCTAATAAGCAGTACTGAGAAGCTGATAATAAGTAACATTTATTTTTTAAAACGTACTATATGTCTGGCATGGTTCTAAGAGCTGAGGATACAAAAATGAGTAAGCACAAGATCCTGCCCTCAAGAAACTCCCAATCCAACGGGGAAGACATATATATATATATATATATACACACACACACACACACACGTACACACACACATACACACACACACAGACACATATATATATATATGTAACGTCCAAAACGACCGAAAGCTCGACCAAACATCGGGAGTGAGTCCTGCAGTCAGTGCTGGGTTGCCGTGGCAACACAGCATTGATTGCCACACTGTGGGTGCCTCATTGACCCAGCACTGACTGCCCAGGGGGCTGTGATCAGGCCAAGAGAGAAAAACGGCTATTCCTATATAATACATAAAAATCTAGAAAGATTTCGAGAAAATAAAAGTTATGCCAGGTCAGTACTGACCAGGAGAGCTGAAGTTGCTGCATGAATACTGGATACAGGCTTGAAGCCAAAACACAACTCATGAGGTATAATCATTGTAACATAACAAAAGGTTCCTTTCACTAAAGAGAAAAGATGGCTCCCAATACTGATACACACAATAGAACAGTGTGGGGGTTCGGAATGAGCCTCACCAATATGTTTCAGTGGTATGCAGATTTTTGAGCTAAGGGCAATTTTAGCTTCAGGCTCAAGTGTAAATTCTGCCCCTCCCTTTAACTACCTAAAAAAATTTGAATTAGAGGCCTTGCCCATAATAAGACATTATCCTATATAATAAAAGGCTAATATGCAAATTGACTGAACAGCAGAATGACCGGTTGCTATGACACACTCTGACCACCAGAGGGCAGATGCTCAATGCAGGAGCTGTCCCCTGGTGGTCAGTGTGCTCCCACAGGGGGAGCACCGCTCAGCCAGAAGCCAGGCTCATGGCTGGCTAGCACAGCAGAGGTGGTGGGAGACTCCATGGCAGCGCTAAGGATGTCCGACTGATGGCTTAGGCCTGCTCCCCTAAGCCATCAGTCGGACATCCTCTGAGGGCTCCCGATCTGCAAGAGGGTGCAGTCTGGGCTGAGGGACACCCCCCAACTGAGTGCACGAATTTCATGCACCGGGCCTCTAGTAAGGAAATAAACTTGCAGCTGGGAACATGGGATGGATCAGGAAAGGAGCCATGCCCTCCCGGCTACCCAGGATGGCTTGGCACCATGTCCTGGTAGGTAGTTTTCAAGCTTTCTGGTTCTAGCCAACCATTGTATGCCCTCACTGCACAGTACAACCAGGAGAAACGCAGAGGCATCTACGTCAGGACAATGATGTCACAGAGATTAGGGACCCACAGAGGATAGTAGTAAGAGGTCAGAGCCATCAAAAGTCCAGATGCGGGAGAGAGAAATAGTCTGGTCTTTACAGAAGGTTCCGCTTTACCGAAGGTTCTCGGGCCCAGTCTTTTCTCACACCCCAGGGTAGTAATTCCGGAGCTTGGCAAATGCACAGCAGCTTTTAATTACAGCGTATTTATGCAAAGTGCTGCTACCTCCACAAAGACTAACACTATGCAAATGTTCAGACCTAACAGTCCTGAGCCTAGAAGAACATGGGCCTCCAGGAAACAAAATGGAACAGCCAGACTGGAACGCCTGTGTTTTAATTCCCCCCAAGAGCCCGTCTTATCTCTGAATCAGAGCTCACATTCCCTCCCTACAACGTCCTGCCAGGGCAGTGCGGTGCCCACCCCTCACCTTCTGCTGCAGCTCCTCGATGGTCCGGAAGTAGGACTGGTAGCTGGGGCACATCAGGGGCTCCTGGGGCTGGCAGCGCTCCTGGATGAGGCTCTCCAGCTCCGCGTTCTCCCGCTCCAGCTGCCGCACCTTCTCCAGGTAGCTGGCCAGGCGGTCGTTCAGGAACTGCATGGTCTCCTTCTCGCTGCCATTGAAGGAGCCCTCGCAGAACCAGCCGCAGTTGCTCACGTTGGCGGGGATGTTGCTGGCCCCGGGCAGGGGGGTGCTGTGGCAGCTGGGGGCCACGCAGGGCCGGGCGGGGCAGCTGGAGCGGCAGCTCAGGTTGGGCAGGCAGCAGTTGTAAGGCATGGTGCTGGGAGGGAGCGAGGCGCCGGCTGAAGACAGAGTCCCAGTTCTCCAAGGAGCGTGTGGGTCTCCTAGTTCTGGGAGCCTTTATACCCCTTCCGCAGAGGGTGTGGACATGGAAGGCAGCCCTTTTATTCCTACTTACTTGGCGATGGTCAAAAGCCCTTCCCCTTGGTTTGTTATGTTTCCTCAGAAGAGTCCCTCATCTCATAAAAGTCTTTACTGGGGCTTCTCCCTACCTCGGGACTCCTCGTCCATGCTGAGCGTCGATGAAGTAAGAGCCTCACTGTGTGGCTTCAAAGCACTGGCCGCGCGAACGCCCTGGCCTTTATTACTGGGCGTGGCGGGCCAGGGATACTGTCGTTCCTTTGCTTCCTGGCTTCCCAGCCCTGACTCCTTGGCAAGCCTCTGGCTCTGCTCTCTATGACAGAAAAACTTAGCTCCTGCCTGTGTGTCCTTGGCTAGGTCAAATTTCCAGCACTTGCTTCTAAACCCATGTTCTCAGAAGAATAAATCCCTCTGGAACCATTCACACTGCCTGGTTCCCAGTGGCCGTTGCCTGATATGCGGGCACCACCTATATCTGTGATAATGTCAATCAACCAAATAACATATGTTCACCAGGATCATAGTTTGGACAGGGAACAGTGAGGAATGGAGGGTCAGACCAGGGCTGTGGTCAGATGGAGCTAGCATTTGTTGGGCACCTACACAGGTCCAAGGTGGTGCTAGACACTTTTCAGAAACATGATCTCATTCACTCCTCACCATGAGCCTTCAAGGATGAGTGGTATTATACCCATTTTACAGATGGGCAAAACGAGGCATAGAGGGTAGGAGTTAATATGTTGTGAAGCCAGGATGCTAGCGCGGATCTCTCCTCTTTCCATCATACTATGCTTCCTAAATAAGTGAACTACCTCCTTCTCTAACTTCTTCAGACCTCAGTAAGTTGTGAAGTTCTGCATCAGGGGAACTGGGAGAAGCTCAGTAAGGACCGTGTGAGCCAGGGAGTGACAGATGAGGGTGGAGGAGAAGCAGACTCTTGCCATCCTCCCCTGCTGCATAGGTACAAATGACCTACCTCCTTTCCTAATTCTGACAGATCCTCTCTTCCTCCTTCCCAAGCTCTCATCTCACCTTGAACATGTCGTCATGATTCATGTCTACCTCTCTCTCTAGATGAGTTCCCTGAAGGCATGGAGGGCCCTTATATGAAGGCCCTTGAGTTTGGGCTTTATCTTAAAGGCAAAGGGGAGCCATTGAAGGTTCTAAGGAGAGAAGTGATGTAGTTTCATTCTTGATAAGCTGCATTTGAAGGAACAGGGAAAGGTTCAGCAGGTCCTTGGAGTTGACTAGAATTCCTGACAGATATAATCCCAGTGCAGATATGAGTGTTAGAGAAATAAGCCCAGGGAGAGAGTCCACAAAGAGAAGAACAAGGGGCTGAGGACCAAACTTTGGAAAACTCCCCAATCAGAGAGCAGGATGAAATGGAGAACTGGAGAGAGAACATGAAGAGAGCCGGTTCATGGCACGACAGAAGGTCAAGGAGGAGAAAGCATCAAAGTGGAGTTGACGGTCAAAACTCTTAGTGTGGCAAGGGGCCCCGTAAGATCAGAACCATGGAGAAGGTCTTGGATAAGTTGACCAGCAAGTTGCCAGGACCTTTCCTATACCACTCCTGTGCTCTTCAAAATAACACCCACACTGAACTTTGGTAAACTGAGACTTTAAACACCCTGAGCTGAGATGTTCATTATTTAGAAAAATCCTGCCACAGTTTGTACACCTGATTATAAAGCTTGTGAGCTTTGCTCTTACCCATACAGACTTTCTTACCATAATTAGTGTACTTTAAGCAGCTTCAAGCTGTCAGTCTTGTTTGGATCTGATGATTTATAATAGTTGGTGATGTAGGAACAATTACCCAAGAAGCAGAAGCACTTGGAACTGTCCATGCCTGTAACTTCTATTTTGTTGCAAGGCATAAGGTGAGATGTACTTAATATCCTAAAGGGAGGTGACGAGGAAAGAATTCAGTTGTGTGCCTAGATATACTGCCCAGGGAGAAGAGGGGCTCCTTACCATCGTCCTAGCAGGGGACACAGCAGAACTCAAATAAAGGTGCTCAGAGCAAAGCCCAAGCCGCTCAGCTACAGCTGCAGATCAACAACCAGACTGCTTTGCTCTTCCTTCCTCCTTCCACCTCTTAAGGTAGAGCTCAAATGCCAAAATTATCAAAAGAGAGAGGGCACATCTTGGAGCAAGTGTGATGGTAAGGATCTTAATGATTATCTCATTCAAATCTCTCACTGTACAAATGAGGAAACAGAGGCACAGGATGGAGAAATGGCTTGCTTAGGATCTTATCATTTGAACCCAAATCTGCTGACCCCTTGAAGTCCCAGCCCCCATCACCATGCTTCAGAAGTGTTCAATAATTTCACAACCAATCCGATCTGCATTGGTCCTAGGGAGAGAAATTAAAGGCAGTGAGGGGGAGAGGGCAGAAAATCTTGTCTGCCATAGATATACTTAGTTGAAGAAGAATGAAGGGTGAATGTGGAGGTGATAGAATTCAGCAATATTGAAGTACTTTATGGACTGATTTCAATTTTTATTTTTATACTAGAGGCCCAGTGCATGAAAATCATGCACAGGGAACTGGGGGGGGGGGTCCCCTCAGCCCAGCCTGCACCCTCTCCAATCTGGGACCCCTTGGGAGATGTCTGACTGCTGGCAGTCGGACATCCCTCTCATAGTCCAGGACCACTAGCTCCTAATTGCTCACCTGCCTGCCTGCCTGATTGCCCCTTACTGCCCCCCCTGACAGCCTGGACACCTCCAACTGTCCACCCCCCCGCCCCCGCGCTGGCCTTGTTGCCCCACGCAGCCTGCTGTTAGGTTGTCTGTCCAGTTGTTTTGGTCATGATGGCCCCTGGCTTTTTATATATTAGGATTGATGATACAATTATATCCCATCAGATACAGAATTATATCCCACTGTTTGGAGAAACTTAGAATCACAACTGTTCAAATGATGATAACCCTACTCAAGAGCAATACACTGACCCAAAATAAGGTAAACAAATAGTTATAATAAAATTAAAATGATTGTAACCATGAGGACAATTGAGAGATAAAAAAGAACCACACTACAATGATAACACTGCATGTTTTTGAATGGTAGGATTATGAATGCTTTCTTTTTCTTCTCTACTCTTTTTTGTCTCCTCCAAATTTTTTAAAAACATATTACTTCTGTGCAAGAAAAAGACATAAAATTAACATTAAAAATTCCAAAAGGAAATTCTTGCAAGTCTTCTAAAGCAATAAAGAGCTGTAAAGGGACGCAGGTAAGGCTCCTATTCCAACATAATCATTAAATTGCCATTGAGCTTGTTATTCTGGAAATAAAGCCTTTGTCATGATTGGCATCCACACTCTTGTGGTAACTGCTGAGTTTGCCAGTTTCCAAAGGGAGCTATTAGGAAGTGATGAAGGGAAACTAAGCTTCCTATGGGAATCAAAGGACCTGTTGCTCATGAACTGGCTGATGTGTAGGTCTCAGCTGCAGGTGAAGAGAATGCCAAGAGGACCCAGCCTTGGAGAAATGTTCTGTCAGCCATAGCCCAAGACAACTGGGTATTTCAGGATCACTTCGCCAGACGACACTCTTAGAATGGGTTTCCCACACACATGATGATAAAATGTCTTTTCTGCAGATAGTGCCTGAGTCATATGAAGTCTAGAATCTTAGAATGTTGGCACTGCCAGGGAAGGCCTAGGCAGCCATCTCATTCAACTCTTTCATTTTGCAGATGGGAAGGCGTTGACACCAAGGGGGAAGAAGCTTGCCAAGGCGCACTGCAGAGTTTGTGTGAGTGTTGGAACTCAAACCATTGAAAAAAGATACATCCCTCAAAAGACTGCACCCTCAATGAAAAGGTGAACTTAAAAAAATGTATGCTCATTGTTACAGGAAGATTTAAAGAGGAAGAAATTGAACTTGCTCTTACTGGGTTCTAAATTTAAAATAGTATGCTATATTTTAAAAAGCCAGTCATAAAATACTACATAGTGTATGGTTCCATTCATAGGCAGTATCCAGAATAGGCAAATCTATAGAGACAGTAGGGGTTGCCTAGGCCTGGCAGGTGGGGGGAGGGGGCAATGGGAGTGACTACTAACTGGGTAAAAGAGTTCTTGGGGAGGGTGATGAAATATTCTAAAATTATGGTGAAGGTTACATTATTCTATCAATATATTTAAAATCATTGAACTATATGCTTCATATAGGTGAATTTTATGGTATATGAATTATATATTACTAGAGGCCGTTGCACGAAGATTCGCGCAATAAGCCTTCCTTCCCCAGTTTTCCTCCGGCACTGGTTTTCCTCTGGCACCCGGGACCCAGACCTTTGGTCCGGCCGCAGAGGAGAAGCCAAGCCTCTTCAGTCTTCAGTCTTCAGTCTTCACTCCGGCCAGAGCCTTCTGTCTTTGCTCCGCGCCTGCGTATGCAAATTAACCTCCATCAACAAAGATGGGTTAATTTGCATAGTCACTCTGATTGGCTGGTGGGCGTAGCAGAGTGACACCAATTTGCATGTTTCTCTTTTGTTAGTGTAGATGGTATGAGTTATATTTCAATAAAGCTATTTTTAAAATAATTCAGAAGGATAAAACAATAGGACAGAAGCCATAGTAAAAATTGATAGTGGTTGAGAAGTTTACACAGGTGTTGAAAAGCATGAATCAGTTCTAGAAGCCCCTCGCTCCTAAGTAGGAAAACAAAACCAGCCCCAGCCCTATACATAATGCAGTGAAGCTACACAGCACTAGAAACAAAGAGACAATCTTAGAAACAGTCCAAGAGAGATTAAAAAAAAAAGGATTATCAGCAATAGAGCCACCATTAGATTGACAGTAGGCTTTTCAGCAATGACAACAAAACACAAAAGACAATGGTGTTTGGGAAGCACCTGTCCCTGATAAAGGCAGCTGCAGGCAACTATTGGTGGACAGTGGTCCCAGCATGTACAGAGAACTGATGAGAAGGATTGGACAGGGGTATTTGTACAAGGTGTGGAGGTGGTTCCTGGGCTGGAAATTGCCACGAAGGAAGGAAGAGAGGCTGGAATGCACCCACCGGGTCTGGGACATTCTGCGCACAGCGTGGAGTGTCACTCAATTATCTCCCAGGGTCTCATGCCTTAAGTCTGGATAAGGGAGCTCCAACATCAACAACAATGGAGTAAACATTCAAAGAACTGGAGTATGAATTGAAGACAAAGATTGGAGCAGACATCATCATAGCAGGGGGAGGTAGTGTCAGCTTCATCTGAAGGAAAGAAGACATGACTAGGAGTTTGGCCAATGACTGGGACAGTGGCATCGCACAGACCACAGCACCATAGCCATGGGAGCTACTAACCTTGGCCGACATCAGTGGGCACCAGTAGGAGCAGGGCCCCAGCAAAGCTGTCAGTTTTCACATTGGCAAAGATTCAGTGTCCTAGTTTGATGCTAAAGTACTTTTTTTTGTGGGGGAGGGGTCCCAAAATCCAAATTTGATCTCAGTGATTAAAACATTCAAATGAGAAGTGAAACACTTGAAAAATCTGTTGGGTATTATTCAAATATAAGCTCCTGCTATTATGAGTTCTTTGCCCAAAGGCGTTTCAAGAGATGTTTGGGTTGCTAAGAGCATCATCTTTCCCCAGGTGACAACTTTGAAGGATGCATAAACTCTGTGTGCTTGTTTGAAATCAGTTTTATTCTCTCATAGTCACACCTCACATGTAACTGACATTCAGAGAGTGAGCTCTGGGTTCAGGCCCATGGTCGTTACTATGCGAGCAAGAGAGAAAATGAGCCGTGCAGTTCCTGGCACTTGGTTGCTGTCCCTCTTCTCGTCGGCACTTGGGAAAGAAACAGTGGAACTTTCTAGAAATGGTAACCGTTGTATTTTACTAAGTAAGGTCCCATAATGAATGTGTTTATCATATTTAGATGAGGCCTCTTGCCTTCGTGGCCCCACTGGTTTCCTGCTGGCCTGAGTGCACGCTGGGGCTCCTTGTGCTTAATGAATGTTAATTAATGATGACGAAGACCTTTTAGGAGAGGATTCAACTACACAGTCTGCCTAAGCTTTCAAGTGGGTTTATAAGAAGCACATAACATAGAGCGAACACTTGGAAAAGTATGAATACACATCATCTCTGCTTTGCAAGAGGAAAGTTTATTAGAAGATGTGCAAAGGGACTGGGGAACTGCCAGAGAAGGTCAAAGCAACAGAGAGAACCACAAAACATCTCAGATGACACCGTCATGGCCCAGACCTGTCTGACTCTCAGCTCAGACAATAACTACAGGAGAGCAGCCTTGAATGAAGAGGATCAACCAGGCAGGGCTCAGAGCTGGCCACATGCTGGGCATATGTTCTTCTTCTAGACCAGGATCGATGGTGATGCCTGCGGTGAGTTCCTGCGGTGATGGTTGTCAGAGAAACAGGGCTGGTCCATCCGTGGTCTTCTGTCTTCATGCGATCCTCCTGCTGGCACCAGGATGTCTAGCAGGGCCCACAGCGGGTTCGGAAGCCACAAGGGGCGCAGGGATTGGTGACGCAGGGCCCGATGGGCTTGTCACACGCATTGGTCGTGGCACAGGGGTTGCAGGGCAGGCTGGGACACAGAAGTTTTAGCTTGTTAGCATGAGAGGGATAATTTCTCTTTTAAAAAGGAGGGGGCTCAACCCCAGGAGACATGAGGATAAGAGGAATTCATTCTCTGACACCTTAAGAAGCCAAGCCTCTTCTGATCACCCCTTCTAAAAGTCAGACAGTGGTGGCAGAAAAGAGCCAAGCCCGGTGTTGTAATCCCAGCCCTCGCTCTGTAACCCTGGAGTCCTAGGGAAGTCACTTCATCCCTCAAAGCCTTGGCCTCCCGCTAAAACAGGATTAGTAAGACCTACCATACAGAACTGTGAAAAGTCCACAAGACTGTCTTCATAAAAATTCTGTGTTAGGGGCCAAGTGCTAGACCCTGAGTTACTGAGTCATCCTCCCTTTTGATGTTCAAATGCTCATCTCGATGATGGTTATATGATCCTCACGTTGCCTGCCTCAGATGGGTCCAACTGGGATCCACAAAACAATGGATTGGGGCGCTTGGGTTAAATCTCACCCTGAAGGTGGTACAAAGCTTTATGTACCCATCAGCATCCAAGTCAAGTCTCTCAAATATCCTTTGGACCAGAAAATACCTTTAGCCCAGGTTACGGTAGCAAAAATACCGTACATCTGGTCTCTACAGCCATGTTGGCTTCTGAAACTTGACTTGCAAAGTCCGTAATGTATCCTTCTGTAGAACTGGGCCTGTGCTGCCTGTGGGTACTCACTTGCAATCCTCGCTCTCCAGCAGGCCCCGGTACGTATTGATCTCACACTCCAGCCTGGCCTTGACGTCCAGCAGCACCTGGTACTCCTGGTTCTGCCGCTCCAGGTCACCCCTGATCTCAGCCAGTTGGGACTCCACGTTGGTGATCATGCACTGCACCTGGGACAGCTGGGAGCTGTAGCGGGCCTCTGTCTCCGTCAGCGTGTTTTCCAGTGAGTCCCTCTGTGTGGGGAAGAGGAAGAATGTCACAGAGCTGCTCCTTTAGCATGTCTTCCATAGGGTTCCACAGGGTTGAAGAAGCTATGACCCAAAGGGCTGCCCTGTGACTCTGATTCCTTTCTCACCAGCAGGTCTGAACAGTACCCACCAGGTTGTGCTGGGCCTGCAGCTCGATCTCCAGGGCGTTGACAGTGCGTCTCAGCTCAATGATCTCCGCCTGGCAGGTCTGCAGCTGCTCTGAGCTGGACACCACCTGCTTGTTCAGCTCCTGGGTCTGAAACACCAAAGGTGAGAGACAGGATCAGACCCTGCCTTAAGGGTCCCAAGGTCCTGGGTGGCCATGTGCTGAGATGCCCACCTGGTTGGTGAACCATTCCTCCACGTCCCTGCGGTTGGTCTCTACCAGGGCCTCATACTGGCACCTGGTCTCATTGAGCACGCGGTTCAGGTCCACGGTAGGGGCAGCATCTACCTCCACATTGAGGCGGTCTCCAATCTGGCAACGCAGGGTGTTGACTTCCTGGTGGAGGAAGGAGAAGGAGTGAACCCACAGAAAGAGTCTAAAATAAACTCTCTTTGAGGGATTCTGGTGTGGTTGGAAGAGGTTAGCACTGAAATTTAGGATTTATGAGTTGAATTCCAGTAGATGGAAAGCCCAGCTAAATTACCTCTTGTGATTCAGTCCTCCTGTCTGAGCCTCTCCTCATGTGTGTTGTGAGGCTGCTTGGTTAAATGATTGCTAGTGTTTCTTCCCACTCCAAGATTCTATCATTTTCTCCAGATTTTCTCTTTTCTCAGTGATAAGCTTAGCATGATGACTGGTTTATAATTGTTGCTACTTAGATATGTAGAAATGAGGTTTACCAACTACCATTTATTTCATATTTCCTACCATTATACACTATCTGTTAAGGGTTGTATCCTCTTCATCACAACATCTAATGTTTGAGACACGCATCTGATTTCCTAGTATTACATTCAATCATCAGGTCAGAATCAACCATTATTTGAATCAACCTTCATTTCTCCCACTTTCCTCATCCATCCATCTATCCACCCACCCACCCACTCACCCACCCAGCTTGGTTTCTAATATCTAGGGTGACACCTAATACAAAGAGTTTGCTATCTAGTTCCAGTCTCAGTCATTCATTTGGCATCTATTCCAGAAGATCACAGATCTTATCAAACAGTAGAAAGGATCTTAAACATCTTTGCCTGGACTATTCATTACAGGTCTGACCCCAAGTAGAAATAGGTCAACGGAACACACTCTTTTAGATTTAAAAAATAAAAGTAAAGAAAAGGAGGCCTGAGACTTATTCCCTAACAATCCCCCAAATATGTTTTGAGCAACCAGCAAAATGTTGTGTTAGCTCTAGGATGCTTAGCAAAGACCCACCCTATCCTGCTCAGGGGCGTTGTGGAACTCTCACTATTGGGATGTTGGGGACTGGGCCTCCCTCACCTCCTCGTGGTTCTGCTTGAGGCAGAGCAGCTCCTCCTTCAGGGACTCCACCTGGGCCTCCAGGTCAGACTTGCACAGGGTCAGCTCATCCAGGATCCTGCGCAGGCTGTTTATATCCGACTCCACCAGCTGCCGCAGGCCCAGCTCCGTCTCGTACCTGCACACACAGCCAAAGGTTCAAGGAGGCTAAAGAGGAAGACTTTCTCCCAGGCTTTACTTGGCTGACTTATATTTTGAATTTCTTTTCAAAGTTTATGAAAGGAAAAAGTATCACCATGTTGAGTAAAAAGACCTGTTTCTTCCCTGAGCCCCGGAGAGAAGGTTCTAATCTAATAGTACCTGCGTTTGTTCTAAGAGTCCATTTGCAGGTTGCTGTCAGCTACGTCCTGTCCTCTTGCCTTCTTAAGTGAGTCTAAACTTCGTAAGCCTGACATACAGACTGTCTCGCCCTCCTTTCCAACCACCCCGAGAAGCCATCTGGCGTTGTGAATTAGAAGTCAGTCGGATTCAACCTTGACACTGTGGCTATGGATAAGTTCCTTAATCTCTCTGAGCCTTGACTTCCTGATCTGTAAAAGGGGAACCACACTAGCACTTCATCGGGTTGGCCTGAAGATGGAGAAAGGTCATCAGTAAAATTACATTGTCAACTGTAGGGTCCCATCAAAATGCAAAGGATTTTATGATTGTGATGGTCATGCCTAGAAAAATTGATAGGTTCTCTGACATGGATTTTGCCTCCTGTATTTTTATGTGCTGAGAGTGACTAACTTATGCTAAGAAATCAGTGTGAAATTCACTTTTCAAACTTGGTCCAGACATGAAGTTGAAAGAGAGAAAGAATGGGTGGTTTCTGGCATTCCTTCAAACTAAACCTCAAATACGGAATCTTAGGTTCAGTGTGAGGAGATGTGGACACATTGGACCTAACGAAGCCAATGCAAGAATCCTCCCATAGCATCCAGACAGCTTCTGCTCACATGCTCCCTGGACAAAGGCCCTCACTTTGCCATTCAGCCTGCCCCTCACTAGACTTCTCTGATCATTAGAGAATTCTCACTTGGTCCTGAAGTCGTCCGCGGCCAGCTTGGCATTGTCGATCTGCACCACCAGCCGGGCGTTCTCTGACTTGCTGCACAGGATCTGGAGCCAGAATTAATTGTGAGGTGAGTTATACTAAGAAAGAATGCCTTGTCTCTTCACGTAAAAAGCTATTTTAATTCAGCCACATTTCTCCCAAATAGCTTCGAGTCTTCTCGGATGTTCAGTTTGGGGATAAAAGGAATTGATCAAACTGCTCATTTCCAAACTAGAACTGTGGAGGGGAAATGTGCCTGCTGTCAGGAATCCTCTTCTTGGCTGCTGGCTTCCTGTAGGCATTGAGCATCCTGGATACCAAGCCTCACAAAGTGGGACCAGTGCCCCAGTTAGCTTAAGATTAGGGGGTTCCTGGGATGCTAAACCCAGGAAGATCCCAGGCAAACCGGGACAAGTTGGTTATCCTACTCCCAGACCCACGTATTTGCCCTGCTGACCTCCACTCTCCCCTCAAGTTACCCTGGACAAGTCTTTTGTTGCACAAAGCTTCTCCCTCTACCTGGAGTGCCCAGGGATGCCCTCACCCACCTAGCAAGACCCCTTGCATAACCCACCTTCCCCTCCTTCCCCAGCTCTTACAGAGGGTCACTTTCTCTGTGAGCTCTCACAGTACTTTACCCTTAGCTAGTTACACTTCTTACCGCCTTCACCATGGTCATTCATTGCCACATCTCTCTCCCCTGTTGGATTGTCTTAGTACTTCATCCCTCACTCCAGCACTGAGCCTGGTACTAAGTGTGGGTCAATATGCATGCTCTTCAGATTGCACAGCTCTTTCTGGCATTCACTCTGTCAGAACTACAGAACTGTGGACAGTAGATTCCCTCTGAGAATCAAGAGCTTGTGCAATTGGCATAGCACTCATCCTTCAAACTCTGCTCAATTGCTGCCTCTTCCGGGAAGCTCTCCCTGGTTTGCACTATGTATTAAGTCCCTCTCTGTGCTGACTCTTTACTTATCCCCACTTCTGCTTCTGCATTTCTGGCCCTGAATTCTCACTCGTGTGCATGCCTGCTTTAGGGGGTGGCACAGTGTCTGTGCCTTTCAGTGAGGCTCTGGAGTTAAGGACCCTTCTGCTGTTTCTACAGTCTATTACTACAAATTTGAAAAGCTATGAATATTTGAGAATTCACCAATGAAATTCCTAGTTCTGAGAAATAATTCGGTTGCATGTTTTGTTTTGAATGGTATGGGCTCTGAAAACAAGACCAGGATATCATAATGGAATTAAAGAATCTGATATTCTGGTTTTAGGTGAGAAGCAGTATAAGATGGCTATGTGTGATTTCGGCCTAAAGCCTTGCCCTCCCCCGAGTCTGTAAGTTTCCCTCGTGGGGCTCCCCAATCAGATGTTCTAAGACTACCTGATGGGCCACACCTACGTTGATGAAGTCTGTGTCTTCCTCATTCTCCACATTAGTTCCGCACAGTGTTAAATCCGTGCGGAAGCGGGTCTGTTGAATTTGGATAAACAGGTCACTATGGCAGTGCGGTGCCCACCCCTCACCTTCTGCTGCAGCTCCTCGATGGTCCGGAAGTAGGACTGGTAGCTGGGGCACATCAGGGGCTCCTGGGGCTGGCAGCGCTCCTGGATGAGGCTCTCCAGCTCCGCGTTCTCCCGCTCCAGCTGCCGCACCTTCTCCAGGTAGCTGGCCAGGCGGTCGTTCAGGAACTGCATGGTCTCCTTCTCGCTGCCATTGAAGGAGCCCTCGCAGAACCAGCCGCAGTTGCTCACGTTGGCGGGGATGTTGCTGGCCCCGGGCAGAGGGGTGCTGTGGCAGCTGGGGGCCACGCAGGGCCGGGCGGGGCAGCTGGAGCGGCAGCTCAGGCTGGACAGGCAGCAGTTGTAAGGCATGGTGCTGGGAGGGAGCCGAGCTCTGAAGGTCAGTGTCAAAGCCTGATTCCTTTTCTCTGGTGTAAGCCCTGGCCCTCTCCTCGGCCTTTATATTCCGTCAGCCGTGGGTGTGGCAACCACATACAGCATGGCCCCCCTCTACCCTGATTACCCATTTTTCCATTCATTTTCTAGCCGCCTCACGCGAGTCCTTCACCTCGTAAAATGTTTTACTCTGGCTTCTTGCTAAGTCAGGACTCCTCACCCATCACGCTGGTTGGTTAAGTACGGGCTTCAAAGTGGCCAGCCTATTACCTTGTCCACAGGAGCGCTTATTCACAGGGTGTCGAGGTAGATTGACAGCTGTCCCCTGTCCCCCCGAGTTGGGGGCACGTCTGTGCCTCTTTGTCCTACCCAAGGAGTGGCCTGAGCCTCACCCAGCTCCTACTCAGTAAGGACTCGGTGAGACCCACCCTCGGTGGAAGCCCATCGGCAAACCAGACTCCTGGGGTAGGGAACCCTGGACGCTGCCGTCAGAAAGGACTTGGGAGACCCTCAGCCAGGCCATCCAGGGCAGCGGGAGGCAATGGCAGCCTCTTCCTAATGGGGGGCGGAGGGGAGGTTACAGGGCGCCCCCCGGGCTCTGTTTCTGCTCTTCCTCGTGTTCACAGATCATTAAGAAAACTAACGTCTTGGGACCTACTCAGCCTGAGGACTGTAGCACGTGCCTACACACAGTATGACTGTTGTTAGAATGGCTCCTGCTTCCTGAGCACCCACTGTGCTAAGCACCTCAGATGCGTCATCTGCTGCAGTCCTCCCAAAACCTTGCAGGGTTTGTAGATGAGGACACCAAGCTCCTCCGTGGTGGAGCTAGCATGCAAACCCAGAACTCTCTGGTTCCAAAGGCCGCGCTCTCTCCATCCCTCTCTCTCTCTTTCGATCTTCTCGCTTCTCAGATGCAACAGGACACACATGGATTGAATTCAATGGGACTCAACCACTACCAGGCCATCCCCCCTCCTACCTTAGAATGGGCCCGGAAATAAAGACCTGGTCTTGACCAAAGAAGAAAAGGATGGTTCATTCTAACGGAAGGAAGTCTGCTTAGTGGGGAAGTGAAATCCCCACCAAAAGCTAGAAAAAAGGAATTCCTCAGTGTCTTTGACATAGAAACACCTGAGCCCAGTTCTCCAAAGGATGTGACCCTGAAAAGCCACCCCATTGTTACATGCTTGGTGGCATCTTGTGACCATCAATATATTTTGGCAAATGGATATTCTGCCCTCATGCTATTCCAGACAGAGGTAGGAACTATGAAGATTTTATGCTTAATCGACCAGTGCTCAAAATATGTCAGCAACTCCTTAAAGTACTTCCTCTTGGAAGCTCCATGTGGATTCCTTTCCGACGTCCAGTACTCAGATCACCCTTTCGTCAAGCTTGTCTTCACAGCCTGGGACATTTCTTTTGCTGATCCTCATTTGGAGGCAAATCTTCACCTTCTAAAGGTGTGTTTATTTTTGGAATCAGCCAGATATCATTTGGAACCAACTCTAGTGAGTGGGATAAACAACCAAACTAAAGCGCATCTTTGATGGGTAAGAAACTTGTCACTATAAAATAATAGTGTACATTTTCTTGGGTGATTCTAAAAGTCATTTCCAAGATGGAGTTTCAAATATACTTTCAGCCTAGCTGGCGTGGCTCAGTGGTTGAGCATTGACCTATGAATCAGGAGGTCATGGCTCTATTTCCAGTCAGGGCACATGCCCAGGTTGCAGGCTCATTCCCCAGTGTGGGGCGTGCAGGAGGCAGCCAATCAATGATTCTCTCTCATTATTAATGTTTCTGTCTCTCTCTCTGAAATCAATAAAAATATTTATTTAAAAAATACACTTTCATAAAAGACAGCAGCTTTGGAGGAAAGGTGTGCTCTCCCAGAGTGTGTGCTCTGAAGGCGCTGACAGCCTCACCCACGTTCACAATCCACAACTCTCTGCCCCTCCTGCCTGAGTCCCTACCTTTAGCGAGAAGTGGAATGCCTGTGTGGGTTTCAAATAAGTGCCAGACTGACTGAAGCCCTATACTGGCTGAGATCAAATAACATAAATTGAGTAGCTGGATTCATAGGCTTTTCTCTGTCTTTCTCCCCTTCTATTCCCCAAGCTTCACAAGAGGGAAATCTAGACAATGGTACTTTTTAAAGATTAGAAAAGGGATACTGTGTTGCATACTGGTACATATACCCATGGGGAGGGGGTCCCTATAACCATTACTATAGCTTCTATGTCAGTCAGAATGGAATAGTCCAGAGGGGATTATCCTTCCATAGTGGAAGGCAGAGTTTAGAAAGCACGACTATTCCCACTTTTGAGTAGAAGTAACCATGATTGCTGCATAACTACATGGTTGTTAGGTAATGATGGTTGAGAGGACTTAGGTCTATGGAGAAAAGAGCCAGGCTTCAAGTAGCTCCCCAGGAATTCTGGAAGACAGTTGCTCTTTATTTATTCCACTTACTATGTATTGAGAATTCTTGCCTTTGCATAAGCAATGGCATTGTCTCTAGTCAATGACCCTTCAATAAACATGATGAGCAAATCAAATCCTAGCAAACAGAGAGGTTTTACACCTGCCCATGTAATTGTGGCAGACGCCGTGGTAAGGCTTCTGGTTTCCAGATGTGAGCAAATTGCAGTTGAGATTTAAGGATACTATTTATGATGGAAGCTGAGGCTATTTTCGTGGGAAAGATCACACGTAAAGTCATCACTGGTAGTTAACCATGGAGTGGAGTCAAGGCAGACCTTCTGCTGAGGCCAGCCTCCCTGTGGCAGGACTTTAAAGGCATTAGGAGGCCCCCCCCTCTTCTCCCAAAACCATCTTCCCTGCGTGGCCAGGTCCTGGCACTTGAAATCCTCACCATGATAAATGGAGACTTGAGTTGGGGTGGTGAACACATAACACAGTATACAGATGATGCATTATAGAATTATACACGTGAAACCTGTATCATGTTATCAACCAGTTACCCCAATAAATTCAGTAAAAAAGAAAAAATGAGAAATATAAAATGTGTTTTCTAGGAAATTAAAAGTAACATATTGGACCACTTGTCAATTAATTGTATTTTAATGTGTACACACAGCAAGGAGAGGCCAACAATGGTATCAATAGGCACACACCGAGCAGGAGGACTGACTATGCCAGAGACAGATGAAAAAGTCACCCACTGGGAATTAAGAAGCACACACTGTTAATACCAACACTAGCCCATTATGTTGAGCCAGCCCCAGTGAGAGCTACTCATGAGATCAGGATATAAGCCTTCCATAGACTGTTTTATAAAAGCAACTGTTGCCAAGTTATCAACTGCCCAGCTTCACTACATTGAGGGGAGGAATTGTGATGGTAACCCAAGAACTAAGCCCACAGTTTTGGCTTTTGGCTCTGAGAAGATGCTCAAACAGGGTTTCCAATGAGAGACACGCAGGAGAGGACCTAGAAAATGTGCCAGGTCAGTAGCAAGATGCCCTGAGCAAAGACAGGAACAGACACCTCACGATGGGATTCTGGGCTCATTCCACAAACCCTCCCCAAGGCCACCATTGCTTCTCTTATACTCAGTCTTAGAGTCACAGAGGAAATGGAGTCCCAACAGGGGCCATAAGGGACAAACCATGTCAGAAAAATGCAAAGTTCAGCACTATGGTTTTAATTCTGCACAGTTTAGAACAGAGAAGTAAAAAAGAGAACATGAAATGACCCAAAGGAATGGAACTTCATTGTCCTCGTCTTCTGGGAAAGCTGGATTCAGACAGAATGAGAACCTGTTATGGGACTGCTCTGCAGATCAAAAGGGACAGCAGATTCGAAAACCTTTTTAGTAGCCCACAGAGGATAGAGCAACATAAGCTTCAAGCTTAGTGTTTAGTGTGAATGTGTTGCTTTGAACTTTTTCAATAAGATCACTATCAAGTTGATGGTTTGAGACAGATTGAAAGCCGCTGAAATACGCCTTCTTCCCCCAGCATCCCACAGACCCTTTACATTCCCCACTTATCTCCCCATTGCTGTTTCTAGTGGATTTGTCTGAATTCTCATCTCTGACTTCTGCCCAACCGGCATGGCTCAGTGGTTGAGCGCTGACGTATGAACCAGGAGGTCATGGTTCAATTCCTGGTCAGGGCACATGACCAGGGCACAATCTCCAGTAGGGGATATACAGAAGGTAGCCAATCAATGATTCTCTCTCATTATTGATGTTCCTATTTCTCTCTTCCTCTCCCTTCCTCTCTGAAATCAATAAAAATATGTATTAAAAACTAACAACTGTGACTTTGTTTTACTTCTGTGTCACTTCAGCTGTTCCTCCCCTTCTTTCTCCAACTGCTTTTACCCAGATGCCATCTCTATCTTCAGGGATTGAGTTACCCAAGGCAGAACCTCATGTCAGGGCTTTGGAGAGCTCCAGGCCCGCTCTATCATTTCTATCAGTGGTCCCCAAGGTCCTTCCATACTCTAACACCTTGCCTTTGACAATCTTAACAACTCCTGCAGCTCTAACTATAGTTAGGTAACTCCAGTGTCTCTCCCAAACGCAATCTTTTTTCTTTCTTTTTTTTCTTTCAGTTCTTTCCACTCGAGACCCACTGTTGTTTCATTTTCTCAGGCTCAAAAACTTCACACCTGTTGACCCATCGTAGGTATCCAATCAGTACTAGTTTCCTTTCTTCTCACTCCATTGTTCTTCTACTTCTAATCAGCTTCCATATTTGAAGCTGAGCCTCTGAAATGCACCCCACCCTTGCCCACCCACTCCCCCACCTCCACCCATCTCAGTCCTTGTTTTTTTACCAACCTCCTGATTGATCTTCCTTCTTTCTCACCTAATCCTACCATCTTCTAGGACCTACCACAACCCAGCCTACACATAGCTGCCTGATATATCATCTGCCAACCTTCCTTACAAGCAAATCTCACAGGTAACCATTCAGGCCACTGCCAGATATGATTTTACCTAACTACTTTGCAGTTGCATCTTCCGCTGCCATACAGATCCTCTGTTCCAGGCTAAAGATTGGTCTGTCAGGCTCTAAACACACCTCCTGCTTCATCTCCTTACCAGGCAAAGTTCATGCTTGGAAAAACTTTCCCTCTTCTCAGACCTGCACACGCTCATCTGTCCAAACATATCCCATGAAACTTTATTTCAGAATTATGCTAATGTCATGTAGTGATAGTTGATTGAAGTTGGAAGTATATAAAGTTTTAATGTCCTTCTCATGAATCCTCACCAGTGATACTATTCCCTGTTTGTTCCACGTATAGTAGTTCATGGTTTACACTAGATTTTGATCAGGTGAAAACAGTGTAGTCAATGAGACAGGCGGACAAAATTTATATAATCAGAATATCTGGGTTTTCAAAGCCCTGATTGAGCGCTACCTCCTTCTTGGAGCCTCTTCTTATCACTCCCTCAGACCTCGGAAAGTCATCATTCTTTAGTTACACCTTTCTTGAGTCACATTGATGAGTGTGTGGCAGTTATCTCTTTGTCTTATCCACCCTGGACTCTAAATGTGCTGTGGGCCAAGGTTGGACTTCATTTATTTGTGTTCTCAGCACCCCTCATTGTGCTGGCACACACACCAGATGAATGATGGTGGTTGTGTCGGTGAGATAGCATTAAGTTAAATGGATAATCTATAAAGTGGTTGATAGACTTGAGAGTTTTCATAATTCATAAATGAGGCAAGTGGGAGGTAAGGTAGAATCAATGTTTGCTGGAAGAGATTTAATGAACATTGGCCTTTTTTGGAATTATAGGAAATAAAAGATAAAGAGGTCATGGAAGAACATTATAGATATGAGCAAAGACCTTGAGGAAAAAGTAAACTTGAAGAGAGGGAGGTAAGGAGACACGCCTGCCTGCATTTAAAGGACCTTTTGATTACAAAATATTGGGCATAAAAGTGAGTACAAGATGAACCCGTTTGGCAAAGATAAGTTTTAGTTCCATTAAATGGGCCGTGATGGCCTGATACCAAGTGAAACTGTCCTACGGCAAGCAAAGCTGGAGCTGGGGTGAGATTTTGGCATCATCAGCATAGAGGTGCTAGCTCTTCCTGACTAGGGATGTGGAAAGAGCAAGACAAAGGGCCAAGGGTATGGGCTTTCTTCTATTTGGGACAAAAAGTGAAAGTTGGCTCATTGAGGGTCCGCCGACGGGTAGTCAGAGATATAAGAAGAGGACCCAGAGGGTGCAGGAAATCACTGAAGGTGCATTTTGAAGGAAGGATAGGTATGTATATGGGTGGTGCAGGTGCAGCCAAGATGTTGAGAGGAAGAGGTAGCTGCTTTTGAAGCAGTTTCTGCAGAAGCTGGTCTTCACAGTGTAGGAGAGAGGGAAGCAGAGGACTTCACAGTGAGGAAGGGGCAGTGGGAGAGAGCAGTGAGGATGGAGAGGAGTCTCAGAATTGTCCAGGGCCCTGCAGCCAAAGCAAGATGGGCATCAAGTAGTGAAGGCCAGATTTTCTTCATGGTCTTCCCTTGGTGGGAGCCTCCCAGGGGACAGCCCTTTCTCACTGGAATATGGTGGCTGGGTTCAGTCATTCACCTCATGTCAACCTCCTAATGAAGGGGTATTTTTTATGGAACAGCCATGAGAAGCACTTTACAATGCATGAATATGAATGAGAAACACATTTACAATGCCAGAGAAATAAAGTTTATTGGGAAGTAAATGAAGCAGGCTCCTTGCATTCCAGAGAATACCAAAGAAGCCAGGAAAGCAGGAGACATATATGTATAGGAAACGCCCTAAAGTAATACCTGGAGCTCAGATTACAGGGAGCTGGACATCTTCAGATACAGAGAGACTTGACCTTCAACAGGAGGGAGTTTTCCAGACATTGGAACTTGATGTGTCTTTGCTTGTTGGATCTGGAAAGCATTTCCATGTCTAGAAATATCATAGTTGGCGTGACAAGATGTCTAAAGGCAACTGAGCTCTGGCAAAGTAGTACCTAGGAACCTTTTCCATGTTTGATCTAAATGACTTCATTGTTGTCTTCAAAGAGGATACCAGTATTTAAGTAAACAGCAACTTGTTAACAGGGCCCACAGGAGTTTCCACAAGCGTTGGTGGTAGCACACGGATTGCAGGGGAGGCTGGGAGAACAGAGTTTTAGAATGGATTAGAGAGAGGATGGAGAAAACACCAAGTTCAATGAAACAACCTATGAATTCACAGTGGTGGAGTTAGTTGGAATCAAATGTGAATATTACCAAATCCTTTTCCCTTCCCCAGAATGACATGGGCAGAGGTGGAAACTTGTCCTTTTGAAAAATATTACCTCCATGGTTAGCTCCCTGAGGCAGGGGATGTATGCACTTTACCTTTGACCTTGCATATATGCTTAACTGTCACATGGTAGACACTTGATTAATGTTATTGGGTGAGTTGAAAATATGGCCGGCATGTGAGTGTCTACAGTGTCATTAGTCCCACATACACTTCCCCAGAAATATTTTGCCTCATACTCACTTGCAGTCCTCGCTCTCCAGAAGGTTCCGGTACGTGTTGATCTCACACTCCAGCCGGGCCTTGATGTCCAGCAGCACCTGGTACTCCTGGTTCTGCCGCTCCAGGTCACATCTGATCTCACTCAGCTGCTCCTCCACATTGGTGACCATGCACTGCACCTGGGACAGCTGGGAGCTGTAGCGGGCCTCCGTCTCCGTCAGCGTGTTCTCCAGTGAGTCCCTCTGTGTGTTGAAGAGGAATAATGTCACAGAGCTGCTCCTTTATTTAGCACGTCCCCCCACAAGGTCCCATAGAAGTCACAAGCTCCCAGAGTTAAAGAGACTGTGACCCAAAGAGCTGCCCTGTGACTCTGATTCCCCTGCTTTCTCACTAGCAGGTCTGAACAGTACCCACCAGGTTGTGCTGGGCCTGCAGCTCGATCTCCAGGGCGTTGACCGTGCGTCTCAGCTCAATGATCTCCGCCTGGCAGGTCTGCAGCTGCTCTGAGCTGGACACCACCTGCTTGTTCAGCTCCTGGGTCTGAAACACCAGAGGTAAGAGACAGGATCAGACTCAGCCTTAAGGGTCCCAAGGTCCTGGGTGGCCTTGTGCTGAGATGCCCACCTGGTTGGTGTACCATTCCTCCACGTCCCTGCGGTTGGTCTCCAATAGGGCCTCATACTGGCACCTGGTCTCATTGAGCACGCGGTTCAGGTCCACGGTGGGGGCAGCGTCCACCTCCACGTTGAGGCGGTCTCCAATCTGGCAACGCAGGGTGTTGACTTCCTGATGGAGGAAGGGAAAGGTGTGAACCCACAGAAATAGATCTGCTATCTTCCTGCAATAGCCAGAAAGTTCACTGAAAAGAATAGCCTGACTTTTCCAAAGACTGACACAGATATTATATAAAAATAAATTCAAATAAGGGTCACATCGATTCCTTTCTGGGAAAACTGAAATACACCCACATTTCCTATAAGACTAAGTCCCAACTCCTGGCCATGCGCAGGTCCTTTGTCATTTCCTGTCACATCCCTACAGGTACCGCATGCCCAGCCATTCCCATTCATGGCCTTTCTCAAATATACCTCACTTTGCCGCTTCGTGTCTTTGCTCAGATTCCTCCCTCAGATTACAACACCCAAGTACTGAAGTTTTCCCACTCTCCATAACATGCCTCTGAGAAGAGTTACCTTTCAAGCAGACTGGATTGTTCTCAGGGCTGCTCATATATCACATATAGCAGTTATTTCCCTCTGGTGGGATTACATCATGTTTTGACATTGTTGTCTCCCCCAGGCCAGAGACAAGACTGTGGGGCCTTTGAAGAGAGGGGCTATGTCTTATGTCTTTTTTTCTCTCTCAATCTCTACCACCAAATTAGGGACCAACAGTGACCAACAGAGAACATGGATTTCCTTCCTCAGCATCTCCAGCACCTACCCAACCCTCCCAGCTCACCTTGCTGTATGCTATGGACATGATTCCCTGATCTGACCCTGAGTTGTTCAGAGAAGGGTACCAACTAGGGATCCTGATGGGCAAGTGCCTCCTCATACCTGATACTGAAGTGTTAGCTCTGAAGCCTATTGTTGTTGGTGTTTTATTTTGTTTTTCTCTCACCTCCTCGTGGTTCTTCTTGAGGCAGAGCAGCTCCTCCTTCAGGGACTCCACCTGGGCCTCCAGGTCAGCCTTGCACAGGGTCAGCTCGTCCAGGATCCTACGCAGGCTGGTTATGTCCGACTCTACCAGCTGCCGGGAGGAATGCTCCATCTCGTACCTGCACATACAGGTTGGAGTGGGAGGAAGAGCCAGGAAGGAAGCCCATCTTCCTGCCCCATGCCCTGTTTGAATTGCTGTCTTTGAACTGACACAGTTTTCCATCCCTTCTTTTCCATGTGTCCCTCAAGCTCTGCATGGATAGTCTGGAGGGAACCTGACCCATCCTAACACCCAAAGGTGCCCACGGGGACTCCTGAAATGGAGTCTCTCTCTTTCCTCTCAATGTTGTTGGTTAATATGCCACAAAACCAATCCATTCTCTAAGAATTAACTTCAATTTCTGAATTCAGGGGTTTAAGAAGGACCAATAGAGACTGAAGAGCAGATAGCATATGAATCTGGGCTCTGAAATGAATTTCACATATCCAGTCATAATAGGAGAGATAAAAAGGGGTAAATGGCTTCCTCTTCTTTTCCAGGCAACATTAGCCCCACAGGGCCATGAAGGAGCCATAGGGACCTTGGAGGTTACCTGGCCAAAAAGTTTCAACATACTTGGTTCTGAAGTCATCAGAGGCCAACTTGGCATTGTCAATACAGATCACCAGCCTGGCGTTCTCAGACTTGGCACACAGAATCTGAAAACAAGGTTCCACTGTGAGGACCACCTGAACTTGAGAACTTCTTATTGTTCAAAGACAGCCAGCTGCTGCTGTGCCCCCACATACCCAACTCCTCACCTTCTGCTGCAGCTCCTCAATGGTCCGGAAGTAGGACTGGTAGCTGGGGCACATCAGGGGCTCCTGCTGCTGGCAGCGCTCCTGGATGCGGCTCTCCAGCTCCGCGTTCTCTCGCTCCAGCTGCCGCACCTTCTCCAGGTAGCTGGCCAGACGGTCGTTCAGGAACTGCATGGTCTCCTTCTCGCTGCCATTGAAGGAGCCCTCGCAGAACCAGCCGCAGTTGCTCACGTTGGCGGGGATGTTGCTGGCCCCAGGTAGAGGGGTGCTGTGGCAGCTGGGGGCCACGCAGGGCCGGGCGGGGCAGCTAGAGCCGCAGCTCAGGTTGGACAGACAACAGTTGTAAGGCATGGTGCTGGGAGAGGTGATGGAACAACAGACGAGCTGATGGAGGTGGATATAGGTGAGGTTTGAGTCTCACCTTCCTCCAGGGTCCTTTTATACCCTTTATTGTGGGTGGGGGTTTGGCATGTTGCATAGTTTTCTTTCCTAATGCTTCAGGTAATTTTTTCTCCAAAATATGCTTGTTAGATGCCTCCACAGAGTCTTCCCTCATCCCATAAAATTATTCCATTCATCTTGTGTCACACGGGCTCCTCCTGGGTACTGATGGTTGGTGAAAACAGAGTTTCATCAGATGGCTTCAAAGGAGACAGAATCATCACAACCCCAAATGGTTCTTCCCATTACTCAGAGGGAAGGACAGCCAGGGACATGGGGTGGAGTTGTTTGGGACTCCTCACCCATGAGGCTCTGCCACTGGAATCTAGAAAGAGAGTTTGGAGTGAACAGTCTTCTGGTGGCCTTCTTCTCCCAGGTATATTCACATGTCAGTGTTCAGTACAACTTGTCTTTCAGCAAAAATTTATCCTGTATCAGCTGCAAGGATCCTGAGCCTTACTCCATGAGAGTTTTACTTGGGGACTTAGAGAATTTGTCAGTAATGAAGAGACTGAAAATAATTGAGTATTTATGGTTGGGAAAAGAAACCAGTGGAATGGGCAGGCACAGTACTAAAGCAGAGTTCAGCCTCCTGCCCTTTTTTGTAAATAAAGTTTTATCTGCACATAGTCATGTTCACAGTATCTATGGTGCTTTCATTCTACAGTGGCAGAGTTGAGTAGTTGCAACAGAGACCATATGGCCTAAAATATTTACTATCAGAGTCCTTTTCAGAAAAAGTCTACCAACCTTCACTGAAGCAACAATCTCCCCAAGATGAGAAAGAGAAGAGATGGATAGAGGGAAACATGCTGGGAATAGTTCACAGAGAGTTCAGATGGCAGTGTTGACGCAAATGCTTCAGACTTAGCAAGAAAGGAAAACCTGAATGAGGTGCTCAGAGCTATCTTTGTATCCATAGTGACCTTATCTCAAAGTCTCTGGAAATTTCTCTTGCCTTATTCCTAGACATAATCCTCTTACTGAGAGCATTGAACAATCCTAGTAGTGTGGCTCTGCCAACATGAGATATTCCCAGAACAAGTCACAGCGCCCATGAGAATGCAGCTTCACTCTGTTGTCCCTACGAAGGGGGCTCCATCTGTGAGGAGTGTGTATATTTCTCCATCACCTCTGGGAACATATACCCTTTGACACTTCAAAACCCTTGGGAATCTCCCTCTTGCCCAATAATGAATCTTAACAAAGTAGCCCTCCCATCTCACCCTCTATTTTCTGTCACTATATCTGTCCTTTGTTTTGCACAGAAACAAAATCATGGTTCAGAAAGAATTCCTAAAAGATCATTTGTGGAACACAATGTAGATACAAGTTAAGAATCTGTGTTCAGATTCAAAGGCAGCGGGGAAGGAACAAAAAAGCATATGTTTGAAGCTAAATGACCTCAGTTCACATCTTCACTGATGATATGACCTCAGAGAAGAGAGTTCCCTTTTTTGACTCTTGTTTTCTTCATCTCTTACATTGAAGTAATAGTAGTTTTGTTGCGCAAGTTAAATAAGATATTGTGTGTGAATATGGTTGGGCATGGGGGTGATGGTGATCATTTCTGTAACCTTCCTCCTTCCTATTGTTGGCCTAGATTATTCAGATGAAGAATTTTGTGAAAATTCAATTTTGTTGAACAGACACCTGGACAGGTTGCCCATGCCAACCTAGTAGTGATCAAACCCCATTCACTTACCTTGCAAGCACTAGGGGCACACAACTATACTCATAAATTAATCAACAAAGATGCAAATTTTAACACTAACTTGGTGACCGGAACAGAAAGTTGGCAGATGGCCCATGGTCCCCACATTCTTTGTTAAGTTCCTGATCTTGTGGGTTTGGTTATCTTATTTGGGGTACTTCTTGAGGGGGACAAGTTCTTTACATGGGGTTGTACTGCCACCAAAGCCTCCTTTCTTGTACTGGCATTGAAATGGGCTCTACTCATCCTCTGGGAATCCTCCAGCCTTACATTTCCGTGCAAGTATTCATAATAACAATGACAGTGGTGATGATGATGAAGATGATGATACCATTTCATAAATACTTATTATGTGCCAAACAAGGTGCTAAGTGCTAGGGCACAATTCTCAGTTGATCCTTCCAACAACTCTATAAGTTTGATCTATAAAATCTGTCCAACTTTACAGATAAAGACACAGATTAGGAAAGGCTCAGAATCTTCCCAAGCCACGGCCAATAAATGGCAGAGCTGGGGTTTAAACTACTCAGCTGTCTAACTCCTGAGCCTGAATACCTAAACACAGTGCAAAATATTTGGCACAGAAGTTTCTCTGATTTTTCTAGGGGACAGAAATATTGGATTAATTTCTGCCTATTGTCCCACTCATAGTTTTTACTTCTGGTCCCCACTGGGACCCTGTTACCCAACCCCTACTAACCACATCAGCCCTTCACAGGCCTCTGCCCAAGCAGTCCTCTCACCTTCCTGGACTAAGATCAAGTTACACTCAGCTTTTCTCTACAGGGCAATGCCATCCTTTTTTTATAATTGGCTGGTATATCCAGATTGGAAATGAAATGGTATGTTTTTAGCATCTAAACAAATGAAAATGCACAATGGCATGAGCTAAGGTGACTTAGTATCTGGGAGGAGGCCTACCTAGCCTTGAACTTTTAGCCCTGTAAAAGTTCACTTCAGCAGTGAGTTTCATGGCCTAGAATCAAAGAATTTTATAGCTATAAGGACTTGAATTCATGGAAGAGAAAATGACGAAGGCACAGACAGCGAGGCAGGAAGGAAATGAATCCCAATAGATCACTTTCTAGTCAGGTAGCCTATGGGACCCTTCACACATAGTGTTCCTGTCTCACCCAAAGAGTTTGGATTCTATTGCTGTCATCAATGTCAGAGATGAAGAATCTGAGACACTGGGAAGAAATTTAACTTGTCCAATGGCACATGTAGGTAGATTCAAGTCTGCCTGGGCCATCCCACCTCCTTGTGAATTAGAACAGCAGTCGCCAGCCTTTTGGACCTCATGGACCACCAGTGGTCTGCGGACCACTGGTTGCCGATCACTGAATTAGAGAGATGAGACAATGACAAGGTCAGGGAGTGTCCAAGCACAAGAACTGGAAGAAGACATGGAAACGGGTCATGAATTTCGATGCCAGCTCTGAGAACAGACATATTGCTTTGCTCCTCAGTAGAATGGGGGTTAAAAAGTGACAAATGCCACAAGCTTGTGATGAGGCGTGACTCCTGGAAGTAATGAAATGGGCTTTTATAGAAGAAAATGCTGAGACTCCTAGGCAGTGCTATCCTGCCTGTAGATGCTGACAGCAGCCTCAGGCCTTAAAGGGCTCCAACAATGACTTTGACCCCAGGTACAAGAATGAAAAAAGATGCGTTATCTCTATCCCATAGCAAATATAAAATTTTCAAGGAAACAGAAAGAAAAAGAATCAGCAAAAATATTTAGCTCATAAGCCTGGGTAAAAGTCAAACATCGGAGAGTGATGCCCAGTGGGCTTAGAGTTCAGACCAAGAAAGCTCAGGAGCCAATAAAACAGATCACCACAGAGCACTCACAGGACATGCCAACCGAGAAGGGACCTGGGGCCAGAGAGTACCAATTAGAGCTGAGTAGAAGATACACTCCTGGCTCGGAGTTGAGTGGGGATTTAGAAAAGAGAATATTTGGAATAGTCAAACTCAGACAGATAGAAAGTAGAATTGAGGTTATTACCAGGGGTTTGGGGCAGGTGAGATTGGGAGGTTTAATGAGTACGGAGTTTCAGTTTGGGATGATGAAGACGTTCTGGAAATGGATAGTGGTGATGGCTGTACAACAGTGTGAATGCACGTAGTGGCCCTGAATCATACACTAAAAATGGTTAAAGTGGAACATTTTCTGTTATATAATATTTTACCACAATTTAAAAAAAAAATAATGAAGGTGTTGGTGGGGCAGTGGTCCTTTCTGCAGGCTCCAGGGAAGACTCCATTTCCCTGCCTTCTTCAGCATCCAGAGGCTACTGCATTCCTTGGCTCGGAACCCCCTTGCTCCCTCTTCAGATCCTGCAGTGATGGGTCAAATGCTTCTCCTGTCACATCGCTCGGACCTGTGTCCACGGTCACATCTCC
Organism: Myotis nattereri; assembly: GCF_964212035.1. Lineage (NCBI taxonomy): Eukaryota > Metazoa > Chordata > Mammalia > Chiroptera > Vespertilionidae > Myotis > Myotis nattereri. The sequence continues at coordinate 49,210,640 of NC_138091.1, forward strand.
CTCTGACTCTCTTCTCCCTCCCTTTTCCACTTTTAAGAACCATTGTGATTACATTGGGCCCACCAGCTAATCCAGAATAAATCTCCCCCCGCCCCCCATTGCAAAGGCAGCTGATTTGCGATTTTAATTCCATCTGCAACCTTAATGCCCCTCTGTGCATAAACTAACATATTCCAGGTTCCAGGAACTGGGACATGGACACCTTTGCAGGGGAGGGGAGCAGTTATTCTGCCTACCCCATGAGCTTTTAGAATTACTCCAGCATTATTGTAAAATAATATATGTAAGCAGGATATGCAATCAATGAACAAGCAAATGAGGCAGGACCTCTGACCTGAACTTGACCTTGGATTTGGAGGAAATCACAGACTTGGTGGCGAACCACATGAGAGAAGGAAGTTCAGGTCAGAGGCTTCTCACAAACCAAGTGGCCAAACATGCAAATCTGAATCCATCCCGAAATTTGAGCTTTGAAAATAAGGATTAAGAAAAGGATCAAGTGGGAAGTTATAGTAGAAGGAATAAATAGTTGCTTTATTTAAAAAATATATATATTTTCAACCCATTTTATTATTTTAGTGCACAAGACTGTTTCACTAACGTGGAGTCTGATACCAGCCTCAGGAAGCCCGGTGTGATGGGCAAATTAGTGGGGAAAATTAGACCCCTCTGTGGTCTCTGATCCCTTCCTATCAAAATGGTCCTCTGAGGTTTTAGCAAGTGGATGCTTATCACTTCCGTAGCTCTTCATTAGAAATTAAAGAAAGATCCCCATTCTTGATGAGTGCTGCTGTCACCTTCAGTACCCCAAGATCTGCTTGCCTCTCCAGCCTTTGGTCACAGGGCCAGGGACTCTGGCTTATAACAGCACTACCTGGGTTTTATGCCTTTTAACAAATTGTAAATAACTTGCAGCCAGGACTGTTTTTTTTCTTTATGTGTCTCCCCTCCCTGCAGCCCCGGGTCTGCATGAGGCAGGTATTCATCAGGTACTGGTTGGGCTGCACTGAGAAAGGCAGGGGTATCAAGTGAGGAGTTGAGGGGTCTCTAAGCCCCAGAGCACAGAGGGGAAGCGAGTAGCCGAAGCCCAGGCTGGTAATGATCCACCTACACAGGAGGAAGGAGGAAGCCTTGGGCACAGCAGAGGGTCCCTTCACTAGATGTTCCTGAGGCTGTGGGACCCCAGTCACCCAGGTGATACAGTGCCAGCCCTATAACTTCCTGCCTAGAGAAGATGAGCTTTCCAGAGAACCTCTCTCTCTGGCCTCCAGCTCATGCCTTTGAATATAATCAGCTCTAGATGTCAGGTCAAGAGAAGAGGGGTGGGGGTGGGGGAGAATCTAGGAATGGCCAGGGGGAGAGAGGAGCCCTAGCCCTGCAGCTACCCTGCCCTCCCTCCTGCCACCCTGCCTCACCCATGGGTGCCAGGCCAGCCCTCTGCCCACCGGGCATAGAACGGCTCTGTATCCAAGAGTCAGGTCATTATATGGCCTGACTTTCAAGTGGCTTTTTATAGAGTGCTCCAGGGATGGGTGTGGTGAAACAAATGAATACCAATGAGACATGAATACCAATGAGAAAGGCGTCTGCTTTGCCAGGGAAGTCAAGTTTATTAGGAAGTTCCAAGGAAGGCCGCTGGTGCTTGGGAGGGTTCTCTGGACAAGCAGAGAAGGAACAGACCCTGGTGAAGGCAAGGTGGGGCAGGGAATGAATGACCTAGAGTAGGTTGGGTGAGTTTCCAGCCATGCAAATTGTGTCTTCAGGCCCTTGTGTCAAATGAACCAGGGCCAGGTCAAAGCTCTGGAGCCCTGGACCCTGCCTCCTGGCTCCTCTGGCAGTCCTTAGTGCACAAAGGGGCTGCAGGGTCCACAGCGGGGGCGGGGGACGCAAGGTGTGCAGGGATTGGAGACACAGGGCCCAATGGGCTTGCTGCAGGCGTTGGTTGTGGCACAGGGGTTGCAGGGCAGCCTGGAGAAAAGAATGATGTGGAAAGGTGAATTGAGGGAGGCTTATAATACGTACCAGAGAGACCCCAAGAATGGAATGCCCATCTGGACTTGGCCTGACCTATAACAGAAAGGCTAAAGGCTCAGCGGCTACAAAGCTCACGGTCAAATTTCTCATGGTCTCCCTACCATATAGCGCCAAAATTCTAGACAGAAACTCTGAAACTGTGGTTTTGACTCCCAACACTGTCTATTCCCAGCTGGTGACCTTGGGAAATTCCCTTCACTTCTCTAAGCCCAGTTTCTTCCCCTACAGAATGGGGAGAAGACTGATCCAGCCTGCCTGCTCTTAACTGTACATAAGGCCAGATGAGGTAGTGGGTAGAAGTGTACCATCTACAGAAAACAGTATTATAAAACATAAGAAATATCATCAATATTATCACATTAGAATGCAAAGAATTGGCTGGACAATTTCAGTTTGTACATTAAACAATTCTTGCCGTTTTATGTTTTCAGTGATGGCCATATTGTGTTCCCTGAGTTCTGCTTGAGCATGTCTGGTGTGAAGTCATAATTTTCTTTTCAAGGCATGCAATCTTTCCCTGGAGTCCGACTGAGAAGTATGTGTGTGTGTGTGTGTGTGTGTGTGTGTGTGTGTGTGTGTTCATCAAACACCCCCGGCCAGGTACTCACTTGCAGTCCTCGCTCTCCAGCAGGCCTCGGTATGTGTTGATCTCACACTCCAGCCGGGCCCGGACGTCCAGCAGCACCTGGTACTCCTGGTTCTGCCGCTCCAGGTCACCCCTGATCTCAGCCAGTTGGGACTCCACGTTGGTGATCATGCACTGCACCTGGGACAGCTGGGAGCTGTAGCGGGCCTCCGTCTCCGTCAGCGTGTTCTCCAGTGAGTCCCTCTGTGTGTTGAAGAGGAAGAATGTCACAGAGCTGCTCCTTTAGCATGTCCCCCATAAGGTTCCATAGAAGTCACAAGCTCCCAGAGTTAAAGAGACTGTGACCCAAAGAGCTGCCCTGTGACTCTGATTCCCTGACCTCACTTTCTCACCAGCAGGTCTGAACAGTACCCACCAGGTTGTGCTGGGCCTGCAGCTCGATCTCCAGGGCGTTGACAGTGCGTCTCAGCTCAATGATCTCCGCCTGGCAGGTCTGCAGCTGCTCTGAGCTGGACACCACCTGCTTGTTCAGCTCCTGGGTCTGAAACACCAGAGGTAAGAGACAGGATCAGATCCTGTCTTAAGGGTTCTGAGATTCTGGGTAATCATGTGCTGAGATGCCCACCTGGTTGGTGTACCATTCTTCCACGTCCCTACGGTTGGTCTCCACCATGGCCTCATACTGACACCTGGTCTCATTGAGCACGCGGTTCAGGTCCACGGTGGGGGCAGCGTCCACCTCCACGTTGAGGCGGTCTCCAATCTGGCAACGCAGGGTGTTGACTTCCTGTGGATTCAGAAAAAGCAAGAGTGACTATCCTCAGTTAAGAACAGACTCGAAGGAATGGCATTGTTTGTTGAAGCCGGTTAGTCTGTTTCCTCGGGAAAGAAACTTAGTGGAACAATCTCTGATGGTTCAAGGCAAGGTGATCTGTGCTCCATGTGGGCCCAGCTCCCTCCTCTCCATGACTGTGCCCACCAGGATTTAAAGAACAAAATATGACCATAGGTGTGGAAACATGGAGCAGATTGACACATCTCAGAGGGTAGACGAGTGGTAGTTGGGTGGAGGGGGGCAAAGGGAGAGGAAATAGGGGACATCTGTAATAGTGTCAACCATTTTTAAAAGATACATATTTTCAAGGACCTGCTTGGATGCCACTGAATGCCAGATTAATCCTCCACTTTCCCAGTTTGCATCAAATAATTCTTGCCATCAAGTAAGAGAATAATTTAATCCCAGGAGAGAGAAGGAGCCCCGGATTATTCTTCACCAAGACTTTGAAAGAGTAGAGGCTCTTTTGGCTCTTCGTGGTGAGAAATGACTTTGCATAGCGTGAATACAACAGTGGGGCCTGGAACACCCCCGCCAATGTGGGCATTCTACAACACAGCGACCAATCACAAGCTGGTGGGAGTGTTCGGGGAAATCCAATTATGAGTGAAAGAGACAACTTATCTGGGACCATGTATAGGTTTCATCTCTTCATTTTTTTCTGTCATTATGAACTGTTGGTGTTTTAAAAGGAAATCACTAAAGCCACCTCAGCAGGAGACTAAATCAGGTTTCTTCATTTCTCATTTCCGGCCTCACCTCCTCATGGTTCCTCTTGAGGCAGAGCAGCTCCTCCTTCAGGGACTCCACCTGGGCCTCCAGGTCGGCCTTGCACAGGGTCAGCTCGTCCAGGATCCTGCGCAGCCCATTCATGTCCGACTCCACCAGCTGCCGCAGGCCCAGCTCCGTCTCGTACCTGCACAAGGACAAGATGAGAACAGTAGCTGGCAGACCTCCAAGACTCCCAGGGATGATCTTTGATAACCCCATTCCGCTTGTCTTTCCACTTTCTGCAATGAGTGAACCAGGAGACAGAGGGTTCTGGAGGCTATCAAGACCCAATATGGATCCAAAAGCAATAGATTGATTTGAGCCCTCATCTCTTGGTGATTCCTTAGCTGTGCTCCCCTCAATCCCTGTAGAATCCTTTGTGACCAACGGATCAAACTGTTATTCAATAAAGCTATGGGAATCCCTTTTCTTCTGGAGATTTAACAAAAGAGGTGGTCCCCAGTGCACATTCTGAAAGAACTTACTTGGTCCTGAAGTCGTCTGCGGCCAGCTTGGCGTTGTCAATCTGCACCACCAGCCGGGCGTTCTCAGACTTGGCGCACAGGATCTGGAGAATGAGAGGGCGCTTAGTAAGGACAGTAAAGAGGAGAAACTAGAGTCAAGATGACACAGAAGCAAGAAACACACTTCTCTACCACAGATTGACAATCATGGCAAACTCCCCTTGCTTAGCAATGACAGCAAGGCCCCTCACCTTCTGCTGGAACTCCTCGATGGTCTGGAAGTAGGACTGGTAGCTGGGGCACATCAGGGGCTCCTGCTGCTGGCAGCGCTCCTGGATGCGGCTCTCCAGCTCCGCATTCTCCCGCTCCAGCTGCCGCACCTTCTCCAGGTAGCTGGCCAGGCGTTCATTCAGGAACTGCATGGTCTCCTTCTCGCTGCCATTGAAGGAGCCCTCGCAGAACCAGCCGCAGTTGCTCACATTGGCAGGGATGTTCCAGGCCCCGGGCAGGGGGGTGCTGTGGCAGCTGGGGGCCACGCAGGGCCTGGAGGAGCAGCTGGAACGGCAGCTCAGGTTGGGCAGGTAGCAGTTGTAAGGCATGGTGCTGGGAGGGAGCAAGTCACCCAGCTGAAAGCAGAGTCCCAGCTCTCCAAGGAGCGTGTAGGACTCCTTCTTCTAGGAGCATTTATACCCTCTCTACAGAGGGTGTGGACATAGTATGTAAAGTCTTTTTTCTTCTCACATCTTCACCACTTTTCAAATGCTCTTCCCTTCAGTCTGTTATTTGCCTTCCTCATAAGAGTCTCTTGTCCCATAAAATTCTTGTCCATAAAATTCTTTACTTGAGCTTCCTGCTAAGTCAGGACTCCTCTCAGTACACCCATGAAATCAGACTTTTGTGGTAGACCTTCAAAGAGGCCACACAGTCTAGCCCAAGTAACTGCCCTTGTTAACTGGGAGTTGGTCTATCCAGTGGCATTCTTTTGCGTCACGTGATCCTGTAAACCCATAATCAGACCCACCTCATAGCCCACCTGGCATCTCTAGGGAGGGACTGGGATTGAGTCAAGGAAGAAGTTGTATGAAGTGGGAGCAATGGGCACCCTTTCCATCTGCTTTAAGAGTCGAATCCTTTAGCACTGTAGCACCCCAAGCCTTGGAAACCCGGAGGTGGACAGCTGTTTGTGTGACACCTCTTGTATATCCCTTAAAGGGATTATAGAGAGATTTTAAAGGTAGAGGCTTTGATCATTAGTTGGGAGTCAGGGGAGTTTCTGGAGGAAGAGTTCATTTTGAAAAAGAGTTGGGGAAAATGCAAGCTGAGAGAGACAAACAAATGCTTTTCAATGACCTGGGAAAAGTATCTGGAGACAGGTGAGAAGAAACAAGAAGGTGACGGTGGACTTTTCCACGGGCGTCCATAGCATTGGGACAGAGTAAGCAGGTAGCTGGGAAAGTCCAGAGACCGCCCAGAAGGGCTTCCACAAGCATGAAAACCTTTGAGGTTGATCTTAAAGCATCATGTGGATTGACTTCATATTCCATCATATACCCATTTTTGCTTTAAGATAAAAAATCGTTCCAAAGTTTCCAATTAAACTATCTAACGTTTTGCCCAGTTTGCTAAGTGAAATCGATACACCAGGGAGATGTACCGATCCTGTCCTGGGCTTCCCAACCCCGGCCTTTCTCGGTTCCACGTAACCTGGTTTAAGAACCAAAAGTTAGAAGGTACCAGGAAGGCTCTGTGGTCATGTCGCTGAATCCAGGGACCTGTTCACAGGGAGAGAAATTGCTGAGATGCCGCATAAGCAGGGGACATAGCAAAGCAAGCCTGGAGGATTGGGGTTGGTTTGAGGGATGAGGAAAGGCACCAGAAGGTTTGAAGGCAGGCATAGAAGGTCTGAGGAAGAGGTGGCCAAAGTTCTGAGTATATATATCAGTTGCATAATTATAGGCATCACCGGGCCCCCCTTGCATCTTGGGTAGCAGCACCCCAACCTCCACTGTGGCTTTGGCTGCCAGCCAGAGTGGCAGCTTTATTGACAACTTATTGGAGTCCTTCTCCCCATCCAGCTTTCATGCCAGTATTCTGACGGCTCTCTGCTTGAGTCTCAGATAAAAGGTCCTTCATCTCCTTCTCCAAGGCCATTATCGCCACTTACTATAATGCCATTAAGATGCTCCACCGCACTACAAAGAAGCCCCAGGCTTATAATAAAATCAAATTTTCTTTGTTTTCCTCCAGGGCAATTAAAGGAGAAGAAATAGATGGGTGCTGGGGCAGGCATCACCGACTCTCCAGAGCAAAGGCACAAGGCTGGGCAGCTCGGTCAATAGGAAGCTCCTGTCTCACTTCGTCTGGGCTCGGGCCGAATGGAAAGGCCTGTGAATCAGCCTCGTGAGCATTTGCTTGTAGAGAACAGCACGGAACCTCCTGCTTCCCAACTTGTCAGCCTGCAAGGAGCTGTTTCCTCAATCCCGGCTTCCTCGCCACCCAGGGAGGGTTCCTCTGAGCACAGACTCAATGCCGGCAGCATCCTTCACGCTCTTTGGCCCGATCTCCTGACTGGCCAGTGTAGCATTGTGGAGGCTTTAGTCAAAGGAGAATGTGCAGGTTGTAAATACGAAAAGATTGGAGGATTGGATTGACAAGTAATGGCACCGAATTTGTGCACAATCCAGAGATCAGAGAAATGGAGAGAGATGGAGCAGGGAGAGGTGTGTTTAATAAGAGAGGTAAGAACGCAAAGAAGAGGGAAGAAGAAAACCTAGAAGGAATCCCCAGAATCACATGGGGCCACGCATATCAGGCAAAGATACCCCGTCTTCACAAGAGTGAACCTGGAGGATGCAACACTGAGAAGTAACCAAGACAACCTGCATTGGTGGATGGAAGAGTGGCCCACCTGCTGAGTGTCCTGTGAGATGTAAGTGGCGATGACTTGGGAAAGATCTATAGACGTGAGACCACAGCTTCTGGGGCCTCTGAAAGAAGCGGCAGTCTTCCAAGGCGTCCAGACCAGAGCATCACCTCCCTGATCCACACTGAGATGTGTCTGTGGCTGAGAAGGACACCATTGTCTGCATGCAGGCAGCGCAAGTCAAAAGGGGGACAGGGCTACCTGCTCCTGAACAAGTAAGGACCATGCAGAGGAGCAAGGAGCAGAGGGAGCCAGACCTGCATGGGCTCTAGTTCACGAGGAACAGGTTACCCGTGCTACCTGGAGATTCCTTTTTCCCTGCAGAAGGGGAAACGGCACAAGAATTCTGGATGGAGCTGCAGATGGGCTGGCTGGTGAGTGACCATAATGCTGCCGTCCCTTGTAAATCTAGCCTCTCTCTTGCGGTGTTTCTAGAATATCCATAGGCTTGGGGGAATTTGTTGCTCAGATTCATAGGGGAAGTGGGACTCTGGTGCTGTGAGGTCTCCACAACCTCCCACAGGTGAGGATCAGACTTCACGCACTCTCTCACGTCCTAATTAAAATAGCTGCAAATCTTATTCAGTCAGAGAGAAACTGAGCAGTCAATGGACTATCAGAGCCACTTTCTTCATTTAGTTCAATTTTATTCCAAATGCACTTATTGAGCAGCTCCTCGGTGCTGGGCATGGGACCACAGTGATACAGAAGACTCGTAGTTCCGGTAGAGGCTTATCTTTTCATGAGCAATTCAGGCTAATATGGGCCCCAAAATATTTGAGAAACAACAAAAAGGTAAGGAGGTGAGAAGTTTTAAAGGTGTGAGCTGGACATTTGGAGGTAGGTCTGTGTTTAATGTAATTAGAAGGCTGTATGTGTGACATTAAGGAAAGCAGGCATTTGTTGAATATCTACATAGCACGTGGCATAGTCCCATGGCTTGGGCTGGGAGGACATGGGGATGGGAGGGAGATGGCAGGCCCCTGCCCTCTGTGAGCTCTCAGTCCTGTTGGGCAGACAGACAGGTCCATAACTAACTCTAATATGAGGTAATGTAATTGGGCCCTTCACCCCCACCCCTCAAAAAAAAGTTTCTTCCTTCCCACTTCTTCCCACACCTATTTGTGCCCCAAACCCCAGTCATGGGCTTTTCAACCCAGTTCATGGTTCTCAGCCAGGGGCTGAGGGATGAGGCCATTTCAGATGATTTACCTGTATTCCGAAGGTATATTGGTGACCCCACTCTCTAGGTGAGGTCGGGTAGAATTCAAACAACTGATCTTGTTAGAACCCATATCTTTTTAAGAATCTTTGCTTCAACCAGGTCTGGTAATTTGTGTGTGTGTGTGTGTGTGTGTGTAAATATATTTTTATTGATTTTAGAGAGGAAGGAAGAAGAAGAGAGAGATAAAAACATCAGTGATGACAGAGAATCATTGATTGGCTGCCTCATGCATGCCCAACCCTGGGGATGGACCCCACAACTTGGGCAGGTACCCTGACCAGGAATGGAACCATGACCTCCTGGTTCATAGTTCGCCACTCAACCACTGAGCCATGTTGGCCGGGCATAATTCATTATGTTGATATTTGGTTCTTGTTGTTTTGGAGACCACCAATGGTTCAGCCCTGCAGCATCCCCCTAGGCACTGAGATGAGTTGCAAAGCAGGTGAAGGAGGCAGGTATGAGGCAGAAGAAAGAAAAAGTGCTAAACCAAACAAGTGAACGAGGAAATGGAAAGGGGGATGCGATCAGTGGCGAGAAATGGAGGTGACACCTGCTAGTGAGCAGACACAGCTGTGCCACCCTCGGGACCAGGGCCCTCCTGTGGGTGCAGACGTGTGGCGGAGGGGCGTGGAGCCAGCGTGAATGGCTGGACACATGTGGAGGATGTCTGATAACCAGGGAGGAAGAAGGGAGAAAAAGGAGATTTGGGTACAAAAACCAGGGTAAAGGGGGAGCCTCCACTGACAGAGGCCAGGAGGTGGCCAGAGGCCGGGAGCTCAGCCTGAATGTGGCTGGGTGAGGCGGACAGTGCAGGGTAGGAGAAAGCACAGGAAGACTCTCCTTGGGGAGAACCCAAGCCCTTTGCTGTGTAAATCCATCTCAGCCACCCCTCCCAGCACTGAGAGCGGGTCTGAATGGGAAGTGTTGTCCAGATGTGCTTCCAGCAGAGCCCTTAGAGCAGCGGTTCTCAACCTGTGGGTCGCGACCCCTTTGGGGGTCGAACGACCGTTTCACAGGGGTCGCCTAAATACATCCTGCATATCAGATATTTACATTATGATTCATAACAGTAGCAACATTACGGTTATGAAGTAGCAATGAAAATAATTTTATGGTTGGGGATCCCCACAACATGAGGAACTGTATTAAAGGGTCGCGGCATTAGGAAGGTGGAGAATCACTGCCTTAGAGGTTCAGCGCAGGGAAAGGGCAATGGCCTGGGAATGAGAGGCCTGGGCTTGAGTGAGACCAGCCGTGAGAACTTAGGGGGTCATTTCCCCTCCCTGACCCTGAACTCCCACTGCAAATGGGCACGCGGACGCCTGTTCTGTCTCTCTCGGGGTTCGGCAAACTGAATAACACATATGAAAGTGCTTTGTCAATGGTAAAATGATGAATGTGTATATGGGAATCTGTTTTTCTTCTTCTCCTCTTCCTCAATAGACAGAGTGGGTTTAGTAATGGCTGGGGGTGGGGTGACCTTCCTTGGTGATTCCCAGGCATTAAAATGGCCAAGCTCCTCAAGCTATTTTGAGGTGCTATAGGAGTTTCATTCCTTGTATCACCTTTTGTGACATAAAGCCTCAGAAATGGTTCCTCTGGCATAAACACTCTCTCATTTCCTTCAAGGAAACGCATTGGGGGTAGTTATGGTTCTGCTGACACAATCTGAGACTTAGCCTCTGTAAAGCACAGAGGTTAAGAGCAATTGCTGGGGGCAGACTGCCTGAATCTAAATTCTGGCTTCACTACCTAGGAGCTGTGTGATCTTGGGTGTGTTACTTAACCTCTCTGAGCCTCAGTTCCTCATCTGCAAAATAGGGATAGCAAAAGCATTGGCTTCATAGAATTGCTGTAAGGGTTAATTGAGTATAAACTTATCTGTGATTTAGTGCCTGGCTTATAGTAAGAGCTCAATGAATGTGAGCTTTGAATACAATGTGATGATGATGATGATGAAAATGAATATTGTGGTGGTGGTGATGATAGTGATGATGATAATGATGGGCTGCTTGGTTTCCAGGGAAGCTCTTCACACTTCCCCAAGTATAATAGACCCGTCTACCCAGTAATTCTTCCCAGGAACCCAAACCACTTCACACAAGCACACATACACAAACAATGTCTCATCAAAGCTACTCTTATAATTATAAATGACAGGGCATTGGATGTGAACTTAAGAAATACGGGTCAATCACCCTGGGGCCCCATTGACTCATTTCATGTCACCAGAAGAATCCCTCAACCACTAAATGACTCACCTTCTCTCTCTCTCTTTTCCCTTAAATGGGAAGAATAATGCTTGCCTACTCTGTCACGTGCAGGAATAAGTGGGTTTATTTTGTTAGGCAGCTTTGAACTTGTTGGATGAAAGGAGCTATTTAAGTACAAAGGAGGAGGGGAAGGTGTTTGAGCCAGGTGCTAAAAAAAGACTAATCAAAATTGCTCTTCCTTAGCGGGACCCACTCTTGGGTAGTGCCTCAGGGGTGTGTCACCTGTGCCCAGACACCTCCACCACTTGTGGGGGGAAAGCAGAGGCACCATAAGGTAGGAGAGGAGGGCGTGACAGCCTCTGACCCTTCCGAAGCTTCCTATGATTGGAGTCCTGGCGCCTCCCAAGCAAATCAGTCCTGTCTACACGGACAGTGGCTGACAGATAAGAAGAGTCTGGGCTTGAGAGCAGTTGAAGGCAGAGAGCTCCCGAGCTCTCTCCACCTCTGGAGCTTGAGACTGGTCATTCCTGCACCGAATGGGCTGGATTCAACAACCATCAGCCGGACTTTGTAAATGTCCCGGCAAGTGACTTCGATTCAGAGGGATCACAGAGCAGAGAGGGCTCCACTTTACCACGTAAGACAAATACGACCTCGAAAGCGGAGTCATAGAATCTGGGGAGTAGAAGACCCTCTGCAATCATCTCGTCCAGCGCCATCAACTCTCCGAGTCCCCGCCTCAGCATCCCCACCAGGTGGCTGCAGAGGCCCTGCTTGCGTATCTCCTGTGATGGGGAACTCCCTGCCTCCTGCCTTTGGCCAGGTGCAATGCTGCTTTCTGGAGATGTGCTGTTCTCAGCCTAAATATGGAGCCTCCGGCCCAGGTGTCTAATGCCTGCAAGTTTCAAGCCCAGCAGCTGCCAGAAGGACTTGCCAGGGGAGCCTGTTGAGGAGCATGGGTGGGTCAGTTTGATGGATAGACCGATAGTCTGACAGGCTCAGCCATCACCAGGGTTAAATATGTCCAGAGTTTTGTCATGTGCAGGGGAAAGGCTCTAGCTCAGAGGCCTGAGGGATTCCTCCCCCATGGGACTGGCCAGGAGAGCAGGGCCAGCCCCTTTTGCAGAGCCTGGCCAGGCAGGGGCTCTCTCCCCAAATAAAGCCCCTAGCCCAGTGGTTCTCGAACGTGAGAGCGCATAGAACCATCCGGAAGTCTTGGTAAACCAGACTTCTGCCTCAGAAAGTCTCGGGTGGGGCTCAAGAATGTGGATTTTCCACAAGCTTCCAGTAGTGCTGGTACTACCGGTTGGAGGACCACACTTAACCACCACCCTAAACCTTCTCATGTTGGATTGTTTTCCCCTTCAAAGCTCCCGGAGGATGGGCTTTGGTCTAGTTCAGTGGTCGGCAAACTGCGGCTCATGAGCCACATGCGGCTCTTTGGCCCCTTGAGTGTGGCTCTTTCTAAGCCTTAGGAGTACCCTAATTAAGCTAATAACAATGTACCTACCTATATAGTTTAAGTTTAAAAAATTTGGCTCTCAAAAGAAATTTCAATCGTTGTACTGTTGATATTTGGCTCTGATGACTAATGAGTTTGCCGACCACTGGTCTAGTTCAAAGGGACTACAGGTCAAGCCTTGACTCAGCCACCAGCTGAGAATAATGACAGCTGCTCCCTGCTTGCGGGTTTCTGTGGGACCCTGGTCACAGGTCTGTAACGCCCAGCACGGGGCCTTGCAGGTCAGGAGCATGAGATCACGAAGCTGACTTTATGCAGAGACCCCGCAGAACCTCTGGATGGAGCTTTTCCTCTGCGCAAGAGCCGTGATGCTGCAGCCAGATAAAGGGGTGGAGTGTTTTAGTGTCTGTGTCTTAAAAGCTCTGTGAATCTGGGTCTAAATAGGCAGGGTCAGGTCCACAGCCAGGCATCTCTGGTCCGTGCGGTTTTGCTGCAGTCCCAGTTCAACCCCAGTCATCACTGGCTTTGCCATCTCCCAGAGCCACAAGCCCTGCTTCTGCGGGAACGGCTGGTCCAAGGAGCTCCCAGCATCGCTCTCGGCATGGGATGGAGAAACTGAGACCAGCAGGCTCTGGCCTCCTTGTGCTGCAGAAGGTGAAGTTTATTAGTAAAATAAAAACAAGGTTACCTGCCACATCTCAGAGAAACCAGGAGGCAATGGAAGAGAGGAAAGGAAGCACAAGTCCAGGGCCCGGAGCTGAGCGGCAGGACTGGAATCCCACCAAGGAGAAGCATCACCCGCCTGGCTCCAGTCTCTGGGGTTGGCTGAGGCAGTAAGGCTTGATGGAGCCGAAGGATCGTGTTCTGTTTTCTGGCACCTCGGGCTGAGGAATATGTCAGCACTGAGGCGACGAGCAGGGCCCACGGGAGGCCTGAAGAGGCCTGGAAGGGCAGGGAGGGCAGGGGGTACAGGCTGCAGGGGCTGGACAGGGGGTGCTGGAGGCCGGGGTTGTGCATGGGTTGCAGGGAAGCCTGCAAAGAGAAAAACGCTGTTTGTAACATTGGCATCAGAAGTTCATGAAGGACAAAAGGATACCGGCTCTCTAGAATCGAAGGAGCAAACAGGGTTTTAGACCTTGGGTAACAAGTTTGTCTTCAAAGATTGCATCTGCAGTGCCACCTCTAGGGCATTGCCAATAAGAGGTCTCTGCTTTTACATGTGACATTGACACAGACATCAGAGGACCTACTTGAAGTCCTCGCTCTCCAGAAGGTTCTGGTACGTGGCGATCTCGCCTTCCAGCCGGGCCTTGACGTCCAGCAGCACCTGGTACTCCTGGTTCTGCCGCTCCAGGTCAGCCCGGATCTCGGCCAGCTGCTCCTCCACGGTGCTGATCAGGCACTGCATCTGGGCCAGCTCGGTGCCGAAGCGGGCCTCGGCCTCGCACAGGGAGTTTTGCAGACAGTCCTTCTGTGATGCCAAAGAAAATGAGAAGCAGGTTAAAAAGCATGGATTCCTGCCCGCAGGCTCTGCAGCCAGATGATGACACCCCCAGGAGGTTGCCAGAGGACAGTCCAGCCCCTGTTAGCAGTCTCCAGCTGGAGACTGGGTTGTCCAATGTGCTATGGCTCTTCATCGTAGACCTTGGGAGGGCTTTGCAGAACCTCCCTCATCTGGGTTAATGTGCATTCCCTCAGCATTCACTTCATGAGAATGTTCAATGCTAAGGGGATGAGGTCAAGGTTCAGGCTGTGCTCGGGTCTCTATTTAAGGGAGGCATATACTGAACCCGGAACTGTTCCTGGGAGTGGGAGTCAAGCCCAGTCTTCCATGCATGCACAGGAGCTCACCAGGTGGTGCTGAGCCTGAAGCTCCACCTCCAGGGCATTCACTGTGCGTCTCAGCTCCAGGATCTCCGACTGGCAGCACTGCAGCTCCTCGGAGCAGGACGTGGCCTGCAGGCTGATGCCTTCAGACTGAAGCACAGTGGGATAAACGACACAGGTTAGCTCACTGGCCCACATGGAAGCCGGGCTCCCCCAGCCCACCTGCCCCCTGCTCCGCAGCACCGCCTCACCTGAGCTTGGAACCACTGCTCCACGTCACGCCGGTTGGTCTCCACCATGGTCTCGTACTGGCACCGCATCTCCTCCAGCACCCTGCTCAGGTCCATGGTGGGCTCCGTGTCCAGCTCAATCAGGAGCCTGTCTCCCAGCTGGCACGTCAGAGTGTGGACTTCCTGTGGGCACAGAAGGAGGATGTCCTAGTCACTGAGCTCCTACTACCTCCACCCAAAGCCTCAATGATCTCCCACTGCCTGTCATCCCAATGATTTTCCTTCACCCTCTGCGGATGAAGAACATGCTCCCACTGAATACCAGAGCTCCTCTTCATAGCTTCTGAGGCTTAACCATAAGGCAGGGCCTGCAGAGCTTCCATCCTGAGCCAGAGGAAGAGCCTCGTTTCTTCCTTCCACTGAGCCTGCATTCACCCCCCCCAGACGTCTACACAGATCACACAAAGGACCCCACCTGTTCATGGTTCTTCTTGAGGCAGAGCAGCTCCTCCTTCAGGGATTCCACCTGGGCCTCCAGGTCGCACTTGGCAAGCGTGAGGTCATCCAGCGCCCTGCGCAGGCCGCAAATGTCGGCCTCCAGCAGCTGGTAGAGTGAGTGCTCCATCTGGTACCTTTACCAAGTCAGGTATAGGAGCTGGGGTTCAAGGGTAGAAGGGACCCAGGACCCAACGTACACCCATAACGTCACTGGCTTCGCTCTGCAATCTCATGGTGAGTTGGCATTTGCTGTGTAGTGTGCTCACAGTCAGAAAGCAGTAGGGTGCTCCCCACTCATTCAACACTAAGCACCTAAGATGAACCCGCAAAGTGGCCGGTACTGAGGATACCGGGATGGACAGATGGCTGACGGCCAGAGGGGAGGCAGCAGAGTAATGAGGCAATTACAATGCAGTGTGATCACCGCAGAACCCCCTCTTCCATTTTCCCTGCTGAGACGGACCCTGGGATCTCTCTCAGATTAAAAGCCAACAGCGAGCATGGAATAAAGGAAATGACTTTCTTTAGCTCTAGAGGAGTGAGGCTTCCATGTGCCCTGAAGAAAGACGACAAAACATAAGGCCCCTTCCTGCTCCCAGGTGGGACGTCTCAGGTGGTATAGACCCTGTGACCTCCACCTGCCTCCATGGCATCATGAATTACTAGAGCTCACACATTAGTCAGGCTGCAGTGTGGAATCATATCCTCACTGAGGCAGCAAAGTTCATAGGAAATGGCCTCAGGGTAGGAAATTAGGGGCCAAGTTCCAGTTCTACCTCTCAGTAGCCACGTGACTTCTGGCAAGTCACATCAGCACTCTGAGCCTCTGCGTCCTCATGAAGGAGAGACCATCACTGCCCTGCATACTTCACAAGGTTCTTCTTACAATGGAATCAAGTGGCTGGTGGTTCTAAACTGTCATGTTGTCAACTCTAAAGGCTAAACAATTATGGGGGGTGGGGTGTTCTTCCAAGATCTTGGGCTTAACTGTCCTTTATTTTCTCTTGCTGGAACTGTTGGTTTGGTCCTGGTCAATTACATCTCTGATGCCAACTGCATCACAGGAGAGAAGAAGCCAGAAGAGGCCTCTGGCCCTGTCCCCTTCCCATCTGACCCCAACTCACTTGGTCCTGAAGTCATCTGCAGCCAGCTTGGCATTATCAACTTGGATGACCAGCCTGTTGTTCTCAGATTTAATGCACAGGATCTGAGGAAAGAAAGTAGGCTCAGTGATTCACTGTTCTCAGACCATCTGTGGCCTCAGGTCAAAAGAAGTCCTGTTGGCTGGGTTCAAACTGCAACATCCCCTTGGACAAACACAAACTCCCAAACATGTAAAAGATGCTTGGGCAAACTGAACATATAAAAAAGATCATTTTATTTTGCCAAATGTGATGCTTAGCCAGATACAAACAAAAAGATCTGGAGTCTAGACCAGAGAACAATGGCTGGTGATGAAAGTTTTAAGGTGGGATCCATTCCTAATAAGAAGTCCTTTGCGCTGGTTGGTCAACTTCCCCAAAGGTCTTCTCTGAATCTAGCCGGATTTCTGTGGGGGGCCATTCTGACATTCCTTGTCTTCCTGTCTTCAGAACTAAGATGTAGGCTCTTAAGCAGCATTGACATGATCATCAGAGGGGACAGCTGATGTGCAGAAGAGGCCAGTGCTACTGAATGGATATACTCTGGCTCATGCAGGACATTGGAGCATACTCCTCTGACCCCTTTTACGGCACCAGAAGTTAGTTGCACTGTTTTTGCAACTACAGTTTAGGAATTTAAGTACTGAACCTAAGTAAGCATAAACTCAGAATCCTGGTAAGTCAAATCCTACGTCTCATCCTTTACACGTCCCCATTTACCTCACCTTGAGAGTTTCTCTTCCCACATCTAAAAAACATTTCAGCTATTGCTGCTTCCACTGCCAGTCCAGGCCCTGGACATTTAGTGCAAGAGTCAGTAATCTTTGTCTGTAAAGGGCCAGAGTGTAAATATTTTAGGCTTTGCAGACCATGGGTCTCAGTCATGATTACTCAACTCTGCCACTGTAGCACAAAGATAGCCGAAGACCGTACATCAATGAAATAGCACAGCTGTACTAATAAAACTTTATTTACAAAATCAGGCAGCAGGCCAGATTTGGCCCACGGGCCACAGTTTGCCAACCCATGACCTGGAGAACCCCAAACCTCACCTTCTGCTGGAGCTCCTCGAGGGTCTGGAAGTAGCCCTGGTAGTTGGGACACATGGTGCTCTCATGGCATTTGCTCCACTCTCGGATCTTGGTCTCCAGCTCCGCGTTCTCCTGCTCCAGCTGCCGCACCTTCTGCAGGTAGTTGGCCAGGCGGTCGTTCAGGAACTGCATGGTCACCTTCTCATGGCCGTTCAGGGTGCCTTCACCGTAGGCCCCACAGCTTCCGATGTTGGCAGGAATGTTGCGGGTTCCTGGTAAGGGGCAAGCATTGTGGCAGCTGTTGGGCAGACAGAGATTGGGTCGGCCCAGAGGGGTGGTCCCCACTCGAACTCGGTTGGCATGTGCCAGGCTGGCTAGGAGGCCCTGGCAGGCAGCCTTGGCCTCTGAAACCTGCCCCCTGCGGGGAGAACTGTAGTGGTCGGAAGTCATGGTGCTCAAAGGCTGGCCTCCGGCTTTGTCCACGGTTGCATTTGCTGGAGCCTAAAACCTTCCTTCTCTAGATCTTATATAAGCCTGTAGTGGGAGTTGATGCAAGAAAACTGGCATTTTGCTCATTAATATGTATATCGAATGTTATACGATCACTCGGTTAGTCAGTGATTTTGTCTCCTATAAAGAGTTAATGAGTTCATAAAAAAGGCCTACCCCACACAGGATGCTGCTCCCATGCAGATTCCTCGCACACAGGGGAAGAGTTCTTCATTGAGCCACCCACACTCTGGGGCTGTGAATTCTTTCACCACTGTCAGCTTGTATCTGTGAGATAATCAAGACCCTGGGACTCCTAACATGTCCTCAAAAGCTCTGTCCCCCCTGTGGTCTTTTCCTACCTTAGAATGTTGTCATCATGGCAAAGTCTAAGATGTCCATCAGGCACATTGAGGAAAGAGAAAAATCACAATTTTTTCCCTAGCAGATATGTATGGAGTGCTGGGGAGAGAGAGGGGGCATTGCTTGGCCTCCTTGGAGGGAGCGGGTTTGATTTTAATAAGAGAGAGAAGAAAGTTAATGGCCTTGGTATTATAAAGGCAGTAGGAGGAGTGTTAAACATATTTTTAAATGGAAGAGCTGTGAAGATTTTAAGAAGAGAGCATCTGGAGAGACCAGAAAAAGACTTCACAGAATAGGGAGCATCTGAAATGTGTTTGAATAATGGTTTCCATGAAGGATTGGGGAAGAGAGTATCTCTCATAGAAAACAGAATGAACAGTATCAAACATGTTTGGGAAGTGGGAAAGAATCTAACTGTGTTGGCACTACATGCCCCTCCTGGAAAGTTGTGTTTAGTCCCCATTGTGGGAGCCTTGAATGCCAGGACCATCCCATGTATAGTCTTCAGGTAAAGGCAAATCAAAGATAAGATCTGCCCCTGGTAGCTGACTTTCCTCAACTCTGAGGAAAAATAGCCAAAATCCTTGTGAAGGAAAGTAACAGAAAAGAGAAGGAAGTTTCCTTCTGTAGACCAGAACAATGAAAGAAAAACCTAAATTCTAAATTGATTTTGGTGTTTGAAAACTAAATAACACACTTTAATAACCCAAGGGACAGAGGCTAAATCAAATGAGAAATGAAAGTATTTTGAACTGAATTAAAATGAAAATACAACATATCAAACTGATTTTGGCAATTAAGACTTTCCGTGTGCAAGTGTGAAGCCGATGAGCAGTTTTGGAAGTGGGAAAACACTTGGGAATGAAACTGGGTAATTTGTGATTCCCAGGAAATAAAATCATGTTCCTGTGTTTTGGAGTCTGCCGTCTAATTAAGGCAGGCAGTGATTTCTACTTTAGGGTGTCTGTTCTCAGGCACCTCCCATCCTTTCTGGGCATTTTTCCTCGTCAGACACTCTCACCCACTGACTCCCTCCTCGCCTTATTTTAAAAGATACCCACTCAAGAACTTTGATGTTTCACCTTTTGAAACTTCTTGCATTTCTTTGAAACACACCTACCTTGATTGCCCATTATTTAGGAGACTCTAGAACAAAATTTAAATTTCCTTAATCTTCAGACACATTCAGCGCATCAGAAGTTTGTGGCCAGTCGTTTAATAAGCCCTGGAAAAGGGCAGCCAGCCAGCTTCAAGACTATGCTAACGAAGACGCTACTTTGACCCCATTCTTAAGATGAATGAATGCACCTGCACCGGGGGTGCCCTTGAGGCAGCAGCACATGTCATAGCTGGCTCAAAAACATCAAATATCTAACCAAAAGGGATCTCAAAGTCCACTAGTCTTGGACCCTTTGGCATTGAATCCCTTCTGATAACCTCCCTCTAACTAGGTGCCCAGACCACCATGTTCCAAGATGACTCATCCCTGGCCAACTTGGCCCTTGTGGCTCCCAGTACCCCAGGCTTTGTACAAGACAGTGGAATCAAGAGATAAGTAACAGCTAGCTTAGAAGACTTTCCACATCAGGATTGTTAGAAAGTTCTTTATGCAGAGACAGATCTACTTCCCTGCTAGTTCTACCTATTGTTTCCATTTGTTCTTTTATTCGTGCATTCAACAAATATTTATTGAGTTCCTACCTGTGCAAGCAGGCATAGGCATTGGATGCTGGTGATACATTAGCAAGTAAGTCAGAGTTTGCTCTTTAGTTTCCTTTCTCATTCTACCCACGGGGTCCCAGAGAGGAAAAATCCAGTCATTCTGCCCTGTAGCAGACCTTGAGCTCTTTAAGACTGCTGTGTGAGTTCTCATTCCTGGTTCTTCATTTAGCATGGTTCCAAGTCCCCTTGCCTGCCATCCTGAGTATAATCCCTCTGAATACATTCCTCATAGTTCCTATCACCCTTAAGTGGGGGCCTTAGAAGTGAATTTCTGATGAGTTTGGATTAAGAGGCTGCCAGTAGATGTGTGCAGATGTGGGCACTATTTCCAAGGCAGGGTTTACCACCAGCAGTGACCTTGTCCTGGTGACCCACTCCGATATTCACGAGCTCCTGCCATAGCAATGCCCTCTCAAGGCACTAAGGGACCTACAGAGATGAATTAGAGAAATCCCACTTCTCAAAACAACTGAGAGCAGTAGAGATAGACCATGCAACTCAAAGGAAGGAGAGGCCACAGAGCCTTAGAGATGTAGAGTATCAAAGAGACGATCTTGGGCTTGAAAGATGGGCAGGAGGAGGCTCTTACCAGAGTCCGGGTAGCACATGATGGAAACCCACTCCAGCCACTAGCAGTGCCAATAGTAAGGGAGGGATGGAGGACAGAGATGCCCCAAAAGGACTCTCTAAGGCTGAGTGATTGGCTGTATATGGGGGGGAGGGGAAAGAGACACCAAAATGTTCTTGAGGTCACCCTGGGAGTGTAATGCGATCAGAAGGGAAGCTGGGAAGTCAAGGCAAAGAGCTGGCTAAAGGGAGAGAAGTAGAATTAAGTTTGGAGACCGTGACATGTAGTGAGTGGGACTGGCCACTAGGGGGTCAGGGATAAGTGCCTGGAGCCTGGGCTGTTGGGACTGACTAAGAAGCCCTCCTGATCAGCTAAGGTTTCTTAGGCCTGAAGGCAGGTAGGGAGGCTGAGGCAGCCCAAGGCTCAGACCTGACTGGCAGCCCTGCTTCTCAAAGGGAGAATGACCCTAGAGGGGAGTGGCATTTGGAATCTCTAAAACAGTGGCAGGGAAGATATTTTGGATAGAGGGAGTGTCGTCTGAAAGCAAGCAAAACCTGGATTCTAAATGAGCTGTCTTAATCAAAATGAGTTTGGTATTTATATTTTTGAAAGTTAATACAACATTAAATGAGAAGGTGAGGGGTTTTCTTAATATTCATTAAATGAAAAGCCATGGATGAGGAAAAGGTCGATAAACACTGAAATGATGAAAAAAGACAAAAATGATTCAACAAGATGAGCTCGTGAAGGCGATTGTGAGTGGTCCTGAGAAAGGACACATTGATTCTGTTCTTGGGAAGAGAAAAGGAAGATGAGGGGGAGAGGATGAGGCAGGGCCTTGGGTATCACACAGGGTGGACCACAGAAAACCAAGTATCTACATTTCAAATGCTCTTGTTCTGGAGAGCCCATAATTCCACCTTGATTTCCTTGGCTTCCCGGTGTGGGCAGTGGGGGGCAGAGAAGTGTGGGCCCCTTCCCAAAGCTCCTTGGCCAACAGCCAGCCACCTACTCCTTCCCACTCTTCTGGGACTTGAGGAAAATGGCATTTGGAGTTGGAAAAAAGATGGTGGGTGGGAGGGCTTGAGGAGACCCGACTGGAAAGAACTATTACCAACCAGCACATCAGGAGTGCAGGGCTGGTTGACTGAAGACCAGTGGGGTTAGTGGTAGGTGGCTCCAAACTGGCTCTGGTCTCAAGCCAAGGCAGCCAGAGTCTCAGGGGGAGGAAAATAATCAATCTGGCTGAAACTATTGTGACCAAAGCAAAAGCAGATGCCACATCCAGGGCCAATCGGTGGGGGGGAGGGATCATGATGCAGCCAGGCCACAGAGGGGAAGATGACATTTAGAAGGGAGAATCACCCTGAGGAAGAGAAGTGCTTGGATTTGGTACCAGAGGGAACCCCGAGCCCTCAGGCTGCAGTAATGACTGAGCAAGACCTTTGTCCAAGTGCCCAGGGCCAGCCACCTGCCGGCCTCCCTAACCTGCAGTCCCTTCCAGGTCTGAGCAGCCTTTCCTGCAGGCCTAGTAGCCATGGGGGTCCCACACTTAGAGTGCATTCAGGGTGTGACCTGGCCAGAGAATGGGGGACAGACCAGATGTCCATGGCCCTGGCACAGGAAGGGGTCCTGGCCACTGCTTAAAACATATGACTCTTGTGGGGGGTCACTTAAGAGAAGGAAGCCCCAAAGAGCCCAATGGACATTCTTGTCCTCAGACAGCCCAAAGAATGCTTTTTAAAACATTTGGTTAGGCCACTTGGCGTGGGAAATTGAGCTCCAATAACAACAGTCGATGGTTTTCATGATTGTTTATAAGTGGATGGGAGTATGGACAACCCTTCGGGAAACCAGCGTGGGAATATGTGGTTCCTGGTGCTGCTGACGGGCTCTGCTACCACCTCATTACCTCCTCTTTCTCTCAATGAAGAAAAGACTGTCCCTGCTGGTTCCCAGGAAGCCCCATAAACCAGTATTCATTGAGTGCTTTCTACTAGTATATGCTGGGAGCATTACCTGGATTATCCCTTACCAATGGTGAGAGGGAAGTACATTCTTCTAATGTTACGAATAGGTCTCAAGAGGGTGTAGTGACCTGGCCAACGTCACTCAGCTGGTGTTGCAGAGGTGGGATTTAAGCCCAGGTCTGCCCGAATCTGGAACATGTGCTCTAGCCACCATACTACACTACCATGAAGAAGGACCAACTTTGCACTGGTCTTTGGACTAGGGTACATGGGTGAGCTGAGATCTGGGCACACTCAGCGCTTGCCAAAAGCAAAATTGACTCCTCAGCAGGGAAGGGGCACAGCCTCTTCACTGCTGCTGCCCAAATGCTCTTCCACCAAGTCTGGCTGTGGACCACCTGGGCCTGTATCAGAGTCCCATCTAGGAGGCTGGCAGGCATTTGGAGCATTTGTGGCAACCACAGTCCTCACACCAGCACTTGGAAGGTGGCAGCAGAGGAGACAAGCACATCGGGGGCAGCGTCTCTCTAGAGAAAACCACATCCCAGAAGTGGGCCAAGACCAAGACAGCTGTCCCCAGGGCCCAAGCTGGGCCTCCATGTCTAACAGCAGGAGGAAATGCCCTGCCTCCATGAAGGGTCCAGTTTGAGAGAAAAACATGGCAACTTGGCCAGGGCAGTTCTCAGTATGACCTCCCTTTGACTGGGTTGGAACTCGAATTTGTGTGATTTTGCTCTGGAACAAAATACCAAGAGGCCAAAGATGCCAAAAAGCACAGTAGGGACATGTTAGTTCTGAGCTGTTCTGAAGGAATTCAAACTTGGCAACCAGTACTGCTTCCTTTCACCCATCTGTAAGGATCTACGGGCAAGGTAAAGACATGTCCAGGGTCAGCTAAGGATCTTCATCCCAAGGCTCAGACCCCAGTGGCCCAGAGAGGTCCTGGAAGTGACATGTCAGGGCCAATGACCACCCAAGGGCTTGAGGGCCCGGGCTCCCTAGGACACCACATATACTACCAAACACAGGAAGGAGACCACGTGATGCAGGAAGGAGGTTTATTGACCATTTATTTAATACAGGAGCCCAATTACATTTTAGAAGATTCTGAAGCACTGGAGTAGAATGAAAATCCCAGAAGAGAGACTGGGTGGGTGGGGGGGGGGGGGGGGGAACAATAGTTTCAGTGGAAGACAATGCAATGTTTTTAAAAATCAGCCTAAGGCACAGATAGGAAGCCACTACTTAGAAGTTGTCTGCTGCCCTTTGATTCAGTGAAAATGCCTCCAGTGGGTTTGGTATTTCTAGAGAAAGACTAAGCAAGGTGAGGGCGATCCTAGCCCCAGGACAGGCAGCCCTGACCTCCTGTGTTGGAACTCAGACCTTCAGAGTCGGCTCTCATGAAGACCCACAGGCCGGCGGGGGGCAGCTTGGACGAAGGGTACAGGAGGCAGGTGTAGAGCAGGGATTGCAGGGGAGTCTGGCAAGGGAGAGAGAGAAGGGAGAGTTAGACATGGGAAATAAACAGATATCTCAGTGCCGGAGACAGAAAAGATCAGACCAAAGTGGTGTAGGGAGGGTTTGCCTCAGACAAATCACACAACCCAACGGAATTCCCTCTTCCGTCAGACCCACGTCCACACTCAGCTGTGTCTTTCCATATCCAGGCGTCCCTGGGGCTCGGCTTAGGGACCCGGCTACCATTTGTGATCCATTCAATCAACAGCACGATCTGTACACACCAGCAATGGTGAATGAGTTACTAAGCGAGGCGGGTTCTTTAGGATGAGATCTCCTGCACCAGTACATTGAGTTATCTCAACGGAATCTGACAGTCAGGTATGTGGCCTGGCCAGAAATTGCCTAGATGACACGTACTTGCAGTCCTCGCTCTCCAGAAGGTTCCGGTACGTGGCGATCTCACACTCCAGCCGGGCCTTTGTGTCCAGCAGCACCTGGTACTCCTGGTTCTGCCGCTCCAGGTCGCAGCGGATCTCGGCCAGCTGCTCCTCCACGGTGCTGATCAGGCACTGCATCTGGGCCAGCTCGGTGCCAAAGCGGGCCTCGGCCTCGCACAGGGAGTTCTGCAGACAGTCTTTCTATAATGGGAAATAAGGGGGGAAAGTCCCAGGGGATGAAGAATTCAGCAGTGAAGATCACGGCTGAATTCACCAGGCAGGTGGCAAATTAAAAGAACTCACAGGGCATTTCTAGGGCTCTGAAGAAAGTGCCATCAATGTGATCATGACTTTTTACACACACACAAAAGTCTAACTTGAACTGTCATGTTCCCCCTATGCCTCCAACACATGACATGAAGGAGACACCCAGCAAAATCTTGTGAAATGAGTGCCTGAACCTCCACACCTCGTTCTGAAGGAAGTGGAGTTAACGTGTAATAGGAACCATTTTTCTGGCTCGAACTAGCCTTAAAAGCAAGCCTTCTTCACCCAGGAGAGAGGAACCCAAATCAAGCTCAAACTTAATGTTTATAGAACTGAGTAGGGAGATTTCTCAGATATGCTGGGACCAGGCTGTGGCAGGGGCATTCACAGAGCCCTGCGGGTGCAGGAGGACCCATACCAGCTGGTGCTGGGCTTGGCGCTCCACCTCCAGGGCGTTCACCGTGCATCTCAGCTCCAGGATCTCCGACTGGCAGCACTGCAGCTCCTCAGAGCAGGACGAGGCCTGCAGGCTGATGCCTTCAGACTGAAGCACAGTGCACAGAGACGTGATCACTGCCCTGCCCAGATGGCAGCCAGGCTCCCCGTGCCCCCTGCTCCGCAGCACCGCCTCACCTGAGCTTCGAACCACTGCTCCACGTCACGCCGGTTGGTCTCCACCATGGTCTCGTACTGGCACCGCATCTCCTCCAGCACCCTGCTCAGGTCCACGGTGGGCTCCGTGTCCAGCTCAATCCGGAGCCTGTCTCCCAGCTGGCACTTCAGAATGTTCACTTCCTGCAGGGACAGAAGAACCAACAGAGGAACCCCCAGTGAGGAAAGGGCTTTGACAGAGCAGACAGCACCTGAACCGCTCTCCTGACAAGCAGTGTGAGGGGTGACTCCACATACACACTGATGTGAAAGGTCTTGCTGCCAGGGCCAATGAGAAGAACCCATCTGGAGACCTTCCTAAACTCATGAGGCAAATCTTTGGAGAAGAAACTCCCATCTACCACATCCCACAGAGTCAGCTTGACTCAAACCCAGATCAACCCATTATCCTGATGCCAACTGACTCCAATCCTAGAGCCACAGGATGGGAGGGGCTCCCTTTCCTGCCCAACAAGCCCCCCCACCCCCCTCCACCCCCGACCACCACCAGCACCACCACCACCACCATGAGTCTGCAGCCACAGGGCCAGACCTTCTCATGGTTGCTCTTGAGGCAGAGCTGCTCCTCCTTCAGGGACTCCTGCTGGGCCTCCAGGTCGGCCTTGGCCAGGCTCAGGTCATCCAGGAGCTTGTGCATCCCACACATGTCCGCCTCCACCAGCAGGCGCAGGGAGTGCTCACTCTCGTGCCTTCCATCACAGGAGATGCAAGGTCAACAAGATGTCAAGGAAAGCCTCTCTCACCTGACCCCGGTTCCCACCTTGGATCTTCATTTGCTCACCTGATCAACTATCACTGTGTTAGACTCTGTAGCTACAGAGCCCAAACTGAGTCTCAGAAAGAATAGTAGATGTTTAGGATTATATACCTTGATTAATAATAAATAAGGGACTCAACCTAAGTATTCAGACTTCAAATGCAGTATTCATGCTGCCATAGGAAAAAGAATGGCTTAAATATAAGCCTTCTGGACCTACAGTTTGCTACTTCACCCATTGGATTAATTAGTTCTCATTGTTTTTCTCATTCATTCAATTGCAACTCTTAATACAAGAAGCTACAATGACAATTATTCCCACTAATGGATTAGGCCAAGGGTTAGTGAGTCTGTCAGTGACCTATGCACTGAAAGTTTATTCTTGGAATGACTTGATTTGGCTTCAGGTTATAACACAAAACCCTCTTTTCTTCTAGATATGGGGAGAATATGACATAGGATCTAACAAATCTAGACCCTACCTCTTTTCTTGTTTGAATGTTTTTGTTCTCTTTCATCCCATATAATGACCATTTCTAGTAATAGGTTAAATTATGGTTTGGAGAGGAAGAAAGAGGACACTTATTCATTGATTCATTCATTATTCTCGTCAACAACTATTTTTGAACACCTACTCTGGTGGGCCAAGTACTCTGGTGGCCACTTAGAAATAAAACAGGAGAAAGGAGTCACTCTTAGCCTGCTTCTGGCCTTACTTACTTGATCCTAAAGTCATCGGCAGCCAGCTTGGCGTTGTCAATCTGGCTAACCAGCCTGGCATTCTCAGCTTTGCTGCACAGGATCTAAGAAAAACCAGGAAGACCATTCACACACTAACGTCACACTGGGCTTCAGATGTCTACCCTCCTGCTCAAGGAAACCCAAGAACTCTAAGCTCTTTGAGCCTTCAGTGGTTTTGCCTGCCATCGCCCTCTGCCTCCCTCAGGCCCAGCACACCCCAGGCTACTCCACACCCCACCTTCTGCTGGAGCTCCTCGATGGTCTGGAAGTAGCACTGGTAGTTGGGGCACATGGTGGTCTCATGGCATTTGCTCCACTCTCGGATCTTGGTCTCCAGCTCCGCGTTCTCCTGCTCCAGCTGCCGCACCTTCTGCAGGTAGTTGGCCAGGCGGTCGTTCAGGAACTGCATGGTCACCTTCTCATGGCCGTTCAGGGTGCCTTCACCGTAGGCCCCACAGCTTCCGATGTTGGCAGGAATGTTGCGGGTTCCTGGCAAGGGGCAAGCATTGTGGCAGCTGTTGGGCAGACAGAGATTGGGTCGGCCCAGCGGGGTGGTCCCCACTCGAACTCGGTTGACATGTGCCAGGCTGGCCAGGAGGCCCTGGCAGGCAGCCTTTTCCTCTAAGCCAGGGTGGTACCCAATATCACCGGAGGAGGGGCAGATATTTCTTTCTCCAGGATTCAGGGTGCTGCCCAGAGGCTGGCTTGAGGTCATGTAGAAGGAAGTCATGGTGTGGGCTGACACTACACAGGAGGTTCAGAGCAGCTGGAAAGGCCAAGACACGAGTCTGAGAACCCCCTTCCCTCCTGTGCCTTTTATACCCCATCCCAGGTGGGTGTTGGCTCAGTGTGTTGACCTCACTGCCTTGATTCTCGACCTGTTGTTGTACCGCCATCCTGTTACTCAGCTGTTGAGTTTACCACCAAGAGTTCCTCACCTCATTAAAGGAATGTTGATGATCTGAGGTGCCTCTTGCCTCTTTGATATCAGATTGTCTGTTCATGGAAGGTCAGAGTTTTATATTCCTACTCAGCCACCACCAACAGTTAATGCAGCCTCAGATGTCCTCACTCTGGGCTGGACGGTCTCCCTGTGGATGCGACCACACTGAAGGATCTAATCTTTCAGTCAATGATTTGTGTAGCAGGAGAGACAGCAAATCTATAAGATCCAGTGGCTCTCCCACCTGTGGTTGGACTCAACCGAACTTTCCTTTCAAGAAAAATGCCATTGTATAAAACTAGCAAGTCTACTGATAATTGAATATTGGGTGGTTCTCATTTCTTTTTTCTTTTCTCTTTTAAATTGCATACTCCCCTGGCGGAGCAACAAACCATCAATGCACTACGAAACATTGCTGCTAATTCAGTTTTAGTTGACTAGTCCACATCCGCATTCATTCATTCATTCACTTGTTCAGCATGTTTCCTGAACACCCCCATAACTCAGGTGGTGTGCTGTGTCCAGGACACACAGTGGTCCCTGTTCTTCAGGAGAAAACAGTGTTACTGAAATCGTAGGGTCTTAAACTTGAATGAGAATCATAGATCAGTGAGAGTTAGTGAAAGAAAATTCATCATCCTGACCACAGGTGTATCTAGAGAGAAACTACTAACAAAAAACAATAATCTGACTTAATCCAGAAAAAGGTAAATTGGGCAACAGAGCTCAAAGGATGTTGAGACAAAAGTTCAAGAACTAACATTTAGAGAGGATACAGGTAAGCTAGCTATTCTACTGTGTTCTTTCCTATTGAGTCCTTCCCACTTGTGAGGTGGCTGTTCTTAGCTTTGATGAGGAAACTAGAATAAAGTTCATTTTTTTTAAAATATATTTTATTGATTTTTTACAGAGAGGAAGGGAGAGAGATAGAGAGATAGAGAGTTAGAAACATCGATGAGAGAGAATCATCGACCAGCTGCCTCCTGCACATCTCCTACTGGGGATGTGCCCGCAACCCAGGTACATGCCCTTGACCGGAATCGAACCTGGGACCTCTCAGTCCGCAGGCCGACGCTCTATCCACTGAGCCAAACCAGTTTCGGCTAAAGTTCATTTTTGATTCACAGAGCTGATAAACTGGCAAGGGCTAGATTCCATCTCATATCTGTAGAGCCCATTCTCTCTCAACCTCACCACAGCCCCCAGGAGGAACAACCTGTACTGCTTCCCAGGTCATTGCTTGGGAAAGTGTACAAGGCTTAATTATTAGACAGGAAGTTGGAGTGAAAAACAGTATTATTGAGGGACCTTGTATTCTGGCACAGAGATACTGAGGCAGGGAGGACAATAAAATGCACATAGAAAAAGTTATACTTAAATATGAGAATCTGTAACATATCTCGGATCCCAAAGAGTTTCAACAAAGCTGAGGGGCCATTGCGACCAACTTCTGTGGGGCCAGGCATTGCCCCTCCAAAGTGGCCAAGGAAAAGTAGAGGGACCTAAAGACTGAGGAAGATTGAATGGGATATTTCTAAAAGAGTATAAATAGGTCTCTTCTCCGAGCGAAGTTCAGGAACAAGGATCCCCATTGAAACCCAAATGGGAGGCAGTGGGTGTGAGGATTGATGAGACCTAGGTTCTTGGAATTCTCTCAAGAAGAAATAAAATAAAGAGAACTGCAATTCTTCCCCAAAGGAAAACTGCTCTGGGTCAGCTGAGCCTCTCCCAGCTACCCTGAGGTCATCGATGAAGAATTCTCTGCTGAGGCAGTCCTTAGAAGACCTCTCCCAGTCAGGTTGTCCTTCAGAGGCCTCGGAGAACAATCTGCATATGTTCATCTTCAAACACCTTTTTGTTTCTCTCTTCCGTGTCATCATAGCATCACTGTAATCCAGAGAATTGGACCATTAAAATGGTTTCCTTTGATTTGCTAAATAGGCTCCATCTTTGGACCCTATCCCCAGGCAGGATTTGTCCCATTGATGAACATCACGGTTCCTTCCATCTCAGAACACACTTCTAGGCATCAGAGCTGAAGTTTGCATCCCCGGCTGACACCCCTCTCCGAAGCTGGATTTTGTGCCCCCTCTCCCCGCATGTGGGCTCTGTAAGGCTTGTGTTGCATAGCAGCATTGATGCTGCCTGCTCCTCTGTAGAGCAGTGGATTCTGCTGCTTCTCTTTTGTCTCAAAGGAACTGGCAGTAAGTGGACAGCGTGAGGCAGGTGTTTGAGATACACTCGGCTGTGTAGGTGAGGAGGGTCCCACCCTGGACACAGTAGACTGCCCTGTTCACTCCCCTGTGAAAACAGGCCCCCGTGCCTGAGTACAACATATATGAGCCGGGTAACATGAAGGGAGGTGCTGGCGATGAAGAGCCAAGAGAAAGGTAGCCCTGCAGCCCTCCTTCATCCACAGGGGCCACCTCTGTCTTCTCTCTTCGGGGGTAAAATTTTTCGAGCTACCATCTATCTTCAGGGGGCGGTGGGCCACTGGGTACAGAATAGCATCATTCAATGCCGTGGCGTTGGGGCCATTCTGATGCATCTCTGAGTGAGAGCAAAAGCAGTGGAGTTGGAGCAGCCCACAGGGCTTGGGTCTCACCTGCAGCCACCTTGTCTATTGCAGGAGGGAGACTCTGAAGATACCTAAGCAAACGCGTGCTGTCCACAGGCAGCACCCACTGTGTGTTACACCAGAAGGAAGTTTGCTTCTGGTAAAGATCAGAGTTGGCGGGAGGACACCTGAGGGACCTCTGATTTCAAAAGTCCGTCTTGAGAGGCTTTGAAACGGAGGAAAAGTCACCATTTTCTTTTCTCTTCCATGTGATTTGTTTTAATGGACAGGGCTGTGTTTTTATTGTAGCTAGCGTCATAGTTCATGACTTTGTTTTCTTCTTTTTCTGTATTGATTAAGGTATTACATATGTGTCCTTATACCCCATTACCCCCCCTTCCCACCCCCGCTCGTGCCCTCACCCACCCTAGTGTCTGTGACTATTGGTTATGCTTATATGCATGCATGCAAGTCCTTTGGTTGATCTCTCCCACTTCCCCCCACCCTCCCCTGCCTTCTCTCTGAGGTTTGACGGTCTGATCAGTGCTTCTCTGTCTCTGGATGGGATTTTATACCTGTTACTTGAGCATCTTTAATTTGATTTGAAGGGTTTTTAACATTATTATTCTGCTTTATTTTTGTCCCAGGTCTTCAGTTCATCAGAGACTGATCAATATGAAAATAATTCTCTTCACTTCTGCCCCACCCCACCCCCACATCCCAGGTTCCTTTATCTACATTCTAGCACAGGACACTTGCTTTAATATTTATCTGCTACTAGAACCCATTACACAGAATTTTAAGGCAGCATAGCAGAGTGGTTAAGGCCAGGAACTATGGAGCCAGCCTGCTTGGATTCAAATTCTGGTTCTTCCATGTACCAGCTGTATGAACGGGGCCTGGTGACTTGACCTCTCTATGCTGTGGTTTCTGCATGTGAAAAACGGAAGCAGCAATAGCACCCAGGTCATCGATCTGTTTAAGTATTAAAGAAGTTGATATCTATAAATCATCTATAATAATAAAAGGGTAATATGCTAATTAGACCAGACGTCCTTCTAGACATCATTCCAGATGTCCTTCTGGATGAAGCCAAGGCCAGAGCGAAGCTGCCCTGGTCCCGGGTGCCGGAGGGAAGCCGGTGCCAGCAGCCGGGGGAAGGAAGGCCTACTCTTGCACGAATTTTCATGCATCAGGCCTCTAGTTTAAAATAATGTCTGGCAGGAAGCACTAAACAAGTGTTAGCTGTTACTTTTTTCAGATGGCCTTTAATCATGGTTTAGATGTTCACATCATTTGTAATTCAAAAATGCTTATTAAATTACCATTTTGTACCTATTTAAGTTAGCAAAGATCAAAAGGGGGGGAAATAGGGGACATCTGTAATAGTGTCAACCATAAATTCTTAAAAAGGTTAATGTCACAATGTTGGCACCGTCACATACTATGGCGTCATACAACCTCTTTGCAAGGCAGATCAGAAATGTCTATTAAAAGTACAGCTGCGCATACCCTCTGACCCAGTTATTCCACTTCTGGGAATTTATGCTGCAGACACACTTACATGGACACGTGTCCAAGGGTAATAAGGATATTCATAGCAACAGCTTGGGAGTCACAGCAGACCAGGAAGAAACAAAATGCCCACCCACAGGAGCCTGGTTAATGAGTTGTTCATCCATGTAGGAAAAGGCTTACAGCCATTACAAATAATGAGGTAGATCTATAGATGCTGACATAGAAATGACACCTACAATATAAGAGTAAATGAAAAAAAATAATCCAAGTGCACAACAAGATACCTAGCACGCTACGTTTTATAATTACCAAAAGGGACATCTATGTAGACGTAAATTTATAGCAAGACTGAATCTCAGGCCATAAAGTCGGGTGTGAAAAATATATAGCTTTTCTGATACTTTAACTAAATTACACTATTAATCTTCATCTCTCACTACGCCAAAGGGCAGAACCTTCATCTCAGTTATCTTAAGTAGCCTTTCCCAAGGGGTGGCCCCAAGTTCCAGAGGCCTCTTTTCCATGGTGTTGGGGCCGAGGAGGAAGGCAGTGGTGTGTCCTTGGCATTTTCATTCATCCACACTGCAGCCCAGGTGGCCCACCTGGGTCCTTCTGCCTAGAGCTTGGTTGTCAGAACTCCCAGGTGCTGCCAGGTCATCCTCATCCTCATCCACAGTCCCCTGGGGATCGCAGGACCCCCTCTGTACATCTCTGCTGCTCTCCGACACAGACGATCGCTTTTAGCTGCTATGTCACCCTCGGCCTCGGGATTCTTTGTGAAGGTTCTACTTCCCAGACTCCCCTGGGGTCTTGGTGCCTCTCCATATTCCAAGTGGGGAAGGGAGAACAGGTCCCCTCTGCTCCTAAATCCCCAAGCCTAACTAGGGTATCTATTATGCCCCTGCCCTTGGCTCCCCATCCCAGCCTGGGAGAAGGGGTCAGGCCAGCAGAGGACCTATCAGCATCTCAGTTCTCTTCCCTTCCCTGCCTCTTCATCCCCTGATCCCAACATGCCTTCATCTAACCAGAGAGCAGGACACATGACCTTCCTCGTGTCAGACAAGTCCATGCTCTTGTCCACTCAGGGCTTGGTCTTTGAACCTCAAAAGCCTCTTCCCTTCCTTCTCTATGCCATCCCTTCCCCAAATCATTAAGTGTGGCTAAGGCTATAGCTTTTGTTAGCAGGGCCCTGTGTTTCAGAGAGAATACCATGAGCCGCATCTATCAGTACATCAAAATATTCCCCACCTTGCCCGGCTATTGTGGCTCAGTGGTTAAGCGTCAGCCTATGAACTGGGAGGTCAGTGTGATTCCTGGTATGGGCACATGCCTGGGTTGTGGGCTTGATCTCCATTGGGGAGGGGGGCGTGTGGGAGGTGGCCAATCAATGATTCTCTCTCATCATTGGTGTTTCTATCCCTCTCTCCCTCTCCCTTCCTCTCTGAAATCAATTTTATATATATTTTAATATGCACCACCTCACTCGTGTGTGTACAGAAGCTAACTTGAGGAGGAGGATTATTTGAACATGGCAGCCTTTTGTTATGTCTCGAGTTTTTACAGTACTTGTGTTCTGCTTGTAGAACTTTGTGAGTTATTTTTCTAAGAGGCCTTGTATAAACAGAAAATGCTTGGTGTTTTGTTAGCATCTGGATACCCTTGGGCTCCTTTTCCCATTTCAGGAATCTGACTTTCGTGCTGAATCAGTTGGGTTACAATGCTGTTCTGCCCAGTGTTCAGAGACCCTTTGCCCTTCACACCCTTCACTTTGAGTGACGATCCTGGCTGATGAGGTCCCTGGGGTGCTGGACCAGGAACCACCTCTGCTGTCCCGTGTCCCCATAAGCCTCTGGATGTCACTCGTCCATTACTCTGGGTTTCTCAGGGACCATTTCCTGTGGGTCTTATGCTAATAAAACTCTCACTGACCTGGCTGGAGATAGTCCTGGGGCAAAGGTGCATTCAATGGAAAGGAGAAAAATAGACTATGGAAACTTGGAGAGTGAATGATTTAGGACGTTGGGGAAATATGAGCTGAATAAGTCACTATAGAAGTATTTATTTGGCCCACTTCACAAATTTTGTGCAGGAAAAATAGGGAAAAATGGACAAGTTGGCTTCATTTTGCACATGAAAAATCTATTATTAAATACTCTGATTTCTGAAGGTCAGGTCTATCCCTAAGAGTTCGTATTTCTCAGTTCAAGAGTAGCCTTGAATCTTCCTCCAGCTTTACTTGGTGTTTGGTCAGTTCTTCTTCTCCACTCACACTGAGTCCCTCGTTTACCTTGAATATAGCCCTCCTCATAGTGTACTCTGCTGTCAGTTTACTTGGAAGATCCTTAGAAGCAGGGATTTCCATCTTATTCCTTTTGTCTTGTTTATCTCTGTAATTCTCAGCATAGCACCTGACACACAGTAAATGCTCAGTCAGTGAAAAGATGAAAGAAATAACCAAATGAGCTCAGCTATGGAGCAAATCATACTTAGTATTAACATCCACAGTGCCTGGTGCATGATGATGCTCAATAAATGTGCAATGAATGAATGAAGAGACATAGTATGAAGCCAGACAATAACATGTTATGCCAAGGAAAGAAAATCCTGGACTTCTAAACCCTGTGGTCCTAAATCAAATCAGGATAAGATTTGTTTTCATTTAGGATCTCATATATATAAAAGCCTAAGCGACCATTTGACCGGTAGCTATGATGTGCACTGACCACCAGGTGGCAGACACTCAATGCACAAGCGTGAAAACATGGAACAGACTGATGAATCTCAGAGGAAATGGGGAGGCCAGTGGGCAGGAAGAGATTAACCAAAGATCTGATATGCATACTTTTTTTTTTAAGGATGTAGACAGCAGTGAGCTGGGGTGCAGACCAGCTGGTTCAGAGAACTGACTAATCCACTGTCCTGTGAGGTTTGTGCTCAGTAAATCCACATCTAGCCACTTTCCAAATTGCACTGTGTCGGTGACCCTAAGTGTGAGAAACAGGGGCAACCAAGGCTTACATTGCAGGGTGTCCCTTTAAAAGGCAGAGTCACCAAAAGGACAGAGAATAAAGACGTGAGCTCTAGGACACAATTGCTTTGCAGCCAGAGAAATCTAGGTCCAAGTCCTGGCTCAGCCTTAGTCAAGTTATTGAACTCCTGTGAGCCCCACTGCTTCATAAGTTTAAGGGGCTCATAATGTGCACCTTTCTGAGTGTGAGAGAATGACATTCAGCCCTCAGAGAGAAGAGATGGCATTTAACACCAGCAGGAGGAAACCACCACTACGTAAAGCTCCAGTTAAAATTGTGTGGTTAGGGTTCAGTGTTAATTTTAACAATCATAGGAAGAGAGCAGAGCAGGCTCTGTGTGATGTCGCTGCTGCTGTCCGTGGTGAGGACGGAAGCCCACCAGGTGTAGGTGGGAGACTGGAGCTGGGCTGAAGCAGGAGACGGGAGCTTTCCCGACAGGCAGCGCCTTCAAGGTGGGTACACACACAACAGTCTCTTCTCGGAAGATGTCAACCCTGCAGAGGGAGCTTTTTAAAGCTCGATCACTGGGATAGGAAGGGGGACAAGCCAGATCCTGCCCCTTAACACTGCCCAGTCAATCAACCTCAGACAAAATGACTTAATGACACAAGAGGTTCTTCCAGAAGGACACTCTCACCACGGGCCACATTCAGCGCTGGACGCTGTGGGCCCAAATGCAAACAGGCAGTTCCTTCCCATGAAGACAAGGTTGCCTTGAACCAGGCCGGCCTTGACTCTGACTTTGGTGGCAGTGTCACTCCTCTGTGTCTCCACATCGCCTTTTCTCTTAAAGAGCCACAAGGTAGGACGTGCCATGAGGCGGAGATGAGCGATTTTTCCAACCATCTGGCAACCACATTTAGAAATCAGGACTGCAAACATATAATCCACATCCCCCCAAAACGAAGTTCTGCAGAAGTCATCAGTGACCCTTGGTGTCACTGATTCCTGAGTGTCTGCCCATCACTTTAACCCTGGTGGGTCCAATAGGGGAAAAGAAGACAAGACCACCCACAAAACCGGGTCCCCTCTCCTTGGATGAACTTGGTATAAGGGGGTTGCTAAGAAGGCTCTGCCCCTCAAAGCAAAGGTTCCTTATTCTTTGGACAAATGCAAATATAATTTGTTCCGGAAAGCAAGTGATTCAGTATATCATTTTGTTTCTGGTTGAATTTAGCTGCTAAAGGAACTTTCTTTTAACTGCCTCAAGGAAAAGGCTGAAGGCCCGGGGTGAGCTTTGAACCTGACCCGTCTGCCTCAGGACCCACACTCCTAGTCATGGTATGATATTGGTTCTGGAGGAGGTTTATATGGTGCTTCCTCCCTTGCAGGGTGTTTTAATTCTGCCATCTCACTTAGGGTCCGTGACAGATCTAAGACGTAAGTAGGAAAGGTCACATTAGCCCCATTTTATAGCAGGAACAAAACACTGAGGCTCTGACGATTCTCAAGCCCCATCGCGAGTCAATGAGAAAATCAGGTCTAGACACATTCATTCTTTCCACAGATGTTTATTGAGCATCTGCTCTGTGCCGGGTGGTGGCCTAGGCCGTGGGGAAGCAGCAGTAGACAAATTCTAATCTCAAGGAAGCATTTTAATGAGAAAATAATAGGCAAGTAAGCAAATTGAGCTGTTGAGAGATTCTCAGATGAAAATAAACAGGACAGACAGTGAGGAGGTGAGTACCGAAGACTGATGAGCAAGCAGGATCTTTCAGAGGGAGTGATGTTTCAGGTGAGACCTGAATAACCAGGAAGAGGGGGACAGCATTGCAGGGAGGAGGAAGAGCAGGGACAGGTCTCCTAGCACGTCCCGCATAGAAAGGCCGCCGTGGCTGGATTGTGGTGAGGACGGGGAAGAGTGGGAGACAAGAACGGAAGCATAGGAAGTAAGCAAACATAAATGTGTTGAAGATACTGTCGTGATCTATTTTTCCATTACCCCGAAACCCTTGTGGCCAGCAGTCCTCTCCTGTTGAATCAGTAGGTTTTAATACCTCAGGGGGACGTGCTAGAAAAAATTAAGTCACTGTTGAAATTTTACTGTAAAATTAGATGAAGAGGGGAGTCAAGCCAGACAATAGTTGTGAGAGGCAGTATTTATAGAGAAGAGATTTCTTAATGTGAAAGGTCCCTTGACATAGCAAGAGGCGAGCCTGGCCCTTTGTCAAAGACAGGGATCCTGAGTGGAGAGAACTCAGATTTGTTGCAAGGAGGTTCCCCTCTGACCTAGGGAGGAAGTGGAACCAGCTTCCTTCGCAGGGAGGAGGAAGTGAGAGAGGAAGTGATCAAATATACAGTTTCTAGTCCCATATTTCCCTCTGGGATCATTATCCGGGTCTGGAGATGTTAGAAATAGTCAATTTGGGGGAATCCTAAACAGTGACGTTTGTTCCCCACTTCCCTGGTCACAAACAGAGTAAGTTTAGTGGGTAAATTTTTCAAGTTAACATAGGTGTGCTTGAAACACAACTTCAAGTCATGCCCTAGACCAGTGATGGCGAACCTATGACACGCGTGTCAGAGGTGACACATGAACTCATTTTTTTGGTTGATTTTTCTTTGTTAAATGGCATTTAAATATATAAAATAAATATCAAAAATATAAATCTTTGTTTTACTATGGTCGCAAATAATCAAAAAATTTCTATATGTGACACGGCACCAGAGTTAAGTGAGGGTTTTTCAAAATGCTGACATGCCGAGCTCAAAAGGTTCACTATCACTGCCCTAGACTCAGCCCGAATGATTCTTCCATCGGATCCCATCCCTGAGTGTCTCCAGGTGGATACTCTGAGCCACCACTGGTCATCGGGACCCAGCCAGGGAGGTGTGGAGCCCATCTGGGAAAATCGGGAGCTGGGAGGGAAGGCTCCCCATCGAGATCCCACTTTTCCTGGTAGGTTTGGACAGGCCTATGCATGCGGAAAGTCAGTGATAGTTAGAAGCCAGATTTCCGAAATGTCTAATGAGCATTGCTATGTGGGTATCCCCTTGCTTTAGCCGCCTCCGCTGGTCCACAGACATTCAGAACCGGCTCCCAGTGCTGGCTGCACGGGCTGAGCCAGGCCCATAAGTGGTGCAGGGGGCACAGCTCGGGCGAGGAGCACAGGCGGGAGGCACATAGGCAGCAGACGTGGA
Organism: Myotis nattereri; assembly: GCF_964212035.1. Classification (NCBI taxonomy): domain Eukaryota; kingdom Metazoa; phylum Chordata; class Mammalia; order Chiroptera; family Vespertilionidae; genus Myotis; species Myotis nattereri. The sequence continues at coordinate 49,248,519 of NC_138091.1, forward strand.
GCAGGGATTGCAGGGAAGTCTGCAGAGAGATGGAAAAGGCGGGCAAGGTTAGGGGTGGAAATTAATAGAAGGCTCACTGCTACATGTGTGTGTGGAGCATGACAAAGGGGTCCTCACTCCCAAACCACAGGACCTGATGCAACTGAAGCCCTCTGCCCACTGACACCTAGCTTGCACCTCTGGAGTTTGACCGGGCGATCTCTCCAATGCCTGCCAGAATCAAGGTTTTGTACAGGAGAGTTCGGTTCTATCCCACAGGGTATAACATACTAGGAAAGATTTTAAAAAGGAAAAACAAATCCAAAAAAACAAATCCAAAAATCTACGCCAAGAGACGTGGTAGATGGCAGCCTCCTCTGAAGGGACAGTCAGTCCCTGCACACTCACTCCACCTCTGACACAGAGTGTGTGCAGCACCGTCAGTGCTGGCTCCACAGGTGCACGGAGAGCCTTGTGCTCTGAAGACCGCCCTTCTGTTACCCGGAGGAGCTTATGAGAAACGGCTGAATGACTCGGCCAGGAATTGCCTAGATGACACGTACTTGCAGTCCTCGCTCTCCAGAAGGTTCCGGTACGTGGCGATCTCGCACTCCAGCCGGGCCTTTGTGTCCAGCAGCACCTGGTACTCCTGGTTCTGCCGCTCCAGGTCGCAGCGGATCTCGGCCAGCTGCTCCTCCACGGTGCTGATCAGGCACTGCATCTGGGCCAGCTCGGTGCCGAAGCGGGCCTCGGCCTCGCACAGGGAGTTCTGCAGACAGTCTTTCTATAATGGGAAATAATGGGGGGAAAGTCCCAGGGGATGAAGAATTCAGCAGTGAAGATCACGGCTGAATTCACCAGGCAGGTGGCAAATTCCAAGAAGTCACAGGGCATTTCTAGAGCTCTGAAGAAATTGCCATCAATGTGCCATGACTTTTTACACACACACAAAAGTCTAACTTGAATTGTCATGTTCCCCCTATGCCTCCAACACATGACATGAAGGAGACACCCAGCAAAATCTTGTGAAATGAGTGCCTGAACCTCCACACCTCGTTCTGAAGGAAGTGGAGTTAACGTGTAATAGGAACCATCTTTCTGGGTCGAACTAGTCTTAAAAGCAAGCCTTCTCCACCCAGGAGAGAGGAACCCAAATCAAGCTCAAACTTAATGTTTATAGAACTGAGTAGGGAGTCTTCTCAGATATGCTGGGACCAGGCCATGGCAGGGGCATTCGCAGAGCCCTGCGGGTGCAGGAGGACCCATACCAGCTGGTGCTGGGCTTGGCGCTCCACCTCCAGGGCGTTCACCGTGCATCTCAGCTCCAGGATCTCCGACTGGCAGCACTGCAGCTCCTCAGAGCAGGACGAGGCCTGCAGGCTGATGCCTTCAGACTGAAGCACAGTGCACAGAGACGTGATCACTGCCCTGCCCAGATGGCAGCCAGGCTCCCCCTGCCCCCTGCTCCGCAGCACCGCCTCACCTGAGCTTCAAACCACTGCTCCACGTCACGCCGGTTGGTCTCCACCATGGTCTCGTACTGGCACCGCATCTCCTCCAGCACCCTGCTCAGGTCCACGGTGGGCTCCGTGTCCAGCTCAATCCGGAGCCTGTCTCCCAGCTGGCACTTCAGAATGTTCACTTCCTGCAGGGACAGAAGAACCAACAGAGGAACCCCAAGTGAGAAAAGGGCTTAGAGCAGAAAGCACCTGAACCGCTCTCCTGACAAGCAGTGTGAGGGGTGACTCCACATACACACTGATGTGAAAGGTCTTGCTGCCAGGGCCAATGAGAAGAACCCATCTGGAGACCTTCCTAAACTCATGAGGCAAATCTTTGGAGAAGAAACTCCCATCTACCACATCCCACAGAGTCAGCTTGACTCAAACCCAGATCAACCCATTATCCTGATGCCAACTGACTCCAATCCTAGAGCCACAGGATGGGAGGGGCTCCCTTTCCTGCCCAACACCCCACCACCACCACCACCACCACCACCACCACCGCCATGAGTCTGCAGCCACAGGGCCAGACCTTCTCGTGGTTGCTCTTGAGGCAGAGCTGCTCCTCCTTCAGGGACTCCTGCTGGGCCTCCAGGTCGGCCTTGGCCAGGCTCAGGTCATCCAGGAGCTTGTGCATCCCACACATGTCCGCCTCCACCAGCAGGCGCAGGGAGTGCTCACTCTCGTGCCTTCCATCACGGGAGATGCAAGGTCAACAAGATGTCAAGGAAAGCCCCTCTCACCTGACCCGAGGTCCCACCCCCTGAGCACCGTGGATCCTCATTTGCTCACTGTGCTCAGTCTCTGGCCTCAGAGAAGAATTAGACACATCCCCTCCTCTCAAAGGATTCGTGGTCTAGGGAAGCAGTCATATTTTTAACCATTGTGCATTGAAGCAACTGTGGTTCAGAAAGTTAACTGACTTGCCTAAGAATATGTGTCGTAGGACCCAGTACAGGGCTCGGGCCATTTCACGGGCTGTTGTTAAGAAAGAGAAGCAACAGCAGGAGCCTGGACCTTGATTTGCTCCCTTATTCTTTTTGTTGTGCTACTTGTTCATCTCTCTCCTTTATTGAGTGGAAATGCCTGGTATCTGAGGGCTTCATAGCTAAATCTGGACACTGACCCCTCCGTAGGTGGCTCTTCCAACGGATATGTGAAAGTCAATAGCTTTCCATATTCAATTTATTCTTGAAATCACTCTATTTTGATTTTAAGTAATGAGCTCAGGCATCCTTATCTTACATTTTAGGGAAATACATGACATAGGACTAACATGAGGCTATGCCATACATGCTTGACTTAATGGTATTGTTTCTTCTCTACCTTCTTTCTATTACTTGTTTTTAATTTGGGAATTTAGGAAGAAAGAAACAGAACAGTAATTCCCTCACTCAACAAATGCTTGGACATTTGGGATTTAGGTGGAGGAAGGAGTCACTCTGGGTCTTCTTAGACTCTTACTTACTTGATCCTAAAGTCATCGGCAGCCAGCTTGGCGTTGTCAATCTGGCTAACCAGCCTGGCATTCTCAGCTTTGCTGCACAGGATCTAAGAAAAAACCAGGAAGACCATTCACACGCTAACGTCACACTGGGCTCCAGATGTCTACCCTCCTGCTCCAGGAAACCCAAGAACCCTAAGCTCTTTGAGCCTTCAGTGGTTTTGCCTGCCATGCCCTCCACCTCCCTCAGGCCCAGCACACCCCAGGCTACTCCACACCCCACCTTCTGCTGGAGCTCCTCGATGGTCTGGAAGTAGCACTGGTAGTTGGGGCACATGGTGGTCTCATGGCATTTGCTCCACTCTCGGATCTTGGTCTCCAGCTCCGCGTTCTCCTGCTCCAGCTGCCGCACCTTCTGCAGGTAGTTGGCCAGGCGGTCGTTCAGGAACTGCATGGTCACCTTTTCATGGCCGTTCAGGGTGCCTTCACCGTAGGCCCCACAGCTTCCAATGTTGGCAGGAATGTTGCGGGTTCCTGGCAAGGGGCAAGCATTGTGGCAGCTGTTGGGCAGACAGAGATTGGGTCGGCCCAGCGGGGTGGTCCCCACTCGAACTCGGTTGACATGTGCCAGGCTGGCCAGGAGGCCCTGGCAGGCAGCCTTTTCCTCTAAGCCAGGGTGGTACCCAATATCACCGGAGGAGGGGCAGATATTTCTTTCTCCAGGATTCAGGGTGCTGCCCAGAGGCTGGCTTGAGGTCATGTAGAAGGAAGTCATGGTGTGGGCTGATGCTACACAGGAGGTTCAGAGCAGCTGGAAAGGCCAAGACACGAGTCTGAGAACCCCCTTCCTTCCTGGGCCTTTTATACCCCATCCCAGGTGGGTGTTGGCTCAGTGCTTTGACCTCACTGCCTTGATTCTCGGCCTGTTGTTGTACGCCATCCTGTTACTCAGCTGTTGAGTTTACCACCAAGAGTTCCTCACCTCATTAAAGGGATGCTGATGATCCGAGGTGCCTCTTGGCTCTGATATCAGGTTGTCTGTTGGTGGGAGGACAGGGAAGCTTTTATTATTTTTCAAAGAACAAAAGTGCTCTTGGCCATTGGATGTTTATACCTTGATGGGGGTTGGCCTCCTTATTGATTTGCCCACTCTAAGGCATGACTGTTACTGTGGGTCATTGGAGTAGCTGGAGAGACAGACCCCTGTGACTGCAGTGGCACTCTCTAGGTTTACAGTCAACCAGCCTTCCCTATACTGGTTATGATTTGGGTTACTAATAAGTTCTACATTTCTTTTTTCTTCAGTTGTTTGCCTTTCAGACTCACTCAAGGGGCAAAAAACTTCCATAAGTCTATTCATTCAGCATACATCTCCCAGCCCATCCTACATGCAGGGCTCTGTGCCACACACCTGATGTAAAGTCCATCAGGAAACAACCACAACTCAGACAGCCATAGGTGTCTGAGAGGCTCATCAGTATCAGAGTGACCCTGAAAACCATTTAATCTGAACCAAGAAAAGTGAGCTCAAGAAGCCAGAAACAAACAAAAATGAGAATAATCTTTTTAATCCCAAATAAGAATTATCAAAGTCATGATGGGTCCTCTTACTTCCTTGATTCTAAAGTCTGTTATCAAGCACCTACTGTATATGTTAGGGGATTGATCAATGCTATTGTTTAATCCTTCTTACCATCCTGCGAGGTATGTATTATTATTTTAATTTTAGAAAAGAAAGAAAGAAATAGGCACTGAGGACCAGGGATGTGAACTCATTTTTCTAAGATCAACTCCATTATGAAATGGCAAAGCCTGATCTCAATATCAGTTTCTTTTGACTCCAGAGCCTATCCTTGTTCTCTTCAACTTGACCACCAGCCCATCCCCCACATTTCCACCACCATCCCAACAGAACAACTATGTCATTGCCAAAACTAAGAAGGATTAAAAGGCCTACAAACTGGGCAAGAAGTTGAAATGAAGAGATAAAACAAGAATCTGAGATTCTATGTTATTCCTCTTCGTGTCTCAGAAAATACAGATGTTGTGGTACCAAAGCAATATGGCAGGGTTTCTCCAAGGACCATGCCAGAAGATGCCAGGAGAAAGTTCTAGCACACCCTACTGGCTCTTGGTACTGGGGAACCAAGTTAGCTGACTGTTGAGGTCCAGAAAGTCTTCTCAAAATTTGTGGCAGGAGGTAGATAGGGCCCTAAAACTGAACAACACCTAATGTGGAGTAAGACCCGCCTACAAAGTGGCTATAACAAGATCCTTGAAAAAAATGAGTATTTGCCAGTGCTTTGAGCACTGAGCAAAACTGAACAGACATCTCTGAATGAACCAGCTATGTGTATGAGAAACATAGGCTATTGGAGTTCTATCGAGAAGAAATACAGAATTTGAGAATTCTGTTCAAGTTGGGTTTTCAAGGAAAGGCCTAGGATTACTCGGAGTTCATCAATGAATAGCTCTTTGCAGACACCATAATTAGAAGTCATTACCAGGCTAGGCCATCCCCTCCTTCAGAGGTTTCTGCGTGCAATCTGCATAGATTACATCTTCAGACACCCCTTTGCTGCTCTCTTCCACCTCATCACATAGCAACAATCTTCTCTGTGAGCTAGAGAACTTGACTTTTAAAGTTATTTCTTTTGAATTACTAAATAGAATTCATCTTTTGACCTTATTCTCTGGCAGGATTCATTCATTGGCTAAAGTCCGCGATTTCTTCCATCTCAACATAAATACTTTACAACATCACTGTTGAAGCTTTATATGTTTGGATGATGCTTCTCTTCATTTAAGTTCATTATCATCCTGGCTTGGGCTTCTATAGAGTATGCTGTTTTGCATAATGACACTGGTGTTGCATGTTCCTTTGTAAAATTGCTTGTTTCTACTGATTTGCATTTTTCTGAAAGGAGGTGAATGTGGGGTGAGGATCCTTGCCCTCATACCTAAAACTACCTTCTTCCATAACTCTTGGTCCTTGGTGAACATATATGAACCAGGTTCTGTGACAAGGAGTGGAGAGGCAGAGGGAGAGATGGAGGGGACCCTTTAGCCCTCCTTTACTCACCTGTATGCACGAGTTCTTTGGGCTGATTCTGACTTTAGAAATACTGGTCTCCAGAGGCAGGAAGTCTACTACAAATAGAAGTAGGGAGCGGTGGTCTTGAGATGCTATTTTCAAACATGGTGTTTTGCCTATTGATGTATCTCAACCAGTGGGAGAGGAAGGTGTGGAGTTACAGGCTGGCAGCTGAAAATTGTGCCTGACCCACAGCCTACCTGCAGGAAGATGCATGGGAGCATCCAGGGGTTTGTGCCCTGTGTGGGAAAATGACCCGTCATCACACATTGCAGTGGGTGCAAAGATTGAAGACAACTCCTGTGTGTAGAGCCTCCTACTGCAATGTCTCCTAGGTGTTAGGAAATGGTGGCAAAGAAAATCAGAGGTCAAGAAAAACATACTCTTTTTTTCTTTTTTATTGTTTAAAGTACTAAGAGGCTGAGCATATCATTTTATTATTCTAGTTATGCAACTCTTGAAGCTTTGATGAATGAAAAAGGCACATTTTCTTACAAATTAGATAGAATTTACCATCTAATTTCTTAGTCCAGCCCCATGATCCACAAAGTTTATTCACTATCAGTGTTATTTTCCCACCTACCATGACATATTCTAGACACCAGGGGTGCATCTAGAAAAGACACAGTCCCTGTCTTAGAGTGGGGGAGACACTTGTGACAAAGCTCCACTCTGGGCCTGTGAGGGTGGTGCCACCCTCACGCTGAGGTCTTTAGACTTGTCACCATCTTCCTTCCCATTACCCTGTTGATGGCCCAAGAGCAGAACATAGTTTAAACTAGTCTTCCTTTGCAACTATCTAGAAAAAGCACTCCTGTTTGTTTGTTTGTTTTTTCTTTCCTCTTATACTGACGATACTCCTGACACTAGTGTATGGGCTTTCCACACACCAAGCAATTCTCTGTGACTCCATCTGAATGTCCTATAATTCTAGCATTATATGCCTGGAGCTAGTGTCAGATTCTACAAGGTAAGGGCTCAGTCCCACAAAACTGTCCAGGCTGGACTAGCCATGAGCCAGAGGCTCTGGGAAGATGGCTACTAAATTGGCGGCTCCCTTGTGGGTGGGCCCCAGTAGGGCTGGAGGGTGGGCAGCTCCTGGGCACGGAGTTCACGGAGTTCCTGGGGCAGCTGCTTGCCACAGCCTGCCTGGAGCTAGGAGCCTTCACACCAACTTCCCAAAGCTTGAAGAGCAGCAGTTGTTGCTACAGCTAGAAGCCATGGCCCTAGAAAGCTGAGTCTCAGGGTTGTTACTAGGGCCAAACACCCAAGTGTGAGAGTGCTCCCCTGCCTGGACCTTTCATCCCCTCCCTGGGGTGCAGGTGCAACCTGCAAGCTTCCCCCAGGATGTCCTCATGTCCACTCCCATCAAAACAGCCATCAGTCAGCTACTCGGTCTCCATAAGTAGCCCCCCACCTCGTACAAGGGAGAGGTAACTGCCTTTGGATTCCTTGGTACTGCCCTCTGCTGCTCACTGGGATCTTTCATGTTATCTCTTTAATGACACCCTATTGAGGAGTTCTGCTCAGCTGGCGTCTCTCTGGAGTGGTGCTCTCAAAGAAGTAGAGTTCACTGAGTGTGAGGTCCTCTAGTCTCAGGACAGGAGCCCCAGAGAGACTGGCGTAGAATGGAAGGGTGCTAAGGTGTTTGAACTAAACTCCGAGAGCTAGTTCCGCTGGAGAGGAGAGAGGGGCTGTGAGCTCCTCTGGGCACAGAGCAAGTCAGCCACAAGGTCAGGACTGGCACCCGGGGCTTCCAACCCAGCACATCCTCTCTCTTCTGCATCACACCTTGCCTATGAAAAGGCCAAGTGGTAAATATCTTAGGCTTTGCAGGCCAGACAGTCTCTTTGCTCTACAGCTGCTCAACTCCACCCTGTGGCCCCTAGCAGGCATAGACAATATGGAAGTGATGGGTGTGGCCGTGTTCCAGTAAAATATTATTTCCCAAGACAGGCAGCAGCTGGACTGGGCCTGTGAGCAGTGGTTTACTAACCATCACGCTACACAGCACAGTGAACGAGGCTTAAAATTTGGATCCTTCAGAGCACATAGGGCCGGAGGGAGGGCAGCACCCAAGTGCACTCCAGTACTGGACTCTGGGTCTCGGATACTGGACCCTCCACTTTACTGAGGCATTTAGACCAAGACTGAAAATCGATCCAGATGTTCTATAGTTTTGCAGCAAAGCAAAGCTGTCTGTGTGTCGTTGTTGCTGCGGCTGCTGCTGTTATTTTTGAAACCTAAGCTTCAAATGTCTCAGAAAAGTGACTCGGCTGCCATAGACATTGGGGAAACTCAGAAGACAGGGGTTATACTTACCTGGCAGGGGAGATACCATGATCACGAAGAAGACAGGGGCACTTGTTGCAGAGCAGATCTTCCTCAACCAAGCTGGTATCGAGCGCTTACAACATATTGGCATCGTGCTAGGCATTTCGGATGCATTCATCCCAACGACTCTGGGAAGGAGGTAGAATTACCCCCATTTCCAAAGGGGAGAAGGAAAGGTTGGGGGATCTGCCCAAATCACACAGCGTGTTCGCAGTGGAATTGGGACACCAGCCCAGGATTTCTGAAGCCAGCAGCACTGATGGTTTCCATATGGCAAGATGCTCATCTGTGTGCTTGGCTACAGGAGAGGACTATGTAGAAACAAACCTGTCTCAACCAATGGTTCAAAAGATAAGTCAGCAAATTATCTTTCAAAGGAACTTGCTGTTTAGCAAAATTGAGATCATTGTATTCGTGTGCTACAATGTATGAAACCCCAAAAGATAGTTTTTTTGTTGATGATGATTTTCCCAGTTATCTCCTAGCATATCCTTTTTTGTAAATATGTTTTTATTGATTTCAGAGAGGAAGGGAGAGGGAGAGGGAAACAGCAATGATGAGAGAGAATCATTGGGCGGTTGCTTCCTGCGTGCCCCCTACTGGTGATAGAGCCTGTCACCCGGGCATGTGCCCTGATCAGGAATTGAACCATGGCCTCCTGGTTCATAGATAGATGCTCAACCACTGAGCCACACCGGCCGGGGCAGGCCCGGCTGGGCATACCATTTCTTGATCATGCTGTGAAAGTGTCCCTAGTATGGTAGGGGGAGATTGACTTAGTGCATTTCAGTCCACAATTCACCCGTCCCCCAGTCACTGTGTCCAACTCCTGGACTTTTCTCTCTGAGAGCCATCGCCCTCTGGCCAGGCTTCCTGGAGGCAGCTCTGCCCGGCAGGTCCTCACTCCTGCTTCAGAAGGCGGCCTCTCTCCCCGACAGTGAGGGGCAGGCCTGAGTCCCAGACTCTTTAATGGCCTCAGGGAGAGTTGTACCTTTGAAACCCAAGTTCTCTGTTTTTCATTCCCACCTGGAAAGGATCCTGCTACCTGTGGGAGTTTCTCCCGAACATCAAATGCATCAGAGGTTTTATTGCTTTACCATAGCCCTAAGTCTTCCTATAAACCAGGGTTAATTAAAGCCAAATGCTTTGATATGAGAACACGGTTCCTTTAAGAATCCCCCATGTGGGTAGCACTGGGTCCAGTTTCCAGAAGGTCCTGGTGGACGTATTTCCCAAAGTTTGTGCCCCCGTCTTCCTCATTCATCAAATAAGAGAGATGAGCTAGGCAGGAGGGCAGCTCAGGAGGTCTCTAACTTGGAAGTACCATCCAAACACTGAAGGTGGTGGCCATCTGTGCCCAGCAGGGGGTGGCACTCCTGGTCCTGGGCTATGGGGCTTGGTTTCACATAAAAAGCTTTAATGGGCATTTGGGTGGTCAGACAGGTCTTGGCAAGTCGGAGGACACACAGGTGTGGGAACAAGGGTTAGGTTGGACTGGATAGTATGTGCTGGGGGCGGGGGTGGGGAGTGGGGAAGGAGCCTGCAGAAGTCTGCATGAGGTCCAGGGGCCTAGACGCCTGGGTCACAACTCTAGTGTGATTGTTCCCATGGCAACTCTGGTCACAGCCTGTGGTCTGTGCTCTTACTGAGCCAGATGCACGAAGGATGAGGGGATGCTGAGTTTGGAGGTTGCTAGTTGTTATTTAAAGGAAAACTATATTCCCAGGAAAGAGTTTCAGCATCTCAGAGAAAGTGCCTCTGTTCTTAGGGGCATGAAAGAAGGGGAAAGGGGAGATGTTTATTAGCCTGAAAGAATAACAAACCTTGGTGCTTGGAGGAAGCATAACAAGCTCGGAGAGACCCACTGGCTGGCGTCAGAACACTTGGCTCCAGTTCCCACCTGTTGGCTGTGTGTCTGTGAGCACATCTTTCCATCAACCTGGGCCTGTAGACTTGTCGTCTGTGAATGAGAGGCTGGGCCAGGCCAACTGTAGGGCTGCTTTTGATTCTGATAGTTTAGGACAGACCCGTGCAATAGACTTTCTACAGTCATGGAAATAGTCCCTATCTGTACACACCAGTGTCGTACCACCAGCCATGCAAAGGCCTTGAGTACTTGAAATGTGGCTAGTGTGACTGAAGTTTTTTTTCTTTTCAGTTTATCTTTATTGTTGAAAGTATTTAAAATGCCCCCCCGCAACTGACACCCTGCACCCGCACTCCCCCAGGCCTATCGCACCATTGTCTGTGCCCATGGGTTATGCATATCTATATATATAAAAGCCTAAGTGACCATTATGACCAGTCAACTGGTTGCTATGACACCCACTCACCGTGGGGGGACAGACGGTCAATGCAGGAGCTGCCCCCTGGTGGTCAGTATGCTCCCACAGCCAACCTCCTGCTGCCGGCCAACCTCCCACGATCCCTCTCCTGGCCAGCCTTGATCGGCCCTGATGCTGGCCAGGCCAAGGGACCCCACCCATGCACGAATTCGTGCACCAGGCCTCTAGTGTGCATATAAGCTCTTTGATTAATCTCTTCCCATCTCCCATTCCCTCTGAGATTCATCAGTCTGTTCCATGCTTCCCTGTCTCTGGATCTGTTTTATTTAATTAGAAATTAAACAGCCCAGTGTAGGTAATGGTTACCATATTGGACAGAATGGGCCTACGATTCTAGAGCCAAAGAGTTGGTTCTGTTTAGTCTGTCATGTTAATCAAGCTGAGCACATTCTGGACAAATTTTGCACAGGGACTGAAAGTAAGGAATGTTGGTTTGTGCTCAGTTATTAGAAGCCCCCCTGCCATGGCGTTCCAGCTCATTAAATCTCAATATCTCTCTCTCTCTCTCTCTCTCTCTCTCTCTCTCTCTCTCTCTCACACACACACACACACACACACACACACACACACACACACACGACCAGGAACCACAGCGGGCTGAGCAGTGTGTTTGCGTGTCTCCCGTCAGGCTCATGGCCCTGTCTGCCAGGCATGTGGAATCATGTCTGAACAGCCTCAGGCAGCGTCAGGAGCCACTCCATCTCTCATAATTTCTTGGCAGGTCCAGAGGGCAGGTTCTTAATAGAAACATCACCTCAGCTCATTAAGGAAGAAGTACGCATTCAGAGGGTGAGGTGCAAAAAGGTGTTCAAGATTCCTGCTCCCAGCTTTCTCCTCTTTATCTACCGTTGCCAAATAGGGCCCTTCACTGAGTTTCCCCAGTCGATCCCTTACTATTCCATTCCTCACTGCCATTGCCTTAGGTGAGACCCCTTCAGCTTCTGCCACCTTGTTCATCAGCTCTCTCCCTGCCTCTCAGCTGTCCTGGTTACACTCCTTTGTGAAACTTTCTACAATACCCCACCCCCCACCCCAGCCATGTCATCTGGGCTCAGGGCCTGCAGCAGCCCTCCCACTGCCTTCAGGATGGAGTCCAGGCTCTTTGTGGGGTAACCAAGGCCCCCCACGGTCTGACCTTCCTACCATTTCAGCTTTATTTCCACTAGTTTGTCACAGGAACCTACTGCTCCCACCAGGAGGGCCACTCACGCGCTCCCCAACTCTCCTCCCCAGACATGACTTCTGCTTTCCTGCAGAACCCACACCTATACCTCTCTTTTGTACCGTAGACATCCTATTCAACCTTCCAGGCCAATCTCAGATGCCACCAGCTACATCAAGCATGTCAAACTCAAAGGCTAACACAGGCCCGCAGACCACAAGTTTGACATGCTTGAGCTACGTGAGGCCTTCTCTGCTCTCCCCAAACCGGGACTTTCTCCCAGTCTGTGTCGTGTGTATACTCTGGAATTTGGCAGTGAGGCAGAGTGGTTAGAATAATGCTACCGTGGAAGCAGCTAGACCTGGGTCCAAATCTTTGTCCTTGCATGTAGCTTTGGGCAACTGACTAAACCATTCCCTGCATCTCAGTTTCCCATCTCTAAGATGGGCACCGTCATGAAAACTGCATAAGTTAATTATGTAATGTGCGCAATACACTATAAGGTGCGTCACAAGTGCTCAGTAAGTGGCAGAAATGGTTATTATTATTTTATTACTAGGCCCTTATTGAGGCATGAGTGAGGCCTGACACACTGGTTCTAGCTCCTTCTCTAATTAGAAGTGCCTGGATGGTGGGCATCACTTGCATTTTTGGTATGCCCTGGCCCCCAGCTGTCGTTTGCAAATAGTGAGGACTTCTTGAGAATATGAATTGGTTGAGCATCTCCGGAGCCTGCAGGACTGTGTTTGGGTCCTGGGCCACCACTTACTCACTGTGTGATCTTGAGCAAGATTCTTAATCTCTCTGAGCCTCAGTTTCCTCATTTGTAAAGTGGAGAAAATAATGGTGCCTTTTTCATAGATTGTTGCAAGGATTTAATGGGGCGTTAACAAGGTGTCTGGGGGGCCACCGCCTGGGTTAACCAGCCCATGATGTAGAACCTTCACCTCCCAAGCAATCAGTAAGGATATTATGAATGAATGAATGAATGAATGAATGACCCCTTTGTACCAGCTGCCATGAAGCTTAGGGTGGGATCATCACAGGAATATTCTCATCTACAGTTGTTTGGCCTAAGTTTCTGGCATAATTATCTCCCTCCTCTTTTTATGTTTTTATTACTTGGCTCTGAACCAGTAGCCTGGTTTTAACTGGTTTCGGGCATGTGGGCCTTTTTGGCAAATGCCTCTCAAGCGTCTGTGGAAGCAGGGCCATACAACAAATACAGACTTTGGCCGCATTCCTCTTGATGCCCACTGAGCAGCGGTACTGGCTGGTGGACACAGCGTCGTAAATGACAAATAGAGAAAGATGTTTGCAGGGCCACTGAATGCGGCTTTATTTGCCAGTTGACTAAGGACACAGGCTCTTGAGGCAGCAGAGAACTAGAAACATCAGCAAATTAGCCTGTGGAGAGGCTGTTACTAAGAGATGAGGGCCAGGGCGCCCCCTGCAGTATCAGAGCGCCTCGCGGACAGACGGCCCACCTGGCACTGCTCAGTCTTCCTTGCTGGCCCCGCTCTCTTGGTGGCCACCGAACCCAGGTCAGGCTCCACCTGCAGAGGCACCAGCTGTCCAGCTCTGGTCCCTCCAGGATCCATCCACCAGCACTGAGGGGCTTCAGTAGCGGCCCGGGGGGCAGGGCACGCAAGGCACACAGACAGTGTGGGGCACACAGACGGTGCGGGGCACACTGGGGGAGGGCACACAGGGGGGACACGAGGGAGTGGAGCACGGGTTACAGGGCAACCTGCAGAAGAAAGGCACATGAAGGGGTTAAAGAAGCCGGAGTGGGCAGCAGGTTCTGCCCCCAGTGCCTCCCCAATCTACCCACTGCTCACCTTATCTGCTTACTTCCCTGGTCCACCCTTCATTGTCTTCATCTCTGTGACCCCAATGGCCTCCTAACTGGTCTCCCAACCCCTCTTACCCCTTGTAGCTACTGTCAACTTGATGGCCAGAGCGATCTTCCACAAACACAAATCTAATCATCTCCCTCCCCTGCTTAAGACCTTCAGAGGCTCCCATTTGTACTCAGGACAAAGAGCAACTTCCTTCAACTCAATGGTCACCTCCTCCTTGAAGCCCCCCCCCCCCCGGATCTCTCTGTGTCAAATCCCCCTGTGGTACCATGTACCTCCTTCCAGAGCGGTGTGATTATTCTAGTATGAACTCTCTCTCAATGAGCAGTGAGGTGAGCAGCCATGGATGCATACCCCCTGCATACCTGGCCTAAAGCAGACTCTTAATAATTGACTAAATTTGTGGTCAGCAAACTGTGGCTCGCGAACCACATGTGGCTCTTTGGCCCCTTGAGTGTGGCTCTTCCTAAGCCTTAGGAGTACCCTAATTAAGTTAATAACAATGTACCTACCTATATAGTTTAAGTTTAAAAAATTTGGCTCTCAAAAGAAATTTCAATCGTTGTACTGTTGATATTTGACTCTGTTGACTAATGAGTTTGCCGACCACTGGACTAAATGAATTAACCAATTAATATGGAAGAAACATACGGCAAAGGGGAAAAGGATGGTCTGAGACTGACAGGTGTTGGCTCAAAACCAGAAACGACACATTGGATGTTGGATGGACACCAAGTAGCCCCAGAGACAAGACAGGCAGCCCCAGGACCACATCCAGCTGGAAATGCCGGCACTGTGTTGTCTTTTAATTTGTTGAAATATTTAAAATTCAAGAGAACTTCACATTTAAAAGAAATCCAGACTCCCCTTGAACAATCAGACGATCCAGCAATGCTGCCACTCTCCTGTGATAGAAATGCCCTGAGGGGTGGTGCCGCCCTCACTGGACAAGGCCTAGCTCCCTAGTGGTCCACAGTCCTACATGAGCCACGTCACTCAGGTACGCTAACAGCCTGGCCCTAGGAAAACATTTGACTTTGCAACTCTTGTCTTGGAGGACAAGATTCTAAATGACAGAGAAGCAAGGCTGAATGTAGAATCAGAAACTACCGAGAACAGTAATCAGCCCCCAGGTGTCCACAGCACAGCGGTGTCCCGCACACAGACAACCACCAAGCCCTGTGATTCTGCCTGCACTGCGGCTGGGGGCTGATGCCTCACTGACCTGATTCAGACCCCCCCCCTGCCCCCCGTTGCTTATTACCTAGAGTCTAGGTCCTAGACCATGAGGGCCTCCTGAACAGTGTCCCTGCCCGGTCTCTCCTCCCTCTACTCAGCCCTTCCTCTGCCTGCCACCTGTGGCATCTTCCTGAGGAGCAGCTGTGAGCTCTCACTGACTTGGTCAAAGAAATGTTTTCTGAGCATCTACTATGTGCCAGGTGCAGGGGGTAAGAATATTTTATATTGTCTCTGAGGTCCAGGTACTTATTTACCCTCTCACTAGAGGGAGATCCGCAGTTAAGCAGATTCTATCATCTCCTCCTCAAAAAACAGCAAGGCCTCCCCATTGCCTATGAAATAAACCCCTCCCTCTCCAGCATGGCCTTCATGGCTCTCCATGAATGGGCCCCAACTGACCTTTCCTGTCCACCTCCCACCCAGATCATCATATGAAGCTACTTACTCCCCTCCCAGTGCTGAAACCATCCTTCCCCCCCCACACACACACACACACCCACACCCCCGCGGCCCCAGTATGATCTCCAGTTGCTCATCTGCCTGGCTCTCTAAACAGATGGGAACAACTTGAGAGCAGATGCCTTATCATCATCCATCTGGGTCTTCCCCTGGCGCCTGGCACACGCTGGGCCCTTGGACGGAGTTTGTTGACTTGGGATGGAACAGGATCTTCAACGGGCCAGGTTTAGGGAGGGCGGCATGAACGCCTGCCTGACTTTCTTCAGATTCTATCAGCTTCCTAATCCCTTCTTAATTACGCCAGGGTTCTCCCTTCTGAGAAGATCCAGTTGCTTCCTATGGCTTCCCCAACCCTCCCACGCATCTCCCGGTACAGCCTCAGTGGGCCCGCGTACTTGCAGTCCTCGCTCTCCAGCAGCCCCCGGTACGTGTTGATCTCACACTCCAGCCGGGCCCGGACGTCCAGCAGCACCTGGTACTCCTGGTTCTGCCGCTCCAGGTCGCAGCGGATCTCGGCCAGCTGGGCCTCCACGTTGGTGATCAGGCACTGTATCTGGGCCAGCTGGGAGCTGTAGCGGGCCTCGGTCTCCGTCAGCATGTTCTCCAGGGAGTCCCTCTGAGGAAAGGAGAGGAAATAAGTATGAGGAACAGATCTATTTTCCACGGCCTGACTTGGGAAGAGCCAGAAAGAGCCAAGTCTCTCTTTGGGGTTGAGAATGACCCCTCTTTACCTAAGTCACTGTGGAAACTAAAGCCCAGAAAGGCCAAGTGACTTGTTCAAGGTTAAGCAGCTGGTAAGTGAGAGACCAGGGTTTGAACACAGATCCGTGTGATCCTAAATCCCTGTTCCTTCTCCAACCCTAGTCTGCCTTCAGGCTCCTTCCCTAAGGCATCATTGGGAACAGTGGTCTTTAACCCTGGCTTCATGTTAGAGTCACCCAGCCAGGCCCTACCTCCAGAAACTCTGATTTCATTCTTCTGGGGAGGAACCTGGGCATTTGGTTCTTTAAATCTTCGCAGGTGGGGAAGCCCGGGTTTGGAAGGGCAGGCTAAGCAGAGAACAAGCGTTCTCAAGGAGTCATTTTTGACCGCAGCCACCTAACTCATGTCAGATCCGGGACACCCGTTTTATCTCTGAGCTGGGTCTTGGGAGAAACCTCCCTCCAAGAAAGGTCAGCTGGACAAGCATCCCCGGTAGCTGCATCTGGGCCTCCTCCTCCTCCTCCTTCCAGATGCCTGCACCTACGCTCGGTGCCAGCTGGGAGCCAGAGCTGTGGAAGAGGTGCCCCCCGCAGGGGCGCTCACCAGGCTGTGCTGGGCCTGCAGCTCGATCTCCAGCGTGTTGACTGTTCGTCTCAGATCAATGATGTCCGACTGGTAGGTCTGAAGTTGCTCAGAGCTGGTGGCCACCTGCTGGTTAAGCTCCTCCATCTGCAAGGGGGGAGACAGGAGAGGCTGGGGGTGCCTTCGCGGGGACACTGGGGAGGCCGCCCACCGGCGAGAGGCCCACCTGCGTGTTGAACCACTCCTCCACGTCCCTGCGGTTGGCCTCCACCACCGTCTCGTACTGACACCGCATCTCTTCCAGCATCCTGTTCAGGTCCACGGGGGGCGCAGCGTCCACCTCAATGTTAAGGCGGTCCCCAAGCTGGCATCGGAGGGTGCCGACTTCCTGAAAAGGAGCAAGAGCCCCAGGCGCGTGTGAAGTTGTGGGATTCGGGGCTCACCCGGCCACCCTCCCCGCGTGTTCATCTGGGAAGCGGGGCAGCAAAAGTCTGGCTTCACTTGGTTCAAGGCCAAGTTAGAGCAGGCGCCTCCGCAGGCTTGGCTGCCAAGGAGAGAAAGTTGTCACTGAGGCTCCAGCGTGTGCGATAGCGCCTCATTAGTGGCTTCTGGTTCAGGCCCCAGTTCCCGATGAGTCAGTACCTTAGGGCACTTGGCAAATACGTGCGGTTTGTTACTTTACACTTAAGGAAACCCAGCCAGGAGTCAGAGACACTTGTTCTTTCAAGTGCCAAGTCAAGAGGTTGAGAGTCAACCCAGGGAAGGAGGGGAAAACATCAGAGCTCGGGTGGGCGCTTAGCATTCCCGCCAGGACCTGCAGGAGGGGAGGGAAAGCCGGAAAGGGCTGACCTGGGGCTCGTGGATTAAGTCTATTAGATGCAAACAGAAGAGAAGAAGGAAGACAAGGATGGGGACAGAAGGAAGGAAACCACGGCAGTTCAACTGCCCCTGAGAAGACATGGAGCACCCAGCAGTCCAGCCTGGCAGAGACGGGCAGGTGTGAGTTCCAGAACACAACCCCCGGGTTCCAGTGCACCAACCGGCCCCTGGAGCTTGGCTCTCAGGAGGAAAACAAACGCCGTGGAAAAGCACCTGGCAGTCACGCAAGTCCAGGGAGTGCAGAGAAGATGGCTAGCGTTTCTGAGCACCGACCCAGGGACAGGTGTTTCAAGCCCCAGACCTCACTGACTTCTCAAAGCAACCCTGTCTGATAGTGTTGCTCCTGTGTATAGATAAGGAGGCTCAGAAAGGTTAAAGGCACTGGGCAAAGTCATAGAAACGATACATGGCAGGCCTGGGAATTCCAACCCACGTCAGTCCGACCCGACACCCCACGTATTTCCCACGTTCTGCTTCTGCCTGACTTCCGGGCTCACCTCCTCATGGTTCTTCTTGAGGCAGAGCAGCTCCTCCTTCAGGGACTCCACCTGGGCCTCCAGGTTGGCCTTGCACAGGGTCAGCTCGTCCAGGATCCTGCGCAGACCGTTGGTGTCGGCCTCCACCAGCTGCCGCAGGGCCAGCTCCGTCTCGTACCTGCCCAAGGACAGGATCAACAGTGGGGGGTGGAGACAGGAATCAGGGGAGTCCTTGAACTGCTGGCACTTCTCTGACTCTCCATGAAGTGAATGGAAAGCTGCCCCCGAGCATGTGCGGGGAGAGAGGGCGCCCATCCCCCAGCCAAACTCACTTGGTCCTGAAGTCGTCGGCAGCCAGCTTGGCATTATCGATGTGCACCACCATCCTGGCGTTGTCTGCCTTGGTGCACAGAACCTGGAGGCCAAAGCACACAGAGGGGGTCAGTCCAGGATAAGAACCCAAGCGAGGAGAAGATGGTAGCTGGGGGGCTCAGCAGCCTAGCAGCCATCGCTACAGAAGCCCCTCCTCCCTGGAACTCTGGGGGGGAGGGCGTACTTTAGTGAACTGCTCGTCCTTAAAGACATGAGATTTATTTCTTAAGCACCTGGGTCTGCACAAACCCAAATACCCTATTCTGGGTACAATGAGCAATACGGAAGGAAAGACTCTCATTAAGTCTGAAGTCATTCATGGGACAGTTAGAATGGTCCTTCGTCAGCACTAACATTTACTGAAAACCCACCCCGTTTCCAGGGACTGTGCTCAGCACTTGATCTGCATCAACTCAGGGAATCCTCTTGGCAGCCCCATTAGGTAAGGACCATTATTATCCCCATTCTACAGACGGGGAAGCTGAGGCCCAGGGAAGGGAAGGGACCTCCCAAAGTCATGCAATGGAGACTATATCCCAGGCCCCTTTCCACGTTAAGGGCTCTGGCTGGATGCTCCAATTATGAGATCATTCTGTGCCCTCGGGAAGCCTCTTTTCCCTGAACATAGCTTGGTAAACGATGAGATTCCAATCTAGAATGCCTGCCGTTCCAGTTGCCTTCCCAGTGAGACTGTTCAGCGCCCGCCCTCACCTTCTGCTGCAGCTCCTCAATGGTCCTGAAATACGACTGGTAGTCAGGACACATGGTGGGCACTGGAGACTGGCAGGCCTCTTGGATCTTGCTCTCCAGGTTGGCGTTCTCCTGCTCCAGCTGCCGTACCTTCTCCAGGTAGTTGGCCAGCCGGTCATTTAGAAACTGCATGGTCTCCTTCTCGCTGCCATTGAAGGTCCCTTCACAGAGCCAGCTGCAGGTCCCCATGGTGCCGGAGATGCCAGTGGTGGGCCAGCAGCTGCTGGGTCGGCAGGAGCTGGAGAGGTAGGTCTTGGAGAGGCAGCCGGCCGGCCGGTAGGTGGTGGGCATGCAGACGGAAGGCACGCAAGGCATGGGTTGGCAGACATAGCCCAGGCACAGCTCGGGCCGGCAGTTCATGCCGCTGGAGCAGACAGAGGAGGCCCGGGGACAGCTCTTGATGGAGGCAGGTGAGCAGTTGGATGCCATGTGGGGGAGGCCCCTTCTCTCAGCTGCAGCTACCTGGATCGCCAACACCTACAGACCCCATCTCTGTGGGGCCTTTTATCCCCTTGGAGTGAGGGGGCTCGCCCTAGAAAGCGGTGTTGATGTGTACACTCAGCCTCAGAGGAAGCTGCTAATTAATTTGTAATTTGGTTTCCAATAAGCAGTTCCTTTCCTCATAAAAGAGACCAAGCTTGTCATTTGGCTACAGCCAGACTCCTGTCATTGATCACCAGGGGAGAGCTTCCGGACACATCTTCAAAGGATCGGCTCCATGCTGGGCCCTCATTACCAGGGCGGGGTCACCAGGAGACCTCTGCAGGAGACCACGGTGGCCTGGCCCTGTGTCCCCCGGGGCCTGGCCCACCGCGCCCCCGCCTGCTCCAGCCCTGAGAAAGGCACAGTGTATGGGCCGGCGGGCGCTCCTCTTAATGAGAGCGTTCCCTGTGGGAAGAGGCCTGGCCCTGAAGGAGGAAGTGTGTGGGTGACAGAAGCTGCGTCGTTACCGGCAGCGGTAGAAACCCAGGCAGGTCGGGAAGAGAACCTCTGAGGCTTCGGAGCACGGATCAGCTTCCTCCCCACGGGAAGAAATAATATCTGGGGCAAGAGAACAAACTCAATTCAGAAAGCCTTAAGAGCCAGGGACAGCCTTGCAGCTGGACACCGTTGAGAAGGATGAGGGAATGCCACTCGGGGAGAAAACCTTCAATGTCCTGGACACCTCCGTGAGGCGGATGCTCTATCTTGACCGGCTCTGGATCACCCTTTCATTGCTCACTGCTTCACGTACAGGGAGCAGTGAGCAATGCAAGTCAAGTTCGAGTCTTGTTTGCTGAGACGGAGGCTGGCCAGGCTGGCACTGGCCCTACTTTCCCTTTCTGCAATGGTGGACAGGGAGGGCTCCTGTCGGGGCCTCAGAGAGGGGAGGCAGGGGGCATCAGCTCCCTTGAGAAGTGACACTTTGCAGCCCAGGGACGAGCTGCGCCAGGACATGGGGACAGGTATCTCCAGTCTAGGAGCCTTGAATTCCTTAAGAAAGCAACAGGTGAGGCCCGTGGTTTCAGTCCTTGTCTGCAATGCCTGCCAGCTCAAACACGTCACGTTTAATGGGTATGTGTTATGTAGCCACATCCTATTCCTTCATCTTCTCAACATAATATTGGGGTATAAGCACTTGTCCTGTTTTTCACATATCTCTACAAGTATTGGTGGAGAGGCAGGGAAGAGAAAACCCCACCCAGCCCTATTCCCAGAATTCTTTGCTTAAGAAAAGTCAAGAGAGAGATTATAACCTTCTAACTTGCTGTGTGACCTTGGGAAAGTCACTTTACCTCTCTGGGCCTCAGTTTCCTCATGCAAATTGAAAAGGTTAGGTTAGCCCAGCCACGTAGCTCAGTGGTTGAGTGTCAACCTATGAACCAGAAGGTCACAGTTCTATTCCCAGTCGGGAAACTCAATTCCCAGTGTTGGGTGTGCAGGAGCAGCCGATCCATGATTCTCTCTCATCATGGATGTTTCTATCTCTCTCTCCCTCTCTCCCTTCCTCTCTGAAATCAATAAAAATCTATTTTTTTTTTAGAAGTACACCATGAGGATCAAACAGTACTAAGGTCGATGTCAGAGGCACCCTGAGCCCCCTGAACTCCCAGGGGCCTTGCCAGCAGGGCTCTCAGCCTGGCTGCTCCCTGGAATCACATGCAGACCTTTAACAAACCCCAACACCAGGCCTGTTCCAGACCCACGAAGTCAGGATTTCAGGATTTCAGACCAGGCATCCATGTGTTTCAAAGGCATCAGCCTTGGCTAAGGCCGAGGACCTCTGGCCAAGTGGAAACAGCTTTCCAATTGAAGAGCACAAGCTAATAAAGTAGATCGTAATGCCTTCTGCACAGGATCTGGTGTGCTCCATCTTGGAGGGAGTTAGGGTAGGTTTGGAAGAGGCTTGCACCACAAAGAATAAAGAGGAGCAGGAGGAGGGAAGAGGAGGAAGAGGGAGGAGGAGGAGGAGGAGAGTGTGGCTTCTGTGAAACAGTTAACCCCAACTGTGTGCTCAAGGGAGGGTGCCTGTACCGCTTGCTGACTGTGGATTCTCCCACTGACTTTGCTCCGAGTCAGAATTAGCTAATAAGCCATCTAGCTACTTACCCACTTTGGCCTGGTTTGCCCTGGCATTCATTGCTGCTTGGAAGGAAACCTCAGAAATGAAACCATGGGCAGGAAAAAGGTGGGTGCCCACATTCTGAGCAACCCAGGCATCCAGCTAGAATAGAGCCCACAGTAATCACTGGCCAGTTTTCAAATGCTCAGCGTAGCATTGGGGACCTTCCGGCACAGTCACTGTCATGTTCTCTTTCACTGATGATGACACTGAGGCCTACACCTGCTAAAGCTCCCCCAGGCAGTGGGCGGGGCCGGGATTTGAACTCAGGTTAGTCTGGCTTGTGTTTGGAGCCCACATTCATCATTCTAACGCCACAGCCCCCTGTAGCAGGCCTCCTCCTACCGCTGAATTAGGAAGGAAAAGAGATGGAGAGAGGGCTCCTTCCTGTCCCATCCCAAGGCCTCCCTCCGATGAGGCTTAATCCTGTCCCTGGCACCTAACACACTGCCTGGCCCAGGAAGGTGCACAGCCAGGGTTTGTTGAATGAACTGAATGATCCTGAGACCATCATCGTCTCTGGGTGACTGAGCCTCAGCTAAACCAGCCAAGGGGTTCCAAGAAGCCCAAAGCTGAGGGGGTGCAGAATGCCAGGAGTGAGGGGGCTGGGAGAAATGAAGCCCGAGACCCTCCTTTCCAGGGGATTGGAAAGGGGAGGATTCTAAAATCAAATCAGGGTGAACTACACTCGGCACCCTTAAGAGGTGTGTGTGGGAGGAGGAGGGGTCCTCAGCGTTACCTTAGTCAGCATTTTCCCCCATCTGTTTTCCACCTTGAGTGTCGCTATAACTCTCTTACCATCACTGAAGCTCCTCAGCATGTGCTCTTGGCATCTTATACAGAGCACATGGCCATCAGGGGCCAACCCGCCTTCCTTTCCATCTCAGAAAGCTTTGCCTTCATCCTTCTCCACTTCCCCTTGGCATTGATGGAACTTGGAGCCTGCCTGGTCTGTTGGGGGAGGACATTCTGGGCCCAAGTGAGCACCTTTGGGTCAAGAGGCTGGGAGTTCCCACTCTTCCTGCTGAAATGCTTTGGTACCCACGGTGGGCCTTATCAGACGTCAAGGGCACACAAGTACATGAAGAGCCTCTTAAGAACTAGAATCTCTGAATTGTGGGTGGCAGTCACGGTGGCTGGCTCACTCTCGGATCTGGTGCTTTGGATGGAGGGTGGGTTTTCAGGGGGGTTGCTAAATGGGGAGGCCTGTGTGAAAAGGCTGCCATGGAAGAGTGGGGTTGATGGAAGCACGCTCTAGAAGCACCCTGGTGTGGGACTTCATACGGCTGCTCTTAGGAGGACCACAGACATGAGCTAATGAAGTGTCCTGAAATGCTTCCCATTGTACTGGCCCCAGATTTATTCTCCTCCTCTGGGATCCCAGGGTGACCATGTATACTGAATAGCAGGGAGGGTCTGGTAACATCTGCCACCACACTGGACTCTTGGAGAAAGGTCTTCATCAGGGAAGCTGAACAATAAGCCCCACTGTAGACCTCTACCCACCCCAAAAAGGAGCACAGGGACCCTGTCATCCCCAGCATCATACTAGTACATGGTCAGGCATCCCCCATTCATCTTCCCAAGAGTCACCCCTCTTCATACAGCAGAGACACAAACCAACAATCCAGAATGGTGCTACTTAGGCATCGAGAGCCAGAGCAAATGCACTTTATTGTTCTGAATCCCTCTGTTGCATTTCAGGACCCACCGGAGCAGCACCCAGAAGGAAATGCTGACCCAAGAGGCAGCCCGAGAACAGAGACCCTGGAACCCATTGAAATGACGAGGAGTTGCGGCCTTCGGGAGCAGCCAGCCTTAGGGACAGGCTTTAAGAAGCTTTATGGCATGTATTTGCGGTGAGGCCTCTCAGGACCGGCCCTGGGCTCTGCATGAGAAGGGATTGGGACTTTAGGGTTAGGGCTAACTAGAGGCCAACTCCAAGCCCTGGAGACAGTGGCCTTGGCTTTCTGGGCCTAGGCATTCTCAGAACCGGCCTCCCGGGCAGGGCACACAAATGGGGCGGGGGCTGCAGGTCGTGCGGGCTGCGCCAGGACCACAGGAGGCCACGGGAAGACAGGGGAGGCATGACTTGGAGGCCGAGGGTTCGGGGGCACACGGGTTACAGGGCAGCCTAGGAGAAAGAAAAAGATCAGATTAATATGTTTTTCCAGTTGCTGTTTTCCATAACTCAGAGTAACTTAAAAATCACCTAGTCCTGCCCCATTGTTTTGCCAAAAGGGGAACAGAGGCCAGGGGAGAAAAGAGATTTGCCCGGGTCATGTGATGAATTTGTAACAAGACCAGAAGGAAACCCAGGGCTCCTGGCTGGGCTTTTCCCAGGCACATGCTGTCTCCCCAGAATGGTGTGGACTGCGTTCAGAAGATGAGAGCGCAGTGGTACTCACTTGCAGTCCTCACTCTCCAGCAGGCCCCGGTACGTGTTGATCTCACCCTCCAGCCGGGCCCGGACGTCCAGCAGCACCTGGTACTCCTGGTTCTGCCGCTCCAGGTCACCCCTGATCTCGGCCAGCTGGGACTCCACGTTGCCGATCAGGCACTGCATCTGGGCCAGCTGGGAGCTGTAGCGGGCCTCCGTCTCCGACAGGGTGGATTCCAGAGCATCTCTCTGTGAGGACCAGAGTTGTGTAGGGAGGAGGAAGGTTAAGGATCAGAGAAGGAGCAAGGAAGATGCACCTAATCCATCTGGGTCTCACGGAGACCTCAGAATCCAAGAACAGAAGCTCAGAGAATCACTTTGAGCCAGGATGAACCACAACCAGACATCTTCCTTAAGATGAGCCAATTAGCCCCTCTAGCCATCTTGGTCTAAAATGACCTAAAAATAGTATCTCTGGCCCTTGTCAGTTTGGCTCAGTGGATAGAGCTTCAGCCTGTGGACCAAAGGGTCCCGGGTTTGATTCCGGTCAAGAGCACGTACCTCGGTTGCAGGCTCCTCCCTGGCCTGAGCCCTTGTTGGGGCTCGTGCAGGAGGCAACCAATCAATGTGTTCCTCTCACATTGAAGTTTCTCTCTGTCTTTCCCTCTCTCTTCCACTCTCCCTAAAAATCAATGGGAAAGTATCCTCAGGTGAGGATTAACAAGACAAAAAACAAACAAAAAACCAAACCAAAAAGGTATCTCTGAGTAACTGATAATTACTCAGAAAGAATCTGCTTCCACACATACAGGAGCCGCTGCCTGGACATGTCAGTTGCCACAGCCTCCTCTTTTACCCCTGGGGCATCTGTGAATGGGGCTGGGCTCTCGTTCCCTCTTCTCTGCACAGGAAATCTCTGATGCTCA
Organism: Myotis nattereri; assembly: GCF_964212035.1. NCBI lineage: Eukaryota > Metazoa > Chordata > Mammalia > Chiroptera > Vespertilionidae > Myotis > Myotis nattereri. The sequence continues at coordinate 49,273,608 of NC_138091.1, forward strand.
AGAACTTGACCATTAGCCTATGTGGTCAGAGCATGGAAATTGGGGGAGCTCATGGGCAGCTAGGCTTGATCCCCAGCCGCCTCAGGACTCACCATGCTCTGCTGGGCCTGCAGCTCGATCTCCAGGGCGTTGACCGTGCGTCTCAGCTCGATGATCTCTGCCTGGAAGGTCTGCAGCTGCTCTGAGCTGGACACCACCTGCTGGTTCAGCTCCTCGGTCTGAAACATACACACATGGGACCTGGTCAGGATCACTGGGGACACAGCTTCTGAGGTCCACAGAGGCCAATGAGAATCGTGAGCTGAGAAGGACCTTCCAGATCACCCAGCCCAAACTATTCATTTTAGAGGACATGATCGCTTAGGCCACAGCCACCGGCCCAAGGTGCATGTGGAGGTCAAAACAGAGCTGGGACTCAAACTCAGGTTTCTCGATGGGGAGCCCCCAGGTCACTCCTGTGTGACCCATGGTGTATCTCTGTGGCAGACTGTTTCCAGGACGTACCTGGGTGTTGAACCAGTCTTCAGCATCCCGGCGGTTATTCTCCACCAAGGTCTCGTACTGGCACCTCATCTCATCCAGAACGCGATTCAGGTCCACAGGCGGGGCAGCGTCCACCTCGACGTTGAGCCGGTCACCAAGCTGGCAGCGCAGTGAGTTTACTTCCTATGGCATAGACCAAGGTCAGCACTAACTTTCCCACTGGCTTCCCCATTGTCCTCCCCACCACAGCTATCTGCTCCCCATGCTCACCTGCTCCCCATGCTCACCTACTCCCCATCCTCACCTACTCCCCTATGCTCACCTGCTCCCCATGCTCACCTACTCCCCATGGTCACCTACTCCCCATGGTCACCTACTCCCTCATGCCCACTGCTCCCCATGCTCACCTACTCCCATGCTCACCTACTCCCCATGCTCACCTGCTCCCCATGCTCACCTGTTCCCCATGCTTACCTACTCCCCATGCTCACCTTCTCCCCATGCTGACCTACTCCCCATGCTGACCTACTCCCATGCTGACCTACTCCCATGCTCACCTACTCCCCACGCTCACCTGCTCCCCATGCTCACCTACTCCCATGCTCACCTACTCCCCACGCTCACCTGCTCCCCATGCTCACCTACTGCCATGCTCACCTACTCCCCATGCTCACCTGCTCCCCATGCTCACCTACTCCCCTATGCTCACCTGCTCCCCATGCTCACTGCTCCCCATACTTACCTCCTCATGGTTCTTCTTCAGGCAGAGCAGCTCCTCCTTCAGGGACTCCACCTGGGCCTCCAGGTCGGCCTTGCACAGGGTCAGATCATCCAGGATCCTGCGCAGCCCATTCATGTCTGACTCCACCAGCTGCCTCATGGACACCTCCATCTCATACCTGGCAGGCACGTAACAGGGCACCTGAAGCTGCATTTCTGTTTTATATCCAAGTCACATCTCACCCCAGACTGGCCTGGTGCTGTGTGTCCACCTTAATGCCTCAGTGACTTAGTGCAGCCAAAACCCGGAGTCTGGGTGTCACCAATGTCCAGTATTACCAGCCCCAACCAAGGGGAAGGCAGGGCACTCACTTGGTCCTGAAATCATCTGCGGCCAGCTTGGCATTGTCGATCTGCACCACCAACTGGGCATTCTCTGCCTTGGTACACAGGGTCTAGAGGAGGGCAAGAAGTGGGGGGAAAGTTACTTCAGTAAAAGAAAGGACATTCTGCTGGCCGGAGCACCCCAAAGCTGGCATGAGCTGCCATTGGAGAAAGGGCAGCACCCATCCCTGGACTCCTGGCAGCTGAGGCTCCACGAGGCTTATGGGCATGCTGCACGGATCAGGGCAGGAAACCGCTAGGGCCCGTGCCCATGCAGTACATCTGCGACCTGTAGCCTGGAACAGAGAGGGGGAGGCGTGGCAATGCTGCAGGAAGACCGGGCATGATGGCTTCCTCTTCTCTTTCTATCGCCCAGACTACAGGGCTCTCCGGGAAGGTTATTACCAACAGCACACTCTGTGATTCCTTGGTCATAAATGACCCTTCTCAGAAGCCAGCTGATGTTCAGGGAATGTGGGCTGGGCGAGAAGGAAACTTCTGACAGGCTTTTCCTTTCCTGAATCAGTTATAAGAAACCTGCCCTGAACCAACACATCAAATTCAATCCCCTTACCTTGGAGGAGGAAGAGGAGGAGGAGGAGGAGGAGGAGGAGGAGGAGGAGGAGGAGGAGGAGAAGGAAGAGGAGGAGGAGGAGGAGGAGGAGAAGGAGGAGGAGGAGGAGGAGGAGGAGGAGGAGGAGGAAGAGGAGGAGGAGGAGGAGGAGGAGGAAGAGGTGAGTTGGGCTATAGTATCAAAGGTCATACAATCAATTAGTCCATAGAGTCATGTTCAAGCTCTGGCTCCACTAACTGCCAGTGGGACCACTTAGAATAAGTCACTTAACCAGCCTGAGCCTCAGCGTTCTCATCTGTTAAATGGGCTGGTGATATCTCCCTCGTAAGATTACTGGGAGGAGCAAGTGAGACCACAGTGTGAACAGGCCCTGTGACCTCTGAAGTGCCCCCGGGGAACTGGGCCACCAGCACAGATGTTCTGGCTTCCAGTCCAGTGCTGGTGGCACCAGCCTCCTGAGCTGCCAGTGCCACCCGAAACCCCTCACCTTCTTCTGGAGCTCCTCAATGGTCCGGAAGTGGGACTGGTAGTCGGGGCACAGATAGGGCACCTGCTGCTCGCACCACTCGCGGATGCGGCTCTCCAGGCTGGCGTTCTCCTGCTCCAGCTGCCGCACCTTCTCCAGGTAGCTGGCCAGGCGGTCGTTCAGGAACTGCATGGTCTCCTTCTCGCTGCCTGTCAGGATGCCTTCCCCGAACCAGCCCGCGCCCACGCTGTAGCTGGTGGCAAAGCCTCCGGAGGGGAGGCAGAGAGCAGGGAGGCAGCTGGCAGCCCTGCAGCTGCTCCTGCCCAGCCCAACCGAGCAGGTGGAGAAACTCCGGGCCCCACGGGAGAGGCTGGGGAGCTTGCAGGAGCTGCTGGAGTAGACGGTGGACACGCGGGGCGAGCCCCCGTGGGCCCCTCCCAGGCCCTTGAGGGACCCCGAGGAGAAGCTGGCCTTGAGGCATTTGGAAGCCATGGCCTCCGCACCGGGGCACAAGCGACAGAGCTGCAAGGCTGGGCACCCCCGATGCACAGGCGCAGCTCCTCGCCCCGGGTTTATATCTCGGCCCCCGTGGGCGTTGGCCTTTACAAAGTGTCTTCTCCTCGTAAAGTTAATACCACTTTCTATCAGAACCCCTCATTAACCTGCTCTTTAGCTTCCTGTGAACATTCCTCGGCCTCGTAAACAAGGAGCCCGTTGGACACGTGGAGACTCACCACCGCCCCATGCTGCTGGCAAGACCCAGGCTCTGTCAGTTCTTCAAAGGGGCCTGTCATCAGAGCCCAGGCCTCAGCCTCCTCGTTCAGAGGTGTGGGAGTCGGTCTTGACTTTCTCCAGCATTGTCTTCTTTTATGAGCCAACGGAGTCAAAGAGGCCTCTGGGCTGGCTCCTGGGCGTCGGAAGGGCAAGTCTGGTTGTTGCCGGAAAGCCGGGCCTCAAGCCCAAGGAGATACAGAAGGCTCTAGAACAGCTCAGGAAATATGTCTACGGTAACCAACTATTGCTGTTGCCCCAGGATTGTTCTGGGTTTAGTGCTGAAAGTCTCCGATCCCTGGGAACCCCTCAGTCCTGGGCAAAAGGGTTCGGTTGGTCACCCTGGACGCAGCAGAGCCTCGATGAACACATCCCTACTCCCTCCCTTGCCAGGAAGTCCGTTCTGGCTCTGCAGCCTCAGCTCCAGCCAAAATGGCTAGAGCTCGGCTAACTGGGCGCCTGCTCCACGTAAGGAAGGTGTCGTCCAGGCCCTGGTTGAAAATGGAGAAGCCTTCCCTTCTGGTTGCTGAGCCAGGTGGAGTGGTCTTGCTCACAGGCTCCTCAGAAGGCTCAAAGCGCCTGGCCTTCGGAATTCCATCTCTGCAACAGGAGTTGTCTGGACGGATGCCCAGAAAGCTGGACAAGGGTGGAATATTTGCCCAGAAAATCCATCTGCCAAGCAAGGGGGACCTGGAAGAGGGCCTGAGAGCTGAGCAAGAGGGCAGGTGTGGCTGGGGAGGGGCCTCGTCAGGGAGGCCGATGGGACTTGCCTGTTGTTCTGCCCTGCGATCTGGGTCCTAATTACTCTTCTCGGGATCCCATGAGGAGAACGACGGTGGGCTGAGCACCAGCAGCCTTCCCGGCAGGGCTCGCGGTGCTTTCCCGTGCGGGGTCTCACCGAGTCCTCATGGTGCCCTGTGAGCCGAGCTTGTTATCCCCCCTCAATGCTGAGGAAACCAAGACCCAAGGACAATGAAAGCGTGCTAGGGGCACCCGCTAGTGACAGGCAGAACCAAGATGCCAACCTGAGTCTGGCCTGGCCTTCTCCGCCGCACCACCAGCCTCCACCGCAGCTCCAAAATCCTGTGGCCGGGCTCTGTGGAGAAAGGAAAGGACAGAATAGGGTGGACTCCACAAGAGGATGGCCAACAGCCGCTGGTGTCCCAGGAGATGCAGCTCAGCATCGTGGTTACCTGTGAACTCTGGGGATTCGAATCCCAGCCCTGCCATGTGCCAGCTGTTTCCTCTCTCTCTATTTCCTCCTCTGTTAACCGGGAGGAAGATAGTCCCTGCTTCCTAGGGCTGCTCTGAGGATAACATACGTGTGAAGCTTCTAGAACAGCACCTGCTCATGGTTCATGCACAGTAAGGGCAGCCGCTGATTGCTGATCCCCACACTTGTGGAGTCTTGTTGAAGTCACACCTCAATACCACACAGCTGTCACTAGGGAGTGCGGACAGTCTCTGAGCACACAGGCCACCATCCCACGGGCCAGGTGCATGTGCTTGGGGCCCTTAGATACAGAGCTTCCATGAGTCACCATGCCCTTCCCACCCCTGGGGGCCTGGTGTGACCGGCACCCACCCAGCACCAGCCCAGGCCGCCATTGGCTGCCTCAGCCTCTCCCTCCCTGGAAATCCATGCCCCAGTGCAAGGACACACCTGAGCTGAGAACCTGGCTGCACCTCCTTGGGTGTTTGTGCTTCCCACCCAGGTGAGTACAGGGCTCCACCCAAGCCCTGCTAAGCTGCAGCCTCCTGGAGACACCCAGGAGCCCAGAGAAGCTACAGCCATGGAGGCCAGCAAGCCACATGCTGTTTATACAGCCTGAGGGTCACATGGGTTCCCAGGCAGGGCTCCACACCTGTGCTACCTGGAAGGAGTTTCTCTCTCCCACATAGTCCTCGTAATAACAAGCCAGTGGGATCGGCCATCATTCATTGAGCACTGAGCACCTGCCGGGCTCTGTGCTGGAGCTCTCTCCAGGCATTTTCTCATTCACTCCTCACAACAACCCCATGAGATTGGCATCGCCAATATCCCCATTTAATAGGTGGATAAACTGAGGCTGGGAATGTTTCAGGAGCCTGCCCCCTGCTCCTGCCCTGCTGTACTCTACCAGCTCCAAACACTCATGGCAGTGACTAGTGGTTGACCTGTTGGCCCTCCATTCGATGATATCCTCAAATTGTCTTGTGTTTCAGCCCTATCTTCTCAGGGAGACTGTACATTCTTGGGGGCAAGGAGTGACCTGGTACTTGTTTTGAGATCTCTATAGTGTCAAGCACAGTGCTGGGCTTCTAGGTGTCTCAATATACATGAATGAATGAATGAATGAATGAATGAATGAATGAATGAATGCTTTGCCCATGGTGAATTGTGCTAAGTAAGGAAGCAAAGAAAGGATTTTGAGAGGAAGGAAGCATAGAAAAGGAGGGAAGGAAGAAGGAAGGAGAGAAAAAGTGGGTTGAGAACTGAGAGAGAAAGATACAGTACTTCCAAAGTCAGTCTTACCATCCTCACTCTTACAGATGAGGAGACCGAGAGAGACTTAGCGATAAAATATTAGGCATCTCTGTGGAGGTGAGCAGCCCTGCTCAGACTAACCAGTCCCTTTGGCAGAGAACAGTGTTCTCCGGGCCAAAGCCATTCTGCCCAAAGGGAGACAGGACCGTAAGCCAGTTCACTGCCGTGTCCATGTCCAGTTCACAGTAGGAAAGTTGAGTTCTGGTGTGCGCACAGCTTAGTGATTTAAACTGGAACTCAGTTGAAGGTGTATGTGAGAGTGAGAGTAGGAATGGGTTCCTTAACCATCACAGACTCTAAACAAGTTAATAAAGAGCTAGACAAGGCTACCTAAATAAAGTGCCCATGACACCCAGGGCTGTCTGAGTGCATGGCACGAGGCTGTGAATTCCCTCTGCAAACTGTAGAGAGTGCATGAAAGGAGACACACGGCACGCTGGGAGGAGTTGACAGTGTGATTGTCAGGTCACAAGCCTGTGTGGTCTGTCTGCTCCGACACAGTAGCCAGGCAGCTTGAGCTGTAGATGGAACAGAAGGCCCAGTCCAATCCCTGGCTGTTCCCATGTACCAGCAAACAGGGGTGGCATGCTCTGTGTGCCCCCTGCCCACCGTTCATCTCCTGAGCCTCAGGCATGAGCCAGGAAGCACAGCCCGCAGGCCCCAGAGCAGGAGTTCGAAGCCCAGAGAGCGCAGGGCAGGAGGAGAGTGGGACTGCATGGAAGGACCCTCCTGACCAAGGCCGAGCAAGTCCTCTGAGGCCAAGGCCTGAGGGTTCACTGTCCAGCTCCAAGGGTACTGCTGACCAACAGTGCAGATCCCACCAGCGACCTGCCGTGTAACCAAGCAAAGACTCCGGGCCCACCTCGGGGGCCAGGGGTTTCCACTCTCCATACTCAGCTCAGGGGCCCTTCATTTAACACTAATGCTCATAGCTACCACTTCCTGGGGGCTGCACACACTGAGCCTCCTGCAGCCCCATTTCATAGATGAACCAGCCAACACTAGAGAGGTCACAGGACATGACTGGGCGCCCACTGCCAAACACAGAGCCACGCTCAGTGCAGATGCTCCAACCTGCCCATGCACCTCTTCCCTAAGATCCGAGAGGTGTTTGCTGCACCCCTGGTTGAGCAGCAAATTCCTGGTGACATCCCATGTCTTCCCCATGGAGGTCTTGGGCTCCAGTAAGAGCTCAGAGGCAGAAAAGAAGAGAAAGAAAAAGACACACAGAGAGAGGTGAGAGCCTGACCTGTGTGCTGGGAAGAGTACCAGAGCTAGAGTCTGAATAGCTAAGCCATGGCCTGTCCCTCTCACCACTGTGTGTCCTGGGACAAGTCACTGCTCTCTCTGGGCCCGTGTTCTTAACTCAAGAATGAGGCCAGAGACAAAGCAGGCATGAGGGCCTCTGACTTCTCACAGGCCATGCTCCTCAGCTCAGAGGGGAGCAGGTCCTGGCATGGTTAGGCTCGATGCTCAGATGGGCACGGCTCAACCAGCAGAATCCAGGGCACTTTGAGCTCTGCCCCATTGTGAAGTTCGCCCCCCGCCCCGCCACACACACACACACACACACACACACACACACACACACACAGAGACACACACAGAGACACACACACAGACACACACACAGACACACACAGAGACACACACAGGCACACACACAGACACACACACAGACACACACACAGACACACACAGAGAGACACACACACACAGACACACACAGACACACACACACACACGTCACTGTCCCCATCACCTTTCACTCCGGCTCTGTAGCCAGTGTTGTGGACATGAGTTCACCCCCCACCTTCATACCCCAAGTCACTCCAACTCCGCTCCCAGGGGTGGTTGGCCCAGCCTGGCAGCCTGGAATTTGCCTCTCTCTGGTTGGTCCTGGAACCCCCTCTCCTAAACTGTCCCCGTGCCAGGTTTGAGGGTGGGTGAGCAGGGGAAAGGGCACCAGGCAAGGGAGAAGCTAACAGGAAGGGAGAGAGAACCCCCAGATCCAGGCAGGAGTACTGAGGAGGACTGGCCGGGGAGCCTTTGCCTCTTCTGAGGTCTCCCCAGGTGGGTACCCACAGGCAGGGCCAACAAGCCTGGGGGTTGTGGCCATGCCCATCCTGATTGGGTCGGTGCCTGGGCTCGTGGACCAGGGCCTGAGGTATCCCTGTTATTCGATATGTTTAATCACCCCGTCACTTCCTATCACCCAGCACCAGCGAAGACAGACCTGACACCAAATCCCACACCTTCAGTGCAACCCCTGACCAAACACCCCCAGAACTAACCACGTCAGAGTAGACAGAGCCGCGTTTGCTATGCCAAGAGAACACACTTTATTGGGTACATTTCCAGGGAAACCTAGTTTTGCATGCATGAAAGCAGTGAAATGGAGAAGCACAATATAAGAAGTATTTCGGTAGAAAAAGCCTGCTGAGCGGGGAGCCCCTGTAGGGAAGGGGGGTTGTTGAGAGCCGGGAGCCACAGGGGTGGCCTCCCTCCTGTGGGCCAGGGCCCGCCCTCTGGGCTGGGTGGCTGGGCACAGCGGGCAGGCCTGCTTGTGCTCCTGGAGGAAATGACTCTCCCATCTCGGATCTCCTCGGCGATGGTGCGAATCTAGGTGCTGCCCTAGGGAGCCGGGGCACAGGACATGCCCGAGACGTAGGGAACTCTACCGGCAGGCTTGCATTCCGTGGCACAAGGGTGGGGAGGGAGCCTGGGGAGATGAAATCATATCAGGTCAGGCATGGGGACTTGGCACCGACGCCGTATTAAACAGATTTAGGGGATCAAGTGAAACACGTGGGTGACAACAATGAACGGCCTCAGACAGTGCCGAGCGAGGGCTGCAGGGATGAAGACTAGAGACTCCCAGCCAAAACAGAGCTTGGACTGGCTTGTCCCCCCATGGATGACCCAAGTCGGGGGCCAGAAGGAATCTCTCTCTCTCTCTGACCCCCCCGCCCTTCATCTGTGCACTAGCCACCCCAGGGCTGATGCTGCCAGCCAGGCCCTGGGGGTGGGTCTAGGTGCACCTTCCCCTCCCCCCCAGAACCCTGGCCACTCACTTGCAGTCCTCTCCCTCCAGCAGGCAGCGGTAGGTGGCGATCTCCGACTCCAGCCGGGCCTTGACGTCCAGGAGGAGCTGGTACTCCTGGTTCTGCCGCTCCAGGTCACAGCGGATCTCGGCCAACTGGGCCTCCACGTTGCCGATCAGGCACTGCATCTGGGCCAGCTGCGAGCTGTAGCGGGCCTCGGTCTCCTCCAGGGTGCATTCCAGGGAGTTCCGCTGCAGCGGCAAAGAGGAGAGCTGCCAATGGGAGGGATCCCACCCAGACACCCACGGCCCTGGGACTCTGCGTGCCACTGTGATCATGCCCCCGGTCGTCTAAGAGCCTGCCTGCCACGAGGGATGGACAGCCACTCAGCAGGGGCCACTCACCATGCTGTGCTGGGCCTGCAGCTCGATCTCCAGGGCGTTGACCGTGCGTCTCAGCTCGATGATCTCCGTCTGGCAGCACTGAAGCTGCTCTGAGCTGGACACCACCTGCTGGTTCAGCTCCTCGGTCTGGGAAACGAGAGGGCCCAGTGCGGTCAGACCAAGGGAAGCCACTGTCAAGGGTAACCCCAGCCCAGGAGCTGGTGATCCTGGGCTGCCCCAGACCCACCTGCGTGTTGAACCAGGCCTCCACGTCTCTGCGGTTATTCTCCACCAGGGCCTCATACTGGCATCTCATGTCATCCAGGATCTTGTTGAGATCCACTGGGGGGGCGGCGTCCACCTCCACATTCAGTCGGTCCCCGAGTTGGCAACGGAGTGTGTTGACTTCCTGCAGAGAGCCGACAAGATGCCATAAGGTGATGAAAAGGATGCTGGATGCAGGGGTTGGGGTTCAGCTGAGCTGCATTCCAACCTCCCCCCCCATCGGTGGCCAGCTGTGTGACATGAAACAGGATACTGAACCTCTCTGAGCCTCCGTCTCCTCATGGACTTGGAGCGACCTCCTCAGAGGGCTTGGGAGAGTAGGGTGAGATGGTGCAAGTACCAGCAAGTAGGATTGTTAGCAGGCATGACAGCTCAAATGGAGCTTTAGTGTCATGGGCAGGAGTGTGGGATCTGGGTGACCTTAGGCAAGTGACTTAACCTCTTTGTGCCTCAGCGTTCTCATCTGTAGAATGGAGCTTATAATAGCATATCCCTCCTGGGATTGTGGTGAGGATGAAATGAAATGCAAAGTTCCTGGCACACAGTGAGCCATGAACAAGTGCCAGCTGGAGTTCCTGGGGAAGTGGTTGCCACAATTGTTATACCCGGGACTCCCCGCTGGGCGGGAAACATGGGGAGCTCTCGTGGTACCAGCCTCACCTCCTCGTGGTTCTTCTTGAGGCAGAGCAGCTCCTCCTTCAGGGACTCCACCTGGGCCTCCAGGTCGGCCTTGCACAGGGTCAGCTCGTCCAGGATCCTGCGCAGCCCATTCATGTCCGACTCCACCAGCTGCCGCAGGCCCAGCTCCGTCTCGTACCTGCACACACAGAGCCCTGCCAAGTCTGCGGCAGAGGAGCCAGGCACAGGGAGGGCCCCTGCCTGCTGTCTGGCTGCAGTGGCTGAGTTGGGGCCAGCAGCATAGAGTCCTTTCCCCTGACCCAGCAGGGATCCGGAGCCAAAGCTGCATTTTCCTCGTACAGTCTCATCTGGCCTCGCCCCCACCTCACCGGCTCCCCAGGGCAGGGGAGCAGCACAGAAACCCCAGGACCGGGCCCACTTACTTGGTGCGGAAATCGTCAGCAGCCAGCTTGGCGTTGTCAATTTGCAGGAGCAGCCTGGTGTTCTCGGCCTTGGTCAGCAGGATCTGGGGAACAAGGGGCACCCCGTGAGCTGGAGAAGGCCCAGCAGGGTGGGTAGCTCGGCTCCCAGAGGCCAGGCCTCTAAGTGCCACCAGCACCTTCATCATCTCCAGCCCTGAGCCCTGAGCCCTGAGCCCAGGTATGAAGGGAGCGTCAGTCCTAGGAGGGATGTCAGTGGCCGTCAGTCCTGGCATTGGCAGACCCCAGGGTGGCACAGTGGGAAACACCAGGGGGAGTGGAGAGAGCCAGGCGGAGCTGGAGTCAGCCTCTGCACCCAGCACTGGCAGGCTGTGTGATCTTGGTCAAGGTGCTGACCGGGCACTCCATCTGTTCAACTTCAACTTCCACATCTGTTCAATGGAAGCCCATGTCTCCCAGATGAGGAATCAATAAGCCACAGAGAGGAACATGCCAGGCACAGTGCCTGCGCCCAGTAGGGGCTTGGTACATGGTGTTGCCCTTCCTATCGCTGAGACAGCGAGGGAGGGGAGGAATGGCTGGCCACAGGTTACAAGCAATGGAGAGATCTGGGCCCCCCAGGAAACCAAGACCCCAAAGAGAAAAGCTGGCCTTGATGGGAGGCTTCCCTTAGAGCTACAGTCCCACCTGTAGCCCCTTGGTATGAGACAGACCCCCTCCAGGGGCGGGGCTGCTGGGCTGGAGAGGGGCCAGGCCCCCGTTACCTTCTGCTGCAGATCCTCAATGGTCTTGAAGTAGGACTGGTAGTCGGGGCAGATGTACGGGATCTGACACTCGCACCACTCTCGGATCTTGGTCTCCAGCTCCGCGTTCTCCCGCTCCAGCTGCCGCACCTTCTCCAGGTAGTTGGCCAGGCGGTCGTTCAGGAACTGCATGGTCTCCTTCTCGCTGCCATTGAAGGCGCCCTCGCAGAGCCAGACCCCGCTCCCAGCAAAGCCAGAGGGGTAGCACCCGGAGGACAGGCAGGAGCTGGGCAAGCAGCTTCCCAGGCTCGAGAGGCCCAGCCGGCCGGAGGAGGCCGAGCCCGCAGCACCCCTGCAGGAGCCCATGGAGCGGACGGGGGACACCCGAGAGAGCCCGCCCGCTGGGCCACAGAGGACCTTGATGGACCCAGAAGAGATCGGGGAGCAGGTCTGGGTGGCCATGATGCTAGCAGAGGACGGTGGAACTGAGCAGGAAGCTGGGGTTCTGGGTTCTCCCGGCCTCTCTGGGGCGGTTATATACCCTCTTTGTAGGGTGTTGGCGTGTTACTCTTGGGAAAGCCTAGTCCTAGTCCAGAAAGCTGATCGCATTAGAACGTGACTTTTTGCTACCCATCCAGCATTCCCTGCCTTGTAAAAAATAAAATAAAATTGTTCAATTTGGTTGGCTAAGTCCGGACTCTCGGCTGTTGTCACTTCGGAGCAGAATATGAATTTTATTGCCTCTTCAAAGACTTTGCACCAGATCCCATAAATCGGGAGTGGCCTCACGGATGGCATTTGGTCCCTGCCCTGTCTGCGTGCCTTCCCCTGAGGAGCCTAGTCTGTCCATCTGTCACCATCACCCACGACCCCACACCTCCTCACCCCGGACCTGGGCCTGGGCCACCGGGATGGTGGAAAAGGAGCAAAGAGAACTAAAATTCATGGAGCATCTATTATGGGCCTGGCTAGAATCACTCCATTTCCACCTCACCACAGGCCTGGGAAGTGGCTGGTAGTGTCTCCATTTCGCCAATGTGGAAACTGAGGCTCAGAATGGTTAGAAAACAAATAAATAAAAAGCCGCTCAAGGTAAATGGGCTGTGAGGAAAGAGCCGGGATCTGAAACCAAGGCTCTCAGACCCCAATTCCCATGCCCTCGTCCCCCACACAACCAAGGTCAAGTGCCACCACCCGGAATTTAGGGGCAGGAGACCCAGGTTCAAATCCTGGCTCTGCTGATCATCTGCTGAGCACGTCACCCCCTCTCTGGCCTCCTCAGTGCCTTCATCGTGACAGGAGCGATCGCCAGCCTGGCCTGAATCAAAAGTCAGAAGTCAACGTGTTTTGAAAACCATCGGGTGCCGTGGAGATGTTGGTGAAGCTAAGAGAACTGTCTTTGGTGGTCTTTGATGGCTGTGGCCAGCAAAGGATCATGGGAGTGAGCCTGCAAATGGGGCTGCTTTGGGGGGGTAGTTCCCTTTGTGGCCTCCAGTTCTCTACACCTAGGAGGGTAGACTCAAGACCCCAAGATGGCCGGCTCTGACCCCCCCGCCCTACTCCTCCCACCCCAGTCCCTGAACTGGGTACAGAGATGGTCGATGCAGACTCTCTGGACAGGGAAGGAGTAAGAGGAACGAAGTGCCACCAGGCAGGTAAGCGAGCCGGGGGGAGAGCCTGGGGATTAGGGAGCAAAGGTAAATGTGGTCCCTGCCTCCCCACGCGGGCTTTCCCACGCAGGCCTGCTGCGCAAGGCTGGCATTTATGGGCGCATTTATGTGCTTCTGGGGTTGTAATTTACCAGCCTCTTAAAACGCTTTATAAGCTTCTCTCTGGCATTACTCAGGAGGGCTGGCTGTGGTGCCCAGCACCTCGCCCAGTGCAGTGGGCCTCCTGTCGAGGTGCCCCATTTTGCACCTGGGGGGCTCCTTCCGGGACTGAGAGCGGGCAGCCGGCCTTCAGAGCCCTGGCTGCCTCAGCCACAGTTCCTCCCAGCTGCCCATCTTCCCTGCTCTGCCCGCAGGGCCGAGGACGGGGCGTCTCGGGCTTTCTCAACCTCAGCGCTGCTGACATCTGGGACTCCAGAGTTCTCTGTCGTGGGGGCTCCCTGTGCATTGTGAAATGTTAGCAGCATCCCTGGCATCTACGGACATGTCCCTCCCCTAGCTGTGACAACCAAACATGTCACTAGACGTCGCCAATATCCCTTCGGGAGGCAAAACCGCCTTCAGCTGAGACCCACTGGACCATCGGGACAGGGACTGGGCTCTGTCCAGACTCCTATAAGCACCGCCTTTGTTTCCTAGGACGACTGGTGCAGAGTCCGGTGGGCACTGTGGGGCCTCTCAGGCAAGTCCTCAATACATCCGTGCCTCGATTTACCTCATTTGTGACCCGGGGCTCGTCCTGCGGGCAGCCCTTCCCGAGCCCCCAGCATGGCTCTTCTCTGTTGGGGTCTCTGGGTGACGCTGCTGCTCTCATTTCTTGTGAAATCCAGACCTGACGCTGATTCCAGGTCTCTCTCGGGGCAACTGAGTAAGCGGGGGGTCTGCCACCCTGGCCGTCCCCACTCTCAGCCGCGCAGGAGGGCCGTGGCGGGCCAGCAGAGGCACGCACCCCTCCCGGAGCAGGTGGCCAGCTGGCCAGAGAAGGTCTCTCAGCCGCCCTCAGGCCCCTGCCTTTCTCCATGTTGCAGACTTCAAGGCCACCTCTCAGAGGCAAGTGCAGAGGGAGCTTCATGGGAAGAATTCCTCTGTTCCCTGCATCCAGAATCCCAGACCATCGTGGGAAGGCGGAGGCCCTCATGGAACAGATGCTCTACCTGTATCGGAGGAGAGAGCCCGGACTCACAGAGCCGCTCACCCCCCAGGACCGCACCAGGGACCGCCCACCGTCCCTCTCCTGGCCAGCCAGCCCTGGAGGACACCCGCCTGTCCACTGTTTAGTAAACCAGGGCTGCCCATGCATCGGGTTTTATATCCAAATCCGGTCCTGGACTCAGCAAGACCTCAGGCCAAGCTACTCAACCCAGCTGAGCCTCCACTTTCCCAAGAGGTGAATGGAGATCACAAAACCACAGGATTGTGGGAATTTATTGACATGTGCTTGATAAACAGGAATTCATTTCACAGATTTAAGAGATCAAAACTGTTCTTAGAGCCCCTGCCGTCTGAGCCCCAAATACTGTTTCCAGTACACAAACCGCTCCCCCTGGTTTCATGGGACACTGACTCGGAGGCCTGACCCAGCTGTGCCAGGAAACACAGCTGCTCAAAGAGGTGGTGGCTGGGGCTGTGTCCAGGGCTAAAGGGACCCCATCAGCCAGGACTCTCTGTCTGGCCTCTGACCTTTACTCTAGAAGCTCCCAAAAGCCACCCCTCCCACCCCCATCTCCACCCCACCCCCGCCTTGCAGGTGCAGTGCTGGTTTTAGGGCTACAAAGCTGACAGGCGTGTTCTCTGCCCACATGGCCCCAGCTTCAGGGGCAGGGGAGAGAGGAGATGCTGCCACAGGAACAGAAAACAGCCTGGCTTTTCCCAAGCCCATCGGGGAAGGCCACCAACTTCAAAGTCAGCCACGGAGCTCGTGGCTCCTTCTTTGGTAAAAAGAAGTCTCCATTCATAAGTGAGTTTACATCCGGAAGCCGGGGCTCTCCGTGAGCAAAGAGCCAAGAAGTCAAGCCTGAGTCTCCTTCTGCCCAGCCCTGAGAAGTCCCTTCAGTGCAGATGGCAGCGGGCACAGCCCGGCACGGTGTGCCCCGGAGGAAATGGGTTCTCTGAGCAGGGTCCCCTTTCCCTGCTGCTCTGGGCTGTGGTCAGAGCGTGCCAGCCACCACCACACCAGAGTGCCCCACAGCCATCGGAGGAAGCAGACCGTGGGCCATGGAGCAGCCACGTCCCCTGCCACTGGGCACCAAGGGGACCAAGATCGTTCAGGAAGCCCATGGCTGCCTCTCAATGTCCTGCTGCCTTAGGCTTCATCCTCCTGGTTGTCACCTGCTGCCTGCTCCACCTTTGACGTCCACACACACAGATCCTGCAGAATTTCCCACCGTAACAGGCATCTAAGGAATGCTGGCCCCGTGTCTTAACCCCTTTATTTTTAATTTTTCTTAATGAAAGAGGGAGAGAGAGAGAGAGAGAGAGAGAGAGAGAGAGATGTTGACTGGTTGTTCTACTCATTCATGCATCCATTGGTTGATTGTATGTGCCCTGATTCGGGACAGAACCCGTGACCTAGGCATATCGGGAGGATGTGCCAACCAACCAAGCTCTCCGGTCAGGGCCCATGTCTTAACCTCTTTAGACGCTACCCAGCAGTCACCCAGAAATGGGGAGACCCACACCAATCTCATTTCCACACACACACACACACACACACACACACACTGCTTCTTCCTTTTAACCAAGAATGTGTCCAAGTGACAAAGCACCTGTGATTCCGGCCCCTCCCAGGAAAGCAGGGTTACTCTCTATTCTGTGCCAAATAACCACATCGAAAGCTTGGGCCAAAGCTACTGCCAGCTGTCAGGTCTAGTGCAGGCATGCCGTGGCAGGCACACAAAGGTGAAGGGAGCGTTATGGGAGGAGAAAATCTTCAATGAAGACATTTTAAGCCGCCCATTTAATTTGTCCAGGGAACTGGAGGAAGGTCTCGCTTACTCAGTTTCGACGGCGGAAGACTCGGGGATGTTCACAGACCGGCCAAGGATAGGGTCGCCGGATTTCGCCAATGAGCATGCAGGCGATGTTTGGGACATACTTATACTGAAAAGTGTCCACCTGTCATTCCGATGTCACTGGGCGCCTGCACTTTATCTGGCGGTCCTCGGTAAGAAAGCATCGCCGGCTGAGCACCTGGGCCAAACACGACACAGCTATTTCTTCCCTCCACCCCCTGTGGCCTGTCCCGTGACTGGCTGTGGTCTTGGGGACCGGTGTATCTGACTTCCTTTGGAAAATCATCTTCCTGTTCTCTGTACCCTATTCGGAGTGGCTGCGTTTTTACCCTCACAGGCCCAGCGAGCACGACTCGGACGTGCGGCGTTGTCCTCACTGTCGTCCTGGCCACCTCAGTGACAGTCCACCCCATGGCAGCTGCCTGGAGCAGGGTGACTCAGACCTTCCTCGGCAAGACCTGGCAAGTCCATCTCTGCTCCGTTTCTCACTCCCCGAGCCTGTGCCCCAAATCTCTGCCCACCCCTGCTGTCGCCAGGCCTCACCAAGCTCAGGACAGTGCGGACACCTGCTAGGTGACCTAGGAGGTCTTTCTCCACTCCCTCTACAGAGCCCAGAGCCTGCTGATGAGTTGGCCAGGGCCCTGAGCAGGGGTTTCTCCCATGGCCCAAGGGTCTGCGGGGCTCCCGGGCACCCAGCTGCCCACGTGTTGCTCTGTGCATGGTCCTGAGTCCCCGCTGGGCCTGGGCCTTACCCTGATTAGGCCTCCAAACTGCCCCTTTGCCAGGCCAGAATTTCCCTGGAACTCTCCTCTCCCCCAAAATACAAAGGTAACCCCCTCCCCAGAATATGGTTTTGGCAATTGCCTGGGATTTCAGGGTTCTGCTCCAAACTGCTCTTGCCATGGGGGAGTCCTAGAGAGCCGCCCTGACCCCAGTCTTAAGCCATACCTCCTGGTTTTCTCACGCCAGGCTCTGCCTTCTCGCACGCAGGCCAGCTCTTCCTGTGCAGCTCTGTTGGCTGACAGCTCCCAGCTGGAAGTCAGGGCCTCCTGCTCAGGTCCTCTCTGTCCCTACTCCCCCCACCCAGCTTTTATGGACAGTCCCCGTGCTGCCACTGCTCTCCCTGCTGTGCTTAGAGAACCTGTGGTCTGTGGAAGACCCACAGCCAGGCCCACTGGGGAAAGAAGCTGGGACCGCAGTCTCCGCGTCCCCTTGACGCAGGTACCACTTAACTGAACCACAACGCAGGTTCCCCCATTTGGTGGGGCTCCACCAGCTGTGTTTACAGGGCCTGGTGTGCAGTGGATCTCACGGGGTGTCTGCCAGCTGGACTGTGGGCTCTGGGTTGTAATTAACCACCGTTTATACTGTGGAGTCTACTTTCAACCTGGTCTGAGATCCTGGGATGAAAGAAGCCATGGGGTTATTACGGCTGTCTATAAAAATGGTCCAGAAGAGTGAATGCCAGCTCTCGGCCAACTCCCCAAACCTCCACCCCCAAGAGCAGCACCCACCCAGCCATCACCCACACACCTGATTCCTCCCCAAACTCTGTAGCTCCCCGAGGAGCTGCTCCAAGGGAAGTAATGTGCACAGCCTGCCCACTCCAGGCGCCGAAAGCTCAGGAACATCGCCCACCAGGAATCAAGTCCCCAGGAGCCCCGGGGATGCACGGACCCAGGCAGGGAGGGCAGAGGCCCCAGCAGGGAGGCAGGTGCAGTGCCATGGGCCATAGCCCTCCTGGGAGGTCCCTTTCCTCTCTTCCCCAGACTCCCCTCGGGTGTGTGTGAGTGCGGACATCATGTTGTATGTTCATGCCAGGGATTCCAAACTAGAGGGGACAGTGACAGAGGGGAAAGGGATAATGTGCCCAGCACTGCACAGGACTCCTTTCATTTTTCATTTCATTTCATCTTTACAACAATCCATGAGTTGTCACCATTGTGCCCATTGTACAGATGTGAAGGCTGAGATTCCCCTTGCCAGGAAGACCTGCACACCCTTATCTCACACCCTAGGTCTTCTGTGGACCCTCAAGGCTGTCACCCAAGACAGAGAAATAACAGGCACCCAGCGGCGTCCCAGGGCTGCTGCTCTGTCCTCAGCCATGCCCTGCTCGTCCCCGTGCTCAGCTGTCTAACATGAGGCCATGTTGGGACCAGGCCAGGGGAGGACCAGGTCTAGAGCCCTGTCCCTCACTCTGTGTCCCGGCAGATGGCCTCAGAGGCACTGACCTGCTTTCTGGAGTGAGCCTGCCCCCTGCAGGACCCAGGCAGGACACGCAACCCCATGGGGAATGCAGTACAGGGTGCACTGGCCTCATGCATCTGGGAGGAGCCTTGAGGAGAGGGAGGCGGCTTTTGCTGAGAAGGAGAGAGACAGAGCAGCCAGGACTCACAGGCAGCACAGCAACCAGCCACCTGTGTGCAACACCTGCCCTGCGGAGGCGCTCCGAGACACGGGGAATGAGGCCACGAGAATGCTCTGTGGTTGATGTCTTTGTGCCCTAAGCACTGGGCTTAGGTGGGAGCCTGGTTTCTCCCCCTAGCTTCCCAGAGCTGAACGCTTGGCGCTGACAAAGGACCAGTCACGGTCTTGGAAAGCACACTGGGACATGGACCCCGGCTCTTATGCTGGGCAGGCCACTTAACCAGTCTGAGCCTCAGCCTTCACATCTGTACAATGGGCACAACGGTGCCAACTCATGGACTGTTGTAGAGATGAAATAAAGAATGAAAGGCTCTCTGTACAGAGTGAGTGCTGGGCACATTATCCCTTTCCCCTGTGTTATTGTCCCCTCTAGTCTGGAATCTCTTGCATGAACATACAACATGAGTGTTCTCACTCACAAACAATCACCGACAAGAGGACAAAGAGAAGTGCGCCCGCGCTGGGGTCCAGGAGACCAGTCCCTGTGTGAGGAGCGGGCTGAGCAAGAGGAGGCTGCAAGTCCGAGCTGGGACATCCCGAGAGGCGGTGAGGGGTGGGGGCAGGGTGCAGAGGGGAAGCAGGGAAGAAAGGCAGAGCACACGGGTCACTCGTGGAGGCCTGTGGCTGCTTCACTGAGAGGCTGGGAACGGCAGGACCTTGGGGCAGGCTGAGGGGGCACTGCAGGTCGGGATGCCCATCATGCCTGCAGGGAGCAGGCAGGGAGGCAGCAGGCTGGGGCTGGGGTGATTGTCCTGGGCCTCCTTCTCCCCAAAGCAGCCCTGCACTGGCTGCTCCCAGCCTGCCCAGCACCCTCCACACCTCTCATCCACATCTCCCCACTAACTGACTCAACAGGACCCCGCTGCTGCCTTATACTGGACACCCTATAGGGTGTTGAGCTGACTTGCGTGCCCCCACATGTCTCCAGTTTGCCCCGTGTCCGTGTTCGCAGAGTGCCATTGTCCGTGACCACCCCCCACCCCCGCCCTGCGCCCCTGTGTGTCCTGATGCACTGGGTGCTGTTGGCATGCCTACTGGTAGCTCCCTGGGCTGAGCTTGTCCGGGTGACCTGTTCACCCATAGCCTCAAATCAGGTGCCACCGACAAAAACCAGGCCAGAATCAAAAATACGTTTGCAAAAAGGGAAGAAACTTTATTGAATTCTTTTTTTTTTTTTTTTTAGCAGAGAAGCGGAGAAATCAGAGCAGCCAGATCAAGAGGAAAAGGAAGCCGACCCAGAGGGAAGAGCAAGGAGCGCCCACTCAGGGAGAGGGGGGCCTGGGAGCGGGGTGACCGAGCTTCCCGAGGTCCCTCCCTCTCTCCTGCAGGCCCCTTCAGCTCTCTCCGCCTCTGGATGCTGAAGACAGAGGGAGGGGATGCCGGGCAGATTTAAGGCCGACGGGTGGTAACCTCAGAAGGGCGGCGAGCAGTGCCGGAGCCGGTGGTTCCTGGGAAACAAGGAGGCGAGAGATGCTCAGGCTGGAGAAACTCACCTCGGGCCAGGGCAGGGCCCCAGGAGGGCCCCCAGCCCCCGCATTGGTCAGTGAGGGGTTAGTTAACGGGGACTCTATGGTTGTCCCCAGGGCCAGCTTTCTCCCAGACAGCCGGTGGCTCTGGGGGACAGAGCCATCTGTGATGAAAGGAAAACAGGTGAGCAAATGCCCACGCTCCCCACCGCCCCACCCCTTCCCATGGGGAAGTCCAGCGCTGCCCCCCGCGGCCTTCCAGAGCGGGGAGCAGGAACCTCCCCCAGCATGTCCTTACCTCCGGAGGAGGGGAAGCCAGTCATCCTGGAAGAGAGGAGAGGCAGCCGTGAGCAGAAAGGCCACTGGGTCAGCACCTACCCTCCTCACAACGACTCAGACCATCGTTTGGAGCGCTGAGTGGGGCCTTTTCACCTAACTGTGCCCTCAGCCCAGCGGCAGCAGCAGCAGATGCCTGCCTGGTCTGTCTGTCTGTCTGTCTGAGGCCTCAGGAGAAGGTACCGTTGGCCCCCAAATGCAGGGCATTTGCCAGAAGTTTTGTCCTCCCTCTGGTTCACTCAGTCCCACCCCCACCCCGCCCTGAGCCCACAGGATGGCCTGGGCTCTGCAGATGGTCCGAAGGCAGTTACATCGCCATTGTAAGAGCTTTGCTGGGCTGACCTGAATCCAAGCTCATGTTTTTCCAATGGGGGGTGTTCCCTCCACGGTCTCTAGTCCTGCTGGCCCCATGCAGAGGCCTGAATGAGAGTGTCAGAGGCATGGACGCTGCAGCCCGATTCCAGAGGACAGGGCAGCTCTGGTCCTGGGTCTTCGTCCAGGCTGTTTAAGCTCCGTCAGGCCCCCTCCTGCCTGGGACATGAGGGCCTGATCCCTGAGACGCTGCCTGCTCTCACAGCCCAGAGCCCGCCGGCACTTTCCCAAGAGCGAGGCTGGCGGGGACCTACTTGGCATCCTGGCCCTCGAGCAGGCTGCGGTAGGTGGCGATCTCCTGCTCCAGCCGCGTCTTGATGTCCATGAGCTGCCTGTACTCCAGGTTCTGCCGCTCGGTGTCAGCGCGCACCTCGCTCAGCTGGGCCTCCATGCTGCTGATCAGGTCCTGCATCTGCACCAGCTGCGTGGCGTAGCGGCACTCCGTCTCGGCCACCGTGCTCTCCAGCCCGGCTTTCTGGTGAGGCAGGAGAGAGGGGGTGAGGGGAGCCCGACCCCGGGGAGGCCCGGAGGCGGGGGCCGCTGGGCAGGGGGCCGCAGGTGTACCATGCTGAGCTGGGACTGCAGCTCGATCTCCAGGCTCTGGAGCGTCCTCCTGAGCTCCGTGATCTCCGTCTTGCTGGTCTGAATCATCTCTGTGTTAGAAGACACCTCCTTGTTCAGCTCCGCGCTCTGAAACGCAAACGGGGGGATGGTGATGGAGAAGCCGGGATGGCAGGCTTGGCACCCCCTGGCCCCTCAGGGGAAGAGGGCCGGGCACCTTGCTGTGGAACCATTCCTCGGCGTCTCGGCGGTTCTTCTCAGCCATGGCCTCGTACTGCTCCCTCATCTCCGCCAGCACGCGGGTCAGGTCAATGCCCGGGGTGGCATCCATCTCCACGTTGACCTGGCCTACCACCTGGTTGCTGAACTCCTTCATCTCCTGTGGGGATGGGAAGGGGAGAGGTTATGAGGCTCCTCCTCTTTCCTCTCCTTAGTTCTGGATGCTACTGGAATGTTCTGGAAAGCCCTTCCAGGTCCCACAGTGGAGCGCAGAGTCTGGCCACGGTATTGGGCTCCCCTTCCTCACGGGAGGTGGTGCACCATGGCAGGCCCCTGCCCCCTCTCACCTCCTCGTGGTTCTTCTTCATGTAGACCAGCTCCTCGTTCAGGCTCTCGATCTGCATCTCCAGGTCGGTCTTGGCCAGGGTCAGCTCGTCCAGCACCCGGCGCAGGCCGTTGATGTCGGCCTCCACGCTCTGGCGCAGGGTCAGCTCGTTCTCATACCTGAAGGATTTTTTTTTTAATTGAAAAAAATAACACATTGGTGGCATTCGACACTCCCCCTGGACTCTGCTACTTCTCCTGGGAAGCTCCAATGTCATGAGCGTTTGTCTAAAACAAGAGAGTGTGGGGAACGGTGAATGGGAACAACAAACTCACTTGAGCCTGAAGTCGTCGGCAGCCAGCCGGGAGTTGTCGATCTCCAGGATGACCCGGTTGTTGTCGATGGTGGCCGCCAGGATCTGCAAAACACAGAAGGTAACCACGGGAGGTCCCAGGAGCTGGGGGAGGAGGGCTGAGAGGGCATGGGAGCTGGACCTGGGTTGCTTCTCTGTAAAATGAGGGGCCGGCCGGATCTCTTTTGAGAAGAGTACATCTTTGGACAGTCAGGTCTCCAAGGCCTCAGACTAGCAGCTTCTCTAGGCCACTGTCCTGAGAGCCACTCCCTTAGGCCAGGAGGCAGTCCACCTGGCTGCACACAATTCCTCACTGCGCCAGAGCTGGTCTGCCGGCTGAGCAGAGGGAAAACCAAACAAATATATGCATCTATTTGGACTCCTTGGCTACACTTTTCTATCCTGAAGCACTGAAAATCCACTCCACAGAGCTGGGACTCAGCCCGGGCAGGGGCAGGTGGGTGTCTGTTCTGACAAGCTGGCATCACCCATGATGGATAGGCTTGGAGGGAAGCTCGATTTAGCACTGCCTAAGCCTCTGCCTCCATCTCCCCCACCCGGCCGCAGCCGGTTGAGAATAACACTTGAGAGGGGGCCCGACAAAGTGAACTAGTATTTCCAGCCCAGCGAGTGAACTTGTATCCGTTTCTCTATTGACTTTAGTCATCCCTCGTGGCTTTTAAAACTGTCATGGTGTCCAAATAACTCCGGGGGTTAGGACTCTAGAGGGTGAGTCACTAATAACATAACTGTTTGGAAAGCAATAAAAACGTTGACACGAGTAAGAACAACAATAAAATGGAGAATGGGAGAAAGCGCATTTGGGGCGTTATGGCATGAGAAAGCCCATCAGGAGTGGAGACACTTGGTAGTAAAAGACTAGAATGTTCCCTGGCAGGAAGGGTGAGAATTCCATCCACCCTGCATCTTCTGGTCCCCCCGGGGTACTGCGTGTCCTGGCCTTCTCAGCTCTGCCCTGCACATAGGGACCCTCCTCAACACTCAAGGGCTCACCTTGTCCCGCAGCTCCTCAATGGTCTTGTAGTAGTGGCTGTAGTCACGCTCTGGGCTGGCCGGGCTCTGCTTCAGGTGCCAGTCTCGGATCTTGACCTCCAGGTCGGCGTTGGCCTCTTCCAGGGCACGCACCTTGTCCAGGTAGGAGGCCAGGCGGTCATTGAGGTTCTGCATGGTGATCTTCTCATTGCCGGAGAGGAGGCCGCCATCGCCACCACCAAAGTCACCAAAGCCACCGCCAAAACCCCCACCACAGCCACCTCCAAAGCCACCGCCAAAGCCACCGCCAAAGCCACCACCGAAGCCACCGCCGAAACCACTACCAGCCCCTCCACCGAAGCCACAGCTCATGCCGCCGCCATAGCCCCCAGCGGATCCCCCAGAGACAAATCGGCTGGAACAGCCGCTGGACATGCCGCGGCCTCCCCCCAGCTGGCACGCGCCTCCATAGCTGGCGGAGGAGTTCTGCAGGCGAAGGCTCATGATGAGAGAAGATGGAGAGCAGGTGCGGGCAGGAGCTTGACTTGGCCTGGGCGGAGGATGTGGCTCTTCCCCCAGTGGAGGCCTTTTATACACCCTCCGCAGAGGTTGGACAATGGCCCCATCGCCTCTCCTCCCATCCCCACCCTCTGATTGGTGCCAGCTGGGCGTCTCTGTTTCCCACAAGCTCAGGTGCCTCCACTTTCCAGGGTGGGTTGTGCCTCGGGGGGGAGGGGGGTGCTGGCTTTTTTTTTTTAAACCCTTGACAAAAGGGATGATTCAGAGGGAACGGTGTTCTGCTTAGGACTGCCCTTTGACAGCTGAATTCTGTTTCACCTCTCCGCTGCAGGCACTCACTCCCAGCGGCCGGGGCCCCACCCCGTATTGGAATGGGGACCCAGCTGCAGAGGCTGCTCAGGTGCCTCTGTGAAGGGAGAGGTGGCTGCCGAGTGACCAGGTGCTTTGCGAGGTCACCGCAGCCCTCGGCCTCCCTTCTTTCTATTTCTAAAACCTCTGACCAGAAAGCGCTGCCTCCTTCTTAGCATTTCACCTGCCCTCGCGCCCCCAGCGACGCTGAGGGCAACCTTTGCTTGGTCCTGTAGGGTCAACTACCTTGGAAGTGTTCCGGCTGAGAAGAAGATGACTCCGAGACCCTCAGATAAAGTTACGGTGGCACGGAGCCTTAGGGACCATCCAGCACAGCTGGGGAAACTGAGGCACGGGAAGAGGAAGCGACCCTGTACGTTACCATAGGTCATACTCTCAGATCCCTCGGCACATGCAGGCACCGGGCTAAGAACTTTATACTGGTGGCCTGGAAGTGCAAGCCTTGCAGCAGCGGGTGAGGTGGGTCCTGCTATTGTCTCCATTTCACACAAGAGGGAACGGAGCCTGGAGGGCAGAGTCAGGACTGAGACCCACGTCTGGTTCTGTGAGATCTAAGGCTCATTTCTTAGGTATAATTATCATAAAATAAAATGTACAAATCATGTGTCCAGCTTAATGCATTTTAATGTATTTTTATTGATTTCAGAGAGGAAGGGAGGGAGAGAGAGAGAGAGAGAGAGAAACATCAATCATCAGAGAGAATCATTGCTCAGCTGATCCAGCGTTCAGAAGCCCTGGATCAGCCTGGCCTGTGTGTTTCATGACTCCATTATACCAGCTGCCCTGGCTGCACCGCCAAGCCCAGACAGAAGGCCTTGCAGTACCTGAGCAGGGCCGTGTCCAGCCCCCCAGTCACGTGACACCTGCCTCAGACAGTGAGGGCCTGACCAAGAGGCCACATGGGAGGATGTGGCCCAGGACCTGGGGCCAAGGTCTCTCTGACAAGTGGCTGAAACTCAGCTGCCAGAGGGGCCCTCACCACCCAGGCTGGAAGGAAAGGGCCTTGAGGTGACCACCCAGAGCCCGGGACAGGAGAAGGTTCCAGGTTTGAGAATGGAGGGCCCGGGACTCGGGCTCCCAGCCCCACTCACCAAGGGGCCAGGGTGGCTGTGAACGACCTCTCGGGAGTAGCCTTCTGGCCGCACCAGCCAGATGGTCTGCATGGGACCAGGCCAGGGCCGGGGTAGGGTGGCCCCGGTGTGAGGTGATCCGGGCTGATTCAGCAAGACCAGGAAAGAGGCCTCTGAGTCAGGGCTTTCTCGCCTTTGTTTGCTGCAGGTAGGGAAGCGGCCTGTGCTTTACCCAGCGGGTGTCAGCACCAGGGAGAGAGCCAGGGAGTGCTGCAGGTGCTCAAAGCCCTGTGAACCCCGAGATGCGCCGACCCCTGACCTGGCCCGGCCCTTCTGCCCCAAACTGATGGCTCAGCTCTCCCTCTGAAAGGGTTTGATTCAGCCCAAACCAGGAGCTCTGGCTCTCTCAGGAGAGGATCAGAACTGACAAAAAGGTGATTAATGGAACCTGCCAGGCACGGAGTGATGATCTCCCCGGGGCTGCTGAGCAGGTTCTGGCCAACGCCTCTCAGAGGAACAATACCTCAGATCCCGCAAAGCCCAGCAGCACACACATGCCCCCCTCCCGGGCCAGGGCACAGCCCTCCCCGCCCCTCCCCTCCCCAGAAGGGACTTTCGGGGCCTTGACACAGGAATGCTGGCCTCTGACCCACAGGGAAGCTGGGCGGAGGTCCGGTGCTAATAGCACAGGACCGAGTGCGGGCCGAGGCATTGCTCGCTGGTCTGAAGCTTTCTGCTTTGCGTTCACACCACAGTCAGTCCCCTCCCCAGGACGCTTCCCGGGAAGGAGAGAGAAAGCTGGTACATGAGCACCCCCTGCCCAGGAGGCTGCCCTTAACCCGCTGAGTCCGTCCAACAACCAGAGAGGGTGCTTATTGGCCCTGTTTTATCGATGAGGCCACTGAGGTCCAGGGAGACCAAGCCACTTGGCCAAGGTCACCATGAAGTCAAGATGTAAACTTGGACCCTGGCTCGCTCACCCCCACCCGATGTCATCATAGAGACTTGCTAATGAATGATCTCCCAGTGTTACATTCTGTATGTGTTTAAAGATAATAAAACAACACTAGTTAACATTTCTTGAATGCTGTGTTAACCACTCTACATGCATGACTTCAAAACAACTTGACTATGGGGTGTGGGGGCGGCCAAGGAGAGGTCAATGGGGGGGGGGGGAGGAGACTTATGTAATACTTTAAGTAATAAATAATTTAAATTAAAATAAATAAATAAATAAATAAATAAATAAATAAATAAATGTAACACAGACCCCAAAAAAGGCAACTTGACTATTTTTATCATACCCTTTTTT
Organism: Myotis nattereri; assembly: GCF_964212035.1. Classification (NCBI taxonomy): domain Eukaryota; kingdom Metazoa; phylum Chordata; class Mammalia; order Chiroptera; family Vespertilionidae; genus Myotis; species Myotis nattereri. The sequence goes on from NC_138091.1 coordinate 49,300,048, forward strand.
CAGATGAGGAACCTGAGGCCCATGGAGGTTAAATGCATTGCCCAAACTCAATGGCCCAAACTCAATTGTGTCAGAGCCAAGACTTAAACCTCTGGTTGCAGCGTCTGTGCCCTTAGCCACTGCCTGGTAAGCCCCTTTCGGGCCAGTGTTAGTGCCAGCCTGTCCAAACAGGGGAATCCTCTGTTGACCTCTCCGTGCTCAGGACCCCATCCCATCCCCCAGGCCCAGCTGGCAGGCGGTCCTGCTTCCCACAGTGGCACAGCCAGCCGGTGCAGCTGATGCCCGGTGGGTCAGCCGTCTAACAACTGTCTCTGGTGTGAGCGCCAAAGCTCGGGGCTTGCGAGGACACTCACAACGCTGTCTGCTGGTCTGGGGTGAGAAGGATGGAAAGCAGGCGTGGTCTCCAGTGGGGTCACCCCAGCTCTGAATCTCATGGGAAAGTTGCCAGCTTCTTTTCTTCTTTTTTATTATATAGCTTATTTTATTTTATTTTAATATTTTAATTGATTTTTAGAGAAAGAGAAACATGGATGAGAGAGAAACATCATCGATTGGCTGCTTCCTACACACCCCCACTGGGGATTGAGCCCGCAACTTGGGCATGTGCCCTGCCGGGAATGGAACTGATGGCCTCCTGGTTCCTGGGTCGATACTCTACTGCTGAGCCACACCGGCCTGGCAACTGCTGCCAGCTTCTCATTCCCCTGTACCGCCAGCTGCCCACGGAGGGCCAGGTGAGCACCAGGTGGGCACACGGCCACCCTGCTATCAGACACCGCGAGCCATGTCTGAGGCAGGAAAGCAAAGGGGAAGCGAGTGCATGCGTTAGGTCAGGATCTCTTTCACGCCCTGAGGACACAGCAGTGCCCAGAGTAGACATGGCCCCGCTGTCTCAGGCCCCACAGTCCGGTTCCCCTCTGAGTCCCAGCTCACAGAAACCTTCCAAACCATCGTGTGCAGCCAGGCTCCTCAAGTTAAAGACGGGCCACTGAGGCCGGGAGAGGGACAAGGACCAGCCGAAGTCCTCAGGGGGAGGGTGGTGGGCACATCACGCGCTTGCGCTAGGAAGCCCAGCCCCAGCAAAAGACATGCCCAGGGCCCTAATCCCTCGTCCCAAAGCCGCCCTCTCTCATGGGGGAAAAGGGAGTCCCAGTGCCTGAGGCTCAGATTGGCTGGAGGCCAAGCCCAACCTCAGCCCAGGGGCAGGCAGGAGGCAGGCCATCTCTGCTGAGACTATTTAAGGGCTCGGCCTGGCAGAGCTACCCCTGGGCGTGGGCAGCTCACTCCAGGGTCAGGCAGGGGCCAGGGCTTGGCAAGTCTGAGGCCCAGCAGGGCCCGGTGCTGCAGGGAGAGAGAGAGACAGCCTCCCTCCCCCTCCCACAGCTCAGGGCCCAGCCCCCAGAGAAGGCCCCACCTGCCTGTCTGCAGCTTGCAGAGGTCATTGCTCTCACAGAGTAAAGGCTGAGAACACCTGTGCCGACTGCTTCGGGCCTAAGACTTCTCCACAGAGGCCGGAGGCGGTGAGGCAGGGGCAGCTAGGCCGCTGGGTCTGAGAGTTTCAGGAAGGCTCCTGGCCATTCCCAGGAGGCCGGGGACCTGGCCCCTGGTGCCTTGGGCTTCAGCATAAGCTTAACCACAGCACGAGAGACCGAGCTTAAATGGGAAGACCATCTTTCAGGCCATAGCGGCTGTAGGAGGCTGCACCAGGCTGCCCAGAGAGCTTAAGAAGTGGCTGTCCGCTGGGTACTTCCTGGTAAGAAAGGTGTGTCCTTCGTCTGTCGCCCTTGTGACGCCAGGGGAAAGCCGGGGTCTGGAACAGAGACAATTCCCAGACTCGGTTTCCCTATCTCCCAGCCCGTGACTTTGCTTACGTTACTAACGTCCCTGGGCCACGGGTTCCACTCCTGAAAACTGACGCTGAAGGCGGACCCCGCTTTTGCAAAGCTGTTGGGAGAGTGAGTGAGAGGCCATTCGTTGAATGCCTGGCACAGCGCAGGCACTTCATCAATTGTGTTTGCTTCCTCCAGCCCCAGGGAAAGTGTGTACTCAGGAGACTCATTCTAGATTAAATCTCCCCCAGAAAGCTCGGGAGCCAGCTTTTCTCCAACCGGAGCTGCGGGCAAGGAGTTTTATGCAGCGAGACCCAGGGGCCCCCTCTCAGAGGGCTTGGCTCTCCCCCAAAATGATTTGATTCTCACAGAGGCACCCCCTCCCCCAACCTGCTCTTCCCAGAGGGCTAAGAAACCAGTTCTCCCTCTTCCCACGGGCCCAGCCCAGCCACAGCACCCAGAGGTCTCTACTTCCTCATTCCCTGCCCTCTCTCCAGGGCTAAGAATCCCAGAGGAACCAGCCCCAGACCAGAGGCAATAAATCAGGTGTGCGTGGTTACTGAGGCTCTAATGGGCCGGAGCGTGGAGACGCTGGGGTCAGGGGAGCAAGAGCGGGGTTTGGACAGAGGAGGCCGATGGGGGTTGGTGTTGCTTTGGACGCAAGCTTGGGGAAATCAGGGAGGCCCTCCTGGAGCTGGTGTTTTTCTCTCTGGGCACTTGAAGGGTTTTGTGCAGAGGAGTTGGCGACTTCAGGGGGCAGAGATGGGAAGGGCTCTGCCACCCGGAGGTCAGGTGTGCCTGGCTGGGAAGGAGGGAGGTTCAAACAGCACCTGTGGGGGAGGAGGGTCCTGGCAGTGAACTGGGAAGGGCTGCGGCCTGAGGCCCAGAGGAAGCCATGGTCTTGGAGTCATACAAACGTGGGGCTCAGCCCCAACCCTGCTGCTTACTTTAAATTCCACCATGAGGCCACTGGCCAGTCCTGCCTCTCCCCAGCTTCCTCATCACTAAGATGAGAGTAGCCAATCCTGACCGCCCCCCCCCCCATTGTATTACAGGAGACCCCATGGGTGGGTGTGCCCAGCACAGCGCCGACCACACAGCAGGGACCCGGTACACTCCATGCAGCCAGTCACGCGGTAAGTCGTTAGTCGATGGTTTTACATAAAGCATATTTATTCCTTTTGTAAGCTACAAAAATAAAAAATGATGTCTATAAAAAAGAATCATTCGTTGCTCTGCCAAGTTCTGTGCTAAGTTCGCAAAACCGCTTTGAGGAAGCGCCTCCTCACCCACCCACCCCCGTCTCCAGCTCCCATGATCACCGAATGGAGCCCATCAGAACAGCAAGTCACCCGGGCAGCGTGGGTTTGTCCCAGGGCCCTGGGCACCCCAAAGAATGAATTACACCCTGCAGGGAAGAGGCCAAAGTGGGGGGAGATGTCAGCGTGTGGGTCCTGGGCTTCCTCAGAGGCCCCGACAAGAAAAACTGGACACACTACCAAGAGATATTTGAAAAAGGAAAAGCGATTTTTATTGCCTGGACAAACACCACACCGTAGGGATGGCCTTGTTACACAATGAGGAGGGAGAGCTGGCAGTTGGGGGGTGGAGGGAGGGGAGAGCAAGCGGACCTCCCGGCTAGCAGACCAGGACCCTCTTGCTGGCACCGCTGAAGGCAGAAGCGAGTTTGCTCGTCCCGCCCCTCTGGGCAGCCCTCCGTCAGCCTGGAGGCTGGGCGTGTGCGGGACATCTCTCCTGCCCTGGGCACTCAGATCTCTCTCTTGCGGGAAGAAACCACCTTCCCGTCCACTGACTCCTCGACGTTGATGTGGAGTTTGCTGCTGCCTCCGCCGCCGCCCCCTCCCAGGGAGGCTAGAAAGAAGGAGCAAGCTTTAGAGTGGGGGCCCTCCCCGCCCTCCTCCACTCCCAGGGGGCGGGACCTTGGCTGAGTTCCGGGAGAACTGGGCAGCACCCCTGAGAGTGGCCACTGGCTCCTCCTTCAAGAGCTGCCAGGAGGGCTGGGGTGGAATTACTCATCGCAGAGAAGGGCGGTGGCCGCGGCAGGTGCCCGGCAGTGAGCACGGGTGTCGGGGGTTTTAACTGCACGTGAACAGGGAGTCCTCCTGGGCATCGCAGCCTAAGTGCATGGCGGTGGGGGGGGGGGGGGGGGGGACGAGGCCCTAGACCCGTGGTTCTCAACCTTCTGGCCCTTTAAATACAGTTCCTCATGTGGTGACCCAACCATAAAATTATTTTCGTTGCTACTTCATAACTGTAATGTTGCTACTGTGATGAATCGTCATGTAAATATCTGATATGCAGGATGGCGACCCCTGTGAAAGGGTCGTTCGACCACCAAAGGGGTTGCGACCCACAGGTTGAGAACCGCTGCCCTAGACAGAGCCTGCTCAGCCTGGGAGGTTCTTGATAAATCTTCAACCCCAGTTCCCCGGGGCTGCTAGAGGGTCCCCCTGGGCGTGTCCCCACCCGACTGGCATACTCGGCCTCTTTCTCCTTCCTCATTCAAGAGGAATGGAGGGTTCAGCCACACCCCTCCCCACTCAGGAAGAGCGAAGCCTTCTTACCTTCTCTGGTGCCAACACCGGCCATCCTGAAAGAGGGGGAAGCAGATGTAAGCCAAGGCTCGGCAGTCCTCCCCAGCCCCCTACACCCACCACCCCCACACCTGACTTCTCTAGAGGCTGAGAGCTGGTCCCGCCATGCCACCCACGTGCAGGCAGATGCTGGTCTACAATAGCACCCCATCTGCTTCATGCATGGAACGGAACCAGCCTTAGCCCCATGGCTACCATGTGCAGAAGACACACAGGTCCAGAGAAGTGACGTGACCTGCACAAGGTAACAGCCGAAGACCAGCGTGCAAAACCCAGAGCCCTGCCTCTCGCCCCGTCCTCGCTCACTGCAGCACTATCAACCCCCTGGATGGCGATCCACCACCCCCACCCCCGCCACAACTGGCTCCTTCCTCCTCCCTCCCTCTGCACCCGGCCTGCCTGGCATCCTGGCCCTCCAGCAGGTTCCGGTAGGTGGTGATCTCCTGCTCCAGCCGCGTCTTGATGTCCAGCAGGAGCTTGTACTCCTGGTTCTGAGCCTCCATCTCGCTGCGGAGCTCACCCAGCTGGGTCTCCAGGCTGCTGACGAGCCCCTGGATCTGCTGCAGCTGGGTGGCATAGCGGCACTCCGTCTCCGCCAGCGAGCTCTCCAGCCCGGCTTTCTGGGGGGGCAGCAGACCAATAGGCGCCACGTCAGGCCAGAAGGAAGCACCAGGGGCACGGGGAGGGGTGTTGGATGAACGCAGGGAGCCCCTGTGTGGGGGTTGGGAAGACCAAGGCTTTATCCGCCATGGAGGGTGGACTAGGGTTGTGGGGGGGCGGGAGCCATACCATGCTGAGCTGGGACTGCAGCTCGATCTCCAGCCCCTGCATGGTGCGTCTCAGGTCTGTGATCTCTGTCTTGCTGGTCTGGATCATCTCTGTGTTGGAGGCCACCTCCTTGTTCAGCTCCTCGGTCTGTAGGTCACACACAGAGAAGTGAGCCCCATGGACTTCCTGGGAGACTTGGGGGGCTGGGCAGGCCGGGAGGCCGGGAGGTCGGGCGCACCTTGCTGAAGAACCAGGCCTCGGCGTCTCGGCGGTTCTTCTCAGCCATGGCCTCGTACTGCTCCCTCATCTCGGCCAGCACGCGGGTCAGGTCCACGCCCGGGGCCGCGTCCATCTCCACGTTGACCTGGCCGGCCACCTGGTTGCCGAACTCCTTCATCTCCTGCAGGGTGGTGACAGAGGGCAGGAGAGCAGAGAGTCTGGGGCCCCCTATGCCAATTCTTCTCGGTCCCTAACTCACTGCGTGACCGTGGCTCTCCCGTACCCACCCCACCTGCTTCCCACGGCGCAGGAAGAGGTCTGATCGCATGGGCCCCTCCCCTCTCAGGGTCTCTCTTCCTCTCTAGTGCTCCCAAGGGAGGATCTCAAAACAGCAGGGCCCTTGCATGAGCTCATGAAGCAGATCCGGACAGCAGTTCCCACGGGCCACCTGCTCTGGCTATGGATGAGGGAGGAAAGGGGTCTGGGTCACCAGAGAACAGTACCCCTTCCTCTCTGTGGGGACCCCTCTTTTGGAGTTTATGGGGTGCATTTCTGAACCACCAAGCCCTTCAGACAACTATGAGGAGGCACCAGCGGCCCCACTCTGGTCTCACCACCCCACCTCCTCGTGGTTCTTCCTCAGGTAGGCCAGCTCCTCGTTCAGGCTCTCGATCTGCATCTCCAGGTCGGCCTTGGCCAGCGTCAGCTCATCCAGCACCCGGCGCAGGCCATTGATGTCGGCCTCCACGCTCTGGCGCAGGGCCAGCTCGTTTTCGTACCTGGGAAAAGAGAGGGAGTCCAAGCTAAGGAAGAGCGAGGGGTCTGGGCTGCTTAAGTTGGGAAGGGGGGAGGGGCGGGCAAGGAAAGGGGGGAAGGGGAGGGGCGGGGCAGGAACACACTTGAGTCTGAAGTCATCGGCAGCCAGCCTGGCGTTGTCAATCTCCAGGATGACCCGGGAGTTGTCGATGGTGGCCGCCAGGATCTGTAGGAGACAGACAGTTGGTGCCAAGAGGATCCCTCTCTTCCCTGCTGCTCTCCCCACCCTGTTCCCCAGGTCATCCTCCCCGCCACCTCAGGGGACGATCTCTCCTCTGCCACCCACCAACAGAAGCCTGTGGGGCCCCTGGGGCCGAGTCCACCCTTATCTCGGGTGCCCACTACTTGATCTGCCCCTGTCTCAGGGGCATGGAAGACCAAGGAACAAGGATTGCCTGGCACCCCCTGTGGGAATAGAGTGGGTGGGGTGGGGGGGTGGGGCTCTGACAACGGCTCTCTCAGGGATCGTCCACCCGCCTCCCCTTGGACAGCTCGGAGTCGCTGGCCCCTGCACAGCCTGACCCAGCCAGGGATCTACAGGACCTCCCATCCCCAAAGCCAGTAGGAGGGGCCTGGTGGGCAGCTGAGGAGGGCAGCTGAGGAGGGCATCTCACAGCTGAGAAAACCGGCCCAGGAGAGCAACAGGGTGAGTGAGTGGGCAGCAGAGCCCGTAGAGAATGCCAGGTCTTCTAAACCCCAACAGTGCTTTTGGCACCAAAGACATCCTCAGAGGGTGTGGCAGGAAGCCCTGCCCTCAGGCTCCTGCAGGCACATCCATCGTTCTCGCAGAAGAAGCGGAGGACACCTGCTCTCCAGGGTGCGTGGTTCAGGGAGAGCCGTTGCCTTCTGTCTCTGCGTCCACCTTGGCCCCCAGCGGTCCTGACCAGATCCCAGGACCGGCCCAGCACTGCCAAGGGGAGCAGATGGGTGCCGGCGTCCAGGCCTGGGAAGCATTCCCTGGGCTCCAAGTTTGCCAAGGTTACCCACTGGCAGTCATTGCCCGGCAGGAGAGGATTCCATCGAGGCAGCAGGCGCACGGATACTAGAGGTGCGGGCAGGGCACCCGCCACCCGCCCCCTCCCTCTGACCCCTAGGACTCACCTTGTCCCGCAGCTCCTCGATGGCCTTGAAGTAGTGGCTGTAGTCGCGCGCCGGGCTGGCCGGGCTCTGCTTCTGGTACCAGTCTCGGATCTTGACCTCCAGGTCGGCGTTGGCCTCCTCCAGGGCGCGCACCTTCTCCAGGTAGGAGGCCAGGCGGTCGTTGAGGTTCTGCATGGTGATCTTCTCGTTGCCGGAGAGGAGGCCGCCATCGCCACCCCCGAAGTCACCAAAGCCACCGCCCAAACCCCCACCATAGCCACCTCCAAAGCCACCACCAGCCCCTCCACCGAAGCCAGAACTCATGCCGCCCCCGTAGCCCCCTCCAGACCCCGAGGAGACAAACCTGGCAGAAGAAGCCGAGATACTTCGGCTTCCACCGCCCCCATAAAGACTCCCCCCACCAAAGCCACTTCCCCCGCCCCGGAGGGCACCCCCCCGGGGAGAGCCACCTCCAAAGGTGGAGGAAGAAGTCTGCAGAAACGTGGTGCTCATGGCCAGGCGGCTGCCCGTGAGATCAGCAAGCGCAGGAGATGCCGGCAGGAGGTACAGGCTGCCCCGGGACCAGCGTGCTGTGCCTGTCACCCCCCGGACCTGGGGCTCCTTATATACACCCCTCGGAGGGTGTTGTGGGTTTACGTCTCCTCCCCCAAAGGCAAGCCAGCTCCTTCTGCATTCCTGACAAACACAGCTGCCTGCACACCTCCATGTGGCTGGTGTGGAGTTTTTCTTTTCTTTTTTTTTTTTAATGCAACAAAAGAGATGATTCAGAACGAGTGGTGTTGTTGCCCCAGGCCATGGTTTTAACACTTGGAGTTCAGGTTCATTTCCACACTCCAGGTTGAGGACGCGGAGTAAGTCGAATCACACACAGAGCAGCTCAGGCCAGCCCTGGCCTCAGCTGGGCTTCTCAGCTGCCCCCAGCCCAGGACCCTGGCCCCTAGGTGGCCAGCCACCTGCTCTCAGTTCCCATCCCTGTTCTGTGCTGTCCAGCTCCCAGACCCCATGTGAGTGCCTGCAGGGCTGCGGGAGAGCCATGGCCCTGGGGGTCGGTGGGCAGAGGCTCAGGGAGGGATGCAGGGATGCAGGACCCCTGGGGACGGCTGAGGACAGGGGGTGGGGTCTTGAGTCGAGTTCCAATTGAGGTGATCAGCAAGGACAGCATCTGTCAGTACCTGGATGGTGCAAATGGTCTCCCCTCCACCCTCCCGAGCCCCAGCCCACGGCACTGGCGCCCTCTCAAAAGCCAGCAGGCACAGGGCTGACAAGGGGCTGATTGATACTCCGCCACCTGCCAAGCGCACATGTCACTGAAGCCTTGCTTACTCCTGGGACACGTTGGGGCAAACCTCGGCAGATAAGACTGGGGCGAGTTTCAGGAAGCCCCTAGCTTCGGGGGAGGCATGTCACTGCACAGCAGGGCCAGATGAACGCCACGCCACTGCCTCCGTGCGCCCCGCGAAGCCGCACAGGTGAGGGGGGACCGTGCCCAGGGGGCTCTGTGTGCCTGAGCTGCCGGGAGGGAGATGATAGGCAGGCCTGGCAGGCAGCCTGAGACCCTGAAGGCAGAGGCACCGCCTCCCAGAGCAGGATGCTGAGGCCAGAGAGGGACCCCTCTTCTCTGCCACCAGCTCGGGCCTGGCTTTCCGTGGATACCTGATCGCTGTGGGCAGCGCCACTGGGAGGCGTGGCCCTGGCTCCCGGACTGAGAAGGAACAGGGGCTGGGGAAGTAAGCAAGCCTGAACTGGAGAGTCAGGGTGGAGGGGGTGGGGGAAGCGGGTCCTGCCAGGGCTGCACCTCAGTGCAGTGGACAGGGCTGGGGGGCCCCCTGGGCCAAGGTTCAAATCCTGCCTCTATCAGTGACTGCGTGTGAAACCTTTACGTCTCAGTGTCCTTGTGGCAAAGGCGCACTTTCAGTTCCCACTTTTGGGGAAGCCCTGAGATCCAGGAGGCCCCTCCTGTCCCCTCCTAGCACCCCATTTTCTGAGGGGCCACACAGTGGGGGGGAGTGTCCGTCGCCTGGGACTAGCCTCGCCAGGAGGGAGTTGTGTCCCCGGGCATCGGATCGTGCCCTGTGAGCAGCATCGCTCTTCCACATCCTTCCATAGCCAGTGCCTGGTGGGCAATGCAGGCCGTTTCATTGCTGCTGTCATCACAGTCAACCCTTATTTCCACGGCACACTTCACAGTTAACATCAAGCTTTTGCATCCAACGCCTCCCCTAACCCAACACCTCCCCTAACCCTCAGCTCACAGAAGATGATCCCTCGTCCTGTTTCAGAAGGAATGAAATGGAAGCTCAGAGAGGGAAAGTGATTGGGGCAAGGCGGCACAGCTAGTAAGGGGCAGCGCCAGGACTCAAATGGCCTCTGACCTCCCCCCACCCCCACCACCCACCCCACCACTCAGAGGACAGAACAAGAGGGTCCCTCCCACTGACCCCAGACTCCTGCCTCTGAGTTGGGATGGTGGGAGGGGTACCACAGGCCTGGGTGGGGGGGCTTCTCCTCACCCAGCCTCACGGTGAGCCGGCCTCCAAGGGCAGGGCCCAGACAGTACGGTATTGTCTCGTGGGTGGGGAATATTGTCTTCCTCCAAAGAGTCAGACCAGCCGTCACTCATTAAAGCCTCTGCAGACATGACGGCCCCAGCAATTAACACGGGAACAATTATACAGAACAATTATGCACCATCACCCCGGGGCGAGGGAGGGCTGGACCGTAGCCAGCCCCTCTTCTGCACACAGACTCCCCTTCAGCAGCCCCTCAGGACAGCCTTCCCTCCACTCTCAGGCCCATGCAAATCCCTGGTTCAGTCCCAGTAGCTCCTGTGAGCTCAAGGTCCGGGAGGGGCCTTGGGGCCTGCAAACGAGCACCAGGTGGGGATGGCTGGCCAAGGCGGGGATCGGCTGTTTGGCGCAGTCCGGGGTGTAGCCTGCCCAGGAGGCTATGCCAGTTTCAGAGCTTTGTCCACCGCAGGCAGGCTGTCCCTAGAGCTGGCCTTTCCTCCTTGGGATGGGGTGGTGCAGCCCAGGGGCTCCGCTGGATTCCTCCTCTGGGTGCGATTAAACCTCTCTGATGTCTGCCCAGTGTGGCTCAGTGGTTGCACGTTGACCTGACTTATGAACCAGGAGGTCACTGTTTGATTCCCGGTTGGGGCACATGCCGGGGTTGCGGGCTCAATCCCCAGTGTGGGGCATGCAGAAGGCAGCTAATCAATGGTTCTCATCACTGATGTTTCCATCTCTCTCCCTTCCTCTCTGAAATCAATAAAATTACATATTTTTAAAAAAGCCTCTGATTCAGAATTGGGCCGTTTTTCCACTTCTGTGAGGTGCTTATAAAATCATGAAGGCAGAAAGTGGAATTGTGGTTGGCAGGGTGGGGAGGAGGAGGGAATGGGGAGTTATTGTTTAATAGGTACAGAGTTTCCGTTTTACAAGAGTTAGGAGGAGAGAGTTATGAGGATGGATGGTGGTTATGGTTACACAACAATTTGAATGTATTTAATACCACTGAACTGTACAGTTAAAAATGGTTAAGATGGTAAGATGTGTGTTCCTTATTTTATCACAATAAAAAAAAAAAAAAAAAAGCTAGGCCTTGGCACGGACACCAGCTACAGGGCACAGTCAGCATTTGGTGCCTGCTCCCCCCCACCCCCCCAACGGGAGATGCTAGGGACACAGCACATGACCTGGGGCCTAGGGACCCCCTTGAAATTCTTCCTTTCTCATTTATTAGGCGTGTGGCTTTGGGGAGTCCCGCCTCCCCTCTCTGAGCCTCAGTCTACCAATCTGGAAAGTAGAAAGAACTCCTGCCCAGTCTGACTCACAGGGATGAAGCGATATGCTTGACAGGAAGTGCTTTGCAAACTGCAGTTGCCAGGTGACCGGCAGGGAAGGAAAGACTGTGCCCCCCAAATCCCCTCCCCCTTTCTCTCTCTCCCTCTCTCCCATTTCCCATTGGCAGCCACTTATGTCAGCCCCTAGGTTCAGCTCTCAGACCGAGGCCTAAGTGTCCCCGCCCTTGCCCTCTCTCCACCACTCACATGCACAAAGGACTGCTTCATTCCCAGCACCCAGACCTGTGACCCAGTCACCTACCCCACCTGTGTGGACCCAGACCCCGCCCCCAGCCACATTCCAGGGGCCTCTGGGGCATGGGGGAGGGTTTCAGCTGTGACAACAGAGGCTTTCATGAACTGGGGACAAGTATCTCTGGGAAGTCCCAGCCTGAGGGTGCAGCCAGGTCTCAGGGCTGTAGTTACAAAGCCTCCTGAGAGGTGAAGTGGGAGAGGGGGGCTGTGGGTGCTGCAAGCCAGAGCAGCACAGCTAGGGAAGCTGCAGAAAGGGCTCCTGGCCCAGGGCTCAGCAGGGAAGAGATGGGCTCCGGAGTCAGCCATGTGGTTTGCAGCAAACTAATAAACCTCCAAGGCCCACAGGACAATGGCAGGAAGAGCGCCCCCTTCAGGATTGGCATGGGAATGACAGGGTCACGGGCCTCCCTAGCACAGTGCTGGGCTCCCAGCAACAAGCATTCCATTTCCCTACAGACTTTGGGGGAAGGAGGGGAAGTGATATGGAGGAGAGTGTTCCCGCTCACCCCGCTCCCTCACAGGGTAGCCAGCTGTCAGAGCCATGGGACCTGAACAGATCCCCTCAGCCTGAACCTCTCGACCAAGGCCAAGTGGGACTTATTTACCTTTAATTGGCCTCCGTTCTTGGCAACCAAGCTATAAACCGCAGGGGCAGGACCATACCCACCCAAGGGCAGAGTTGTACCAGGAAGTTGGGACTTGCATTCCGGCTGGCCCGGCTCCAGGCCAGCCCGGTTGGGGGGTCTGTGTAGGAGGCCTGGGTCACATGTGGGTCCCATTCCAGGCTCTGGGCCCAGGTATGGGCTGGTGGGCGAAAGGGGCTTATGTGGGGCTGCCCAGGAGCGGCTGAATGCGTTAGCGCCTGCACACAGACGCACGCCAGCAGGCTCTCCCCAGCCTTGCTGAGTGGATGCCTGCCCCCATTACTCGGGCTCTCACCCCAAAGCCCCAGTGTCTCCTCTGTCAGGTGGAAAAGTGTGTCAGCAGGAACTGCCCCAGGGGATCCCTGTCCCAGGCTTCACCAGGAGCCAGACCGAAATGTCCTGCAGACCTGGCACAAGTGGTGTGGATCCTAGGAGACCTGGTGCCGGCTGAGCACCGAGTTGAGAATCAGGCCACCAAGATTCTAGTCTTGACTCCGCCCCGTAAAATTGCTGTGCGGCCTTGGACAAGGTACTTAACCTCTGAGCCTGTTTCCTGCTCTGTAGATGCAACTCATACTTACTACCTTTTAGGGTTGTTTTGATTAAATGGCCCATAGGAGGTGTTCAGTAACCATTCATTTCATACACACAAACACCAACCCTTGGAGGAATACAGCTGAAGGCAAACTAACCTGGAAGCAAAAAAAATCCCTCTTCTGCCATGTGTTGGAGCAGTTACATATACGACAAACCATCTCACCTCTCTGAGCCTTAGCTCACCCTTCTGTGAAATGGGAGAAATGCTTATTTCATAAGCTTGTTTTAAGAAACAGGTTAATGAAGGCTTCTGCCAACAAGAATGACCCGAACAGTCAAAGTTTGTGAGCACCCTCCCTTCCCTTTCCTGGGACAGGGTGGACTCTGGTCCAAATAAAACCTAACAAGGCCCCAGGCCTGGCCCATTTCCATGGGCTGAAGAAACAAACCCGATGCCCTTCCTCCCTTGAGCCATAACATTTTATTGATAAGTCAAAGGAAGAACCAGGGGGTAAGGGTCCCTCCCCTCCCCTCCCCTCCCCCCACCCAGCGCATCCATCCCTCAGCTGGAAGCAGGAAGCCCCGGAGGCTGCTGGGCTCAGGCAGTCTTGGTGGTGAGCAGGTTGTTGTAGTAGGCATCCTGGCCCTCGAGCAGGCTGCGGTAGGTGGCGATCTCCTGCTCCAGCCGCGTCTTGAGGTCCATGAGCTGCCTGTACTCCAGGTTCTGCCGCTCGGTGTCAGCGCGCACGTCACTCAGCTGGGCTTCGATACTGCTGATCAGCCCCTGGATCTGTGCCAGCTGGGCCCCGTAGCGCGCCTCTGTTTCTGCCAGTGTGCCTTCCAGGGCGGCTTTCTGAGGGCAGGGAGAGACAAGGTGACTCAGTGGAGCCTGCACCCCTGTCCAGGCTGCCCAAGCCCGCAAGGGCACGAGTGTGCATCCCACAGAGAAGAGGGCACCTACCATGCTGAGCTGAGATTGCAGCTCGATCTCCAGCCCCTGGAGGGTCCGGCGCAGGTCAGTGACCTCCGTCTTGCTAACCTGCAGCTGCTCCGTGTGGCCAGCGACCTCCCGGTTCAGCTCCTCAGTCTGCAATCAGAGAGGTGGCGAAGGGAATCAGCCCGGAGGCAGACCTTCACCTCGGAGCATCAAGCCCTCTCTCCTTGCCACCCCCTACCCCTACCCTCCCACCAAGGGCATCTGCTTCCCCCTTCATACCTTGCTGGTGAACCAGGCTTCAGCATCCTTCCGGTTCTTCTCTGCCATGACTTCATATTGGCTTCTCATGTCAGTCAGGATCTTGGCTAGGTCAATGCCAGGAGCGGAATCCACCTCCACGCTGACCTGGCCACCCACCTGGCCCCTCAGAGCACTGATCTCCTGGGAAGACAGAGCAGAGGTGGGCATGTCAGGGCCCAGAGCCTGCTGGGCCTGGGCCAGGTCATTCCCCAACCCCGCAGGCCGAAGGGGGCTGGTTTTCGGGTGCAGACCTAGGAGCTGGCCTTGGGGGAGAGAGCGGGTTGCCACCATCCCCTGCTGGCACCCTGGAAGCCATGCTCCACACCCAGGGCCATGCTGAGAGTGCGGCCAGTGTGGCCGTGGTCAGAACATACAGGAAACAGGTGTCCTGAGGAGCCCCGGGAAGCCGGGGTGGCCCCACTGGGAACCCACCTCCTCGTGGTTCTTCTTCAGGTAGGCCAGCTCCTCCTTCAGGCCTTCGATCTGCATCTCCAGGTCGGCTCTGGCCAAGGTCAGCTCGTCCAGCACCCGGCGCAGGCCGTTGATGTCTGCCTCCACGCTCATGCGCAGGTTCAGCTCCGACTCGTACCTTTCAGAGGAAGTACTTGCAGTCAGACCAGCCTTTCCTCTGTGCCTCTGAAGACTCACTTCCTCACCTTCTTAAGGTCCGGGGTCCATGAGAGGTGCCCCCACTACACTAAGCCCCAAAAGGGCCTGGGATTGCCTACCCCACCCCCACCCCCAACCTCTTACCCACCCCCCCACCCCGGCTTCTGCAGCCCAGCAGGGCAGAGATGCTCACTTGGTTCGGAAGTCATCCGCAGCCAGACGGGCATTGTCAATCTGCAGGACAACCTTGGAGTTCTCTATGGTGGCACCAAGAATCTGGAAGGCAGAAGGTTGGCAGTTTAGCACACTGGCACTGTCCACCACTTTCTTTTCAGAGAAAGGGGAACAAATGAGTGTGCCCCTGCCGCCTGGAGACAAGCCCCTCATCTGCCCATGGGCCTGCTCTCTGGGGGGCCTTGGCATCAGTCCTGCCCAGGAGGCAGAGCCAGGGGGCGGGGGGCGGGGGTGGTGATGAGCAGGGGAGGGCAGGCAGGAGAGCCTGGGGAGAGTGTCTCTGAGACCTGTGCCCAGGGAAACTCCACATGGTGTCAAGGAAGACAGCCTCTATGATATGCAAACCAGATGCAGGGAAGTGTGTGTGTGGGGGGGGGGGGGGTAGGGGGGTTACCCCTGTCTGTATCCCCCACTCATGGCATTCTGTCCCAAGGAAGGGAAGTCTGTTGAGCATCTATTAGGAGCCGGGCACCTGACACCTCTTTCATGTCAGGTCAGTGGGTACCTATTTCATGGGGGTGGGAAGTGAAGTTCAGGAGTCCTTGTCACCCCCAATCTCAGGTCCCGTGACCTGAGGGGCATGGTCACACCATTAAGCTGCGTGCATCCAGGTCAGGACGCGTTAGTCATTGTGCTGTGCGGTGATTTGCATCGTTTTTAAATGGAACAGAACAGGGTGAACAGAAGTGATTGCTCACAGTAGGGTAAGGATGGCTTCCAGAAACTTCTCTCCACTGTGCATGTGTATGAGAGAACGTGAGGACTCATCTTAAAACGTATTTCCTAGCCCTAGCTGGTTTGGCTCAGTGGATAGAGCATTGGGCCCAGGTTCGATTCAGGTCCGGGGTTTGATTCCAGTCAAGGGCATGTACCTGGGCTGCAGGCTTGATCACCAATCAATGTGTCTCTCTCACATCAACGTTTTTCTCTCTCTGTGTCTATCTCCCTCCCTTCCACTCTCTCAAAAAAAAAAATCAATAGAAAAAAATAAATAGAAAAATATCCTCCGGTAAAAATGAACAAACAACAAAAATGTATTTCCTATCATAGGTCACAACTTAAAAAGTGCACTGTGTACCTCTAGCCCTCCCTCCGTGTCTGTGGCCTGATCTATGTCCCAGCACCCAGAGCCATGCCCATGGTGGACACTGGGCAGTGCTGTGGGGAGACCAGAATGGGGGCCCCCTCACTGGCTTCTCCTACATGTGTTCAGGACAGAGCTCCAAGCTCTTCCCTGTGGGCGGAGCCCAAGCCCCACCCTGCAGGCTCCCAGGGCCCTTGTAAGAGCCCGGACAGAGAACTGCTGCCCACCGGGTCCTGGACAGCGGTCTCCACAGCAAAGAACCCCAAGGCCTCTGCATCTGCCCCTCCTTCACCCTGTGCAGGGGCCACCGCCGGCCTCTCCCATTTCTCCCAGATCTCCTCTCAAGTCCCAGGTTGGTTCCCCAGGCCTGGAGGGAGGGGCCTGAGCGTAATGGAAACCAGAGGCCCCACCGCAGGGAGGGGGTAGGGGGGCGGGGGACAGGGAGCAGCTCCAGGCAGGGCTGGCCCGGGATGGACCAGATCCCTCCCAGGCCAAACTCCATTTTTCTGCTGCAAGGGCGAAGGGGGCTCCAGGTCTGGACCTCAGGGCTGCCCACAGCGGTGTCCTATGTCCCCCCATTCCTCCAGACCCCTTTTCTCTGGCCTCCCCACCCCACCCGCCTCTCCTGCAACATGCCCCACCCACTTACACCCCCCCCCCCGCCCAGTTCCACACCCTGGTCCCTCTATCTGGCCTCCACTTCCTGCTCCATTGTCTCCCCCAGCCCCCTCACCTGCCCCCTTCTCTCCTGCCCACCCTGCGGCCCTCCCACGTCCTAACGGGCTCATTCCCGCCCCGCCCCGCCCAGAAGTGGCCCCGCCGCCCCGCCGCCCCAGCCACCGCCTCTCTCCCCGCCCCGCCCGCAGGGCTGGAGGCGCGCAGGCAGGTGCACCCCCAGCGCCCGGCGCGCCCACCTTGTCCCGCAGCTCCTCGATGGCCTTGAAGTGGTGGCTGTAGTCCCGCGCCGGCCCGGGCCCCTGCTTCAGGTACCAGTCCCGGATCTTCACCTCCAGGTCGCCGTTGGCCGCCTCCAGGGCGCGCACCTTGTCCAGGTAGGAGGCCAGGCGGTCGTTGAGGTTCTGCATGGTCACCTTCTCGTTGCCCATCAGGAGCCCGTCGGAGCCGGCCCCGGCGCCCAGGTAGCCGCCGCCGTAGCCCCCAGCGGAGGACGCGGACACGAAGCGGGCGGAGGACACCGACACGCCGCGGCCGCCCGAGCCGCCGTGGATGCTGGGCGCGCGGTAGGCGCCCCCCACCCCGAAGCGCATCAGGCCGCCGCCCGGGCCCCCGAAGGAAGAGGCGGCCGAGGACTGGCGATAGCTGTAGGAAGCCATAGCGAGAGAGGACTGGCGGCGACCCTGGTCGGAGGAGCTGTGGTCGGAGGGAGGAGTGACCAGGCTCTCACCTGGAGCTTTTTATGCTCGAGGGGAGGGGGGTGGGGACCGGGCGGGATATCTGAGGCCGAGGAATTTGCTGGCTGCTGAGTGCACACATGGGCACTCTCCCCATTGGCCAGCTCCTGGCGGCTCTGCCTCCAACTCTCTCTCCTCCCAGGGGCCGGAGGCTCCAGCCCTGAGGGAGCCGCCCCGCCCAGCCCACTGGGCCCCCAGACCAGGCTCTCCCTCTGGCGCCCGCTTGTTCCCATCTGCACCCCCATCGCCACATGCTTAGACACCCCTTTCCAGAGCACACTCTGACCCTCCTTCATCAGATCACCCCAGGAATTAGGTCCCTGGGAGAGTGTATGCTGCTCCCTTCCTCCCCCAGGGATCACTCGCTCAGAGTCCCCCTCAAGAATCCGGAACTGAGCCCCTTCCTTGTGATCATAATTAACCCCCAAAGTACATGTTCCACATTCCTGCACCTGCTCAGAATGACAGCCTCTGGGAGCCCACCTCTTGGGGACCACCCACACCATGACTCCCCCTTGCAGCCCCCCAGATGAGAGTGCTGGGAGGGGCACGCTTGCCTGCTTGCCTCCCGAGACAAAGCTGCCCCACCCTGCTGTGTCCATACACAGCCAGGAAGTGACAATGGGCTCCTGGGAACAGCTGCTGGGAGCAGCTCTGCAGCTGGACGGTGAAGGGCACCTTTACACCTGGGGCTGGCCCCTCACTCAGGGACTCACCCCAGCCCACTCCACCTCACCCCACCCCCCACCAGGACAACCTCCCACCCTCCAACCCCCATGAATGATCCATGATGGGAATCCGAGCCCCAGGAAGGCAAGTAACTTGCCCATGAGACATTTAGCAACTGCCACCCAGAAGAAAAAAATAGGATGGAATCCCTCTCTCCGTGTGAGCATCTGCAGGCGGGGTCAGAGGCGGAATCCTTGCCCCTCACAATCTCATCCTAGTGGGTGGGTGGATGAGAGGGCCCTGCAAGGATGCCCACAAAGTGACGTTTTGCTAATAGAGGAAGGAGCCCCTCCTCTCCACTCACAGCCCGAACCCAGCTCTACATCCAGCCCAACCATTCCATCTCCTTTCTCATCACTATGGAGGGCCAGGCCCCCTGCCAGACCCTGCCAGGCACTGCCAGCGCCTCAGCCATTTATTGTCCCCAGGGGCCTCACCCTCCACAGAACTGTCCCCATGGTTCCTTCTGTCCTTCGGTCAGAGCAGTCCCCCAGGCTCAGGACAGAGGCCCTATGACCTACTGACAGAGTGTTAGGGAGTTGGGCCAGTCACGCCCTATATCTCTACGCCTAAGTTTCCCCCATGAAATATCAGCCCCCCACTCTGCACATTATCATCTGGGTCACCTGTGGCTAAATGAAGACTTGTCCCCAGACACTGAGACCATGTCCCCAATAAACTGTCTTCTGTCCACCAATGTACCCAGGAACAGGGACAGGTTACCCCACACGCACACACCTATCACCCCACCCTCTGCCCCCAGGAGCAGCCCTAGCCACTAGGAAGACCAGCCTCAGGCTGTTTAAACTAGTGAAGCAGGCCTGCAAGTGGGTAGGTCCCCAATGGGGAAAAGGCGAACAGAGTCATGAAAGCAGGGTGTGGCCGGTCCTTCACAAAGGTTGTAGCCTGTAGCCACCGGGTCTGGTCTGACATGAGTCACTCTCTTTATTTGGCCTTGAGGAAGAGGCCTGCTCCTGGTGGGGGAAGAGGAGATGGGCCAGATAGTTGCTATGTACACTAAGCCCCAGCCAGAATGTCTGTTTTTCCGGCCTCATAGGGGCGTCTGGAAAGGAACTTTGTATTAGGAAACAGACTAAAACCAGTGGTTCCCCCGCCCCACCAAAGATTAAGGGATTGTGAGTTCCCTAAACTTCAGAGGAGCTTAGAGTCCCAGCTCCCCACCCCAAGACCATAACCATCAGAACAGCTGGCTGTAGTGTAGGACCTTTTACCAAGGCTTTTCAAATCCCATTGGGTCCTCACAGCAGCCCAGTGGAAAGGGTATCCTTATCCCCATTTTACAGATGAGGAAACAGAGGCTCCAAGGGGGTAGTGATTTGCCAGAAGTCCACAGCCAGGAGTGTCAGATTCGGGCTTCCAGCCTTTGTAGAATGGGTGTGGCACCTGCAGGGAGGGAGGGGGGGGGGATTTGGGATATTTAATCCCCTAACCCAGTGGTCCACAAACTGCAGCTGGCAAGCCACATGCGGCTCTTTGGCCCCTTGAGTGTGGCTCTTCCACAAAATACCGACTTCTGTGCATGGGCCATGAAGTTTCAATCGCACTGTACATGTGTGCCCGCACGTGGTATTTTGTGGAAGAGCCACACTCAAGGGGCCAAAGAGCCGCATGTGGCTCTCGAGCCGCAGTTTGCCGACCACTGCCCTAACGTAAACAAAGGAGTTCCTGCTCCTGGCTCTCTTGGTTCCCCTGCCTTTACCCCCGTGGCCCACAGCCATGGGGATCCCACACACAATGGACAATGGGCTGCAACTAGCTGATGTTGAACTGGACCCGATGCAACAAGGAAGGGAAATGCTGGGCATTGCTTTGCTTCTAGCTCTCCTGAACCCCCAGCTGCACTTCTATGACTGGACTAAGGGACATGGGACTTTGGAAACCCAGGGATGTAATTCCACACAAATAAAAAAAAATCACTCATTCTCCAGACAACTCTTTCTTTTGCGATATCGTCAGAACTCCACACCCAGGACTCAGTGGGGAAAAGAATACCCAAGTTCCCCAGTAACAAAACTGCCATTTTCCAGAGAATTTCCTCAATCCATTGAGATTTTGCTTCCCAGCAATTGTTGTCAGTTTGGCTCAAATAAACTCATAAAAATAATCTTACAGGTTTGGCCCTAGCCGGTTTGGCTCAATGGATAGAGCGTTGGCCTGTGGACCAAAGGGTCCTGGGTTTGATTCCAGTCAAGGGCATGTACCTTGGTTGCAGGCTTCTCCCCATGTGTGTTTCTCTCACATGGATGTTTCTCTCTGTCTTTCCCCCTCCTTCCATTCTCCCTAAAAATCAATGGGAAAAGATCCTCGGGTGAGGATTAACAAAAAAACAAACAAACAAAAAATTCTTACAGGTTTGGATGGTTCTTATGTTGACAGAGCAAATGGAGAGAGCGCTTGCTTCTGCCCAGGAGCACTGAAAGGTGTTCTATAGAGGGCAGGACACTTGACTAAGAGACTGAAAGATAAATAAGTGTGTGGGGGGCAGAGGAGGGCCTGGATGAGTGAGTAGATTGCTGATATCAGTTTTGGGGAACATCCAGTGACTCAGTTTGGGGGCATGTGAGGAGGGGAGGGGCCAAGGAAGAGGTGGAGGCAGGGGGTGGGAGTGGGGGGGGTTGGGGGCTGTACTTCAGCCAAGGAGTTGTTGGACTTGATGCTGAAGAAATGGAAATTCATGTCAATCCTTTGTATTTCAGAAATTGCCAGAGTTCCAAGTGGAGAGTGGGTTGGTGGAAGGGAGGGAGGCATGGCCAGGGGGAGGGAGGCCAGTTAAGGGTCTGCTGAGATAGGCCATGTTAGAGGGGGAGGGCCTGAACTCCTCCCAGTAATGCGGATGGAGAGTTGAGGACAGAGACCAGAGATGCTGGCCACGCTATGGGCAGCTCCAGGCCTTGCTCAAGCCAGGTGGGTGATATCAGGACGACCCAGGGCCAGCATCCCAGGTCTGTCGCCACTCCTCTCCATCACTTCCCACAAGTGGAAAGCCAGGAAAGGTGAGGCAGGGCGGCTGGGTCAGGACGGCCCATGGCGCTCCCCAGAGGAGGAAAAACTAGCCTGACTGGAACCTGGGCCAGTGGTGGGTGAGGGGAGAAAGTGCTGAGTCTTAGGGACCAGCCCCTTGTCCAGGCCCGTGGGGAAGGGAGAGGGTCAGCTACCCCCCAAGTGTCACATTCCACACACACATGGGAAAACCAGGACTGCCCACCCGTCCAGGGACTGAGTGTTTACTGGATCAGGCTCAGGGGGAGGGGCCTGGCGGGCTACTTGGTGGGGGAGAGAGAGCTCTTTCTGCCTCTGCCCAGACCCTGGGCTATTTGGGCCGCATTTGGAGCCCTGTGCCAAGCCTCAGCTCATGCCAACTGGGCATGGGGAGGGCCAGACCCAGGGCAGAGAGGAAGAAAAATGTCCTGGTGCCTGCCCTGATTTCCGGGTTCTCTGCTCCCTTTTCATCCAGCTAACTTCCCTCCCACCAGGATCCTCCAGGGAAACAGCCCCCCTCGGGAACAAAGACTCTAGGACGTGGCACTTTTTCTGTTTTAAAACTCATCTTTCTGATCCATGAATCCCCAGTGAGCTCTACAGAGCACTTCCTGGCCTCACTCTAGCGAGGTTCCTATCCGGGACCTGACATTGTCTTTTTTAGGATCAGGTGTGGCTCTAGGGCCCCAGCTCTCTCAGCAGTTTCACTGAACACCTACTATGCACTGAAGGCTGGCACATGGCCAGGAGGTGACATCCCTGCCCTCCAGGAGGGACCAGGCTCGTCCTCAGGCACGGAGCAACCTCCTTCCTCACCCGTCTCCTCCCGCTAAGGATGCCAGTAACTCCAGTTCCTCTTTGGGCACCACCTCCTCCGGGAGGTCCACTCAGGCTGGGTCCACTTTACCCCAATATATACACAGGCCCCTGGGTCACCCCATCACATGGCACAGCTCTGTCTCCCCAGCTAGACGTGGAGCTTCAGTGCTGCATGTAGCCCCAAGGTCGATCCCGAGCTAGTAAATGTTTACTGATTATTCGCTGGAAAAGAGGAAGAAATGGGAGAAGCCCTTTTTATCATTCAACCAATAATGATGAATTGCTCTCTATGTACCAGGCACCTTCTATTATCAAACAGAAAGAGTTCGTCCACCCAGCACTAATAGAATCAAACACTAAATACTGAGAATTGCAGCTGAGAAATATTATTATGAATGGCACCACCCAGGAGAACAGGAAACTAATGCTCAAAACCCCAAACTCACCCGGCTGGTGTGGCTCAGTGGTTGAGTGTCGACCCATGAACCAGGAGGTCGCGGTTAGATTCCCAGTCAGGGCACATGCCCAGGTTGCGGGCTCCATCCCCAGTAAGGGGTGTGCAGGAGACAGCTGATCAATGATTCATCATTGATGTTTCTCTCTCCCTCTCCCTTCTTCTCTCTGAAATAAATAAAAATATATTTTAAAATAAATAAATAAAAATCTTTTGTTTTCCAGATACAAGGGAGATTGTTTTTCTTAGAGCGATTAGGTAAATTATCCCGTTGTAAGCAGCATTGAGACAGTTTTATTTTCTCCCTCCTGAATGTGGAAATGAATATTATTGTTTTCATGACACTATGTTTGTTTGCATAAATTCAATAAGAACCTGTTCTTTTATAATGGGACACAACTGATAACTGGTTTCATTAACCAAGACTTTGACTGGAATGTCATGCTTGACAGAGATGTGTAGACTCAGACGTCACCAGAAACTTTAAAGAATTAAGGTTAACTTTGGAAGCCAATAAAAGCCTCTTGGAAAAACAGCCTGCTACCTAGCTTGCATGGTTGACAGCAGTCTTTCCAGGTGAGTAGCAGAGGTTGCTTTCCTGGGAGATGGCAAAGAAAGGGCCTCAAAACATTTGGGAGACAGGGAACCTGGGAATTTACCCAAATCTCTAGGTGTCGCAGGCTAAGATCGGTGGCCAATATGTGCTTGGCTTCTTAGCCTTGAGAGGCCAAAGTTCAATCTGGAGATTCTGTATGAAATTCCAGAAAAGCAGATTTAAAAAGAGCCTATATGATCAATTGTGGGTTGTTTTTTTTCTTGTTGTGTTTATGCAAATAATCAGGCCAAATTTATTGAAACTAGACTTATGCAATAAATTAGTCTTCCTTTGTCTATCTTCGATAAAACTGAGGATGATTTTAGGGAGAGAAATTGTGTTTCAATATAATTTACAGTCGTGGATGTTAGATTCTAGTTCAGTCGACTGTCATTAAGGTTTTATTTTTTCACCTATAAACTGGATCCTGAATCTTTCTAGTTTTCTTAAATATGTAGCTACCACCCTCTGAACGAATGTGTTTTTTTCCTCCCAGTCTTTGACTTGGAATTAGTGAGAGCTAAAACTGTTTGGGGTTTTTCTGAGAAGACATGACGTTAACTTCAGAGACATCACCACAATAGCTCATGGTTCAACCATCTCAGTGACTAACTCCGCGAAGCCACACAGATAATCTACCTGCGAACCCGTGAGATCGTCAGCGACATTCCAACTGCGGAGCAGGACAAGCTATCCAACTGTCGCTGCTGCCTTCATTCCAGAAAAAGAAGCTCTGAGCCAGGTGTTTAGAAAGCTTCTCCACTGAGTCTGACAGGCTCAGAAACTGGTTTTCAGGTGATTGATCTGTGTGTGTTTCTTTCTTTTGTTTGAATAGACACGCCCCTTATTCAATACCTCCTTGCTTGCTGACAGGACACAGACCACAGACCTCACTTCGAAGACCAGCTGCATCACTGCCTCCTGAATTCACACTCAGCAACTGAACTGAACTGACTTATTCTAAGGACTGAGTTATTGGATCGATGAAATATGGAGCCACCTACCAATTTAGCTCCTGAAAGGGGAAACTTGTTTAAAGTTTCAAAGGCGGAACTGAAGGGACCGAAAGTGTTGCCATCCTGAAGCAGCATTTTGGGGATACAGTGGGGCCTTGACTTACGAGTGTCCCGACTAACGAGTTTTTCGAGATATGAGCCGTCTCTTGGCTGATTTTTTGCTTTGAGTTGAGAGCTAAAATTCGGGTTACAAGCCAGCTTCAGATACCCCACCGCTAGTGGGCGCAGCGAACGTCACAGTGAACGCCACAACATCAGCCCAGCATCACGTGTCTCACTCGTTCACTTTTGATTTGACATATGAGTAATCTGAGTTACGAGCTCCGTCACGGAACGAATTAAACTCGTAAGTCAAGGCCCCACTGTATTGATGTTCAGCTGTTTACTAAGAAACAAAAGACTGACGCTCCGGTTTTCCTACCTGAGATACAGACATAGGTGGGAGGAAAAGTATTAATGTTTTTTTAACCCCCACAGTAGCCCAAGAGTCATTCTACCTTAGGGCTCAGGAGCTGAAATGTAACTTCGGTCAAGATGTTTTTTTTAGCCTGCCAGAAGTCCCGATCTTGCGACCATTCGTCAGATCCCAGCTCCTGTCTTCTGCTGCCTCCAAGGTTGCTGACGAGAGAGAGAGAGAGAGAGAGAGAGAGAGAGAGAGAGAGAGAGAGAGAGAGAGAGCTTTCTAGAAGTATGATTTTAAAGCTAAATTGAATCAAAGTCAGAAGGACCCTTGGTTTCATGTCTAGACTTTGAGCTTCTAGAACAAAGTGGTCAAAACGTCCTGCTGCCCTAACCGGTTTGGCTCAGTGGATAGAGCGTCGGCCTGCGGACTCAAGGGTCCCAGGTTCGATTCTGGTCAAGGGCATGTATCTTGGTTGCAGGCACATC
Source organism: Myotis nattereri (assembly GCF_964212035.1). NCBI lineage: Eukaryota > Metazoa > Chordata > Mammalia > Chiroptera > Vespertilionidae > Myotis > Myotis nattereri. The sequence goes on from NC_138091.1 coordinate 49,324,750, forward strand.
CCCAGTAGGGAGTGTGCAGGAGGCAGCTGATCAATGTTTCTCTCTCATTGATTTCTAACTCTCTATCCCTCTCCCTTCCTGTCTGTTAAAAAATCGATAAAATATATTTAAATAAAAAATAAAAAAAAGTCCTGCTTTCCAGAGCCTTCATCCCGGGTCGGGGAGACATGATGGAGTTCTGGTAGCGTAAGTAGCTAGACATTAAGAACGAAAGGGAGCCCAATATTCTAGGAAGATGAACAGACAGTAAGCCTGCTTCATTAGGAAGCTGCAGCCTCACACGATCCCCAGGGACCGCTGCCCCCTCTGCCTGTTCTGGGAAAGTCCTCCGCTAGGTGCATGTCCTGTAGAGGCCTAAAGGCCCAGGTGGCAGTCCCTCCACTTTGAGGCATGTGCAGCAGGGATTAAGAGAGTGACAAGGGGCAGAGCCTAGCCTGGGGAAAGGATGGATTGGATAAAGCACACAGAACCCTGGAAGATCTAGGAAATTGACTGATTAAGGAGAAGACCCATCAGAAGCCCAGGAAAGCCCGGCCAGTGTGGTTCGTTGGTTGTAGGTCGGCCTATGAACCAGGAGGTCACGGTTTGACCAAATTCGAATTGGTCTGGGCAGATGCCTGAGTTTCAGGCTCCATCCCCAGTGTGGGGCATGCAGGAGGCAGCCAATCAATGATTCTCTCTCACCATTGATGTTTTTCTTTCTCTCCCTTCCTCTCTGAAATCAATACAAATATTTTTTTAGAAAAAGAAGAAGAAGAAGAAGAAGAAGAAGAAGAAGAAGAAGAAGAAGAAGAAGAAGAAGAAGAAGAGGTCCAGGAAAAGTTGGGAGATTGGGAAATTGGTTAATTTGCAAGGGCGCCTGGTCTTCCCTGAGCCTGAGATAACATTATCCAAGGTTAACAAAGTGCTCTCTCACCAGCTGGTTAACACTTGCACTTTCTCTCTCCCGGTAACAGCCTTGTGCATTGTGCGCCAGGCAGCCGCTGGGGGCCCAGGGAGAGCCTAAGTACAGCAACATAGCGCCAACCGGAGCGCAGCCGGGCACAGACTGTGCTAGCCGGACGGGGACAGGCATGGACTAAGGCTGAGTCACTAAGCCAACACCACAAATCGCTGGCATTGGCCCTACTCTGGGCCTGGTGAAGACAAAGCTGGGCTTCTCCATAGCGGGACCGACAGATGAGACATCGGAAACCTAGGGGCAGCCTCCTCTTTCTACCCCAATAAATCTTACCACCACACTTCAACCTCCCATGCGTGGTCCCCGGAAATGCGTTTCCACCGGCAACAATTCAAGGAAGGAGGGGTGCGCAGGGAGGAGCCAAGTAGGGAAGGGGTGAAGGGCGATCAGCAGGGAGAGGCCAATGACAGGGGCCCCTGAGGAGGAGGCGCATGGACAGAGACCTGAATGAGTTGAGGAACTTTCAGATTCTGGGGGACCAGCGGAGGCAAACCCCCTGAAGAACACCCAAAAGCCCCTGGCTGAGAGGAGTCCCCGGTCGGTCAGTACGAGGGTCTGCAGTCTGGTTAGGGGGCTGGGCTGTGTGCCCAGGAGTACGGGAGCCTCTGGGGCATAGCCTGGGCCCAAGGGCAGCAGCAGGAAATCTGACAGGAGCTCATAGAAGGTTCAGGCAAGAGATGTGAGAGGAACCCGTGAAAAGGGGCTGATGCAGAGCCCACCGGGTAAGCTGATGGAATCACGCAGAGTGGGAGGGAGGGAGAGGAATTGGAGGTGACTCCTAGCTTGAGGCCTGAGCTGGCTTTTGCTCTGTGGTCAGGGGACTGTTCTGGGACACATTTGTCTTATCTGATTCGCCTCCAGGAGAACAGTGGTCACCCCCGTTTCTGGAAAAGCTTCTTCCCCAGAAAGGCAGCCGGAGGAGTGGGCTGGGAAGTGGACATTCTTGGGAGCAGCTGAAATTCACCGAAAGGCAGCTGCCACTCTGGTGACAGACACGGAGCCCTGGCTGCCTCTGGCCCCTCCCGGCCCCAGCTGGCTGCAAGCTAAACATTCATTAGGCAGAAACTGCAAAGTCTCATAACCGGGTGGGCTTCCAGAAGCGGGGAACACCAGGAACGCCCAGGTCTGGGGTCTGATGGGGGAGATGCCTTTTGCTTGGAGAAAGAGCCGTGGAGACCCCACCCTCTGCCAGGGGCGGGGCATGCAAGGGGCCTTTTGATCAATGGACAGTGAATTGGGAGACACCACTGCGCCCCCCACCCCAACCTCCCCCCCCCCCAACACACACACAGAACATGGTGGGAGGACAAACCCTCACTGGGCACCTCACTGCCTTCCAGGCTGGACCTGTGGAATGCCAGCCCCCCTCCAGTGGAATGTGCTGGGGTTGGGGGACTTCCTCCCAGGGCCTTGTCTGGGATTAGGGCTGGGCCTGTGGAACCAGAACATCCACCAAAGACATCAGTAAACACGCCGCTAGGGCCTCGCACACAGAAACCAAACAAACACCTCAGACAGGGAGCTCTGTGTCTGGGGCTGAGCTGGGGGATAGGGAGGTGGGTAGAGAGGCTTCAGGCAGCCACCTGGCCCACCCCTGCCAGGCTCTTTACCTGGTTCTTAGCCTCATCCCGACCAGCATCTACTGGAAGTCTGCAAGATGAACTGGACAAAACTCTTACCTCCTACCCCTTCTAGCCCACAGGGTTTCAAGCCTGGCCTGCACAGCCCTCAGCAGAGAGGGGCAGGCTCAGCAGCCTGCTGCTGACCACCCACACTCACACACACACACACACACTCACACACTCACACACCAACTCACACATCCACATACTCACACACACACCCACACACACACCCACTCACACACCCACTCACACACACACCCACTCACACATCCACTCACACACTCACATACCCACTCACACACCCACACACTCACACACACACCCACTCACACACTCACATACCCACTCACACACCCACACACTCACACACACACCCACTCACACACCCACCCACACACTCACATACCCACTCACACACCCACCCACTCACACACACACCCACTCACACAACCACTCACACACTCACATACCCACTCACATACCCACACACCCTCACACTCACACACACACACACTCACACACTCACACACACACTCACACACTCACATACACACTCACACACTCACACACCCACACACCCACACACTCACACACCCACACACCCACACACTCACACACCCACACACCCACACACTCACATACCCAAACATGCACACACACACTCACACACCCAAACATGCACACACACACATACCCTCACACACACTCACGTACACATTCACACACACCCTCACACACACACACACTCACACACACACACTCACACACACACACACACACACTCACACACCCAAACATGCACACACACACTCACACACTCACACACCCAAACATGCACACACACACTCACACACACACTCACGCACACATTCACACACACCCTCACACACACACTCACACACCCACACACCCACACACACACACACACTCACACATCCACACACACTCACACTCACACACCCACAAATTCACACACTCACATACACACACTCACACACATGCTCACATACTCTCCACACTCATATAGTCACACACACATATTCACACACGCACATACTCATACAACCCTCACTCATTCCCACTCACATGCTCACATGCACACTATACACATGCTCACATACTCTCCACACCGATACAGCCACACACTCACACTCACAGACTCAAACACACACACACACTCCTTCACCCAAAGCAGCTCTGCCCTCACTGGCTTCCCGTCCTCCGCTCCTATAAGAGATTACTTAGGCGGGGCTTCTCCCTCTTCTGAAACTCAGTAGCTGGTGCGTTAGCCCAACCCCGGCAGCTTGCAGAGCAGAGCGCTGAGGTAGGAGCGGGGGCTCAGCCTGCCTGAGATGACCCAGCTGGGCAGGCGCCAAGGGTCCCGGCTGTCTGCCCCCAGGGGAGGATCTGAGCTCAGAGAAGAGAAAGAGGTAAACACCGCAGGCGCCTGGCAAGAGCAGGTGGCAGGCCAGGGTCCGGGGAGGGACCCAACCAAGGGCTGCTGGAGCTCAGGGAAGGAGATCCCCCTGAGAGAGGCCTGGAGTGAGCAGGGAGGGCCTCCTGGAGGAGGAGGACTTTGGACAGAGCCCAGGGTGAGCAGCAATAAGGGAGTGAGGACAAGCAGGTGGCAGATGGGTGGAAAGTTCCAGTCACAAAGGATCCTGAGTGTGTTCAAGTGTCCAGCACCCACAAACTTGTTTAAATCATCAGCTCCCCTGTGCTGTAGATACCGCTGTAGACAGCAATAGCCCCACGTTACTGCCTAGGAAACTGAGCAGAGCTTACGGAAGCCTAAAGTCCAGTAAGTGGTGGAGCGGGGATTTCACCCTGGGAGGCCTGGCCCCGCGCCTCAGACCTAACCCCTGTGCCGAAGGGGAACCTGGGCAGTAGAGGCTGCAGAGCCGACTGGACTCAGACCAGGAAGGGCCTTTGCAGGTCACGTCGCTGGATTTGAATTTTTCTTTCTGAGTCAGAAGGTGACACATGCAAAGTGTCAGATGAGTCAGAGAGCCAGGAGCTGGTGCCCTGAAGCTGGGAACACGGGGCTGTTGTCCCAGCTGGGTGTCCCAGCGCCCCCTTCATTCCTTCCCTCTGCCGCCCCCATACTCCTAGCCTTTATCACTTCAACACCAAACAACGGTGGCACCTCCCTCCGAGCTGGTCTCCGGGGCTCTGCCTGCTTTGGTGGAGTCTCAGCTCACCAGCCTCGGTGGCAGCCTGCTCTCCGCAGCAGCGACTCGCAGTGGGGTCCTCAGACCCTCGGGGACAGCCTCACCTGGAAGTTCATTTAAAACGCTGAGTCCTGGGTTCCTCCCCAGGGCCACCGAATCAAACCCCTGTGGGTGAGACAATACATTTATACGTCTGCTTCTGGGCTCACCAAAGTTTGAGAACCAGCAGCCCAAGAATGAGATGTGAAGCTGAAGGTGTGGGAGAGTCACAAAGCTAAATCAGCCAGGCCCCGCCAGTGTGGCTCAGTGGTTGAGCGCTGACCTATGAACCAGGAGGTCACAGTTTGATTCCCAGTCAGAGCACGTGGCCAGGTTACCAGCTCAAACCCCAGTAGGGGGTGTGCAGGAGGCAGCAGATCAATGCTTCTCTCTCATCATTGTTGTTTCCATCTCTCCCTCTCCCTTCTCTGAAATCTATAAAAATATATATATTTTTTAAAGATAAATCAGCCATGAGAAGCCTAGCCACAGGCAGCGTGCTGCTAGCAGGGAAAGGCTCTGCTGGCATTGCCAAAACCTGGGGTGTGAAGTAAGAGACCCCGTTCCAGGCCTGGTGTGCTGCTTTCTCTCTCAGTCTGCTCAGCTGCTAAATTCTCAAAACACTCGACGGGCCTGAGATGTCTTCTTTTCGCACGCTAACCAGCTAGCCTGCAGAAGACCCGAGGGGCCCAGGTCAGAGACAGAAGACTTCCTTACCCGCAGCACAGCAAGCAGCTGGCGCTTCATGTTTGCACAGATTCCTCTGACCCCGCACCCCAGGTACCGCGGGGACAACGCAAAGCTGGACCCCGCTGGGGGCTACATTACACAACTCTGAGAAACCCCACGCTCTGGAAAACCAAATCTTTTCTAATGGGTCTGCAAGCAAACCCGTCTGATGGCTCTCTGCTCCGGGAGGAAAAAATCCTCGTTATTAAGACAGAACAAGAGGGAGAAACGTGCCTCTGGCCCTCTCCTCCAAGACAACTCACTACGAAAACATCCTTGAAAAGACAGATCATGGGCAGAAACGCCAGAGGTCCTTGGAGATGTATCTCCCAACACAAATGAGACTATCTCTAAATGAGATGGAGATGTAAGCTTTCCATCAGATCACATGGATGAAAATTCCTGAGAACAGGAGGGATCATTGCAGAGGAGATAAGATAAGATCTAGATCTAGAGTGGAAAGCGATAAGCAGGGAGCCTTTCGTAACAGAGCCTATGGCAACAGCAAAGGGGGAAATATTGGTAACTTATATCCTGGGCCAAAGGCTAACACCCTTCAGCATATAAAGAGTTCCTACAAATAACTAAGAGACCAATAACCCGGGAAGAAGGAAAGAGCAAGAATATGAACAAACAGCCCTGGCCGGCGTGGCTCCGTGTTTAGAGCATCAGCCTGCACACCCCAGTGTCTCTGGGTCTATTCCCAGTCAAAGGCATGTACCTGGGTTGCAGGTTCGATCCCCGGGCTCCGCCCTGTTGGGCATGTGTGGGAGGCAACCAATTGATGTGTCTCTCTCACATCTCTCCCTCTCTCTCTCCCCCTTCCCTTTCCCATCCCCTGTCTGAAAAAATCAATGGAAAAAATACCCTCGGGTGAGGATTAATAAAAAACAAACAAAAAAAATACGAGCACACAGCTCCCAGAAAAGGACATGCAAATTGCATTTGGACATAGGAAAACACTCAACCTCACTCACAATAGGAGAAATGCAAATTTAGACTATTATGCAATCTCGCTTGGTTCATGTCAGATTGGTAGAGATGGGAAGGGTTGGTAACTTATTGTCTGTTGGAAACATAGGGAACTGGACAACCCACACATTCTTGGTCGCAGTAAAATCAGCACACACTCTGTGAACAGTGATTTCCAACATCTATCAAAATTTTAAATCTAATTTTTGACTTATCAACTTCTCTCACAGGTATTTCTCTTTTAGGTGTACTTTTGCACACGTGCAACATGACATGATGTCCTGGGATGTTTGTTGCAGCTTTATTTATAACAGCAAAATACTAGAAGCGCCTACATATCCATTACATGACACTCTATGCAGCAGAATATAGTGTCACCATCTTAAAAGAATGAGGCAGTGCTATATGGGACAGAAAAAAACTAAGTTCAAGCCCTGGCCGGGTGGCTCAGTTCATTGGAATGTTGTCTCATGCACCGCAAGGTTTTGGGTTCAATTCCCGGTCAGGACACATACCTAGGTTTCGGGTTCAATCCCTGGTCGGGGCACATGTGGGAGGCAACCAATTGATGTTTTTCTCTCACATCAATGTTTCTCTCTCCCTCTCTCTCAAAAAATCAATGGAAACATATCCTCGGTGAAGATTTAAAAAATTTCTTTCAAAATATTTTATTAAATGAAAAAGATTGCAAAGCAATGTATATAGACGGCTACCCTTACATGTGTGCTCCAGGAAAGAGCAGAGACACACTTGTGTTTGCAAACACCTAGGCTCTCTTTAGAAAGGTACACAAGAAAGTGATGGCATGGGATGCTTCTTGGGAGGGGAGCTGGGAGATTGGAATCAACGGATGCAGAAAGACTAGCATTTTCTTATCTGTTCCTTAAATTTTTGTACTGTATCAGGCATACATAGCCTTCCAAAAACTATATAAAGTCTTCCAAAACTGTATGTAAAATATATAGTCTTCCAAAAATGAAATATAGCATGCATTTGTTAAATGAACAAACAAACAAACAAACTTGGGCATTGTGATCTGCCAAGAAATTTAAATGGGCTGAGCCCCCCAAGTCTGGGCCTAGCTGGCCTCAAGCCAGCAGCAGCCTCTCTGGATCTCCGCAGCTGCAGGTGAGCTCCCTCGGCAGTGCCCAGCTTTGCCCGGAGCCACACCCAGGAAGCCTCATTCGTGCCCTCATTCATTCCTCCCCCAGGCGTATGCTCTGAGCCAGGCCCAGTGCCAGGTGCAGAATACAGAGATGAAAGAGACCCAGGCCCAGCCCCTGCCAGCTCCCTGTATAGCGGGCGGGGTAGCGGTGGGGCAGGGAAAGATCCCTGCAAATCGCTACAAAACGGATGCTCAGCAGTGCAGCGTGGTAGCTGCAGTTAAGAGCTATGCGTGAGGGTGTTGGGTGTTTGAGGCAGTGACAAGCCTGGCCTTTGAAACCTGAGCCGCGCCTTGGTTTGAGAGCCCAGTTATTTAACCTCCCCGAGCTTCAGTTTCCTCCCTATAAAACGTGGCCTGGCTTTCAGTCATGATCCACTCTTGATTTTATAGCCCTGTCACCCAAGGCCAGTTACTTAACCTCTCCGCGCCTCCGTTTCCTCATCTCTGAAATGGGGCTAAGAACACCGCTTCAGGGTTCGTGGGGGATAAATAAAAATCATCTGTGAATAACACTACCTGGGGACACATTGTGGGGGTGGGGGGAACAGGGCTAAATGGAGAACACCCCCGAGGGGACAGTGTCAAGGGTCAGACTGGCCAGGACCAGTCCTGAATAAAGCAGCGGCATGAACACTCAGCGGTGATGCTAACCGGGCCCCCAGCAGGGCTCGCTGTACCTCGGGGGCCAGTATTCGCCCCCTCCACTCAGAGGCCAGCTGCATTGATTGGGAAACGCAACAGGCACTGGCCTTTCAGCCTTTCCAGGTCTGTTCCCCCAGACCACACCTCCCTGCAACCGCAACCACACACCAGGGGCACAGGTGCTGCTCATGTCCCTCCCCCGTGCCTCTGCTCCGGCTGCCCCCTGCACCTGCAGGCTCCTTTCCTGGGCCTTCACAGGCCTACACCCTGCCCCATCTCCAGCGCCCCCTGCGGTAGGCAGAGAGTGGCCCTCCAGATGTACCTGTCCACACCCCACAACCTGTGACTACGCACCTTACATGGCAGGAAGGGAGGTTGACGGTGGAGAGATGGTCCTGGATTATCTGAGTGGGTCCGTGTAACCACCAGGGTCCTTATAAGAGGGAGGCCAGACAGTCAAAGTCAGAGAGAGGAGGTGTGACCAGGGACATGGAAGTTGGAGGGATGCCCTTTGGAGGAAGGGGCCACAAGCTGAGGAATGCAGGCGGCCTCTGGAAGCTGGGAGAGGCGAGGAAATGGATTCTTCCCTGAGCCTCCAGAAGTTAACACCATTCGGCTGACACCTTGGCTGTAGCCCTTGAGACCCATTTCAGGTTTCTGTTGTAAGCCACTAAGTCTGTGGTAACGCGTGACAGCAGCCGTGGAAGCCAATACACCACTTCTTCCTTAAAGCCTCCATGATCCCTGGCACTCTCCCCACCCCAGCTCCTTCCCTCCTCTGAGCCCATCTGGTGCTTTCTCCGAATCTCTCCTGGGCTGTCCTCTCCCCACTGGTGAGAGTTAGTTGGATCTTACCTCCTCTACTAGATGTAAGCATCTTGCGGGCAGGGTCTGCTATTCATTTGTGTGTCCCCCATGGTCCTAAGAATTCTCCCAGGTCCTTCTGGGTCCATTCCTGCCCCTCTCTCTGCTGGGAAGGCTGGTCTCTGGCCACCTGGTGGGTCAGCCAATGGGAATCAGCTGCAGGAGATGGATGGGAAGAGAGAGACTGAATAACTATTCCTCCCCTCCCACAGGTCAGCTGTGGTCACTGGTCCTGTGGGGAAGCTCTCTGCAGCTCCCATCACACTGCTCCCTCCTCCCCTGTCCCTACTTCTGTCCACACTTCCAAAATCCTTCTCTAAACGTCATTCCGTTTGCCCTGAGAGCCCACCACATCCCGTGGGCGGCCTGACCCATGCAAGAGTGGCTAACGGCCGAGTGAGTGGCCAGCTGCAGTGGGCCTAGCACACATGTGGATACTGCCTCTGTCTGTCTGTCTGTCTGTCTGTCTTAGACGGTGACCTCACAGGGGCTGAGAGAGGCCCACAGAGCCTTCTCCTCCGCCCCCAGCTGTACAGGTGGGAAGAAAGGCCTTAACAAGGGGAAGAAGAGGAGAAGACAGGGGAAGGGGGCAGGAAGCAGCCTGAGGCCTTCTCTGAACCTCCCTGCCCACCCAGCCCACACACGGAGAGGTCCCAGGCCACATTTCTCCTGCGGCCCCACCCCAGCTCCTGGGGCGGCTGGCCCAGCGCCAGGCCCTCCCCTCCTTCCACAGGGCTGCCTCCCTGCTTGTTAGCCCGGTGCCTGGTGCCTCCAGGCCCGGCCACCCCCACACCCCTTCCCTTTCTCCACATTATCTGAGCTGCTGAGTGAGTGACTCACCCCACAGCCCTCACACCCTGCCCTGCCACTGACCCCATCAGACCCAGCTCCGCTCACTTCTAGCTCTGCGCTGGCTCCAGCAGCCTGAGCAATGCCCGCCCACCCCCCACTCTGCACCCCACAGCGCAGGGCAGCTAGCTCACCCCACCCCAGGGGAACAGAGCAGGGCTGGCTCCGACGTTCCCACATTTACACCAGCTTCTATAGCGCCGGCGCCGGGACAGAAATCCATCCTCTCCGTTTCTTACAACCACCTTCAAGGAAGATGGCCGCCACCCACACTACAGATGAGGAGACTGAGGCACAGAGCGGCTCAGTGCCTGGCTGAGGGCCACGTGGGCAGGTAGCAGTGGAGCTGATCCCAAAGCCCCCCTGCCTTCCACTAGCTCACAACGCAGGGGAATGCCCCTTGTTTGAGGCTCTTGCGGTGGAATCAGAAGCCCTGAGATCCAGTCTCGGCTCTGTCCTAGCAGCTGGCTGGCCTTGGAGAATCCCTCGGCCTCTATGAAACCCTTTTCCAGACTAGCGACAGGGACAATGATCCCACTGTCCCCCTTCCCCGGCCATTCAGAGGCTCCGAGAGAAGAGGGGTTTGCGAGGTGGATAGAGGCCAGCATCTGAGCCACAGGAAAAGGTGGAGGTGTCCACTTCGGAGCCAGCCACAGCTTCCTGCCCAGCAGGCTGCCGGCCATGCCCTGCCTTTGCAAGCCCCGCCTGCCGCCTGCAGCAACCTTCGTCCTCTGCAAGCCCAGCTCGCTCTGCCTGTGCAGGAGGCACCCAGAGCCTCGCCAACTTGGTGCCACAGCGCCCCCTGGAGGCCACATGGGACTAGCTGCCCTGCCACCAGGTGGCCTCCCTGCTACCTCCCCTGCCTCTTGCTGCACCCCTGACTCTGCTCAATTCTGACAAAAGAGGAGGGTCACAGGGGGCCTGTCTAGGCAAAGGGAGGCCTTCCACCCAGGCTACTTTCTTTTTAAGGATTATTTTTATTGATTTTTAGAAAGAGAGGAAGGAAGGGAGAGGGAGAGAGAAACATCCATCGGCCGCCTCCTACCCACCTCCTACTGGAGACCTAGCCTGCAACCCGGCCGTGTGCCCTGACCAGGAATTGAACCGGCAACCTTTCGGTGCACCGGGCGATGCCCAACCCACTGAACCACCCCAGCCAGGGCTCCCTGGCCTTTCTACAGACAGCAAACCTGCATTGAGCTAAGAGTGGTTTCCGGGCCCCAGGAGGGCTAGACGTCCAAAGACCTGGATTCTGGCTGTGTGACCTGTGCATGTCCCTCTCTGGCAACAAGGCATGATGGAGGCCACCTCTCCAAAGGCAAGGTTCCTCCGCTCCCAGCTGTGAGTTGTAATTGATCTGAGTTTCCTCCTGTGTGTGTGTGTAAAATGGCCACCAGGGGCCGCTGCTGCCACGGCTGTGGAGGAAGCTGGAGCTGATGCAAACTGCCCACACCTTCCGGGCGGACCTCCCTGCCCCATCCGCCCCTGAAGGTGGTCAGCCCAGCCTCCCTCCTCCTTGTACCAGACATGTTGGAATCACAATGCAACCCACACGTCTAAAACCTTCCCGGACTAGAACAGCCCCCTCGGTTCAGTCCCATTGGAAGTAGAGTTTAGTGGGACCCCTGGGGATCAAGATATGAAAAGCTGCATAGACTCAGAGCATATGTCAAGGGGGACTGCAAAACACCCCTAAATTCCTTGCAAGGAGTGGAGGCAAGATGCCGGAAGGAAATCCCACCAGCCACGGAACCCCATGCACATGGGCTCAAGTCCAGGAGGGTAGGGAGCCCCCCACTACCTGTTGGTCCTTAGACCAGACACTAACCTCTCTGGACTTCAATTTCCTCCCAGATCCACCGGATGGGAGGGTACACTTTGGGAGAGGGGTCAGTCTTCAGACTGAGGACCACAGCTCCCATCTCTCCTGGCTGTTGCCCTGCACAAACAGGAAATGTGGGCAAGAGGCTCAGAGCAGCCTCCAAGATGGCTCAAGAAAGTGGGCCTTCGAAGGTTGCACAGCCTGGGCGCTTTCTCCCTTCCACCATTCCAAACTTCTCCCGGTGTCTTGAAAGTGCCAGGCTGGCTCTTACCTCCACGCCTCTGCCCTCCCCACCACCCATTCCACCACCGCCTCCATACCTCCACGTGTTTCCCATTCCACCTGCGTCTTCTAATCCTATCCCTGGTCCTCATCCACGTCCAGATTGGGCATCCCCGCACTGAGCTCCTTAGCCTGAACTCGCCTATCACAGCCCTCAGCTGGACGTGGGTTCTGTTCACATGTGTGTCCCTGGTGGGTGGTGAGGTCCACGTTTGGCTCATTTATTTCCACCTTTTCCACTGGATTTGATCACAACAGTGTTGGTTTGGGGGGGGGGACTATTTTTATATTTACTAACACCCAGGGAACATACATTGGAAACTTCAAAGGCCCAGAGAATACCAGAAGGGGATCCTGTTAGGAGCTCTAATAAAGGGGATGCTCTGAGCAAACCTCCTTTCCTGCCACACACACACACACACACACACCACAACACACACACAAACACACACACATACACAACACACACACAACACACACAACATACACAACACACACACAACACACACAACATACACAACACACACAACATACACAACACACACATACAAAGAGTTTTTGCTTCTCATACATGACTATTGGCTGTGGGGTTTGAATTTTCTTTTGTTTTCTTTGTATTTATTCCAGGTATCCATCAGGGCTGACAGCAGTTCCCTTGGGAAATCTCAGAATGTTGTAGTCATGTCGAAGGGAATGGAGGGAAGGGATGTGGTTGGTTCATCTTTGGCCCTGAGAGAAAGGAGGGCTGTCTGGCCCTGTAGCTGAGGGCATGGTGACAGCAGAAATGAGTGTGAGACCCCAGGGATTTCCATGGCTCAGAAAGTCTGTGGGCACCATCTATACAAGTGTCCTCACTCCTACATGTCCCTCCATTTGTTCCACACACTGGGGACCTCAAGCGAGATCATGGAGGCTCAGAGACAAGAAATAACTGGGAAATAGACACATTGTTCTCTGTGTCTTCTCGCTTCCTGAGAAGAGGATGTCCAAAGCTTGCCTGCTCTTGGGAGACATTCATCTCTGCCCTCAGCCGGTGCTCTGTGATGACTTCAGTGGGTCTGCGATGGTCAGGGTGGGCTTGAGAGTCAGACCCATCCAGATCCTTTGTCAGCTGAGTTCTGGCATCTGTCTGAGGCTCAGTGAACCATCTGGGAAGCTGAGTGGTTGTGGGACTTCAAGTAGATGACTTATGTAAAGGCCTTCCATAGACTGAGCACAGAGGAGGTGCTGGTGCAATCATGACGAGGCTAGGGTGAAGTGGAGCATAATGATGACAAGGAGAACTACAGTTGTTACCAATGGAGCACACCGTTGGAGAGAAGAGGGGATCCCTTCTCAGCTGGGGGGTAGGGAACCTCACCAGTGACCGTGTGAGGGACACACACGGGGAGCTGTTGAAGCAGTGACACAACCTGGCCCTTGTGGTTACCTGGAGAAAGCAGGTGCAGGGAGTTTGAAGGGTGACCTTCCCCAATACCAATGCAACTTTCCACCAGAATGGAGACCACTTGTCTTCTTGCCAGACTCATCCTTTCCCAGAAGGGGTTTATCTGGAATGAAGATGGTGGGCAGTTCTTGGCCAATAGAGCCCTGTTCCCCACCACAGGTGAGAGTGGAGGGGGTACAGGCTTATCTGCAGCCCTTCCATCTCCTCACTTTCACTAAGCAAATCCTTCATGATTTGCTCACCACCAACCCTCACCAGCCCCTCGGCACACTCTGCAGTAGTTCCAAGTCTAGTAAGAGGAGCAGAGCAGGGAACCGACTTGGTTCCTGTTTGGGCCTGAGATAGGGAGAGAGCGGCAGGGCCCCAGGGCCAAGAGGACCAGCAGCAGCCTTGACATGTAGGAGAGACTCCATGGAGAGGAAACTCGGAGAGATCAAAGTGCGAGATTTATGAGTGCTGGAATAATAGATGCTGGAGCCAAAAGGATGTTCAGAGACAGTCCCGCTGTCACTCCCATTCCTCCACGATCCGCTCATTTACCCTTTCTCCCTTGGCAGACGCGGACCTGGGCCTTCTAGGGTGGGAAACCGAGGCCCCAGGAAAGAAGCCACACATGTGAAGTCACCGGTCTTTTTCTCGGTTCTTTGTCTATCATTGCTTCCCACAAAAGGCATTTCTGACGAGCCTCTGCTGATAGGATTTGCTCATCTCTGTATTCAGTGGGGACTTGCAACTCACTGGAGGCCAAGAGGGCAGGAAGAACAGCAGCTTTGGACTAGGCCAACTTGGAATTGAGTCTTTGCTTGGTCATTGCTAAGCTATGTCACCTCAGACAAGCTACTTAACTCTCTGCGCTAGAGTTTCTTCATCTATAAAATGGGACCTCACCACCCACCAGGGACACACATGTGGACAGAAACCACGTCCAGCTGCGGGCTGTGATATAGGTGACCCCTGCTTCTTGGATCAGCCTTCCCAGATTGAAATCCTGCTTCTACCCTTTAGAAGCCATGTGATCATTTTGGCAAGTCATTTTCTTTAAGAATAGTTTATTATTGTTGATTTTTAGAGAGAGAGAGAAGGAGAGGGAAAGGGAAAAAGAGAGGGGGAAAGGGAGGGGGGGGAGAGAGAGGTGAGAATGTAACGTCAATAGGCTGCCTCTTGCAGGTCCCCTACTGGGATGGAGGCCACAGGCCCAGCATGTGCTCTGACAGGGAATCAAACTGGCAACCTTTCGGTGCTTGGGACGATGCCCAACCAACTGAGCCACACTGGCCAGGACTGGCAAGTCATTTAATCCCACTAATCAAGGTTCTTCGTGTAGGAAATAAAAAGGGAACAGCATCAAGAGGCTGTTGTGAGGACTATATAAGGTAACACATGTATGAAGTGCTTAACACAGTGCCTGGCACAGGGTAAGTCCTCAGTAAGGGATTGTCCCCTCCTCTTGTGGACAATTGTTCTTATTCTTGGTCACCCAGGTCTTTGAAAGGGAATTTTCCATCCGATGGCTGTGCCTCCCCAATATACAAGCCAGAAATGAGCCTCCCAGCTGCCCCTGCAGCTGGAGCACAGACACGCGGCCGGGCTCGCCCAACCATTATTATACAACCATTATGCATTGCCCAAGCCTGCAAGCTGGCAGCTAACGTCCTGAAGGAGGTGCCCCCACGGGATCCATTCTGGCAGGAGTGGCCCCAGAGTCATCCGGCTTCTAGAGGCGGCAATGCCAGAGGCTGAGCAGTGACATCCAGCGGGAAGTGCCGCCAAGTCTGTGCCCGCAGATGGTGGCAGGAGTGGGGCTTCCTCTGGCTGCACAGCCTTCAAGCCTCGTTCTCTGGGAGTTCTTCCTGGAGATTCTATGGCTTACCCAACATCCCTTAACAAGCTGGCTTCAGAGAGCGGGCTCTGGTCTTTGCAGGCTAAAACCCCGATTGATACAGAATTTCATCAAAGAAGGGATTACAGGTGAGAAGAGCCCTAAGAAGTCTCTGCGTGGCTGTCTGTCCTAGTCTTGTAGGGCTGTCATAACAGACTACCGCAGACTGGGTGACGAAAACAACATAAATGTCTTTGTCTCACGGTTCTGGAGGCTAGAACTCCAAAGTCAAGGAGTCGGAAGGTTTGGTTTCTTCTGAGGCCTCTCTCCTTAGCTTGCAGGTGGCCACCTTCTTGCTGTGTCCTCCCGTGGTCTTTCTCTGGTGTCTCTGTGTGTCCAATTTCCTCTTCTTATAAGGACACCAATCAGACTGGATTAGGGCCCAACCTAATAGCCTCATTTTGATTTAATCGCCTCTTTCAAAGCCCTTTCTCAAACTAAAGTCCATTCTGAGATACTATGGGTTAAGGCCTCATATGGGTTTTGAGGACATGACTCAGCCCATAACAGCGCCTTAAAGACATTGTAAATTCAGCATGTCCAAAATGGATTCATTATCCACCCCAACAGCCTCTACTCACAGCCTCGCCATCTTATTGGGTAACAACTTTTCTCATCCAGTTGCTCAAACAAAAGACACGGAGTGCCTGCCAGCATGGCTCAGTGGTTGAGCATCAACCTAGGAACCAGGAGATCATGATTCAATTCCCAGTCAGGGCGAATGCCTGGGTTACAGGCTCGGTCCGCAGTGTGGGGTGTGCAGGAGGCAGCTAATCAATGACTCTCTCTCATCATTGATGTTTCTCTCTCTCTCTCTCCCTCACCCTTCCTCTAAAAAAAAAAAAAAAAAGACACGGAGACATCTTGACTTTTCTCTTTCTTTTACACTGATATGCAGTCCTTCAAGAATCCTGATGGTGCCACCTTTAAGTTATGTCTGGGATCAACTGCCTCAGACCCTCCCCAGTCTGAGTGCCATCGTCTGTTGCCTAGATTACCTCCCTCCAGACTGTCTCTATGCTTCTACCCTTGTGCTGGAGGCAAAGTCCAACAATAGTTACCATAATTATTCGAAAGTTCCACTAGAAGGCTAATGGACTTTGATATTCAGCAGGGCTGAAAATCAGCATAATATTGCCCTGCTATTGCCCAAATGGCTGAAGGCAATTCCCTAATGGTGAGGGCCTAACCTGATAATCCTTTTACTGTTTACCAAACTTTACCCTTGATATGCCTGTTTGCATTCCTAACTAGGGCAAATGTGTATTCAAGTAAATAAAAGCAGATGGGACCAAGTTTTCAGGGGAGCTTCTCCACTAGAGAGAGGTTTTCCTCCTGGCCCCCCATACCTTCTAAATTCATATTTCTTATCGAGTGTATTCGTTTGTGTGCGGCCTCTTTTCCAGATCCTGAACCCTAGCCGCAAATGGATGAGGCATTCACACCTTTCTCCCTCAGCCTCTAACCAAACAGCAGACAAGGAGATCCTTTTAACACATAACTTAGATGGTGCTGCTTCTCTGCTCAAAGTCCTGTGGGTGAGTTATG
The DNA here is from genome assembly GCF_964212035.1 of Myotis nattereri. Taxonomy (NCBI): domain Eukaryota; kingdom Metazoa; phylum Chordata; class Mammalia; order Chiroptera; family Vespertilionidae; genus Myotis; species Myotis nattereri. The sequence continues at coordinate 49,341,745 of NC_138091.1, forward strand.
TTTGCCAAGGCTAGCTGCTGTAGGCACCTCAAAAATCTCACTGGCTTCATGGGATAAATGCTTGCACTTGCTCCTGTAGGAACCAGTGTGGTGGTTCCTGGTTGGGCAGGTGTCCTGAAGCCTCCCCTCCGGTCAGGGAACTTGGCATCCAGCTCCTCTGGCCTTTGCCTTCCTGGGGCCCTGAGCTTGCAACTGTGCTTTCAGTGATTCCCATTTCACTGAGCGTAAAAGCCAAGCTCCATAGAGGGACCATGAAGCCCAGTGGGATGCAGCCACCCCTTACCTCTCTGGCCTCTTCTTCCACTACTCATTTCCTCACTCGCTCACTCTGCTCCAACAATACTGGCCTCCTCACTTGTCTTCCAACATATCAAATATGTTCCCACCTCAGGGCCTTCACTCACTCAAGCCTTGTGCCTGAGTCATCGCCCATCACATACCTGCCTACCTCCCGCACTCTGGCAAGTCATTGCTGAAATTTCACCTTCTCGAGGACCCTGACTTTTGCAACCCTATTAATGTTGCAATTCTCTCCCCAGCCCCATCACAGCACTCCAATCCCCCTCACCCTTCCCTTCTTCTCTTTGCACTTATCACCTTCAAATATATTATGATAATTTATTTACTCATTTCATTTCTTGATTTCCCCTCTCCCTACCTAGAATGTAACCTCCATATAGGCAAGAATCTTTGTCTCTTTTGTTCATTAAATAGTGTGTGGCACAGAAGGGACTTAATACATATTTACCCAAAAAAAGTTGTTGAATGAATGGCGTGAGCATCAGAATGGTTGTCCGGCCTAGATGGGTCTGAAATGAAGGTAGTAAAACTATAGCTACTATTAAAATATGAGATTCTGGAAGCCCATGCCACAACACACAGTGATAAAATGGTGATTGAATAGGTGTTTTTGGTTGTTTTGTTTTGGGGTTTGTTTTTTTTTTTTTTTTTACTAGTTTCTTTTAACTGTAGTGGAGAGCTTAAAGAAAGAGTAGTATAATCAATAGGTAGGCAGAGCACCAGCAAGATCCTGATTCAGTCAGGATTCAGTTTTAAGTAACAGGAAAAAAATCTCCCTTTCTTAACAGAAGGGAATTTGAGACAGACCATTGGCTGCTTATAAAATTACTGGAGGCCCGGTGCACAAAAGTCTTGCACAGGTAAGACTTACCCTAGGCCTGGCCAGTGATCAGAGCTGATCTATGGGGCAACCGGTGGGGTGATGGTGGGGTGGGGGGAGGGGGCGCTGGCTGGCCTAGGGCCTGCAGCCTGGGGGAAGCTCCTGCATTGAGCATCTGCCCCCTTGTGGTCAGTGTGCATCATAGCAACTAGTCATTAGGCCGTTAGGTTGATTTGCATATTAGGCTTTATTATATAGGATTAGGAGGCTAGAGGAGCAAACACTAGATTGAGCCTCAAAATGACTCTCGGATTAACACCATAGAACCCATCCCAAGGGAACGCTTGGTCTGTCACAATGAGAAAGCTTAGGACGCGGGAAGGCACTACCAGATCTGTTGGCCGCAGGACTGTAAAGCAACTGGTATATCTATAGCAACACAAACATTTTCCCCCTCCCGACATCTCCCCAATCCCCTCACTACTCATGTCCCACAGGAGTGCATCTAATTGGAAAAACCTAAATTGTACCTAGAGCCGTAGATGTAAGGTGAGTCTGGAAAAGATCGGTTGAAAATGATCTGCCTTTAGCGTTCAGGAAAGCTCACTAGAAGGATGCGGGAACTGTTATGAGCAAGGGGTCACATGACCCGCCCAGGACTTTGAGGGGCAGCTCCTCCTGCCTCCACTAGTCTGTTCTATGGAGTCACTTTCCTGGTTTGTAGATCTGGGGTGAGGGTGGGAGGCAGTCTTGCCATTGTCAGAGTGGCTGGCCCAGGTCTTATTTGGGTGCTGATGGTGACAGTTTGGCTCAGTGAATAGAGCATCAGCCTGCAGACTGAAGGGTCCTGGGCCCTGTGGATGACAGCACTGGTCAGCAGCAGACCCAAAGTGGGCTCCCCTTCTCCCGGTGGGGCATGGTGGGGGGTAGTGGACTCCATGTGGCGCTCTGGGAGAGCTGCCCGGCCTGCTTTTCCCCTCTGGGTCTCAGCCATACAAGGTGGGACCACCTGGAAGCCCACTGCTTGACCGCCTTGCCTCTCAGTTCTGAGCCCAGGTTAGCCAGGTGGCCTCCAGGCACCATCTTTACCATCCAGCAATCCCACTCTCTCTGTACTCCCTCTAGACAGTGATGGTGAACCTTTTGAGCTCGGCGTGTCAGCATTTTGAAAAACCCTCACTTAACTCTGGTGCTGTGTCACAGATAGAAATTTTTTGATAGTTGCAACCATAGTAAAACAAAGACTTATACTTTTGATATTTATTTTACATATTTAAATGCCATTTAACAAAGAAAAATCAACCCAAAAAATGAGTTCGCGTGTCACCTCTGACACATGTGTCATAGGTTCGCCATCACTGCTCTAGACAGCGATGGCAGTCCTTCGGAGGAGGACTCACCCACCACTCCGAAGTCTAAGAAATCTCACGTCACTATATTCCCCTAAACCAGATCTTCCTTGAGGGTAGAAACTTCACTCTGGCACCACCTCTGCAGCAGAGTGGTGTCCGGGGATGGTTGTGCAGTGCAGAGCATCCTAGGCTCATCCTCACTATGAACGCTGACGTGTTGCTCTCTGTCTAAGCCCGTGGTCAGCAAACTGTGGCTCGCGAGCCACATGCGGCTCTTTGGCCCCTTGAGTGTGGCTCTTCCTAAGCCTTAGGAGTACCCTAATTAAGTTAATAACAATGTACCTACCTATATAGTTTAAGTTTAAAAAATGTGGCTCGCAAAAAAAATTTCAATCGTTGTACTGTTGATATTTGGCTCTGTTGACTAATGAGTTTGCCGGCCACTGGTCTAGGCCCATGAGGCCTCCCGCATGTGGACTACTCCCCAGATGCCATGCTACCCTTGAGCCTGATGCCCAGCTGGGCAAGCTGGTCCCCATGGTCCAGCATTGCTGGGGAGTCACTCAGCCCCTCCCCCAGGGTCTTATCACTTCTTGGTTCACAAAACCATCCCTTGGCACTCTCTGAGGGAGCTCCTTCAAGTCTCCCTCCTCCTTGATTAGCCCTCCGTACATCCAAAACTCTAGTCATGCACCCTGGAGCGGCCCACTCTCACCCAGAGGGCACCCAGATCACTTCATTCCTTTTCCTAATAACTCGTCCCCTTGGGTTACCATTTAGAGAGCACCGACTGTGTGCCGACCACAATGCTAAAATCGTCACCTGCCCGAGATCATCTAATCCTTCATCGGCCTTATAGACTGAGGGTCTTATTCCCCATTTTTCAAAAGAGTATTTTGCCCAAACTCCTCTAGGCTAGTCAGTGTAGCAGCCAGGACTCCAACCCAGGATATCTGATTCCAAAACTCGGGCTTTTAGCCACTTTGCCCTCAAAGACTACATCTTTCTTTCTTTTTTAAAAAATTAATCCTCACCTGAGGCTATTTTTCCATTAATTTTTAGAAAGATTGGTCGGAAGAGAAGGTGGGAGGAGAGAAAAAGAGAGGGGGAGAGAGAGGAAGTGGGGGGGGGGTGGTGGAGAGAAACATCAGTGTGAGAGAGATACATCGATTGGTTGTATCCCTAACTGGGGATAGAATTTGCAACGCAGGGAGTTCTTGGAATTGAACCTGCAACCCTTCAGTGAACTGGCCAATGTTCTAACCACTGAGACCCACCGGCCAGGGCTACATCCCACCCTTGGCTCTCCCTGGAAGCCTCACTCATGCCACTCCTTCCTAGCTCAGGGCAGTGAGCCCTACCCACCTCTGGAATCTCCACTATGCACTCAGCTCTTCCCCTCCCCCATCCTTCTTCAGCCTCCAAAAGAGAAGACACTCCCACCAGGGGAGGCTTCCATAACCCTGGCTCTGAAGGTGTATTTACTCCTTGGATTCCCATATCAACACCAAGAAACAGAGCGCATGCTGCCTGGATAAGTGGGGAAACTGGGGCTCTCCAAGATCACAGAGCTCACCCAGAACAGAGCCAGGGTTAGAAACCAGTTAGTCTGTTCCCAGCACCCCTAAAAAGGGCCTTTTCATGGACAGAGAGTCACCAAGCACCAGAGGGAGCGGACCTGGAATTGCTCACACAGCGGCGCCCGGAGCTTGCACTGTGCCAGGCACTGTGTTAGGGGCCTCACAGGCCTTCCTCCCGAAAAGCCTCACCACAAGCCCACACGGAAGGCGCTGCTGTTATGCTCACTTTTCATACGTAGAAACTGACGCTTGGCGAGGATAACCAACGTGCTCCATGTCAACTAAGGTCAGGATTCAGGCCCAGCTCTGGAGGCAAGAGCAGGTGGATGGAGAGAAACAAAGTTCTCAGGAAAGCATATAGTTCTTATGAGATTCACAGACTTCCACTGAAGAGCTTTAGGAACCCACGAACCTCATGAACTGTATGCAAATGTGTGTATGCTTATTGGCGGGGGGGGGGGGGGGGGGAAGAGAAGATCTATAGTTTCAATATATTCTCAAAGAAATCCCTAACGGCAATCCCTAGCACAGTGCCTGACACACCAAAGATACTCAATAGTATCTGGAGGATGAATGAACAAACGAATGAATGAGTGACTGAACAAATGTGTGTGCCTCCATGCCCTAGGAGACACCACACATGACTCGGTGCACACTTCCATCTGTATCTCTGGAGATGGTGAAAGCCATGCTGGGACCTGAGCCCGATTCTCTCCCAGGCCCTTTCTCCCAGGCCCAGAGGCTATAGCCAGGTGCTAGGACGAGCTCCAAAGAGATGCTTCCCCCGCTTTCTCCCACCTCCACTACTGACAATGACCAGGCAGAGGCGGGAGTTGTGCAACTCAGATAACAAAGCTTTATTGAATGCCAGGAGGGGGCAAGGGTGAGGCAGGGCTCAGGTGTGAAGTGCTTATGTGTGGGGAGTGGTGTTTCAGGAGAGGGGATCCCCCAATCAGATCTGTGTCCACACAGCAGGGGAGGGCGGGGGGCGTGCTTCCTAGGCCTGAGCAATGCTGAGCAGCCTTAGTTCTTGGTGCGAAGGACCTGCTCGTGGGTGGACACCACCTTGCCATCGTGCACGTCCACGACCTTGGTGCGGATCTGGCGACTGGAGGAGGACACTGGGGAATAGGGTAGAGAAGGCGTTAGCAGCAGTGAATAGGCAATGAAGCAATCGGAAGTGGGGAGGCCAAGGAGTTGAGAGGAATCAAATGAGCTGCCTCCCTGCTGTCCTGCCTCCTGATTCTCTCTTCCTTCACTGCTCCTGAACCAGCACTGATACAATCAGCACATTTTATTTTTCAGATTAGGGCTTCCAAAGGTTGGGAGTAGAGTCTGTGTCCTCAGACTGGAGCCTCCTAAGAACTCAGACGGGACTGGTTCCGTCTAGATTGACCCAAATAGACACAGATTGGCCCAGGACAGACAGAGCCCTGTAGGCCCCTGTCCATGGTGCTGACCCCTAGGACCATGTGGTCTGCCATAGACACTGGGTCACAAAAGTAAAACGTGGAAGCCACCAGCTCTTAGCTCTATGGAGGATTTAGATAATGGTTTATAAGGGATACTTGATGAGAAAACTCTAGCTCACCCCCCACCCCTCCAAGAAGCCCATATCCAACACCCTAGGCCTACTGGGAGACCAGGGCTGGTCCTGAGGCTTGATGAAGAGGAAAGTCTTACCATCTCTGGATGAATGAGAGCCAGAGGAGAACTGGGAGGAGGAGAGGCTGTGAAGACAGAAAGGGGCAAGATCATTAAACACATTGGGGGTGCAGTGAGTGAATCATGAAGGGATGGACCAGGAGGGAGGACAGGGCACTCACTGGGCATCCTCTCCCTCGAGCAGGCGGCGGTAGGTGGCGATCTCCTGCTCCAACCGGGTCTTCACGTCCAGCAGGATCTTGTACTCCTGGTTCTGTTGTTCCATATCACAGCGCAGCTGGGCCAGCTGCTCCTCCACACTGCCGATCATCTCCTGGATCTGGGACAGCTGCATGCAGTAGCGGCCTTTGGTCTCCTCCAGACTGTTCTCCAGGGATGCTTTCTGCAAGGGAGGGAAAGTGGACCAAGGATCATTGAGTCGGTCAGTCTCTTCCTCCTAGATCTGGTCCCACCCCCGGCCTGGCCGCGCCCCTACCATGCTGAGCTGGGACTGCAGCTCAATCTCCAGGTTCTGCACGGTGCGGCGGAGCTCAGAGATCTCGCTCTTGCTGCTCTGCACCAGCTCGCTGTTGGTGGCCACTTCGCGGTTCAGCTCCTCGGTCTGCAAAAAAGAAAACGTTATTTACCCTGGAAGTTCCTGGGAGGCAGGCATCCTGGGTCCCCTGCACCCGAATGGCACCCACCTTGGTGAAGAACCACTCCTCGGCGTCCTTGCGGTTCTTCTCCGCGATCTTCTCGTACTGGTCGCGCATCTCGTTCAGGATGCGGCTCAGGTCCACGCCGGGCGCGGCGTCCATCTCCACATTGACGTCCCCGCCCACCTGGCCTCGCATGGAGTTCATCTCCTGCGCAACCAAAGAACAGTCCACAGTGGGAGCCTCGCTCTGGCAGCCGGTTGGGGTTCCCCAGTCAGAGGTGTTCCTGGCCTCCACCTTCTCAATTCCATCTCTCCTCTCCCCGCTAATCTTCTAAGCTGGCTTTCCCACTGAGCTCTCACCTCCTCGTGGTTCTTCCGCAGGTAGGCCAGCTCCTCCTTCAGGCTCTCAATCTGCATCTCCAGGTCGGCTCTGGCCAGGGTCAGCTCGTCCAGCACCCGGCGCAGGCCGTTGGTGTCGGCCTCCACGCTCATGCGCAGGTTCAGCTCTGTCTCGTACCTGGAATGACCGGAGAGAAAAGGAATGAGACAGTGTGGCTATCCTGACCACACTGAAGGCTCTGTTCTCCTCCTCCCGCAGCTTCTTCCCACAGTTGGCCCCTGTGGGTTGTTTAAGGTGCCAATCTCGAAAATGGCATGGTTGGACACAGTACCCATTGATTGCTCAGATGCTCGTTCCTGGGTTGGGGTGACAGGGAATAGGGCAGTTTATCCTGGTACAGAATTCGGGGAAGGGAGATACTTTCGGCTTCAGTCAACGATAGCACACAAGACCTCCAAATAGGACTGCCTCCTAAACTTCAGGGGCACGTGGGGAAGTGGGGAGTGCCTCTCCATAAGACTGACTCCCAAACCTGGCTGTGGGTCAGAATCACCCAGGTAGCCTGTTAAAATAACTGAATCAGAACTCCAAGGGTGGGGCCCCCAAACCTTCTCTTTTTATGAGCACCCTAACGGGTTCTCACATGGCCAGCCTGGCGCTCATCCGCTCTGTTCAGGCAACACTGCTCCACCAATGCCCCACCCTGGGAGACTGGCCATTCTGGCCACCGCTGCCAACTCACTTGGTGCGGAAGTCATCCGCGGCCAGGCGGGCATTGTCAATCTGCAGGAGGACATTGGCATTGTCCACGGTGGCCGTGAGGATCTGCAAGGGAAGGGGCACAGGTCATTGGTCAAATGGACATCACTAGCCAGGCTTCACTGCAGCCAGCATCTGGCCTTTGCTTTCATGCTCTTGCCTGAGTCCCCACCTCCTCCCACAAGCCTACGCCACAACAGCCTAAAGGGTAACCTCTGGGAGTCCAGCTTTGACCCAAGGCTTTGCTGACTCATGGTCAGCAGAGGGGGTGGAAAGTGCCCTGGCCTTCGAACCAAAAGCTCTTGAGTTCTGGTCCTGGTTTTACCACTGACGTGTTGCCAAACCTGAACCGGTTCTCAGGGCTTCCAGTTCCCTTCCTACAGGTGAGACCCAGTTCTCAATCTGAATTCTCTCTGCAAAGCCAGCCCGGCCAGACCCTGCGGGCACACGCATTCCTTTCCCAGCTCACAGAGCAAGGGACCGCAGGGAGCGCACAGAGAATCAGAAAAGAGGAAGTAGAAGACAAAGACCAATTGAACCATGGCTTGGCTGGAGTTCCCTCCCTTCGTTGCCTAATCCACAAAAGGCATCAGCAAGACACCAAGGGAAGCAGGGCCAGCAGGAAGGGCTGGTGAGGTGGGGTGGGGTGGGGGCACAGAGCAGGGGCCCCGAGTCAGATGCCAAAAGCCCCCCAGGCTCCTTCCTGCAAAGGGCACGTAAAGGGCTGCCACTGATGGCCTCTGTGGGTTTTCCTTACTCTCCTGGCTGTGGGGTGGGGCCGGCTGGTGCCAGGGCTCATGGGCGGCAGCCGCCACAGCCCAGACTAATGAGCTAATGAGCAGTTTGGGTGCCTAACCCGGTCCCGTTACAGCCCTGCTCCTCCCCTGTGCTAGAGAACAGGTAGCTGTCTCCTGTGCTGGCAGGTGGAGCACAGGCCTTCTAGCCTCCGCTCTGCCGTTAACTTGCTGTGTGCCCTTCGGCAGGCCACGGCACCACGCAAAGCTAAAGCTTCTTCCTCCGTAATGTACAAGGTTAAGAATTTATGGTCTCGCGTGGTCTGAGGACCCGGATTTCAGGAGGGCACGAGCGAGGCAGGGGAAGGGAAACCATGTTCCCTCTGACCCGCTCTGTGGGGCATCCGGGCCAGAGTCAGGCATCTATCCCAGGAACCTAAAGGTGCCCATGGCCTGAGGCATCTATTGCTCTAGAGTCAGGGAGCTGGAATGGCACCTCCAGCTGCCTGGCCCACCCACCTTGTTCCGGAGGTCCTCGATGGTCTTGAAGTAGGGGCTGTAGTCCTTGACCTCACTGGGCCGCTGCCTCTGGTACCAGTCACGGATCTTGACCTCCAGGTCGGCGTTGGCCTCCTCTAGGGCGCGCACCTTGTCCAGGTAGGAGGCCAGGCGGTCGTTGAGGTTCTGCATGGTCACCTTCTCACTACCCACCAGGAGTCCATCACCACTGCCAAGGCCACCACCAAGGCCACCACCAAAGCCAGCAGCATAGCCACCACCACCGAAGTGACCACTAAAGAAGCCAAGGCCACCATCATATCCTCCTCCGAAGCCACTACCCAGGCCTCCACCATAGCTGCTGCTTCTGCTGAAGCCGCCTCCCATCCCTCCCCCAATGGAGTAGCGGGAGGAGGACATGCCCCCGAAGGCGTTGGAGGCCCGGCAGGACCCTCCGCCCAGGACGGAGGACATGCGGCTGGAGCCACCGCCAATACCACAGGAGCCCTTCATGGAGCTGGAGGAGGAGAACTGGCGGCTGCAGGTGGTCATGGTGCCGAGGAGGGAGGTGAGTGAGTGAGCGAGCGAGTGAGTCGGCAAAGAGAAGAGAGAGAGGTGCTCAGGTCCGTGGGAGAAGGAAGCAGGTGCTTTATAGTCCTGAGTAGGGGGCGGGCCTGGCATTTTCCATCCCCCTTGGCTTTCATCACCCACAGGCCAGGCAACTCCCAGCCAGCTCCCTCCTCTCCTCTGCCTTGTCATGTCTGTCATATTTTACTGGAAACTCATTGTTTGGGGTGCTTTGGGTTTCTTGTCCCGCCAGGCATGATTCACACGAGAAGGTGTGGGCCCGCAGGCTACACTTTCCCATCGGGCCCTGGGAGCCGGGGCTCTCGGGAGCCCGCATGCTGGGCTCAGTCTGGTGGCGGGAGCAGGAACTCTGTACCATAAATCTGGCGACCTGTTCGTTCCCCGCTAACTACGCGAGACTCAGACACTCCTCTTAGAGGAAGCCCACAACTCAAGGTGGCACCCGCCTCGAGGGACACCAGCACAGCAGGTCATATCAAACCCAGAGGCGCCCCTCAGCGTTGCCATCTGGAGAAAGAGACGAGGAAGTCTGGGGCCTTCCCGGGTCTGACCTCAGGGCTGTGCCCAGGAGACTGTCACATCCCTGAACCATGCCCAACCTGTCAGGTGGCTCAGGCTTCCACCCTGACACCCCCTTTAAAGGAAAATCCAGGCAGCTCTCCCCAGCCCTAAGCAAAGACCGTGAGACCCTCCACAGGCCCGGGGGCGGGGTAAGGTGGGTAGGGGAGGAGTCCAAGGTGCTAGCTGCTCAGTCTGGCCAAAGGCAGGGGCGCCACAGGCACAGCCAGACACATCAGGAAAGAGCATGCAGCCGACGGGTCCTGGTCCTGCGTTTGCTCCTGTGTGACCCGGGATCTGACACTTCTTTGGGCCTCAGTTTGCTCATCTGTAAAATGGAAGCAAACACCATCCACCCTGCCTACTGCGGGGTCAGCTCCCAGAATCCAACGCGGCAGTGCATGTGAAAGGGCACAAAACTGGTGAGCACTGCTGTAGCCCAGTCTGGGCTCCCGGGGGTGGTGTTCTCAGGCCCCAGGGCAGCCCTGGTGGGAGGGGCTGGCTCAGGCCCTATTAAAGCCCCTGGTGGAGCTGGCCCAAGGGTTTATTTTGTGGGGGAAGGAAGGAGGGAGTGCGGGTACCTGGGAGTGGACTCGAGGGTCCCTGGCTACTGAGGCCCTGATGGTTAGGGGACATTTCGTTCTGCCCTAAGGGCTTGCACAAGGGGACCTCAGCTTTCCCACGTCTCCCAGACAACTCCAAAGGCACCCCTCAGGCTGCACCCCGCCTTCCCGCCTTCCCGCCAGCCCCTCAACTCCACAGACCCCGGCAGGCATGTTGGGAGGAATGTGGTCGTGTCTGGGGCTGCCTGACACGTCCCGTCTCCCCAGACAGGCCCCAACAGCCCCTGCTGGAGGCTCTTCCGAGGATCAACTGCTCCCGAAATAGAAGCGAGAGAAGTGGAGCCTCCTCCTCCCCACCCCCCGCCCCTGCCATCAAAGCAGATGTTGGGAGCTTCCCCCTCCCCCCCCCCCACCCCCCCCCAGTCCCGCCACCTGGCTCAGGAGACAATGCTGAGACAAACACTGGAGGCCGTGGGCTCCCCAAATCTGCAGCGCAGAGCACTCACAAGGATGTGAGTAAGCCAGGGCCCCACCCCTGCCAGACACTCCTAATCTCCTTCCCCAGAGCGGCCTCCTGCCCCAGCCCAGCCCTGTAATTCCCCAGCCAGAGGCAGCAGGGACTTTGGCGGCGAGACATGCTTTTAGGAGGGAGAGACGAATGCTCTTAGGAGGCACATTGCTGTTGGCTGGGGGCTAGGGGTGGAGGGTGCTCACCAGAGAAAAAGGCAGCATGCAGAGGGACCCTGGGAGTGGACGTGGGTGCAGAGCCCACCGCCTGCCTCCCTCCGCTGCAGGGACCCACAGAGAGGCTCCCCAGAGCGGGGGACCCAGGAGAAGGCCTCCTTCATTCATGGAACCCGAAGCAGGCTCCTTCCTTGCCGTCCTCCAAGGGGGTCCCAAAAGGTAAAGAGGGTAGGGACCCAATGACACATACATGGCCTCATGCACAGTCTAAGGAGAGACCTTTGCCAGCTTCCCTCCCCACAGAGCCTGGGACCCCCCTGTGGAATGCAAGTCTGACCCCCACCCCCCCTCTGGATTAGAACCCTGACTCACACCGGAGGCCAACCCCCCTCCCTGCAGACATGGAACTAGGCACCAATGGCCCAGCCTGTGCTCGGGACCTTTTGTGGGGAGGCAGCTTTCTGGGACAGCAGGGGTTAATGGAACCGGGTTGCGGGGGAGGGGGGTTCTGTGGGAGCCTGGAGTACCCCCAACGCTGCACACCTAGGCAGGCTTTGTGTGGGTGCCTTTACCTGACCCTCCTCCTGCCACCCGGGAAGGAGGGGTAATGGAGGAGCCTGGGGCGGTGCCTCTTGTGGTCGATGAGTCTCCCCACACCAGCCTGTGGGGGGGACCCAGGCCAATCCAAACAGATGAAGGGACTGCGCTGTGTGCTGAGGACCAGGCAGGGAGCCAGGCGATGGGATCCTGAGGAGGAACAGCCCGGTCTGAGGAGGGAGCTACAGCCGATGCCCTTGGAGGCCAAGCTCATGGAAGAGACTGTCCCTGCCCTGAGCAAACCTCCCCCCACCGCCCACCTCCCACCTGAGAGGGACGAGAGGTTGCATATCAAAATTCCTTAAGATGTGAAGAGACACAAGACAAGTGCAATGCCTATGTACTCATGTTCTGGAACTGCCGTAACAAGTTACCACACATATGGTGGTTTAGAACACGAGAAAGTTCTTCTCTCACAGCCAGAAGTCCCATATCAAGGAGTGGGCAGGCCACTCCCTCTGAAGGTGCTCAGGGAGAGTCCTTCCTCCTTCTCTGGGCTGCTGGTGGCTCCTTGCGTTCTGTGGTGTGTGGCAGCACCACTCCCATCTCTGCCTCCAGCTCCATGCGGCCTTCATCTCTGTGTCTCCCTGTGTTCTCATCTATGTCTAATAAGGACACTCATTGGATTTAATGCCCACCCCAATCCAATATGACCTCATCTCAGCTCTCACCACAGTTACATGTGCAAAGACCCATGTTCAAATAAGGTCCAGTTCTGCGGTTCCAGGTGGTCATGCATTTGAGTTTGACTCAGGTTACATAAAGTAGATGCTCTCTTCAACCCACTACCCCACCTACCAGACTGGCAGCTGTCCAAGTTGCAGAGGCTGTGGTGAGAAACGTGTTAAAGAGACAGCTGTGCACCCTGGCTGGCTTGGCTCAGTGGATAGAGCACCGGCCTGCAGGCTGAAGGGTCCCGGGTTCAATTTCTGTCGAGGGCACAGGTCTGGGTGGCGGGCTCAATCCCCAGTAGGGGGCGTGCAGGAATTCTCTCTCATCATTGATGTTTCTGTCTCTCTCTCTCCTTTTCCCGTTCTCTCTGAAATCAATAAAAATATATTTTAAAAAAGACAGAGAGATGGTTGTGCTAAGAGATGGGCAGGGCCAATCTGGGAGGCTTCTGGAAGCAGCTTCTTTTTTTAAAATATATTTTTATTGATTTCAGAGAAGAAGGGAGAGGGAGAGAGAGAAAGATAGAAACATCCATGATGAGAGAGAATCATTGATCAGCTGCCTCCTGCACGCTCCCCACTTGGGATCGAGCCCACAGCCAGGGACAGGCTGGGAGCAGCTTTTAGCCTCTCCTGTTCATCCTACAAAGTCCCAGCCACCTGTGTGTAGCTGGGTCTCCTGGCGCTGGGGGCGGTCACTTGTAGAGACAATATGTTGGGCTTGAGCTGACCTGGACCTCAGTCTCTGCCACCAGACAGGCAGGCCCAGCACGGGGCCCGGAGCCCAGAGCAGGCTGGCAGGCAGGATTGCAGGCTCAGGAGGCAAGCAGGAGGCTGAAGCACTGCCCCAAGGCCCTGGTCCCCTTTCCCCTAGAGAGCGCTGCCACCCACTGGTTTCCCAGGCCAGCCAGCCATCTGGGCCAAGTGTCCTCGTCAGAGCCTGGGCTGACACGACAGATGGGCTGAGCCCAGCGTTTCGGTGTCCCTGGCCTTGCCTGAGCCTGCCAGCTGTGAGCGCTGACGGAGCAGACTGACCACCCCGCCTTAGAGATGCAGAAGGTTCCGAGGTGGAGGAGACCCCCCCAAGCCCACAGCAAGGAAGCTGCTCGGCCAGGACCCAGTCCCAGCTCTGCCTGCCGCAAGGCTCACTTTCCAGGGCCAAGTCCCCTCCTGCTCGGGGGTCCCCAAGACTCAGAGCCAACAAGGGCCTCCATGGCCATCTAGACCTCGTCTCTGAACTTGACAGATTAGGAAACGGAGGCCCAGGGAGGGGAAGGGTCATGTCCAAAGTCACACAGCAGAGCCTGCTTTGAAAGTGCGAAATGTTGAACACATGCCACCCAGGAATGTGAGCTGGGCAGGGTGAGAACATGTGGGGCCCAAAGAGCCAGGTGTCCTTGTGAGAGCCTGCACCCCGGAACCACGTTCAGGTTGTTAAGAACATGAACGGGCAGATGGCCAAGGGCCAGCAACAGATGGGTCCGCTCACCGTCTATTCGCTCCCTGTTCAGGGAAAGCGAGGCTTCAGCTCTCCAGCTACTTACCCACAATGCCCACTGCAAACAGCTCCATCCCCAACGGCCCAGTCCCGTCGCTGACCCCCACGTCTCCACCCATCCCAGGCCTCGGCCTGAATTTCCGCTTCTGTTCTTTCTTTCTGTCCAAATGCCTCCTGTTCTTTAAGGCTTGACCTCAGTTCAACACACAAATTTAAGATATGATTTTTGGCCAGGCCGGCATGGATCACTGATTGAGCATCGACCTATGAACCAGGAGGTCAAGATTTGGTTCCTGGGCAGGGCACATGCCTGGGGTGTGGGCTCAACCCCGAGTAGGGGGCATGCAGAAGGCAGCCAATCATTGATTCTCTCAATGATTCTCTCTCATTATTTTTTTTTAAATATATATATTTTTTATTGATTTTTTACAGAGAGGAAGGGAGAGGGATAGAGAGTTAGAAACACTGATGGGAGAGAAACATCAATCAGCTGCCTCCTGCACACCTCCTACTGGAGATGTGCCCACAACCAAGGTACATGCCCTTGACCGGAATTGAACCTGGGACCCTTCAGTCCTCAGGCCGACGCTCTATCCACTGAGCCAAACCGGTTAGGGCGATTCTCTCTCATTATTGATGTTTCTATCTCTCCCTCCCTCTCTCTTCTTCTCTGAAATCAATTTTTTTTAAAAAACATATGATTTCTGCAGACTGTGTGGCATAAAGTAGGTGCTCAATGAAGGACAAAAGAAAGGGAGGAGGGGAACAGGGAGAAAGAGAGGAAAGAGAAGTTGGTAAGGGAATGTGACAGATGGATGATGGATGGATGGATGGACAGATAACTAGAAAAATGAAGGAGGATGGATGGTGGGTGAGTAGGCCCATGAGCAGGTGGGTGAATGATGAATGAAACCCAGAGAAAGAGCAATCATTCCACCCATCCCAGCGTGGGCAAGCATCTTAGAGGAGCTTGTAACTGAATAGATGCTAAGCAAGCAGAGAAAGTGAGGAAGGACATCCCACTTGCTCAAAGACCCACTGGTCGGAGGGCAACCGCAGCCTTGAAGCATCGCTGAGCCCAGCGCCGGAGACTGCATGGGCCTGATGGAGCTGAGAGCGGCGGCCGGTGACAGAGGTCCTGCTGAGGGGCTCGGACTTTACCCTGACGATGCTGGGGGACACTGAAGGGGGTCCACGCAGGGGAGTAACATTGCCAGGTGTGTTTTACAAAGGCCTCTCTGGCATCCGGGGGCACATACTTCGGCAGAGGGGCAGGAAAGGAAAAACCAGGAAGGAAGATGTTACCTGGCTACTGTCCAGGTAAGGGGTGGCGTTGGCTCAGACGGCTCTTCTCCTGCAAGCCCCACCCCATCCCTCAGATCACCCGGCTTTCCCCTTCTCCGCCCTCCCACTGCCTCCGTGGTCTGTGCCCGCCCCCCCCCCCCAAAGCTTACTAGGTGCTTTGGGGGCCACAAAATGCCTCTCCTTGAGCTCGGCATGTTAATTTCCTGTAATTACTCTAATCTGATGGAGGAGACACAGCCCTTGCCCTTGGAGATGTTTAGTCTGATGGGGGAGGGCAAATGAGCCTCCCGCTTTCTCTGCTCCACGGGCCGGGCCGAGGGGAGCACGGAGCCGAAGAGCCACCAGGTGGGGTGGGTACCACACGGAAGGCTTCTTGGAAAGGTTGCCTTTGACTCAGGTTTTCAGAGAAGGAAGAGCCGTGCATGGGTGGGGTGGGGAGAGGGCATTCCCAGGCAGGGGCGTGGCTGTGGGAACTCAGAGAAGCAGGCAACTGGGAGCCGGAATGGCTGTGTCAGGATCCTGCATTATAGGGGCCGTGGGGGGCGGGGGGTGGGGGGTCCAGAGGAGAGGGGAAGACGGGGGAGGGGTCCTGGGAGCTCCAGAGAGAGAAGGAATGATTTTCACCATCAGAGGTTGGGGAGCAGATGCAGCGTCATGCAGCCCCCCTCCCCCGGGCTGACATGTGCGGGATCCAGGAAGCAGCAGGGCTTCCCAAGTCAGTCAGGGGGGCTCAGTCTGGGCCCTCCACTCCTTGGCCCACTCCCTGCAGCCCCTGAGCCCGTCTCCTGTCAAACGGGCATAACAGTTTCTGCCACGCAGGATTCTGGGCAGGAGGCAATAATTCATGGCGGTGGCCAGCCCGGTGCTGGGCACAGCGTCGGTGTTTGGGGAAAATCTCCCTTTAATGAATGCCTAGATGCTTGATCCCAATGGGGGGCAGGGGTGAGCGCAATAGGAGAACAGGTAACAGGCGGCAGGCAAAGGCAGGCAGAGACAAAGAACGAAGAGGAGTCCAGGAAAGCGCGGGGGCGTGGGAGTGACAAGAAAAGGAGGAGGCCTCCCTCGGAGGAGCTGCTGGGGCCAGCGGCCGAAGTGATGAGCTGGCGAGTCAGGGAGGGCCTGGCCGGGCGGAGTCTACGGGAGCAGGCAGGCCCGGTCGCCCTGCTGGGGAAGCGTCAGCAGGACAGGGTGGGTGTGACGGAGGCACGGGAGCTGCCAGCAGGACCCCCGGGCTGAGCTGGAGGCCCCGCACTGCCTGCCCTGGCCTGGGTATGAGGGAGATGGAGAAGCCGCAGCTCCGGTGCCCAGTGAGGTCCAGAGGCCGGAGGAAGCCTCGCCAGTCACTGAGCATCACCAGGTCCTGGCTCTTCTCCGGGGCAACAGACACTCGCGTGCACATACACTCACATGCACGCACACACACATGCACACACACACGCACACACGCATGCACAACTAGGCTTTGCTCTTCCTCCTTCTTCCGTAAGACTAGAACCATGTCTGAAGGCCTCCCTGAACTCATCCTTTGGCCTCATGGCCAGAGATGATCAGACCAAATTTGAAAAGCCCCAGGAGACAGACCGGCGAGGCTCAGTAGTTGATCGAGGTACCAGGAGGTCACAGTTCGACTCCCGGTTAGGGCACATGCTTGGCTTGTGGGCTCGATCTCCAGTGTGGGATGTGCAGGAGGCAGTTGATCAATGATTCTCTGTCATCATTGATGTTTATCTCTCTCTCCCCCTCCCTTCCTCTCTGAAATAAGAAAAAATGTATGGAAGGAAGGAAGGAAGGAAGGAAGGAAGGAAGGAAGGGAAGTCCCAAGCAAGATTTCTGTGTGGGCTGGTGTGTCCAGTGACTGAACTTATATGACCAACCCTGCAAACATATGTGGCCGCCACCACCCACCCCCCATGACCAAGGATAAAGGGGTTGATATCAGAAGAAGGTTGGGTACAGATTTGGCCCCAACAACCACCCCAAAGTGTGTCTATTGCAAAAGGGAGGTGGTGGTAACACAGGGAAGAGGCTGCTATACCTGACGTCTAGCCCTGGGTTGCCTGGCAGCCAAGGCAAAAAGGGAAACAATGATGGAATAGAAAACTCCCACTAACGAATAAAGAGACACAGCTGACGGTCAAGAGAGACCATTATCTTCTAAGGTCTGAGGCCTGAGAAGAGTCTGAACTCATAGCATCTGAAGGACACTGAGAGCTTCCGTTTACTGAGCTTTGCTCTGTCAGGCATTGTCCTAGGCATTGCCCCTGAGTCCTCATTTCATCCCTTGGGAAAGGAGTTACCTTCTCTATGTTAGAGACTTAGAGACATAAAGGCAGGGGGATTCCCCTGGGCCTCCGTCTCCAAGGGCTGAACCCCTCCCAGCCGCCACTGAATGTGTGGGTGTCCATAAAGCTGGGTCCCTTACCCCTGGCGGCATCACAGCCTGCCTCCTGGACCCACCGCGCTCCAGCCACTTCTCCTGGGCACTGACTGGCCAGATTTCCAGCTGTCAGCACCAGAGACGCGTGCCTGAGGGCCTCCAGCCACCACAGCCCGTTCTGCCTGTGCAGGAGGCAGGCTGGAGTGCTAGGAAGTTAGTGCCACCCCCTGCCTGAGAGGTGCCCTCAATCTGGGACTGATGGGATCAGGGGACAAAGGCCCCAGCTCCCTCATCTTTTGGGAAGAATACTGGGTGCATATTCTACACTGTCTCCTGGGGTCCCGCAGCAGGATGAGGCTACAGCTGTCACAGTGTTCACTGGCTTGATAACACACCTGTTCGTAGCCCTTCCCTCCCGTCCCCCTCTCACCTACCCGCTCCCTAATGGTGTTTCCCGAGACACCACCCACAACACTTCTTGAACTTTTGAACTTGAATTTTTGTCTGAGAGTCTGCTTCTGGAACCCACAGTGAGGCACATGAGTTTTTGGGTTGTTTTTTGTTTTTTTAGTGTTACTTTCATTTATTTCCGAAAGGGAGAGAGAGACATGGAAACAGCAATGATGAGAGAGAATCACTGATGGGCTGCCTCCTGCATGCCCCACACTGGGGATCAAGCCCACAACCCGGGCATGTGTCCTGACCAGGAATTGAACTTGAACTCCTGGTTCATAGGCCAATGCTCAACCACTGGGTCACACCGGCTGGGCAGACATGACACACTTTTAAGCTTAAGCTGCATTATTTTGAATATGTTTTTCTTAAGACAGGTATCACATGATCTCACTCATATGTGGGAAACTAAGTAGCAAAATAAACTGGTGAATGGAGTGGATCCAGAGACATGGAAGCATGAAACAGAGTGGGAAATCTCGAAGGGAAGGCCGGGAGGGTGGGTGGGCAGGAAGTAATCCACCAAAGACCTTGTATGCATGTATGCATGGCCCATGGACACGGACAATAGGATGCTGAAGGCCTGGGGTGGGGGCGGGGACAGGATGGAAGGGGTTAATGGGGGGAAAGGGGACATATGTAATACTTTCAATAGTAATTATTAAAACTAAATAAAGCCCTCAAGACAGCAAAAAAAAAAATATCAATAAATATTTTTTTCTTAAAACGTTGCAGTCTAGGCTTTCTTGATTCAGTGGTCGGCAAACTGCGGCTCTCGAGCCACATGCGGCTCTTTGGCCCCTTGAGTGTGGCTCTTCCTAAGCCTTAGGAGTACCCTAATTAAGTTAATAACAATGTACCTACCTATATAGTTTAAGTTTAAAAAATTTGGCTCTCAAAAGAAATTTCAATCGTTGTACCGTTGATATTTGGCTCTGTTGACTAATGAGTTTGCCGACCACTGTCCAAGCCCCGATTTGAGCACTTACCACTTCCATGACGTAAACACCCCACTGCCTTTCTCTGAGAGGAGGAGGAAGAGGAGGGCAGGCATCAGCCAAGATGGGGCTGCCGGGTGGGAGGGGGGCTTGGATTTGGTAAGCACAGCCCACCCTGCACCCACCAGAGGCACCTCTGGGAGAAGGAGAACGAAGAAGGCCATTCCCTGCCTAGGTGCTGGAAGGCAGTGTCTCCTTTAAGACCAGGGCAGCCCTTGATTGGTCACTGTAGTCCCCACTCTGCCCCCACCCCGAGCCCAGCACACCTGGCCCAGAGCAGCCTCGAAGTGGGCCCAGCTGAGTTCTCTGAGCTCCTGCAAGAACTCGCCTTCTCCGTGACCAGAGCAAGTCACACCAGGCCAGGGGTCTGACCCACATGGGTGCTCTGACACCTCACCTGCCAGCCATGCACCCTCGGGCAGGCCGCTCAACCTCCCGGGGCCTAAGCACCCTCACCTGTAAAACGGGAGGCTCGGTGAGGGGAGACAGGTGGGAGTCTTGGCAGAGAGCCAGCTCAGCTTTCACAGGCCAGAAACACAGCTGCAAGAATCAAATGAGGTCGTGCAGGCCAGGCTGCTGAGAAAACTGTGAAACGGAGAGGGAAAGAGTGAGCAAACATTTGCTGGTGCCTGCTGTATACATTTCATCTCCTTTAATACTCACATGAGCCCTCTCAGGTAGATACTAGTACCCAACATTGACAGACGAGGTAACGGAGATGCAGAGAGATGAAGGAACGGGCCCGACGCCGTGCTCGGAGCTCAACACCGGGGCGGCCTCTTGCCTCCCGCTGCTATTTCGCACTACCTTCTGCAAGGGACTGTGATCCTGCTTTCGTTTTAGTGCTTTTCTTCTGGGTATCATTTTGACTTGTGTTGTCACACTGTTATCTAAGTACAAAGTGAATTAAATCTATTTTATGGTGCCACATGCTAACCAACGTGGATAAACCTAGAGGACACTGTGCTAAGCGAAAAAGGACAAATACTATACGATTCCACTCCTATGAAGTACCTACAGCGGTCAAAATTATAGAAACAGAAAGTAGAAAGCTGGTTACCAAGGACTGGGGGAAGGAGAAGAGGGAATTGGTGTTTAATGGGAATAGAGTTTCAACCCTGCGAGATAAAAAAGCCCTAGAGACCTATTGCACGACAATGTGCATACATTTAACACTGCTGAACTGTACACTGGAAGATTATTAAGACGATGAAAATCTATTATACAGCTTTATGAAATTGACAGTCTAGGATGTTAATGTGTGCGATCTGTTTCTAACTAGGAAGTCAATGTGATATTCAACAAATTAACTGATTCTTTGCCTTTAAATTTTTTTGTTTGTTTTCTTTGTCCATGTAGACACATACACAATTGCACGTGTATGTATAAATGTGTGTGCCCGCCTTTTTCCTTTCCTGTGTTTTCTGGATTCCCCTCCTCCCCTTACTCCCCCCTTCACTCACATCAGCCTCCTACCCTAGCCCTGAGGTAACCCATGCTAAGAACTTCATGCATACCCTTTCATATTTTGGGTGTTTGTGTAATTACACACACACACACACAGACACACACACACACACAATGCATTTACATAATCGGGAGACTGGTTTTGTTTATTCACACGTGAGATCAATATCCTACGTGTGCTTTCCTGCATCCTGTATTCCCCTCTCCCCCGGACCCTGCGGAATCTCTTCTGACATAGCTCCAATGTATGGTTGTGATGGTGGCTGAATATTTTATAGTATGAGTGGAACCCTATTGACTCCACTGTACAGTACTGATGGGCGGTCACTTCGTTTTCCATTTTCAGTCCCATATGAATAATGGCACTTGCGTCTTTTATGCTGGTCTTTTATTTCTTTGAACTTATTCATCTAATCATGAAGCCCCTTAGGTCTTTGAAACTCACCTTTGCCATGAACTCACACATAATGGGGCCAGAGAAGAGCCTGGGAGAGGAAAAACCCAGGGGACGGAACAATGGATGAATGCGTCTATTTTTTCCATTTCCATTTATGTGATCACACTCTTCGCATGGCAGATAAAAACTGGAAGGACAAAACCTATCTGTTTCATGTGCAGCAATACCATGATCATGGGGAAGACAGAGATGCTGGGATCCCAGCAACAAGTTAGCAGGGAGCCAACTCCAAAATGGACTCCCCCAAATAGCCATCTTTGCTTTAACCTCTCCCCACCCCCCCACCCCCCGCCCCAAGTTCACTCAAAGCCCTTCAGGAGTCCTGGACATTTGGGGGAAGAGAGGACGCAAAGCTACATCAGCCCGCGGTGGTGACCACACACTTTGTCTGGAAGGCCCGCCCAATTAAGAGCTCCAGGTGCTCAGAGCCTCAGCTCTCACAGACCGGACTCTGTCCCTCCATTGCTTTCTCTTCCACAGAAGCTCCTCAATACCAACCCCAGTAGCAGCCTGGTACCAACATGACGAGAGGCACATGGAAGCCAAAGAAGCCTGTTCTCAAGAAATTTGCTTCTAGGAAGGTTTCGTGGAGACCAGCAAGAACAGCGGCTTCTACACCAAACCCCTGATTTGACTCCACCAACATTTCTGAGTGTCCCTTAGGGGCTGGGCGCCGCCTAAGGGCTGTGGGGACAAGCAACACGGAAAGCGTCATCCCTGTTTGTTTCAGGGAGTCATCAGAAGACCCACCTGACCTACCGCAGTGGGAAGGCAAACAAGAAATCCCTTATCTCAGAGACAAGGAGGCATGCTATGCTTTTTATAGCTCTCAAGAACAATGGGCCCAAAGAAAGCAGAAGCTTACAAGCTTAGCACTAATTCATTTACATCAGCAGATATACTTTACAGGCTATCATTAATTCTCACTCGGGCCATTGTTTCAGCACTTTACGCAGTTATCTGAAACAATATTTCACAAACCTTGACATTAAGTCAAGCATAAAGAATCTGAGGGTGTGTTCGAAGTAGACAAGTTACAAGGAACATTCGAGAGCCACTCAACCTCCTCACCTCAGCACTAGCATCTCAGGAAGTGGGGAAGGCCAGCCACAAGCAAATTGCAGTCTGATTTGGGACTTAAATCTTGTTTGAGGAATCCAGGCATCAAGGCATTTCTGGATGGAAAAGCTGGTTCCCTTATTAAAGGGGAAACTCACATTTCTGCTTTGAGGTTGTACTTCTTCAAAGGGGTTTATGGGTTGTTTTTGTTTATTTCTTTGTTTGTTTAATATATTTTTCTTATTTCAGAGAGGAAGGGGGGGAGAGATAGAAACATCAATGATGAGAGAGAATCATGGATCAGCTGCCTCCTGCATGCCCCCCCATAGGGATCCAGCCCGCAACCTGGGCATGTGCCCTGATCAGGAATCAAACTGTGACCTCCTGGTTCATAGGTTGATGCTCAACCACTGAGCCACACTGGCCGGGCCAAAGGGTTTATGTCTTGTCTCTACAGGATACAGCAGAGAAAATGGAGGAGAGGAAATCATCAAATAAATATTCAAGAAAATCTCCCAGAACTGAAAAGCATGGGTTTCCACATTGAAAGATTCTGCCAAGTGCCCAGTCCTATAGGTGAAGACACAACACATGATATTTCAGCTGCTAGAAAGAAAGAGGAGAACCCAAAAGTTCTGGGGAAAGGGATAGGAATAGGATCGTACGAAGAATCTATAATCAAAATAGCATTAGACTTAACAGCAACACTATTGAGATGCGAGGAAACAGTGTAACACTACCTTCCAAATGCTGAGGGGAAATTATTTCCAGACTAGTATTCCATACCCTGCCCAACTATCAGTCAAGAGTGAGGGTAGTGAGGGTTGATTAACCATATTTTCAGGCATAAAAGTGCTATGAATCCTTTCTCAGAAAATACTAGAAAATGTGCTTCACTAAAATGAAGGGGGAAAAGAAAAAGAAAAAGTAAGACATGGGATCCAGAAAACAACGGATGCAACACAGAAAGAAGAGACCCCCAGATGACGGTGAAGAGAGATTCCAGGGTGACAGCAGGCCTAGAGAGCAAACAGATAGACCGAAGCAGGGGGACAGAGGGCTCCAGAAGGGTCATCTTTGAAAAGATGAAATTGGTGGAATAGGCAGTGTTCAATATATGAAGAGGAGACTTATACTTCCAACAGTGAATGAGAGAGTAAGTTTGTGATAGGTACATAGAAAACCTAAACAAATTGATCTTTATTCCAAGGAAATTTAAGATAGTATAAAATATGATTTGACTGCGACTAGTATTTAAATAGTCATAATAATATAAACATTAAACATTTATCTAATGAAAATATGAATATATTGAGAAGATGGGGGGGAAAAGGAAAGTGAGGAAGAAGTGGGATGCAATGCTGTATAAGAGAGCTTAGTAAGTCCCCATCCTTCATAGCAGGAAGTCAAGCATTAAACACTAAAACTTAAAAAAAAAATCAAGAAATGCTAGTCTAAGCCTGTTGTCTAAAAATAAGGGGGGTTGAGCATCATCCTGTGCACCTAAAGGTTTCCGGTTCGATTCCCAGTCAGGGCACATACCTGGGTTGTGGGTTTGATCCCCGGTTGGGCATGTATGGAAGGCAACCAATTGATGTTTCTCTCTCTCTCTCTCTCTCTCTCTCTCTCTCTCTCTCTCCTCTCTCTCTCTCTCTCCACCCCTTCTTCTCTCTAAGCATGTCCTCAAGTGAGGATTAAAAAATAATCACAATAAAATAAAATAAGGGGGCAAATGCCAAAAGTAACAGCTAAGAAAGTGGGAGGATGGAATGGAGGTCTATGACACAAACTGGGATGGCTCTTTTTTTTTCCTTTTTGGGGGGAATGGCTCTTTTTTAATAAAAGGTTTTATTCTGTTATACATACATAACTTTGATTTGTTTGATTAAAATTTGTAGAATCTGGAAGGCATCCACAGCAAGTGAGAGGCGTGGGACAATGCAATTAGCCAGGTATGGTTGACTCACGAGAACAGGGCAGGGAAGGGCGGAACGGAGGCAAAGCAGGGAGAGAAGGAAGCGCCAAGCATCGAAGGGGAAAAGGAACATCATGAGTGGTTAAGCAGAGGAGTCCTGATCACATCCTTATTCCTCATCTTGACCACATTTTGTTAGAAGATCACTGGGCAGAAACGGGGGTGGGAGAGATGGATAGCACGGGGCCCTGGTGAGTGGGCCGTGGCCAGTTCTAGGGAGAGAGGAAGCAGGTCTGAATGGGGCAGTGGTTTGGGGAATGAAGAAGAGATATCTCCCAGGGAGCTCATCAGCACAAAATGTACCGGCTGCGGGGAAGGGGGGAAAGGACGGAGTTGACGGGGTGATGAGGAGGAGCAGGTGGGGAGAAGAAAGGCTCTAACCGAGGGCACTATCCTCAAGGCAGAGTCTCACCCTCCCACCGTCCCACAGAAAAACCATTGTGTGCAAAGGTGAGGCGACAAGCGATCAAGCTCAGAGCTCAAGGTTGAGTCTGTGGTTAAAATACCGAATGGGACAGGGTGGTATGAAAGAAAGGCTCGCTAAGATGGGCCCTGAGAAGCTGGGGTGATGATTATCTGTGGCATCATCTTCCCTGGGGCCATCCTGTTACCTTAATAGTCTATTTTGTAATGTTCTGTATTGCGTGTGAATTCCTCAAAGGTCTTGGTAAAACTGTCATGAATGGACATTTTAGCCAGACAGACCTGGCTGGGAACCTCAATCCTGTCACTATCAGCGTGACTTCATGCGAGTGAGAAGTGACTTAACCTCCCTGAACCCCAGGGTTGTGTCTGTGACCACACCCAGGTCACAGAGTTGCTAGGAAGGTCTAAGGAAAGAACCTCTGTAAGACGCCTCGCGTGGTGTCTGTTGGCGTGTGGACGCTCCTTCCCACCCTGTCTCTCACCTCCCACTCCCACGATGGCATGGAGGTCTTCCGGGAAGACCCTACAAACCCCTCCGAGCTTCGCTCTTTCTCGTATCCCTCAGACTGAGCCCCAGAAGGCCCCTGGGCGTCACCTTCAACTCCCTTCTCATCCGTTCAAGGACAGAGACCACACATGTTTGCATCAACCAGAAAGTCAGCTTTATTAGCCCATCACCGGCGGAGAGGAAGGGGAGACAGCTGGGAATTGCGCTGGGCGAACAGAGGCCTGACCCAGGCCTTCCGGGGGTGAGGCCGGTGGGCGGGCAGGAAGTTCTGGGAGAGGCAGCTCAGTGCTTGGAGCTCTGGCCCTGGCTGATGCTCAAGGAGCCCTGCTCCTTGAGGAGGGGTCGAGTCTGGCGGCCGGAGGAGGAGGACATGCCTGTGGGAGAGAAGAGATGAGGTGAGAAGGACTCTGGGAGCTCAGCTGGCCCCACACAGGGAAAGGGGGGGGGGGGGGGGCGGGGCGCTGGAGGCTCTGAAATGCCAGGGACCCTCAGGAGTCTTACCATCTCGGGAAGAATAGGATTGGCTGGATGATGACGTGTGCTGAGAGGAGGAGAGACTGTTGGGGAGAAAAGGCAGAGCAGTTAGAGGTGCTGGGAGCAGCAGGGGGGCTGAAGGGTCTATGGCGTAGGACTGGGGGGGAGGGGGTGCAGGGGCAGGCACTCACTGGGCGTCCTCTCCCTCCAGCAGGCGGCGGTAGGTGGCGATCTCCTGCTCCAGCCGGGTCTTCACGTCCAGCAGGATCTGGTACTCCTGGCTCTGCTGCTCCATCTCACAGCGCAGCTGGGCCAGCTGCTCCTCCACGCTGCCGATCATCCCCTGGATCTGGGACAGCTGCATGCAGTAGCGGCCTTTGGTCTCCTCCAGGCTGCCCTCCAGGGATGCTTTCTGTTTGTGAGAGAACAAGAGAGTCATTGGAGGTGGTCACTGCTGCCCCTACAGGTCTCTGGGCATGTTTTCTGAGAGGTGCATGGGCTACGGGTGGGTCAGGCAACATGGAGAAAAGTTATTCCACCATTCTGGGCTTCATTTCTCCATCTATATAGTGGGTACAAGGATCCCTTCTTCAGCCCCACTCTTGGGGAAAGAGAGGTGGAACTGTATTGTGACTCGGGGGCCGGGGGGGCCGGGTTTTCATACCATGCTGAGCTGGGACTGCAGTTCGATCTCCAGGCCCTGGAGCACCCGCCGGAGCTCGGTCACCTCGCTGCGGTTACTCTGCACCAGCTGGCTGTTGGAGGCCACCTCTTTGTTCAGCTCGTCGGTCTGAGATGGGAAAAAAGGGCAGAAGGTGTGAGGCACTCCAGCGGCCCCCCGGCTGGGAAGTCCCGCAGGAGGGCTGAGGGCCCAGCCCCACCTTGCTCAGGAACCAGGCCTCGGCGTCTCGGCGGTTCTTCTCTGCCATCTGCTCATACTGGTCTCGCATCTCATTCAGGATGCGGCTCAGGTCCACACCGGGGGCAGCATTCATCTCCACGTTGACGTCCCCGCCAGTCTGACCCCGCAGCGCAAGCATCTCCTAGGAAGGGGTGGTGAGAGGGAGTCAGCTCAGCTGAGCCCTTCCTTTCCTGACCCCAGGTGCATCTATACGCCACTGACCCAGCCTCCCACCAACAATGCCAGCAGCCACCTCACCTCCTCGTGGTTCTTCCTCAGGTAGGCCAGCTCCTCCTTCAGGCTCTCGATCTGCATCTCCAGGTCGGCCCTGGCCAGGGTCAGCTCATCCAGCACCCGGCGCAGGCCGTTGATGTCAGCCTCTACGGTCTGGCGCAGGGCCAGCTCATGCTCATACCTGGCGGACAGAGGTCAGGGCATCAGGTTGCATCCATGAGGCCTCTGAGGCTCAAGCCCTGCTGGTCCCCCTGGACAGGGAGCCCCACTGTTCACCCCCTGCTCTCTGCTCTCAGCCCTCAGCCCAGCCACCAAGAGACTCACTTGGTCCTGAAGTCGTCAGCTGCCAGCCTGGCATTGTCAATCTGCAGAATGGGCTGAGCATTCTCAATGGTGGCTGTAATGATCTGCAGAGGGGGCGAAGGGCGGGAGGCAGCGTTAACCACGATCCTGCTGCTCAGGGGCGAAGAACACAGAAGGGAGAAGGAAGTGTCCCCACATTTGGGGCTTTCCTGGCTGGCAGGTCAGGCTCTATGCTTCTCTAGCCAGCCTGGGGTGCCTTCCCACCCAGCTCAGGGTGTGTAGGGGATGCACCCACCTCTCCCACCACCCCATCCTGGGCCCGAGTCTGAGAGAAGCTGAGCATGCAGGGAAATAAGAGAGTCAGGGTCCCAGGCCCAGCTCAGACACCTAGATGCTGAAAAAGGACCCCGGCCACCAACTCTCTGAGTGGCCCTTGGCCACTGCCCCCAGGCCAGCCTCGGTCTCCCTGTTTGTAAAATGGAGATGCTGGCAAGTGGTTTTCTAGGAGCCGCTGCAGCCATGACCTCTCTCAATGCTCCACCCACCAGAGCCACCCACCGGGCCCACCCACCTTGTTCCTGAGGTCCTCGATGGTCTTGAAATAGTGGCTGTAGTCCTTGACCTCACTGGGCCGCTGCCTCTGGTACCAGTCACGGATCTTGACCTCCAGGTCGGCGTTGGCCTCCTCCAGGGCGCGCACCTTGTCCAGGTAGGAGGCCAGGCGGTCGTTGAGGTTCTGCATGGTGAACTTCTCATTGCCGGAGAGGAGGCCTCCATCGCCACCCCCGAAGCCAGCACCGAAGCCACCGCCAAAGCCACCACCATAGCCTCCTCCGAAGCCACCACCCAGGCCTCCTCCGAAGCCACCACCCAGGCCTCCACCAAAGCCACTACCCAGGGCTCCACCATAGCTGCTGCTGCTGAAGCCACCGCCATAGCCGCCTCCCAGCCCGCAGGCCCCCCCGGAGGAGGAGTAGCGGGAGGAGGACATGCCCCCGAAGGCGTTGGAGGCCCGGCAGGACCCTCCGCCCAGGACGGAGGACATGCGGCTGGAGCCACCACCAATGCCGCAGGAGCCCTTCATGGAGCTGGAGGAGGAGAACTGGCGGCTGCAGGTGGTCATGGTGCCGAGGAGGGAGGTGAGTGAGTGAGCGAGTCGGCAGAGAGAAGAGAGAGAGAGAGGTGCTCAGGAAGGCGGGGAGGATGCGGGGCTCCTGGAGCCAGGGCACCTTTATATGTCCCTGGGGAGGCGGGGCCCTCCCAACTGCTGACTCCAGGTTCCCCTCCGGATTTCATCACTCCAGGTCCCGTCCAACTCCCCACTCCGGATTACTCAGCCCGGGGTCGACTCACTTTGCTGTGCTGCTCGAGTTCCCACCCAGCTTTGGGGGTGTGGGGCTGAGAGAAAACACACACAAAAGCCGGTCGGTGGTGACTCAGGCTGGGCGGCAGGAATCGGCTCCTGTTCCCGGAGCCCGAGGGGACAGCAGGGCCTTGGCCCAGGTGGCTTTGTGTCGGCTGCGTCCCCGGGCAGTGAGTCAGCCCGGTGAAGACTCCCTGCCCCACGGGGACAGCCTCAGCCATGCCGTCCCAGGGCCCCCTTGGGATGGGGATCTACACGCCTGGCTCTTGGCAGGAGAGCTGGTTCCTGGCCTGGCTCTGCCTCGCTCACTGTGTGACCTGAGACCCCTCACCTGCCCTCTCTGGGCCTGTTTCCCCTCAGCAAAGTGACCAGGCTGGGCCGGGTGGTCTTGGAGTCCCTTCCAGTTCCACAGATTCTCTCTCTCTCTCTCTCTCTCTCTCTCTCTCTCTCTCTCTCTCTCTCTCCTGGAGGCTGCCTTTGAGCCCCTAGGACCCCCAGAAGTGAGGTGCACCATGGCACCAGCCCGCCCCGTGGAGCTGGCAGGTGGCAGCTTCAACCCCAGCTCTGCCCCTTATAAGCTGCATGGCATAGGCAGTCCTTTAGCCCCTCTGAACCCCAGGGGTTTCTATCTGTGAAAGAGGAGGACACACCACCAGCCACAGAGGAACACACATGAAGGACCCCTCGGGCCCCTCCCCGATGGCCAGCTCTGACCCTCGCCAGCTCCTTCAGCCCCCCACCCTTTTTTCCAGCACAGATGCCCCTCACCTACCCCCTCCAGCCCACCTCTTCCTGGCACCTCCCTCCCTCACCCCTGCCCTTTTTTCTATACTTCTGAGCAACCCACCTCGAATACATTGCTCCACCTAATCACTGGGACCCACTATACACGGTGATGGGAGGGGGTCCCCGTCCTGCTACCAGTGCCATGAGTGACCCCTGACCACACCATGGGCTTTCGAGTCCCCACACTGTATCCAGGGCTCAGTCCCCAGCAGTTTTCTCTCAAGTGTCCATGGATTCCTGGCTGGGCTCTCTCATTCCATTGAGAGAGGCGGGGAGGTGGCTGTCTGGTCACCTGCCACGCTCGGGTGTTGTGTAGTGCGCCCTACGTGTGCCACACGGTTCCCTGGGGGGCCTGTTCCTGCCACTAGTTCACAGACAGGGAGCTTGGAGGATAAGGGGGCCCCCCAAGACCCTAGTCAATGGGGAGCTGAGGTTGGAACCCCCGTCTGTCCGTTTGTCCAGCTTGAGCCCTTTCCACCTTCCTGCGCCACTCTCTCTATGCATCCCCAACATACATCTTTGTCTTGAACTCATTCTGTGAAGTAGAGGGAAACCAAGAGAGGGGGCAATTCCCCTAAAGTCACTAGCCTGGGACTAGAACCAAGCTCAGGCCATCTCTGAAACCGGACAGGGATGGGTCCGGGCTGCCTGTCACTACTTGAGCCAATGGAGCAGGCACAGGGTTGAATCATGTATGAGTGTTTATTCCAATACTGCTGGCAGTATGGGAGAGCAGCAGGCCATCCACGAAAATCTGCTCTGCACCCCTCCATATGCTTACATTGGGAAGAAGGACAAAGATTACCTGGGAAAGTAGGAATGACAGGGATGGGGAAGCGGGCAAGGTATAGTATAATGGTTACAGGTTACAGGCAATGCAGGCTGGTGGTCGCCAAGGGAGGGCACCTCCGGGACCAGATTGTTTTGGCAACAGGCTTGTTAAACTTTCCATGATGATAGGCAGCTCTGGAAGAGAGGAATGGACGCATTCCGAGGTTGACTCCCATGTCCCGGGGCATACAACTCTCAGCCAGGTCAGAATGTGCTTCCTCTAATCAGAACAGAACAATCACGAATAACAGAGCATGATTAATGTGTCTTACAGCTATCGCGAGGACCCACTGTTCTATGTCTGCCCCTAACATCCCCACTCGCCCACCGTGTCTTAGAGGCAGGGACCAAGGTGTGTCTAGGCTCAGCCTCCTCCCTGGAAGGAGCTCACCCACAGTGGGCATGACCTTGGCCCAAGGGCTGGAGGCAGGATTGGGAGGGTCTCTAGACCCAAAGTCAGAGGCCTCCTCGGGGTGGTCTGAGGGGGTGACCCACAGAGCTGGCCACTGCCCTTGCTCGGAAGTGCCTCTGTCAAGGTGAGGAGCAGAGAGGGCCTGCCTCAGCCTGAGCTCTGCTGGGCGATACCACCTTGAAACTCTCTGCCTCAGCAGAGCCAGGCTTTGCCATTGCAGCATGGCGCTCCGTCAGTCATTGGCTTGTGGGCACAGGGCCCAGTGGTATTAGCAGACCTGGGGCCCAGCACACGCCTTTAGGACTAAGCCTGGGAGATGCTCCCTCCTTCCCCACACTCCGCAAATGGGTAAAGGGGCCTTGGAATTTGGGACAAAAAAAAATCCTACCATCCCAGGTGTCAGGGTGGGCCTGGAGGTCAAGGCCGACTACAGACTCATCACCCTCAGAACTGGAAATGACCTTTGAGGTCACCAAAGGCCACCACGCTCCCACCAAAGAGAGTGAGAGACTTTTCCCAGGTTACACAGCATGGAGGCCAAAGAGCCGGGACTCGAACCCGGCTCTGGGAGCTTTCCCTCTGGGTCCCCAGCACAGCCTCCGCCTCCTTTCTAATTGGATCACCTCCCCTCCCCCATCCCTGCAGTGCAGGGAGGGGTGCACACAGGCCCAGCGCTGAAGGTCCAGGGAGCTGCCTGGGCTGAGAAGCTGCAGGAATAAAGTTGCTGACCAACCCATCGAACCACTCATTCACACCACAGACCAAGCACCCACCACACGCCCAGCATTGGGGGTGCAGGGGGTGGGGGAGATGTGACATAGTCTCTGACCCTGGACCTTATGATTTGACCTGGGGGAGCTCACTGAGGTGGGAATAGCATTGAGTGTAGGAAACCCTGAGATGCTCTGCCCTCAGGATGCAGCTGGGTGAGTGTTACCAGCTCTCAGCCCAGCAATAAAGGAGGGGCTGCCTCTGAGATCCTCGTGGGAAGGTGGCTGAACCCGCGATGGCTCCAGCTGGGCCTCAGACATCTGAGTTGGCAGAGAAGGAGTGGGGAGCATTTCCTCCATTATACCTGCCCCAAGGTTGCCAAACGCCAGAATCACCAGGCCAGGTGGGCACAGAGCACCTCCAGGTGGTGGGTTCGCCTCATTCCTCTCTCCTGAGGCCGTCCCATCTCAGGTATGAGGTCATCTCATTCCAGAGTTGGCCAGGAAATATTATTGGCCAATGCCACTCCTCCACTTGGCAGATTCACAAACCTGACTGAGCATCAGCATCCTATCCAGATCCCTGGGCCCTGCTCCAGCACACTGCACAGCATCAGCCCACTATACCAGCATCAGCACACTGCATCAAATTCAGCCAACTGGATCAACATCTGCCTACTGCACCAGCATCAGCCCACTGGATCAACATCTGCCTACTGCACCAGCATCAGCCCACTGCATCAACATCTGCCTACTACATCAACATCAGCCCACTGCACCAGCATCAACCCACTGGATCAACATCAGTCCATTGCATCAACATCAGCCCACTGCACCAGCATCAGCAGGACAAGGCAGGTGCTAGGACTGTTTTCTTTCTGGTAACCAGCCAGGCCTGGGGGAGGGATGGCAGGGGAAGGAGGCCCCAGGGAGACTGAGGGAAGAGAAGAGGGGGCTGTAGGGCCCTCAGCTCCTGGTGGCAGCCAGATCCATGGGCTCCGGGGGAGGACGAAGAGAGAAGAGGCTGGATGAGCCAGGACAGAGCAGTCTGGAGCCAGGCAGGCAGGGACCAGATACTGGACAAGTCTTTGTGCCTCTCTGGGCCTCAGGTTTCTTCTCTGGGAAATGGGAAGATCAGCACTACTTCACAGGCATGTTAGAGGCGAAATAAATAAAGCACCTAGAACAGACTGGTGGCCATATTGCATTTATTCACAGATATTTATAAAGCGCCTACTATGTGCATTGATATGGAAAAACAAACAAATGAACAACAACAAAAAACAACAAGAAGAGAAACCCTGAGGGCATACCATTTGGAAGGACTGGGGGCAGAGACAATCCCAGTACACTGTGTGCTCAGCTGTGATAGGGTGAGGGGCTTACAGGGGGTGTGGCAGGCTCTCTGGGGGTGAACAAATGTCCCTGACTCAGGCGCTGGCCCCATGACTGGTCCCAGGATCTGGGTGAATCTGAATGCCAAGTTCCCCCATGTTTGATGCCCCCCTTCTAAGGGCAGGTGCTGTCACAGCCCCTCACAATGGTCTACACAACCCTCAGGGAAGCCCATGGCTGGGTCAATGTTGGCTACAGCCTGAGCCCTGTGCCTGGTGGGAGAACTGTCCTGGCTCTGGTCCCAATGTTCTCCTCAGCCACCCACAGCATGGGTGGCACAGGAGGCCCACACTGCATAAGGGCGAAGGGCGTATTGTCAGCCCACCACTGTGCCGTGCTCACCCTCCTAGGCTAGGGTCCCTGCAGGCCAGGGCCGGCGTCTCTTGCTTCCCCTGGTCCCCATGCAGACCCAGGCACAGAGCGGGGCAGTACGGTGGGCAGTGTACTGCCTGTGGTCACCCTCCCAGGGCGGGGGTGTGGTGGAGGCAGTCTCAGGAACTGGCTACCCATGGGGCCTGAGCCTGGGAATCAGGTGGGTGGGTGTCCATCCTATGAGAGCAGGTGAGGCACGCTGAGGGCAGTTACCGACTGGTTAACCATTTGGGGCAAACATTCTGTGCCGTGAGTGGGTGGGTACGGATGAACCACGAGACTCTATATAGAGCCCACAGCTGGGCCTCCCAGCCCAGCCACAGGCAATGTCCCCAGCCACTGGGTCAGCTTGGGGTGCCTGGAAAAAGCCACCGAAGTTTCCCACGCCATCCCCAAGAGGCCATAGTCCCCTGAACCTCGTCTGTGCCCTGTGGCCCCCACCTGCCCAGGCCTGGGCCGAGCACTTCCGGAGAGAGTGGGCATCCCCTTGCCGGGCCCAGGACTATCTCCCGCGAACCCCAACCCCAGCAGGGCAGCCACTGCCTCTGCTAACTCAGCTCTCAGCACATCAGGCTGCTCCTGTGTTATGACCTCCGGAGCCACCAGCCCCCTCACTTTGGGGGCAGGGTCTTCTTCCCCAGCAGAGGGGCAACAATAAAAAGAAAAGAAACAACAAGAAGGGAAGCCCTGGCCAGCCCCACACTCTGACCCCTCCGCAGCCCCTGCAGCATAGGAGGAGGCCCCGTCTGTGGAGAGAGAACCGCTGCCTCCCAGCCTGAGGCTGGGCCGGAGGTGGGGCCGGAGGTGGGGCAGGAGGTGGGGCTCCGGGTGCCGGTTCCCAGCACAGCGTCTCCCGGCAGCACCTTGCTCCATCCCTGACGTGCAAGGGCTGAGTCACTGCTCCTCAGAGCCTCAGTGTCCCCGTTCACACAATGAGGCGCCTCTTCCCAGAGCCTTCCTGCTTCCTAGGAAGGTTGTTCAAATAAATGAGATCACCCTCCGGAGGAGCCATCCTCGGCCCGCGGCTGGTTCTGCTGGTTGTGGCCGGATGTGCGGCGGGGGCCTGGGGATACGATGCCGCCTGCCTGGCCTGCATCCTTGTCCTGGCTGCTGCTCAGGCAGCGGAGAGGCGCCCGCCGCTGACAGGGCAACACCTGCAGGCCCAGCCCGCACACGGCGCTGCAGTGGCCTCTGCAGGCAGGGGTCCGGGCCGCAGCCATGGGAAGGGGCTCGCCGTCTTTGTCCTCCCCGGTATCAGGGCCAGAAGGGCCGTTAGCTGGGGCTCATCTCACTCCTCGCTTCCTGTGGCTTCTGCGGTCCAGCATGGGCCTGGGACCTGCCCCAAAGCCCCACCCCAGCTGCCCACTTCCTAGCTAGACAGAAAGATAGCCACTGCCCCACCCGCTCCTGCCCCCTCCCCGCCCAAGCCCCGCCCCCCGCCTCCAGGCACCAGGATGCAGCAGGGGTTGGGACACCCAGGTCTCATTGTGCAGCAGCAGACAGCCCCAGGCCTGTCCGTGAATCGGGGTGGGGTGGGGGCACCCCTCCTCTCACTCACCCCTTCCACCCACTCCCACTTCTCCAGGAAAACCAGGAAAGCAGGCTCACCCCTCCCCATGGTTTCCGGATTCACTCAAAGGCAGACTTCCCGGTGTCAGGCTCCTCCCCTGAAAGGGGCGGGGCCCACAGGGTCCTGGGCGTGGCTGCGCGGGGGGGGGGGCGGGGGGGGTGCCCTGGCCCCTCCCCAGAATGCATTTCCCACCACCGCACCCGCAGGCTGCCAGGGAGGGTGGTCCTGCTCCCCAGGACAACCTACGCCCCAGCACCCCATCCCGAGCCGCAGCTGACCATTTAAGGAAACATTCCTGAGAGATTCCCCCTTTCTCTTGGGCAATGGAGGCCCTAACCACCTCCCCTCCCCCGGTGCCTCTCCCAAGAGAACCCAGACTTCTATCCTGCCCCCTCTCCGAGGAGGGACCTTGAGGAGCAGCTGAATGCAACATCCCGTGGGCCTCTGGCTCCCACACCTGAAATCTGCTCACCCATTTATGGATGAGAGAATGAGGCTCAGCAAGGGGAAGCGACTGCCCGAGGCCACAGACCCACTCAGAGGACACGAAGAGGCCACCTAAGACCCCCCATACGCTGGCCGCACCCTGGTCTGGCCCGGCCTGCACCACCTTCCCTGGGACCACCACACACAAGCTCTGCCCAGACCTACTCCTCACCCTGGTCCGAGATCTAAGTCAGCAACAGTGGGCTTCTGCGGACTCCTCCCTGTCCCATCCCCCCGCCCCGCTTCCGTTCACCCCTCCCTCACGGGGGCCCCCTCAGTGGCCACAATCAGGGGGCATTCCACGTCTGAGTCAACAAGCTTTATTGGTCAGGCACGGGGTGTGGGAAAGGGACGGGAGCCACGGGGCTCAGGCTGGGGAGGTCGAGGCTGCAGGGCTGATGAGGGCCCTGGGGGGCGGGGCAGGTGAGCAGGGTCCTCAGCGGGTGGTCTGGTGGATCTGCTCGCGGGAGGAAATGACCTTGCCGTCCTGCACCTCTTCCACAATGGTGCGCACCTGACGGGTGGTCACGGCTGCGGGAGACAGACACTCAGAGGGGGGCAGGGGTCCAGAGAGCCTGGCTCACCCCACCCCTGAGAGGAGCCCGCTCTTTCCCCCACAGCCACGGTGTCCACGCCTCTGCTGGCTCCTGGGCATCACATCCACACTGTCCCTCCGCCCTCACGGCTCCCTCCCTTCCAGCTTGTCCCGCTGCTGGTGCCCCAGCCCCCCAGGTGGGTGGGGTGATTCTGACCCACGTGTCCTTCTGCAAGAGCAGCACCTCGCAGACGGGGTGCCCACAACATGGGTCTACTCCATTTCTCTGCAGTCTCCGGGTCATGGACTGTGCTCCTGTCTCCCCCATCAGCCTGGGCAGGGCTCTCCAAGGCCTGCACCTGGTCCCCATCGCCTCCATCAGGCTAGGGCTGTGGTCGGCAAACCGCGGCTCACGAGCCACATGCGGCTCTTTGGCCCCTTGAGTGCGTCTCTTCCACAAAATACCACGTGCGGGCATGCACGGACAGTGCGATTGAAACTTTGTGGCCCATGCACTGAAGTCGGTATTTTGTGGAAGAGCCACACTCAAGGGGCCAAAGAGCCGCATGTGGCTCACGAGCCACGGTTTGCTGAGCCGCAGTTTGCGGACCACGGGGCTAGTGGGTTATGTTCCCTGGGATCCAGAGGACAAGGACCAAGCCCCTTTCTCCCTCCAGGCTAGAGTCCAGACTGCTTTCGCTCATCTGTAGGGACTCAGAGCAAAAGTCCTGAGACCTGGTCCCTGCCTCCCCATCAGAGGACCGCCTTCAGAGCTAGGAACAGGTTTCCCCCATCACACTAGGACTCCAGGATTAAGGACCATCTCCCTGCCCTGCCCCCATTGGGCCAGGCAGTGTCTCCCTGTCTGATTCCCCTGAGCATCAGTCCTGAACCCTAATGGGTCCCTTCTCCCACCCCCACAAAGGATCAGCCATCATTTCCTGGAGCTCCGGGGGACCCTCCCCCAGCAAGGTGCAGATGGGTGCCTGCCCCGTGCTGCCCCGCCCGCAGCGACCACGATCCAAGATTCTTACGTTCTTTCGGCTTGTACTGAGTCAGGCTGCAAAGAAAACAGAGAAGGGAGATCAGATGTGGGTCTGAGATCTCCAGCCCCGCCCCCAGCCCCAGGCCCACAGCCCTGGCGCCAGGCCCCCACTCACTGGGCGTCCTCTCCCTCCAGCAGGCGGCGGTAGGTGGCGATCTCCTGCTCCAGCCGCGTCTTCACGTCCAGCAGGATCTTGTACTCCTGGTTCTGTTGTTCCATATCACAGCGCAGCTGGGCCAGCTGCTCCTCCACGCTGCCGATCAGCCCCTGGATCTGGGACAGCTGCACGCAGTAGCGGTTCTCCGTCTCCGCCAGGCTGCCCTCCAGGGATGCTTTCTGCAGGGGTGCAGGAGGAACAGGGTCAGAAAGGGTGGTCGGTGCCCCCAGTGAGGCCCAGGGCCCACCCCAGGCCTGGCCGCGCCCCTACCATGCTGAGCTGGGACTGCAGCTCTATCTCCAGGGCCTGCATGGTGCGCCGGAGCTCGGAGATCTCGCTCTTGCTGCTCTGCACCAGCTCCGTGTTGGTGGCCACCTCGCGGTTCAGCTCCTCGGTCTGCAGACAGAACACAGGACGGTGCCGCGTGAGCCTGGGGTCCCTTCTCCAAGTCAGACAACCACCACGCCCTGCATATCCTCAGCCCAGGACCCATTCGGTGCCCAGACAGGCACATGGGCCCCCCCCATGCCCCATAACCCCCTGACCTTGTCCGCCTTCCTGACCTCCCCTGGGCCCTCTTCCTAAACCTGACTGTGTGGGGAGTGTCTCTCATCAGCTTCCCACTTCCCAAAGTCCCGAAACCTTGGGAATATGTTAAGTTTTATCTTTAATCCCTACAGGTGGAGGGCATAAGAGTAGGAAACTTGAGAACCCTAATGGGTCCCTTCCCCCTCCCCTGCTAAGGACCAGTAGCCAGGACCCTGGTGCCATTCTTGACTTCTTGCAGGAGAGGTGGAGGGTCCCGGGGCCTTTATCCTCTGGCTGTGTTCCTGAGTGGGGCTCCCCGCCCACCCCCAGATCCTAGCTTTAGCTGAGCTCCCAGCCCGTTGATGCCATGGGTGAGCCTGAACTCCTGGGGTGCACTTGGCTCACTGAGGAGAGGGTGCCCCCAAGATGCCAGGCCCTGGGCTTGCTGTGGGGACTCGGTTCCTGCACCCCATCGCTGGGAGAGGCCTCTGGTACCTTGCTGAAGAACCAGTCCTCGGCGTCCTTGCGGTTCTTCTCGGCCATCTTCTCGTACTGGTCGCGCATCTCGGACAAGATGCGGCTGAGGTCCACGCCCGGGGCGGCGTCCATCTCCACGTTGATCTCGCCGCCCACCTGGCCTCTCAGGGAGTTCATCTCCTGTGGAGGACGGGGACTGTGGTGTGGGCACCCAGGCCTGCCCCGGCCTCTCACTCCAGCCCTTCCCACACAAGCTTTCCAGACCTCTCCCTCATTCTGCCTGCCCTCTCCCCTCTGACCCTCCTAACGACTTGTTCACCTGCTCTGTATGGGTTCTGCCTCCCCCATCAGGCTGTGGGCACCCTGAGGGTAGGTTCTGTGTCTCCCCCCAAAGATAAACCTCATTCTCGGGCCTGTGCCCCCAGAATGTCCCCTCTAATTTCCAAACTTCTGCATGGGGCCCAGATTCAAGGGTTTGGGCTGGGACAAGGGGACCTCTTCCCTTCTACCCTGTCCTTGGGAGGGAGGTTAAAGCAGGGGAGGGCAGACGAGGCCTCGTGGGCCCCTGGGAGGTTCCTCTGATGCAGGGGAGCAGGAAGGAGGCTGGCCTGCACGCTGGCTCTGGACCCCCGGGATCAGGGCTCCTCAGACAGGGCAGCCCTGTCAGGTGGCCAGCCCTGGAGCACCTGCCACCCCCTCCGCCTCACCTCCTCGTGGTTCTTCCTCAGGTAGGCCAGCTCCTCCTTCAGGTTCTCGATCTGCATCTCCAGGTCGGCCCTGGCCAGGGTCAGCTCGTCCAGCACCCGGCGCAGGCCGTTGATGTCCGCCTCCACGCTCACACGCAGGGCCTGCTCCGTCTCAAACCTGCAAAGGGAACCAGAGACTTCCATGTGGACACTGGGACTGGCAGGTCCAGGTCCTGGCCAGCACCCTGCTTTCGCCAGGGCTCCACGGGCTTATGAAGAATGATGGTGGCGAGGAGTGGAAGCAAACTCCAGCCTGAGGCCCTGGGAACAGACAGGGCAAGGCCCTACCCGCCTCGCTTCCTACCTCTCCCTCCTGCCTCCTCGTCCATCACCTCAGCCCCGCGACCTTCAGAATTTGCTGCATCCTGGACTAAGAGGTAGAATCCCCCACCCCCAGTTCTTGGCCTGTATCACAAGCAACCGAGGGGTCCCAGGGTGGGGAGGGGTGCCCCAGTGCCTCCCCAGCTCAATGGCGAAGGCTCACTTGGTACGGAAGTCATCAGCAGCCAGGCGGGCATTGTCGATCTGCAGCAGGATGCTGGCGTTGTCCACGGTGGCCGTGAGGATCTGGGGAGGTGGGGAAAGAGTCGGATCACTGGGTGCGGGTGGTTCAGTCCAGACCAGGGTTCTGAGATGGGCCTTCCTGCCGGGGGCCAGGATGGGGCCGCCTTCTTCAGGAAGGCTCCCTTCCCGCCCAGCCTCTCTCCTTTCTTGTGTGTAATTGTTGACAAAATCCATGCCAGCGAGAGTCTAATGCGTTGAAACTTGCCTCCTGTCCCCCCAGGACCTACCTTCTCAACACAGACTCCCAGAGCAGGCAGCCTGGGAGCTCTCAGGCTGGGAGCCCGAGAACGGAGGTGGGAGGGGGGTGGAGTGGGGGGATGCCTCCTGGCAGAAACTGTCCCAGAAACCCAGAAAGCAGAGGGGATGTGGGCAACCCCCACACTTTACAGCTGGGGACATGGTGCCCCTGAGAGTCTCCCCCAAAAGGGAGGCTAAAAGAGTCCTCACTAAAGAGTATTTTCCAATCTGAAGTCTCGACTCCTGCTAAACCTTGGCCCAGGGCTCCAGTGGGCAGCTCCCCCCTCCCCGGGTTTGCTCGGCCCAGTTCTTGAGGGAGCAGCAGGAGAGATGGGAAGCCAGAAAAAATCCCCAAATAAGGCTTGCAAGAGGCCTCCTGAGGCCCCGCCCCCTCTCTCCTGTCCCCGCCTCCCAGCAGGTGCCATGGGATGCTCACTCAGACCCCTGACCCCACCATTGCCCCAAACCCCCTAGGGCTCCGAGGAGAGAGGTGCCCACATACCCAGCAAACTCATGAGCCCGCCCAGCCCTCCAGCTGTGTCCATTCGCCTTATCCTATCACTCATGAGGTGGCAAGAAGCTCTGTGATAAGGACACGGAGCCTCGAAGGAGCCCCCTGAGACCTGCTTGCCCCTGGCCTGGCCTGCTGCCCCCCAAAAACGAATAACATGAGCCACAGAGCAGCCCCAAGGTGGGCTCCCAGAGGCCACGCTGGAGCCAAGCTGTCCTGGGCCCCCTGAGGCCCTGTGACAGCCCCCAGGCTGGATTCCAGGTTGGGCAGGAGATGTGGGAGAAGCCATGGTCCCCACAGAGCCCTCCCCAGCGCCCACCTTGTTCTTCAGGTCCTCGATGGTGTGGTAGTAGTGGCTGTAGTCGCGGGCGGGCCCCGGGGCCTGCTTCTGGTACCAGTCCCGGATCTTCACCTCCAGCTCCGTGTTGGCCTCCTCCAGGGCGCGCACCTTGTCCAGGTAGGAGGCCAGGCGGTCGTTGAGGTTCTGCATGGTGGCCTTCTCGCCTCCCGCCAGCAGCCCGTCGACACCCCCAAAGCTGCTGCCATAGCCACTGCCAGAGCCGAAGCTGTAGCAGCTGGAGTAGCTGCCACTCCCCATGGCACTGCCCAGGGCGCTGCCCAGACCACTGGCGGACCCCAGCCTGCAGGAGCCGGCACCCAGGCCGCTAGACAGCCGGCAGGAGGTGCGGGACGAACCGCCCCCCAGGCCGGAGGAGCCCTTGATGGAGCTGGAGGAGGTGAACTGGCGGATGGTGGTGGTCATGGTGGTGGCAGCGGATGGCAGGCAGGCACAGAGCGAGAGGGCTGGAGAGGAGAGAAACCTGGGTGCCTTTGTGGCTGGGGCTCGCCTGCCTCCTTTATAACAGGCTGAGTGGTGGGCGGGGGCTGCGATGACAATAGGCTTCATCCTCTTTCCATTCCCCTGGGCTTTCATCACCCCTGGCAGGCGGCCAGCTCCCAGGTGCCTGTGGGCCCCCTCCCCTCCCACCACCGGGGCTTTGCCTCATTTCTCCGAACCCCTATGCTGGGTGTTTGCATATGCGTGTGCGTGTCTCTGTTCTTAAGCCCGTCACCTGTGATTCAGGCAGGCCCTCGAGCTATGCTTTCCCATGACCTAATACGGGGAAGAGGAGAGGCAGGACGTCACCGTCCCAGGCCCTTCCAGGCGGCTGCCACCCCAGCCCAGCCCACCTGGCCCCTGGGCCTGGTAGGGGAAAGGTTGGGGAACCCGGCAGCTCCCCCACCCCCAGCCTGAGGTTACTGTCCTTCAACGCACCGGCCAGGGCTGGGGGCTGGGGAGGCAGCGAGGATGGAGCCCCCATCCCGCTTGGCACCTGGACCTAAACCACCAGGCTCAGCACACAACACAGTCACGCTGTCAGTCTCAGATGACCACCCCGTTTTATAGCTAAGGAGATAGGGGCTTGAGGGGGATCGTGTCCCGCTGCCCCCCATGGGACTGGGCTGGCAGTGTTTCACTCCTCATCCCACAGCTCCAGACCCTTCCCCAAGGGGCCAGGCACACTGCCCCCCTCTGCCCAGCCCTGACCCCAGGGGAGCGCTCCTAGGGGCTACAAGTCCATCTGGCCAGTGTTCTGACCTGTCCCAACCCCAGGACTCCCTAACAGGGGGGCAAAGAGGAGCTTAGCTACCAGATGGGGACATGATCACTGTGGGGAGCGCCTCGTGGTAAAAGGGAACTAGGAGAACCGACAGCCAGGCCCCCATCCACCTCCCTAGCCTTCCTACACCCCAAGAGGCCTCGGGGTAAGGTGAGGGCACACACCTTCGCATTCCTGAGACCCTCCCAGCCAGTCCCCCCCATACAGGTCCTTCCCCTGACATGGCCCTTCAGGATGGACCCTGAGCCACCCTACAGCGCTCCCCTGCCCTGCCCACCACCCCAGGCCCGGCCTGGGTCCCAGCGCCCCAGCAGACAGGTTGGGCGGAATGTGGTCGTGTCTCAGGCTGCCGATGGCTTCCACTTCCCAGGCAGGCCCGGACAGCCCCCGCCAGCAGCCGACAGAGATTCCCCAATAGCCCGGCAGCTGCCAAGCCACCAAAGCAAACAAGACAGCCCCCCACGCTCACTTACACAGCGGTCACCCCGCCCCACACACACCCCCGAGCTGGGCAGAGCCGGTCTGGTTTCCCGGGCTGTGCCGCTGCCACCTCCTCTCACCCATCCATGTCCCGGACCACCCTTCAGGAAGCCCTGCCCGGCCTCTCTCCCCGAGACAGAGGCGAAGGCGGGAGCGTCTATAGTAGGCACAGCTCCCGGGGAGCCCTAGGGGCCCTCCCAGGGGCCAGCACAGGCAATGGCGACCCCAGGGCCTGCTTCTCAGACACGGTCCCAGCTTGTGGACTGTCCCATCCCTGAGCCGTAGGTCCTCCTGCCTCCTTCCCTCTCGTCCTCCCACGAGCCCCAGGCCTGGTTGAGGTGGGTAGAACCGGTTGGCGGGTGACAAGCACCACCCCCCAAAAAATTTTTAAAATACATTTTTATTGATTTCAGAGAGGATGGGAGAGGGAGAGACAGAAGCATCAATGATGAGAGAGAATCACTGATGGGCTGCCTCCTGCATGCCTCACACTGGGGATCGAGCCCACAACCTGGGCATGTGCCCTGACCGGGAATCGAACCGTGACCTCCTGGTTCACAGGTTGATGCTCAACCACTGAGCCACGCCAGCCAGGCATCTACCACCCCAAAATTTAACAGACTCTCCTCCTCCCCCAGTCCCTCAGCCCACACCACCCCACACCAATGACCACACCGGACCCCAGGAGGCATTGAACTTCAGGCCAAGCTTTAATAGTGGTCACTGGGGCCAACTCAGGAGGCCCCCGTGAGGGCTTTGGGAAGCAGGTACAGGAAGGCAATAGCTCTCAGGCAGTGGCCCCGATGGGCGCATGGGCTCAGCAGTAGCGTGCGGGGGGCTGGAGGCGAGGGCTGCCCCGTGACCCTCGAGGCTGGGCTGTTGCAAGTGGGAAGGGCTCAGTGGGTAG
The DNA here is from genome assembly GCF_964212035.1 of Myotis nattereri. Classification (NCBI taxonomy): domain Eukaryota; kingdom Metazoa; phylum Chordata; class Mammalia; order Chiroptera; family Vespertilionidae; genus Myotis; species Myotis nattereri. The sequence continues at coordinate 49,384,260 of NC_138091.1, forward strand.
AGCGGTGGACCTGCTCCCGGGAGGTGACCACCTTGCCATCCTGGACCTCCTCCACGATGGTGCGCACCTGGCGGCTGGTCACCGTGGCTGCAGAGGGAAGGGGGGGTGGGGCAGGGAACCTCAGGCCGGAGCCCCTCCCCCATCTCCCACACAGAAGGGTCCTCCCACTCTCCCGCCTCCCCTGGGCAGGTTGGGGCAGACTCTTACCTTCCCGCGTGGGCTGCGAGGCCAGGAACGAGGAGTACTGGTTGGCCAGGCTGCAGGGAGGGAGAGGGGACCTGTCAACCCAGGGGTGACGCTGGGAGCCCTGTCCCCCGGGAGGAGAAGCAGCTGGGGAGCCCCAGGGTGAGGGGAGAGAGGTCCCAGAAAACCAAAGAGGAATCCCAGCTGGGAGTGCACGGAAAAGAATGGCAACCGCAAGGGTCAAAGGGCACAGGCCTGGTGGGCAGGAGTATGGAAAGGGGCCACCCCAACAGAGGCCCAGAGGCCCTTTGCAGCTAGCCAGGGATGTACAAGAAGCTGAGCACGTTTTCCTGTACCTAGAAGGACTCCCCCACAAATAGACTCAATTAAAGCAAGAGAGACTGTGGTTAGACCAGCGGTCGGCAAACCCATTCGTCAACAGAGCCAAATATCAACAGTACAACGACTGGAATTTCTTTTGAGAGCCACATTTTTTAAACTTAAACTATATAGGTAGGTACGTTGTTATTAACTTAATTAGGGTACTCCTAAGGCTTAGGAAGAGCCATACTCAAGGGGCCAAAGAGCCGCATGTGGCTCGCGAGCCGCAGTTTGCCGACCACGGGAAAGGGGACTTCACCATCTTAGGGATACAGAAAAGCTGGAGCACATGACTAAGGATGGTCTCAGCCCCTGTACAGCAGGGCCCGGATCCACCTTCCCAACTCCAAACCAGATGCCGCCCTGGTCCTCAGCCCATCCTGGGTAATGGCGTCGCCAACCACAAGTCATGGGACCCAGAAACCCAGGCTCATCGTTACCCAGGCCTTCACATGCTCACTCAGCACTGATTGAGTCCCGCTGTGAGCCACGCTCGCCCCACGCCCAGGCCTTTCCCTGCCCCTGCCCCTGCCCCTGCCCCTGCCCCTTCCTCAGCCTCCCGGCAGATCGCCGTGCCCCCCCCCCCCCCCCCCGCCTCGCTGATGCAGCTCTCCGTCTGCAGCCAGAGTGAAGGCTCTGAGACCTCTCGATCATGCCCATCCTGTGCAGAGCCCCTCCCTGGCACCCGCATGCCTACACCACCGAGTCCGCCGGCTCTAAGGTGGCCTTCAGTGCTCCTCTCAGCCGGACCCCAGCCAGCGGTCTCCGTGTCGCCCCCTGCAAGCCTCCACACTTCCTCCTGGCCTTTGCTGGGGCTGCCCCTGCAGCTCAATCACCCCTCCCTGGGCGAAGCATGTGCCCAGGTGCCCCCACTCACTGGGCGTCCTCGCCCTCTAGCAGGCGGCGGTAGGTGGCGATCTCCTGCTCCAGCCGCGTCTTCACGTCCAGCAGCACCTGATACTCGTGGTTCTGACGCTCCATGTCACAGCGGAGCTCGCCCAGCTGCTGCTCGATGCTGCCGATGAGCCCCTGCAGCTGGGCCAGCTGCGCCCCGTAGCGCGCCTCGGTCTCCGCAAGGCTGCCCTCCAGCGATGCTTTCTGTGGCCAAAGCGCAGGGGATGGATAAGACCGAGGCGGGACCCTTCCCCACCCAGAGGAGGAGCCCACCGTGGGGGGTTGTGGGTGCAGCCAGTAGCTAGGCGGGGTGGTAACTGGGGCAGCGAAGGGCCATGTCGCTGGGTGAAGTGACATTTGTGAGGGAGTCTGGTTCTCCGAGTGGAGATAGCCCTGGATGGCAGGGAGGAGGCAGGGAGGGGAGTGGGGGGACGGAGGCCCTACCATGCTGAGCTGGGACTGCAGCTCAATCTCCAGGTTCTGCACGGAGCGGCGGAGCTCGGAGATCTCTGTCCTGTGGCTCTGCAGGGCCTCGCTGTTTGTGGCCACCTCGCGGTTCAGCTCCTCGGTCTGGAAGCAGGTGGGCCGTGGGGGCTTGAGGAGGCTTGTGGACATGGGGCCGGGGGCAGGGGCCACCCCTGAGCCCTGACCTCCCGGACTTGCTCCGTCAGCACCTCGCTGGCCTCTGTGGGGCCCCAACCCTCGGTGGCCACATGGGTGCACACAGACACCCTGGGTGCCCACATGGGCCCTCAGCGGGATTCGCCCTGCTTTGCGGGCATCTGCATTAGTTGCTGCCCAGGGAGCTGCGACATTGGCCAGACAGGCCTGGGTTTTATCTTTCTGTGCCTGTTCTTGTCGCTTCTCCGTGTGTCTTCTCAGGGTCTGAGTTACACATCCAAACACACACATGCCTACAAAGGCCTGTGCGGGAGGAGCCCTCGCTGCGGGGGAGACCTGGTTCCCCAGGCTGCACCCGAGGGTGGTGTGAGCCTGGGGCCTCTCCAGGCCTCACGATCAGCGTCTAAACTTGAGGGTTGGTCCAACTGGTTTCCAAAGGCCCTTCCAGATGGCACAGGCTGTGCGGCTACACGTTCTCCGGCCCACACTCCGCACTCCGCACATGCACGCACAGGTGCGCGCACACCTGCTCACGCGGGCCACCCACCTTGGTGAAGAACCAGTCCTCGGCGTCCTTGCGGTTCTTCTCCGCGATCTTCTCGTACTGGTCGCGCATCTCGTTCAGGATGCGGCTCAGGTCCACGCCGGGGGCGGCATCCATCTCCACGCTGACGTCCCCACCCACCTGGCCTCGCAGGGCGTTCATTTCCTGGGCAGAGAGGAGAGCAGGCGCTCACCCAGGGCCACCTGGGGAGAGAGCCTGCGGCCCGCCTTCTCCACCTGGGGGACACAGGTGTCAATGACAGATGGACCGACGCAGACAGGCCAACAGCTCCTCGCCCTGAAGGTGGAGGCAGAGGTCATGGCTCCACTGTGCAGGGCTGTGGATATCAAACATCTTCCCCATACACACGCAGGACCCATCCCCCATGTGTGCTGTGTGTCCATCCCCAACTCCCTGTCATGAGAGGGCACGAGCCAGGACAAGCTCGCCACCCTTGTCACCCACGGCCGGTCGGCCATGCGGCACAGCAGGGGGAAAGCAGCCCCAGGACCAGACCTCGTTAGGAAATGCAACCCCTATCACCAGCCTCAAAGCCAATTGGAGACACTTTCTGGGCTTCTGATACTCGGGGATCAGGCTCCCCCAGCTCAGGGCAGCCCAGAGGTCAGCTGAGAAGGAAGCCACGGGCTCATTAGTCCCCCTGCAGGGCCTTGGGTTGAGTCTTGGGGTCCCTGGGATCCAGAGTTCTCTGAAAAAGGAGGTGGGAGAGGTGGCAGAGTGGTGAGTTGGCCCTGGATGTGGACATGGGTGGGACAGATTGGAGGGAAGATGCCTGCGCAGCCTTGGATAAATCCCTCAGCCTCTCTCAGCCTCCGTTTCTTCACTGGTAAAGGGGAGAACGCGCACCCTTCTCGCAGCGCTGGCTGGTGTCAGCTGAGACCATTGCTGTGAATCACTATGTGCTGGGAAGATGACTATCACCACTGTAATTAATTGTAGTAATCAGCATGCCTGTTCCTCGACTGCGATCTCATTAGATCGTTAACTGCCACCACACAGTGAGCCGTGCCTTCGGGGACATGGAAAGTACCTTGGTGGGAAGAAGACCCTCCAGGCCTCCCCCGGGGCCCTCCGAGGGTCAGCCATGTCAGGGCCAGGCACCCACCCTGGATGGGCGCTGGGTGCAGAGCAGGGCCTCGGGCAGATGGGGAGGCCCCAGCCTTGCTTGTCCCCAGGCGAGTTTCTCCTGCAGTCACTCCCCCGCTGGCCTCACCTCCTCGTGGTTCTTCCGCAGGTAGGCCAGCTCCTCTTTCAGGTTCTCGATCTGCATCTCCAGGTCAGCCCTGGCCAGGGTCAGCTCGTCCAGCACCCGGCGCAGGCCGTTGGTGTCGCCTTCCACGCTCATGCGCAGGTTCAGCTCCATCTCATACCTGGGAGGGGTGGAGGCATGAGCCATGAAGGCCCACCAGCCCCCCACCCCTCCCCGACCTCGTGCACACAGAGGGCCCGGTGATGTGCAGAGCTGAACCCACCGCCAGCAGTCCCGGAGGCCCAGACTCACTTGGTGCGGAAGTCATCGGCTGCCAGGCGGGCGTTGTCGATCTGCAGCACCAGGCTGGCATTGTCGATGGTGGCGGCCAGGATCTGGGGGAGAGCGATGATGGGCTCCGTGAGCAAGCACCCTCAGCAGCCCCGGGAAGACTCTGCACCCCTCTTGCAGCTCTTTGGAGAGTGTGCCGAGTGAGGGAGGGTCCCTGTGGTGTGGTCTCCTCCTCTGAGGACCCGGCTGGGGGACTCACAGAGTGGTAGGGGCACTGTGCCCAGGCATAGGTAACCATGATGCCAGGGGACCCACACATACCCCTCAACAACCATGGGGTCACTGCCCAAGCCACCTGGACCTGGCTCCCTCTTTCCCAATGAACTTCACCTCTAGACTCAGTTGCCACCTCCTCCAGGAAGCCCTCATCAGCTCCTCACCAGGGTCCCTCCTTCTGGACATACCTCCTCCCTGCCCCTCTCTCTTTCACAGCACTTCTCCCGAGTGTGATTTTTCCATGACTTTTAAAATTCTTTCCTCCTCCCATGAACTCTGAGATTCAGGGCACAAGGCTACGTCTGTCTCCTTCCCTTTAGAATCCTCGGCTCTGGGCGTAGTACTTGGGCCAGAGTTGGCCCCGAGGAAACACTCGTTTAATTAGGTGATTAATTAATTAGTGAGGTTACCACTGGCCCCACCGCAAACCTGGGGCAAAGCTTTCCTTTCCCACTGGGTCATCAGGAGGCTTAAATGCGAACAGGGGAGACTCAGGAAGGAGCAGAAGGTTCGTTATTATTACTGCTGCTGTCATTGTTGTTGTGAGAAATGCCCAAGAGAAACTCCAGTCAAGACCCATGGAGTTGGTGGGGCGAGTGAGGCCCAGATGGAGCAGATTAGCGGGGTGGCATTTGGAATTTTTGGAGACTGAGGGCTGAAGTGTAGAAGGTGTAAGAGAGGGAAGCTTCGGCAGTAGGCTCACCCTGGGTCAGGCCCCAGGTTTCCAGACTGAGCCGGGGCCAGTTTGCTAGCCACCCCAGGCCTCCGTGGGTCTGTCCCACTCACCTCCCCGCTCAGAATAGGGTCCGGCGAGGGGCCGGGGCCATTGCCAAAACCCCTGAGGGGCACAGTGACTCAGAGGGAGGAGGCCTGGTGCGGGGTTCACTGGGGTTGGTGGTGAGGAGCTGGCTGACCCCGAATGGATTGGGGAACACACTGACTCACCAGGGCTCTCCCGGGCGCCCCGCTGCCCAGACCAAGCCCAGTATCTGATCTGGCTCTCCCAGGAGCGCTGCTGCCAGGGAACAGCTGCAGGAATTCCCCGCCTGGCGCAGGTCCCAGGCAGGAACCCGCAAAGCCCCCCGAAAGGCAGCACCACGCCTGGTTCTCCACCAGGAAACGGAGCAAGTCTGACCGCGGGCGCCAGCCAGGCCACACCCCTGCTGCCCTCGCGCCTGGCTCTCTGGCTCTCATTGACCTCCCCGCTGCCTCTGGGGTTGCAACACTAGGACCCTGCAGGGGCGGGTTCGTGCAGAAAACCCAAGTGCCACGTCCACAGAATGCCAAGGCCATGTTCTTAGAGGGAGAGAGAGAGAGAGAGAGAGAGAGAGAGAGAGAGAGAGAGAGAGAGATCCATCAGACTAAGAGAAATCCCTTCCCTGAAGTTTCCAGTCTGAGAGGAAAGACACAGCTCCTTCCTTCCGAACCCGCCCCCCAATCTGCAAAGAGAGACACGGGCTCTGCCCTCAGGAAGCCCCAGAGTGACCCGCATGGAGGGAGTGAAGAGGACCCACAACAAAGGCAGCGCGAGTACCTGCCAACCTCAGTGAGATCCGCACAATGAGCAGGGCATAGACTGAACCTCAACGTGTTGAAGGAACCCCAAGATCTGGGGGGAAGAGGAAAGTGCCATCCATCCAGGAGGACTGCCTGGAAGACGTGCCGCAGGCAGCCGCCTCCCTGCTCACATTCCAGCCCCCGGCAGCCAGCACCAACCTCTCCCCCGCCTCTGCTCCTTTGCCTACACCATCCTCTATACCTGGGATGCCGTCTTCTGCCTTCGAGATTCTGAGCCCCCGCACCCTGCTGCTCCTCCATCACCACCCCAACATGTACCCCCCCCCCCTCAGAAAGAGAGAACTCCAAACAACCTCCCTGCATGGGGTGTCCTCCAGGCCTGAGACCAGGGAGTGAATGAATGATGGAGATCTAAGATAGGAATGTTCACTCAGGTGGGATGGGATGAGTCAGAAGCAGGTACTAAGGGCAGAGGGCAGAGTGCAGAGGTCAGAGGGCAGGGAGCTGCCTGGTCCACGCACCTTGCTCTTTAGCTCCTCGATGGCCTTGAAGTAGTGGCTGTAGTCCCGGGCAGGCTCGGGGCCCTGCTTCTTGTACCAGTCTCGGATCTTCACCTCCAGGTCGGCGTTGGCCTCCTCCAGGGCGCGCACCTTGTCCAGGTAGGAGGCCAGGCGGTCGTTGAGGTTCTGCATGGTCTCCTTCTCGCCGCCCCCCAGCAGGGCGTCCGACACACTGTAGCTGGGGCCGTAGCCCCCACCCAGGTTGCAGGAGTAGCCCCCGCTGTAGCCACCCCCCATGCCCGCCATGAAGCGGGACGAATTGACCGACATGTTGCCACAGCTCCCGGCTCCCAGGAGGCTGGGGGCTCGGCAGGCGCCCCCGACGCGGACCGTGGACGTCCGAGAGAAACCGCCGGTGGGCATGCCCAGGCCCTTGATGGAGCCGGAGGTGGAGAACTGGCGGAAGCTGGTGGTGGTGGCAGCCATGGTATCCCCTGGCCAGGAGCAGAGCCTGGTCTGGACAGAGACCCTGGGCAGCCCTTTATAGCCGGGCTGTGGGGGGCTGGGCCCCTGGCCCTTGAAGTCAGAGCCAGAACCCCAGCCCCGTAATTTGCTTCTGTATCAGCCGCCCAGGGCCTGGGGCTCAGGCTGGACATGCTGAGTGCACCCCCCAGGCCCCTCTCCTGCCGGAGCCTGGCCTGGGCCCCGGCCTCTTAGGAGCCCATTGTTCACAAACAAAGGTGGCGTTGGAGCCGCAGCCCCAGGCTAGGGTGATCCTGCATCCGCAGCAGCAATTAGGCCTCTGAGCTCATTCTGGGGGGAGCTGGAGAACCCAGCCCAGGGAGCCAGAAAAGGCCGGAACAAGGCTCCACAGGCCTGAACCCCTGGGGCTGCCCTGGCCCCCCACCCAGCATTCCTGGTCCCTAGGAGACGGTGAGAGACTTGGGGAGGGCACCCTCGCCCAGGTCCAAGGGCCCTAAGGAGCCCCTCAGGCTGAGCGGGCGAATCCGCCTCTAACCTGGGGAGCCCCCAGATCACTTGGGGTCCTCCCAAGTCTGTGGCCCTGGCCTGGGGAGCCCCTTACCTAAGGGGAACAGACACACTGCTGACCTCTGGGAGCTTTGTTATAGGAGGTCAGGCCATGGGCCTCAGCTTCCTCCTCGGTAAAATGAGGATAATGCCTGTCTCCCCGTCTCTGGCGGACTCTGCAGAGGAGGGTTAGGGTGACCACTCCTGCTCATCCTCTCCCCGCCCCAGTACCTGAGAAAAGCCATTCCCCGTGGGGCCCCTGAGGAGGCATGAGGGGGAGAAGCAGGGTCCCTCCGTGGGCTCTGCCCCTGAGCCCTGCCCTGCGAGGGAGCAGCAGGATCCCACATCCTGGCGGCTGGCACCCGCCACCGCCTGCCGACAAGGCGATTACCAGCCTAATCTCGGCGGCGCTAATGATTTAGGCCCTGCCAGGGCGCTGGCGTCACGGGGCCTGTCTGCATGGGGAGCTTCCAGGGAAGGCCAGGGCTCGCGGGCTGGGCAGGGGAGGGCGAGCCTGGTCCCCGGGAAGCTTGCGGGTGGCCTGGGCGCTCCGCCACACACAGGGACAGGGAGGGAGGCCGGGTTTCCGTGCGGCTGGAGCTCCTCTGATGAGACTCAACCGCTGGAAAGACTTTCTGCGTAGAGAGTGGGTGGCCTCTTACCCACGGTGTTTCCTGGCTTAAAGAGCAGGGACAGCACGTGCCCTCCGGGAGAGAAGGGACGAACCCCAATCTTGTCCTGCTTCCGCCCTGCCTAAGACATCTGGGGTTCTGAGGGTGGCTGGGGGGTGGAGGGAAGGGGCTCAAAGCCACGGTCAGGCCACTAGGGTTGCTCCATGAGGTTAGACATCAAGGAGGACTTCCCGGCCTGGCCGGCGTGGCTCAGTGGTTGAGCATCAGCCTGTGAACCAGGAGGTCACAGTTCGATTCCCCGTCAGTCAGGGCACATGCCCAGGTTGTGGGCTCCATGCCCAGTAGGGGGCGTGCAGGAGGCAGCCGATCAATAATTCTCTCTCATCATTGATGTTTCTCTCTCTCTCCCCCTCTTCCTTCCTCTCTGAAATCAATAAAAAATATATATATATTTTTTAAAAAGGACATGGCTAAACGCACCAAGAAGGTCGGAGTCGTCGGTAAATACGGGACCCGTTATGGCGCCTTCCTCGGGAAAATGGCGAAGAAAACTGGAATCAGCCAGCTCGCCAAGTACACCTGCTCCTCCTGTGGCAAAACCAGGATGAAGAGGCGAGCCGTGGGGACCTGGCCCTGTGGCTCCTGCATGAAAACGGTCGCTGGCGGTGCCGGGACCTACAGCACCACTTCTGCCGCCACAGGAAAGTCAGCCACCGGAAGACGGAAGGAATGGAAAGGCCAGTAGAAGCTCCACAGTTTGAGACATTGCGAGCCTGTAATAAATGGGTTAATTTATATAACAAACAAACAAAGAAAGGAAGGCCTCCCTGGCCCTCCAACACTGTCTCGGGGGAGAGAGGGAACCAACAGAGCCCGAGGTCACCCAGGCGCGACAGCGGCAGGCCTTGCCCCCGCGGTCACCCAGGAGGACATGCAGTGAAGAAAGACACCCCCCCCCGACACCCCTCCCCCCAGGGCTGACTGCTCCCTCCCCTCCCCCCAGGCAGGCCTCACCCCCTCACAGAGGGATGCCCACTGTCCAGCACTGAACCCGGAGCAGAGCAGGGACCTGGGGAGGGGCCAGGCCGGGAGGCACCAACTGTCCTCAGTGCCTGCCCCTGGAGCCCACCTCCGAAGCCCCAAGACCTTAGCCTTGAGGCTCAGTCTAAAGGGGCAGAGAGCCTGGCTGGTGTGGCTCAATGGTTGAGTGTCGACCCAGGCACCAAGAGGTCGCCGGTTCAATTCCCGGTCAGGCCACATGCCCAGGTTGCCGGCTTGATCCCCAGTGTAGGAGACAGCCGATCAATGTGTCTCTCCCGTCGATATTTCTCTCTCTCCCTCTCCCTTTCTCTCTGAAATCATTTTTTTTTAAATAAAGGGGCAAAGAATCTGTCAGCCTTTCCCCTCCCTTCAAAATCACCAGGCCCTCGGCCGCATCACCACCATTCGCCCTCTCCAGCTCCCGCCCCCTGACGTCAGGCTGCGTGCCCACGACTGGGACTCAGTTTCCCTGCCACCAGTGACTCTGGGGCCCTTTGCCCGGCTCTGCGGAGCCCCCTCTGGCAGAAAGGCCCCAAGTGCTGAAGGACAGGCCCCTCAGCCCCTCTCCCCAGGTGAAAGGGCAGGATCAGACCCCAGGAAGGCCGCCCGCCCCCCCCCCCCCGCCCCCCGAGTGTGCGGCCATCCCTGGCAGGCCCAAGGAGGCCAGCCATGCCTCCCTCGCAGCCCAGGGTCAGCCCTCACCAGCTCTGCCCATCAGCGCTCCCTGGGAGGAAACTCAGGCTCAGGGTGCTTGACCCGGGCATTTGCGGCAGAGCCAGCCCTGGACCCAGGGCCCAAGCAGCTCCCACGCTCCCTGCCGGGGAGGAAGGCCTGGCAGGAGCCAGACAGGTCCTCTCAGCCTCCATGCCTCCTGCCCAGGCCTGTCCTCCACCCCCAGCAGGGAGAGGCCCCTGGCAGCGCTGGGCCCGCAGCCCCCACCGTCGTCAGCATCTTGGCCCACTTAGAGGATGAGAGGAAAAGGCGGATGAGATCCAACCCCAGAGGCTTCTGGGAATTCAGCACACGGCGGGGGGTGGGGGGGTGGGGGGGGGCGGGCGGACAAGAAGAGGAGGCCCCAGGGAATGGCTCCCAGCATCCCCCAGGGACCTCACACCAGCCCAAGGCTGGACTAACTGGAGGTCACCAGTCTCCTCTCCGGGGGTTGCTCACAGGGGGCACTGGGACAGGACCAGGTGCTGCGGGAGGGTCCTGGGACCCCCAGGCCCCTTTGATGGCGATGGGGGCACAAGGTCTAGGTGACCTGAGGGCCCCAGGACACAGCTGATGTTCCATAAGGGCATATTGATGTTGATGGAGACCACTCCATAGCTGCCCAGCTGACCCTGGCTCCTACAGGACCCCACGCATAAACTGTCACCCCCCTGGTTATGCCCACCCCACCCCACCCCACCCACAGCCCAGAGCAGCAGGTGCCCTGTAGGAGCTTGGTGAATCGCTGGGGTCATGAGCCCGGGCCGTGCACTGGGATGAAGACAGGGACCCAGGAAGGGAGCGTGTGGTCCCATCAGGTGAGGCCCCGGAGGCTGGGATGGGCTCCCAGCTGGGGCCTTGTTTGGTTAATGAGAAGAGAACCCCACATTCCTCAGGGATCTCAAAGACCCTCCCTCCACCCCCAGGCCCCTGCCACTAGGGGGCCTGCCAGCTCCTTTCCCTGGACCCTGGGATGGGCTAGGCAGGGCCACCAGGAGCTCAGAGGCCCCCCACCCCTTACCTCACCCCCGAAGCACTCCCACAGAGCCAGGCATGCCCTCGGAAGTGCACCCTCCCAGCCACACCCGCCAGGCGGGATCCTCTTCCTCCTCCATTCAGTTCCCTCAGCCTCGCTCCTGAGGCCGCCCCGCCCAGGTCCACCCACTAACGATTTGTGTGTAGCTCCCATTGGGGCCCCACCCTCTGCCTCCTGGGGGCGGTGGGACATGGGGAACTTTCCTGGGGCTCTGGGAGCCTCCTCCCAGCGAGGAGAGTGAGAAGCAAGGGTCCCCCAGGGGTCCTGTCACGGGTGCTCCCCCTGGGGACAAGCAGACTCAGCCCCGCCCCTGACTGGTTTCCAGGAACCATCCATCTAGGTTGAACCCAAGACACAGGATACAGACACCTGCTGACACCTCGCCCTTCCAAGCAGTGACGTCATTGCCCAAGGTCCCTCCCCAGAAAGGACCCGGAGGCCTGAGTGCCCCCATGGGACCCAGGGCAGGGGAGGGCAAGGGAGGAAGGGAGGGCCAGACCATAAGGGAGGGGTGGGGAGGAAGTCTGGGAAGGGGACCCTGAGCCTGGCCGAGGCACATGTGGGACCTCTTTCCGCCTCCCATGGGCTGGAATTCTCCTACCCCCCAGAGCTGCCTTCTCCCCTTGCCCTACCGCCCTCTCCCCCTTCCCTCCAGCTCTCCCCTCTCCCTTCCCTCCCTCTCCCCCTTCCCTCCAGCTCTCCCCTCCCCGTTCCCCCCTCCACCCACCTTGCTTCCCCACTTCAGCCTGAGGGAGGTTTGGGGGAGATGAGAGGAAAGCTCAGTCAGGCCCCCCTTCAGACCTGGGGCTCACCCCTTCCTTGCTGTGCTCTGAGGGCCTGGGGCAGTTCCGGGCTCCATCCAGACCCCAGCCTCCCAGGGCCCAGTTCTTGGCCCTCTGTGCCCTTCTATGCTTGTTGTTCCTATTAATCCGCACTCATTGGTGTCCGCTCTACGGTGCTGGAAACTTCCTCCAGGGGCAGGCGCGGCCCAGGCTCCCCAAGAGAGAGACTTTGTCTCTCCTTTCAGGTTATTTTTATTTATTTATTTTTATTGATTTCAGAGAAGATGGGAGAGAGGGAGAGAGAGAGAGAAACATCAATGACGAGAGAGAATCATTGATCGGCTGCCTCCTGCACGCCCCCTACTGGGGATCGAGCCCGCAACCCGGGCCTGTGCCCTGACCGGGAATCGAACCGTGACCTCCTGGTTTCTAGGTTGATGCTCAACCCCTGAGCCATGCCGGAAGCTCTCCCCTCAGTTTAGACACTTCCTCAAGGCAGCAGCTACGTCTACCCGCAGCCTGGGAACTGGCTTTGGGTGGGGTGTGTCTCCCTGGGGGAACCCCAAATATTCTGACACGGCTGTGTCCTTCTTCCTTCACTTCACAGAACTTGGCCCTCTGTCTTGGTGCTGACCACCAGCCACCACTCTGTCCCACATGCCTGACCAACAAGGCGGAGGATTGAGGTGTGGGGGTGCAGGGAGGAATGGAGGAGGGTTAAGGATCAGAGCGGGGCGGATCTGGGGGCAGGATCAGCAGAGGGAAGATCAGGGAGGAGGACCAGGCCAGGAGGACGACGGATGGAGGACCCATGCGGGCACCAGGGGGCAGAGGGGGCCTGCTAACCCAGTGTTCTCCTCTCAGGACGTCTACACTGGAAGGGAGGACGTCCATCCTTTCCAGGGCAGGACAGGAGGACGGAGCAGGAGCACACCTGTGCAGAGGCCTGGCCTCACCACTGCCCCCAACCAGCTCCTCCCATCAAGCCCTGCCTCCTCCTTGGAAACTACCTCCCCCCCCCCCCCCCAGGAGCAAGGGCCCTCTGCCTCAGGACCCTGGCCCTGGGGGCTTTTTAACATTTCAGGTGTGGAACCCTTTCCCCAGCCAGGTTTTGTCAGGGGAGGTACCACAGCTCCTCACCTTTACCACCTTTATCACACACACACTTCCCTACTGTGATCACACACACACTCCTCTACTGTGATCACACACACGCTCCCCTACTGTGATCACACACACGCTCCCCTACTGTGATCACACACACACTCTCCTACTGTGATCACCTACATGCTCCCCTACTGTGATCACACACACGCTCCCCTACTGTGATCACACACACACTCCCCTACTGTGATCACCTACATGCTCCCCTACTGTGATCACACACATGCTCCCCTACTGTGATCACCTACATGCTCCCCTACTGTGATCACCTTCACGCTCCCCTACTGTGATCACACACACACTCCCCTACTGTGATCACACACACGCTCCCCTACTGTGATCACCTACATGCTCCCCTACTGTGATCACCTACACGCTCCCCTACTGTGATCACACACACACTCCCCTACTGTGATCACCTACATGCTCCCCTACTGTGATCACACACACGCTCCCCTACTGTGATCACACACACGCTCCCCTACTGTGATCACCTACATGCTCCCCTACTGTGATCACCTACACGCTCCCCTACTGTGATCACACACACACTCCCCTACTGTGATCACCTACATGCTCCCCTACTATGATCACACACACGCTCCCCTACTGTGATCACACACACGCTCCCCTACTGTGATCACACTCACACTCACCTACTGTGATCACACACACACTCGGCTACTGTGATCACACACACGCTCCCCTACTGTGATCACCTACACGCTCCCCTACTGTGATCACACACACGCTCCCCTACTGTGATCACACACACAATACCCTACTGTGATCACACACACGCTCCCCTACTGTGATCACACACACGCTCCCCTACTGTGATCACCTACATGCTCCCCTACTGTGATCACCTACACGCTCCCCTACTGTGATCACACACACACTCACCTACTGTGATCACACACACGCTCCCCTACTGTGATCACACATACGCTCCCCTACTGTGATCACACTCATGCTCCCCTACTGTGATCACACTCACACTCTCCTACTGTGATCACACATACGCTCCCCTACTGTGACCACACACACGCTTGCCTACTGTGATCACACTCACACTCCCCTACTGTGATCACACACACACTCCCCGAGCCCCTTCTAGCCCCGGTGAGTGCCAGCCACTCTCACTTGTGTTAGAATCACTGGAGGTGGGCCTGCTTCCCCTGCAGAATGATAATGCTTTACAGCCCAAAGACAACTTTCCATTCACCTCTGACCCACTGCCAGGTCTCACTCAGCGCTGTGTACACAGGAAGCGCCCAGGTGACGCTTGCTGAACGGATGCAACAGTTTGAGAGCCCAGAGTTGGCTTTCTTTCAGCACCCACTCATTGTGTTCATTGTGTGGCAGTCACTGGGCCCGGCGCTGAGAATGCAGCCCTGAGTCAGCCCAGCCCTGCCCATCATGACCGCGGGTGGGTGAGCGAGAGGAGACAGACACACAAACAGCCCATCGTGGCAGTGTTATTGGAGCGGTGATACAGGAATGTGTGTACAAGCACCTGGGAGGCGCGGGAGGGAGCAGCTCATTCGGGCCAGACCTCTGAGGACAGTTTCACAGGGAGGGACCACAAAGCTGGGTTTCAAAACCAGGGCAGGGCTTTTCCGGGCAGAGAAGAGCCGGAGAGAGATGATGCGGGTGCGGGGGCACGCCTGGGGTGTTGGGGAACACCAGCAGCCTTGTGGCTGGATCAGAACACCCAGGGGCTGCAGTGGGAAGTGAGGAAAACGGATCTCGTACGGAAGCGCCTCTGTTCGGCTGCTGTTAGTGGAGCACCTACAATGTGCCAGGCGCGGTCCTAGGCTCTGGATATGGGGCAGACACGCTAGTGGGAGAGAGGCAATAATCAAACCAGGGACTGACACATTCTCCAGGGAAACATAAGGGGGATCTGAGTGCTTAGGGGCTTGGGGTTGGGGTGGGGAGGGGCAGAAAGGCCTCTTTGGGGTGACATTGAAGAGGGCAAATGACTTAAGGAAGGAGCCAGCACAGGGAAGGGCATTCCAGGCCAAGGCAGGTGCAAAGGCCCTGAGCTTGGACCAAGGCACTCCTTTTCTGAGAACAGGAAGAAGGACCAATATGGCTGGGATGGGGATGAGCAAGGTCGGAAAGGGGCAGGGACAACCCCACAGAGCAGTGAGCTTCTTATCCCTGATGCAACAGAGCTGGGCCCAGGTGCATCCTTATCAGTTGTTGCTTGTTTTACTGCAGACTTCCCAGAGCTTTCAGCAAGCTAATGTGCATTGTGACCCTCCAAAGTGGGGCTAAAGTGCTGTGTGTTTCCCAAACTTACTCACCCTGGAGCCACTTCCAGGAGGAGCAGCTGGAGCTAGGGTTCCTTGGAACCCACTTTGAGAATCTCTGGACCAATTTGTTGTGGGAGAAATGGCTAGTCCGAGGGTTGGAAGGGGAGATCATCATGAAAGGATGCTAAAGAGTTTGGACTTGATCCTGTAGCGGTAGCGAGTCATTCAAGCTGGGCTCTATTTTGTTTTACTTTACATGCGTCTATTTATAAAGATTTTAATTAGACAAAAGGGGTAGTATCAGCAGTGGGATTACTGAGTTAAAGAGTAAATCCATTTTTTTACTTTGATAGCTATTTCCAAACTTTCTTCCCGAGTAAAACGAAATGATATCTGGAGTTTGCTTTAGAATATTCTCACCTCCCAACAAGGAGAAGAAACAAGAATGGTGTGTGAGTGGGTGGGTGGGTGCGTGGGTGGGAAGAGATCAACCAAAGAACTCGTTTGCCTATATGCATAACCCATGGACACAGACAATAGGGTGGTGAAGGCCTGGGGCAGGGAGTGGGGGCAGACTAGAAGGGGCCAATGGGGGGAGGGGGGAAGTACAGGACACATGCAATACTTTCAACAATAAAGATTTTCTTTAAAAGTTACAGTTACTCATGAGATATAAATAGCCACCCTCCTGGAAAAATTAATCTTTTAAAATATTTTATGTCCTTGCTAAGAGATCTGTTCAATACATCATTCAAAAGGGAAGACATTGGAAAGAAAAAAAGAATGGCAGTGTGTGCCCAGCCAGTGTGACTCAGTGGTTGAGCATCAACCTATGAACCAGGAGGTCATGGTTCGATTCCCAGTCAGGGCACATGCCCGGGTTGCAGGCTTGATCCCCAGTAGAGGGCGTACAGCAGGCAGCCGATCAGTGATAGAAACATTGATGTTTCTATCTTTCTCTTCCTCTCCCTTCCTCTCTGAAATCAATAAAAAATATATATGCATCCTATATAATAAAAGCCTAATATGCAAATTGACTGAATGGCAGAACAACCGGTCACTATGATGAGCACTGACCACCAGGGGGCAGACACTCAACGCAGGAGCTGCCCCCAGCCAGCAGGCCCCAGGCCAGCCAAGGTGGGTGCAAGCAGGAGGCCCCCAATCACCCTGCCAGTCGCCCTGCAGAGGGAGGCAACCGGCAGCGGTGTGTGTGTGTGAGGGGGGGGTGCGCGGGGGGGGGGGGCAGGCAGGGCTGGCGAGCGGGTGGCACCAGGCTCGCCAAGGCAGGTGCCAGTGGGGGCCCCCCAGTCACCCCACAGATCGGCCTTGATCGGCAGCCAGGCCTAGGGACCCCACATGTGCATGAAAATCATGCACCAGGCCTCTAAAATATATATATTTAAGTTTTCTTGAGAAGTTCTACAAATGTTCACACACCATGCATGGGAATAAGTTTTTCCTGTATGCCCACCCACATTGGTTCTCATCAAGGTTTGAAGGTTTGTCTATTATTGTTTTCCAGCCTTTGTCTTTTTTTAAAAAAATATATATTTATTGATTTCAGAAAGGAAGGGAGAGGGAGAGAGAGATAGAAACATGAATTATGAGAATCATTGATTGGCTGCCTCCTGCACGCCCCCTATTGGGGATCGAGCCCACAACCCGGGCATGTGCCCTTGTCTAGAATCAAACCAGGGACCCTTCAGTCCGCAGGCTAAGGCTCTATCCACTGAGCCAAACCGGTTAGGGCCAACCTTTGTCTTTTTGATCATTAAAAAAGACCTCCCTGTTGCTTTGGTTTCCATTTCTTTCATTGGGAACGAGACTGGACATCCTTCCCTCTGTGTTTTGGTTCCTTCTTTCCCTTCTTCTTTCCTTATTTTTCCTGTGGGGTCTTTTCCTTCGGACTGGCATGACCTTTGGGTAAACGTGGGAATGAAGCCTTTGGCTCATGGCTTGCAAATGCGTTTTTCCCAGTTGGCCATTGGTCTCCCATTGTTTGCAGTGTCTTTTTCCAAACAGACAGTTTCATCTAAGTCATATTTGCTAATTTTTTTCTTTTGTGCATCTAGGCATCAGAGAGTTTTAGAAGGGCTCACATTGGTGACGAGGTGAGAGCTGGATGGGGGACCAGGACTGAAGTGATGGCCTGGGAGAGAGATGGTGAGGCTGAAGGTGAGGGTGAGGGTGACTTCATGGCCAACAGGGAGATAGGCCTGAGCCAAGGAGGCACTGAGATGACTCTGTATTTTCGGGGCTGAGCAGGGGGCTGAGTAATGATGCCACTGACTGGGACTGGAAGCCAGAGGGAAAGCAAAATTCTGAAGAAAAAGAGAACCCACTGCTCTCAAAGCACTTAGCACCCTGTGTCGTCACATCTGTTTACCTGTCACCTCCTCTAGACATGTCCCCAAAGACAGAGAGAGAGTAAACGGTGCTCCATAACTAGAAATGAATGAAAAGTGGATGGTGCGAGGTGCCTCGGCCTGGGTGGAAATGCCAGGAGGTGGAAGGGGCATTCACAGCGGAAAGGACTTTTGCCTCCATGATTCCACCCGCTCCCTCAAGGAGTTGACCTCAAGGGGTTGGCCGCACCGTGTCTGAGCTGGACCTGGCTGTGTCCACCAGCCGCCCCCTGGGAGCCTGTAATCCTTGTGGCCGAAGACAGGCTGCATCTGGTCCCGAGAACTCTAGAATCCACAGAAGTCCTCCACCTAGAGGTGAGCGAGGGAAGCAGGGAGGCAGGGAGCTCAGGAGGAGAAGGGCGGGCAGAGCCCTGGAGCTGGGACCTGGGGGGGCTTTACAGAGAGGCTGGCTGGCCCTGACACACCCTAGCACCCAGGGAGCACCCCCAGAGCAGGGCAGGTGGCCGGTCCCATTTCCGGAGGTGGTTCTGAGGCCACCACCTGGAGACAGAGGATGGAGACACTGACCAGGCACTGCCTGGCCAGGGAGAAGGAGAAGGGGAGAAAGAGGACGCTCTGCCCCACCCCACCCCATCCCCCACCTCATAGATCGTCTCTCTTCACCCCCTAAGCTCAGTAGCTCCCAGGGGTGAAGCCAGAGCCCTCTGCGCTTTCCAAGAATGATGCGCGCGGATGAAATCCCGGCCGCCAGCACATTGGCAGGTGCCTCAAATCTGTGCCGGGAGCGCCCTCTGCTGGCCTCCCCGGGTCCTGCACCTCTGCTCTGCACTCCCGGGTGGCATCCCGGGGCCTGGGGACAAGACATCCTCCACTTGCGTTTCGCACCTGCCCCTTCTCCAGGGGTCTGACTTCTCCTGCCCCCTGCAGCCCCGCCCCCCCTTTATTCCCGTGACCCCCGCAGCCCCAGGGAGCCAGGCTGGGCCATCGTGTTCATTGCCCTGCCCCAGGCCAGCAGACACAGAAGTCCTTTCTGGAGCTGGCCTGTGCATTACATCACGCCTCTCCGCGCCCCCCTCCCCACCCCAGCCCCTGCCATCACCCCGCCCCCTCCCTCCCCCTTCTCGATCTAAGAAAAACAACCCCCTGTCCTGTCTGGCACAAAGCCCTCCTCCCTGCCCCTCCCTTAGGTCATTCTAGTAAACCGCTCACCCCAAAGTCCGCCGCCTTAAACAGCCTTTCCCCACCCTAAATGTGAGTGTCGCTGAGGAAGGGCACTGTCCACCGGGGCGACCACCCCTTCCTGCTGCCAACTCCCAGGGGCAGGCCGGCTCCTGTGGGGCGCCCCACACAGAGCATGGCACCCACTTGGTTCCCCACGGATGGAACGCGTCCACGTGAACACCTCTGTGCGTGCCCATGTGCACGTCGGCGTGGAGGTGTGCCCTGTGTGCCTTGCACCGTGGGTGGGTCCACCTCTGTGGGGGCCCAGTAGGGTCCCCCCGGCCGGCTCCTAGCCGGGTGGCTGTGCACCGCACGGAGCAATGCAGGGAGAAGCCGTGTCCCGCGCCCCCAGAGGGCAGCACCGAGCCGCTCAGGCCCTGCCAGCCACCGACGGGAAGAGATCTGTGTCTCGCAGATGCTGGCAGCCGCAGGCCTGGCGCCAAGGGCTGCAGATCCACCGAGAAAGCAAGGGAATGGCAACCCCCCACCCAGCCTCCTGCTGACACTGCAAGGGGAGGGGTGGCCGGGAAGGGCCTCCTCGGGTCTCTAAGATTGGGAGGTGAGTTCACGGGAGTCTGCTGTATCTTAGCTCTGCAATCCTACGCCTGTTACAGGTGTTACGTTGAGTCTATTCGGCATTGCTTTTTTGCTTCATGAAGAATTGCCTCTGGGACAGGAAAGACCGCTCACCCCTCTGAGCAAGCTCACCTGCAGCCAATGGAGCCCTGGGCGGGGAGGGTCCCCTGGGTTTGGCCATGGCCTTGGGGCAGGGGACGGCCAAGCTGCTTCGACAGCCCTGGGTTCCAGTCAGCCCCCCTCCAGGGTAAGCCACACATGTGCACACAGCTCGCACGTACACTCATGCACTCAGACACCCACGTTCACACTCACGGTTCTCACAGTCACCCTCATAGACCGTCAGAGACCCGCCCCCCCCCCACATAATCACATGTACACATACTCACACGTGCTCATAGATTCATACACACATTCACCTCCACAGAGTCTCATACAGACGCAGTCGGCTCACACACACTCACACAGACACCCACTCACACTCACCAACCCACACACACACTCACAGCCACACTCACACACCCATACAGACTTGCCCAGCCTTGTGTTTAAATACACATTCACACACTCACACTTTCATGCACTCATGGACACACGTGTGCACACTCACACAGCCTCTCACTACACAAACTTCACACACTCATTCACACACTCTCTCAGGGCAGCCCTGGCCACTCACGCTCCAGCCCATGAACCCTGAGTCCTCACAGGGGAGAGAAGGAGCTTGTACCCATCTCTGACCCAGAGAGAGATTTCTGGAATCTTCCCAGGAAACCCCCACCCCAAGGCAGAGGGGCGTTTCTGCTCAGACCAGAGGAAGCAGAAGCGGGGGGCCCGGGCCAAGTGACAGCCCTTTGCTAGTCCGCAGGCCTCAGAGGAATTCCCCAAACCCCCTCCCCTGGGTCATTAGTGTATTCTCTCACTCCCTGACCTACGTGAGGGAGGGACGTGCCAGGGGACACCCACCAGACCCTGATCTTGGGGAGCTCTGCCCAGGAAGACGCCTGGCCCCCACCAGTGACTGAGTGGGGAGGGCAGCGTGGTTGCCTAGCACGCAGGCTGTGGGGGCTCCTCATCGGGGCCCTGGCCGCCCAGGAGTCAGGGCAGGGGAAGGGGTCTGAGCAGGGACCTGCACACACAGGGGCACAGTGACTGGCATAGGCAAAGGCCGGGCGGCACCGGGCCTGCACCCTCGGGGAAGAGCGAGAGGGGGAGATGAGGGGAGTTGGCTGGGGAGAGAGGTGGGAGCTGGGCCGGAGAGGCCGGCAGGGGCCGCCGGGGAAGGCCCTGGATGTCCGTGCTCAGGACGCCGGCCTTTCTCCTGAAGGCCACCGGGCGCCCCGGTCAGCTGTGCAGGACAGAGGACAAAGCCACTCGGCAGAGGCTACCGCCTGTGTCCTGCAGCCCGGCCCATCCCAGGACAGAGCTGGCCCAGCAACCCCACGGCTGGACGGGCTGCAGCGCGTGCTTCCTGGCGCGACAGGGGCGTCCCCCGCGAGTGACAGCGGTCGTCTGTGCCAAGGGTCAGACAGGCACACGGCACCGAGAGCCTGGGCGCCTCAGGGAAGGGGCCCGCTTCCCCCAACAGCCTCCCCAGCCCAGCGAGGGGCGCCCCACAGGGGGAGAGGGGCTGGGAGCTGGCAGGGCAGAGCCGGAGGCAGCGGGGCGAGCACCGGGCCCTGGCTCGTTCCTGGCTGAGGGAAGGCGGGGCTGCTCCTGCCACACATTCCAGCTGCTGCCGCACCTTCCAGCCTGTTCCCACCTGTTCCCACGATTTCCAGGCTGCCCTGCGCCTGGCTCTCAGTGCCACCTCCCAGAATCCTTCAGGGGCCAGACGCCAACGACAGGGACCTGGTCTGAACGCCCAGAAGCCCACCTCCGCTGGAACACTGGCCTCCCATAACACACACTCACACTCACACATTCACACTCACACTCACACTCACACACACACTCACACTCACTCACACTCACACACACGCACATACTCTCTCACACACACTCACACACACACACACATACTCTCACTCACACTCACACACTCACACACACACACACACACTCTCATATACACTCTCACACACACACACATACTCTCTCACACACACACACATTCACACTCACACACACGCACTCACACACACACACACACGCACTCACACTCACGCACTCTCACACACTCACACACACACATACTCTCACACACACACATACTCTCTCACACACACTCACACTCACACTCACACACACACACACGCACTCACACTCACACTCACACTCACTCATACACACACACACTCACACTCTCACACACACACATACTCTCTCACACACACACATTCACACTCACACACACGCACTCACACTCACACACACACGCACTCACACTCACACACTCTCACACACTCACACACACACACATACTCTCACACACACACATACTCTCACACACACACTCACACACACTCACACACACGCACTCACACACACTCACACACACGCACTCACACACACGCACTCACACTCACACACACTCACTCATACACACACTCACACTCTCACACACACACATACTCTCTCACACACACACACACTCACTCACACACACACACACACACACACTCACACACTGAACCATGATTGGCTAGCTCACTGGGACCACTGGGCTTTCAGGGGCCGAGGCACTTCCTTCCACCGCACACAGAGCTACCCCAGGGCACACTTGTGCACATTCACACTCACACACACACATTCACACTCACACAGTCCCTGAGCAGGAGAGGAGGAACGGCAGCCACAGGCCCTAGAGCAGTGATGGCGAACCTGTGACACGCGTGTCGGAGGTGACACGTGAACTCATTTTTTTTTTGGTTGATTTTTCTTTGTTAAATGGCATTTAAATATATAAAATAAATATCAAAAATATAAGTCTTTGTTTTACTGTGGTTGCAATTATCAAAAAATTTCTATGTGACACGGCACCAGAGTTAAGTTAGGGTTTTTCAAAATGCTGACACGCCGAGCTCAAAAGGTTCGCCATCACTGCCCTAGAGGGGGGCTGGGAACAGGGTCACCTCAGAAGGACACCCCTAGGGCTCAGCCAGAAAAGGCTGGGAAGGGAGTGCTGAGCGGTCCCTGCCCCAGCCTGGTGCCTTCCAGGCCAGGCCTGCAGACCGCTGCCCCGTGATGGGCTGCCAGCCCGGGCCACACCTGCTCTGCTCCCCTCTCCTGACCAGGCTCCCTGGCGCCGGGAGCTCAGCCCACCGCCCCTCGCAGGTACGGGGTCCCCACTCAGCTCGTCTCTCAGCCTCTCCTCCCACAGCCCTGGTGCCACCCTTCCTGACCTGCCATGCAGCACAGGATTCCCACGCCCACCCTGGGCCCAGGGCCAGGGCCGGTGTGTTCCCACCGAGGCCGGGGACAGGATTCCTGCAGCCCAAGCTGCCCGGGGCCCGCCCAAGACACAGCCGGCCCTGCCTGCCCCCGGGGGTGATGAAGGGGCCAGGCAGACCTCAAACCTGCTGAGGAGGCCACAGAGGAGGGTGACAGGGAGGCCAGGGGAGGGAAGAGGGTGAACCGTGGGCACAGTCCCCCATTCCCAGATGGAGGCTCCCTCCCTAGCCCCAGCCAGGAGCCTGGCCTGACTGTAGAGGCTGATGGGGAAGCTGCAGGGCTAACATAGGCCGGGGGTCCCCAGTGGGGTCCCAGCACAGCCCATCTCAGGCCCCAAAGCAATTGCTCAACCTCAAGGTCCCATGTCATCCACCCAGAGCCCAGGGGCCTTGGCAGGTGGGGGCGCCCGCCCTCCTTTCACAGGCGGGGAAACTGAAGCCCACAGGGAGGAAGGAGGTGGGTAGGCTTTACAAGGGGTAAGGACTGACCTTGGCCAACCGCACACCGGTCCTTCCTAGCCCTTGCCATCAATGCAGAGAGCCCCGGGCCGGGGTGGAGGAAGCAGGGCCAGGGGGACCAGCGGTTAGCAGCTGCCCACAGACAGGTGGCCCCATGGGCACACGGCCCCACGCAACAGCTCTGTCCCAGGCTCCACTGGGCACCCAGAGCTCCAAGCTGGGGAGGACAAAGACCTCCCTGAGAGACTAGGGACAACAAACAGGTGCCCCCTGCTGCTCCCTGGCCTCCCCCCTCCCCCCCAGACCACCCTTCACGCTCCCACCAGCCAACGTTTGCTGAGTCACGAGCAAGACCCAGGCTCCAACCACAGCCTGTGTTAAGCCTCAGCCTCCGGTGGCTTTCCAAGTGCAGAGGCAAAGGAGGGTACAAGGGCAGGGGGCACGAGGAGGGGGTGAGCAGGGGTGCCCCCACTGCCCAGGCCATTGTGGGGACGGGGGCTCCAGCAGGCGGCCCCCGCCTCCCAGGCTGCACCCCACCCAACGAGGACTTGCAAGGCAAGCAGTTCCCACACCCGTTCCTGGCGGCTGCCAGGCAAGTTCCTTACAAGGCCAGGCGCTGAGCTGGCGTGGTCGCCGCCCGGGCGGGGCCCATACACCTGGCCGGGCCCAGCCCAGACGCACCCAGTGGGTGAGGAATGTGGGCCCCGCCTGCCGCCTGCCCGGGCTGGCCTGGGAAAGCGGCCACCCCGCTGGCTCCCGCCCGCCTGACTCAGCCTGGGTGGGCCGCGAAGCTGCAGCCTCAGCAAGACCAGCCTCCCAGGCCCCGCCCGCCCACTGGGGAGGGAAGCAGGGGACAGGCCTGACCGAGGGGCCTCAGGACTGGGGGGAACAGCAGGGAAGCCGGGGAACTTGACCTTCTCCTGCACTGCAGGGTCCGCTCACAGCGGATCGCCTCAAATGTCAGGAGAACCGGGTGCTCTGAACACGGTGACCTGGCCCGCAGGACCCGACCAGGGGTCCTCAAACGTCTTAAACAGGGGCCAGTTCACTGTCCCTCAGACCGTCGGAGGGCCGGACGATAGTTTAAAAAAACTATGAACAAATTCCTATGCACACGGCACATATCTTATTTTGAAGTAAAAAAACAAAACGGGAACAAATACAATATTTTGTATTTGCATGTGGCCCGCGGGCCGTAGTTTGAGGACCCCTGGCCTGAGCCTCCAGCACAGACCGCCTCTCCGCTCCGGCCTCAGCATCCTCATCTGTAAAAGGGGCCGGTGGCAGGTCCATCTCGCAGTGCAGGGCTGAGTGGTGGGCAGTTACTGCTTAACCGGGAAGCACTGGGCAAGCAGTGACCAGCCTGGGCACTTGGGGGAGGGTCCGCCAGCTCTGGGAAGGTAGCCCCATGCAGGGAGGAGGCAGAAAGACCCAGGGTCCCACCTTTCCCAGGGCCACAGAGGCACTGCCCCCCTAGTGCTCCCCACAGAGCTCAGTGCCCCCGTGGGCTCTGTCGCCCAGCACGGATGTATGTCCCCAAGTCCCTCAGACTAGTAGCTCTCAGAAAGCTGGGGCCACCATTCTCCCTCAGCCTGGGGGCTCCCCAGGGACTGAGCCCCCACCTGCCTTTCTCTATTCCCCATAATCCTGAGCCCAGGATCACGGAAACCAAAGGCCGGTGCAGACCAGGAAAACCGTCCCCCTCCTCCCCAGTGCCACCTCACCCCCCAGGCCCGGACAGCCCTCTGCTTGCCCACCTGGCCAGCCCCCACACCCGATGCTGGGGCCGCCCCGTGGTGCCCCGACCCTGACCCTGGGAGCGAGGAGTCCTGCTGTCCCAGCTGGAGCAGGCGTGTCCTCTGACACCCACCCTCCCTGGGCCCAGGGTCTGGGGCTGGGGATCACTCAGGCCAAGGTGGCTGGGACAGCAGGCTGGCTGGCCTGAGCTTGGGAAGGGGGGGCCCTGCTGCCCCCTGCCCGCCTCCCCCCACCCGCAGCCAGGCTTCCCCACGGCGGGCAGGCAGGCAGGCGGGGCGTCGTGCAGGCCCAGGTTGGGGTGCGGCGTTGGCAGGACACCCCGTCTCTAGTGTTGGGTGTTGTGACTCGGTTACCCAGGAGGGAGGCTGGGGACTGGCTCCCTGCCCTGTTTGGGCCCCAGGCGGAGTGAGTGGGTGGGGAGGGAAAGCAGGGGATTTGGGGTGTGGACACTCACTTCCCGCTCCCAGGCCCTGTGGGCAGGGAGGGCCCGCTGGGGCTTGAAGCTCCCAGGCCCATCCAGACTTGCCCGTTCCCCACCCCACACCCTCCCGCCCGCCTTTCTGCTGGCTCCGCGACACACCAGGTGCAGGGAGCGTGCTGGGGGCAGGGCGGACTCCTAGCTGCTCTGATGGGGGGCTGGAGAGCTGGGACCCCGACCAGACAGCCACTGCGAAGTCGCAGCCCCCAGGACCGACTCTGCACCACAGCCTGGCTCAGACCATGCGGGAGGGGGTCCCAGGAGACAGGCCACGTCACCGCCCCGCTCTGGGCCTGAGTTTCCCCAGCTGCACCGTGCCGGGAGCTGGCCTGGGTGGTCCCAGAGGGGCATCCCCAGGTCTCCTGTCCCATCATGAGCTGGGGGGCGGAGGAGGCGGGCCAGTGCAGGGAATCTCAGCTGGGAGCCCGTGGACATGGGCTCCTCACACATCTCCGCAGGCCTGGCCCGGGCCTGGCACCACGAGTGCCAATGAGCAGCTGAGTACAGGAGCCGGGGCTGCGGCCAGGGATGGTGGGGGAGGGGCGGGGGGTCTCCCTGCCAGCCCAGCAATGGCCAGGCCACAGCCCAAAGAACCCAGCCTGATGCCTTCTCCCAGCTCCCTTCCTCAGCCCATACCTCTCAGCCCCAAGTCAGCTTTCACTCATTAGATCATTTATTGAGCACCTACTGTATGCCTGGCTCAGTGCTGGAGGCAGAACCAAGGCCCTTTCGGGCATCAGGGACACACGGCGGGCACAGGAGGCCACAGGCAGCACTGGGAGGGCCCTGTGCTAGTGGGGGGGAGGGGAGAAGCCGAGTCTTAGGGGGGGATGGCAGGGGAAGACAGGAAGGGGACAGGCCACGTCTCAAAGGACACAAGGAGTGTGGGCATTTGGCGGGGGGAGGCGAGGAGCTGGTCGTTAAGGGCCTTGTGGCAGGTGTGACGGCGGGAATGGGGGTCATCGCAGCGGGAGGGGAGGGAGGTCATGGCAGGGAGGGACCCATCTCCCCACCAGCAAACACTCTCTCTCGTTCCCAACAGAGGCTCCGGACACCCTCAGAAATCCCAGATCCAGGCCGCTGCTCTGGCTAAACACATGAGCTCATGCCAGTCGGATCCAGACCTGCCCTCCCAAGCCTTACGTTGGCAAAACAAGAGGCAAGATTTCTGCCCGCGCAAAGGTGCCAGCTGCTGGGCCCCGGGGCCGCCGGGCCGCTGGGGTGGGGGGTAGGCAGGGGCTGGCCTGCCGGGAGGCCCCTTTCCCCAGCTGCTGCCCCAGTTTGCTGCCTGGAAGCGTGGGATCTGCACAGCCAGGTCTCGCTCGTCCTCGGGAAACTGGACTCTGCCTTTAGCTGGGGAGACTCCCATCTCTGAGATGTAGAAACTCAGTCCAAAGCAACACCCCGTGCAGGTCAAACAGCGCAAGGACGTGAGAAGCTTCGGAGCCTGGGGCCTGAGGGGCAATGGAACCCAATGGCCCCTGGACAGAAGGGGAAACTGAGCCCTGGCCGGGCAGCTCAGCGGTTAGAGCACCATCCCGATACACCAAGGTGGTGGGTTCCGTCCCCAGTCAGGGCACATGCAAGAAGCAACCGGTGAATTCATAAATAAGTGAAACAACAGATCAATCTCTCTCTCTCTCTCCCCCCCCCCCTCTCTCTCTCTCTCTCTCTCTCCCTTCTTCCCCCCTCTCCCCCCCCCTCTCTAATCAATAAATGTTTTAAAAATGGGGGGGAAAGATAAATTGATGGGTGGGGGTAGTAAAGGGCAAAGGGGGTCAACTATATGGTGGTGGCCGATGACCTAGCTCAGGGAGGTGGCACACAATGAATTTACAGCTCGTGTTTCACAGAAATGGACACTCGACACCTGTATAACCTTATTGGCCAATTCACAAAAACAAATTTAATTTTTAAAAACCAGTAAACTGAGGCCCAGAGAGGGGGGACAGCCTGCAGGCAGCATCAAGGCGAGCCTAAACCCAGCCCTGGCTCCCCGTGCTCCCAGCACCCCCTCCTTCCTCCCCGGGAAACACCTCCCCTCACCTGCCCCCAGTGCAGGCCCCCGCCCCGCTGAAGGGGACGGGCTGGGTGGCCCCTCTCTAGCTGCCCCCCCCCCAAGCAGGC
This sequence comes from Myotis nattereri, assembly GCF_964212035.1. Classification (NCBI taxonomy): domain Eukaryota; kingdom Metazoa; phylum Chordata; class Mammalia; order Chiroptera; family Vespertilionidae; genus Myotis; species Myotis nattereri. The sequence goes on from NC_138091.1 coordinate 49,411,717, forward strand.
CTTTGCCCCCCACACTCCTGGGTCCCAAGGTCTCCCACACCCTCCCACTGTCTGACCTCACAACAGCCAAAATTATCCTCCCTCTCACAGAGCATGGGCACTGAGGCCAGAGCGATCAGTCAAGTCCCCGACGGGGGGTAGGGGGTCTGGGCCTGCAGGTCCCTGTCACTCGGATGGGCGTCAGGGAGCACTGGGTGAGGGAGGCTCAGGGCGGGGAGGCCCAGAGTAGCCGGGCACAGGGCCGAGTCCCGAGATCCAGGCTGCGGCCTCCCGCCCCTGTGTCTGCAGTGAGGATTCGGCAGAAACCCGGCAGCCTCAGGGAGGGGTGAATGCACAAGCCAAGAGGAGGTGCCCACCCGGGGAAGAGGCCAGGGTGCGGAGGTCCCGGGCTGCCCGCAGCCCCCCACACCCACCCAGGCACCCCTGAATCCCACCTCTCTCTCTGGCACCTTCTGCCGCCCCCTCCCTTCGCCCACTTCTAGCCGCGGGCACAGCCGGTGTTTCAGCGCCAGCCTTCCGCGGGTGGGGGCACAGCTAACAGGCAGACACACTCCCATCTAGACTGCTCGGTGCCCTGGGCCTCGGGGCCACCCCAAGGTGTGCAGGAGCCACGCGTGTGTTCAGCTCTGGGTCCGGTCATGTGCCAGGGGACCCGGGATGACCAGGATGTGGGCCTGCCCCAAGGTAGGTAGCTCAGGGCCCAGTGGGAGAAGGGACTCGGAGCAGCCAGGACCCTTCCAGCCTCGAGGGCAGGAGAGACCCTGGGAGGGTCTCCTAGCCCTGGGATTCACCTACGATTCTCAGGTCTGGTCTTTTTTCAACTTTTCACTTGTAAACAGAAAAATACACAAATCATCCCCATACAACTGGATGGATTTCATAGCGAACCCACCAGTGTCACCAGTACCCAGATCACAAAACGCTTTGGGCACCTCCCAGAACACCCCCCCCCCCAGGCACCCCTCCCAGGGACTGAACTTCCTCCCCTCAACCCCTTCCTCCCCCCACCCGCCGCCCCCCGCAGGAGTCACCAACTACTCTGGCAACATGGATCCCTTTGGCACACTTTTGTGCTTTACAAAACTAGACTCATAACATAGCATTTTCCCCCCCTTAATTGGAAGAAGTAGAGTTGTGTGTGTGTGTGTGTGTGTGTGTGTGTGTGCGCTTTAATCTTCACCCGAGAATATTTTTCCATTGACTTTTAGAGTGGAAGGGAGAAGGAAAGACAGAAACACATCGATTGGTTGCCTCCTGCACGCCCCTGACCAGGGCCCAATCCAGGGAGGAGCCTGCTCTGTGGAGAGCACCCCAGGCGGGGAGCTAGGGGAGCCCAGCCCCAGCCTTGCCCACAGCAAGTGTCCGGAGCCTGGAGGATCTAACAGGCCCCTCCTCACCCAGGGGGCTCACTGCTTCTCCCCAGGCCTGCTCCCAGGATGGACGTCAGGGAGGAGCCGGGCCTGGGTCTGCCGCCCAAGGCCTCCCCCAACACTCCTGCCCTCTGCCCTGTCCGCCGGCTCCCCAAATCCAGGAAAGGCACCAGAGAGATATGCTGATGGCATGCAAATACAAAGTAATGCAAAGGAAGAAACATAGTCCATAGTATTGTAATAACTACATGTGGTGCCCGGCGGGTCCTGGAAATATTGAGGGAAACACTGTAAAATACAGATTGTCTCACCACTATGGTGGGCACCTAACACAAAATGATATTGAATGTGAAAAAATAATAATGATAAATTAAAAACAATTTTTAAAAATAATCCAAAATAATAAAAGTATAATATGCTAATTAGAACAGACAGCTGAACAACCTTCCGGACAACCTTCCGGATGAAGCCAGGGCTGTGAGGGCCAAGGCAAGGCAAGCCGCCGCAGCTGCAAGAGCCAGGCCCCTTGCACAAATTTCATGCTTCAGGCCTCTAGTCCGATATAATAAAACCCTAATATGCAAATCGACCAAACGGCAAAACAACCAGTTGCTATGACGCACACTGACCACCAGGGGGCAGGGGCTCAATGCAGGAGCTGCCCCCTGGTGGTCAGTGCACTCCCACAGGAGGAACACTGCTCAGCCAGAAGCCGGGATCACGGCAGCGCTAAAGACCCCTCAGGGGATGTCCACCTGCCAGCTTAGGCCCGCTCCCCGAGAGGGCACAGGCTGGGCTGAGGGGACCCCCCCCTGCAGTGCACAAATGTCATGCACGGGGCCTCTAGTAAATTAATAAATAAACGCAAATGGGCCCAGACTCCCTGAGTCAGCTTGGACAATGGCTACAGTGAGTGGAGCGTGAGACCTCCAAACTGCAAGTGGATAGACCCCCACTGCCCGCTGGTCTCCACCCCACCCCCTCTCCCAACCCTCCCCCTGACGCTGCGGCCTCCACTCCCTTCACCTACTCTTCAGCTTGGATCCACTGGGGCTGCAGGTGGAGGCCCCGAGGCGGGCACAGCCCCCGCCCTCCAGGAGCTCACAGTCTGCAGGGGAGGACACACAAACACACCGGACTTGGGGACTCCCTTGTCCTGGGTGTGGCCTGAGACTCTGTATTTTGGGCCAGCCCCGAGGGATGTCAATGCTGCCGACCCGGGTCCGCTGTGTGAGTAGCCAGGAGGTGTGTGCACGGTGCCTCCGGGGGCACAGAGGGCGCTGGGGAAAGGCAGGCAGGAGGGTGGTTAGGGGCGCGCCTGGGAGCCAGCAGGCCACGAGGTCAAGGGTAATGACCTTCTGACAAGTGATGCCCTTGCTGAAGCAAAAGCAACTTGAATCACCCAGTGGATGCCGCAGTGACACCAGCCAGGGAGCTCCGGCCTCATGCAGGAAGCTGGCGGCTCTGAAGGGAGTCCCTTCCCCTCTGCCCCCAGTGCAGCCGGAACAGTTCACAGTGGTTTGCCATTAAGGTATTCGTTCAGGTAATGCCTTCCTAGCAGGAAGGATAAACTTCACGTTAAGCCTTAAACATGTTTAAAAACAAATTAAAGGAGTGTGTTAACCCTGCATTTTTTGTTACTTAAAAAAAAAAAAAAAAAGACCTTGCTGCCCTAGCTGGTTTGGCTCAGTGGATAGAGCATCAATCAGCCTGCGGACTGAAGGGTCCCGGGTTCGATTCGTATGAGAAAGAATGAGGGTGTCACACAGCCTGCCACGCCCGCAGCGGCTGGGACCACCCTCACTCCCAGGGGGCTGACCCGCCTCCCCAGTCCAGCTGGCCAACCTGACCCACCTCCGGGCGCCTGGCGGGGCAGCAGCGACCCCTGCCGGCCGTCGGGGACTGGCAGGCGCGTGCAGAGCCCTGACTCTGAGCTCCTGCCGCCACCTGGTGGCCTTCTCCAGAGGCGCAACCGGAGTCCCAAACAGGGGGAGTCTGTGAGCGCTCAGGGCCCGCACAGCCCGGTTTCAAAGGCCTAGACCAGTGGTTCTCAACCTTCCTAATGCCGCGGCCCTTTAATACAGCTCCTCATGTTGTGGTGACCCCCAATTTCATTGTTACAAATTGAACATAATGAAAGCATAGTGATTAATCACAAAAACAATATGTAATTATGTATGTGTTTTCCGATGGTCTCAGGCGACCCCTGTGAAAGGGTCCTTCGACCACCCCCAAAGGGGTCGCGACCCACAGGTTGAGAACCGCCGGCCTAGACAAACCTGCAAAGTATTCTGGGCAGGGATAGAAGCCTCCAAGCTGCTGTCCACGGAAAATATTCCATCTCGTCCCTGTTTGTTATTTGACGGGTGGGAATCCATGAGACATGCCCAGCTGGGTGCCTGGCACGTGTTAGACGCTCTGAATGCCCAGTTCCCGGGTCGTTGAGCAAAGATCATGAGCTGTGGCCAGAGGGTGCTAACAGGGGACCTGAAGGGCTGCTGAGCCACCTCCTCCTGCCCATGCCTTGGGCTTTGCAGGATTCCTTCCTCTTTTCGTACCGTCATTCACTGCGCACTCATCCTTTCCACAAACGCCAGCCCCAAGCACGCGCGGGGCCGCTGGAGAAATGCTGAGAGCACAGTGCGGTCCTGCCACGGGGGCTGACGCCTGGTGGGGTAGACTGCTGCCCAGGAATCGCAGGAAGGTGTGCCAAGGCACCTACAGCGGGAACAGACCAGCACACGGGCGGCCTGACCGGCTTGGGCATCAGGGGAGGTTTCTAGCAGCCTGAAGAATGGGTGGTTTAAAAAAAAAAGAAAAAAAAAAAGCCCTAGCCGGTATGGCTCAGTGGATAGCGTGTCGGCCCACAGTCTGAAGGGGTTTGATTCTGGTCAAGGGCACCTACCTCAGTTGCAGGCTCGATCCCTGGCCCCGGCCAGGGTGCATGTGGGAGGCAACCAATTGATTTGTCTCTCTCACATCGATGTCTCTCTCTCTCTGTCTCTCCCCCCTTCTGTTCTCTCTAAAAATAAACGGAAAATGGGAGACATCTGTAATACTGCCAACAATAAATATATATATATTTTATAAAAAAAGAATGGGTAAGTTAGCCAGACCAAGAAGGGACATGCAGATGCCAAGGCCTGGAGGTGGGGAGTGTGCCCAGCAAGTTGCCAAAAGAAGGACTGGGAGGCAGGAGCACAGAGGGTACCAGGGAGGGGGCAGGACGAGGCTGGAGGGAGAGGCGCTGTGCCAGGCAGAGCCCCAGCGCCAGGTTCAACTTGGACCACCACAGGTCTGGGAAGAGGCAGGCACGCCTGCTGCTTAGGGTCCCCCACCCTAGGACGGGGCAGCTCTTCCTCCTTCTGGGATGAAGTCAGCCCCCCCCACCCCCCGCCCCCTCAAACCGCAGGCTCCTGTTCCCTTGGGGCATTCACAGAGGGAGTCACCTCGTGTACCCACTGGCTGTTCCCTGGCAGAGGCCATCTCGGGGCAGATGGCAGGTTGGTCTGGAACGAACCCCAGCGCATCCCCTTAATGGCTGTGTGGCCTTGGGCCCAGTACTCAACCTCTCGGAACCTCACTTCTCTCCACTGTAACAGGCATAACGTTGCTCACCTCGGACATGGTGCTCGTGAGCGGGCTGGTGAGAAGAGGGGCTCTACCCGTCTTCCTCCGTGCTCCCCAGAGCCCCGGGCTGCCCCGGCATGCGGATCGTGGGTATTGGTTAGCAGGGGGAGCTCCTCCCAGCACAGTGCCTCCCGCTTGGCGGGTGTTGGTGGCATTAGTTGAATGAATGCATGATCACTGTGGCGGGTACAGGCAAATCCACCATGGCCACTAGGGACACAGGCCAACAATTGCAAGCGGTGACGACGCCCTCAGCCCCTCAACTTAGCCAGCAGCACCCAACCCCCACCCCATCTGTTCCCAGGGGAACGTGCAGACACCCACAGCTCAGTGAGAGAGGAAACCCAAGACGGGGCCCTGCGTGCTGCGGGCGCCCTCTGCTGGCCAGGCCCGGCACAGCCCCCACACGCCTCAGCCCCCCAGAACCCAGAGAAGTCCTGCTGGGGAGAAAGGCTCAACCTCAGGGAGCAATCCCTCCCCTCCCCTACACAGCCCCCTCTGCCTCGGGGACCCCAGGGCCTCACTGGCCCCCACAGACATCTTTGTCCGTCCTCTCCCCTCTCGCCTGCTCCACTGGCAAACACAGTTCAGGCATCCCTGAGTCCCTGCTCTCTGTCTCAGGTTAGAATCGTCAGATGTAGGAGCAGGAAGGGACGTAGCAGTAGGGGTACAGCTGGCTGGGCACCTGTCCGCCAGGTCCTGTCACCTACAGCCTTTCACCACCTCCCGGAAGTGCAGCCAGACGGTGGAGGGTCCTCAAGGTCACAGGGCAGGGATTTCAAGAAACCTAGCGTGGGTTTTGTTTGTTTGTTTTTAAATGTATTTTTATTGATTTCAGAGAGGAAGGGAGAGGGAGAGAGAGATAGAAACATCAACGATGAGAGAGAACCATTGATCGGCTGCCTCCTGCACGCCCCCTACTGGGGATTGAGCCCACAACCTGGGCATGTGCCCTTGATCAGAATCAAACCCAGGACCCTTCATTCCCCAGGCTGATGCTCTATCCACTGAGCCAAACCAGCCAGGGCCCTCGTGTTTTTCATCTGCCTGGATGGGGCTCCTCCTGCCTCCGTTAGGGCAGTAAGTGGGCCTTGAGATGAGGGCAGGGCCCTCTGTGGCCCCGGAAATCTCACTTCGACCCTCTTCTGGGCCACGCACAATCCCAGGAAGGTGGAGGGAGTGGTGCATGGCAGGTCCTTAGTGCAGCCATCGCTTCCCCTTCGGGAAAACTGCATGAGAGAGAACAGGAAGACGAATATTCACGGGCCTTGGGCACGAGCTGGACTCTGTGATGGTCCGTTCCTGCTACACCTAGGACACGAGCCCCAGCCCGCAGTGCAGAACCAGGACCCAAACCTGCCCAGTCCCCTGCCCAGCGCTCCCTCCACCCACCTGGAAAGGGGACCGCAGAGACCTCGCGAGGGGGCAGCTCAGCAGGCACGCACACTCGCAGGACAGGCCGCCCGCTGGTGCCCCACCCTAGAGAGAGGACCCTCCTCTGCCCACCTCTTTGGTTCAGGGTTTGGTCCCCGGGAAAGTGAAAGGAACCAGCACCACCTGTCAGGAAGCTCAGTCTATGCTGCCATCTTGTGGTCATAGCGGGAAGTGCGTCTGTTCTGCATCTGCGTTGTAATGTGTCAGAATTGCATTCCTTTTTTAATATATATATATATATTAAAATAATATATATATATATATATATATATGATTGATTGATTTCAGAGTGGGAGGGACAGGGAGAGAGAGAGAGAAATGATGAGCGAGAATCATGAGTGGGCAGCCTTCTGCATGCCCCACAGTGGAAATCGAGCCTGCAACCAGGGCATGAGTCCTTGACCAGAATCGAACCCGGGACCCTTCAGTCCACAGGCCCACGCTCTATCCACCGAGTCTAACCAGCTAGGGAAGAACTTCATTCCTTTTTAAGGCTGAATAATATTCCATTACATGTGTGTGGATCACATGGTAACTTTATGATTAGTGTTTTGTGTGTGTTTTGGAGAAATGGCTGTACTGTTTCCCAACACTATAGCCAGGGGGAGACCGAGAATCAGACAGGTGAAGGGAGCAGAGCCCCGAGCCAAGCACCCGTGCCCCAGAGATGTTTCTAGTTCCCTGAGCCACCGGGATTCCGACTCCCACTCCAGAAGCACACGCGGAAATGGAAACGCGTGAATTGGACTGAACTGAGGTGTCAATGTAGGCGTCATCCTCACAGATGGGGAATGAGTTTGCCACAGAAGAAGGAATACGAGGCCCAAGAGAGCAGGAGTCAGAAGTTTGGGACCTTGTCATGGTACCCGCGTTGGGGTTCTTCGTTTCTCCAAAATATAAATAGAGAGGAAACCCCAGAGGAATTTCCAGACAGATTTTATTAAGCTTGTGCTCAAGCACAAGGGAGACAGCAGGGAGGAAGGAAGATCCTCTGAGCTGGCTCGGGGGCTGGCTCTGCATGGCTGCTTTTGTAAGTGGGGACAGCCCGGCCAGCATGGCCTGAGCATCGACCTATGAACCAGGAGGTCTCGGTTTGGGTCCCAGTCGGGGCACACGCCCAGGTTGCAGGCTCGATCCCCAGTGTGGGGCGTGCAGGCGGCAGCCCATCCATGATTCTCTCTCATCATTGATGTTTCTAGCTCTCTCCCCCTCCCCCTTCCTCTCTGAAATCAATAAAAATAGATTTTAATAAAATAGAACACCAAAGTGAAATTGGACGTCATTGCAATTGTTCCGGCAAGAATGATAAAGAGCCGTTCTAAGGCTTTAGAAAACAAAAACAAAAGCAGACCGATGTGGGCGGGAAGGCTGGGGAGAGCCACGTGAGCGTGCGTTTGGCTCTGGAAGGGCCTAGAGCAGCGCTGTCCAATAGGAATTTAGTGTGTGCTACCTGCGTAACCTTACATTTCCCAGCAGCTACGCGTCCAAATCGTAAAAAGAAACAGGTCAGATTCATCTCAACAATCTGTTTTACTTTACCCACTACGTCCCGAACATGATCACGTCAGCGTCTGCAGCCTCGCTGGGCCGTGAGCGTGAGGGCAGGTGACAGGCCTGGCCCATCCCTGCTTCCTCCGTGAGCTGGGCTCACTTCACCCTCCCGACAGTGGCAACTGCCCAGGGGAGGGCAGGCAGGCAAGGTGGCCTTTTCCTCCCACCTAAGCGAGGCGGCCTCCCCTCGCCCCCTTGTCCCCTCGTCCCATGGACAGGGGCTCCTGGTAGGACTTCCTGGAGGAGGAAGGAGAGGAGGGAAGGAGGGATGGAGGAGGCAGAGGCTCTGGGCGGGAGTTCCCCCCTCGGCTGGTGGGGTGAGTCCCTGGCACAGGAAGAAACGCAGAACAAGAAGAAAGCCTGGCTGGGGTGGGGAGGGAGGGGGGAGGGGCAAAGTGTCACTGTCACGCACAGGAAAGCACTCCGGCATACAGGCTCCAGCTTGATGAATTTTCACCACCTGGCTCCAGATCCAGATCATTTCCAGCACCACCCCCCCAGGTCCCCTCCCGATGAAGGGGTCCGTGTTGCCAGTAGAACCCCACAGGGTCAGAACCAGCTGACAACTAACAGGCACATCTCCTTGAAGTGAGCTGAGCACCCAGGTGGCAAGAATAACGCCTTCAGTCACTGGAAATGTTGTGTGTGTGTGTGTGGGGGGGGGGGGGAGGGCAGACGTGTAGGCGGGGGAGGAGCATGCACTATTCCAGGCATTTACATCGTTTACACCAGCGGTTCTCAACCTGTGGGTCGCGACCCCTTTGGCGGTCGAACGACCCTTTCACAGGGGTTGCCTAAGACCATCCTGCATATCAGATATTTACATTACGATTCATAACAGTAGCGACATGACAGTTATGAAGTAGCAACGAAAATAATTTTATGGTTCGGTCACAACATGAGGAACTGTATTGAAAGGGGCCAGAAGGTTGAGAACCACTGGTTTACATACATGGGTGACAGCTCCCAAATAAAGAATGCAAGAAATAGTCCATTTATTTGACTTTTTAAAAAATAAAAAAAATCAAGTTAAATCCTGAGCCAGTTACCATCCCACCTGCCATCCCACCGGCTGCCCGGAGGTTGATCTGGGCTGTGACGGGGCTCCCGGGCTCCCCAGGACTCCCTCTAGGCCACGGGGTTTCTGCAGCACCAGAGCTTTAGGGGAGGCCCCTTGGACCACATCATCCGGCTGCCCTGGTTACCATGGAGACGCCTATTTCCACACAGGATGCAACCCCTTCCTGGCGGGAGATCCTGCCTCTTCCGGGCCAGGTTTGGGGCCCTGGGAAGTTTATCGAGGCTGAGGGTCCCTGGGTGCCCACACAGCCATGCCCAGGAGACCCAGGGAGCTCCCACCCCTGTCCCATCCCCATTCTGAGGGGCTCGCCCCTGTCCCCTGCTCAGATTCTCTCTCTCTCTTTCTCTCTCTCTCTCTCTTTCTCTCTCTCTCTCTCCAACCCCCTCTTCTCCATCCCTCCCTTCCACCCTCCCTCCCTTCCCCTCTGGGAATTGATTTAGGGACTTGATCAAGTTACATTTTTATCCTGTCACATATAATCTCCTCTTCAAATCCTCTTTAAAAGCCTAAGGGGAAGGTATCATTATCCTTCTGTGCAGACGAGAGAAATGGAGGCGGGAGAGACTGAGTCACGCAGGCAGGGAGAGGGGGCGGTGACCCTCGGGTTCAGGTGCCCCTGGCTGCTGGGGCCGGGACCTGGGAGCCAGCAGCACATGCGGAAGACAGCGTTAACAGAGGGCACAGAGTCGCTTCCAGAGGAACCCACCCTCGTCCACGACCCCTCCCCAAGCTCCCAGGGCCAGAGCAGCCTCTGCACTCACCGGCGGTGATTCCTGCAGACCCTCCTCCAACACGCTCCCAGCCGGGGAGCCCAGAGCGTTGGGCTTTCAACCTGGGACAGGTCTTAGAAATGACCCCGTCCTCCTTGTATGGGAGATCAAACCGAGCCCCGAGAGGTCAGCAGGAGGGGCTGGGCAATGGGGGTCACCGAGGGCCACCTCCCTGCCCGGCGCCAAGAGGCCAGGCCCAGCAGCTCCTTTGGGAGCCGAGTCCGACCTTTTTAAAAAGGAGGGTGGCTGGGGTCAGAGCCCAGAGCCGTCCCTAGTAACTGAGCACCTGTAACGCATGTCCACATGGTCATTCACCCACCGTGTGCCAGTCCCCACCTCACACACACAGCAGAGCTGACAGCCTAGAGGGAGACACGCAGAGAAAGAGGCAGGACCAGGTTCGTGGGTGTTGAGGTGAGAACGTCCAAACCTGTAGAGAACTTTTTATAAGAGTGAGTTTGAGCCCTAGCTGGTTTGGCTCAGTAGATAGAGCATCCGCCTATGGACTCAAGGGTCCCAGGTTCCAATCTGGTCAAGGACTTGATCCCCAGTAGGGGACGTGCAGGAGGCGGCTGATCAATGATTTTCTCTCATCATTGATGTTTCTATCTCTTTCTCCCTCTCTCTTCATCTCTGAAATCAATACAAATACATATATATACATATATATTCTATATATATTTAACAAAGAGTTTATTTGAGCCAAAGCAAATGCATTGTCAGGAAGCAAGACCTCAAATGCTCCAAAAAAGACAGTCTGCCATTCTTTTATACATTTGGAGTGAAAGAGGGAACCTAAGTTGGGCCCAGCAAGTTAAGGAGGGAACAGAAGGACTGGCCCAGCCGGTCCAAGGAACGGGCAAGCGAAACACAGCGTGATAAATGCCAAAACAGTGAGGGCCCCGAGAAGGGCTCCACACGGCCTTCTCAGAGCAGGTCGCCCCAGCTGAGTCCGGAAGGTGAGTGGGAGACACCAAGTGAAGATGTTAGCAAACATGTCACAGGAAATGCAAAGGGAGTTGTATTCACGCATGACTTGCCTATCAGGGACATGCCCTCCGTATGGACCAGGGACTGTTGGGGTCCAACCCCAGCAGGTCCAGGGGTTCCCAAAGGTATGGACAGAGTCGGCGGAGAAGGAATGACAGGGAGACAGCATTCAGTTGATCAGCATAGCGAGGTTCTCCCTTTATTCTCCTGTTACATCTGTATTTATACCATTTTATTTTAATCCTATCCATTCCATTCCAAAGGTGAGGGCATTTTTTATCTCCATTCCAAGGTCACTACTCCATTGTTCTGTTAAGCTACAAGGAAGTAACTGAAGGAGATTATCCTAAAGATTATGTAGTTTAAGCGTGATTGTTTGGATTAACTACCTGCCTGGCACTTAGTTAAGGGGTTTTACTGATTCCCTTCCTTAGTCCTGTTAATCCCTAACTCCAGGGAAAAATCCTCACCTGGGGAATCAACCTTTCCCGGAGAGGTGACCTTGGTTAAAACACATAGCGCTAAGAAGGGGAGCAAACATATTAAGAACAGTATGTCTTGTAACCCAGGTCCCTTGAAACATATGTGCCGATGTTTCTTCCCTGCAGTGACTGTGTCAAGCAGCAAGGATGGACCGGCTTCCAGCAAGGGACGTGTTCCCAAATGGAGAGGCCAGGGCCAGGTTTTTAGAGGCAGTAGTTGCAAGGAGTTGATGATCAGAGAGCTGGGTTGCTAGGGGAAAAAAGACCACAAACTCACATCATGTGTTTCCCAGCAAGAGGGGCTGGGAGACAGGGACACTGGGTAGCGTATGATTAGGCACTTGTCGCAGCCCTGGTCCCGGTTCAGGCTTACAGAACAAAAGCTGTTGGGTTACGTATCAACAGCAATCGAACAGCTCAGAGGGGCTGGTGGTTCTGCGGGCAGTTTCCCGAGTCTTCCTCTGTAAGCAGTCTCAGGGCTCACACTGCAAAAGTCCGAATGCTGGGCCACAAGTCATCATATTGAAAGTTCTTACATATCCTCAAAGAGGAGGAAAGCATGTGCCAGGGGAAGGGAGAGCATGAGAAAACTCGGGGTGTTTCCTAGAACTGCTGTGGGTGTAGAATGTGCGTGGGGACGGGGCAGGGGGGGAGGGATTGGGGGTAGAGGGGTGATAGGCCATAAGCCTGACCGAGAGCTAGGGCCAACAAGAGCCAAGATAATTCTGAAGAACAACATGGAGGGGCCGTCCTGCTGACATGAAGACAGTGTGTAGAGCTCCTCTAAGTAAGGGCGTGTGGCCGAGAGATAAACGAACCGGGGGAACAGAGCCAAGACTCTAAAAGTGAACCCGCTCACGTGCAGAAACACGACTGTGACAGAGAAGGCAGGACGAGTCAGTGGGGCCAAGGTGTGTTACTAAGTAAACGATGCCGGAGCGACTGGCTCCCCGTACAGGGAATAAAACAGAACCCTTCTCACACCACGCGTGTGAGAGAAACACATCGATGGGCTGCCTCCTGCACGAGCCCGACCAGGGCCTGGGCCGGGGAGGACCCTGCAACCACAGGTCCCAACCGGCTGCGCCTGAGCACATTTTAATTAATAAATGGAAAGAGCAAGGAAAGTCGACCACTTTGAAGGAAGTACCGCATCCGCTATCTGGGAAGGCTCTACCCCACACAATGGACAACACAAAGAACTGCGTTTCAGATGCCTGGGTTCTCCTCCGGCCGGAGTCAGGTCCTCTCCCGTGAACCCCGGCTGGGCATTCTTTTCTTAGATTAGCTAAATGAGGAATTTAGAGATTAGCCCACATGTAGGTTAAGACATTTTATTTTTTTTTATTTAGAATATATATATATATATATATATATATATATATATATTATTGATTTCAGAGAGGAAAGATGAGAGAGAGATAGAAACATCCATGATGAGAGAGAATCGTGGATCGGTTGCCTCCTGCAAGTCCCCACTGGGGATTGAGCCCACAACCCGGGCATGTGCCCTCCACCGGAATCGAACCTGGGACCTTTCAGTCCGCAGGCCGACGCTCTATCCACTGAGCCAAAGTGGCGAGGGCAAACAAAGACATTTTAAAATGGAGCCATTTTAAAACCTGGCCGGTTTTTCTCTGTGGTTACAGCGTTGGCCCGCCTACCCAGGGTCTTGGGTCCCATTCCCCCCGTCAAGTCCGGGTACCTCCCAGGTCCTGGTCTGGGCGGTGCAGGTGGGGGAGGGGGGGGCAGTTGATGTGTGTCCCTCACATGCATGTTTCTCTCTCTCCTCTCGCTCCTCCTCCTCCCTCTTTCCCTAAAGATCAATGGAAAAAAAATGTCGTCGGGTGAGGATTAAATAATAACAATAAAATAATAATAAATAAATAAAATAAAACGGAGCCAGAGCTGCCACGCCAGAGGCACTGCCTTGCACGCTTCTACCTCAAACCTTGGTCTGTTAAAACGGGACCAAATAATCGTTGGACCGGGCCTCGGACAACACTGTCCCAAAGCACTGCTGACAGAGACACCAAGAAGCCGCCATTGGGGCTCCGAGACGGAAAACTAAACACAATGTGTGAAGCGATCACCGGCGCCCGGCCATCGGCACCAATGGAAACGCCTCCCCATCAGCACCCGTTGCCGTTGTCCCCGATGGGGCAGCACCTGGGCTCCTGTCTGAACGGATGGTTCCCAAGCAGCTCTGTCCAAGTCCCGCTGTCCCGCCCTCTGAAGGGCCTTGTTATCTTTAGGTTAATGAAGTCTGGGTCATGTTACTGGGTGTTGATTCAAGGGTCACCCTAAACCACGTCCTCTGGCTCCCCCGACAGAGGACTTGGGGAACGAGGTGGGTAGGAGACCGTGGCCATCTGTCCGGTTCCGGAGGCTCGGCATCCAGGTCCCCTCTGAAGAGGGCCGGCCACTCCGCCCCACAAAAAGCCCCTGGCGCAGGGAGGGCTGCACCAGGGACAAAAACACGGAACCGGAAGAGGGAACCGAGTGCGTGGGCGCGCCCGAAACCTCCGCCAGTTTGCCGCGCCGCCGCCGCCTTCCTGCCGCACTGCGCAGGCGCGCAGACCGACCCCGGCCTCCCCTGCTCCTCCCACCTCTCCCCGGAGCCAAGGACGCCCGCCCGTAGCACTGAGCTTCTGCGCACGCGCCGTCCCGCCCCCCGGCCCCGGACCAATTGGAAGCGGCAGCGCCTGGGCGCCGGGGGCACGACGCCGTGGGCGGGGCCAAGACGTGAGGGCAGCGTGCTGGCGACACAGGGCGGTATATAAGTGAATACAGGCACCGCCCCTCGCCCCAGTGACTGAGCCGCCGCCGAGGACTCAGCAACCTCCCCCTTGAGCCCCCCTCGCTTCCCGACGCTCCGTCCCCCCTGCCCGCCTTCTCCCGCCGCAGCCTTCCGCAGGCCGTTTCCACCGAGGAAAAGGAATCGTATCGTATGTCCGCTATCCAGAACCTCCACTCTTTCGGTGAGCGACGCGGAGGGCCCGCGGGGAAGGCCCGGGTGGGGCGGCAGGGATATCTAGGCCCAGAGACGGCCCCGGGAAGGCCGCTAGCGCTCGGGCCTTTGTAAGTGGGTGCGAAGGGAAGCTGTCTGTCCTCGAGGGCAGTGGGGATCGGGCCTGGGCCCTGGGGTCGGCCCCTGAGCGTGACCGGAAGCCTAGGACGAGGTCAGCCCTTGGGCGGGCCCAGCGTCTCGGGTGGCGCATTTACTAATGGCTCCGGCCCCACCGCGGGCCACACCCGCCCCTCCCGCCACCGCGGCGTCACATCCTTTACGTCACCGCCGTTGTCCCGGGCCCCGGAGAGGGAGGCGGCCCCAGCCCTAGAGTGACAAACGCGCGCGCCAATGGGGCGGCAAGTCGGCCCCGCCTCGGAGCTCGGGTTCCGGCCGGTTGCATCAGCCGACTGGGGCGGTGCCCGCCCGCCCTGGCTCCCCCGACACGTGATCGGCTTCCGAGGGCGGGCCCGGAGGCCCAGGCTTTTGGCGGGGCTTGGGCAGGAAGCCGCCCGTCCCCGACTGACCTGTTCCGGGGAGAGCCCACACGAGACATCATCTGATCTGACCCAGTTCTTGGCGATTTCAGGATTCGTTTTCTGCGCTCACCAGAGACCCGGTGGGGAGGGTGACGGTGGCCCCTGAGCCACCAGGGCTCTAAACTTCAGCCTTTCTTCCCAGACCCCTTTGCTGATGCAAGTAAGGGTGATGACCTGCTTCCCGCTGGCACTGAGGATTATATCCATATAAGAATTCAACAGAGAAACGGCAGGAAGACCCTTACTACTGTCCAAGGGATCGCTGATGATTACGATAAAAAGAAACTAGTGAAGGCCTTTAAGAAGGTAGGTCTTCATTGGCGGGATGGACCTTGAGCGTGCTCACATGGGGGTGCTGTGCTATTTTTCTCCCCCGGAAAGGGATGATGAGGGTGGCCTGGCCTGACCTGCCTTGCTTTCCTTGCAGAAATTTGCCTGCAATGGTACTGTAATTGAGCATCCAGAATATGGGGAAGTAATTCAGCTGCAGGGTGACCAGCGCAAGAACATATGCCAGTTCCTTGTCGAGGTGAGTTGGGTCACTTGCTGCATTGGTGCCTCTGCCCTGGCTAATCGCAGATCCTGCCTCACCTATTAATTTCTGCTGGGAAAATTAGCCCTTTCATTTTGTAAGGCTGGACGAAATGGTTGAGTTTCGAAGTACATAGACATGTATTTCCAAAAACAGGAGGAACTTGTCTGCCTTGGTTTACTTTTTTATGGCTCTACTTTCCCTTTTTAAAAAATACTTTATTGACTTAAAAAATCTTTATTGTTGAAAGTATTATATATGTCCCCCTTTTTTATGGTTCTACCTTTAAAGGTTGCAAATTTAAATTGTGTGCAGACAGGTACTAAACTAAGGAAGTCTGGTTGGCTGTTCCTCCTAAGTGCTAAAACCTGTTACATTGTTAGTATTTAGCTAGGTACCCTGAGTTGAGAACCACTGTGCTCCCAGTGGTTGGGGTATGCATCTTGGCTCTTGGACTTCCCTTGCCCGGTGTAGAAGGAGGAAGATAGGACTATTTTGCTCCAGAATTGGAGACTTGAACTCTCTCAGTCTACTCTGTAAAACTCCGCCCTTTTATTTTTTTGCAGATTGGACTGGCTAAGGACGACCAGCTGAAGGTTCATGGGTTTTAAGTGCTTTTGGCTCACAGAAGCTTAAGTGAGGATTTCTTTGCAATGAGTAGAATTTCCCTCCTGTCCCTTGTCACAAGTTTAAAAACCTCACAGCTTGTATAATGTAACCATTTGGGGTCTGCTTTTAACTTGGACTAGTGTAACTCCTTCATGCAATAAACTGAAAAGAGCCATGCTGTCTAGTCTTGAAGTTCCTCATTTAAACAGAGGTCAAGCAGTAGGCGCCTGGCAGTGTCCAGCCTGAAACGGAGCAATACCCTGATGTTTCAGCCAAGCCCATGTCTGGCCACAGCTCCTCGCAGAGTTCCCTGCCCTCAGAATGTCACCGCCTGAACAGCCTTCCGTGAAGCTGCGAGGAGAGGGGTAAGGCAGCGGCGGCATGTGTACCACTAGAGGGAGCCTTCCGCAACCACAGATCTACACCTGACCCGGTGATGGAGCTTAGAGCAAGCAGCCTGCCACCTTCCCTCCAGTGAGGTGTAAGGACTTGTGGCTTGCCACCCAGGTCTTTTTGACCAGACAGATCCTAGCTAATTGTTGTCCAAACACCATAATTTGAGGCCAACCTTCTTATCAGAGTTAAACTTTTGACAAGGGAACAAATTTCAAACTGAAGTGTCAGTCATGTAGCTAGCTGCAGAGCTTGCAACTTCCTAGCAACAGCTGCCCAATGCCATGTGAAGTAAAGAAAGAAACAAATGATTTTTGGGGTGTTCTTTTTCCCCTCCTTCAGTTTTAATGTTATGTTATGTATTTAAACCCTTATTTAAATAAAACTTGTTTTCAGAAACACCTGACTTGCAGATTCTATTTTATGTGTAGTCAATATCGTGTGTATGAAAGAACCACAAAAGTGGGCAGGGAGTCCGTCTGACCCAGAGCTTCTCAACTGGGGCCTGAGCAAATAGGCCAAGAAAACGGTTAGTGAGCTTCTATAAGTTTCCCAAAAGGACAGACGTAGTGTGGGGTTCACCTAATCTCCAAACCCCTAGAAAAGGCATGCAGAAGTGTGCTTAAAAAATTAGGTTTGTGAATTAAAAAATATAGTGACAGATGTGTTTGTAAACAAATTAATATCAGGAGGCTATCCCTGACAAAGGACAATGAATAGTAAAGTATCGTGTACTCCAGGGTCCATTCTGTTAAACACAAAATACAATCCGGCATGTGGATCATAAACCAGTCCTAACCAGATACTGAAATATAGGCTTCCAACTTCTAAGAAAAGTTATAAGGAATCAACACTTCCTGTTTGTCGCCAGCCCCCATTTTGTAGATCAAGGTCAAACTAGAATGTGGAGGTTGCCTAATGAACACAAGATGTTACAAAATCTGTTGTAAAAACTCACCACTTAGCTCCCAACTGGTGGCATTGTTCAAAACATTTGGGTGATATTTTTAAATCAAGATTTAACTACAACAAAAGATTTAACTTTTCCTAGAGCGACTTCTAGAAGCAACACTGAGGGCCACAGAAGGGGGGATGAAATAGGGAATCCTGCCATAGGTGGCTGTGCAGGTCCCCAGTGAGGCTGTTAACTGGTGCCTTTTAAGGACCTGCAGGGATTATTCCGAGATAAGCTAGCAACACCAGTATTAAGCTGTCTGCAACCAATCAAAACAATTATCTGAACAAACAGGAGGTTTGTAAATGCCCTAATTCGATTGATGTGACATGGGTGTATCGGGCTTGACGTAATAAAGCAATGTCTCCATTGGATGGTTGAGAACTGAGGTGTGGAAATGACAAGGTTAATAAGTGATAGTCTTATCTAGAACCCAGGTAAACTAGAATCCTGTCTGTCCTTCCCATCATGACCTGTACCTTCACAATTTAAATAACTCAATGTACAGACATTGTGTCTTGATTCATGCAGTCTACTTGGGGATCACAGGGCAAGCAAAGGTGAGTCAGCAGACACCCTGATGGGCTGTAAGACCAGTGTAGCCTTGCTGTGAGGCAGAAAGGGGCCAGTGCCATTACTTGGCTTAGCTAAAGAGCATAGAATCTGAGGATTGGGAAGTCCCCACTCTCATCCACGCCCAGAGGGGCATCTGAAGCGGGGCATTCTAGGCAAGGAGGCCCAGCAGTGAAAGCGCCCGGTGGGTATGAGGGCTGGAACAAAGGCCCTGCAAATACTGCCTCAGTATGTATCAGGCCTGTGCCAAGCACTTAAGCATACATCAACTCTGATTTAACAGTTGGGACTCGGCCCCAGGTTAAAATAGGTTCAGAGAAGTGACTATATCAGAAAGTAGGTGGAGAGAAGGGAGTGGAGGAAAAAGAGGGGCGGGAAGTTGGTGTGAGATCCTCGTGGGCTGTCACAAGCTGAGATCCACCCCTTCCCCCACGTCCTCCCCTCTCCCCTGCCCCACCCCAGGCAGCAGCCCTCCTTTGCCCACCCTCTGCAACAGAGACAAACATTTCTAAAAATGGTGTTTCGTAAAAGAGTGGGTTTAAGAAATTAAAATTGGTCAGCTAGAACTACGCAAGAATTTACAGCTACTTAAAGCCTCTTCAAATTGCTGTCAACTCTTTAAATAAATAGGTAGAAGGAAGTATATTTGATACCCAAGCCAGTTTGGTTCAGTGGATAGAGTCAGCCCATGGACAGAAGGGTCCCAGGCTCGATCCCTGGCCCTGATTGAGGCACGTGCAGGAAGCAACCAATTGATGTTTTTTTCTCTCTGTCTCTCCCCCTCCCTTCCACTCTCTAAAAATCAATGGAAAAATAGCCTTGGGTGAGGGTTAACAAAAAAAAGAAACAGTGTATTTGGGAACTGAATATTCTACCAAGTAGCTCTAGCATTAACCCCCTTCCTCATTTGCCATCCTTGGTGTCAGGGTTAGAAGGCTTTGAAATTAAGAGCTCCTTGACTAATTTTTTCCCCCCCAGGAGATAATTCTTTCAAAATGAGCACATAGCCTAAGGTCTCCATAATTTCTTACACTCTTTTTTTCTCTTTTGAGTTGTTTGTTTTCGTAAATTTCTTACTCTTTAATCGTAACTCGAATATTTATAAAATATATGTCCACATGATAAAGGCCTTACATGGCAAAGCTACAGCCAACATCATGCTCAATGGGCAAAATGTTCATAAAAGGCACTTCCTGGGGAGCTTGTTAAACACTGAGATTGTGGACCCACTCAGAACAGCTAGGCTCTCCTGTATCAGGGCACAGTGGGCAGGGCCCACCTGTTTTCCAAGGGCCTACAGAGATGTCTGAGCTGAAAAGAACTGTGTCATCTCTCAAATCTGACCCGACAACTGCAAACTCAGGAGGAATAATTGTTTAACACGACAAAAGGTAACATTGGCAAGAAATGCAAACGATTCTTACATAACTCCATGTCAACATAAAGTTCTAGAGAAAGAACATTGTTATTTTCGAATCCTCGTCCGGTTATGTTTTTATTGATTTTAGAGAGAGAGGAAGGGAGAGAGAAACATCCATGTGAGAGAGAAACCGGAGATTGAACCCCCAACCCAGGTATATACCCTGACCAGGAATTGAACCCGCAACCCTCTGGCACACAGGACATTGCTCCAACCAACTGAGCCACCAGCCAGGGCAAGATAGGTTTGTAAAGTTGATAAACATCTTTTCAAAAACATTACGAAAACCATGTCTGTTTGGCCTGTGGGTCCCTGTTACTCGTTTGGTATGAGGTGGGACAGAGCCTCATGCTAGAATCCCCGGCCTACAAACTCCAACAAATGGCCCTGCCTTTAGGGCCAGAATATCTGGTTCCCGAAGCTCTGACGTGGGGCCCAGGAACTGGCCTTTTTAACTAGCATCAGCCAATTCCTCAGGAGGGCCACAAACCACCCTCGGGGAGCTATTGAGGAAACGAGCAGGGAAGCACGATTAGAGCTAAACTTCAGGGAAAGGAGTCAGAAGTATTGTATTGAAGATCGTTTGAAAGGGGGTGGTAGAGGGTCAGAACTTGGTTACCAGCATTTGAGAAACTAACCCGAGACTGGTGAGACTGTCCATGGCTTTGATCAGATTCTTAAAAGAGCCACTACCCAAAACAGTTAAGAATCAGTGGTCCCTGGTTTCCTCCCGAGGCTAACACAGGCCCCAGGGGTTAACAGGTTTTCCAGGCCTATCACAACAGGCAGCAACAGTGCGTATTTCCATGTCAACTTGTAACATTAATAACTATTTAAAAATATTGGTAAATATCTCTAAAACCAACTGTGTGTCGGGTGGAAGGCGCACACACAGCAGCCTGGCTCCACGGTGCTCAGAAGCGGGTGTGACTCACTCGCTCCCTCGCCACTGTCGCCAGCCACAGCCCAGCCACAGCAGTCTGAGCGTCGCACAGGTTAAATCATCTTTAATCATAGTCCTTTACGGTTAATTTATACCCAGAATGGACGATTGGTTAAAAATAGGAAACATAGGGAACACAAGATATGCTAACGTGGAGCACAAACATGTCAGTATTCGGTGTGTGTGGCAAGTCATTGATTCTCACTCTATTTCTGTGAAACAACAGGAAACGAGCACAAGGACAACGTCAGGGGCAGGAGATGTGACTTACCTGGTTCCGTGATCCACCGTGGAGACAGAACTAAAGACCGCCGCTCAGCATCACCTGGGAACTGGTTAGGTGTGCAGAATATCAACCGCCTCCACACACCTGCTGAACCAATCTTCATTTTACCAAGTTTGAGAAGCACCGATGTGAACCATAAAAGCAGCAGACTTCAAATTGTGTTCTGTGAGCTGGTTAAAAAAACACACACACACAACAGTATTACTATGACTTTTCATTTTTTATAAGTGAATTTTTATGACAGTGTTAGATCTGCATTGAAATGCACAAAAACAGTTGAATACAGAAATCAATAATGTTGGGACAATTGGATGTCCACGTGCCAAACAATGAAGTTGGACCCATACTTACCACCATATACAAAAATTAACTCAAAATGGATCACAGTCCTAAACGTAAGAGCTAAAAAAAAAATAGAACTCTTAGAAGAAAATATGAGTTAATCTTCATAACGTTAGGTTAGGCGAAGAGTTCTTAGATATGACAATAAAACTGCAAGTGACAAAGAAAAAAAATAGATGAATTAGAGCTTATCAAATTCTAAAAACTTGTGCTTGTACTATCAAGAAAGTAAAAAGACGCCCAGCCTGTGTGTGGCTCAGGGGTTGAGCATCACCCTATGAACCAGGAGGTCATGGTTTGATTCCTGGTCAGGGCACATGCCTGGGTTGTGGGCTTGGTCCCCAGTGGTGGGCATGCAGGAGGCAGAGAATCAATGATTCTCTCTCATCATTGATGTTTCTATCTCTCCTCCCTTCTTCTCTGAAATCAATAAAAATCCCTTTTTTAAAAAAAAAAAAAAAAGTAAAAAGACAACCCACCAAATAGGAAAAAATATTTGCAAGTCATGTATCTGATAAGGGACTCAAATTTAGAATATATAAAGAACACTTACCATTCTTTATTAGACAACCTAACTGAAAAATGGGCAGAGGATTTGAATAGACATTTTTCCAAAGAAGATATTCAAATGGCCATTAAGCGCATGAAAAGACATTCAACATCACTAGCCATCAGGGAAAGGCAAATCAAAAGCACGGAGAGATACCGCTGGGACGACTCTAGTAAAAGAGATGGACCACAACAATTTTGGGTGGAGGATGTGGAGAAATGGGAACCCTCAGACGCTGCTGGTAGAAATGTAAAAATGGTGCAGCTGCTGAGGAAAATAGTCTGAAAGTTCCTCAAAAAAGTAAACATAGTGTTACCATGTGATTCAGCAATTCTACTCCTAAGTATATCCTCAAGTGAGTTAAGAACATATATTCACACAAAACCTTGTACACAATATTCATAGCAGCATTGTTCACAATAGCCAAAAGGCAGATACCACCCAACCTAACATCAACCGATGAATGAATTTAAAAACTGTGGTGTATCCATACAATGGAATGTTATTCAGGAAAAAAAAAAAGGGAATAAAATACGGATACATGCTGCAACATGAATGAATCTTGAAAACATTATGCCAAATGAAAGAAGAAAATATATATATATATTAGAGGCCCGATGCACGAAATTTGTGCATCTGCCTCGGCCCCCGCCACTGCAGCTTCGTCCAGAAGGTCGCCCTCCATCCTCTGCCAGGGATAGTTTGGAGTCAGATGGGTTTATAAATACTGGAGAACTTCAGTAAAGCCTGAAGAAACACACGGTGCCTTTCCCTTCCCTCAAATAGCCTTTCACAGTAGCCAGTGACGTCATGGCAAAAGCAGCCATCAATATCTCCCCCACTTCATTTCCCCTTGCCTCCGCCGCCTGTCACTCCAACCTACCCCAATCTCTGGCTCAGTAGCGACAGAGTGAAGGGAAGAGAAAGATACACCATAGAGGGAACAGGAAAGCAGCAAGAAGATTTTTTTTAAAAAAATATATTTTATTGATTTTTTACAGAGAGGAAGGGAGAGAGATAGAGAGCTAGAAACATCGATGAGAGAGAAACATCGATCAGCTGCCTCCTGCACACCTCCCACTGGGGATGTGCCCGCAACCCAGGTACATGCCCTTGACCGGAATCGAACCTGGGACCCTTCAGTCCGCAAGCCGACGCTCTATCCACTGAGCCAAACCGGTTTTGGCAAGAAGATTTTTTTTTAATGTTTATTGGAATCAAACTGCCCAGGTTCAAGTCTCAGTTGTGCATCTGATGAGCTGTGTCCTGGGCAAATCACCATGTTGATTTTGGGATTTGATTTTACTTAGAGCAAGTTATCCTACTAGTGATTCCGCAGTGCTGGCAGAAGATACAAGACTCCAGGGTCAGAGACAACTCATTTTGTTATTCACACCCCCAGCTAGCAGCATGATTTGCATCAATTCCTCTTACCCCACAAGCTCCTTGGTGATGACATAATATGGACCCACAGTGGTGGTATCTCCGCTGAGGACCACTGAGCTTGGGAAATCTATTGGTTTTCGTTTGTTTTTAATTTTTTAAAATATATTTTTATTGATTTCAGAGAGGAAAGGAGAGGAAGAGAGAGAGAGAATCATCAATGATGAGAGAGAAATCATCAGTCGGCTGCCTCCCGCATGCCCCACACTGGGGATCAAGCCCACAACCCGGGCATGTGCCCTGATCAGGAATCGAACCAGTGACCTCCTGGTTCATAGGTCGATGCTCAACCACTGAGCCACGCCGGCTGGGCTGTTTGTTTTTTAATCTATTGTTTTTCCAGTCAGCAGCAGCAAGCTTGCTCTTTGACCCATAGGGAGACATTACCTCATGCCTTGAGGTTACTCACTTCAAACACAGCCCTGAGACACAGTGCAGGTAGAGACAGGTCATGGCCTGCATTCTTGGCGCACAGGAACGCTCAAGGCCCGTGGTGGATGGCTTCTACCAACAATCACCAATCTCGGTATCTCAGTTTCTTTGGCTATAAACTAGGGGCCATTGTATTACCCTTCTTGTGGGGCTGTGATGAGGATTATAAGACAAGTGCTCCCTAAATGTCAATCGCCATTATTAGGGGAAGAGGGAGGTGAAAACGTGTTGTAGATGTCAGCAGGCTTACAGGGAGGAGAAGTTCAAGTAAGGGGTAAGGAGAGGCCTCTCTGCTCACTTCCCCCACCACAACATTCAGGACACTGCTTCCCCTCCAAGAGACAAGGAACAAAGACCTGCTTGATCGCCATTGTGTCCCCAGGGTCAACACCGTGCCTGGCACAGAAAAGCATTTAAAGGAAAAAAATATTTTTAATCCTCAACCAAGGATATTGTTTTTAAAAATATATTTTTATTGATCTCAGAGAGGAAGGAGAGGGAAAGAGAGAAACATCAATGATGAGAGAGAATCATTGATTGCCTGCCTTCTGGGGATGGAGCCCACAACCTGGGTATGTGCCCTGACTGGGAATTGAACCGTGACCTCCTGGTTCATAGGTGGACACTCAACTTCTGAGCCATGCCAGCCAGGCCTCACCCAAGGATATTTTTCCACTGATGCTTAGAGAGAGGGAGAGAGAGGGAAAGACGGAGAGAAACATCGATGTGAGAGAAACACATCGGTTGGTTGCTTCTTGCACACGTCCTGACCAGGGCCCGGGCCGGGGGAGTGGGGGCCTGCAACCAAGGTACATGCCCTTGACCGGGATTGAACCCAGGACCTTTCAGTCCACAGGCTGACGCTCTATCCACTGAGTTAAACTGGCTAAAAAATTTTTAAAAAATAAATAGATGAATGAATGAATGGATGAATGAATGAACAAATGAAAAGGTGAAGGCACAGGGCTCTGAGCAAGCAGGAGGGTTTGGGATGAAGGGCCCTGGGGGAGGGACTGCACCCTCCAGTGATGGAGGAAAGGGGAGAAGGACAGACGGGGCTCATATAACTATGGTCATGGCCAGGAGAAGGGGACTGACAGTCAGATAACCTTGGAAGTGAAGGGAGAGATGATACACCAGGTTTCCAGGCAACAATCCAGCTGCAGAGTATTAATCTGCAGTGGAATCAACTGGCCACTTTCAGGTACTTTCCTGTTTGCACGGGGAGGGATACAGGAAGGGGGGTGTCCTCTGTCAAGAACTGGGGAACAGCCTGGCAGGTTCTGAAGCGGAAGAGGAGCCGCCATCCGGGTGCATCCCACATCACTGAAATGACAAACCGTGGGAGCAGGCTGGGAGGGAGGAGAGTGAGGCCAGGTGGGGCAGAGGGAGACCCAGGCAGGTGGGGGAACTGGAGGTCGCAGGGAAGGTCGATTGGGCTTCTGGAGGGCGGGCCAGGAGGCTATGGGTGAGTAGAGGCAGCAGTTCTCGGAGTCCAAGAAGACTGACCGGGTTCCCAGCTCGGCTCCCTCATCCCACCTGTGGGGCCTGCGACGAGCATTTTCACCTGGCTGACCCTCACCCCCTCGCCTCTGAAATGCACCGAGGAGCTGCTTCTCTCTCACACTAGCAGGTGCTTTTAGCATTATTTCCCCATTTAAAACCACGGTCTGACTTTGCTCAACAAAACACTTCCCAATACTTCATTATGAAAATGCTCAAAACACACAGAAAAGTTGAATTGTAATGTGGGCCCTCAGATGCCACCACCTGGATTCTATAATTTATAATTTCATTATCTTGATCTCCTATCTGTTCAGCCATCTTATTTTTCATACATTTCAAAATAAATGCACAGGAGACTTCACCCTGTTTGTTACAGTTCTTTCTTTTTTTTTTTTTTAAATAAAATTTACTTAGAGTGAAACGCACAAATCCTAAGAGGACCTTCACTGGGTTTGGGAGCCTGCAGTGTTCTGGGCTTGAGTTTGAGTGTTCAGTGCGGTCATATGCCCGTGAGCGCTCATTCAACAGCGGGAGGTGTTACTGTTAAGATATGGGAACCCCCCTCTACGACCCCACCCCCCGCCGGCATGGCTCAGTGGTTGAACTTTGACCTATGGACCAGGAGGTCAAGGTTCAATTCCTGATTGGGGCAAAAAAATAAAATAAAATAAAAAAGATATGGGAGGCAAGACGGTTCCCAGGGTGGAGGCCAGGGTGACCCAGTGCTGTGGGAGGCAGAAGGTGGGGAGACCTGAGGAGCTAGTGTGAGGCCTACATGGAGGAGGGGGCTGCCAGGGACTATTGTGGGGAAGAGTGGAGAAGAAAGGAACCAAGGAAAGGGGGAGGTTGTCCTGTTAGTCAGCACAATGCGGCAGCCTGAGGCGGGTGAGGCTGTGGAGATGGAAATCCCCGGAATGATAGCAGAGCCGTACTTAGAACTTAACGTGGCCAACCCTCACCACGGGCCACGAGTACCTGAGTACCTGGATCCTCCTCAGGTCTGTGACTCGCCTTCGATCGGAGAGTCAGGAGGTGCTGCTGAGCTGGGGTTCCAGCCCAGAATTGCCAACCCCTGTCCCGCAGACTCCAGCCAGGCGTCCAGGCCTTGCCCTCAGCTTCTGATCTGGGAGGAGTGGGCTCTGTGGGGTCTGAGCGGCCTGTGAGGGTGGGGCTTAGGGCTCCCAGGTGATCGCAATGTGAAGTGGGGATTGAGAGCCACAGTCTCCAAGGCACAGGTGAGCATCAGGGTCTTCCAGGGGAGGCCAGAGAGGGAAGGCAGAGGCTAAATTGGGGGCACCTCCTGCTCTCTCTCCTGGGCAGCCAGGCCTGTCCCTGGCCCCTGAGCTTGGTGGGTGGCCTCCCCAGCTCAGCTGAGAGCAGCAGCTGGCTGTCCTCTTGGTCCCGGACAGCAGGCAAGGCCATGCTCGTTCTCCGAGCCCCAGCCCCTGCCCTGGGAGGGACCACGGATGCCCGTGTTGACATGAATCCCTCCCAGGTGTCACTATTTGTCCCAGCACCTTCACTTCCTCCAAGGCCCTGTTGCCTGGGACAGGGCGAC
Source organism: Myotis nattereri (assembly GCF_964212035.1). Taxonomy (NCBI): domain Eukaryota; kingdom Metazoa; phylum Chordata; class Mammalia; order Chiroptera; family Vespertilionidae; genus Myotis; species Myotis nattereri. Next base: position 49,438,116 of record NC_138091.1, read on the forward strand.
TGCGTCATTATCAGCCTCCAACTTTTCCTCCATCAATAACCAATCAGGAAGCCGGCAGGTGATCATCAGTCACACTGACGTTTCCGGAGGCCACCTGTAGCCAGGTGGGCAGAGGTGCCCTTGGAGAGCCTCCCTCCCCAGGAAATGCTCTCCCCTTTCCTGGGTACCATTGTTGTGTGTGTGTGTGTGTGTGTGTGTGTGACCCCTCCCCTAGAACCTAGACTCCACCAAAGCGAGGAGGAAAGAAAGGGCCACCACACTCCTCTCCTATCCCCGGGGCCTCATCCAAACCCTGGCTTCCTGCCGGTGCGTACTCCCTGCAGTGAGAACGGAATAGACGAGCAGCCCAAAACCTTAATGCGCATCTCCCTGAACTGTGTTTGGAAAATCACCTGCACACTCACTCGGAGCCGGTTCTTGCTGACAGGAAGAAGCCTTTGGAGGCTGGGGCCCCTCGCGTTCATTCTCTGTTGCTGCCATAAAAATCACCACCCGCTTAGGCGCTTCGGACAACACAGGCCCATCCTCTCGCAGCCTGTGGGTGAGAAGCCAGGCTCAGCGCGCTCCCTGGGCCAAAATCGAGCGGTGGCCAGGACTGCGTTCCTTCCTGAGGGCTCTGGGACAGGGGTGGGCAAACTTTTTGACTCGAGGGCCACAATGGGTTCTTAACTGGACCGGAGGGCCGGAACAAAAGCATGGATGGAGTGTTTGTGTGAACTCATATAAATTTAAAGTAAACATCGTTACATAAAAGGGTACGGTCTTTTATTTCAATAGTTTTATTCATTTCAAACGGGCCGGATCCGGCCCGCGGGCCATAGTTTGCTCACGGCTGCTCTGGGATGAACCTGCCTCCAAACTCATCCAGGTCGTTGGCCAAAGTCAGTTCTTTGTGGAGGTGGGGCCTCAGCGGGGGCCGCTCTCAGCTTTTGATGGCCGGCCACCCGCACACCTTGTCCTGCCGGCCTGCTGCCCTCACCCGCCCTTCATCAATCCCGCAAGGGCAGGCCAAGTCTTTTTCATTCTTCAGATCTCAGACTCATCCTTCAGCCACGTCACTTCTGCCTCCATCCAAAGAGCCTTCTCTGTTCTTATGGGCTCATCCGATTGAACGGGACCCACTCAGATACTCCAGATAGAGCGTTCTACTTGAAATTCTGTGACCTTAATTACAGCTGCCAAGTCCCTCTTGCCATTTAAGGGGGGATGAACATCTTTGGGGGAACATTATTCTCTGCCCACCACCCCCACCCCACCCCCCGGGAGAAGAAAGATCCCAGAATTAGGTGAACAGAGACCTGAATTGTTTTTTTTTTAAATATATTTTTATTGATGTCAGAGAGGAAGGGAGAGGGAGAGAGAGATACAAACATCAAGGATGAGAGAGTATCATTGATCGGCTGCTTCCTGCACGCCCCACACCAAAGATTGAACTGTGACCTCCGAGATCCAGCCTCCATAGGCTCCATCCCTGCTGCCTCTTCTAGTGGCAGCTCCAGGCGGTGGTCCCTCTGGGTCACGCAGCCAGCGGAGGGAAAACCTTGGATTCACAGACGATGCTGTTTAGGGAATTGCCCTCCTCAAGACTCGGAGGAGGTAAAGGGCCCTGCTGTGTGCAAAGTGAGCACACAGACCTTGTCACATGGCGGCCCTGTGAGGTAGGAATGAACGACCCCCATTTCACAGATGAGGCTGTGACGCCCAGAGCAGATAGGGAAGGAGGTGCCATCCTGGGCACCGAGCTGGTGCTTGATGCACATCAGCTTACAGGACACTCTCTCCCAAGTTACTGTCCTCACTTCCTGGAGGAAAAAAAACAGCTCAGAAAGGGAAGGAGCTGCCCAAAGCTCAACAGGCTCCCTTGTGAGGAGACCATGCAGTCTCCATGATGGCGAGCTCCTTGGGGTGAGCTCTGTGAACGTGAGCCCCGGCTGCACGCCCACCAGTGCCCTAAAAGAGCGGCCCTCCACCCCGCTGACCAATGGGAGGAAGGGCATACCTCTATTTGGTGGAATTGCCACCCCCGTGCAACCAGCCTGCCCAAGACAAGCCAAGGAACACAGCTCCCCTATGCCACCTCCCCCTCAGTAGAAATCAAGACTTGGGTTGTGGTACAACCAGGACTCTGCTGAAAGCGTATCATTTCCCATTGCCACAGCAACATGAGCCTCTCTTTTCCCCAGGATGTGAGCAGAGCTGCTCCCTGAAGCCCCCTCAAAGTCTCTTCTGCCTCTGAGAGTCTGTGCCTCAATTATTGTCACCAATGCCCGCACTGTTTTTGCCATTTTCATTTATTCCATCTGCTGAGTCACCAAGACCTGTGCTGCATCAGGATGGCCAGTCCCCAGAACATTTGGCCACTGGTTGCCATGGACACCTCACAGCCTGCTTCCTTCATCACCTGTTAATTCTCGGCAAAGCTGGCTGTGAGTGTGGGTACCACAGCCTCTTATCCAGATCGGGAGGGGCCCTGATGATGCACAAACAAAAGCAAAATCTCTAGGCCCAGCTTCGGAAAAATAAAAAACGGCCGAGAGCTAGTTACATCCGTCCAAACGAGGTCAAGACAGCGATTTATCAAGCAGGCTAACCAGCCCAACCGGTGTGGCTCAGTGGTTGAGCATCAGCCCAGGAACCAAGAGGTCACGGGTTTGATTCCCGGTCAGGGCACATGTGGGCTGCAGGCTCAGTCCCCAGTAGAGGACCTGTAGGAGGCAGCCTATCAATGGTGCTTTTTTCCCATTGGTGTTTCTTTCTCTCCCTTCCTTTCTCTCTAAAAATCAATAAAAACATATATTAAACAAGGGGGGGGGGGAGAAGGAGACATATGTAATACTCTTTGTAATACTTTAAGCAATAAAAAAAACCATATATTAAAAAAAACAACAACCCAGGTCAACAAGCGTTCCATTAGTTTTCTGGAACATCTTGGGCAAGCCCTTTAGTCTCTTTGCTAACCGTCTGAAGATGTATTTTTTTAAAAACTATATATTTGATTGATTTTTTTACAGAGAGGAAGGGAGAGAGATAGTTAGAAACATCGATGAGAGAGAAACATCGATCAGCTGCCTCCCGCACATCCCCCACTGGGGATGTGCCCGCAACCCAGGTACATGCCCTTGACTGGAATCGAACCTGGGACCTTTCAGTCCACAGGCCGACACTCTATCCACTGAGCCAAACCGGTTAGGGCTGAAGATGTATTTTTATATTGAAAAGTGGTGAATGCGTTATGTGATTACTGCCTTCCCTTGAGGCACAGGAGCCTCAAGGAATTGGCCCTGGGTAGGGTTTGCAAGAGGCGGGGATGAGGGGCAGACCTGGTGAGATGTGGGGTAGCTGCAAGCTAAATCCAGCCCAGCACAGAGGGCACCAGGAGAGGGGGTGACGCTCCGGGGTTTCCAGGTAAGGGAAGGTGAAGGGGTTCACAGCCAACCAGGATGTGGCCACGGGGCAGGGAGAGCGAGACCATCAGCCCACGGCCCATTGCTCCTGATAACCGGGACACGTCCTGTGTGCAGACGGGACAGGAGATCAATACGTCACCCTCTGATCACACCCGCCCTGATCTTCAAACATCAGTATGGGCGAGACATGCTTTCTGAGTCTGAGGTCATTCGGTCCACCTGCCTCACCTGCCCCCCAACGGGAAGTAGCCTAAAGGATGCGCACCAGACCCCTGACCCCGAGGACATGGCGGGGACATTGTTCCTGACCCCAGGAAGCCTGCCTCCTGCCTGCCCCCATGCCCAGCTGAAGAACAGCCCCTACCCTGCTTCTGCCCCTCGCCATGAAGTTCAACGCCCCTTCCTCCCCCCTGCATCCGGGTGACTGACGAAATGGCAGGGTGGGGCAGGGCTCTTCGTGCTGAGGGAGCCTGGCCTCATGGGAACGGAGGGTTTGGGAGGGGCCTTAAGGGCTTTATAAGGCAGGGCTAGAGCAACCGGCCCAGCAGAGAACCGAGAGGCACCAGGCAGACCTCAGCATCACCCCACTCCCGGCTCGGCAGGTGAGAGCACCCGGAGGGGAGGGAGAGGCTGGGAAGAGCGTCGATGGGGCCCCACACCCTGCCAGGCTCACACATCAGTGTCGCCAGGGCTGGGACCCTCCCCTTCACCCAGGGTGGGACTGGGTCTCAGCACACGGACCCACCCTGGCTTCCCGACCCTTGCCTTCGAGCTGACCTGCTGCTTCACCCAGGGCCCAGCCCGGACCCTCTCACTCCATGTCCCCCCCTCTCACCAGCCCTGGGAGGTGAGAGAGACAAACGCTATTCTCCCATCTCTCAGATGAGGAAAAGGAGGCCCAGGGGGAGATGTGACCCAAATGACTGGGTGAGGCTGGGCCTGGACCCCGTGCCCCTGGACCCCGTCTCAAGCGCTTTCCCAGACCAGCCCTGTCTGGAAGAACTTCCCGTGGCGACGGTAGTGCTCTATGCCTGCACTGTCCGATGCGGTACCCACCGGCCACACGTGCGCGGAAATACGGCTAGTGCAAGGGAGGACCTTTTATCTAATTAATTAAATGTAAAGAGCCCCCTGGGGCCAGTGGCTGCCATATTGGACAACCCACGTGGCTAGTGTTGGGCACGGTGAGTGTGCGGGAGGTCTCCAACGTGATCCCTGTGGTCCTTTAACACTGCTGGGTGTCCTTTTAAAAAAAGACATTTTTATTGATTTCAGAGAGGAGGGGAGAGGGAGAGAGAGAGAAGCATCAAGGATGAGAGAGATCACCCTTTCTTTTTTGTCTTTTAAATGTATTTTTATTGATTTCAGAGAGGAAGGGAGAGGGATGAGAGAGAATCATCGCTCGGCTGCCTCCTGCACCCTCCATTCTGGGGATCTAGCTAGTCACCTGGGCATGTGCCCTGACCCGGTATCGAACCGTGACCTCTTGGCTCATGGGTCGACACTCAACCACTGAGCCACACCGGCTGGACCCTTGGCTATTAAAGTTCGCCTAAATGACAAGACCGAAACACCCACAGAGCTGCTCACGTGGCTTCGAATTATGCATAACAGTTGAGAAATCGTTCCTCTAAGAAAAGCAGCCGCTGGAATTAGGGTAGGGAAGGAGGAGAGGGGCAAGGCGTGGAGGCAGGGGGGGAGGGGGGAACTGGCAGGAACAGCCCACAAGCCCTCGTAGACTGGCACACCTGCCAGCAGGGGGGGACCTGGAGCCCACCTGGCCCAGGCCCCTGCCCCTGGTGCCTGGACTGCCCTTCCCTAAGCTGGGCCCTGCTCCCTCTGCAGACAAGATGCAGCGGCTCTGTGTGCAAGCGCTGATCCTGGCTCTGGCTCTGGCGGCCTTCTCCGAAGCCTCCTGGAAGCCCCGCTCGCAGCTGCAGGACGCACCCTCGGGCCCAGGGGCCAAGAGGGCCCTGGAGGCACGTTGGCTGGACCAGCTGGGCCCAGCCGCTCACCACCAAAGGCAGCTGAGGTTCCCGGATCCCCCGCACCCGGTGGCAGGTAGGAGCTGCGTACAGCCCTCCCTGCTTGCCTCCCCCAGCCTGTTTGGGCCCTGGCCTCGGTTCCCGGGGCTCCGTGTCCTTCCCCATCCTCACCGCCTCTCCGGCCTCTGGCCCGCAGACCTGTCCAAGAAGCAGGGGCCGTGGCTGGAGGAAGAGGAAGAAGCGTATGGATGGATGGACTTCGGCCGCCGCAGTGCTGAGGAAGGGGACCAACAGCCCTAGCACCGATTTCAGAGCCCAGCCACCTCCCAGCCCAGCCCAGCCCCATGGAAAACCAACCCAAATAAACCTGCTCCCAATGGACCACATTGTGTCAAGTGTCCTGGGGCAGGGGAGGGGAGCTGGGGCAGGGTTGAGGCAGGGAGAGGAGCTGGGGCAGGATTGAGGCGGGGAGGGGAGCTGGGGCAGGATTGAGGCGGGGAGGGGAGCTGGGGCAGGGTTGAGGCGGGGAGAGGAGTTGAGTACCATCTCGGGCAGCAGTTCTCAACCTGTGGGTCGCGACCCCTTTGGCGGTTGAACGACCCTTTCACAGGGGTCGCCTAACACCATCCTGCATATCAGATATTTACATGACGATTCATAACAGTAGCAACATTACCGTTATGAAGTAGCAACGAAAATAATTTTATGGTTGGGTCACCACATGAGGAACTGTATTTAAAGGGCCAGAAGGTTGAGAACCACTGCTCTAGGGGCAGGTGCCATGGCTCATGCTTCTTGGTGTCCCCAGAGCCCAACACTGAACAAGAATCTCCGCGTGTGGTGGGAGAATAGGGGGTGCGGGTGGGGGTTGAAATCAGAGACAGCCTTTTATTTTATTTCATTTTAAAAATATATTTATATTGATGTCAGAGAGGAAGGGAGAGGGAGAGAGAGAGAGAAGCATCAATGATGAGAGAGAATCATTGATTGGCTGCCTCCTGCACGCCTCCCACTGGGCACAGTCCTGGCACGTGCCCTGACGGGGACTCGAACTGTGACCTCCTGGTTCATAGGTCGATGCTTAACCGCTGAGCCCCGCCGGCCGGGGCAGAGAAAGCTTTTGACAAGATAAATGCAATCGTGTCACGCCAACCTTCGAGGGCTCCCCATTGCGCGTAGAATGAAATCTATGCTCCGTGTCAGAGCTCCGAGAGCCCGTCTTCATGGTGGATGCTGCCATGGGGGCCACATGTCTTCCTCCCCTCTCTTCTGTTCCCCGACACAGACACTGGCTCCTTCCTGCTCAGAACCTTTGTCCTTGCTTCCGCCCACCCCACGCCAGCACGAACGTCGCTGGTTGACATACCTCTTCCTGAGGGACCCATCCTCTGCTCCTCGCCCCCATCAGTCCCTGATTGCAGCGTGCTGTGTTCTGCCGAGCACATGGCACATGTGGTGGTTTTGCTGGACGGCTTCTTGTCTGCCTCCCCAGTTAGAAGGAAACTCTGTAAGGGCGAGGACCGCGTGTCCCTCTGCCCTGCTGTATTCCCGTCGCCCCGAACAGGAGGTGCCCACTAAATATCTGTCAAATGGGCGAGTGGCTGGCGCGGGCACCTGCTGGTGTCTCACCCGCAGCCCCTCACGGTTCTGTCTGTGGGCAGCACCCTCCCACGGGCACAGCCACTCTCAGCCGGGGGCGCTCCGAGCACAGGGCCGGCTGGACATGCCCGGGAGTTAGTGCCTCAGTCCACGGCGGATGAGAGCTGGAGGAGAATGGCAGTGCAGGCCCCCAGGGCTGGCCACCTTTCTCTAAAAGGGTCGGATAGAAAACATTTTAGGCTTCGCAGGCCAAGGGGCAACATCCAGAACATTGTCTAAGTATTCAAAGAAGCATGAGGCCTGGTTTGCTGACTCCCCTTCCAGAGCCAGTCATGCCATCTGCAGAAGAGAATTACTTACATTTAAAAAGCCATCCCCGGCCCCACCAGTGTGGCTCAGTGGTTGAGTGTGGACCTAGGAACCAGGAGGTTGCTGGTTGGATTCCCGGTCAGGCACATGCCCTGGTTGCAGGCTCCATCCCCAATGTGAGGCGTGCAGGAGGCAGCTGATCAATGACTCTCTCTCATCTTTGATGTTTCTATCTCTCCCTCTCTCTTCCTCTCTGAAATCAATAAAAATACATTCAAAAAATAAAAATTAAAAGCCACCCCTCCAGCCTTTGAAAGTCTGGGGTCCGCATCCCGGGCTGCTGCTCCCCCTGATGACTCCCCATCCTCCACAAGAAAATCACTGGTCAGCCTCTCCTCTTCCGTAGCACATCGTTTAACTGTCACCATGCCAATAAGGGGCCAACAGTCATACTCTTCCTGTTTGGGGGGTCCCATCTCAACCCCCTGCCCCTCTGCCATCCCCTCCACTCCAGCCACACAGGACTCCCCACTTTTGGGAAGTGTCATACTTTCATTCATTCATGAAACGGAAGCTCTGCCCAGTGGCTCCCCCACTAACCTCTAGCTTCCAGCTTCCTGGACCGTCTCGCTGTGTTTTAAACAGCTCTGTGGTTCTAACACCCAGCATAGAACGGGTCATACAGTAGAGGGTCGTTCAACTCCTGCTGAAGAGATGTTTGTTGAACTGGATTTGACCTGCCCATGAAAAAGCAGCCCTGAGGTCCCTGGGAGTTTGGGGTAAAGAAGGAGGGCAGGGAATGGAGCAGACAGAGAGGAGAGGGACCCTCCAGGTCCCCAGGTGGTGGCACCATCTAGGTCAAGCATATCAAACTCCCAGCCTGCGGGCTGCATGTGGCCCACAACGAATATTTTTGCGGCCCAGCCAATTTAACGGTATGTAAGAAACGTTTTAATAAAAATGTTGTAACTTAATTTTTACAATATCCTGTTACACATAATTATCAATAACGAACTACAACGTTCGCTAATGACTGATGACTATAATCGTGTTGCATTCATTTTCCTTACACGCCTCATGTGCACTAATACTAGCAGCACATATTTTAGCAGCCGATTGGCACGTCATTAGTCTTGGACTGACTTGTTTGGTGTGCGCAACAGGAAATATTTTGCTTTCGGAGAACAAGAAAAATAGGTTTATTTGTGTTATGCTTATTAATGTGTGCAGCTATTCAGTGTCTGGTAAGTTAATGTTCAAGAAAAAATATTAATTTTTATTAAAATGTTTTATTATTTTAAGTTAATGATGACTCATTTATTTCAGCCCTTTGTATTCAGCATGTCTCTACTGAAATAAACCTACGTTTCTATGAAAATTGAAGCTTTTGGTTTTTTGGCCCCTGTTAGCCTTTGAGTTTGACATGCTTGCTCTAGGTTCAGACACTGTAGCCCAGCAACTCCAGCTCCAGCCACCAGGGGGCAGTGTCAGCCCACATCTCACCGCTCTCCAACTCCCTCCTAGGCAGGGCCAGTCACCCCACAAAAGAGGCGGAGTCTGCAAAGTGACCCATTTTACAGACAGAGAAACCAAGGCTCAGACCCCGGGTCACCCTTCAGGTAAACATGTGGGCCCAGCAGGTAGGCGTCTGCCACAGCCCACAGACCTGGCAGGCTCCCCTGGAGCAGTGCCTTTAAGCCTCGCTCCCCTTCCCACCCTGCTGCTGCTGCTCTGACCCCAGAGGTCAGCAGAGCAGATCCCCTAGGCCTCCTGCTCTCCCTCCCTTCCAGTATGTCCCCTCAAACTCCTGCTGGGCCAGAGAGAGGGCAGAAGGAGGCACCCCTTCCCCCCCCCCCCCCCCCAGCAGAGCCTTGAACTGTAGACACCATCACCCTGATGCCCAGCCCTGGGCAGCCTCTCCTGGCCTGACCTTGGAAAAAGTCACCTGGTACAGGGTATCCCATGGCAAGAGTCCCTGAGGGTCCGTGCCCAGGGTCTGGGCAGGGCCAGGCACCAGAACTACCTTCTGCATCCAACTGGGTGCAGGACAGAGAGGGTGCCCTGGACAGGGGACAGGGGAAACCCGGCCCCCCACCCCCCACTCCTGCTTGTCTCCTGCAGGCCTCAGGGGAGCCCTCCTCCCTCTCCTGGTTCCTCTTCCACCACCCACCCCAGCACCTGGGCATCTCCACCCCTGAGGGCCCCCGCTTTCTTTTACTCTCCCTCTCAGGACCTTGGCCAGACTCCTGGGGCGCTAACCCCCTCTGAGCCTTTCCCCTGGCCTGGGACAAGGGTACGGAATGGGTTGGGGACCTGAGCCTCTCAGCCTGCTGTCGTCTGTTTTCTAGGGCCCAGCTCCGAACTTCTAGAAAAGGTCTTAAAAGGGGGAGAAAATGGGAGAGATCTGTAATACCATCAACAATAAAAAAATATAGTAAAAAAGAAAAAAGAGAAAAAAGAAAAGGTCCTAATTCGAGTCCTTTCCCCAGAGGGTGAAGCTTCTCAGTGATTAATGAGTAACTGCTCTTTGGTAGAAATATGTGCTTCCAACATAAATAAATTCTGCATTTTGGAAGCTGCCCCATAGTTGAATTTGAATGCATGTCAAGCTATCAGCTCCCAGGAGGCCAGGATTAAATTCTGGGGAGCAAGACGTTTCCTGTCCAGCTTCCCTGGTGGCGGGGGCTTGTGCGGCAGGAAAAACAAACAAGGAATCTGAATCTGCGTGTCGGTTCCCGCCTGTGACCAGGAGAGGGTGCAATCTGAAAACGTATGTCCGCATCCACACCCCCCACACAAGGCCTTTCTGTTTTGCACACTGAGGTCAAAGGTCCCAAGCAGGACTGGAAGACGACCAGATATTGTCAAAGACCGTAATTCAAAACCTGAACATGCGTACCCTTCTGGGGTGTATTTCTTTGGGAGGGCTCGGTGTGTGTGTTGGGGGTGGGGGGTGGGGGGGAGGTGGGGAGGGGGCGAGGAAGGGGGAAGAAATCTCCTGTGTAGGCCCCGGGAATCTCAGGGGCAGCTTCCTGTGTTGCCTTAGAGAAGGGCAGGCAAACAAAGCCCCGTTATGTGGCGGTAAACAACAAGCCGGGAAGGATTGGGAGGAGGATTTTCATCCCTTTTCTAGAGAGACCGGCTTCATGCTCACTGTTCCTTGACCTTTCTCGCTGCCCTGGAGGAAAGGCGCTTCCTGACAGGCACAATGGGACCGTTGGAGCATTCTTGTCCTCTTGGAATTTAGGAATTGGAAAGGGTTGTTGAGGACATTTGGTCCCGGCTCTCCCCAGCGCAGGAATGGACCTCATTAGCAGAGACGCCATCTATTTTGCAAACCTCCCAGGGGGTCCACAGTACATTCCCTCCCTCAGCTGTCAGGTCCTTCTCAGACCTGCAGGCGAGGGGTGGTTCCAGGGGGCGACTGACCGGGCTGCAGCCCTCACACTGCGTACTCCCAGTGCACGCATTCAGTGGCGACTCAGTTACGGAATTGGCTGGCTTCAATGAATGAGACGGGTCGCCTGCCTCACCTTACTGCCTGGGAAACCCTGTAACGGATCCCCGTCCCAGGCACGGCCACCCTCTGCCATGGCCGGTAAGGAAGCGGACACTCAGAAAGAGGAAGTCACTTTTCCAAGGAAACACAGCTCATAAGTGGTGGTGGCCGTAGCTAGGGCCTGAATCGGAGTCCATGCCCTGAACTACAACCTGCTCCCATCCTGCCCAGTGTGTGTGGACAGCCCCGTGGGGTCCCCGTCTTCTCACGCTGCCACCTGAGTGCTCTCCTTTGAACCCTGATAGACACGTCTGCCTCACAGGGCACCTGGATAATGGGTCTTGAGCTCTTCACTCCTCTGTCTCAAAGCTGCTCCTGCCCTGGCTGGTGCGCTCAGTGGTTAGAGCGTTGGTCTGCACATGGAAGGGGTTTGGGTTCGATTCCTGGTCAAGGGCATGGTACCTGGGTTGCAGATTTGCTCCCCACCCCCTGTCAGGGCATGTGGGGGAGGCAACCAGCTCATGTGTCTCTCTCACATCAATGTTTCTCCCTCTCTCTCTTCTCCTTGCCCCCCTTCCTCCCTCTTCCTCTTCTGAAAAGCAATGGGAAAAATACCCCCAGGTGAGGATTAACCAAAAACAAACAAACAAACAAACTAATAAAAAAATTTAAAGCTGCTTCTTCCACATGATAACCCTTCAAATAGTTGAATGCCGTGAGCCTGTCCGGACACTCATTCTGTTTTATTTTCTCAGGCTAAAGAGACCCAGTTTTCCACCCGCCCCTGAAAGACATGGCTTGCGACCCCTTCCTCCTCAGCTCCCCATCTGTCAATGTCCCTCTTTCAACATCGCGCCCAGAGTGGCAGGACCTGGCTAGAGATCGTGGCTGTGACCTTTGCTTGCCTTGCTCTGCATGTTTTCTGTCCAGAGAGAGAGCATGTAGGTTCGGCTCTATTTCTGCAGCCCAACCAGCTACCGTTTGACCCCGTGCAAACCACTTCATCCCCTGGGATTCTGTTTCCTTATGGGTCGGCCTCTTTGTCCCGGTGGTGACCTTTTGAGACTTGCTGTTCCTCCTTGGTTGGATGTCTGCCTCCCCCCTCTGACTGTGCTCTGCTCACCTGAGCTCTGCGCCATTCCTGGTACCAGGACGCTGGCAAATTGGGCAAAGAATGAATCTCCCACATGGGGATAATTACACTCTCTCTTCTGCCTTCACAGAATGGCTGTGCAAAGCCAATGAGGAACTACACATAAAAAACTATTCTCTCACACTAAAAATAACGCTGCTACCATTACCAACAGCCACCACTGCATATTCTGTTAAAAAAGTCAAACAGTTGCTTTGCATGAGAGACAATACTCCCAGGACTTTTAGTCATGAATGTGTTCAGTTGTTCATTCATTCTTTGTTTATGAAGCGTCTACTCTGTGGTCCGTTAATGTACTTTCGCTTGCAGTACTATTTACTAGTATAAGCTCAGCAAATTCTTCTCGTCTACTTGAGCTGCACTGTTTTTCTTATTTCTAATCCTGGCACTTTTTCTGTTGTTCCACCTCCTTCTGTCACTTACATGTGTACCGTGTAAACCTACTTCTTTTAGTACCGCATGCAATGAATTTGTTGGGTTTGGATTTGCATTGGTGAGACACATAAAGGGTGTGTGTATTTTTTGCCTGCTGGGAAAATCATGTGGGGAGATCATTGTGAATTAAAAAAAAAACAACACACAAAAAAACTACAAACTTATACCATAGGTTAATATATAGACTAGGGTGATTATGAAGATTAAATTAAATACCACACTTGAAGGGTTTATTGAGCACAGTGCCTAGAACAAAACAAGTCCTCAATAAGTAATAATAGAAGAAAGCAGGCATCAAAGAAAGAGCTTTTGGCATCTCAACCTCCAATGCCTGGGGTCTGAGCTCATGACTACCATTGTCAATAACATAGAATGTCATCCTTCCGTTAGGCCGGGGGTTTCTCAATGGCGACAATATTGCTGTTCTGAGGGCGAGAATTCTTCGGTGTGGGGCAGTGTCCTATTCAGGGGTGTCGCTGGCCCCTGTACGTTAGATGCTGCAGCACCGCCCTTCCCCAAGTTGCAACAATTACAAATATTTCCAGACATTGTCACATGCTCCCCAGGGGACAGACTCTGTCCTGGTGGGGACCAGGCCAGTAGACCAGGGACAGCTTGCTGAAACCCAGACAGCTTGAACACATGGCCACTTGCTTCTCGAGCGACGCGGTGGTATTTCGCCCACTTTTTGTTTGTCCTCTTCACTGCCACAATACCGAAAAGCACGCCAGCTCATATCCACACAAGAACCTGTGTTACTGAGAAATTGAAATGTTTTAAATGGTGAGCATTTTTATGTACTGATTGAGCATTTGTAGATCTTGGTCAGAGAAATGTCTACTCAAGTCTTGGTCACTTTTTAAATTAGGTTGTTTATCTTTTTATGTTGAGTTGCAAGATTTTTAAAGTACGTATTTTGGATACTAGACCTTTGTCACATTTGACTTGCAAAAACGTTCTTCCGTCCTGGCGGCTACCTTTTTACTTCTTTGATAGTGTCCTTTGAGACATAAAAGTTTTTTTGTTGTTGTTTTGTTTTGTTTTATATTTTATTGATTTTTTACAGAGAGGAAGGGAGAGGGATAGGGAAATAGAAACATCGATGACAGAGAAACATCGATTAGCTGCCTCCTGCACACTCCCCACTGGGGATGTGCCCGCAACCAAGGTACATGCCCTTGACTGGAATCGAACCCAGGACCCTTGAGTCCGCAGGCCAACGATCTATCCACTGAGCCAAACCGGTCAGGGCTAGACATAAAAGTTTTTAATTTTGAAGTCCATCTTATGCATTTTCCCCTGTGCTTCTGGTGTAATAGCTAAGAAACCATTGCTTAATCCCGGGTCTCTAAGATTTACACCTATGCTCCTTTTCAAGAGATTTATAGCTTTCACTCTTACACTTAGATTTTTGATCCATTCTGAGTTAATTTTTGTGTGTGGTGTGAGGAAGGGGTCCAATTTCATTCTTTCGCATGTGAACACCTGAGCATGTACTCTGGCCTTGCACTTTTGTGTTGGGAGAAGACCTAGAGAAGTCTTGGCACGTACGTGAATTCCAAATCAGGAAACTGACATTCAATTCCAGTTGCAAGTATGGGTAGCTGGAGCTGTGGCTTGGATGCCAATAAGGGACAGAATCTCATTCTTAAAAACCCCAAGGGACCCTTACGTTATCACGATGGTTTTTCTGTAGAGAATACTGCGGCTTCCAGTATGAGCCAGTGAAAGGCATTCTTGTCCAGGATGGAGACATCTTTTTGGCAGGCGGGGACTTGAGGCGCAATGGCCCTTGGCTGGCAAGGATCCCTCGGCATCGAGTTCCGGGGCCGGGGATGGGTAATGTGATGACAGGGTCGGTTCACGGCCCAGTTTCAGGGAGGACTGCAGGCTGCCCTCTAAGGATCGTCTGTCTTCCTGTGTGCTACATGCTCTTGAAAATATGTGACATACCAGACCCAGAAAAATGCTAAAATTTCCACCCTTTTCACAAGGGGGGTTCAGAGATTAAAATGAGTGGCACCCAGAGTTTATTCCCACTTAGCCATGGCTAAGGTGTTGTTTTTTCACCCATAACAAAAAGTCGCACTTCAGAGAGCTTTAGTGGGGGGTCCCCTCATTTTTTGAACCAACTCTCCATTCTCAGATTTGATTGAAAGTATGTGTCCAAAGATTTCCTTAGGATCAATATTTGTGACCAGCTCCCTCCACTTCTCTGGACCAAAAACTGCCCCTGGGGAGCAGTTGAAAAGGGAGGCTCCCTTTACCTGGGGTCCAGGCCGCAAGGTCTCACACAGATGAATCCTTTGAATTGGTTAAGCAGTGACTTGCTGCTCTGAGCTGCTGTGTTTTGCATGAAACAAGGGTGAACTGTCCTGGCCCCTGGGAGAGTGTGGGATGGGATGCTGTGTCGCTCACAGGGTGACAGGAGTTGGGTTTCCATGGAGTGAAGGTTGTCCATCGGTGACCGAATGCCAGTCCTGAGGATGTAACCTTCCTAGAGAAGGGGCCACTGTTCCCTTGGCATCAGTAAAGCCCACGTGTGTGCCAGTTTCCAGCAGCACCGAGGGGTCTCGAGCAGGCCATGCAGGACAGCACCCAGGACACCAGGGCCAGGGCTATGGGACATTCTGTGAGCACAGCAGCTGTAAACAGCTGGCTGGAAGGGAACAACGGAAAGAGGATCCAAGGATTTTTTTTTTTTTCCACATGAAGCAAAGCAAGCTCCAGGCACTCTGTGAATTTGTCCCTTTCCCACGGAACCTTCCTTCCACTCTATTTATCCTGTCCACTCGTTGGTTCATTGCAAGTGGCTTACGGACAATGAACATCTGAGTGGAATTTATTGTGCTGATGGTTGTGAATTCCTGGTAGAAAACACAGGATTCCAGCTTCAGGAACCCCCGCTGGGGAAGAAGTGTTCATTGTCTTTACTATATTCAAGGTGCTGTCAGACATCCGGTCTGGCCTGCGAACTTGAATGCAGGGGGTCGCCCCTGCCATTTGATGTTTAAAGCAGCAGGAAAAACTGTTCTGTTCTTCTCCCACAGAGAATAAACACAGCAACAACCTGGGCTGAGATGCACATTCACTCCCTCAGCCCCCACAAGTGAGGTTCCTAAGGAAACGTGCTCTGAGCAGGGAGCACATTATTATATAGAAAGGACACTCATAGATAACCGTGTGGACACAGACCCAGATGAGAGCTGAGCGAAGCAAGTCTTTGCTGTTCCCATCAGCAGCTTTCCCCAAGGAGAAGGTAGAGGGTCATCCTGAGAATCGTTATCAACGATGAAGGGATGGCCAAGCCGGCATGGCTCAGTGGTTGAGCATGGACCTATGAACTAGGAGGTCACAGTTCGATTCTTGATCAGGGCACATGCCCGGGTTGCAGGCTCCATCCCCAGGAGGGGGCATGCAGGAGGCAGCCGATTAATGATTCTCTCTCATTATTGATGTCTCTCTTCTCTCCCTCTCCCTTCCTCTCTGCAATCAATAAAAACATATTAAAAAATAAATAAAAAGATGAGGATATGCCTGGAAGAAGGGAACACCGCCTTCCATTCCCTAGTTGCATTTCTGCTTAGACCCTGCACTTGTTGACCTGTTCCTAGGGTTGGCCTTGGGGTGCGAAGGTCACTAGCAGCCTGAGGCTGAGGGATACAGTGCTCAAGGCAGAACATGGATTGGAAGTTGTGTCTCCTGCATTAGGGACCTGGGCAGCGGGGAGGGTCCTGTATGGAACTCACAGAAGAGAGCCAGCTTGGGAAGGCCTGCCTCTCAGACAGCAGTGAGGCCCATGTTGGCAAGAGATGCATCCACAGTGAACCAGATGAGGCCTACAGAGCAGACCTTATTGGTTAAGTACCCCATGCACCTTAGTCCTTCCCTTCCCAAGGAGTTAGACTCATAGAGAGGGCACGGGGGAGGCATTTTGGAACAGACCACACTTTGAGCAGCCCAGATCTAGCTCAATCCTGTGTTTGGGTTTAAGTTTTTATTTATTTATTTTAAAAAATATATTTTAATTGATTGATTTCAGAGAGGGAGGGAGAGGGAGAGAGAGATAGAAATATCAATGATGAGAAAGAATCATTGATCGGCTGCCTCCTGCATGCCCCCTACTGGAGATTGAGCCTGTAACCTGGGGATGTGCCCTGATTAGGAATCAAACAGTGACCTCATGGTTCATAGGTTGACACACAACCACTGAGCTGCACCAATGAGGCTGGGTTTAAGGGTTTTAAAGCTTATGAAGGGAAAGACTACATGGCTAGAGGAGTTTATATTCAAAGATGGGAATAAGCTTGAGGAGAATGACACATCAGGCCCAGTGAACCGCCTTTATGTGCGGACTGGGACGCTCATGGAGTGAGTCAGGACAGATTCGTCCTAGTGTGCCTGGCCCACCCTCCGCCCCAGTCTTGGTCACCCAATCTGTTAGTCATGCTAGAGTGACCCCTGCCAGAGACAGCTGCACCACTTGGAGCCATCTTCTAGGGCTCAAATGGGCCAGACGCATCAATTTATGGAACAGTAGCACCTGGGCCCCAGCACTCCACACTACAACATGGACAATGAAGAGATGAGAGGAAGTCCTTTTTGGTTATTTATCTCTAAAGTCTAAACACGTATCAACACCTGTAGGAAATCAGCAACTAATACCATGCGTCACTTCTACCTGAAATGTCCAGGCTAGAAGAAGTATCCAAGATATGACATTCTAAGCTCAACATGGAGATCCCGGGGACCAGATACAAAGACAGCAAACTCATCTGCAGCTGCTGGCCAGTTTCTGGAACCAGCCCTCATGTGATAAGCAAGGCATTTTGTTTGTTATTTGTGAGTAGTATTTTTGAGACTCTAACAAGACCTTGCGCAGCACTAAATGTTCTATGAAGCAAGAGGGAAGTCAATGGCTTCCAACTTTTTTTTTCTGTCTTTTTCTCTCATTTCAAAACAAATATGTTCAGATCACTCCAAGATTCATAGCAGATGACTGAGTAATGTGAGACTGCGGAAGACAATAACTCCAGGGAAAAAGGGCGCTTGTCATGCATGAGAGGCAAAGGGAGCGAGGGGACCAATAACAAAGCCCGGCTATGCCATGTTTAGGATTTACACGCATTGTTCACATTTTTATCACACAGAGTTAGGAGGACAAAGGGCAGAAACGTGGGTGAAGAAGAGGAAAAAAGTGGGTACGGGGAGAAACTGTCTCCATAAAACATCCAGAGCCTCATCTCTCTGGAACTTAAATCTATGTACATATGTGCAGGCAGTTAGACAGACATGTGCAGAGCAAGGACGATGGGCCAGGTATGGAAAGTCACCAGGGTGGAAGCCCCAGGTGCCTAACAATGGGCAATTAATTGTAGGGTGGGACCTCGCCCCCAGGGTGACCTTTCCTCCCCTAGCATATCGCTGGTCATGAGGCTTAGACCCCCTGACCTTTCCTCCCTACAGATGACATCTAGGCCTCCATTGTATTTCAGCTCCAGGCCCAGATAAGCAATAGAACCAGCCATGACTGACCTCAGGACCCCCTGCCCTGGTGCTGGCCAGTCAATCTATGGAGAATGCAACTCTGAATGGACACATCTAGAAAACTACTGATTATTTCATTAAGATCTTCCCCTGGGACATCCCCTAAAATCTCTGCCCTTAAAGCCCTTAGGATGGAGGACCCAGTGTGCTCTCCCTCCAGGGAGCACCCTCCTGCCTTTCCCTTTCCTCTCCTTTTTTCTTTCCCTTCCCCCCACCATCCCCATTAGTTTCCTCACTCCTAAGCTCCAAGGGCCCTTCCTTTACCTCTAGAACGTGTTTGCTAAGCCCGCTTCTTCTAGGAATTATGTTACTACCTCTGTAATTTACCCAATAAAGGTTCTCTTACAGTTTGGTCTGGACTTTGAATTCTTTCCTAGCCAGGACCCAAGTGCTAAGGTTGCTGACCCCAGGTTTTGTCTGACCCCCACCAGTCAGACACCTGGTGCAGTCCCCACCACCTACAACATATTCAAGGCAGTTGGAACAATCAGAATGCAAATAAGAAGCAAGCAAACATGCTTTCCCCATACACTAAATAGCAGCAAGAGGTTAATTCTGTATCACTATTTCTATACATATTGTAAACAGAATGCTTCCTTTGTAGATAGAAAATTTCAAGCATTGTTATTTCCCTCGTTTGTTTTGTGGTTCATAGACTGCTGGACAAATTTATTCCCATGATAAATCTTGAAGGAAATCCAGAATTTTAGCCATAGTCTTTGCCATCTTCTTTCGTCTTATAAACCAGAATTGATAAAAAAAATTCTTTTGGTAATACACATGTTATTTTTTCCACATACTGATTTTTGCTTTGGGGCACATTCTGCGGTAAAACTTTGAACTCTGCCTCCCCACACTTTACTTAGACCAGTCACACCAAGAAAAACATCACGAATCACAGTTACAAAGGGCAGATACTCCATTGCTGGTCAGTCATGCTTTCTGGGCAAACCCCATTTCTATATCTATACTACTATTGGCGATCAACCAAAGGACTTGTATGCATGCATATAAGCATAAGTGATGGATGTGGACAATAGGGGGTGAGGGTGAGGGCAGGATTGGGGGGATGAGGGGACATTGGGGGGATAAGGACACATTTGTAATATCTTATTCAATAAAGGGGAAAAAATTTAAAAAAATAAAAAAATATACTACTATTGGCTAAAACGAAAAAATCAGATAACATCACCCATGGATCCCCAGGGCTGTGACCTTTTAACAGGTTCTACTGCAGATAGTTTTAACCACATTCGGCCTTCCTACAACTGAGTATTCTATTGTCCTATGCGGCAGTAACTGACTAATATTAGATGCCAAGATGAATTAAAAGTCAACCTTCAAATTCTGTGCCACAGGAAGATACATTTCATTCCGGGGCTATCTCTGAAAATAAAGCTTCCTTTTGGTAATCTTGGTTTATCCCAGGGCTTCTGACAGTGACCACTGGAGTAAAAAGGACATCAAAATAGTCTCACTAAATTTAAGACTAAGTAATTGGATTAAAAGTTTATTTTTCATCTACAATATTTTTGAAAAGGAAAGCAAATGAGTAACTTCTATGGTTGCCTTTCCACAGTAAGAATATGAAAATATTGAGTGCTTTTTAAACACTAAAACTTCTCCCTCCTTCGAGCATGAAACTTAAGCATATGCATGATTGATTTATTTTTAGAAGACAGCATATGTCCATGTCCCAGAGCTATTTCCTCCCTCAAATGGAAATCCTTCCTCCTAAGTAGTTCTTGAGTGCAGTGTGATGGCATTCTGGCTGCAAAAGGGTACAGAAGACTCCCAGAAGGTCATGCTTAAACCCGGACCAACCAATGCAATAGTTCCCTGTTCTAAGGGACTCAGGTTGACCAGAAGGCTGGAGCCTGGTCCTCCTCCTGACAAATGACCTGACTCCTCGATAAGATCCTGCTGTTCAAAGTGTGCAGTGCTTAGCTCAAAATGAAGACCCCAACGAAAGTCTTGGAAGTAAAAATGTTCTTTGGCATGTAAAAAAAAACCACAAGTGAAAATGCAACAAAATACAGAAACATGAATAATTCCATTTTGAGCCACTTATCTCTGGGTTGCTTTGGGTCAGGGTCATGGAGCCTGTGGGCTGGCACTGGGTGGTTTGAACGAGAAGTTTCAGGGCTTTGCAAACTACCACCATTAAGCTGTGACTCAATGCACAGTGAACTATTTGATGCCTTTAGAATCAGAGACTAACCACCAGGAAATTGGGCCACGTTTGCAAGAACGTGGCCTGGCCGTCCAAACAGCACAGAACCACAGCGTTCCCCACCACCTTGGGGTGTTCCATTTAAAACAGCAGAGTGACTTCCCCGGAATGGCCCCGATTTCTTTCCGAGGACCATAATTCAAGCTTCTGAGGCTGAAGAACTTAATTCTGCATCGTGATTTTATTTAAATTGAGGACTTTTTCTTGGGTGTGCAGCATGGATCCCAAGACAGCACAAATGCTAAAAGTTGACAGAAGGGGGAGCACTTGGGACTTTGAAATAAAAAACAAACAAACATGGTCTCCCCTTTACATAACAGGGCTTGGTCTGTTTTTCAAAACCAGTGCTCTCTCCAGCTGCACGTAGCCCCAGATGTTCTCCGTGTGAGGTTGGGGTATAGAAAGCCCTTTGAGGCCCTGAGCTCATGTCAGAACGCCCACCTACTTGCTCCCTTTCCACATTGTTTACAAGAACAATCCATTATTCTCACCACCCTGCAACTTGAAAGTCTGCATGACCCTGTAAGGGTAGAAAAATAAATAAACAGGAGGGAGCTAGAAAGATGATGGTGGAAATAAGGCAAAGAGCGGATAAATCCTAAAGCAGGAAAAAGAAACAGCTGGGAAGGAGCTGGGAAACAAGGGAGGGAGTGTGCTTGTTTTATGAACATAATTGGCTGAAAAGTTCCTAAAAGACGACAAACAGAACAAAATAAAATAAAACAAAATAAAACAAAAACCCACAGACAAAAACAGCCCCACAGACCTTTCCAAACCTTAACTATTCATGTATTGTGTTTCCATTTGTAAAATATTAGGTTTCATGGGCTTTGCTCTCCCAGCAGAACAACTTATTTTTATCTTGCAGATGCAAACAGAATGAGTGAGTAGGACAATGGTAGATTCAGGTCTCAGTTCTAAGTCTTCCCTGTTAGGTTGAGGCACACAGAGTTGCCAATATTTGGCCGTTTTTGACCTAGGGAAACGGCAATTTCATAGGGTGCAACCTAAAATACTTGGGTATAGAGTGCAAAAAAATTTTTCCAGCACCATTTATGAACCACTCTGTCTCTCCCCCGCCCCGAAATGAAATATTCATGGTTGTGTAGGAATGTGTGTGGAAGAGAATGTTCATAATAGTGGCATTTGCAAGAATAAGATGTAAAACTGAACTTAAAAGTCCATGAATACTTAGATGTGTTTTTATTGTCTTTAGGCTGCTTTGGCTTCGTTAAGGGCCTTGAATCTGTAGCGTGATATTTCAATCAGCTTGGGAGAATTCTCTGCTCGTCTTTCTCCACACACTGCTTCTGTCCTGTTCAGTCTCTCCTTGCCTCCTGGGAATTAACAGTTACAGGAAAGTTAAACCATTTGACTTCATCACATGTATTTCTTTTTTTTTTTATTCTTTTAATTAAATCTTTATTGTTCAGATTATTACATTTGTTCCTCTTTTTTCCCCCCCATAACTCCCCTCCTCCCAGTTCCCGCCCCACCCTCCGCCCTCACTCCCCACCCACTGTCCTCATCCATAGGTGCACGATTTTTGTCCAGTCTCTTCCCACATCTCCCACACCTCTTTCCCCCCCAAGAATAGTCAGTCCATTCCCTTTCTATGTCCCTGATTCTATTATAATCACCAGTTCATTCTGTTCATCAGATTATTTATTCACTTGATTCTTAGATTCACTTGTTGATAGATGCATATTTGTTGTTCATAATTTGTATCTTTACCTTTTTCTTCCTCTTCCTCTTCTTAAAGGATACCTTTCAGCATTTCATATAATCCTGGTTTGGTGGTGATGAACTCCTTTAGCTTTTCCTTATCTGTGAAGCACTTTATCTGACCTTCAATTCTGAATGATAGCTTTGCTGGATAAAGTAATCTTGGTTGTAGGTTCTTGGTATTCATCACTTTGAATATTTCTTGCCAGTCCCTTCTGGCCTGCAAAGTTTCTGTTGAGAAATCAGCTGACAGTCGTATGGGTATTCCCTTGTAGGTAACTGAGTTTCTTTCTCTTGCTGTTTTTAAGATTCTCTCTTTATCTTTTGCTCTTGGCATTTTAATTATGATGTGTCTTGGTGTGGTCCTCTTTGGATTCCTTTTGTTTGGGGTTCTCCGCGCTTCTTGGACCTGTAAGTCCATTTCTTTCACCAGGTAGGGGAAGTTTTCTGTCATTATTTCTTCAAATAGGTTTTCAATATCTTGCCCTCTCTCATCTTCTGGCACCCCTATAATTCTGATGTTGGTACGCTTGAAGCTGTCCCAGAGGCTCCTTACACTATCCTCGCATTTTTGGATTCTTTTTTCATTTTGCTTTTCGGGTTGGGTGTTTTTTGCTTCCTCGCATTTCAAATCATTGACTTGATTCTTGCGCTCCTCTGGTCTGCTGTTGGGAGTCTGTATAATATTCATTATTTCAGTCCGTGTATGCTTAATTTCTAGGTGGTTCCCCAATATAACATCGAGGGTCTCATTAGTTTTCTTGTAGATCTCATTAAGTTTATCGGCGGCTTCTAAACAGTTCTTGAGAGACCTTAAAAGTGTGGTTCTGAACTCTATATCTTCCATTGACAATTTTGTCCTGTTTCTTTGTCTCCGCATTTTGTTATGCTTCCTTGGTGCACCCCCTAGTGGTCTTTGTGCGCAGTCTTATAGTTAAGCCTTGATTGTTGTAGCTAATACCAGGGAGGGTTTGACCTCCAGGCCAAGTGGCTATGAGAATCAGCTGTGTCAGCAGTGAGAGAACTTCTGTCCTCTAGGGAGGTGCTAATCTGGTGTTTGCCTGAGGCTATCCGGCAAATGCCTGTGTGCAGGGCTTGGGCGGGGCAGGTCGCACAGGATCAACAGGGTGGGCCAGAGAGAGCAGTTATGGCGGCTCTCAGTCCTGTCCCCAGGGGCTCTGCCTCCCTGAGTCCCAGCACCCGCTGCAAACCTCGGAGAGAAAGCTGCACTCGCTCTGACCGAAGCCAGACAGTCCCGCTTCTCCCGTTTGAGTCTGGGTCCCTAAAGACTCGCCTGTATCTGGAGCTCAGAGTCTGCGACTCCCTCCCGATTGAAAACGCCAACCACGCCCTCCGCCACCAGCCCGCTCTGCACACTCCGCACCTCAGAATTTGACTTCAGCACAGCGCCTCCTCTGAGTGTCCGTATGCGTTTCTCTTTCCTCCTAGTTGTAGGACTTCCACTCAGCCAGCGTTCCTGTGGTTCTGGGTGATGTCCCTTCCGTTTTTTGGTTTCACTTTTGAAGTAGTTGTTCAAAGCAGCAAACTCCGGCGTTAACCTATGCCGCCATCTTGGTTCTCCCACAGTTACCTCTCATCACATGTATTTCTTGCCCACTGTGTCCTCTTTCCTTTCTTTTTACTTTTCGTGCTTTAGTTTGGGTATTTTCTGACAGCTTGTCCTTGAGTTCACTAATTCTGTTTCCTGCTATTTCTAATCTGTTGGTAAAACCATGCAATGAGTTATTAATTTTAGATATTATATCATTACTTATAAAATATCTATTTGATTTTAATAAATCCCAATGATCTACATAATTCTCTATCTTGCTTATCTATTCTTTAAAAAAATATTTTTATTGATTTCAGAGAGGAAGGGAGAGGGAATGAGAGATAGAAACATCAGTGATGAGAAAGAATCACTGATTGGCTGCCTCCTGCACACCCTACACTGGGGATTGATCCAGCAACCCAGGCATGTGCCCTGACTGGGAATTGAACCGTGACCTCCTGGTTCGTAAGTCTAAGCTCAACCACTGAGCTCTGCCAACCGGCTATGCTTTATTTTCTTTAACAAGTCAGGAGGATGTTAAAGTTTTGGTTTACTCACTTTAGTATCTGAATCTCCTGAGGTTCCATCTAGCTCTCTTGGCTCTTTCTTAGTTTATAGTTTACTAGAGGCCCAGTGCACAAAATTTGTGCACTGATAGGGTCCCTAGCTGTTGCTGGCTCTTAGCCTGATACTCCCCCCCGCCCCACCCCACCTACTGCGGCCTGGGCCTCCCTCCCTTCCCCCAGCCAGCCCCACCCCCTGTCCAAATTCCCTGATGACCTCCTGGTGGAGGGGACAATTTGCATACTATGCTTTTATTATATAGGATGGTTATTCTCTACTCTAACATAAAGCTATTTGGTCAACTGATTCTCTTTTTATCATTGGCTGAATGATAAATTATAGGGATTCTGGAAGATGTTTTCCCTCAAAGAGGATCAAATTTTCTTTTGGCAATAGACTGAGAAACAGCCATTCACTTTGATCCTGACTTTGTAAGGGCTTGCCTCCTTAAGTTTTGCCTCTCTGGTTTTCAACAGAAAATCCAAGGTGTTTACAGAGCCCTCCAACTTGGCAGCCTCTGCAAGTACAGGGTCGCTGCTGAAATCTCTGGCCGCAATTAGCCCCCCTCTGCTGCTTTTGACTAGATTTCTTGGAGTTAGTCTACACATTGGCACTTTACAGATACACCAACTCTGTCAGGGGTACTTGTGTGCAGAATTTGAGGCTCACGCTCTGTGGGTCTCTTCTCTCCAGGATTACGTTCCAGCCACTACCGAAGCCCTGAACCCCGAGCTCTGTCTCCGAAATTCAGTCTGACGGCTGCTTTCTGCTGAGGCTTAGTTCCAGAATTAAGTATGGATAAGTATGGCACTCGCCTCGTGTGTGTCCCTTCTTTCAAGGTCATATCCTTTCTAGTTATTATATTCTTTGGTTGTTCTCTACTGCCTTTGAATATGTTCCCCCAAATCTTGCCACTGCTATTATCAGGAGGGTTACTCTAACACAAGCTTGCAAAGCTACTTGGTCATGTTGGGATGTGGCCCACGTTTAAATGGATTTAAGTTGTGCATCGCACTCCGAAGAATAAGATGAGACTTTAAAAATTTGACACGGTAAGTTATTTAGGGACTCAAATAAATAAGGGAAATTGCAACATTTTGTGTTGGGATAAGCTTCAGATTCCAGGGCTGATGCCACTTTGAATATGTAGGAGAGACAGGAAAGTCCATGGTTTGTGGATTTTGTGTTCCTTTGGCAAGAAAGAGCATTGAGGGGCAGTGCCCCGTCCCCAGCGCACAGACTAAGTGTATTTGTAAGACACGATGTTGACACTTAAAAGCTGCCTTCGAATTGGCACGCACTACACTTTTGCAAGCCTCATTCTGTTGGGATGCATTTCCAGCCAGCGCTTGCCAAGACCCTTGGGTCAGATTTTCAGAAGACTGAAACATTTGGTGCCACCCAGGTAGCTGGAAGTAGGGAGCCAATATCCCCCTCTGTGTGCAGGGTCACTGTAGAGTGAGTTTCTAGAAGCATTGAAAGTCCATGGATATTTTAAAAATCAGACCAAAAGATGGCACCCTTTGAAAATTAGCTTGGCGAATTAAAAGAAACAATACTGAAAGTGTTCTTTTTAATCTCAAGTGCAGAAATGCAATGCATAGCTGGGAAAAGAACAGCATTTAGTAATGACCTTAAATGACATCTTAATGATGGTTTGAGGGATATTTGTTCAATTGTTTTCAGTTTTTAAAAATTGGCAGAGGAATCTCATGGACTTTCTGGGAAAATTGGAGACATTTTATAATGTTCTAAAGAAAGTTGCAAACAACGATTTTTTTGTTGATGTTAATAAAAGGATTGAGTCAGGGGTATTTTTTTTCTCCCCATTCTTTCTTTACTAGGTAAGAATAGCTACTGGCTAAAAAGGCAGGAAGTAAAACAAGGTTTTAAGCCCTGAGATTTCCTGCACCAAGGTTCCATGTAGGCGTAATTGACTTTCTAAAACCTAACAATAAGGTTAACTAACTTTCTAAAACTTAACAATAAGGTTAACTAGTTCTTCCCATCATAAACCAAAAGTGGTCAGGATAAGAATTTAATTAAAATCCTGCTATGTTTAGAAGCTATAACATGTAGGACTATCTTTTACTCAAACACAGATGGTATTCATATTCTGCATCTATATCTGAGGATATGGGGCTCAAGATGAATTTAAAATTTTAATATGCTACTTCCAAATTTTGGGAATCCACCATCTTAGCTGATAGTCTTTACAAATCCTTCTCTGTTCTAGGAATCTCCTTGGCTTTGCTTAGGGTATTAGCATATTGGGAAAGAGAATCTTTTAAAAAAATATATTTTATTGATTTTTACAGAGAGAAAGGGAGAGGGATAGAGTTAGAAACATTGATGAGGAACACCAATCAGCTGCCTCCTGCACACCCCCTCATTGGGGATAGAACCTGCAACCAAGGTACATGCCCTTGATCAGAATCGAACCCGGAACTTTTCTTCATTCTGCAGGCCGACACTCTAGCCACTGAGTCAAACCAGTTAGGGCAGGAAAGAGAATCTTAATTTTCCTATTATTCCTTCTCTAAATAATTCCTATTCCTTCACCCATATACCTACATTTGTTTGTTGCCAGGGATCAAACAGCTGTTTGCATGGCCTACAGGATATGTTGTTGAGACAGATGGGAGCAAGATCTTATGGCAAAACCTACATAGGAAGCTAGGCAGGTAGTCCAATTTGGTCATTGATCCCAAAGGACAAGGATGAGAAGGAAATGCAGTTTTGAGATAAAAGGCAGAGTTCAAAGTCAAGAGTAAAAGGCAGAGCTTGGAGGAATTCTCTGGGCTGTAGGGACACTTTTCTAGATTTTAGAAATCGACGGGAGCCTTCCATACAGGCAGGGAGTTGTTAAGAGCTCTTGCCTGGCTCAAGTTGGGAAGGTTAGAGTGTGATGACAAGGTCGGTTCATGTCCATGTTTTGCCTTCTCTGAGCTAAATGCACTCATCTCCAGCTTCTCTAAGTTCTGGTGGCTACTGGCTCACAGCTCCTGTCCTCTCCCAAGAATTGCTTTTGGCCAAATGGGAGCCATCTCAGCACCCCTGGGACAGCCAGTGCTCATTGACTAACGCACAGGGGGTGCAGGAGACCAGCACACTTGCCTCAAATGGCACCAACTCTGTGGAGCATGTCGTTGTCCAGAGCTCCTTGTGGGAGAGGTTGGATCTATTTTCTAGCCCAGAGAACTCCTGGACACCTGGATAAAAGTGCCCGGTAGCCCTGAGGAGGAGAGGGCGTCTCCTCTTCCCTGGCCGCTGTGGCACTAGCATTCAAGCCCTATTCAGTAGGGCAGGGGCACCCTCACTGGGGAAGTCATGGTTCTTCACACAGGTCAGTGCATCTCAGGAGAGAGAGAGAGAGAGAGAGAGAGAGAGAGAGAGAGAGAGAGAGAGAGAGAGAGAAACATCCATGATGAGAGAATCATTTATCTGCTGCCTTCTGCGTGCCCCCTACTGCTGAGCCAAGCCGGCTGGGTTCTTTTTTCTTTATTTTTGAATCAGATTGCCCTCATCCAGCACCCTGACTCTCCCACCTCCTTCTCCCTTGCGTGTCCACTCCCTTAGTCATTAAGGCCCCAGGACAATGAGGCCCAGGTCAGCATTAAGCAAAATCAGCAACAAAGCCTTAGGTCTGTTGACCACAGAGACAGAGTTTCAGTCAAACCAGAGAGAACATCTAGCCTCAGTTGTGTTTCAGCTCCAGAACAGCCCCACCAACGACAACCTTGGGAAACCAGACGAAGTGACGCCATGGCTGACATCAGGACCAGAGGGAGGGATCAACCATCCCCTAGCCTGGCACCAACCAATCAGTAAGCCAACGACTCCAAACACAACCCTAACTCTCTTAGTTCCTCATATAACCCATCCTCTAGAAGCCATTGGGAGCTAGGTTTTGAGCATGAGGTTCACCAGTGTCTCAATGAATAATAAACCCTTACTTTCTTGACTGCAAACTCCTGTTCATTGTCTTATTGGGCTCTGATGAGCTCAGGCAAATGGACCTCTTTAGTCCGGCAGCAAGAAGCCATATGTAGCTGTGTGCCATGTTTGAAATGGACTAAAGGGCCTCTCTAATAGAACCTAAATGTCACTATCAAAAAATAGGTGACAGCTCCACAGACAATGGTGCTGTTGATTGCTGTGCGGGGGAGGGGTGTGTCAGGGGAGGTGGGGAGATGGAGGAGGGTATAGGGGGATAACTGGTGATGCATGGAGACTTTCTTTTTAAAAAAATTAAAATTTTTACTTATTTGTTTAAAGGAAACTTGCCTATTTTCACATCTTGCTTATTTATGTTATGTTTTCAAAAGAAGACAGTATTCATCTATATATTTTTGCATAGATGATTTATATCAAGTATAGGAGTTTTATGTCATGTTAAACTCAATCAACTTTTCTTTTTTTTTAAATCCTCACCTGAGGATATATTTTTATTGATTTTAGAGAGAGAGACAGAGAGAGAAACATCAATGTGAGAGAGAAACATCAATCAGTTGCCTCCCGTACTCATCCCGACCATGGATGGAACCTGCAACCTAGGGATGGGCCCTGACCACGAATCAAACTCGCAAGCTTTTGGTGTATGAAACAACGCTCCAACCAACTGAGCCACACTGGCCAGGGCAGCACTTTTTAATTTTATTCTCACATTCCCTAACTGTACAACAGGATAGGCCATATTTTCTCCTTCTCAAAGCAAAACCTTCTTCAAGTTCATTTTGAAGCAACAGGGGAGGATCATTGTGCTCAATTGCCCTGTTTAATCAAAATGACATAAATTTGGATTTACAACCTTTCAACTGGCCAAACTGGCTGAAGATATCAACTTACTTATCACTTCCATGCAATACTGAGAAGCCAAATATGAACAGGAGGGCCAGACCTCTGATGGGTTTAGAGCAGCGGTTCTCAACCTGTGGGTCTCGACCCCTTTGGGGGGGTCAAACGACCCTTTCACAGGGGTCGCCTAAGACCATCGGAAAACACATATATAATTACATATTGTTTTTGTGATTAATCACTATGCTTTAATTATGTTCAATTTGTAACAATGAAAACACATCCTGCATATCAGATATTTACATTACAAATCATAACAATTGCAAAATTATAGTTATGAAGTAGCAACAAAAATAATTTTATGGTTGGGGGTCACCACAACCTGAGGAACTGTTTTAAAGGGTCGCGGCATGAGGAAGGTTGAGAACCACTGGTTTAGAGTGTGAATTTGAGATTTTTTCAACAGCTGTAGGAAGTCAACAACTTAATAAGAACACATCACAAATACTTAATCCATCCAGGGCAACCACAACACTACATTCCCACATCAACAGAGAGATGAACAAAACGTTTTCTGACCCAGGCAACGTGAATCAAAGCAGATGCTAGCCTCTTCCTTTCACAGCAGACGTTCAGGGCATAGTGCCAAGATGAGGCTACTCTTGGTGGTGTATCAATTTGGTCAGGTGCCCGGGCCTAAGTGGTTCATTAATTTCTTATGAGATGGAGACACTATTTAACCATAACTACTTTCTGAATCTGACAGGACAGCTACGGAATCTTGTGCTCTTCATATTTCATTCCCCTTAATCATACTCCAGATTGCAATGTAACTGGATTCAAATTTTAACAGTGACTATTAATTGTGGATCAGGTGAGTGGTAGGTGTTTTCTGTGCCAACAAACCATCAGGTGCTATTAGCTTAGAGATGCAAAAGGAAAAGAATAAGTGAGTAAGAAAGAAAAGTTAATAAGAATGAGTTAAAAATTGGGATTTTCCTACCCTATGATTATTGGAGTACTTATATTTTATGGGAGCTGGTAGGCAGCTCATTAAGCAAAAAAGAGGGATAACACTTAAGAAGGATCATATCTGGTAGTATAATTATTTTACCTATCTGCTCCAAATGCTTTGGTGATTTGTAAAAGTATAAAAACAACTTTCAAATTTACTTCTTTTAATTTAGATTGAGAATTATAAAATTGTATTTAAATGAGATCACATGTAACAACATCCACAAATGGAGTACTACCCAGTGGTAAAAAGAAGGAACTCTTACCATTGGCAACAGTATGGATGGACCTGGAGAGTATTATGCTAAGCAAAATAAGCCCGTCAGAGAAAGATAAGTATTGCATGATCTCACTCATATGTGGAATGTAATGAACATAATAAACTGATGAACAAAAATAGATCCAGAGACATAGAAGCATGTAACTGATGAATTTCAGAGGGAAGTTAAGGGTGGGTGTGGGTAGGGGGAGAGTGAGTAACAGGGGAACTTATATGCATGTATGGATAGCCCATGGACACAGATAATAGTGTGGTGAAGGCTTGGGAGGGGCAGGTGTGGGATGGAGGGGGTCAATGGGGAAAAAACCGCAAAGGGGACATGCCGGAAACCAGGCCATCATTGCTGCTTGACACAGTCACTGCAGGGAAGAAACATCTGCACAGCATATGTTTCAAGGGACCTGGCGTATATGGCATACTGTTCTTAATATGTTTGCTCCCCTTCTTAGCGCTATATGTTTTAACAAAGGTCACCTCTCCGAGAAAGGTTGTTTCCCCATGTGGGGATTTTTCCCTGGAGTTAGGGATTAACAGGACTAAAGAAGGGAATAAATCAGTAAAACCTCTTAACTAAGTGCCAGGCGGGTAGTTAATCACTTTAACTGAGAACAATCACGCTTAAGCTACATAATCTTTACTTAGGATAATCTCCTTCAGTTACTTCCTTGTAGTTTAACAGAACAATAGAGTAGTAACCTTGGAATGGAGATAACAAATGCCCTAACCTTTGGAATAGAATGGATAGGATTAAAATCAACTGGTATAAATACAGATGTAACAGGAGAATAAACACAGGAGAACAAAGGGAGAACCTCACTATGCTGATCAACTGAACACTGCCTATGTGTCTTCATTCTTCGCCGACTCCATCCACACCTTTGGGAACCCCTGGACCTGCTGGGGCTGGACCCCAACAGGGACATATGTAATACTTTCAACAATAAAGTTAAATTAAAAAAATAAAAATAAATATACCAATAAAAAAAAAACCCACCAGAGTTGACAATTAAAAAATACTCACAATTTGCCTCTTGCAGCTCTAATCTCAGAAATTAATTCCCCTTTGATCAGGATCCTTGGTCATGTCATCAGGAAAACCTGTTAAAATTATTAGGAAAAGCTATTCAAATTATACTTTGTCTAATTACGCGGTGGTATAAATTATGTTTATTATGAACTCCAGACTGCTTTCATTCTATTTTTTCAATATCATAATTGAATACAACCAAAGTAACTGTATTGGATCAAAATACTATGTCACATATAAGGGGATTTTTTTTAGTGCAAACAGCTTTCAAGTCATATTCATTGCCAGAGTTGGTAGGAAATACCACACTACTGGGTCTTCCTAGCTCATTTCTTACCTATCTGTATAATCCCAATAGGTACGTACTATGCTGAAATCTGTGCCCTTGTACTTCTTGAGTCCTTTACACATGAAGAATTCTAGGAATGGGAATTCCAGTGATTGGACTTCTGGAGTAGAAAGCATTGGTTGTACCGGAGCAAGAGAGCCTGACAGGCAAAGATTGGTAACATGCTAAGTTGACATGTCCAGGTCAGGAAGTGATATGTCATGAGCTGCTTTTCAGAGAAATCAAGGCTATAACATCCCTGATGATTCCAACAGCCCTGAATAAATCAGACCCAACTTAGTAAAGGAAAGAGAATCATGAGAGAGAAGAATGAATCACAAAAGAGAATCACATCATGCAAGAGAAGAATAAATGACATAGCTTAATGACTTCAACGGGGGAGAATTTATACTCATGGAGCACAAACAACCTGCTACTATGGCGAACAGACGTGGCTTCATTTAATGAAATAACACATGCGGTAGAAAGTTTGCAGGACTCTTAGAAATGCAGTTTTTGTCCTAATACATCCCTCCACCTCAGTCCTGTTGAATCAGCATTGCCCTTTTTTCTCTATTATTCCCTAGCCATGTAGCATGAACATCACTGGCCCAAATGGAGTCAACCAATTCTCTTTCTATTTTTTTCCCCACACTCATTATACCTTTGTTTTTTCATCTTTTCAAACCTCTGAGGATTTGGAGTGAGGGGGAAGAGTGTATTTATTTATCTTGAACGAGAAGTCTTCCATTTAAGATCAAGATGGCAAATAACAAGGAAGCTGAGCATCAGGCTCTTTCCACTCTCCCCTACCTATTTGCACAAGACACACCAAAGAAAGAATGGCATGTTGTTTTACACAAGGCCTTTACTGAACAATTGGGGTAACCAAGTAGGCAGCATGGGGCTCCATTGTCCTTCTGTGTAAGCACAACCTGGAGTGAGCGTGGGAAGAGCTCTTCAAGTCATCTCAGGACGGGGTGGTGAAAACCGGATTCACTTTGTGCCAAAGTCTCAAGAACAAGCCAAAGACTAAGAGGCACTTTTTATTTTTTTAAAAAGCTCATTTATGTAAGAGCCCAGGTGGTGTGTTTTCCTTCCAGCATTCCTCAAAGATAAATAGGTTCAGATCGGAGTCTATTTTTCTGACTTTGTAGAAGGCACAAATGAAGTTTATACTCCATCCTTAATGACATGACTATTGAGTTTCCCAGTTCGTAAGTTTAAAGCAAACAGTATAGTAAAGACATCCTTATGACTTAATCCCAAATCTGTGAAATTTTGGATTCTCCTGTTGATCTTGAATAGGTTCATGTGACAAACTATCCAAGTTGTAGCACATCCCTCATTGAAGCAAGTGCTCAGTGTTTGGCTCAAAAATAAACAGACATTCCAAGTTTGAACTTGAGAGAAGAAGAGGGAAAAGCCCCAGAGGAAATCTTTCATAGGAAGTTGGAATGCAATACAATTTTCGGTGATTCCGGACAGTGTTCACTCTGTTTTCACTGTGTCATTAAAGAGTGACTCAGGACTGGAACCAAGTGGCAATCAATCTTGTCAATATACAAGAAATTATTTGAAATCTTTGGGATGCTTCTACAGCAACCAACAAAGTTGTTTACAACTGTAACAAAGTAGATGTAATCAACTCTTCACTGAGTCCTTTGGCCATCATGTTGGAAACTCTATCAATTAACCTAAGGCAGTGGTCAGCAAACTGCGGCTCGTGAGCCACACGTGGCTCTTTGGCCCCTTGAGTGTGGCTCTTCCACAAAATATCAAGTGCGGGCGCGCATGTACAGTGCGATTGAAACTTTGAGGCCCATGCGCAGAAGTCGGTATTTTGTGGAAGAGCCACACGCAAGGGGCCAAAGAGCTGCATGTGGCTCGCGAGCCGCAGTTTGCCGACCACTGACCTAAGGAATCAACCACTGATATGATTTCATTATTCTTTTTTCCATCACAATAGATACAGATATATGTAGGCATAGCCATAGCCATAGCCATGGATATTCCATTAGAAAGTTTTTTGAGATTTAGAGTCTATGATTAGTAATTTTTTTGGGGGGGGTGGGTGTGTGTGGGGAAGGTTCCAGAATATCTTATTTGGGTATGGAAGTAAATCTCCAATGAAGTCCAAATATTTAAAGTATTTAAATTTACAATAGATAATTGACAAGTATCAAGAAGAGTATGAGATCTTGGAGTAATGACAAAAAGAATAATAATAAACACACACAACAAAGAATAGAACAAGAAAGTCCTGTGATAAATCTGATTTTTTTAGGCTTCACTGAGTGATCTTTCTCCTCTCATACTTCCACTGCTGCTGATCTTCCCAATGTTTCCTCCTGTCACTTTTTGTCTTTTAAGGGATTCCTTCTATGATGAGTCAGTCTTTTCTATTCCCTGAAGCTTTACTTGAAGCAAGCCATTTTTTTTAAATCCGCATGCAACCTTTCTTAAATATAGTACAATTCTTTCAAACACTAAATCGAGCTGTTCATAAAGTTTAAGCCTTGGTGGAGGGCAGCATTTGGCTGTCCAAATGGACCAACCTTCCCTCTCAGCCCATCCAGGAGGATGCTCCATCTGGAGTGGCTGAACGCAGGGGAAGTGAGGTAAAGGTGAAGGGATGGTAGAGACAGACTTCATGATGGTAGTGCTGGAAGTTCAGCAGCAGTGACAGCATTGGGAAGTCAGTGGCTGTGACTGTTGCTGGTGGCATCAATGATCTTGCAGTAGTGGCGTTGGTGCTGTGGCCCAAGTCAGATTGTCCCTGAGATGTGACGTTGGCTGTATTTTCCCATTGCCTCACTTCTTCTGGTGCCTGACCACTTTCTGAAATGAGGTTTTGGCTTCTTCAGTGTTTCTGTGAGCGCCCCAATATCTTTAGGAAAAAGCCTTCTACAGCTGCCAGATTGGACTTCCATTATTTCAAGCAATTCTGTTACATTATCCACAAAACAATTATTTGAGGGTTCAGTTTGTGAGTGGGACCCTTCTTGAGAGTCTGGTGGTGGCACAAAGCTATGTATGTCCTTATCCCTGGGTCATTTTAGAGATAAGCTGTCTTACCTCTACAGAACGAGGACTGAGAGGAAAGGTCAAATGTATCAGCGTCATTTGCTATCTTGACCAAGGTTCTTTTCCTATGGTTCAAGGTCATTCAGGAAAGCAGAGGGGTATGTGTCCGCCGACCCTTGCTGCTGCCTGGCTCCCACCAGGAATCTTCAGATTAAAAAACACCTGTGCCCTTCTCTCCCCAGTGAGCTCAGTTGCCCATCATATATTGTTACAAATTCCTCTCCATAGGGTGAGAACCATGTCTTGCCTTGCTCTGTGTATCTCTATTGACTATACTTTTTATGGTGCATGTCCATCACTACTCTACCCGCAGCTCCTGATGCTTAGGTAGCTGTGATTCATATAAATGATTCTGTCCCTTGTCCCCAAGTGTCTAATGTCGTGCTAGAGCAGAGGGAGCAGTGAGTCACAGGACAGGGGGAAAACAGATGTGCAGACTACAGCTGACTTCTTAGGGTGCTCCTTCTATCTTTGCACTCTGGAGGTCGGACAATGATTTGGGCAAAGATTATGCTCCAGACACTTTGGGCCTGTAAGGTCTCCTCCTTCCTCTGCCTGAGCTGTGTGTGAGTTAAGGGATGGATTCCATGTCCCAGGCAGGCTCTTAAGCTTCCCTCAGCTTTCACGGTTTTTTTTTTTTGCCAGGCTATCGTGGCACTTGCAGATTTGTAGACAATTGTGCACATGCGTGAGTTTATTTTCTCGATCTTTCTATGGCTTGCTGACTTCTAGGATCTCTCCATTACATTTCTCGTTGCCCTGAGTTGAGTTCCCTGCTTTCAGCAGTAGAGATGTGGGTCTTTGCTGCAAGCTCTAAACTGAAGCTCTCTAAACCATTTCCCCTCACAGGTTCTGCACCTCATCGGATATGGAAGGGTGCCACAAACTCCCCACTGTCCCCCACCTATAGTAGCACTTCTTCAGGAGGAACCTTCACAATGTGTTGTCTTCTTTTGGTCTTTTTTAGTACCTTGACATGGTTGCTTTTGACAATTCTGTCCAGTTTTATACTTGTCTTCTGTGAAAGAGAATTATCTGATTACCCGATACTACTTCTACTGGAAGTAGTCTTACCACTGCTCTGTGGTCTGTGAAAAAGGAGTACATTTTTTTTTATGTCAGTTCTTCTCAAATACCAGTGTTTATGTTTTTTAAAGGAAAAAGTTTTTCTCAAGGGCATGTCATCATTACACCATTATTTTCTTACCGACCTTCAAGGACTATTTTTGATTTCCCCTTTCTTTTGTGCAATGGTCCAGACGGATACATCTCTCTCCCAGGTCTTTTGCAGCTACAGAATTTTCCAGTGTTCATTTGTTGTGAAATCTGGCTGGCCAGATTATATGTATTCCTTTGAGATACAGCTGCTGTCATTGTTAATGATAATAAATTATTCAGTTTTCTTTTATGCCATTTTCAGAAATGAAGTATCATTTTACATGTGCCTATTAAAATTTTTTTTAAAAAATCCTCACACGAGGATATTTTTTCCATTGCTTTTTAGAAAGAGTGAAAGAGAGGAGGGACACAGGAGAGAGAAAGGGAGAGAAAGAGAGAAGGAGAGAGAGAGAAACATTGATGTGAGAGAGACACATCATTGGTCGTCTCCTGTGATCTAATGGGCAACCCAGGTACATGCCCTTGACCGGGAATTGAACCTATAACTCTTTGGTGTGTGGGCCAATGCTCTAAGTACTAAACTACACTGGCCAGGGATACATGTGCCTAATTTTTTCCCCTTCTTTTTCCTCCTTTCACTATGTATCTTCTTGTTGTTGTTGTTGTTTTAGTGTTTCTGTTCTTTTACCCTTGTCCTAATAGTCTGGTGGTATTTGGTTTTTATTGTTTGCTACCTGGACTCCATTAATCAATATGAGATGGCATCAACAATTAATAACCAATAAGAAATCATATTAAATAGTTCAATCTTTTTTTTTTTAAATCCTCATACATTTAAGCTAAAGGCACATTCATTATATGGGGCAGCTAAAATCTATTGAATAACTGACATTATCCTTTCTGCATCTGATACTTAACTGAGAAGGAATAAATAAATCCTTCAACCCACATTTCTCAGCTTTTGAAAATCCAAGTTCCCTTTTAATGAGCAAAATACTCTCACCTTGTTTTTGATGTTAGTTGAAATGTAGAACAACACATTATAATGATCTTGCTTAACTTGAGAATATCTCAATCTATCAGTTTAATATCTTTGAACCCCAATGGAGGAGGAAGTTAGAATTCTAATATCCTCCATTAGAGCACTCCCCAACTTTATTTTAATTCATAAATGTAGTTATGTGTCCTGAGAAAATTTTTTTAGCTAACTTGACTTGATAGTGTCTAAGTCCTAAATGCAACGTGGATATATTGGGAAGGGCTGGGAACCTGTCCACTTAAGTAGCATTACTATTAACTTTATAGTTACCTATTGTTGAAGCCAAAAGGTAAGGAACCACTATTAGATGAAGCCTTTTCAAAATCCTTGCCCAGGAGTTTTTGGAGCTTACAGTTAAGCCTTATGACTTAATAAAAATGAAAACAAAAGCAGGGTCATTTTTGAAGTCCTGGTAAGCAGAAGTTACTTTCATGGTGGTTTTGAATCGATCTTGAATTGGGATATTTATCCCAATTGCTCTTTCTCACTAGTCTTAAAGGCTCCAGTGGCTTAACAGACCTTCCTTAATACTTTAAAATATACTTATATATTTTTATTGATATCAGAGAGGAAGGAATGGGAGAGAGAGAAACAGCAATGATGAGAGAGTCTCATTGATTGGCTGCTTCTTGTACGCCTCCTACTGGGGATCCAGCCCGCAATCTGGTCATGTGCCCTTGACCGGAATCGAGCCCTGGACTCTTCAGTCTGCAGGCTGATGCTCTATCCACTGAGCCATACAGGCTAGGGCATTATTCAAACATCTCAAACATTCATCCTTCTAGAGTTCTGGCAAGATTTTATTACTTCCCCAAATGGCAGCAGAGCAGCTCCCTCACTCTGTAGCTCAGGGTCCTTTAGCACCAACCATCTCTTCCCAGAGCCCATTGCCTCCTGCTCTGCATTCTTTGCCAACATCTTTCTGCCCTGCTGGGATTTCTTAGCCCTTTTTGGTCCAACGTGGAGGCTGACTCGACAGACCAGGCGCTAGGAGCAGGTCCAACGTTGAGGCTAAGGTCGACACCGCAAACCAGTTCAACATTCAATCCTGTCAATTAATTTGGACCAGACTGTTTGAATTCCAAAAATAAAATTGGACCGCAAAGGGTTAAGGAATCCCGGCTCTTCAACTTTCTGAGCTGCAGGGTATAGTTTCTTCATAATCCTCCCCCCTCCCCTTTTTTGGAGTAGATATGCAGCATAGAATCTCAGAAATCTGTGTCCACATAGAAATAGAGAAACCCCTATATTTGTTCTGAAACTACTCACAATCCCTCTTCAGAGACAACAAAGGAAGTGGCTATTCGGAAAGGAACCCACAGGGTTCACGACAAGCCTAAACTGAATGTGTTATTTCTTAGACAGCTGTAACGAAATGCCTGGAAGTTGTGGTTTGTATTTTGTAACAAGTCCATTAAAGTATATTGAATGGCCAAAACCATGGCCAGGGCCACTACATAAAAAATGGTCCGAGGGCACAGGTCTGAAAAAAGTGGCTCCGGGAATGTTTTCAGTCATTTCCTCCTTCAATTTCCCCTCAGTACTTCATTGACACTTCCAAAAATACTGAACATTGAAAACTTCCTAAGCAAAAACTCTCATGGTTTTATTATTATTTGCATAACGAATTCACTTCATTGTACTGATAGGGTGGTCATTATAATCTGGCCACTCAGTGTAAGCATCTTGTAGTTTATTGGTCTTGGTATTCTCCACATTGGAATGGGAACTGGAAAAGCCATTTCAAGACTCCCTACCCTTCACCTGCTTTTCATTCTTCCCCTTGATGACTTGCTCATCCTTTAGGGAGAGGAAGAGAGAGATAGAAACATCAAAGAGAGAATCATTGATTGGCTGCCTCCTGCACACCCCACACTGGGGATCAAGCCCACAACCCAGGCATGTGCCCCAACCGGAATTCAAACTGTGACCTCCTTCTTCATAGGTTCACGCTCAAATGCTGAGCTATGCTGGCTGAGCTAGAGATTGTTTTTAAAGTGATGGCTTGGTCCCTGGGGGCAGTTTCAGTTTTCCTGGGTATCTCCCTTGTATACATGTTATCAAACTTCTATTTGTGTTTCTAATATTAATATTTTTATTATGGGGTGGGGGGGGGGGAGAATCTTAGCCAAGAACCAAGAAGGGTGGAGGTAAAATTATTTTTTCCTCCTCTACACTTTGAAAAGTCCAATGAAGAAAAAACTTTAGTGACAGATGACTATATTTGATAGTAATAAGTGCTAGAACAGAGAGAAGCAGAGGTTGTATTTAGGCAGTTGATTAATTCAGTAATTATTCAGTGGTTGCTTATTATAGGACAAGTACTATTCCAGGCCATGGGAAAACAACGAAGAAGATAAGATCTCTACACTCATGAAGGTTATCTTTAACTGGAGGGGGTGGGGCATACAGTTTATCCACAAATAAATAAATAAGCTAGATAATTTAAGAAGAATAAAGTAAAGAAAATAGTGAGAGTGACTGGGAGCGGCTTTAGGTTTGGTGGTCAGGGTGATATTTTTGAAGAGGAGACAACTGAGCTGACTGAGACCTGAAAGATAATCAAGAGCCAAGTATGCAGATGTCTGGGAGAAGGAGGTTTTTGGCAGAAGGAAAAGCAGATGCAAGGTCCTGTGGGTGGAACAATCTTAATGTTTTTAAGGAACAGATAAAAGGCCCATGTGGCTGGAGTCTCAGAGAAGTGGGCAGAGGCCACATCATAGAAGGATCTGTAAACTTGAATAGGGAGTGTATTTTAGTGCAATGGTGGATTTTAAAAGGGATGTGGTGATGTAACCACAGAACCAGCTGAAAATAGTCTTACTCTGTTTAATAAGATACTGAGTCGCTTTTTAGAGACAACAGACCACAATGGTGAGTTATGCAGCTGAAGCATGTGCAAAATAAAGAACTCTGATCTCCAGCTGCACCAGGAACCAAAATCCCATGTCACGCAAACACAGAGAGAAACAAAGATTGAGACATAACTGGATCTTGAACACCAACACCTTTTCAGAAGCAAAGAGTCTATTGTCCAGGACCATGCTGATGCCTTTTACCATAAATGGCCAAGTTCCAAGGTCTTCCAATGAAAACTTGTCCCACCAGTACTTCTGTGTACCCCTAGTCAATCAAAGCCCCTTAACCTAGCCCAGAGAGCAATATGGATTTGAGTCACCATTAGGTCTTCCATCTTCTCAATTGGCACCTTCTTGACCAATAAACCTTTCCTTACTCCAAACTTTGATGTTTTGAGTTTTGATCTTTAGAAGTGTTGGGCACACAAAGTTGGGTTCAGTAACAGTAACATGATACGATTTGTGGCCGCTGCATAGAAAATAAAGTACAGAGTGCAAGATTGGATGCAGGAACAATAGTGTGGAGGCCAATGCAGAAATCTAGATGAGAACATTCAAACTATGGTGGTAACAGTAGATGTAAAGAGGTGGATGGATTTGGGGTACAGTTTCGAGGTAGGGTCAACAGTACCATTGGATCAGCTGAAGGAAAGAAGGGAAGAGAGAAACCAAGGGTGGCTCCTAGGTTGGCAACTGTATGTTGCTATTTACTGAGAAGAAAAAGGCTAAGGGAAATATATTAAGCATTCTATTTTGCACACATTTTGTTTGAGATGCGAATTAGACATTCAAATGGAGAAATTAAGCAAGTGCTTGGATATATGAGCAGAGCTCAAGGAAAAGGTCAGGGTTGGAGATATTTGAAAGTTTTGCTGCATTTGAAAGATTAGATTCTAACATTTATTCTACCCCCCTTCCATGAACTTTCCAGTATTGTAGAGGCTGGAAGTTTAAAATGGTGCCCAATCAGTGTTCCTCAGTGGTTGAGTGTTGACTTATGAACCGGGAGGTCACAATTCAATTCCCAGTCAGGGCACATGCCTGGATGTGGGCTTGATCCCAGTGGGAGGCGTGTAGGAGGCAGCCAATCCATGACTCTCTCTCTCATTACTGATGTTTCTATCTCTCCTCCCTTCCTCTCTGAAATACATAAAAATATATTTAAAAAATAAATAAAATGGTGCAGTCTCCTCTCTTTCATTTCAGACCACCCCAACAAGTCCAGGGAGTCAGACTTCAAATAACCAAGATAATAAGAATCACTCACCTGCTTTATGCTTAGTTCTCATGAGTCTCTGATGGCAGTAGAGAAGCTTCAGCCTACTTAGTAACCTGGATACAAGAGACCTTTCAATCCCCAAACCAAGACTTAAATCATTCAGGTTCCCAAAGGTTATGATCTCAACTTCAGAATCACTATTTAGTTTAAGCCTTAAGTATTTTTTCCCCCTTGGATGTGAAGAGAAAGGTGAAAAAACACATTTTAAATTACCAGGAAAAAAGGTAAGGAAATTCTGGAATTTGTAAAAAGAATATTACCCCCCCGCGCCCCCACTTCCAAATGTTGCTATTTCCTCTGTATTATGTGATGATAATGATTTCATCTTTCCCCTCAATCCTTTCATAGCTGTGGATGGTCTTCTCCTCTGAAGTAGACAAAGGATGTCTCTTGAGACATTTGGCTCCCACCATCATAAAGACATTTTCATACCTCCCCTGTTTCCTTTAGCAACTCTCATTCAACACAATATATTTTACTTGGCCTCTCTCAGGTCTTGGAAGTCTGTACTATTTATTTTTTTTTAATTGTGGGAAAAATCCTCTCCCATAGTTTTAGTTCAACAAGATCTTGGAAAAGATTTTGGAAGTGTTATAGAACTAGAAAGAAGAGGAAACAAACATGTGAGCAGAAAAGGAATCAAAAGCATAGAAGCTAGAAAAAGAGGAAGCCTGGGAGAGGGAGACAGAAACCAGGTTTCCTTAGGATTGTACATCTGGTTGAAAAATAAAGATGTTGGTCATTTAACTAGTATTGTTTCTACCATGCCAACCAATTTATTATTTATTTATTTATTTATTTAAAAATATATTATTGATTTCAGAGAGGAAGGGAGGGAGGGAGGAAGGGAGGAAGAGAAAGAGGGAAAGAGAGAGAGAGAGAGAAAGAGAGAGAGAGAGAGAGAGAGAGAGAGAGAGAGAGAGAGATCAATGATGAGAGAGAATCTCTGATCAGTTGCCTCCTGCATGACCCCCACTGGGGATCGAGCCTGCAACCCGGGCACGTGCTCCGACAGGTAATCAAAACATGACCTCCTGGTTTACAGGTTGACACTCACCACTGAGCCACCACGGCTGGGACCAAACAATTTACTTTAATTGAATATTTCT
Organism: Myotis nattereri; assembly: GCF_964212035.1. Lineage (NCBI taxonomy): Eukaryota > Metazoa > Chordata > Mammalia > Chiroptera > Vespertilionidae > Myotis > Myotis nattereri. The sequence continues at coordinate 49,480,061 of NC_138091.1, forward strand.
CTTGAATACAATTTGGTATGGCCTCCAGAGAAAAGGCAAAAGAAAGGAGGCTAAAAGAATATTATGGAATAGAAGTGAGATGAGAATTTAAAAATGGATGGACAGAGTAAGACTGGCTTTAAGGAGCAGAAAGAATGATCTTTTGCACAGCAATATGTTTCCTGTCTTCTGTGGTCTATAAATATAAGTGGTTGTGACATGTTTGAGGGTAAACGCTGCAGTTCATCTGTTCTTTTAGTTCTAGGTTTTCTCATTGGCCTCAGAAATGTCAACAACTGCCATCTGGTCATGAAACATTTCAAAGTTCATCACCCTCCGTGTGGTACCAGATTCGTGATCTTGGATTTCCTCTGTAGATGTAGGGGACAAAATGTTTTGAGTTTTATTTTAAGCTGTTGATTAAGAAACAAAAGACTCAGAGAAAAATGTTGACCCTTCCTCCTTTGCTCCCCAAGAGATTCAGATAGAAAAACCTGCTTCAGAAAGGCAGTCTGACGATGTTCATCTTAATCTAATTTGAATTAAGTGTGGTATGTGGGGAGGCTTCAGGCAGAGCCTGTTAGCTAGGTACCCCCGACCCATTGTTTCTGAGTTGCCCGGCAAGAATTTGCCTGCCAAATGTGTTCCGCTCTTCCTCAACTATCTGTAAATCTCCCATTCTCGTTTCTGAAACTGAATAGCTCATTCTCCCTCTTTTCTCCTTTGTCCAAACTGACATATATACTCAATGTTGCCTTGTGTCTTTGGAATTTTCATGCATATGTGAATTCCCCATACCCATGTATTACAATTTGACTTTCTCCTGTTAATCTGTCACTGCTAATTTGATTATTAGTCCAGCTAGAAGAACTTAGAAGGTGGGAGAAAAAGTATTCATTTTTTTAGCGTCGCCCCCCCCTCCCCCAATACATCATTTGAAGCCAACACCAGACTTTGGTCCCAATGAAGGGGCATTAAGAGCTGGGAAAGCTTTTCTTTGCTCAAGAGCAGGTGAAAACTTAAGCTCAGGTATGACACCGTTGTCATTTTTCATTTCTCCAAAGACCTGGTTGTCTGTGATACCGAGGCTGGTTGAATCCACGGGTTAAATAAAAAGCCACTTCAGTGCTAAAATTCCGCTTGTCCCAGGATATCTCTCCCACTGACCTAGTTTGTGTGATTTCTTTGGAAATGAAAATCCTCCATTAAAAGAAGTCTGTTCAGTGTGCTAGTCCCAGATACCTCCTCTGGCCCTTGGGGAATGAGGTGAAAACAGGTTCATTTCGATGTGTCCTTGAGAAGTGAGGGGAGAGGAACAAGAAGGGAGTCGGTCAGGGCAAAGCAGAGCTTCTTTGAATCCCTGAGCACTGATAATAGGCAGCAGTTTGGTGTTGTTGTTGCCTTTGTCTCTTTTGGTTGTCATGGTAACCCTCTGCTGTGGGTAAGGAGACCAAGATCTTTATTTTACAGATGAGGAAACAAGTTCTGCAGAGAGAGTAGATGTTTGATCCAAGACTAAATTTAGGGCACGCTCTAAGTCACTGTGCCACACGGCAGCATTCACTGACAGTAAGAACTGAGTTCCATTCATCTTTTTCTTCCTAGCACAGGATGAATAAACAGACCTCACACAAGAGCCCGGGAAGGCAGTTGGGGACAGGAGCTCTCCAGAGAAGAATTTTCTGAAAGGGAAGAAAAGACATGAAAGCCCTGGTAGAAAGCTCAGAGGATCATCTCCACTCAGAAAATCTTACATTTTATACATGGTCATCACATCCAGTAGTTTAGAAAACGTCTCTGCTTGCCACCACTTTTTACTTCCTTAATCACGGTGTGGTGTCTTCTTCGTTTAGATTTTGGTAGCGCATTGATTGAAGCAGCAAACTTACTCTTGTATTAGAAATCATTTTCCATTGGATTGCAATGAACTTGTAAATTGGAGGCCCAAGAGTTGAGAAAAAGACACATGAAAGAGAAGACATTTCAAAACTATATATAACAGATTTATTTTATATTTTCGTCCAACTTGATCCTTGGACCTATTACATTTATCAACTTTCTGAGATGAAGTGGCAGATGTCCATAAAAGATCAGTTATAATACAAGCATCTTTAGCAAAGATTTAAAAATACAATGAAAATAGGACTCTGTTGGTTTATAAAAATAAAAAAAAGTATAATACATTCCTAATAGCAAGTTTTCAGTTTTCCAGACTATGTTTGTATGACTGATAGCGTTACCGGTGGAAATGTTATCAAATATATTGATATCAAATTTTATGACCAATGAATGAGGTTTTCATATTTTTAGCCATAAAATATATATTGAAATATTTTTCAGTAAGTATAATACTTTTTGACATGCTCACTTAAATTATTATTAAAATATCAGCTTTATAAAGTATCACACTTTCTGAAGACTAAATATATGGATTTCTCAGTTTGGGTTAGCAAAAAAAGGATTTTAAGTTTTTGATAAAAAAATTAATAAAATTCGTATATCATATTCAGAAATATAAATTTATTTATTCAGTATTAGACCGAAAAATAGGATCAGGGTGACCTGCAGACACATGTAGGCTGGGACTGGGAGGTGGGCTCAGTTGGGTACCTCTGTCCCTGTTGTCACTGCATTTGCCCAGCACTCACTCCTCGTCTCCACCACACCAAAAACCATGTCAGTGTTCACAATATAGGTTCTAAATACAAACATTGATGCTATCAAAATAAATGTCTTAAAGAACAACCACAGACTTGAATGGAAACATAGAGTATTTGGGGCTTCAAAGCTCTTCTTGTGGGAGGAGCTTCCGTTTCATGGAGGGTTGAAGTTCATCAACAAAATTCTCCAGCTCCTGCTCCTTGGAGAGCTCCAGGAAGACCTGAAAGGGGATAAGAGATAGAGAGACAGGGATGTCATACTGTTTCCTGTAGTCCCAAGAGAGTGAAAAGCGTATGTACTTATTGTACAGTTCTATTCCATGGATGATGTAAGATCACTAAAACTGACCCACCTGCTCCAGGGTGGACTGTGACAGGCTGTACTCCTCCAGGTCAAAGCTCTGTTTAACTGCACAAGGATGGATGTAAGTTAGTGGTTTATATGTTTTTATATCCAGATGGCCTTAGAAGTCAGCACAGAATACAAATAACCATTTTTTAAAAAATATTAAATGAAAAGGTGAATACAAGAACCGTTAGGATGGTTTAAGTACAGCATTCAGCTAAAAGAACAGCAATGCATTTGCATAGGGTTGGAAAAAAGGTGTTATGTCACACAGTTTCTGAGATGTCTACTTAAGGGAGGAAATGGTGCTGAGAAGGCTTCCTTTCCTGCAGGTGAGCTGGGGTTTCTGCACATCCAGCACAGGAAGAGGTGGAAGGCAGACACATTTGGAAAAGGGTTGCATCAGAAGATTATAGAGAAAGGTGCCTGTGGTTTTCTCAGAAGCAGGTAATCCTCATGGACCTCTTTCCATCCATGCAGTTTGCTTGACCCAAACCAAGTAGAAAGCCCTTCTTCTTGACCAAAATGGACTGGGAAGGGTAGTTAGAGCCCCAATAAGAGCCCAGAAGGTTGGTAATATGCCACCAACAGTACCAGATTGGAAATATACCACCAAAGATACCAGGCTGGTATTGGCCACAGTGCCAGTCTGGGGAGGCTCAGAACGTTGGGGTGCTCAGCTCAGAGAATGGAAAGAAGAAGCATCACTGTGACCATGGATGCTATTAGCAGGAGGAAGAAGAGTCTCCTAGAACCAGAAGACTCGAATCTCTTCCTCAGGGAAGGTGACAAGCAAGCAAAGTTATCACTGGGCAGTGACAATGAAAGAATATGGATGGAGCGGGAGGTCAAGATAGCACAGTACAGAGTCTCAGAGTTAATGGGCTCAGATGGCAAGGACCACATGAGCCTGGCGATGACAGATGCAGTGTAGTTAGTTTTATAGCACAACAGACACAAGAAGATCATCTTAGTGACCAAACAAGAGGTAAGTTTCTTAGTATAGAATCCAAGGCAAAAAAATAATATGCAAATCCACATAAAATTTAGTTTTAAACATGTAAGCACCAATATGCCAAAAGACAATATTCTTCTTTTTTTTGACAGTATTTTTCTTAAATGCATGTATGATTGAGTTTTCACTTAACTTATACCAATATATATATATATACACAAAAAGATACAGAAAAAGCCCAGAAGAGTAAAAATCACTCCCATTTCCCCCCCAATCACAAAGGCACACAGAATGTCTGTACTTCCTTGATATTGTGCTCCTAAAATTCAATTTGAATTTAACACATTATATCACATTTCATGTTTGTCATGGAAATGGATTATTTTGTGATTTGAAATTATCTGCTTTCAGGCTCTTATTTAAAAGCCTATCACTCTTACCCCTCTCTAATTTGAAGAAAGCTTGGGCTAAAGGTCGCACATCTTCCATTGGCAACTTGTAGACCATGAGAGATGAGTACCTGGGAGGCAAGGAGAGGAGAGACACGCTGATCCAACTGCAATGAACGTGAACTGACTCAGACTTCTCTCTGGACTTCATTTCTGTAAGTGTGGTTTGGGGTAGGCAAAATGCTAAAGGTGAAGCCATACTAATAAGAAAGAGGCAGTTCACAAGGAAAACTGGGGATCGGAATCCTATAGGTAGGTTAGTGCCCTTGGCCCCTCAGATGGGGGTGAGTAGGTACAACGAAAATCACATTCCCAGACTTCCCAAAGTCATCTTCCACCTCGCCTTTTTTTTGTTAATCCTCACCAGAGGATATTTTTCCATTGATTTTTAGAGAGAGTGGATGGGAAGGGGAGAGACACACAGAGTGAAACACTGATGTGAGAGAGACGCATCGATTGGTTGCCTCCCCCAGGTCCGGGTATCGAGCCTGCAACCTGCAACTGAACTATGTGCTCTTGACTAGAATCCAACTGGGCTGATGCTCTATCCACTGAGTCAAACTAGCTAGGGCCAACCTCACTTTCTAGGCTCAACACTTACTTCTTAGCTTCATCCTCCAACCAGGTCCTGACACCATGCAGTTTCTTCACGTTTCCAACTCAGGCGGAAATCTAAGTCTATTCTCCAGAGCATTTCTAGCTACCCTACCTTCCCCTTCCTACTCAAACTGCTTTTTTAACACAGGAGAGCATAACTGAGTCTCTGATTAGGAAACTAGAAATCTCTAGGAATTCAAGCTCCAAATAATGTCCAGAAACCATTTTAAAAATAATTTGTTTCTCAAGTAAATTTGTCTTTCCATCATTTGAAAACCAGGAAGATTCAGATTTCTTTTCTTAAAGATGCTATTTCACATATTTATGGAGCAACCTTTCTCATCCATTTTGCTCATTCCCTGCACCCCTATGACATATTTCTATTTAGTTGTGGGCTGCACGATGAGTTATATCATTGACTTTATATTTATACTCCACTGTAGAAATATATTTTCTGGACTTGTCTTTATGACTTATTTCTCTTTACTACTTTCCCCTAACTCCTAAATTACCTGTCTTCTGCATTTAAATTGAAGTTGTTAAAAAAATGACCCTAATGTTAATGTTTGTATTTTTTTAGTATATTACTTTTATGAGGATTATTCCATGACCAGACTCTGGAAATATTAATAGATTTGAAATGAAACTGGAAATATTAATAGATTTGAAATGAAAGAGTTTTACATCCCTGCTTTGCCACTTATTAGCTGTCATGTGACCTAACCAATCTACCAATTTTCATGGAATAAGGTCCTTGCAAAGGTCAGACTCTTACAATGCGTTTTTGCAATCATCTCCTTTTTCACTGGAACACCAGAGTCTACTTTAAAAGTCTCCATGAGAATTAAATGAGATAACCCAAAAACAGGACAATACCTGTCACACAGTAGGACCATAACACACAACATCACCTCTTCTCTCATTTACTTTCAGCAGTGTCCAACAAATCATTTATTTCTTTTAGGGTTTCCTTTTGGGCTACATGTGGACTTGCCTGACCACAGCTCTATGAACCTGACAGGGAAAAACTGACATCTGATAGCCGATGAAAGCCAGCCACCATCCTTACCTTTCCTGCCGAGCTGCCTGGGGGAAAAGCCTCAGGATTTCGCTGTGCAGGGGCTCCGCCTGGGCGAGGGTCTTCACCTTCATCTCCAGCAGGTAATCCTTGCCAAATCTGCTCTTCAGGTGCTGGATGGAACCGATACATCTGGAGGGAAGAGGGGGAGGGGGAGGAGAGGAAGGTGCAATGTTTGAGGCTTGGGATTTGCTGCCTGCGCTGTCTCAGGACTTGGCCATCAGACCCTGGTCAGGTGGTTCCAGTTTTTCACAGTGACCTCTCTGCCCACCGACAAACTCCGCCAGCCATGCACCTGGTGGTCAAGGGCGGGCTTGGGCGGACACCCACCTCAGCCTCCCGGACACCATGATGGCCACGCGGTCACACACGGCCTCCGCCTCGGCCATGTAGTGGGTGGTCAGGAGGGCGCCCCTCTCGGTGTTGTGAAAGCTGGCCCTGATCGCCTGCCTGAATGGAAAGAAAAGATACGCATGGGAGCATACACAGTGACATCCAGAACCCCGCCCTCTCCCCCACCCGTGAGTCCTAACGTGAATTAGCATTCTCACGAGAAGTGTGGGACACGGGGAGATTGTGTCTATTGTGTCACACAGATGCACCATAGCTACTGAAAAGATCAATTGAGCAATTACAATACTCAGAGTGAGTTTGGTTGGGCCCCAACCATGATTATTTTTCCTTTAATGAGAAATAGTAAGATGTTTTTGCAAAGTATTTGCTCCAGTGATGGCGAAGCTTTTGAGCTCGGCGTGTCAGCATTTTGAAAAACCCTAACTTAACTCTGGTGCCGTGTCACATATAGACATTTTTTGATATTTGCAACCATAGTAAAACAAAGACTTATATTTTTTATATTTATTTTATATATTTAATGCCATTTAACAAGGAAAAATCAACCAAAAATATGAGTTCGCGTGTCACCTCTGACACATGTGTCATAGGTTCGCCATGACTGGGCTATACAAATGATATTCAGGGTTGTTTTTATTTTGTATTAAGAGACTGTGTACGGGAGGGGTGGCCGCCTTGCTTTCTGTAGATGCGTGGAGTTGGTGGCCGCAGCCTCTGGGCTGGGATGAACTAAGCTCTCGGGGAGGCGGGGGAAACTGGGGAGCCGAGCTGGAGTTACAGCCGCTACAGGAGTGGCAGTTGGACCATTGCTGCTGCAGGATTTGCAGTCTGTTGTGTTTTGTTTTTGTTTTGTTTTTTAAAAATATATATTTCTTGATTTCAGAGAGGAAGGGAGAGGGAGAGAGAGATAGAAACATCAATGATGAGAGAGAATCATGGTTTGGCTGCCTCCTGCATGCCCCACCCCAGGGATCGAGCCCGCTACCCAGGCATGTGCCCCCACAGGGAATCTAACCGTAACCTCCTAGTTCACAGGTCGATGCTCAACCACCGAGCTATGGCGGCTGGGCCAAGCCATTGTGTTTTGCAAGCCACGAAGTATGTGGAGCCTCAAGTCAAACAACACTTTCAAAGTCTACCAACATCTGCCTTCAGTGGTGGCTATTCCACGTGAACCCAACATAACAAAATCGGTAACGGAATTCACATAGGGGTAAGCCCTACTGCCAATAAAGGAAAAAGAAGAGATGCGCATCAGTGAATTATGCTTTTAACCGCCCCCCGCCCCAAGAAGATCCCTTCAATGAAGCTGAAGGTTCACTAGAAGGCCAAGCTAAAAAAAGTGAACATATATGATGAAAAAAGTTCTTATCATGTTATGTATACGAGTACCAGCTTTTTATAATAAATGGTCCGAAGATTCACATTTTAAAAATGATTTCGCACAAACTAAGTCAAAGCCTTGGATAAGTTTCCTTTTAAATTTGAGGATTTAAAATCAGATTATAGAATATTTAGAGATGAACGCTTAGTGATTATGGATAAATACACACTATTTGAATAGAACTATTGTTCATGACTCATTTAGCAAAGAATTGGGTGTTTATTTCAAGGCAAAGAGAGCATGAACATCTCTGCTCTCACGGAACCCCAATCTAATGGAGACTGAAAAACTAGTAACAGCACATGATAACTATTATGATGGAATTAGTGATGATGAACTTATCTCATTGGGTGCAGAGAGCTGGCGCAGCTGCTTGGAACTGTGAATTTAAAAGTGAGTAGCCAAACCGACTGGCATGGCTCAGTGGTTGAGGGTTGACCTATGAACCAGGACATATGCTTGGTTTGGGGGCTCCATCTTCAGTGTGGGGTGTGCAGGAGGCAGCCGATCAATGATTCTCACTCATCATTTTTGTTTGTATTTCTCTCTCCCTCTCCCTTCCTCTCTGAAATCAATACAAATATATTGATTTAAAAAATAAAAGTGAGTAGCCACAACTTTGACCTCAGAAACTGATATAAGTAGGTATATGTCCCCGACAGAATTCAGATTTCACATGTTAAAAACTTGATGAAAAGTAAAGAACAAATCAAAACAGCTTAAGGGACAATGTTCACAGGAGGTAAACACTTCACAGATTCCCTGCCAGGCGTCCACGCTGGCCCTGACTGGGCGGCGCCCCTCACCACATCTGCTGCTGCCCCGCGGGGTCCATGCCCGTGGACGGCTCATCCAGCAGCACCACCGATGGGTTTCCCAGGATGCTCAGCGCGAAGCACAGCTGGAAGGAGAGGAACGGCACATCTGGCACGGATCTGGGATCAGTGGGCCTCGCGGAGTAACCCCAGCCCCAACCCTACCTTTCTCTTGATTCCCTCTGACAAGGCCTTCACGGGGCGCTTCTGCTCCTCCTGCAGCTTGAGCGCCTCCACCAACCTGAAGCAAACACAGTGGGGGCTACAGGCTCCGGAGAACCAGGACACTTGGTGGGAGAGCGAGCCACGCAGGACCAGGTGGGGAACAGAGCTCCGAAATGCGGTTCTGACAAAGACGCTGGGCCACGCTGCATTGGACTGGTTTGACACATCTCCCCCCAAATGAGTTTTTCCTTTTATAAGATTTGAAGCCATTTTATGACATGCAACTAGCTGTCCTATGATAGTTTACACTTAAATTTTAGTATTTTTGATATATTTACCAATACATACTTTGTTCTTTGTTCTTTCCATATTTAAGATGAGAAAAGAAAATAACATGTTAACATCGGGGAAATCAGTTTCTGATCACAACTCTCCCCATTGGGTTTGGGTCAGCGTTGAGTCTCCTGGGAAGTCTTGAGTTTCCTGTGAAGGCTGTCACTCCAGCTGTCTTCCTGGACCTCTCAGGTGTGTCCTCCCCAACCCCCCCCCCCCCCGCCCCTTTCCCCCTTGTACCGTGTGATGGTGACCGTGGCATCTGCTTTCCTCAGCCCTCTCACGGCAGCGAACACGTTCAGGTGCTCTCTCACTGTCAGGTTGGGCCACAGCCCCTTCTCCTGAGGACAGTACCCCAGGAACCCCAGAGAGTCCCCTTCGCTGCTGCCTCTCAGTAGCACCTGCAGAGAAAACTTCCCTCTCAGACCCTATGGCCTGCATTGCTCCTCTGTGTTTCCATGACATCTTTCTCCTTACAAACCTAGAAAAACCAGAGACATTCTCTGATCTCATTGACTCGAATCACCTGCAACCATTTTGCATTGGAAGAAGGTTGTCAGAGTGTAAATACCTGGCAACAAACAGATATTCAGGGAAAGTGACTTTAGGTAGGGCGATCCGAGAAAGCCTGCCTGCTGAGGGACCATTGCAGCAGAAGGGTGACAGGGCGCCTGCCCTGGAAAAGGCCAGGAGTTTGGGGTAGAGCAAAGCCCTGTGGAGGGATGGTGTTCAATGTGCTCTCAGACCCCAGGCTACAGCCGAGTGGTCCAGGGGAGAAGAGAGAGATGTGATAGGAGGGTCGTGGGAATCAGATCCTGGCCAACGAGGAGCGGTGTCCTTCCAGCCACAGCGCAGGGAGAGTCACTGAACGTATTTCAGCAGGACAATGACTTTCTATAAGGATCTCACTGACTGATCTGATTCAAGCTGGTTTCATGACACCCAAATGGTGGTTGGGTTTATAATTCAGATCTCAGGTAACCTTTAGAAATATTTCATTCCAAGATCTCAATGAAAGCTTACCTCTTTTTTTGTCCATGCTTATGGAGAAATAAAATATTGATTTTGTTTCAAGGTGGTGCTCTCCACTGAACTAAGCACTCCCGATAGGCTTGGCTGAGCCACCAATGTCACCCAGAGGCACCTTTCATGAACACCTGCTCTCACCTCAGCTTCAGAGCGACTGTGAATATGTTTCCTCCTTCCTCTTTCCTGGTACACCTGCCAATCACGTTCTTGGTGGTCTTCCCCTTGGTGGGCGTGACCACCAGCCCCTTTCACATGGTGGAGGTGCACAGACCTCTGTCTTAGGACTCTGTTCTCCACTCCTCCCAACCCTGATATACCTTTCAGAGGAGCTCTTAAGGTTACCTATCTCCTGACATAGAATTTTAGTTTTCTCTGTAACTCATGTTGTTTCTTTGATAAATTCACCTCTTTTTCTGTTTGCCTGGCCTTCTATGCAGTTGAATCGCATGGATAATTCTGTCAACTTCATATCCCTATTGCTCAACTTAGAGCCGTTCCTTGAAAACACTCACCCAAGATAATGTATTTCTACCAAAATATGTTTTATTATAACTAAGCACTTTTAAAGGACAATGATCACTAAATAAAGTTTTTTGTTTTTTTTTTAAAAAAGCACATTTTTATTCATATTGGGAGGACAGTGCTCATTGAAAGTGCAAATCTAAATGTTTTATGATAGTATAAATAGAATTTGTATGAATTCTGAATTTGGACATTCCCACTAATTGTCTTTACAAGCATGAATAATTATTCCCTTTCAGTTATTAATTTCGTTGTGTGCTAATGTAATTTGTAATGGGTATTCAGCCACATTAATCACTTCATTCATCTAATGAATCAGTGAGATTTGCTGGGTATACCATTTTGACATCTTATAAAATTTATCTTGAGCACCACTAGGTAATGTATTTTCCACGTGATTCACCTACCTGTCCAGCAGTTGGTTTGGTGTCTCCAGTTATCACTTTAACGGACGTACTTTTACCAGCTCCATTGTGTCCTAGTAATCCTAAAACCTCACCTGGAAAAAGAAAAAGGTCACATTTAGTACAAATTGATTTTAATAATAAAATTAAGAATAAAACATAGTCTGAAGTCTCACTGTGACAAGTGTTCTATGTGATTTGTACGTAGTATCTCTTTTAATTGTCCTACCCTCCCCCTCCCCCAGAGGCTGTCATAACCCTTTCTTACATATTTGGGAACAAAAGCTCTTAGGGATGAGGTTAGTTGCCCAAAGTCACACTGATGGGAAGTGACAAAGTCACTCTTGGAAGCTAGGTGTATGAGACCACACATCTCCTGTGGTCCTAAGAACTGTGCAATAATTTCACAAAATGAAGTCAAGTACTATCTGCCGGTCAAGCCTTCAGAACATTCTGGCACATTCTTTTTGTTTTCTCGTGAAAAATAATAACGTTAGGAAATTAATCGTGTTCATTACAGAGAAATGCAAATTTTGGGGGTTTCAATGGTTTATTTCAATAGAGTGCTTATGGTTCCCATGTCCATCTGACTAAGTACTTATCCATGGGCCTGACTTAGTTAATTTCTCTAGGAATGAGCCATGTAAAAGGAGCTGTCAAGGTCACCCCGCTGATGGGTCTGTGTGCAAACCAAGAGGTGGTCACAGAATGATTCTCATCAGGAACCACAAAGCACGCAGGAAGGCTCCGAGCCAGCAGTGGGAGGGCCTCCGTGTCCAACCTTTTCTGACACAGAAAGAGACATTCCTTGTGGCGATTTTCTTCTTCTTCTTGGAAAAGCAGTGTTTCCTCCTCACTGTGTACTCCTTGCGTAGACAGCTGGCAATGATGGCTGGTTTCTGTAAATGACAAGTACATCATGTCAGACCTTAAGACTCTTTATTGACCTCGAACAAGCTTTATCCTCCCAGGGGGCTGGCCCCTGACTGCACAAGCCATGCCTCCAAGAAGACTTCCTACTAGATGACAGGTTTATGGGCCATTCTCCTATCTTAGCACTTATGTTTCCCTCTCCTACAAGGGCACTCACGCAGGAACACATTATTTTATGCAGCCAGCCCATCTCTCAGAACAGAAGCAAAGAGACTTGGAGAAGCACCAAATCACCCTCCAAGGACAAACAACACACTGTGGACTCGACTTTGCCCTGCATTTTTACAGTGTCCTTTCTCCAAGAAGCAGTGATTGGGGTCACTCTGCTCAGTTTCTAAAATTCACAAATTCTTCTTGGCTTCAGAAATTTCAATTTCTCTCCATTTTTAAAATTTATTTTCTATGAAAGACAAAGTGAATTAAAATGACTTTTTAATCTGTGCTCATTTAGATGTAAAAATGACTACCTGCTAAAATAAAGTTATGATCCTCATTTGTATGAATTAAAGAAATGTAAAATCATTTGAGAATTAGATGCTTTCTGATTTTATTCATTTGTGGTACTTGTTGAAAAAACTACTTTGTATGTTTTTACCTCATCAAAGTTTGTGGAATTCAAGGCATTTGCTGTTCTCACTCTTTCCATCTCAACATCTTCATCCTCCCCCTCGGGCTCCTCTGGATTTTGGTGTACATCACTGCTTCTTGGAGAAATTCTGCAGTCAAACCATCCATTAATAATTGATTTCGGTTTCTTATCCTCGTATCAAAAACACTGCATTCTTTAAATCTTATACTTGAGTAGACTGGGTGATTAATAACCCATCATAATCTCTCTTCAATCCAGTGAAATCTCCACCCCCTGTCCAAATGCAAATAGGATGCTTGATCTCCTATTAAGGTTAGGCATTTCTTTGCAATATGTGTCAGATTCACTAATTTTCCCCCATTCTAACTCCGTCCCTCATACTCTCTTCCTTCTAGTCTCTCTTCCTTCAACTTAAATCTCCCATACTGATCTTAGAAGACTGCTCAAAAGTCTTCTTGTATCTTGGAAGTCTCCCATGCAACTATCTGTAAGAGTTATCAATGAAACTGATGGGGAATAAGATGCTTATGGTTGCATCATTGAATGATGGGAACAGTCTCAGCTTTGAAGTGCCATGAATAACTGAACCAGTCTATGGTCCACCAGTCGGACTTCTCACAACCACAGGAAAAGAGCAGTTATTGCTGTCTTTGACCTATTGATCATTCTGTTCTTCCATTCTGGACCAACAGCATTCCGTCGTCACTGTCAATCAATTTACATTAAGTGCTATTTAAACTGAATGAACCAGATGTAACTTTCCCTAGTGTTCCACTGCACAGTGTCAGACAGGGTCTTTAATATTCAATGTTTTAGGTCTGTTTGCTCCACTATTCATAATCTTTGATTTAGGTCCCTATATCTCTATTATTTATATTGACACATGGTTCCTACCCCAGCCCATTCTAGTTCTTAGCACTTCTTTGTTAATAGATTCATTTATGCATAAAATTATTTTAAAACAGTGATCACTGAAATAAAAGAATCAAATTTCATTTCTCCAGACCGAAAGAAGGGATCCTTTCTCATCGAAATCTTTCCAAACTTCCATTCCAGACATCGAAGAATAAAAATCAAGACGATAAGTTGAAGGAAAGTCTAGGAATAAAGAGATGCATAACTAGAAACACTAAAAAAAATCATTTCACATGAAAAGTGAGTTAGGAATAATTGGATTTCTATAAAGATGCATTTGGCAAAAACATTATCAATTTCCAATAATCTATTTGTCAAACTGTGAAACTAGTAAATTTATTCTTAATCTTGTTTACAGAAACATAGGTAACAAATATAACTGTGTGATACCATTACTTTAAATAATTTCCTCTAATACTTATACAGTGTCCTTAAAAATTGGGAAGCATATTATCTGGTTCGTTGATTTTTATAAAAAATATTCTATTCTTACAAATATTTTATCTCTATGGGCTACAAATACCTATATATCCACACTAATAAAAAGTTCTGCTATGTTTACAGGATTAAAATAGTTTAGTTAGTAAAATACATGATAAATTTTAAAGAAGAATATGTTCTTACAATTAGGAATATCACAAAGGACTCTCCATCATATTCAGAATACAGGAAAAACTGCAAAAACAAAGACAATTGTTAAACATGAAAATTTTCGTTTGGTGAGTTTTTGCCATATAAAGTGAATTGGCCCATGTGAATAACCCTACTGGCATACCCCCTGAAGAGTATTGGCTAAGGGTCCATTCCACAATGTGTAGTGAGGAGCTGTCTTCCTTCCTCCCAAGGTTTATGAGCCAGTGTGCTTTTATTTGAAGCAATAGGATTTGGCAATTATTCATCACCTGGTGACAGAATCTTGGGGTCTGTTGTGCTAGCCTCCCCAAACATTGAGAGAGAGGCAAGATTTAACCTTTATCACACAGACCTTCACACACCTGCTGGTGCTCACTGCCCCTTTCATAAGTCCCCTTTCTTTCCTTTCTCTCCCCCACGGATATCTCTTAACTCATATACTGTACCTTCCTTCCATAGGTAGAAATATAGGTATCAGTCAGCTAGAAAAAAGGATTGAGAGCTTCTCTAGAATCCTGAAATCCCTAAGATTAGAGACATTTCATTTGCCCCCTTCTAGAGCTGAGCATGCCCAAGAGTGTATAGAACCCAGATTGAGTATAAAGGCTGCTTTTTTTCTCCCCACCCATTATTCTTCCTCCCCACCCATCAACTAGGGTCAACTATTCTATTACAGTTCAATTAGAGCATATTGTCCTATCTGGAGAGAGATTCAGTTGGAAGCATGAAGTAGAAATCTTCAAATGTCACACATACTGAACATGTTGCAGAGTCCCAGCCCTAAGCAAAGCTTTCACCATTGGTTGTGTGTTCTAGGACACTGGAGCAGATGATGGCATTACTTACATAAAAAGATAAGAGCATACAGCCAACTACTGTGGTCTGTGGTACTAAAAAGTTGATGAAAAACAGTAACCTATATCCACGGGATGCCACTACAATTATGGCCACACAGAAAAGGGCGATCTAAAAAGAAAAACAAAGCATATTAACCACTCTGAACATCAATAGATGCTCCAAATTAAGAAGGCTCATCTTGGAGATATTCCTAACTTCCACTCCAACCCCGAAAACCAAGCTGAAATCAGCGGATCTGCATTGATATTTTCTCTTGACGACTTAGCCACATTCCTTTGGCCCGGAGGATCATGAATGAGACCTTACTGGGTAAATCTAGGATCTAATATGGAGAGCATTTTAAATATAGAAAAGGAAAAAAGGTAGTGTATATCATTTTGGGAGATAAAATTCAGAATGATATATAAGCAATAATCATAGGTAAAAATTGAAATTGATATCTAATAGGAATCCCCAGCCAGTGTCGCTCAGTGGTTGATCATCTGACCTATGAACCAGGAGGTTCAATTCCCATTCTTGGCATATGTCTAGGTTGCTGGCATGATCCCCAGTATGGGATGTGCAGGAGGCACTCTTGGGCACTCAATGGTTCTCTCTCATCATTGATGTTTCTATATCTCTCTCTCCTCTCCCTTCCTCTCTGAAAGCAATAAAAATAAATATTTTTAAAAAGATAGCTAATAGGTATAAAGCAACGATGAAAGGAGACTTGTTAACTATACCAATGGGTTAATACAAGCATTTAAAAACCTGGAGTGGCTTAGTACAAGTACTAAAATACAACATTCAGGAGAAGAGAAAGTTATAAGTACATCTGATCCTCTTAGACTTTTTCTTCTAAACTACTGTAATGCCTTCCTAAAAGTTTCTGTACTGCCCTGACCGGTTTGGCTCAGTGGATAGAGCATCAGCCTGAGGACTCAAGGGTCCCAGGTTCGATTCCAGTCAAGGGCATGTACCTTGGTTGCAGGCACATACCCAATAGGGAGTGTGCAGGAGGCGGCTGATCGATGTTTCTCTCTCATTGATGTTTCAAACTCCCTATCTCTCTCCCTTCCACTCTGTAAAAAAATCAATAAAATATACTTTAAAAAAAGTTTCTGTACTTCTAATTTCTCTCTGTTACAAACCATCACTTCTACGGGTTCCAGAATATTCTTCCCAAAAGTGTGTCTGTGATCATATTTTTTTTTCTGAATTATTAGCTTCCATGGTGTCTCATGAGAGTGAGCGAGAGAGAGAAACATCAATTTGTTTTTCCACCCATTCATTGGTTGATTCTTGCATGTGCCCTGACTGGGTATCAATCCCGCAACCTTGGCATATTGGATAATGCTCTAACCAACACAGCTACCTGGCTAGGGCTGTAGAATAAATTCTTGAGCCCATCATTTAAGGCCAGTCATGGTTCCAACCATTATGTTCACCACAACTAGGACCGACTCAGGCTGCAGCCTGTTTTCTACCCATATTCATTTCAGATTATTACCAGTAGTTAGGACTTATTCTAGTATAGACACTCTGCCCTTTGGGTTTCTGTTCCTCCACTCTTTTCGATTTGTATCATCATTCTTCTCCAAAAGTTGAAATCTTACTCTTCCTCAGGTTTCACTTCCTGAAGGAAATCTCTGTTCTCATTTTTATGAATGACTGTCTCCCTTTTCTGGTTTTCATAGACCTCTTTATTACTTAGTTGTGTTAGAATATATATATATATATATATATATATATATATATATATATATATATATATATTTCAGAGATAAAGGGACAGGGAGAGAGAGATAGAAACATCAACGATGAGAGAGAATCACTGATTGGCTGCTTCCTGCACACCCCCATAACCTGGGCATGTGCCCTTGACCAGAATGGAACCTAGGACCCTTCAGTCTGCAGGCCAACGCTCTATTCACTGAGCCAAACCAGATAGGGCAGTTGTGTTAGACTTTTAAAGATGGATGGTATCTCGGTAACTTTGCCTTATTACTGTTTTAGGAATTGGCTGTTTACTCATCTGTTTACCCTTTGAGCACTCTTTCAGTGTTAAAACTGTTGACGACAGGAAATTAGAATAGATGCTTATAGATTACATATATTTTCCTCCTAATTTAGATAAATAAAGTGTTGCTTTATGGAATTAATTCTTAGTAGAGAGTTGGAGAAGTTGCTTCTAGTTTTAACTAAGATGTTTACAGTATTTGCATAGCGTCACGGAGAACTTTGGGGTTATTTCCTTTTCAGTAAAAAGAAAATACAGATGGTTTCCAGGTTTCCTTCTGTTAAATATTTTATGCTGAGAAAAAATGTGGCCACTTTTCAAGAAAGACAGGGTAGAAATAGGGAGAGGAAAAGAGGCAGATTTTGAAGAGGATCCATATCTAAGGCAGAAAACTTTAAATATGTTAGACTCTCATTTTAACGTATTTTACCAAGGGAAAATTTAAACTACTGTCTCAGAATCGTACATAACATGTATAAAATACGTGTTCAAAAGAAACATACTTACAACAAAGTAGCCCAAAGACCAAATGCCACTATTTTTTCTCCCCTTGCGAAAAATGAACGAAATTACATACGTAAAGAAAATAAGGGATGTGGCAGAACCAATAACACATGGGATCTGAAATAAACAGGATGTTACATTTTACTTAAAGACAAATGCAATCTCGGAAAACATTTAAGATTCAAAACATCGGCACAACACCAGGTCTTATAGTTAATAATTTATGACCATGTGAATATCAATGAAAACAGTTTGCATCTTCAAAGTTTCTAACTATGTCATGCAATGATATTTATTCGATGAATGTTGTAACTTACATGCATAACCGGATTTACAAATGCAATTATGGAATCTCCGGGGTTTAAAATGATCTCCAGCAAATACATTAGAAGGAACAGCAGCCAGTATAGTGGGACGTCCACCAACGCCTGCCCAAGCCAATAAGCGGAAGGGAAGAGCCCGGAAATGCGAAGCTGGGACCACACTTTGTTCTGAGCAGGAGACAGCAAAAATACAGATGCTATTTCAACTTGAGGTTCAAGAAAATGTGGATTATGCAAGAGAATCCCAGTTTCTCCACACCCTCACAAACTCTGTATTGTCAGTCATTTTACCATGTATTCATTTTATTTGGTGTGTAAAGGAATCTCATTGGGGTTATTTTCTGGGTTACACATGATATTACCCATCTTTTAATGGAAGCATTTTCCATCTACATATCTTCTTTGGTAAGGTATCTGTTTTATTTTAATATTTTGCCCATCTTTGAAATTAGGCTATCTTCTATTACTGGGATGTAAGAACTCTTTATATTGCTGACACAAATATTTTGTTATGTATGTGCATTGTGAATATTTCTCTCCCAGCCTACAGCTTTTTATTTGCTTCTTGGTGATTTACAAAGAAGAAAAGATTTGAACTTTGATGAAGGTCAAGATAACATTTTTTTTTTGGTATGGTCTATGCTTCCTTTGTCCCAACTAAGAAATATTTGCCTACCAGAAGACCTATGATTCATTTCAAAATAATTTTGTGTATGGTAAGAATTGAGTGTTGAGAACATGTTTTTTTATAATAGTATCAAGTTTTTTCCATACAATTTTCTGAAAAGACTATCCTTACCCCATTTGAATTCCCTGGCAGTTTTATTGAAAGTCAATTGGTGACATATGTGTGGGTTTATATCTGAAATGGCTATTCCATTTCATATATTTATATGATTATCCTTACTTAATACAACACATTTTTATTTATTATCACTGTAGTAAGCCTTGCAGTCAGAAGCATAAATCTTCCAATTTTCTTTTTCTTTTTCAAAGTTATTTTATTTTCAGTTATTTGCATACTCATATAAATTTTAGAATCATTCTGTAGACTATCTATACATTTATGTTTCCACTTATAAAACTTCCTTTTATTGTTACAGCTTAGGATTTTTGTCTTAATTGGCGGCTCAAGTAAACGTGTATAAATCTCCTCTTGAAAAATCCTGTAATTATATTACCTTCAACATGTAAGGGAAGTTTCAGTTACTCATCGTTACCTTATAATCATTGATGCTGCTCATGGCAATGTAAGGAGCACAACTGGATAACAAAAACAGGCAGAGCAAGGAAGGCATGACTCCAAATGGATTATCCAGTACCTTTTGAAAAGGCAAAGAATATAATGAGTTGCATGAACAAATTTGAAAATAATTTAAAAAATATTAAACAGACTATGTATAACCCTGCCTTACTTCCCTTTTGTTATCAAACTCTTGACTATCTATCCAGTTTTGAAGCTTGATTTTTGGCTTGAAACCCACACGTATGGATAAGGAAAGTGCCAGTCACAGGACTGCAGGATTTGACTTTCATTTCTTCACGTTCTCTTTGAAAATATAGTTTGTTAGTTCTAAAAAATGTCGAAGTTCTGAAAAATTACATTGATTTCCCAAAGCCACAGAACTTGCATGAATCCAAACGCTAATTTGCCCTGCAGAGGTTTACTCAATAAGAATAAAATCCCAGCCACCCAGGAGATGCCTGATGGAGGAGAGTCATAGAGTACATACTTACCTGCAAAGATGTACTTCTCCCTGTTTGGATACGTGCTGATGGTCTAACCATTCTAAGCAGCCCATTACTAACAATATCCATAAGAACTGGGAAGCAATTCAGTCTCTTGGTATTGCATGCTAATGAAAATGTGTAATTCTAAAATAGAAAAAGCAAGGTTATAAATTCTCAGAGAGCTTCATTTTTTCCCTAAAGAAATAAAAATTCAATACTTTAATTAAAAATCATGTTTTAAAACAGTGTTAAATAATCTGAACAAAAACAAACATTGTGTTAAATAAACTGAAACATGTATATAGGTGGTATCTGGCTTTCAGGACACCAGGTGTCTGGCTTACGGCTAGAATCAAATATTATTATTGTTTAAGAATAAAACAGAAGTTTCCTTGAGAGGAAATAGATATTTTTTGGACTTAAATATATTCTTGACAGTGGGTATTATGTAGTATTTATTTTGCTAATGCACACAGTCTATGTTGGTAGACAATGATTGATATATGAATTATTTATCATACTAATGTCTACAATTAACTAAGTAATGAAAGCAGTATTCCTGTATTTGTTTTTCATTCTGTTTCCTAAATTGAAGGCCAGAGTATATTGATAGTTTATTAGCTTTGCACACCTTTAGGATAATTTCTTAAATGGAGACCAGCATACCTTGTCGTGACCGGACACTATAATGGCTCCATTATAAGATGGATCGTCTACGCCATTTCTATTTCCAGATGCATCCACTTCCAAAGCTATGTTCTGAAGCTCCAAAGAATGTATGAAGTCATCAATGCTTGCCCCTAAATTGTAGTTTAATGTATTAGGTATTTCAAAACTAAAAAAATCAACGTCCACTTGTGTAGTGAAATGAAAATTAATGATCTTATGTAATATTTACCGTAATATGGACTGTGAGGATATTTTCTCACATAATAACATGCCTGCTACTGTGAATTTAAAAATCTACTTACTTCTATGGATTTTACTTTATAATATATTTATTCACTATGATCACTGCTATATGGTGCATATGGAATTGATTGTTTTCCAAGAAGATTTCATTGAGTAGCTATACCAAAATGGTTTTAATGACATAGATAATCTCTACTAATAAATCACCAAATTGGCTAAATCTCACTTCACTATCACTAGATTGTTAATTGATTTTCAAAATGTTTCTTGATACAGGAAGACAACTTGTTGAATGGCTATATAAAGAGCTTCATAAACCTTCTCCCCAGAAAAACAATGATAACTTCTAAAAATTACTAAAAATCCCCAACAAGATGACATTTTTATTATCTTAAAGACATACAGAAAATGAAAAAAGATATTTATTTAAGAAAAATCTACTAAATCTGTGTAAGAACACTAAGAAACTGTGACAAAGGCCTATACCTTCACAACTCTTCCTTGATCAGCATAACAAAAGCTCCCCTCTGAATGGGTTAGAGAAGGACTCAGGGATTCCACCTCCTCAAACCCAGTCTGTAGTGTCTTCCAGGGAGGAACTGTGATGAGGATGATTGAGAACCACTTGTCCGTAAATTAGAGCTTCTCCCTTATGGGTAAGAAGAGAACTCCAGATCTCTCAGCCCCCCATTTCTGGTGGTCTCAAGCTTCTGCAGCATGAAGCTGAAGGGAATGGGAAAGTTTGGTGGCCTGACTCTCCCAGGAAGATAACTGGAAATCTATTGAAGTTGCATCCCTTCCTCACACCACACACAAAAATGAACTCAAAATGCATCACAGACCCAAATGTAAGAACTAAAAGTATAAAAGCCTCAGAAGAAAATACAGGAGTAAATGTTTATGATCTTGCATTAGGCAAAGCCTACTTAAATATATCATCAAAAGCATAGGCAAGGGAAAAAATAAGTTGAGCTTCATAAAAACTAAAACATTTTGCCTCAAAGGATACCAATAACAAAGTGAAAAGATAATCTACAGGATGAAATAAAATATTTGCAAAACATTTACAGTTGATTCTTATTATTCACAGGAGTTATGTACTTACTTCTATAAAGTCACAAGAAAGTTATCCTACATACTGAATTAGTGAATACTGGATCAGTGCTTATAGGGGAAACGCAGGTTTAGCCTCTGGTCTCTGTAAGCCTCTGGTCTTTAACCAATCAGTGCATTGTTTTATTTTATGTATGCTTCTGTATATTCATTGTTGATTCATTAACCTTAATCTCCCAGCCAACAGCACTATAATGCATGCCTGAACAAAGCTAATCTAACGCACACATTTTCTTTGTAAGGTACATCACAGCCTTCTTTACTTAGGAACATTAGATAGCACTTCAGCTCTACAATTGGGAAGCATTTTATTTTATTTTTTAATAATTTGGGTTTTTTGTGTGTAGAAATTGGAATCCTCAAAAAATGCTCGTGCAAATGTAAATTGATGCAGTCACTTTTAAAAATGGTTTGACAGTTCCTCAAAAGATTAGACATAGTCACTATATAACACAATTCTATTCCTAGGTTTATATCCCAAAGAAATGAATAAAACCACATTCACTTAAAAGCTAGTACATGGATGTTTATAACAGCATTACTCATAATTGCCAATTATTGAAAAAAACAACCAAAATATCAGTCCTCTGATGAATAACAAAAATGTGGTATATCCATTCAATAGAACATTATTCAACAATTTAAAAAATGAAGTATTGACACAACATAGATGAACCTTGAAAACATCATGTTAAGTGAAAAAGTCAGTCACAAAAGATCATACATATAGTTTATGGATCTACTCCTATTAAATGTCTAGAGTAGCAAAACCATAGAAATAGAAAATAAATTTGTGATTGATCATAGCCGGGGGCATAGTGAATGTAAATGATTACTAATGACATGAGATTTCTTTTTGAAATGACAATATTCTAAAAAGAATTGTACCAAAGATTATATAATTCTGTGAATACATTAACAACCATCAAACTGCACATTTTAAATGAATAAATATGGCATGTGAATTATATCTCAAGCTATTATAATGTGTTTTTGGGTATATACTTTTTTATTTTGCAAAATGTCATCAGATCATTTATTTTTCCTTGACAAATACTTTCTTAATTCCTGCTCTATTTTGGGCTTGTATATTCATCATCCCCAAGCCTCATAAATTGTTTTGAACACCTGCTGAAGAAGTAAAAAGCTCATTTCTTTTATCTCATGTTTATGTTGTCTATGTAATGCTCTGAATAGTGAATGCATTGGAGACGAAGTATTCACCACATTATTACCTGTATTATTGATGATTAATAATTGAGTGAGAGGATCATGTGGTGGTTGTCCAGGAGCGAGGAAGTATAAATGGGGAGAAAGTTCCCATGTGTAACTGACATCATATGTTTTCGAGATGATGAAGTCCCACAGATTAGGAATAAATCCAATTCCTATAACCAATAGCCTACACAGAAGAAAATAGCCAGTGTGAATGCACAGTCATGTCCTAACCTTTTAAAACAGTCTAGGCAGATTCTAATCAAATGAGACCAAGAAATTACAAAAACTAAACATATAGCCTTCTGACTCAGTTACTGAGGACCGTGTCTTTTCCTATCTCTAAATTAGAGATGATAAATTGTAGATTTATCCTTTTTTTCATTTCTCTCATTCCGCTCTGGCCATGAGCTACCACGTACAATTTCATGGGACATGTGTCCTTTAACTCTGTGTCCAGATTCTGCCTCTTCCTGGAATTCCAGTGTGCTGTTCAATCACCAACACTTTATACTCAATTTTCTTCATGGCCAATCCTCTTCACTTAGTCCTGTGATGGCTGCATGGTTTCTTGAATCTCCAGGCCAAATTTTCAATTATTTTTTACTCTTTATTTTCCTGTGCTCTCCATTTCAAATAAGTTGAAAATTTTTTTATTATATTTTCATGATATCTTATTTTGGAACCTTTCTCCATTCCTAATTTCTAATTTTATGATACATCTTATTGCAATTCTTGCTAAAGGACTGGCATCTCTGGAGACACTGTTATGTGGTATTGCCAGTTTAACCTTAAAGATTTTGTTAAATCATGCTCATCTCCTAGTCAAATATTCTCAACGAATTCTCATTACTTATTCATTTAGCAAGAACTTATTGAGATCCTATTTCTTGGATGCTTAATCCACATATTCATAGACAAGGTACTGATTGATACCCTTGGACACCAGGGTGCTACTGAGAGGTGACATGATTCTTAGGAGCAGGGATGGTGCCCATTATTCATGCAGTATGTATGAAGAGTGAGCTACCATCACTTAAGAGGGCTGGAGGGAAGTTAGGACATCTAGGTTAGAGCAAGTAGGACATAATGGGAGAGTCAGGACTGCTAGGGCTGTGTCAGTAGAATGCGTAGATAACAACTAAAATGAGACATTGGCATATGGACACTGGAAATAAGGTCTACATCCCAATGTTTCTGTCATCTGCCATAGAAAATCTAAAGGAGAGCAAATAGTCTAGCAGGTTTGACTTAGTTAATAGAGAGTCAGCCCGCAGACTAAAGGGCCCCGGGTTCCATTCTGGTCAAGGGCATGTACCTCGGTTGCAAGCTTGACCCCTGGTTGGGGAGAGTGCCGGAGGCAACCGATTGATGTGTCTCTCTCACATTGATGTTTCTCTCTCTCTCTCTCTCTCTCTCTCTCTCTCTCTCTCTCTCTCTCTCTCTCTGTCTCCTACTCCCTTTCATTCTCTCTAAAATCAATAGAAACATATCCTCAGGTGAAGATGAACAAAAACACACACCAAAAAACCCCCAAAATAAATAAAGGAGAGCAAATATTACACAAAAACTTACATTCATTGAACTCTTCCCCTAAAATTGGCTCTAAGATCGTATAAATTCCACTTGCTAGTCAGCCAGTAGATAAAAACTAGGCCCATGAACTAGATTGAGGTTTATACTTTATCCAGTTTTGCAGATGCAGACATTTATTTTTATTTTTGTTTGTTTTTTCTTGTTTTTAGGCCTTAGTATTTTTTAATGCATCGACTGACCAAAAGCTTTGGCACTCTGATACTCACAGTGATAAAAGAGATTTTCTTTCATGCTTTAGCTTTAATAAGCGGACCCTTGCAATTGCACAGATTTGCTGACTCCACAGAGCCATGCCACCTACTGTTTCTTTCATCTCACTAAGTGAAGAGAGAACTTGTTCCATCTCAACAAGTCTTTCTGTGTCTCCAGCTCCTTCTGCTTGTACTTCCCCAGATGTGGCAATACCTGCCAAACACAAAATAAGTAATGCATAAAAAGCCCACTTCGGATGGACTTTATTGAGCTTACTATAGGCATTTGTTTTACTGAGGACATCACAGATAACATCCCCTTATACTGTAGGGACTTGAACAAAAGGACCAGAAAGAAAATCTTAGATGGACACTGACAATATATTAAAGAGGTTAAGATAAGTATGCAAGATCATCATAGTACCTAGGTGTGACTTGGAAACTTGGTAAAGGAAACAATTATCTTAGGTGCTCACCTAGAGAAACAAGTTACAAGTTGACATGCTACAAACTAGGGGGTTAACTGTAAATTAAACCCAACTATAGCAACAACCACATTAAAAATAATGGACTAAACATGCCACTATAAGAAACGTAAAATGTCTCAATAAGCAAAATTCAACTATATGCTGTTTATAAGAAATGCATTTTAAATGAAAAGCACAAACAGGTTGAAAAAAATTTTGAAGTCATAAATTACATTAAAATGAAAGCAATCTATAATAATAAAAGCATGATATGCAAATCAACCAAATGGCTGAACAGTGAAATGATTGTCAGTCCACCTTCTGGATGACCTTCCGGACTAAGCCGGGGCTGTGAGGGCCGAGGCAGCCGGGGCTGTGAAGGCCTACTCTTGCACGAATTTTGTGCTTCGGCCCTCTAGTTGTATTAATATTAGACAAATTGGGCTTTAGGATATAGAGAAAGTGACAGAAAGCATAGTTGAAGAAATAGTGGCTAAAATCTTCCCAATTGTGATGAAAAACTCTAATCTACAAGTATAGGAAGCTCAACAAATACCACATAGGATAGGCCAGTGGTCGGCAAACTGCGGCTCGGCAAACCGCGGCTCGCGAGCCACATGTGGCTCTTTGGCCCCTTCAGTGTGGCTCTTCCGCAAAATACTGACTCTTCCACAAAATACAGACTTCTGTGTATGGGCCACAAAGTTTCAATTGCACTGTATGTGCGTGCCCACACGTGGTATTTTGTGGAAGAGCCACACTGAAGGGGCCAAAGAGCCGCCTGTGGCTCGCGAGCCACGGTTTGCCGACCATGGGGATAGATACCTAAAGACATCACAGTTGAATTGTCAAAGCCAAAGACAGAAAGCAGCAGGAGAAAAACAACTCATCATACAAAGAAATCCTGAATAAGATCTAGAGCTGACTTCTCACCAGAAACCATGGAGACCAACAGGCAGCGTGATGACACATTCAAAGTGCTTGGAGAGAGATTTAGAATAAGTGTTTCATCTGAAATTGCTCTTAGAAAATAGGATACAATGAGGGCTATGAGCCTTGGGTAGAAGAAAATGGGCTGTTTTTAATATCAAGGCAAAATTGGCAATGGAGGTAACAAAAGTGACAGGGATGCACTTCACCTTAATATATTCTTGTCCAAGAATGGCCTTAATCATGAAACCCCACATGTTGTAATCATGTTATTGAATGATATTATTGGAATGGTGTCTTCTTTTTTTTTAGTTTTTTATTTATTGATCTTTAGAGAGAAGAGGAATGAGAGAAAGAGAGAGGTGTTGTTCCACTTATTTTTATGCATTCATTGGTTGATTTTTGTATGTGCCCTGACTAGGGATCCATCCTGCAATCTTGGTGTATTGAGATGATGATCTAAGCAACTGAGATACTCAGCCAGGGCCTGGAATGGTGTCTTCTTGAACAATATACTAAACCAGGTGTTATGAATACACTTACATGATCATTTTCATGCATTTTATTTACCTGGTTCATCAACAGTTGATTTTCCTTCTAGTTTCAGGAACACCTCATTCAAGGTTGTCATTGAAACACCATAATTCTCAATTCCCAGGTCAGGACAGAGATCAAGATTCTCATAAAGTTCTAAAAAACACATACACAATAGCAAATCAAAATAAGCATAGTGCATCAATTAGAATATAATATTTCCCACTGTAGATAAAAGTCTAGTTATTGTTACCTCATGTTTTAAATACCTGAACACATTGTATGCTCTTAATGTTAGTTACAGTAATTATCATTGATATTGTTTTTATGAATAACATTTATGTACTTCATTTCTTGATATTCTTATACATTACCTGGAAATTTATTTGTTCTTTCCAAGGGCAATATATAGACAAGTTTTCCTTCACTTTTTGCTGATAATTTGGCATCAGGGATGTGCTTTGTAACAATGGATGTTATTTTTTCTTGAACACACATTTCATTCAACTGCAAACTGGTGATAAAAAATAGATCTGTGTTATCTAACATTGTCTCCAATTGTATGAAGAAAATTACTTGTCTCTAGGAGACAAAGAAAAATCACATAAAATCTAATGCAAGAAATAGGTCACCCAAACATGAAATAAAAGGTAAAAAAAAATCAGATTATATAGAGTGCCAACCTCCTAAAGTGAAAGATTTAACTACAATAATGTTAAGCATCTTATCTTTGAATCAATCAATAATAACAGAATATGTTACTATCTAAAAATAGTAATAAAAATAAAGTGAAGAGGATGGACAGGAGAGAAAGAACAAGAGGGAAGAGGAGGAGCCAGGGGAAAGAGAAGAAACAAGGAGTCTGCTTAAGAGACTGTTAGAACCCTGGGTGAGAGATGATGAGGTTGTGAAATACAATGTCAGTCAAGAAAGTTCCCTTAATACATACCTTTCTTACCAAATAATGTGTTGTGGATATATTTTCTATCACATTTATCTAAACTTTTTTGTTATCCTATATCCTTTTTAAAAAATATTTTTATTGATTAAGTTATTACATATGTGTCCTTATACCCACATTATCCCCCCTTTATCTTATATTCTCAATCTCTAAAATCTGCCAACCAATAACTCATATACTCATACTATATACTCCATATATCTGTATCTGTATAACTCTATCTCTAATCTCTCTCTATATCTGGCTATACATCTCCTTATTTTTAGTTGTGTATATGTGTATATGTGTATACATCAACATCTGTATATAATAATCAAAGGTTTCCTTGTGTGCTGTGATGTGTTGCTCCAAGCATCATGTCTTGAATTAGCCCATTTCTCATTCTCCAGCCTCCTCAAGTGGCCATACCTTAAGTGATACCCAATCCCCCATTTCTTCTTTAGAAACAGACTTGAGCCTGCACACTTCAGCTTCCCTTTGGAGAGAAACACTTTCCTGTCTGAAAGGGAAGAAGCAAAGAAGAAAGTTTGTTAGAAGGTTGACTGTTCTTTCCCCCCAAAAGATAGGTCATTGTCTGCGTGATCCAACTCTAATTCAGGAGCTTCTATATTTTCACATACAGGGCTTCATAAAAACTCATTGAAATAGACACATTTTAATCTTATTTATCTACTTTAGACTGTTGTTTTCCCTTCCAGCCAGTCAGAGAGGTTATGCGGATAAATCTTTGAATATAGAGAATCATCACGTTATACATTTTAATGGACCAAACATCAAAATTGTTTGAATATTTCAAGTTGATTTCCTTCAATTTTGAGTAAAAGGACCAACCAATGCCTTTGAATATAGCCTCTTCCTTCAAAATAAGTGAGTTTCCTGGCAGATTGTACCTCCATGTAATCAAAGGATACAAAATCCGAGGACATACATAGAAGTGGTTGGGAGTAAGACTCTTGGGCCAGTTCATATCATTACCAGCTGTTCCAATGGCTGGATAGAGCTGGGTGACCAGGTTACAAAAAACAGCTGCTGAGCATATAATCAATCCATATTTCCCAACTCTCATCAAGTCTTCATCATGACACTTAAAGGAAACCAGTACTTACCAGCCAGGATGTCAGCTTCGTCCATGAACTGGGTACTGAACACGATCACACGGTCCATTTTCCGCTCCTTCAGCAAGTTCCACACTTGATGCCTTGAAAAGGGATCCAACCCAGCAGTTGGTTCATCCAATAGGAAAATCTACAGTGGAGGGGTGTATATAAAAGGATCTTTCCATAAAGTATATAGTTCTTCCAGAAAACACGTTGAAACCATGTTATTTATATTTCAAAGATCATTGTGGTTAGGATTTTGTTTTTATATATAATGTCCCATCATAAATATTTTATCACAGGTGTCCTTTGCAAATAAAAGGTTGGAACTACTATGGAAAGTTTTAATTTTAAAAATTTTAATCCATCTCTAAATTTCATCTTATTTACCTGAGGATCTCCTAAAATGGCAATCCCAAAAGTGAGTTTTCTTTTCTGTCCACCACTTAAGTTTTGAGCAAGGACGTCTTCAATACTGTCCATTTGCAACTCCAGCACAACTCTTTGTATCTAACCAAATGACAACATTTGTGTCACGTACAAGATTCCTTTCTGTTTTTATTTTTACATTGATAAATACAAGGCAGGAAAGTGTAATGGTTAAAAGCATGCATTCTTAGCCAGATTGACTAGATTTGAATACCACTCCACATTAACTAGCTGCATAGTCCTGGTCAAGTTACTTGCTCTCTTAAACCTCAGTTTCCACATATGTAAAATGGGAGTAATAATAGCACCTATCTTATAGAGTTGTTATGGGAAATAAATGAATTAGTATATTTCAAGTTAAGGATAATGGTTGGCATATAAATTATACATAAATGTTAGATAACCATTTAACTCAGATAAATACCTAAATTAGATTTTTTTGTTCAACTTTCATACAACTTTGCTCAAAGATAATTTAATGAAAGCATAAGAACTCAGTGCAAATAGACTTAACCCTCTCGTTTTGACCAATACATTAGTTCTGATATCTTTATGTACCTCTTGTTCCACTTCCTGTGATGGAATCCCTTTTATTTTAGCAAAGAGTCTGAGATTTTCTCTTACAGTGAGGTAGTCAAATTGCACATTGGACTGTGGGCAAATTCCAGTGAGCTTGCTGATATTTTCTAGGTCAGCCATTTCTGAAAGTTTATTACTATACACAGTGACGGAACCTATAACAAAGATTAAAAGTTAACATCAGATTATACTTAAGATATTTTTCTAAATGAAAAACCACTACAGAGTTATTTATTACATTCTAGATAATATGGTTTTATCTTCAAGGTTTATACAACTCAGGTATTGTGAACTTCCATTTTAGTTGTGAGGTGTATGGGGTGGGAGAAAGGTCCCTTCTGCAGTTTTTTCCATTAAAATGTAGTCTGCTTATTCTCCCCTCATAGTTAGGTGTGGTGCTATGATAAAGGGAATTTTAGCAGATGTGATATAAGAAGGGATTGCGAAGTGTCTCCACCCTGGGGTTGCCCTCTCTTTGCTTCTGGAGTCATGGGCATCACTGGATGAAGAATCCCTAACTAGATTCCTGGGGGATGTAGAAAGAGAGGTGCTGTGGTCTTAACTAGAGCCCCACATGTGTAAATAAGGCTATGCTAAAGCGTTCAGCCCCAGCTATTTGAATCCAGACAGAAAAACCACCAGCCAACCCACAGAGTAATGAGAAATAAGCAAACATTTTTTATTTTAAGCTATTAGCTTTGGGAATGCTTGTTGTACAGCAAAAGCTAACAGATACAAGTTGGAATGCCAAAGGACCATGTAAATAATGATCATGAAATAATCAAGTTCCATATATACCCATTAAGTATTGCATACCTCTATAGAATACTATAAATAAACTTCCGTTTTTCCCTGGTAATCTGTGTTTGTGATTAATGCTCACAAGAACTTATTATTATTATTTTTAAATATATTTTATTGATTTTTTTACAGAGAGGAGGGGAAAGGCATAGAGAGTTAGAAACATTGATGAGAGAGAAACATCGATCAGCTGCCTCCTGACCCCTTCCCTCCCAATGGGGCTGTGCCTGCAACCAAGGTACATGCCCCTGACTGGAATCGAACCTGGAACCTTTCAGTCCGCAGGCCGACGCTCTATCCACTGAGCCAAACCAGCTAGGGCAATAACTTATTATTAACAGCTGATTTATTTGTCAGCCTGACTTTGGGGGAGAACAACCCTCTTACCTTTGGTGGGAACAGATAACCCACTAAGAATGTTCAATAGTGTTGATTTTCCAGCTCCACTGTGACCAAGTATTGCAGTGATTTGGCCTTCATATATGTCAAATGCCAGATCTAGGAAGAAAAAAGAAAAGGAAAGACGGCTGGGAGAAAGGAAGGAAGGAAAACAGGTAGGGAGGTAGGAAAAATACTACAAATTTATTGTGGAGCTAAAATTTGTCTTTTTATTTCCTTGAATGGCCATGTTTTCTATATATTAATATATTAGGTTGTTAAACTCAAAGTAAAAAAAAAATATGCTTTTATAAATTTATATGTGCATTCCATTTTGAAAATTTGAAATTATTTGTTTTAAAACCAAGAAACATCTTATACGCTTAAGTTCATTGATATTGCCTGCTATATGGCAGGTGAATGTTAATATTTATAGACTAAATGTTAATTTAGGCAATAAATGATAGATTAATAGTTCAGTAAATTGTTATGTGGATAAAAATCCTTTCATATATATGACATTTTTGCACAAAATAACAATAGCAATATCTACAATAGCTTTAGAATTACCGAAGAAAAATTTGAGTTTGTAGAAAACAACCCAGAATAGCTTTAGGCTACCTCAGTATGAGACTGTATATCTCTCAAAGACATATATAATTTGAAAACACAATCAATTTTTTCTTTTATATAGTAGAAGTAATTGTTAGAAAGGAAATTTTATCAAATGGCTAAATAACTAAGTTCACATCTGAAATACCACCAGTAATTGTTCACCAATAGCAAAAACAAGAGTGAAAATCAGAAAATTATTCCTATATAATAAAAGGCTAATATGCAAATAGACTGAACGGCAGAACAACTGTTTGCATTGACGCACACTGACCACCAGGGGGCAGGGGCTCAACGCAGGAGCTGCCCCTGGTGGTCAGTACACTCCCACAGGGGGAGCACTGCTCAGCCACAAGCCAGGCTCAAGGCTGGCAAGCTTAGGGCAGTGGTGGGAGCCTCTTCAGCCTCCGCTGCAGCTCTAAGGATGTCCAACTGAGGGTGCAGGATGGGCTGAAGGACCCGAGGGTGCACAAATTTTGTGCACCAGGCCTCTAGTATCAGTTTAATAACTAAATAGTACCTTTCAAAGCTTCTATTTTATCAGGCTTTCCTTTATATTCTTTTGTAACATTTCTGATTCTAAAAAGAAAAAGAAAAAGAGGTTTCAAGTTATGACAATTTTCTTCAGTTGGTAATTCTAGGTTTGGTTGACATGGTTTATGAATCTGCCCCCTTCAGTACATAGAAAAGCTGGGAATTTACTCTCTGGAAATCATGCTTGTGTGTGAGAATCAACAAAGGTATTTTCCCCCAGCCTTGGCTGCACACTAGCTTCACCTGGGAAGTTTTTTAAAAATATATTTTATTGATTTCAGAGAAGAAGGGAGAGGGAGTGAAAGATAGAAACATCAATGATGAGAGAGAATCATTGATTATCTGCCTCTTGTACCCCCCGCACTGGAGATTGAGCCCGTAACTTGGGCATGTACCCTGACTGGGAATAGAGCCATGACCTTCTGGTTCATAGATCAGCATTCAACCACAGAGCCACGCAGGCTGGGACACCTGCCAAGTTTTAAAGTTTCCCTATGCTTGGAACACATCACCAGATAATATTATTCCAACGACTGAGGTGGAACCTTACATTACTATAGAAAACCAGGATCATCTCTAAACTGCAAAGCCAAAGAAGCTAGACCAAGAGGTAACACAGGCATCCATTCCTGAAGGGCTCATTGTGAACTACTGACTCAGGCTGGAGATACTTTTGGTTAATTTGAGTCAAGGTCAGGGTGGAGTAAGGGAGAGAGGCAAAGATCATAATAGTGAGAGCAGTGGGTTTTACAGTCCTACCCACCTGGTTCACCCCAGCTAGAACATTTAGAAGCTGTTACCTTAGCCAATGTACATATTCTGGGTAAATTTTGGCTTTTGTAACCTAATAATTTGGAGTGCTTTAGGGCTGTATTGAAGGATGAGTAAAATATTTCATCTTGCATGCATAGTGCTTGGTTCTTGGTAAGTATTCAGTAAACATCAGATGATATTGGTTTATGATGATGATTATGGTAATAGAAAGGAATGGAATTAGCATGCTGGGTGCTATAATAGATCTGGAATCCTAGGCATTTTAACTATTTTATTTTATCAGGTACATATCCATAAACTGAATCAAATTTACATTTCTTATTTTGTCATCTATTCATCAAACAATCCAGGTTCCATTCATATTGAACTGTTTAGATTTTCTCATTTCTGTTTTAATCCCATTTTACCATCAATCTACATAGTTCTTATTGTTGAGTGAGCTGCTAAAGAGATAGAAAAATTAAACATATAAACACATCAACTAAAGTCATTGTTTTGCTCCCAGTTGATCTGCTGGAGGTTAAACCTAGTTTGGGTCACATGAAAAATATAAGTATGGAAGATAAATATGGGACAGATTAAAATAAAAAATAAAATAGTTCTAGAAGCTCAGTAGTCTGGAGTAATCTGAGACAGTTCATAGAAGACTGACATATATGATGGACATGGATGAATAAAATTTGAATAGTCAGGGATGTTGAGAAATTTCTTCCTAATTTTTTATTTGAAAATAAAAGTTACTAGCACGGAACAAAGCACATTCTAAAAGGCACTTCTCCCTCAATTCCCTTTGTGACTATCTCTAGGTCTTCTCTTCCTTCCTCTTCTCTACTCTTTCATCTTCTTTGAAAGGGCAATAAATAGAAAAGAGAAGTTTAAAAAATTGTGAGAGAAAAATAGGGAATATAATAAACAAGATGGGAGCAATGTGTGAATAAATGAGTCCAGGCAAAGAAAAGAGTGAGGTTGAGGCTCAGGTCGGAGAAGACAACAGATAGAAGATTAAGAATCCAGATGAGTGTTTTGTCAAATTATCTTTGTGGGTGAAATCTCAGTTTGTATTTAATGTAAATGTCAATATTATAAGACAAAAAAAGGTAAAGGAATTTTTTTCAGCTTGAAGTGGGAAGTGATGAATGTAGCATGGATGAGGCTCAATGGGAGCCATCTATAGAGCCACTAGAGAGAACCTGGCTTCTTTCAGGTGTGAACTACTAGCTCCTCATTCTTTGGCCTGTTCTCCATCTGCATCCTTGTTACCTGATGGCTTCTTTCCCATGGAATTCTGGAGACACTGGTTCAAAAGAGTCATTAGATGAAGGATCAGAACATATTTCATCTTCAAGGGCCACATGATCAGCATTATGTTGTCGTGACCAAAATGAGGACTTCAGGAAAAAGAAGGGTGAATATTGATGTCCATATTCATCTATGTGGCCAGGAGACAGATTCTGGGTCAATCACCACGTTAAGGGAGAGAGTCACCCCAATGCAGCATAGCAATGTAACCTTTCTGCCAATAAACTTGAAACATGGTCAACACAAAAAAATACATGTTTGGATATATGTAGCTTCTTAAGGAGAAAAAAAGATCACTAAGATATCTCTCTATTATAATTATTGTTCCTCTGGGAAGAACTGAAGCTGTGACTTTAAAAAATTCTGGAGGAACTTAAATAAATGTTAAGACTCTTTTTAACCTCAAGAACATCAGATATTGCAAGACAAATGCAAGATAGGTCGGGCATGCTGAACTCTATCAACACTGGCAAAGGAGGAAGAACTTGAGGACTGACTATTGCATATAAAACAACAAATATTGCAAGAGAAGATTGATTAGGATTTAACAAAAGTAATTGACGGAATGATAGAGAATGGGGCAAGAGAACTTATTGAAATTGAACACAGAGTGGAATTTCAAAAGCTAATCTGTATTTATGCCTTATCTCAACTCCAAATTATAACATTGCTCTGAAACAAATTTATGATCTGCATTAAGAATGCATTATCCATGAACCTCTTTCTGGAAATGAATCCACAGTATATTTGCATTTAATTATCTCTTCTGTTTTCTGATATGTTAATGGACATTATGAAATGGAAGAATTATTTTTCTCTAATATTCTGCAACTGGCTTCCACTGTAAGATTGATGGGTTTTCAAACTTCTGTGTACTTTTCACATGTTCAGGCATTCATCCACGCAATAAATATATACCGACCACTCCCTACATACCTGTCGTAGGTATATTATTAGTTAGTACCCATCTTTTCTCCTGGATTAGGAAGCCTAGCAAATAAAAGCATGTAGCTTAATTGAATACATTCTGCCATGAGATTTATTAATACATGATTCTATCATTTTATCTAGTTAATTTTCCTTTCTCACATTGATACTTCTTATCTTTAAAAGAATTTCTAACAAAGTCAACTTGTTTAAATTCAGGATTAAACTCAGTCTTTTCTTTCTTTTTTTTTTTTGAGAGAGAGAGAGTGGGAGGGGGGAGAGAGAGAGATAGAAACATTGATGGGAGAGAAACATCAATCAGCTGCCTCCTACTACTGGGGTTCAAGCCCACAACTCAGCCAAGTGCCATGACAGGGAATCAAACCAGTGACCTCTTGGTTCTTGGGTTGATATTCAACCACTGAGCCATACCAGGCTAAATTCAGTCTTAATGAATGGATGGTACAACTAATTCCAACTCTATAATAAATGTATGAGCCAAAAAGTGTAGATCCTGACATCTATTTTTCTGGGCTCTTCTAGAAGGCAGAGGTAGTCCTTGTTCTTGAGGGATTACCTAAAACAGCATGATCAAGTTACTGCTTCAAGACCATGTTGTGTGTTTTCAGTCTCACTCCCTTCCCTTCTTCCCTTTCTACCAGTGTTTAGTCACTGGTGACATTTTTACCCACTCAGTGTGTTTATGCCATTAGTGACTTTCATAATTTTTCCAGCTTTACTGAGGTACGATCAACAAATAAAAATTATATACACTGAGTGGCCAGATTATTGTGACCACCCCATCAGTACTTCGTTGGACCACATTTTGCCTTCAATACTGCGGCAATTCTTCTTGGCATTGACTCCAGGAGATGTTGAAAGTTGATGCGAGGAATCTGACACCATGCCTGATGAAGAGCACTGTCCAGTTCTGTGAGATTTGATGGTTGTGGAACCAGCTGCCTGATGGCTCTTTTAACTTCGTCCCACAAATGCTCAATTGGATTGAGATCTGGTGATTGTGGGGGCCACCTAAGCAAGGTAAAGTCTCCCTCATGTTCTTGAAACCACTCCTGCACAATACGAGCACCATGGCATAGCTCACTGTCTTGTTGGAAGAAGTCATCTCCATTGGGATACGCCATCAACATGATAGGATGAACTTGATCAGCAACGATACTTAGGTATGTTGTGCTATTCAGACGTTGTTCCACACAAATTAAAGGGCCCAAATCATGCCAGGGAAACATGCCCCAAACC
The DNA here is from genome assembly GCF_964212035.1 of Myotis nattereri. NCBI lineage: Eukaryota > Metazoa > Chordata > Mammalia > Chiroptera > Vespertilionidae > Myotis > Myotis nattereri. The sequence goes on from NC_138091.1 coordinate 49,516,225, forward strand.
ATAACACTGCCCCCACCAGCTTGAAGGGTTGTACTCATGCATGTGGGGTGCATGCTTTCATGCTGTTTCCGCCAAATTCTCACTCTGCCATCTGCATGATGCAACTGGAAACATGATTCATCGGACCACATGACTTTTCTCCAATGCTCGACTGTCCAATCCTTGTGTTCTGTGCGAATTGGAGACTTTTTATCTTGGTAACTGCAGACAGCAAAGGTGTTCGAACAGGCCTTCGGCTTCCATATCCCATAGGATGCAGTGTACGGCTAATTTGCCTACAAACGTCAGGTGGTCATAATAATCTGGCCACTCAGTGTATATATTTAAGGTGCTCAATGTGATGTTCTGTGAAATAATGACTGGGGGTGGGTGGGTAGAGACTGGGGGGGATAAAGAGTGGGGGGACCAAAAGGGGGTGAAATGGGAGCTATCTATAATACTATCAACAATAAAAACTATATTAAAAATAAAGTGGAAAAACCTGAAAAAAATGATCATCATCAAGCTAATTAACATATCCATCACTTCACATCATTTCTATTTCTGTGTGTGTGTGTGTGTGTGTGTCTGTGTGTATTGAAAGAACACTTGAGATCTAGCTTAGCAAATGTCAAGCATAAAATACATTATTACTAACTATAGTTACCATGATGTAAATTAGATCTCCAGAACTTCATCTTATAAATAAAAACGTGTACCCCGTAACCAATATCTCTCCTTTCTCCACTCACCCCTGTCCCAAAACCCTGGTAACCAGCATTTGACTCTCTGTTACTGTTAGTTTAACATTTTTTAGATTCCATGTATAAGTGAGATGCAGTATTTGTCTTTCTGTGTCTGAATATTTCACTTAGCATAATGCCCTCTACGCTCATCCACCCATGTTGTTGTAAATGGCAACATTTCTTTCTTTCTTTTTTAAAGGCTGGATAATATTGCATGGTAGATAGATAGATAGATAGATAGATAGATAGATAGATAGATAGATAGACAGACATACAGACAGCACATTTTCTTTATCTATTCACCCACTGATGAACACTTAGGTTGTTTCCATATCCATATCTTGGCTACTCTGAATAATGTTTCAATGACCATGGGAGTACAGATATCTCTTTGAGATAGTGATTTTATTTCCTTTGGATATATACTCAAGTATATAAATGGATTAAATGTATAATAAAGGCCCTTGGTGTTCTGTTTGGAATGGGAAATGCAGAGGTGACACAGCCCCTGCCTTTCATTATAAACGGAGGAAGGAAAAATGCAGCAGTATTTCAGCTGCAAGTACTTACTAAGTCCCTGGCATGCACCAGGCACTGAGGTGGGTGCTTGGGGTTTATCTGGGAACAAAACAGAGCCCTGCTTTTGTGGCACTCATATTCTTTTGTGTTGCAGGTTGATAAAAATGAGGATTGATCACCTATTGACTTTCCAATTGTGAAACTATGCGGAGATCTTTTTGAAAGAGTGGTGCCCTGGTCCCACCACTGATAAAATGAATTATAATCTCTTGGAGTTGAGCTGGGCTTAGAAGGTTTTTCAAGATCCCCAGGTGGTTCTGATGTACAGCCAGGGCTCAGAACCACTGAGCTAAATAGTTAGACAAAGCAGCTATAAATTTCCATGACTAAGTACCTAGCCAGACCCACTTAGGAACTAGCTTCCTAAGCATCTCTTAAAAAAGAAACAAGCCACACACAGAGTAGAGTGAAGTTCAGACACAGGCTCATCGTTCTATAAGCAATATTCAGGCTTTAGTTCTGACCAGTCAAAACAGCCCGAGAGAAATAAAGAACTGATTTTGTCACTGACAATAACCTTGCTGACTTCAATGACCTTGATGCACAAGATAGTTCTTTAAATAGAAACAACACGTGTTAGGAGATTCATTATAGGAAAGGAAATTATTTAAATGATGTTTGATTTTAATCATGTTACTACTCACTTGGCAAAATTTTTTCAAAATAAATCGTCAATGCCAGGTAGAGGAAAATATCAAAAACCAACATAAAATGCGTTGCTATTATTTGACTTGAGTAGTTTGAAAAAGAAGGAAATGCATTGGAATTCACATCATAGTCCACACGTAAAAGCTGAAAATTAAAAGGAAATTAATTAAGGGAAATTAGGCTTATGATAAATGTTAAAACAGGTTTAGCATAAAAAATAAAATATGCCACTCTTTGCCCCATACCGGGAATACAAGTTGAATAAAACTGACTACTTTACTCTCAAATCTATTGGAAAGCATGCGCACGGGAACAACTACAATGCAAGTTTAAAATATGTTCCCAGTGAAATGGGAGTGTTAGGAGGAGGTAGAGGAGTATGGGAAAAGATGACATTTGAGATCTGCCTTCAATAAATCTTTTCCAAATAGAACATGGAAGGAAGGTGTGGTGTTCTTTGAAAATGTCTCCTGAGAGAAGTCATGCTCTTGGAAAGATCGCTGGTGTGTTGAAGAAGAACGAGTGTGTTGGTCTATAATGTTCAAGCTAATGAGTACTTTATAGCAAGCAGTCCTTGTGTTCAGCACTAAATAACGGGCCTGTAATGAGTGACATGACCATTAATTGGAAGAATGGCAAAGTAAGTTCAATGAGAGAATCCGATCAAGAGAACAGACATTTTATGAATAGAAATGTAATTTACTAAATGCATTTTTAAGGTCTTTTTAACTTTGACTTTTCTTTTCTTGAATGGTTTCTACAATCATGCGTGTTGTTCAATAACTAAGTCAAAATATGAACTGGAAGACTTATTTAGTATTAGATTTGTGACATCTTGTCCATATTTAATTGGCTGCCAAAAATAACACTCCAAGAATTATATATTGGCCTTCCATTTTTTCACTCACCTATAGTTTATTTTACTGGGCTAAGTGCTGCGAAAGCTTTTAAAACCTCACAAATAGTCTTTATTAGGATTTTATACCTTACAATACTGAGCATAGAGATGACTACAGACAGTTAAATTCCAGAGAGGAGACAAACATAGGGTTCATACACAGCAAAATAATAGTTTATTTTTTATTGAAATATAATTTATTTTATTTTATAGTCTCGTGTTCTGAGATTTGAGTTGCTCCTATAACTCAGTGCATAGAGCATTCTAATTGTTGTGTTTAGGTGATTATTATGCCTAATCTCACCAGGATGCAGTGTGTAGACACTTATCTATGCTTGCATAGCAAATGTAACAAAAATTTAACATGTCAATGTTTGATTTTTAATAAAGTAAATAATGTGATACCAAAACCAAAATCCCAGAGAAGAAAGACGGTTCACAAATGCCATTAATAAGTAATTAGATGGCTTCTCACCTGGGTCATTCCAAGCATGAAGGCAAAGGGGCTGAGAAAACCCAATATCCACTCCAAGGATGCAGGAAGATGCCTGTACAAGACCGTGAATCCTAGACTCCCCCAAAAGACAGTGAGAAGGAACATGACCAGGCCAGTGAGGAATGGTTTCTTTATCAAGACGCTCATTAGAAAAGCCAAAGCTATCTACAGGGAGAGAAGACTAGGTTGGTTTATGTTTCTCTATAAATTATTCCTAACAGAATAACATAAGAAATCGAATATATAAAATTAGCATTATGTTAATAGTCTATGTATAAAATACAAAAAGATGATCTGAAATTTGCACAAACTGGCACTACAGGTCACATACCAGTCTACAGACTTTCCTATGCAAACAGAGCAGGCAGGGAAGAAAAGGGTTATGTAGAACAACAACCTATTTGAAAACCAACACTTAATCTTGTCAGATGGGAAAAAGTGTAATTCACCAACTCACCAAAGACAATCCATAGAGGAAAAAGAGAGTGAAGACCACCATGAAGCCAGTCCAAATGACAAATTGGATAGATTTTATAATAAGCACCAATAAAAGGGTAGTGATGAAGATGAAACCAGCATAGAGCAAACCCCAGGAGAGCCTAATGTGGAAATAAAATGTTATTTTAGTATTTCATGTTACATTGGAAAGGAACTACGGTGGATTCAAACATGCCTGGAAGAGCTCAACTTGTGACATTTTAAATTCCAATTACCCAGCCCCTATATACCATCCTGTTCTGCCAGTTTGCTCCCTCAAGTATATCCATCATACCTGATCTCCAAAAGGGCTTCTGATCCCTGACCTCTTTTTTTCCCCTTTCAACCTCACCCTGGCTTGCATTCCCCTTCTGGCCTAGGCATTGTCATTTATCACTTCTACCACACTCTTTCCTGTAGACTCAGTGGCCATCCCCCAGGACCCCTGCTTTGCAATCACCCCAAAAACCCAAACCTGATATTCTCTCTTCTAGGTGCATAGTAACCCCTAAACTCAGCCTCACAAGCATTCCACTAAGGACAAAGTATCCCATTCATAGGAAAAAAGGTAGAAAGTCATTACATTTGCATAAGGAAGTCCACTTTCCCTAAACTCCTACCTTTATTTATTGGTACACTTGACTCACCAAAATGCTGAATGTCGAAGACCCATCATTGTCATCAAACCCTTCATCCTTTTCCTCTCTCTTGTAACATTAATAGAGGCATAATAAATGAATGGGGAAAAGGAAATAAGGACGAAGAAAAGGAAGAGATCCATGAATATCCCTTCTTGACTCACGAAGGGATGAATCTTCATATTTTTTCCAGTAACTGACATCAATTCCTCCATCACTGAGTGATTTGTTGTGATCTGAAGAAAGACAGTGATTTGTATATTCATGGATGACAGGCTCCGTTTTCTTTCAGTCATCTCTTTTACTATGAACACGTAATGGGTCTGTGTGGAGCTGATCCTATCCCAACTTTTCACTTCCCTGTTCCGCCACTGGCCCGCTTGGAGCCTCCACTCTAGGCATCCCGAGCTGCACACAGTTCCCCAAATTTGCTATGTGCTTTATCGCCTCCCTGCCTAACCTTCCTGATGTTTTGCTTGTAATGTCTTTATGACATTATCTATTCAGCAAACCTCTTCCCTCAAGCTTCAGGGTAAAATGTCCTTTCAATGAGGCATTCTGCCATGGCGTCGTAGGCCAGGAAGCTTGTGCTCATTTACCTGGAAGGACTTTATGAACACCTCCATGACAGCCTACTTCTCCTCTTCCAAGAATTTAATTCTAGGCCTGGCTTCCTGAGAAGGTGTCTTTTCCGTGGAGAAAATTTCTATTTATATATATCTTCTATGGAACGTGGTAACTTAAGTAAACTTTGTTGTAAGGAAACCGGTGATTAAATGAAAGAACAAGGCTATTGATTTATATTTTCTTTGATGAAACTTTAAAAAAATTGATTTGAGAGAGAGGAAGGCAGAAGGAGAGAGAGAGAGAAACATCGATTGGTTGCCTCCTGTACATTCCAACCAGGGATTGAACCCGCAACCTAGGTATGTGCCCCAACCAGAATTGTTCCTGTGACCTTTTTGGTGTACAGGATGACACTCCAACTGACTGAGCCACATGGGCCAGAGCTGATGAAACTTTTGATGCTTCTAATACCATTAATCTGCATTGAATAGTAGTTTGCATTGGACATTTTTGTACTCACTTCTATAATAGCAGCATTAATGGCACCTTGAAGAGCCACAAAGCCTCTCTTCCAGGGTATTGTAACTCCACAGTCAGTATCTTCCCAATATGTTTCATAACAATGCGCTTTAACGGAAAAATGTATAACTGTTTTAAGAAATTATTTTTTATCCCACAGTTATAAAGACATTGCCCAATACTGACTTCTGAAAAGTTTAGAGGCATATTTTTTCTCATTTAATTTTTCATCAGGAATTGTCATTTCACAAGAAATAATTTCATTTTGTTCTTTATGGAAAGACAATTTTCCTCGCACTGACTGACCCGCAATGTCTTCCATGGCTCTCTCTTCTGCTTCACTGATCTGTCTATTACTATGGTAGCAGCACAGTCTTAGTTACTTGTAACTTCATTCTTTTCTAAAGAGCATCTTGGCTATTCTGTGCCCCTTTTAGAAGTATATTTTAGAATAAATATATCAATTTATATTTAAACATCTGTTATGGTTTTGATTGAAATACAATAGGTTCCTGAAGAAATCTGGGCAGAATTCATATCTGCAATAAATAAATTATAAACATGTAATATATGTATACATGCATATATATCTAGACATATGTAAATATAAGTATATATATATATATACTTATAGTGTGTGTATATATATATATATGCACACTAGTGGCCCGGTGCACAAAATTCGTGCACTGGGGAGGGTGTGTTCCTCAGCCTGGCCTGCACCCTCTCCAATTTGGGACCCCTCCAAGGATGTCCTACTGCCAGTTTACAGGGATCGGGCCTAAACCAGCAGTCGGACATCCCTCTCGCAATCCGGGACTCCTGGCTCCTAACCGCTCACCTGCCTGCCTGCCTGCCTGATTGCCTCTAACCACTCTGCCTGCTGTCCTGTTTGCCCCCAACTGCCGCCCCCCCCCCACTGCCAGCCTGCTTGCCTCCAAATGCCCCCCCCCCAGCCTGATCACCCCAAACTGCCCCCCCCTTGCTGGCCTGCTTGCTCCTACCTTCCCTTCCCACTGGCCTGCTCATCCCCAACTGTCCCCCTACTGGCCTGCTCACTCCAAACTGCCCGCCCCCACTGTCCTGATCACCTCCAACTGACCCCCACTGATGGTCTGCTTGCCACCAACTGGCCCCCCTGCTGGTCTGCTTACCCCCAATGGCCCCACCTCCCACCAGCCTGATCACAACTGCCCTCCCCTCTTGGCCTCTAACCGCCTCTACCTCGGCCCCGCCAGCATGGCTTTGTCCAGAAGAACATCTGGAAGGTCTCCTGGACGGTCTCCCAGTCTAATTAGCATATTACTCTTCTATTAGTATAGATATATTTATCTGTAAATATGGTTATGATTACAGATATGAGTAGGACCAGGTAAAATTTTATAGAATGGGCCTTTTATTACAGATGGTTTGCCATGTATGCATTTTTTCTAAAGAAGTAAAAATTACTTTAAAAAATGTTTCAGGAGGACTTTGAGAAATTTACAGTATCTGCTTTTCTTTCTAGAAAGTTGTCACTTTTATGCCAGAGTGAGAATTATTTGTATGCTTTGTATGTCAGCGTTGGGCCACTGTGACTGGGGGGCACTTAGCTTGACTTGAGAGTAATTATCTTGCTCACTGGCTGGGAGGGAGGGTGTGTGGCAGAGGAGATAAATACTTGGTTCTGGATTATTCATAGATTGCTGACTTTCTGGATTGATTGTGCAAGCCCCTCCTTTTATTGATGTCCACCTTCTATTGACAGACACTACCCTGTGAGAGAAATGAGATGAAACTCTCTTTCTTCTCATTGTAAAAAGCATTTGAATTCCTAAGGTGTGATAAGGACACCCAGCCATCCACAGTCAAGGTACACATTTTCATGGAGGATGTTCCCACTCTTGAATAAATTAAAACAATTTTTTTCTTTTAATTTAAACTTTCTTCTATAGCTGTTTTCTTGTTACTTAAAAGCTAATTGTTTTTTTTTGAAACTGCTTCCAAAGCTTTTCAAGCTGTATATGTCCTTGGAATGAATTTATAAATAAGAATTGAGCCCGGCCGGTGTGACTCAGTGGTTTAGCATAGACCTATGAACTAGGAAGTCTCAGTTTGATTCCAGGTCAGGCCACATGCCTGGGTTGTAGGCTTGATCCCCAGTACAGGGCGTGTAGGAGGCAGCCGATCAATGATTCTCTCTCAACACTGATGTTTCCATCTGTCTCCCTTTCCCTTCCTCGCTGAATCAGTAAGAATATATTTGAGAGAGAGAGAGAGAAAGAGAGAGAGAGAGAAGAGTATATATGTTTGTAAATAAGAAAACATGTATTTGATGCTCTTAGAAAGTCTTATTTTCTTTCATTAAAACTTGTGCAGTATAGGGAACTCCATAGATTCTCTTAATTTGAAGAAAGTTAGAGGGAAAGGTACTAATTCAGAGTTCCTTGGGAAAATGTGTCACTTATATATTTTTTTATGTTTATTTTTTTTAAATAAAAAACTGAAATATTTTCTATTCAGGAAATATATTTGGATCTAAATATCTTCTATAATTTTAACCCCAAAATATCAATTTAAATATTTTAAAAATGGTTGGGATGGTTTTGTTTTTTTTTTTTGTTTGTTTTTTTTTTAAATAAGTTAGGTTACTGGAGTTCTACATGTTACTGGATCACCTGGGGTAATTTTCTGATTTGAAAATTAAGAATTTTAGTCAGCGGGGAGGACAGGAGAATTTTTAAAGAACATATTCAATTTACTTTAGAAGCTGAACCTCTCTTATCATGTGACTTGTTTTGTATGTTTGTTAAACTATATTATCACATAAGCATTGCTGCTATTGGGACAAACAGTGACAGTTGATTCGGGTCATTTGAATGTCCACTGTCTGTTTTATTTTTTTTAAAATATATTTTATTGATATTTTACAGAGAGGAAGGGAGAGGGATAGAGAGTCAGAAACATCGATGAGAGAGAAACATCGACCAGCTGCCTCCTGCGCACCTCCTACTGGGGATGTGCCCGCAACCAAGGTACATGCCCTTGACCAGAATCGAACCTGGGACCCTTCAGTCCACAGGCCGACACTCTATCCATTGAGCCAAACCGGTTTGGTCCACTGTCTGTTTTAATTTGTCTGATCGTTTTGACTCTGTCATATGCTCAAACTTCAGTGGAGGTCATGAGAACCTATTATTTTTGCCTGCTCCCTCCTTTACTGTGGAAATATTCTTTTTTACTCAGAGGGACCCTAACTTTGATGTAAGGGATTGTTTCCGTTGCCAACTGTTTTCTTCCTTGCCAAGTAAGACAGTTGTTGTGAACTCTTCAGTGAAGCCTTCCCCAGAATATTTGCAGATGTGGTTGGGAAAAGTCATTTCATCCCTGATCTTTGCATCTCAGGTGCTGAGGTGCCGGGGGTACCATGGCGATCATGGGGAAGCAGGCCAGCCGGGGGGCCCGGGGCTGCTGGCTGGCCTGCGCCGGGGCTCTCTCTCCCTCCGATCCACAATGCAATCACCGGCCACAGGCAGCCCACACCCCCAGCCTGGGGTTGTTGCCTCACCTGCCGCCAGGCTTTCCAATGGTGATCACCTGCTGGGAGGCGGGCAAAGGCGGCCAGCAGGGCCGCCTTTGCCCGCCCCCCAGCTCTTGACTGCCGCCTGGGTTTCCTATCATCGTTCTTCCATCCTTTCCCTTTCGCCTCCCATGATTGTGCCTATGTATGCAAATTAACCGCCATCTTTGTTGGCAGTTAACTGCCATCTTGGTTGGCAGTTAATTTGCATATCGCCCTGATTAGCCAATGGGAAGCGTATCGGAGGTACGGTTAATTACCCTATTTGTCTTTTATTAGATGAGATATATAAAAAACTACAACATAATACAGTATGTTAATGTACCTCAAAATCACTGTACATTTTTGAAATGTGTTCATTGGCCTGTTGACATCACCACAACAGATAAAGATATTAAAATTCACTGCACTAACATCTATTCCCACATATGCCTTATGACATAAATTAAATAGAAAGTAGTGGAATTGTATAACTAGAAAGTTACCTGTATGGTCTCTGTGTTCCTTTCTTTTTGAAATTGATTCTTCCCGTGAGAATTTCAAATTATATGAGAATGTATTAGTAAAGATGACTCCTACTGCTCCCATAGGAAATTTTTCCATTACTTCTTCAATACTTTCTCCATCAGACAGTCCCAAGATGTCTGTCTCTGCCATTATAAGAAAGGAATATTATAATTAACTGGAGGCCTGATGAATTAAATTCATGCAAGAGTAGGCCTTCCTTCTCCCAGCTGCCAGCACGGGCTGCCCTCTGGCACCAGAGACCTGGGCTTCCCTTGCAGCCCTGGCTTCCTCCAGAAGGTCGTCTGGAAGGATGTCTGGTCTAATTAGCATATTATTCTTTTATTATTATAGATAATTTCTTAGGAGACTAATATCAGGTTTCACATTCAATTGCTTTTATTAAAGTTCTTTATGGAAATAAAATTAAATCAAATATCGATTTGGAGTAAGTCAGGCACAAAGTTGGGTACAGGCATTTCTACTTAAAAATATTTTCTTATTGATTTCAGAGAGGAATGAAGAGGGAGAGAAGATAGAAGCATCAACGATGAGAGACAATCATTGATTGGCTGTTCCTTTACACCTTGCACTGGGGATCAAACCACAACCCTCTCATGTGCCCTGACTGGGAAGTGAACTGTGACCTCCTGCTTCATAGGTTGATGCTTAACCACTGAGCCATGCTGACTGGTGGGACAGACATTTCTATAATTTTATCCAGAGAGTGCAATAATCAGAAAAATCAGAAAACATATAAAAATTATTTTCATATGTTGGAATTATTGAACCAATTTTAATTACATATAATATACCATATCAATTAAACTACTCACAGAAGAATTAGCATTACAATAATCTATAATTAGCATTACAATAAATCTAAAATTATATATATATATCACAATTAGGTACTGGTTTATATCAGGTAGAAATAACTATGTAACTTCATTTCTCTTTAACAAACCTTACAGTATGGTTAATATGCTGGAAAAAAAGAGTGAAAACTTAAAAAATATGTGAGTGCTTATGTTGATATCACTAAAACAATCCCTATTTTTTGCTAATATTGTGTTCAATGCCATATAGGTGCTTTAGTAAGACTGAAAAAAAATGAGAAGAAATGGAAGAAAAGTTCAGAATTGGGGTGGGTATGTCAAAGATCAAAGTGGAGGGAGCAGGCAGCATGTATTTTGATAGAATTAACATTTTCCCCCGGGATAATATTTTTCTTTTCTTTTCTTTTCTTTTCTTTTTTAAATAGAATATATATATATATATATATATATATATATATATGATTTTTTACAGAGAGGAAGGGAGAGGGATAGAGAGTTAGAAACATCGATGAGAGAGAAACATCGATCAGCTGCCTTCTGCACACCTCCTGCTAGGGATGTGCCCACTACCAAGGTACATGCCCTTGACTGGATTCAAACCTGGGACCTTTCAGTCCGCAGGCCGATGCTCTATCCACTGAGCCAAACCAGTGAGGGCTGGGATAATATTTTTCATTAAATATGTTATAATCATGAGTAAGTCTCTTAACCTTTTTTACTCAATTTCTGTATTTGTAAAATAAACTTAATATCAATTATTATTAGTACAGAATAGTAAGCATAGTACAGATAAATATAATACAGAAAAATACCATTAATATTACAGAGTAATATCCTATTACTATAGAATAAAGTCTACAACTCTAGCACATAGTAGCATTTCATGACTATTTATTATCATTATTGCAAATGACCTTACTGTAAAATAAAGATAATAACACATTCATTGTGAAGACAAACTCCATGTAAAGATCTAGCACACAATAGTCATTTAATGAATATTTATTATTGCAATCACCTGTGACTTTTAATAAAGGTGTTGTTGAGAAGCACATGTTCATGTCATTGGGACCCCTAGGAGGACACTGTGAAACAGCGTAGGAACAAACCCATCTCAGGGTAGACAGGAAGAGTAGGCCTCAGTGTGTCAGGCAGAGCAAGTTAAGATCTTGAATCAAAAGCAGATTCAGTGTTTGCAAGCAAGATGCACAATGTAGATATTCAGATTCAAGTGGAACTAATGGTGTGATGTTCCATGCGGCACCATGGGAAAGCTATGGAGGTCTACACCCACCCTCCTGGCCTGTGTGCAGGGAAGCAAGGACAGGAAAGAAAAGTCCACATAATCTGGGATGTGCAGTCATGAATACAGACTGCAGAGCAGGTGGACTTCTGGATACCGAGTTCAGATACGGAGTCAGAATTCAAACACAAAATGAATGGTTACTGGGGCCAGAGTGGAATTATGCACAGAGGTTGACAAAAAGAAGAGACATTAATTCTCTAACTTCCAGTGACTGGGTGGAACAAGAGTCACAGGTTGCCTTGATAATAATACCGCTCTTGGTAGGGAATTAATGGTGCCTAAAATTAATACTGAGTCCCTCCCAAGTCATGTTTTTCTGTTCTTTAAAAAAATTCGAGATTTAGTTCCATAAAAGTCATCCTTTTAAACTGTGCAATTTCATGATTTTCAGCATAGTCACAAAGTTGTGCAAGCAGTAAGACACTGTCAAATTATAACTCAATTCACATTTATGGGGCAATCACCATAGACTCCTCTTTGAAGTGTGCATTTATATTTGTAAAAAAACCCCAAAACTGCTGATTTTAATTGACTGACATCCAGTCTGCCTTCTAGTAAACACCCTAACATTTATCTACGATACTGGTCCTCTTCCATTCACATATCCTGTGGTTTGGATGTGGTTCACAGGGGGACCTGGAAACCCAACCAATGGACAATGACAATACTTTTCTCTCCCTATCCAACAAGATTAGTTCCTGACGGACCAAGATCCAGACTTATCTAAAGAAGACCATTTGTTTCATGGGTATATTTTCCAAAATTAGAACTGTTGGGAAAGATCTGTTTATGTGGTAGGGCTAACACAGGAGATTCTGAAGACTAACTCTGCGTCTTTTGGGGGGAGCCTACCTGTGAATGAAGGCAGCACACATTGCTTTAGACCCGAGAAGTAGACACATATTTCTTCCTCTGCTATTGACACTCACCTATTCAGCTGTGCTTTGATACTCTTTTTCCTGAAGCTGCACAAAAGATGCCCCTTTTCCTTACCACAGGATGAATTGGAACTCCCTCATTCTCAACTGGAATATTCATGAAAAATATAATACTGTTAATTTTATTTTAAAAATGGTGGTGAGACTCAGAGAAGTTGATGACTTGTAAAACATTCTATAGACATAACACAGAACTACTTTCGTCAAATGCTCTCTGACTCTATGTCCAGTTATCTTGCCTCTGCTCTAGGCTGCTTCTCCTCAAATTTCAGGAAATTGTCATAGACACAATCTTGAGAGTAAGAATGCTCATCTTATTTTTCATTGCTAAGTACCTCACCACTAAAGGGTGAACAATTAAAACTCAGAATACTCTTCAACAGAATCTTCAAATATAGTTAGATAATCATTTTGGTATTGAAAAGTGAGAATAAAATTCCTATAATCAAATTTAAGAGGAGAAAAGACTGGTTGTTTTTTGGATATAATAATAAGCAAATACTAGAGCAATCGTCTCATTCCAGTAACAAAGCTTCCACAGCTACAAGTCAACAAATCGCTAAACACTCCTCCTTTTCAACATCTACCCATTTGTGTAGCCCATGCTTCCCCCAAACCTACACAACATCAGCCGATTTCTTTGTTGAAAGACTTCACACTGCAAGTGGTAATCCCTTGCTTGGCAAGAAATACATTCATAGTTTTGACTTAGATATGGCCTCTTATGCTCTGGAAAGGGAAAATACATTCACATCTCTCATTACCTAGAAATGGTGACAACTGATATAGTTATGAACAAAAATACAAATTAAATGCACACACCTGCAGTCAAATGAACCAACTATTGACATTAGAAATTCCTCTTAGATTTCTAGAAAACTCACCATTTATACTGGAGGCCAAGGCAACTTTTTTCATTATCTGTTGGGTTATATTGGTGAGAGGTGTGTATGCAATCGTAAGTGTAGTAGATGGTTTAAATGAATCTACCCGTCCCAGGTCCGTGGTAGGCAGTGAAGAGAAATCAATGACTTGATGACTAATAGGATATAGGTACAAAGAAAGCAGTAGGAGCAATGAGCTCAACCATTCCTACACAATGCAAGAGAAAAAAATATAAAGAAAATGATGATTTCAAATAAGTCACCCACAATCATTTGGTCATACAGTTTGTCTCATTCACTTTTCTCATTTCAATATAGCCCACATTCTGAACCATTTACAATAAGGACAGTACAAATTTCAGCAGTTTGGGTAATATCAATGAACTATTACTAGGAGTTTATTTGTTTTGTTTGTGTATTTTTTTTGTTAATCCTCACCCAAGGACATTTTCCCATTGATTTTTAGGGAGAGTGGAAGAGAGAGGAGGGAAAGACAGAGAGAAACATCTGTGTGAGAGAAGCACATCAATTGGTTGTCTCCTGCCCAAGCCCTAACCAGGGCCCAGGCTGGGGAGGAGCCTGTAACCAAGGACTGTGCCCTTGACCAGAATTAAACCCAGAACACTTTGTCTGCAGGCGAGCACTCTACCCACTGAGCCAAACCAGCTAGAGCAGTGGTTCTCAACCTGTGGGTCGCGACCCCTTTGGGGGTTGAACGACCCTTTCACAGGGGTCGCCTAAGACCGTCGGAAAACACATATATAATTACATATTGTTTTTGTGATTAATCACTATGCTTTAATTATGTTCAATTTGTAACAATGGAAATACATCCTGCATATCAGATATTTACATTACGATTCATAACAGTAGCAAAATTATAGTTATGAAGTAGCAACGAAAATAACTTTATGTTTGGGGGTCACCACAACATGAGGAACTGTATTAAAGGGTCGCAGCATTAGAAAGGTTGAGAACCACTGAGCTAGAGCTTACTAGGAGTTTAAGTGTTTTGAACCACAGCACCAATGTAATGCATGCACTGATCATGCAATATGAGAGGCAAAAGTGGCAAGCTATTATAAATTATCAGTTGATAGTACTGTGGTGACCTACTCATGCTGTGCAGGCAGATCTCATTTTATTGCGCTCTGCTTTACTGCACTTCACAGATGGTGCATTTTTACAAGTTGAAGGCAAGACTCTCCACCAGCAGAAAGATTACCAAGAGCTTTATTGTGATCCTCACTTTATTACGGAGGCCTGCAACTGATCCCACATACCTCCGAAGTATGCCTGTATTTGATTCTGCTGAAAGTGCATGTTGTAAGAGACAGTTTCAAGGCATTGCACAATTAATGGCAATGTATTGGTTTCATGCCAAGATTCTAGCATTGGAGACTCAACAGTATGTTGGTGACCTGAGAAACACTATCTTGTTAGTTATCAATACTAGTCACTTAAACACTACCAATAAGAAATCACTCTATTCCCTAAAGGCAGGATTGTAGAAAAAATTTCACAATAGATATACAGTAAAATCCCTCCTTAGTGAAAAGTGCTACTTAGCTAAGACTATCTGATTTTCTTTTTTTAAATATGAAAGTTTAACCGGGATTTTTTGTTATATGGTATAGTTACAAGTTCTAATAATAATTTTCTTCTTGGCCTTAATCACATTTCTAAATTACCCACTATTTTTGAAGAGGATGATTTCCTTTTTTTTTTTTTTTTTTAGAGAAAGGTTCAAAAGAGAAAAGTGCCAATTGCTATTTCTGTGGGTTGATTTGTTTACCACATCTTCAGAATACCAGTATCCTAACCCAAGGATCTATGCGTGGGAACACTGGTAAAAACTGTGAACATTGCCCAGCTGTTGTTGCTCAGTGGTTGAGCATCGGGCCATGAACTAAGAGTTCACAGGTTCGATTCCCAGTCAGCGCACATGCCTGGGTTGTGGGCTTGATCCTCAGTCGGGAGCGTGAAGGAGGCAGCCAATCAATGATTCACTCACATCATTGATGTTTCTATCTTTCTCTCCCTTTCCCTTCCACTCTGAAATTAAAAAAATATACATTTTTTTAAAAAAGTGTGACCATTGACTTTTAAAAATTGATTGGGTTCTCTGCTGCTGACCAACTTCAGTGCCTCCAGACCTCAAATGATGAGTTTGTTATCAAAATATCTTGAGAAAGATTTCTTCTATTGTATAAAGGTGTTGTTTTGTTTTGTTTTATGGAGGGGAAATAAACAGAGTTACCTCCCAAGGAATGGACATTTTTCAATCATAAAGAAAGAAGAGAAACAGATATTGAATCATACCATTAAGGACTCCCTTTTCATTCTCCATTTTTTAAGCAAATTCTTGCATAATAAGGCCCCAGTTTGTTGACACACACTTCTCTCTCTCTTATTCATGTTGCCCTGTTTCATAAGAAAAGAAAAGGGGAGAAGGTAAAGCATATATGAAGGTCTTAATGGGGAAAAAAATCCTGCAAACACACAAACGAGCAGCCTGAGAACTCCAGTGTTCTGAATCTGAGTGCCTAGTACCTGAGTGTTCCAAAGTTAGCATTTTATTACTGGACCTGCTCCCTTCTGCCCCCATCTTTCTCACGAATAAGTTCTTGTTTTGGAGGATTTTTCTTTCATTGTGTTTTATACTCATGTTAAAACTGGTTTTCCTTTGCTTCTAGTTTTGCCCACTTTCTTACCTTCTGTTATATTTTATCAAGTTTTCTTTCTCCCTTCCATGTTTTACCTCTTATTCTAAAGATATAATTAAAAAAACTACTCTTTAAAAAAAATCTTTCGAAACTTTAAAAGAATTATTTATTTAATTTCATTGTTGTTTATTTAGGATGGTTATTTTGTATTTTAGTTGTAATTCCAGTTTGGTCCTGGGAGCATGTCAGTGTAGTATCCACTTACTCTGCCTCCATTTTGGAATCTGTCTGTTGTTCATCCTCACCCAAGGATAGTTTTTCCATTGATTTTTAGAGAGAGTGGAAGGGAGAGGGAGAGACAGAGAAAGGGAAACATTGATATGAGAGAGACACATGGATTGGTTGCCTCCCATACTTGCCTTGACTGGGGCTGGGGATTCAGGGAATTCAGTCTGCAACCGAGGTACGTGTCCTTGACCAGAATTGAACCCGTGACCCTTCTGTCTGTGGGCTGACACTCTAACCACTGAGCAAAACCACCAGGGCATAATGGTTACTCTTAAATTTTGGCTTTTCCAAGGGAATGATCTCTTCTTTTTCATGAAAACCTATCCCTTCATAAAAGAAAGACTTTCTAGGTACTTAACCTCTGCTGAAATCTAACCCAAAACATTCTGGTTATTATAAAATTTGGCTCAATCTCTAATTTAAAGTATAAATAAGTTAGATTTATTTTTCCTGGGTACTTATTAGATTTGCTGATAGACTGTATAGGTTCCTATGGGGAGGCTGTCATGCATTTGAGCTTGGGCTCCAGATGAGGTAGAAATTCCACCTGACTGCTCTCAGACAGGTGTTAGCTGGGTGAAAAAGCCAGAACCCTCTGACTTGTGTGAAGGCCAGCTTATTGTGAAAACAGTCCAGGGACTCTGCCCAAAATTTTCTGCAGAGAGCAGTGTTATGCTTCTGTAGATATTGCACCAGGAATACACAGTAGACCACAGCCCTCCTCCAGGTAAAAGTAGCAAGTCACAGTTTTTGCATATGCAACCTTGAGCACAGGAGAGAGAGGAGAGAGTGTTGGAGTTGTGGTGGTGAGGATTAGGTAGGGGAATTTATACATAGTTTTTTTTTTTCCCCAGAAAGGGCCCAGAATACCGCCCAGAAGGAGGTGCCTCAATGCCTAAAACTGCGCCACATCTTCCCATTGCCTCATAACCAGTATCACACAACACGACCTGCTGAGCCTGCCCTGAACACCGTGGGACGGGAATGCTCACAAAGCTCACTGCAGTAGCAAACTGTGCATCTGAGCTGATCTCTAGGAAGTAAGGGGATTCTGGGACGATCTCTAGTTTTCTGGGAAGCATGCCCGGTGACTCGGAAGACTAGGTCAGGACTTTTGAGCACAGAGCAGCATCTCCACCCTGAATTTGGCTTTTAAGTCCTGAACCTGGAGCAAGCAGTCTGCTCCCTCTATGTGTACACAACATTGGCCAGGGATAGAAAGCAGGCCGTTGTCATGGACTCCTCCATCGTGATAACAAGTGGGTGAGTGTGCCCCTGCCTGAAGCTCTCATTCCATTCGTGGAAGAAGATGCTGCCAGGGCTTTGCTATTTCCTAGATATAAAGCTCGAGAAATGGGTCTGGAAGCTGGTTCCCACATCAGGCTTATTAGCCAAGACAGGCTCAGAGGGCATTGCCAGAGGAAGAACCTACACGTGGATGCTTAATGAGGCTGAGAGGCAAGACTAGGGAGGAGAGAACTGAGTGAAGACGCTGGAGAGGCCATGGAGAGGCAGGCGGAGGGAGGAAGAGATTCTTGGAAAAAAGCATTTGGTGAGGGTGTCCAGTGAGAGGGGCTCAGGATCCCCATAGATGGTTCTAGTGCAGAGAATTCAGAGTAACCACTTAAAAAAACCCTCACCCCCTCTGATGTGAGAGAGACACATCGACTGGTTGCCTCCCATACTCTCCCCTACCCCAACCCACCCCCCGACTGGGGCTGAGGATTAAATTTGCAACCCAGGTATGAGCCCTTGACTAGGAATTGAACCTGTGACCCTTTGGTCTCCAGGTCGATGCTCTAATCACTGAGCAAAACCATCCAGGGCCAGAATAACCACTTTTAAAGCAACTGTGCAGGGCTGTGCAGGTGGGTAAACTGGCCCAGAGGGTGATCTCCTCTCAGTGGAATCAGCCACAGCCCAATGTAGCATGAAAATGTCAGTGTGGCTCCAGCCCCTTAGCCTTTCCATTGTAAGTTAGCATCGCCTACTGCATTTTTCCTGAACTTACATATGTTCTGTAGTTTATCCAAAGACTAACAACCTTTTTATACAAGCAGTAGGTAGTTTCAAAGGGTACCAACTCTGATCCTCCCCCTGTCCTATGGCTGTTGCATTCAGAGCAAAATGTTTACACTGCAGGCGTGTGAAAGCTCTGTGTCCTGCAAAGCATATGAGTGCTGGGATGAGGAAAAGCTGCACATTTCACATTTGGACCCAATACGTGGTGTGCACAGAGCAGAAAACCCTGGAAGGCAGCTTTCATTTCTAAAGTTCTTAGAGCCCGAGCGTGAGAGGCAGGAACAATAGACATACAGGGTGCGAAAGGCAGGTTCACCGTCTATCGTATGGAAAATGAGACAATAATTAGCAAATAATTATGACACAAGAACAAATGGTGTGCTTGGTGTTCTCACAACAGTCAACCTGCTTTTGCCCACCCCTGTGTTTCTGTAAATGTTTTTCATAAACAGACTCAAAGTCAGAAAAAGAAGTTTAGCACAATGCCCCCACGTTACTGTGCAATGAAAGTAAAGACCTTCAAAGACAATCTAGGTTTACAAATGAATTCTCAGTATTCTTAGTTCTCCGCAATCTCTGAACAGATTTCCGATTATTCCTACATTCAGTTTCTGGCTTAAAACCACATAACAGTTGCAAAACTTTAAAAAAAAACGTATGTTATAACTCAATGCTTTCATCTTTACAATTTTAACTACCAGATGTCCAAACACATCCAAATAGTCCATTCATTTTCAAAATAGTTTCTCTACAGATAGTTGGCTTTCAATTCCTAAAGACTTATTCATAATTTTGTGATAGAAAAAACACACACACACCTTCAAACAAAATAGAAAAAGACAATGAACTTACCTTTGAGAAACGTGAAGCACATAGTCTAGAAACACATCATACCCAGTGGTCTCCTTTTATAGAAGGAAGCTAGTCATATTCTTTCCTGAACTCGGCCGCATCTATAGATTTTGCTTTAACTGTTTGGCTTCAGTGGAAAGTTCCTGGGGAGACTATTTTCAGAAGCTATGATCTCAGTTCTGTTGGCCTGCCAAAAATCACACTCATGTGACTGCCCTTGCACTATTTCTCTCTCTCTCTCTCTCTCTCTCTCTCTCTCTCTCTCTCTCTCTCTCTCTCTCTCTTTGTAAAATTGAATAATTATATGTTATCTTCATTTTCAGTGTTTCAGTTAACAGAAGCATGAGAGTTTCAGAATACTCTTATTTTTTACCAAGTAGCAGACCCAAGAAAAAATTAAAAACTTAAAAAAAAAGTTTTAAAAGTCTATTTCCCAACTGATTATCCTACTTAAAAATCAATACTATCTCAAGGGTAATATTCTTTTCACAAGCTCAAAAAGCAACAATTTTCTGTAACTACGTTAGAACCTGCCTCAGTCTTTGATAGCAATCTCCTTAGATAATTCTAATTGCACAATAACATGCCTTTGTTCCTCTCTCCATTAGCCACAGACTTATCGAAGA
Organism: Myotis nattereri; assembly: GCF_964212035.1. Taxonomy (NCBI): domain Eukaryota; kingdom Metazoa; phylum Chordata; class Mammalia; order Chiroptera; family Vespertilionidae; genus Myotis; species Myotis nattereri. The sequence continues at coordinate 49,536,256 of NC_138091.1, forward strand.
CATGGGAAACGTCTCATATTTGATCTCTAATCAGGGTCTACTGAAGGCTTCTGAATAAAAACAAAAAAGCAGCAAATTACTTAGCTAAATCTGCAGTCACTTTGAGATGGAGTTGGCACCATGGAAACAATTAACTAAAAACCAGATAAACTATTTCAGACTTCCACAGAGATGGAAGGGAGTCATCTTTTCTGTAGTTAAGACTTTATATTTGTTCCTGGCCAGAATGGTTCAGTTGGTTGAGCATCATATTGAGCACCAAAATGTTACTGGTTCCATTCCTGGTCAGGCACATACCTAGGTTACAGATTTGATCCCTAGTTGGGGCCTGTATGGGAGGACATGATCGATGTTTCTCTCTTACATTGATGTCTCTTTTTCTCTCTCTCTTTTTCTCTCTCTCTCATCAATACACGTATCCTTAGGTGAGGATTAAAAAATAAAAAAGGGCAGTTGGGTCTTACAGTTGAATCAGAGGGCCAAAAGCCAATAGTCTCCTTTTTTTCTTTTTCAGTGTATTCAGGCACTACTCTTTGTAGTCCCCAGGTGATTGTCTAATTCCAAAGCATTTCCTTGTGTTTTATTTTTTTAGAATATATATTTTTATTGATTTCAGAGAGTAAGGGAGAAAGAGAGAGGGTTAGAAACATCAATGATGAGAGAGAATCAATGATCGGCTGCCTCTTGTATGTCCCATACTGGGGATCGAGCCCGCAACCCACGCATGGGCCCTGTCTGGGAATGGAATCATGACCTCCTCGTTCATAGGTTGACACTCAACCACTGAGCCACACCAGTCTGGCCATTTCCTTATGTTTTAAAGGGAGCTTGTTAGGTGGTATTGCACAGCAACTGTCCAACAACTGTAAGGCGAAAGGCTAGCAGTTTGGGAAAGAAAATGAGAGTGCACCATATTCAATGGGAAGTTGAGCCCATGCCTAACTTGCCAATTAGAAAATTCATTGAGCTCAGTGAAGATGAACTTAATCTTGCACAGTGAGGGTTGGCTCTTGGAGTTGGTGTTTTGAATGAGGGTGTGGGTGGATGAAGCCCTTTGGTTTAGTTGCAGAGGATTTCTTCCAACCTAAGCAGATTGTGGAAATAGGAAGGTCTCCACCCATGCTGCAAATTATCTGTCTATCCAGTCATTTTCTCCAGAACATTTTGTTTTAAATCTGAGTTATTTGGTCACTGACTTACAGGGTAAGATCTATCTAGATGCCCAGCTGGTGTGGTTAAGTGTCGACTCATCAACCAGGACAGTGCACATTCCTGGGTTGCAGGCTCGATTCCCTGTAGGGGTCATGCAGGTGGCAGCCAATCAATGATTCTCATCATTGATGTTTCTAGCCATCTCTCCCTCCCCCTTCCTCACTCTGAAATCAATATGCTTGGTATCAGCTTATACTGGCATGTATACTCAGTATCATATCATAAAGAGCAACCTAATAGAGGAAATCCATTATGCATAAGCTTTCCTCTATTATGGCCAAGATGATTGTGGCTCACATCAAAAATTTCAATACTGTCTTCAAACCATGAGAGAAGAAACAGTTTCATCAGAGGGAAGCTCCTCTTTACACAAAACTCTTGACTGCCCAATTGATAATCTCACCTGGGAAATCAGGATTTTCACTCCTCTATTTCACATTTTCATTCAGTTCCAAGTATCTTCTAATCTCCCTTGAGACTTACTCTTTGAGCCATGAATTATTTAGCAATGTGTTGTTTCCTTTCCAAGTCTCTGTAGATTTTCCTGTTATCTTTGGGTTATTGATTTCTAGTTCAAATCTATTACTGTATAGTCAGAAAATTTATTTTTTATGTCAAATCAATTAGGACTTGCCTTATAACCCAAGATACCATCCGGCTGGGTGAATATTGCAAATGCAAGGAGATATATTCTGCTATTGATTGAGTGGAGTGTTAGATAAATGTCAGTTAGATCTAGTTGGTTGCTGTTAAGGTTTTCTGTTTGTTTGTTTGTTTGTTTTCTGTCTACTGTTTCTATTGATTACTGGGAGAAGAGTAGTGAAGATTTCAACAAAAACTAGAGACTTTGTTTTTCCTTTCAGATCTAACAGATTTTGTCTCATGTAATTGGAAGTTGTGGTATTGGGTGCATACACGTTTAGGATGGTTGTGTCTTCTTGGCCTTTTTATCATTATGTAATGCCCATCTTTATCCTTGGTAACTTTCTATGCTCCAAAGACTACTTCGTCTGATATGAATGTCATTCCCACTATTTTTGACCAGCTGACCAGATGACTTCTCTATCATTTCAATATTCTTTACTCTAATGAATTTTTTGGGGGGCACATTAACCAGAACATGCTATGATTCATGTGCATTGAGTCTTTGTTTTCTCTTGCATAAATGATCCTATATAATAAAAGGCTGATATGCAAATCGACCAAATGACAGAGGGACTGGTCACTATGATGTGCACTGACCACCAGGGGGCAGACGCTCAATGCAGGAGCTGCCCCCTGTGGTCAGTGCGTTCCCACAAGGGGAGCGCTGCTGAGCCTGATGCTGGGCTCACGACTGGTGAGCGCAGCGGCGGTGAGGGGAGCCTCTCCCACCTCTGCAGCAGTGCTCAGGATGTTCGACTATGGCTAAGCCCACTTCCCATGGGGAGTAGGCCTAAGCTGTCAGTCGGACATCCCCCAAGGGCTCCTGGACTGTAAGAAGGTGCAGGCTGGGTTGAGGGAATCCCCCCTCCCCCAAATTTCATGCAACAGGCTTCTAGTTTACACATAATTGAGCCACTGAGTTCATAGTACTGTGCCCTTTTGCAAATATTCATAGACCTATGAACTTCAAACAGAAGTTGGCTGGGTGCTTCTGATTTGGGGTAGATGTAGCAGACTATGTCAGATCAACGTTTCTACCACAACAATTGTAAGAAAGCCAGGTATATTCTCGGTCAGGGCACATGTCTAGGTCACGGGCTCGAGGTAGGCAGGAGGCAGCTAATTGATGCTTCTTTCTCTCTTCTTCAAGAAAGTTTCTCTCTCTCTCCCTTTCCCTTCCTCTCTAAAATCAATAAAAACATATATATATATTTTAAAATATATTGTAACAGGTGTCTGCCTGAGAATAATTTGCGAAAAACTGCTTTGCCATCTGTTCACTCCAGCCCAATTTCCCATACGTAAATTGCCCTGTAATAGGTCCTGTTATAGTGTATGGAGTTGCCTACCTACCTTCAGTCTGAACTTACCTTCTCATTATGGTGGCCATTACCCCTTTGCCCCACCCTCACACATGTCGGCATTATGGTTGAACTGTTTCCCTGCTTTGAAAAGTCTTATTCAGACTGCTTTCTGGAGGGAGGTTGTGGCTGCAATTCTCTTGGCTGGAGAACACCGAATCCAAAATTAGCTTCAAACTCTGATTAGATTGCCTGAGTCTAGAAATCAATCCAAAGGTCCAGAAAATCCTAGTGGAGAAAATGCTTTTCACTGACTAAGCTCTTTACTTTCTTCCTATTTAAATAGTGAGGTTCCCCCTTCTCCTCTTCCTTCTTCTTTTTTTTGTAAAGGTAGTATTTTATATTTCGAAATCAGCCCCTTTTGTCTGAGGCACGAGAACATTTACAAATATCAGATTCCCTCTATAAGACAATTCTTTATGATACAATACAGCCAGCCAACCAAGTACAGCTAAAGGTCAATAAAAAAGCATTTGTCCAAGAGCGACCTACACTGACCTGCTGACTCAGGCAATCTAATCAGGAGTTGGACTTTTTAAAAAGCAAATTCTGGATTCTTCTCTGCTTCCCATATCACAGCTTTGCTTTTTTTTTTTTTTTTAATCCCAGAAAACAGTACCAAATTCTGCTTGCTCAACATAAAATATAGGAAGTCTCCTTGACCAGCATCCCCTCTCTCCCCAAACGGCCTCCTGACACATCATTCTAGTGCAAGGGGGATGATTTGAACAATGTCGGAGACATTTTTGGTTGTCACACTCAAGGACAGGTTGCAACTGGCATCTAAAGCAGGAATGCCACTTAAAATTCTACAGTACATAGGACGGCTTCTCTTTCTTCCTCCCGCCCCCAACAAGAAATTATCCAGGGCAATGTCAATAGTGTCACTGTTGAGAAATTCACATCTAGTATAAGAATAAAGAAGCCCACTGTTATTGAAATTAATTATTCATAATCGCTGTAATGTTTTCATTCATCTGGCCCTTTGAATAAATGACTCTTACCTTCTACTTCAAACACTGCAAGCATTCACTCAATATACGTTTTGCATATCCAAATTAAGCTATCCTTTCCTGGTTTTTTTTGTTTTGTTTTTTTTTACACTATGAGAAAGGGTAGATTCATCCAAAAGCATCTTGGGTGTTTTGGCTTGGATCGTGCCTAAAGAGCGATTTTGAAGGGACATTAAAATATTTCCAAAACTTATAATGAAAGTTCCATTTCAAGAGGGCAGTTTTAAAACAGACACAGACTCATAGACACAGAGAACCGACTGATGGTTGCCAGAGGGGAGGAGAGGTAGGGGACTGGGTGAGAAAGGTGCAGGGAGTAAGTAGCACAAACTGGTAGTTACAGAATAGTCACGGGATGTAAAGTACAGCATAGGGAATACAGTCAGTAATATTATAATAATGATATATTGTGCTAGGTGGGTACTGGAAATATCAGGGGGGACACTTTGTAAAGTATACGATGGCCTAACCACTATGCGGTATACCTGAAACTAATACAAAATAATATTGAATGTCAACAGTAATTGAAAAACTAAAATTTAAAAAAAGATAGCAGTTTTAACCCAAGATTTTAACTCTCTTGCTTTGAAATTGCCATGGATATAACTCAACAAGGACCAAAACAAGGACAACATTGATATGACCAGTGACAACAGGAGGTTACTACTGTCTATCTAAACATCTTGAGGGCAGTCTGGTGGAGATAAACTGAGATGGACGGGAATATCAACTGGTTACAGTCAGCACAGATAAGCAAGTGGGAAGGGGCACCCTTGAAGAGTCCTGATCTAGGCAAGGGTCAGGGACAGGCAGCTTGGGATAGTTCAAATGTCCTTGGAAATTGCATCAGTGCCCTGTTCAGGTTTTTTTTTTTTTTTTAAATATATTTTATTGATTTTTTACAGAGAGGAAGGGAGAGGGATAGAGAGTTAGAAACATCGATGAGAGAGAAACATCGACCAGCTGCCTCCTGCACACTTCCCACTAGGGACGTGCCCGCAACCAAAGTACATGCCCTTGACCGGAATCGAACCTGGGACCCTTCAGTCCGCAGGCCAATGCTCTATCCACTGAGCCAAACCGGTTTGGCCCTGTTCAGGTTTTAAACCCACCCCTTTCTTGGCATGATCTACTCTATTAGTCATTGTAATGTTAGCTCCCTATTGTAACAACCCCACAGTCTCAATAATGTCAGTAGTTCAACCAGTATCTTGCAGTGGTTCAGTTGTTGGTTTTGTTTTGAAGTGTGTGTGTGTGTGTGTGTGTGTGTGTGTGTGTGTGTGTGTATTTCATGTCTCTGTCCTATGCAGGCCAGCTGGCTCTTCTAGGCTGCTCACCTCCACATGGTAACTCAGGGAACTGAGTACTTTCCATTGTGGTCTCTGCATCTCAGAGTCCCTTATTTCCTGACCCATATATGAGAAAGAGAAACTTCACAAACTATCTAGCAGGAAAGTTAGGTAATGGCCCCAGAGTGGCATACATCCTTTCTGCCCATATTCTGTATTCCAGGGCTAGACAAGATGGTCCCAGAGTAGCTGTAAGGGAGCCTGGACAATGAAGTCTTCCCGTCTGTTTAGAGGGAGAATGGGATTGGTGAGCATCGGCTGGTCTCTACCTAAACAACATAGGAAATTAAGTGAGGCTGTCTTTACCCCCAGATTCTCAGTAAAGAAGCTGCACCAGAGGAGAAACAGTGCCCCAGCTGATTTCAATATGATTCAACAAAAGAGGCAACTGCATTTTATCTCCAAGTGATCTTGGTACCATTCAAACAACATAATCCATCACTGTGACTCTCCTGAAAATGAAGTGCAATAAACTTTCTTAATGGGCACAAAAAATCCTTCAGCATCAAGGTTTTACATTTCTGTTGTTCAAAACTGGGTCATTTGAATTTACCACCGTAATTGGCTATGATTAGGCTGTAAAAATGGTGTTTAGCTTCAAATCCTTATATAATTCTAGTTGATATCATAACAATTAGAAGCTGATTATATTGTGTCTACTGTGTTCTTCAGATTCTCTGCCTGAAAGGTAACCAAAACTTCAAGTTGAAGGAATGTTCTTTATACCTTCATTGCAACCTCAATCATATGTTTAATAACTGCTTGGTGATATCTTAAAGTAGGTGTCATCAGAAGACTCCTGGGTTTTAATTCTGGGTCCTGAGACCTATGACTTTGGGAAGGTCAACTTCTCTAACTATGACTTTATTTTATATATCTGAATTAATTATTTAATTGCTGCATAACAAATTACCATAAATTCAGTGACTTATGCAACAATGAAAGTAGCAAGAACAACAATAAAAACTCATCTAAGTGTGAGTGTACAAGTATATTGTGTTGATTTTAAGGTGTTTATAGAATTACCAGTTGAATAAATCACAACATGTACAGACATGGGAAATTAAGATCTTTCAAGTTCTAGTGCTTTGCATCAGGGTGGACCCTAGCATCATAAGCCAACATAAAATCAGGAATATGTTTCAAAATTTTGAAAACATTATGCATTTTTTCATCAACCTGATTACTCAGTGTCTTACTGCAATTATTTATCTTAATGGGTTTCAAATTTCCTTAATAGTTACAATAGGCAAAACACAGACTCTAAAATCTAAAATCCTAAAAATGCCAGGAAAGGAAAATCAGTGAATTAATTTAAAAAAGTAAATTCCAAAAAGCAAAGAATGTGCTGCCATGTAATCAACTGACTCCCATTCCCCTATATCAACATTGTCTTACTTTGTATTATAATAAAAAAGATTTAAAAATCCCATATTTTAAAGTTTAGAGAAAAAAATTAAGCAATCCCTGCACCATTCTCATAAACATAAACAATAATGTAATAAATGTATTCTTTGCGTTTGCTATTGCATGAAATAAGGAATTTGGCTGCTGGTCCAGAGGCTGCATGGCCTGGCTTCTTTAGTCCCACCGTAAGTGATATTATTGAGAAAAAAATCGTAACATTCATTTCAAAAGTACCTTGTCCATGTCTGAGAAAAGGTATCATTATGCTATAAAATGTTAACTTAAGAAGAGTCACAGGCCTAAAGGGCAATGCAGGGTATTTGGGGCTTTAGGGCTCTTCCTGCTGGAGGAGCTTCCACCTCACAGAGAGATCAACTTCCTCATCAAAGTCCTCCAGCTCCTGCTCCTTGGAGAGCTCCAGGAAGACCTGCCGTGGAGGAAAAGACAGAGAGAGGGTGTCACACTGCCTCCTGGAGCTCTGAGTGCATGCAAAGGGTATGCACACATTGCACCTTATATTCCATGGGGGATACAGAAATCTCTAAGGCGGACCCACCTGCTCCAGGGTGGACTGTGACAGGCTGTACTCCTCCAGGTCGAAGCTCTGTTTAACTGCACAAGATGGATGGATGGGCATTAGGAAGTCATGTATTTTGGATCCTGAAAGTTATACCAAAGTCACGTATAAAAAGTACCAAGAGGCCAAGAGGAGGAGGCATCACTCACCCCCAGAATGCTGTGGTCAGAGGCTAAAGATGGGAGGGGAGAGGGTCTCATCAAAGAACCCACAAAAGCACCCCACAAGAGAAACGGAGTCAGGCCCTGCTGTCATAGGACAGCACTAATGATCAAATCAAGTTTTGCTTCCATGTTATCTCTTCTCTCCTCCCCTTATACTTGACCTAGAGAGGCCTAAACCATCAGTCTATGAATAGAGGTGAGAAGGGTAAGAAGAGAGACAAAACTGACCATCCTACGTCCCTAGCTTCAAGTCTTCAAATCTGAAGGAAGAAGGGGGCACGGGAGGCTCTAGGGGTGGGCAAACTTTTTGACTCGAGGGCCACAATGGGTTCTTAAACTGGACCGGAGGGCCGGAACAAAAGCATGGATGGAGTGTTTGTGTGAACGAATATAAATTCAAAGTAAATATCATTACATAAAAGGGTATATGGTCTTTTTTTTCTTTAGTTTTATTCATTTCAAACGGGCCAGATCCAGCCCTTGGGCAGTAGTTTGCCCACTGCTACTAGTTTCACTGGAATTTGCATTAGCTCAAAGCTATCTAATTGTATGCAAGAATGACTCTATAGCTGAAACCGGTTTGGCTCAGTGGATGGAGCGTCTGCCTGCGGACTGAAGGGTCCCAGGTTCGATTCTGGTCAAGGGCATGTGCCTTGGTTGTGGGCACATCCCCAGTGGGAGATGTGCAGAAGGCAGCTGATCGATGTTTCTCTCTCATTGATGTTTCTAGCTCTCTATCTCTCTTCCTTCCTCTCTGTAAAAAATCAATAAAATATATATATATAAAAAAAAGAATGACTCTATGTAGCAAGGTAAAGAAATAACAATGGGGCATGCCTTTTGCTTCCAAGCTACAGTGGGGCCTTTTTACCGGGAAAAAAAAAAAAAAAAAAAGTAAATTCCAAAAAGCAAAGAATGTGCTGCCATGTAATCAACTGACTCCCATTCCCCTATAATCAACAAACAAACTTACGAGTTTAATTCGCTCCGTGATGGAGTTTGTAACTCAAATTACTTGTATGTTAAATCAATTTTCACCATTACAGTGAATTGAAATGCCATTAATCAGTGTGGCGTTCACTGTGAAGTTCGCTGCTCCAACTAGCGGTGGGGTATCTGAAGCTGGCTCCTAACCCGAATTTTAGCTCGCAACTCAAAGCAAAAAATCAGCAGAGAGAGGGCTCGGATCTCGAAATCCTCGTTAGTCAGGACACTCGTAAGTCAAGGCCCCACTGTACTTGGAATTTCAATACATGCATTGCTGCTGAGAATGTAACTATGGCTAACTTAACATTTAGAGAGAAAAACACTAGCTTAGGACATTTCGGTTATCTTGTACTTTGTGTAATCTTCACATAACAGGATAGGAAACTGATAAAAAGTTGTTTTTACCCCCTAAATCAGGACTTCCATTTCAGCAAACTAAGCTCATCAGGAGGCATCTGAGGAGGGAGGGGGCATTTTTGAAAGCAGAAACACAGGAAGGCCCTTAAGAAAAAGCTCCATTGTATTCCAGGGAGGCAGCTTTCTTGGAACATCTCTCTCCCTGCTTCTAATTAATTATAAAATCCTTCCTGTTGATCAGACCCCATTGTGGGAATCCTTCCCACCGGAATGCTGCAAAATTGGTCAAAAGGCCAAAATGGTCAGTGCGGTAAATGGGCCCATAGACCACAGAGTGAAGGGAAGGGCAGAATCAGAAGGTGGAAAGAAGCCCTGTCTGGGGCCATCCTAAGCTTAACTCCAGGGGAAGGATCTTTTCAAGAACTAGGATGCCTGAGGGAGGGTTCTAATGACTGGTGACAGGCAAAAATAAAAAAAAATAAAAAAAATAGACAGGCCTGAAGGGAAGGTGTTCAGCTTTGAATGTGTCTGTTTCCCAGAGTCTTTTTGAAAATATATATTTTTATTGATTTCAGATAGAAAGGGAGGGGGGGGAGAGAGAGGCAGAAACATCAATGAGAGAGAATCATCGCTTGCCTCTTGCATGCCCCCTACTTGCGATCAAGCCCACAACCTGGGTATGTGCTCCTGACTGGAATCAAACCCGGGACCCTTCAGTCCTACGCTCTATCCACTGAGCCAAACTGGTTAGGGCTGTTTCCCAGAGTCTTACCTCTAAATAGTTGCTCTTACCGATCTCTAATTTGAAGAAAGCCTGCGATAAAGGTCTCACATCCTCAACAGGCAACTTATAGACCATCAGGGAGGAGTACCTGGAAGGAAAAGAGTGAGGCTGAACTCTGGGCTGTAAGAGCACAACCCCTGACGACTGAATATCCAAAAAGGAGCAACAGTCTGACAGGTGTGAAGTGGTATCTCACTGTGGCTTTAATGTGCATTTAACTAAAGAACCAAGCAACCAAAGAAAATTGAAATAGACTCATAGATACAGAGAACATCTTGCCAGCTGCCAGGTTTGGGGGGGTTGGGAGGCTGGGTGGAAAAGGTGAAAGGATTAAGAACTACAAATGGGCAGTTACAAATAGTCCCGGGGATGTAAAGTACAACATAGGAAAGATAATCAAGGATATTGTAAGAACCAAGTACGGTGCCAGGTGGATACTGGAAATATCAGGGGGATCACTTAATAAAGTATATGACTGTCTAACCACTATGCTGTAGACCCGAAACCAATGCAAAAAATACTGAATGTAAATGGTAATTGAAAAAAATAAAATCATGACATAGGTAAAAAGTTAATGAAAAGGAGCAACAAAGGCACCAATAGTTTGTTTGCATGGACACATCTGTATAGCGCTGGAAACAGCCACAGTGTGAATGCTCTCCGAACAACAAGAAGTCAGTGTACTGAAGCAGAATCATTTCAAGGCTCTTAAGAAGAGGCCCCTTTTACTCTAGGCAGGAATGGGAGACAAAGGCAGGAAATGGACTGTGGGTACCCACCCCTCTGCAAGGGAAGAAGCAGATTACTTATCATTCTTCTTCTCTCCTAGTGAGAATCGTATTTAACTAAAAAGGACTAGGCTCACCTCCTGGCCCCACCACAAGTTATTTGGCATTCTCTAACCTATCAGTGCCTCCAGGGCCACTCAATACTTGATAATGTTACTGATAATAAAAACGCTAAGAGATACCATTCAGCGGCGAGGTGGACTGCTGCCTGGCACTGGATGTTATACAGCTGATCTCCTTGAATGGGAGTGGCTTCACCCTCTAAAAGGACAACTGAAATGAACTAGGTATGTGTACCCGTTAGTACCTGGCACCTTCCCTTACGGAATCAGTTTCCAAATGAGCACTTTGTTCTCTTGTTTCCCTCCTGTGGTAGCCCTTGGGTTTGGGACTGTCTCTAGTAATTTTTCACAATGACCATAAAGTAAAAAAAAAAAAAAGAATGAGAAGATAGAAAATAAAACCGAGACTAAGGTGAAACAGACCACCGCCTGGATTTACCTTTCCTGCCGAGCTGCCTGGGGGAAAAGCCTCAGGATTTCGCTGTGCAGGGGCTCCGCGTGGGCGAGGGTCTTCACCTTCATCTCCAGCAGGTAATCCTTGCCAAATCTGCTCTTCAGGTGCTGGATGGAACCGATACATCTGGAGGGAAGAGGGGGAAGAGGAGGAAGTCAATCAAGAAAAGGGAGAGAGAAATCTACTGCGGGTGATTTTTGGCTTCTGGAGGCCAGGGCAGGGCCAGGGAGAGCCGGAGCAGCCAGCTCTCCTGCTCCTCACAGTGATGCCCTGTGCAGGGAAACGTCCTGTGTGCAGGGCGTGACTGGGGACCTCGTGTGGGCACTCACCTCAGCCTCCCGGACACCATGATGGCCGCACGGTCACACACGGCCTCCGCCTCCGCCATGTAATGGGTGGTCAGGAGGGCGCCCCTCTCGGTGTTTCTAAAGGTGGCCCGGATGGCCTGCCTAAAGATAGAGCAAGGGAAATGTTCACTAGGGGGAATGCCAAGGTAATATGAAAATAAAAAATTAAAGAAGTTTCTATGGGCACATACGAAATAATCATTGACTTCAGATCAGACAAAGACAGGATTTTTTTTTTTTTCCAGGGGTAACAGGCATGGAAATAACCAAACTACTGGTTAGAGTGAATAATTAGTGCATGGCTTGGGCTGAATAATGTAGAGAATGACATTGGGTAAAAGGTTTATAAAAATGCTAAATTTCAAGAATTTTTATGCAAAGGCGGTAGGAAAAAAGATAGAGAAAGAGGGAACTTATTTAACAACATGATAATAATGACATATACCCCAAAGTGCAAAATGACAGATTTCAAAATATATCCTAAAATAATTAAATAGTTATTTTGTTCCAATAGATGTCACAGATGTATTCAGAGATATCGCAGAAAAACTTAATGTAGATTGATCTGCGTATAAAATTGGGCCATGCACACCCACACGATCTAAGATAAGAATGAAATTCTTGAGTATTAATTTGTTAGAATATCTTTTTTTCCTCCATAAAAATTGGCTGCAGTGGGCTTTCAGATTTCCCTCCATACAATTGGTTTTCCTGATAATATTAATGTCTTTCATTTGCTAAGTAAAACACTTTCACTTTGGGTTGCTCATAACATCCTCTCACCACATCTGCTGCTGCCCCGCGGGGTCCATGCCCGTGGACGGCTCGTCCAGCAGCACCACCGATGGGTTTCCCAGGATGCTCAGTGCGAAGCACAGCTGGAAGGAGAGGAATGGCACATCTGGCACGGATCTGGGATCAGTGGGCCTGGAGGAGTAACCCCAGCCCCAACCCTACCTTTCTCTTGATTCCCTCTGACAAGGCCTTCACAGGGTGCTTTTGCTCCTCCTGCAGCTTGAGCGCCTCCACCAACCTGAAGGAAACAGTGAGTCAATCCACATTACCAACGCACAACCAGAAGGCACATGGGAGACAGGGCAAATCAGACGACTACAGTGCAGAATGTTTAAAAGCACTATTCAGAGTGGTCATAACATTGAAACTATATTTGATTCTCTAACCATTAAACTGTATACTGAAACTAATCCTATATAATAAAAGGCTAATACGCAAATCAACCGAATGGCGAACAACCAGTCACTATGATGCACACTGACCACCAGGGGTCAGATGCTCAATGCCGGAGCTGCCCCTGGTGGTCAGTGCGTTCCCACAAGGGGAGCACCACTCAGCCAGAAGCTGGGCTCATGGCTGGCAAGTGTGGCGGCGGTGGTGGGAGCCACTCCTGCCTCCACAGCAGCACTAAGGATGTCCAACTGCCATCAGTCTGACATCCCCAAAGAGATCCCTTTTTTAAAAAAATATATATTTTATTGATTTTTTACAGAGAAGAAGGGAGAGGGATTGAGATTTAGAAACATCGATGAGAGAGAAACATCGATCAGCTGCCTCCTGCACACCTCCTACTGGGGATGTGCCTGTAACCAAGGTACATGCCCTTGACCGGAATCGAACCTGGGATCTTTCAGTCTGCAGGCCTATGCTCTTATTTCCTGAGCCAAACCAGTTAGGGCCCAAGGGCTCCCTTTTATTATATAGGGCTCTCAAGGCCTGGCTGAGTGACCCCCCTGAATGCACAAATTTCATGCACCAGATCTCTAGTCTATAATAATAAAAGCATATTATGCTAATTTGACTGGACGACCTTCCAGATGAAGCCGGGGCTACAAGGAAAGCCGGTGCAGATAGCCGGGGGAAGGCAGGCCTACTCTTGCACAAATTTCGTGCATTAGGCCTCGAATACAAAGTAATATTGAAGGTCAACTCTAATGGAAAAATAAAATTTAAAAAAATTCAAATTATCTTGGATACTTTATGAACCTTCCATTGTTTTTATTTCACTTTATTGATTTTAGAGAAAAAGGACGGGAGAGGGAGGGAGGGAGGGAGAGAGATAGAAACATATATAGGTTGCCTCCTGCATGCAGGGGATTGAACCCCCAACCTGGATATGTGGAGCCATAACCCTTCAGTGAATCAGACTATGCTCCAACCAATTGAGCCACACCAGCCAGGGCCCTTTCATGATTTTTAAATTCACATTTTCAATGACATATTTTTGTATTAAGAATATTCAATAGACTTTTCCTCTCCAGGCTTAAAATGAGAGAACAAAACTCTGAATTGGGGTCTAGGTGAACAAGTCTTTTCCCATACCAGTAAGTATGGAGTCATCAGTTAGAATGGTCCTTCCTCAGTTTTTTGTGAATCTATGACATCGCTCTAGTTGAGGACAGGTGTGTCTCCCCCCCAGGTACCGTGTGATGGCGACTGCGGCGTCCACTTTCCTCAGTCCTTTCACAGCTGCAAACACGTCCAGGTGCTCCCTCACTGTCAGGTTGGGCCACAGCGCATTCTCCTGAGGGCAGTACCCCAGGAACTTGAGGGTGTCCCCTCCGCTGTTCCTTTTCAAAATCACCTACACAAAAAGTTCATTCTTACCTTCTGGCCAAAATTATGGTTGTGTGTGTGTGTGTGTGTGTGTGTGTGTGTGTGTGTGTACTGCACTGATGTACTCCTCTTACACACACGGCTGCCAAGAGTACACAAGTCCGTAAGTAACCTCTTAGCTCTGGGGAAAAAATGCCAGAAACTCTATACATCAAAAGGCAGATATTCCACATTGTTCTATCCCTCCTAGAATGGTTTAGGCTTTATTACTAAGCCCATCACCACGGTTGAATTCAAGTTTGCTTATTCGTTTGTCCATTGTTTGACTTTGGAACTCTGTCCGTCATTTCACCCAACTTAGGCTGGACGTAAAGCCAAGTACCATTAATACACTATTCTAGTATTTGCTATGGAATTTAGACAGTTACTCAATTTCCCTCTAACATATGATCTCTGTTTTCTGAGTAAATATTGGATCTTGGCAATTCAATTAAACAAGTTCTCAGAATACATCAATCCACAAAACAAAGATCTCTGACCTCCAGTAAAGCAAATGTTTAGCTTTCCTTTCCAAAATCTCTCCTTTTAATGTCTCTACTTTTTCATTCAATAAAAGGCATACTATAGATAACATGCAGCTCTTTTCAACACCTAACTACTTTTTGGAATTAAAGAGAGAAATTTGTATTAATTTATCCTCTTTATTCAATGCATGAGTCACATTGATTAATAGGAAAAGATGGCCTGTGCTTTTAAAGATTGTCATCAATATGTATCTTAACTGCCTCACTGAGGCCGCGTTCATGAGCACACCTCTGTGTGTGTCACTGACCTCCCCTGCGGTTGGTGTTGAGTCTCCGGTTATCATCTTAATAGTTGTACTTTTACCGGCTCCATTGTGTCCTAACAGACCTATAACTTCACCTGAAAAAAAAGTGTGCTCAGAATTATAACCACAAACAATTATAAAAATAAAAGCACATACGATTTGAGGGCGCTCGCTGTGTGTCAAGCTTTATGTCAAATGTGCTATGTACATTATTTCACTAATTCCTCAGCCACACACAAACTCGAGTGTCCTTATGTCCCTTTATTTTATGGGCAAGGAAACTACGGTGTAAAGAGGATCAATATCTTTCCCAAGGTCATGCAGCCAATAAGAGGCTGAGATGGAAGTGAAACAAATTTTGATTCCAGTGCCTGTTGCATTTCACCGACACTTTCCTGAAACGTGCCATTTGTTAGGTATGAAGAAGGAACCACTGCAGCCCAGTGATTTCCCTTCTGTGCAGTATTCCCTGCTGCGTAATTAATGTTATTAAGAAAGCTATCCCATCCTTCTTAACATAAACACTGCCTCCTTTTTGGTGGCTGTTCTCTTTTGTTTTAGCAGAGCAGACATTAATGTCTTCTATGCAAAGAACAAATGGCTGTAACAGGCCATGAAGCAGACTGGGTCAGAGTTCTACTGCTGATGAGCTGGCTGCCTTTCATGTTTATCAGTGATCATCCCAGATTTGGATGGCATTATTCCCTTCAAAAGACCTCATCTTCAGAGGTCAAGATCACCCTGCCACCAGAACTACTGCTTCCAACCTTTTTTAACACAGAAAGAGACATTTCTTGTAGCAACTTTCTTCTTCTTCTTCTTGGCAAAGCAGTTTTTCTTTTTGCCTAAATATTCCTTCCGGAGACAACTGGCAATGATGACTGGCTTCTGCAAAGACGAGGGAATAACAAAATTATCACCTTGAGATGAGTGAGTGCCCCATACTCCCTTCTTCTGGCCAAATCTTTCCCAATGTAAAATAGTGAATCCAACCAATTCTCCTCAAAACTGCCATTTTAAAGCAAATTCTCCCAATCTGCAAAAGGACATTTGCACTGTATCATCTGACTCATGCTTGCCCTTCCTCAAAAAATAGGAACAGAGGCTTTCATCAAACCAATAACACTATTAAAAAACATACACTCATAGGCACACACACACACACACACACACACACACGTGCACACATACACACATACACCTCAGGTGAACGCTCTCCTCTGAATTGCTTTGCTCACAAATCTTTTAGGTTTTGTAATAGTCAGCCTTACCCACCAAAACTATGACTGAAAGAGTAACTTGTGTGTGTTCTTGGATCTCTGCTGGCTTTGAATATTTACTGAAATCAAGTAATGAACTCTGGGCAAGGATGAAAGAACCTCAGTGTGTGTGTGTGTGTGTGTGTGTGTGTGTGTGTATCCCCAACCCCCAAATTCAGATTAGCTAGTTGTCCACTTTATCTGACAGACAGTAGTATATGATGAAGAGTATTGCTAGTAGTTCCACCTCATCAGAGTCCGGGATCGTCACAGCATTCGCTGTTCTCATTCTTTCCATCTGAACGTCTTCATCCTCCCCTTCCGGTTCCTCTGGGTTTGGAAAAAACTTACTGCTTCTTGGTGAAATTCTAAAATCAGAGCAGGTTTCCAGTTGAACAACTTGTAGCAGAAATAATGAACGTTGTGCAAACTGCTATCAATTATTTTCATAGACTGAGTAACTGTGAGCACCCCACAATCTCCATGCTTCTGCTCTGTGCCCTCTGCCTTGCAGACAGCCTACTTTCCAGCAGTGATTCAAATGACACTGCTTTTACATCATCCTTGCTTTCGGTCTAAGTTTCTTCCTCCTTGTTGGCTGTGACTTCTTTTATAAATAATAAAACAGTACTCACACTCTGACAGGGTTGATAAAGGAATCTAGGGACTGTAACTTTGACACAGATATTTTGGAATTCTGAAGGCTTAGTGAGAAGAATGGATCAAAACATTTGCAATCAGAGATGTGTCCCTGAGATCCCAAGATATGCAATCACCAGTTTCTGAGCACTTTCATGTCTTGGGTACATGTGACAGGATCACTCTTTCCTGGCTACTACCAATCTAACCCTTTCCTTCCTCATCCCCACTGATTCCTGCTCATTCCTGTCTCTTTCCATCATGCCATCCCAAATTGCTGCTGTCAGTAGATTTCCTAAACCATGATTGTCATCTTGTCACTCTCCTGCTCTACCGCCTACTTTAGACTTGAGCTTGATTCATACTTTCTGAGTTAGGCAAGGTTTTCAAAACACACCGGTCTGTTTCTGATTGCATAATTTGTAAAAACCTTCCCTATGGTTCCCTATTCCAAGACACTCCAATATGTATCTAGCTTAATTTTAATTTCCTATTAACCTCCTGCACAAGGTTTCACGTTCATTCCAGCAGCCTTCGTGAACCTATAGGGTGGTAGCATTTATTCCAATTTTTGTTCTTTTGTTCAGACTCCTCTTCCTTCCTAGATTGGCTACATTTACCCAATTGCTTGTCTATATTTAGCCATTATTTTTAAGTGCTACCACTTGTATATGACTTTCTTCTAGAATGTTAGTAAAATTATGGTCTGCCTTATTTTTTTCAGTGTCTTATGTGTGCTCGTGTAGCATCTCCTGCTAGATTATAAGCTCATTAACATACCAAGAATTATAATGGTGTATACTACACAGTCCCTTAAAAACAATCCTGTACAGTACTTTTTACTCAATTAAGTTAAGCCTATTAAAATGTCTTTAACAAGGAATATTAAAATAAAACATGAATCTCTCAACCTGAATATAGGATCCTTTCTCATCAATTTCTTCCTAAAGTTCATTTCCAGACACCGTAGAATGAAAAGGAAAATGAAAGATTGAAGGTAAGGCTATGAGGGGGGAAAAGACAATCAAAATTAGCATCACCATGAAAACAACAATTTCAATATTAGAAGTGACTTAAGGAGTTTGATAATATATAAAGGTAGATTTGATAACATTTTCACTGTATTTGATATTCTATGAAACTCTCAGAGTTGGCTTCATTGCTCTCCAGAGAGAGCATGACATCAATAGAAGGAGTACACTGATACTGACTCTGTTCATGCCAGTGAGAGTTTGGGCTTCATACTCAGTCTCATACAATCATTATAACATTAGTCATCCAGAATTTGAAGCCTCTGGTGGGGTGTATGTGTGTGTGTGTTCAAATGTGTAAAGTGCCAAATTTTTAAGCACCAAAATTAAATTTTTAATTTAGTGCAAAGCATACAAATGCATCCCCCTCATGCAAGAACAGTTAAATGGAAATGTCTTCTTACTATCAGCAATGCCAGATATAGCAGATACTCCTCTGAAGCTCCTAAATATTCCACCAAGTCAGGAGAACCCTGTAAAGTGAGAAAAAGGTGTATTTAGATGAACCTCATCTGTTCATGAATCTCATCTCACTTAAGACAATTCAATGCCCATTACACGACCTTGCCAGCCTTCTACGTAATTCTTGCTCATGTATCGGGTAAAAGTCAATTTCTGACTGTGCAGTGTGTCCTCCCCGCTTCTCATGTCACTCAGTGGCCTATTACCCTGTGCTTGTGCTGTAGGCTCCAATGCTTTTATATTGAACACTGTGAGTTGGCAGGATTCGCCCTGCTAGGAGAAACTGATGTACATCCTTATATATGGTTCCTCTATGTCATTAAGTAGAGTTTCTGAGAATAGATCCTGGCAAACAACAGTCCCTTCTCAATCTTTAAATTTTGGAGTTCAAGGTCAAGTCCATGAGCTGTATTTTCCTTATACTTACTCTGTAGGTTATATCATCTAGTTCCATGGCCTTAAATATCACTTACATGCTGAGGAATCTCAAGTGGTTAGCTTTAAGTCCCCCAAATCCTCAAAACCCTGATACTGAATATCAGACTCATATATCTAACTGGCTACTTGGTATTTCCCATTGCATGTCTATGAGGAGCCTTAAACCTACTATGTCCAAAATAACAGAAGAAGGGCATCTCATTGGCCTCTCAGTTGGGATACTTGTTCCTAGGAGTGAGGGTTATCATGAGAACTATGAAGTTCTACTACAGTGGAGTTGCCTTTGACCTTCATAAACCAAGGCAGGCTTTCCTACTGAATGAGAACATGATTCTCGCCTATGGTAAATGAATTGGCTTTCAGAAGACAGAGACCTCAAACCTGGTACAACTGAAAAATCTACCTACATTTTTACAATATTCAAGGCTGCCTTCAATGGCCACACATGTCATGACCAAAGGAACAAGAGTGAGATTCTTACCTCCGAGAAAATTAATAGAGAGCCAATCAGTGTGAAAGGCGGGATCAATATGGTGCAGATTAACAGCCCTAGAAATCCATAATTAGTCATTTCAATAGAAACTATCGAGAAGATGGTGACCTGAAATAGAAACACAGTATAGTTTCACTGAAGTGCAACAATCTGAACGTTTTGATGTTTTGCAAGAGAGTGGAGCTTCATCTTGTAAATGTTCTTATTTTCAATTCCCATCTCACTTCCCAAGCCAGTACTGCCACCTTACTTCTTTTCTTCTGCAACACAGAGAATTCTGTATTGGATTGTCACAATTCTGTACTGGATGGAGTATGAGGTTTTTAAGACACAGCAGGGCCTCTCAAATTCAATGTGCATACAAACCAGCAGGAGGTCTTATTAAATTTAGATTCTGACAAAGGATCCATTTATTACACATTACTCCACATCCTGCATTTTTCCATTGCTCAGTAGGTCAGAGATACCCCTTTTAGTTTTTGGCATACCAGCTATCATTATATAACTGCTTAGTATTTCCTTGAATGATGTGCAAGAATGCAATAATTTTGCTTTTAGAAATGATGTTCCAATTTCTCTGTTCCTATAAATGCTGGTCAACATAAATTTTTGTATATTTACATTTTTAATCTTTAAGGAGAGATTCTGAGAAGTATGCGCACTTAAATTTTCAGTAGTTACTAACAGGTTATTTTTTGAAAAGATGATGACAGTCTATTCTCCTATACACCATGAGTTAGTGTACACATCACACCATCTCACCGAGACAGGACATTATATGAATGGTTGTAGGTGTCTTCATTTTACTGCTGATATTAGGTGAATAACTATATAATTTACCATGTAATATGATATTGGATTTTGGTAATTTGTGTTTCTTATATTTATCTTTTTATTTTGCTCAGTTTTTTTTTTTAAAAAAATGAATTGTATGGGCCCTAGCTGGTTTGGCTCAGTGGGTAGAGCATTGGGCTGCAGACTGAAGGGTCCCTGGTTCAATCCAGTCAAGGGTACATGCCCGGGTTTCAGGCTCAATCCCCAGTAGGAGGCATGCAGGAGGCAGCCAATCAATGGTTTTCTCTCATCATTTATGTTTCTCTGTCTCTTTCTCCCTTCCTCTCTGAAATCAATACAAAATATATATTTTTAAAAAGGAGTTGTACAGTATTTTCTTAACTCAGGCAGTTTTCCTCTTTTAGTTTGACAGCTGTTAATACTGAGCCATCAGCTTATTCTGAATTAAATCACACCTATTTATTATTACTATTTTTTAAATTTATTTCTGGGGTTGCTTGGCCATCTTTTTATTTAGAGAGTTATCCTTGATTTTTCTGATTAAATTTCTCAGGGATTTTCTTTCTTACTATATCTTTCACAGGATTGTTATTAAAGTTATGCTCACTTTACAAAAGGAACTATTGAATTTGAGGATTTTTCTATATAAATAAGCCCTAACCATGATTCTCAAAGGTATGTAATATTCACATATGTTTTACAGACTTCAGTGATCCCTACCCATGCTTTTATAGTAATTTTTATTTTGTTGAATTCTTTATTTTGGCTCATTTCTTGGTTGAATGAATTTCATCTTTAAGTGGCTCATCTTTTTTCCTAGCATTATGGAGATATAATTGACAAATAACATTTTGTAAGTTTAAGATGTACAATGTGATCATTTGATAGATTTGTATATTGTGAACAGATTACCAAAATCATGTTCGTTAACACATCCTTCACCACACATAATTACCATTTTGTCATTGTTGTTGTTACAGTGGGCATATTTAAAGTCTACTATCTTAGCCCCTTTCAAATATATAATATTGTGAACTATAATCATTATACTGTACATCAGATCCCCAGAACTTATTCATCTTATAACTGGAAGTTTGTATTCTTTGACAAACATTTCCCCCACCCTCAGCCCCTGGTAACCAGCATTTTACTTTGTTTCTATGAGTTTCTACATGATTCCACTTTTATTAAGTTCAGAAACCGGATAAACGAATCTATGGTGTACTTCTCCATATGTAGGTTACACTGTTCAATACATTTTATTTTAAAAGAATCACATTGGTTATTATATGGAGAATAATTTACAGGAGGCAAGAGTAGAAAGCGGGAGACCATTTACAGGTCTGTTGCAATACTCCAGTAGAGAGATGCTGAAAGCTTAGACAATGGCAGTGGCAGTGACACTGAGACACACCAAACACACTTCAGAAATGTTGAGTTTTAAGGTCATATAAATGGATTGAATATGAGGAGATACAGAGAGGAATCAAAGATAAGTCTAGATTTCTGGTATGAGCAATTATCTGGGTACTGTAGTAAAGTCAGATATTAAAAGACAAAGAAGAACAGGATTGAGGAAAGGATTATATTTTAGAAATGTGATTCTTGAGGTGTTTTTAAATATTCAAGTGAAATTGTAAGTGACTTATTGAAGGTAGAAGTGTCTAGCTCCAGGGACAGGCTACACCTAGAGACATGTTTGAGGTCCTAGTTTATAAATGGTGCGCACCCTCACATACAGTATATTTTATATGTGTCTATGATTATCTTATTTAGAATTTTCTAAAGAGCAACATTAATTTACCAATCTGTTTAGTATAAAGATTAAAATATACATTCTTAAAATTATATAAACTGGTTTAAAAACAAAACAATGTGCACTGTATGCTTACTTACAATTAAGAAGAAAAATGACCAAAGGCCACTATTTTTCCTCCCATTGCGAAAAATGAATGAAATCACATATGTCAAGAAAATAAGAGATGTGACATATCCAATACTACACAGGATCTGAAAAGAAAAGATTAAGGTTGAATACGGTAAACGCTATCTAGGAAAGTATTCCTACTTAAACCCCAACTTTCCAAACTATGCACTAGCAGAAGTAAGGTGAAGTTCTTTGGTTTAAGATAAATAATGTCACTGCATCCATTAAAAATAATCTAATGAGCCATTTCCTAATTTTTGCCACTTACCTGAATTAACAAATTCTGGATTATAACTATCATTTCATCTGGGTTAAAAATGTAATCCATTATTTGCATCACAAGGAGGATCAAGAAGTACAGTGGGACATCCACCAACGCCTGCCCAAACCAGTAAGCGGAAGGGTGGAGGCCTGAGATCCGGAGCTGGGAGTGAACTTTTTTCTGATTAAAAAAACAAAGTCATCAAAGGTACTGATAGTTCAGGCTGAGGAATTACAACTATGTAGTCACAAACATTCTATGTTCCTTCTATATGTTATGCTGACTTAGTAAATGGGTTTCACGTGCCACACTCCTGCTTCTGGGGTATTAATAATGCTGTAAAGTACACGATGACTTCATTACTTAAAAGGAAAATGCACCCACATATCTAGCTTACATTCCGTCACAGAATGACTAGGGGTTGCTTCAACAAGAAGATACCTGTTCCTTTCTTTCCAAAGCTACTCCTCCCTTTGACATCATGAAGACTTGCTAATTATACAAATAATCAAAAGATGTAGGCTTACAATTTCCTATAAGATAGATAAATTGTATGCTGGATGTCAATAGTGCATTTATAATTGGCATTTTATCTGGGGTCTAAGAAATGATCATCTCCCTAGTCGACTTCATTAAAAATGGCTTCTTTAGGTTGGCCTAAGAAGTCTTCCGTTAAAATGTTACACTCCCTGTCTTGAAGCAAACCATACTTTTCATTAATGTAAGTGAAAACCAGTAGTGGATTTTGATATCGTGGACCACACTATAAGCTGTATTTTGTTGCAATGATGGTTTTAACATAAGGTCCTAAAATATAATGTGGCCTGTTCTAACAGTAAAGCACAAAAGCATTTAAAATTTTAAATCTGAAATTGAGTCTATAAAAAAAGATGAACTAAGGGGAAAGTTTGAAAGCAGATAAGTATTCTGGAAAGGAGAGTATGGCTGGAAGGAAGCAGGAAAGAGAATGACAGCGAGGACACATTAGAGGGCTGACATGCCCTATTTATTCATTTGTTCATGTGCCTGCCTTTGCGTTGGTCAAAGAGCTCTTGTAGAGTTTAAGTTGTGTGTGTGTGTGGGGGGGGGGGGGGTAAAAAGGCAATAAGCAAATAAGTACAATAGCTACATAATTAAAAATGTTATTAAAATTAAAAATGGAAAACAAGTAAAATTAAAAGTGTTAAGGAGGTTCAGGGTCATAGGAGAGGCTTTACAAAGGCGATGAATTGTAATACAGCATTGGGGTAGGGAGGGAAGGGTCCTTTGTGAAGGGTTAGGGTCTAAGCCAGTGATGGCGAACCTTTTGAGCTCGGGGTGTCAGCATTTTGAAAAACCCTAACTTAACTCTGGTGCTGTGTCAAATATAGAAATTTTTTGATATTTGCAACCATAGTAAAACAAAGACTTATATTTTTGATATTTATTTTATATATTTAAATGCCATTTAACAAAGAAAAATCAACCAAAAAATGAGTTCGCGTGTCACCTCTGACACGCGTGTCATAGGTTCACCATCACTGGTCTCAGCAATGAGTAGGAGTATCCATGTGCCAGATCTGGAGCATTGCAAGCTAGGAGATTAGGAGGAGAGAAGGCAGGGCAGTGAGTAGAGCTAAGGTTTTGGGGACCCTGGAAAGAAGCCAGTAGAGCTGGACATGGCTATCAAGATGAGAGTGGCATCAGATCAAAGTGGAGACACCCGGGTCCACCCAGGCTTTTGAGGCTACTCAAGTATTTCATTCTTTTTCCTTGGTTTGATAAGGAACCACTGAGAAGATTTAGGCAGGTAATTAACAAGGTCAGGGTTGTGTTTTTAAGATAGTGCTCTGTTACACTGTGTGGAATAGGAGACAATAAATGAGGCCCCATCGAGAGCAGCTAGGGGGGCTGTTGTGCTCATCCAGGAAGAGGGGATGCCTGTGGGTAAGCGCCTAGGAATAAAACTAAGTGGTAGAGCAGATAAAACTCCCACTTCCTGTTAGATGATGATATCGCCTAAGCTACCCTTCCTGAGATCTCTTATTGGTTTAAGAAAAATAGCATTTTCTTTATAGTTGCCAACCTTTAATGAAAATGTGGGCTGTTCATTGTTTCAGGTACATAAATTAGGTGTACCACCTACATATAAACTTATGGTCAGAGATGGGAAAGGGTTCCCTGGGCATTAAGAACATGTAAACACTTTGTCAACCCTTCTTACTTTATAGTCACCGATGCTGCTCATGGCAATGAACGGAGTAAAACAGGCTGCCCCAGGTATCCAGAGGAAGGGATTGCTCATGGACTCATACTCCTCAGACATGGACTCCTGAAATCATGCAGAACACAAGAGTTGATGGCAATTGGGTGTAAGGGTCATTTTTACTTTTTTAACTAAATCACTCAAATAAATCAACCAATCTGACTACCAAAGACACTTCCCAAGGTTCTCTTTGCAACTTCTTTCCACATTAACTTTCAATCACAAGTTGCCACAACATGGGAGCTTTGAACATGCCTCCTGCTTTACTTAGGAGGAAGCAAATGCCACCAGGTCGCAAGAATTGGCCAAGGTCCCACAGTTAAGAACATGCAAGGTAAGCACAAAATGTCTGCTCTCTAACTTTATGAGGGTACCATTTAAGCTGATGTCTTTATGGGCAATAGAGCTGTGGACTGCCAACGCTACTCTCAGAAAGTGGTGCCAAATCAGTTCAGCCTAACACTTATGAAGAATCATTCCTCTGGCTCAACTTAATGCATAAGTAGCAAATTCAAACGCCTTTGGGGACCTGGTAGATATAAATGCATGAGTAGGGGATGTTAGGAAATAAAAGTGATGGGCCTTGGAGAAAAATGATCAGCACACATTCCACGTAAGGACATTAAGTCTTAAAAACGTCAAAATCCTGTACAGGTCAAAGAGGGCCTTGGGTTTTGCTAGAAGCTTTGATCTGATCTATGATCGGTTGCCTTGCTACACTGCAAGCCATCTGTATCATGAGGTCTGATATCATGAGTTTTGAGATCATCTTACTTCTCTCTTCTCTTAGCCCAGCGGTTCTCAACCTGTGGGTCGCGACCCCTTTGGCAGTCGAATGACCCTTTCACAGTGGTCGCCTAAGACCATCCTGCAGATCAGATATTTACATTATGATTCATAACAGTAGCAACATTACAGTTATGAAGTAGCAACGAAAATAATTTTATGGTTGGGTCACAACATGAGGAACTGTATTTAAAAGGCCAGAAGGTTGAGAACCACTGTCTTAGCCCTTCCTAAAACTTCGTGGCAAATTATATTTTAGCCCTATCCAGTTTGGCTCAGTGGATAGAGCGTTGGCCTGCAGACTGAAGGGTCCCAGGTTCGATTCCGGTTAAGGGCACATGCCTGGGTTGCGGGCTTGATCCCCAGTGGGGGGCATGCAGGAGACAGCCATTCAATGATTCTCTCTCATCATTGATGTTTCTATCTCTATCTCTCTCCCTCTTTCTTCCTCTCTGAAATCAATAAAAATATATTTAAAAAATTATATTTTAAACAAGAACTGCTTCTAGTTCTAACTAAGCCTGTTCTCCAATCTACTCAAAACTGAACACTCTTTAATGGAAACAATGCATTCCCAAGGAAAGTAATATTAACAGCAGTAACGATAACAAATGTATTTTATTGAGCACCTATGGCTCCCTGCATCATGTTTTATTACTCATGTTTATACTAACTTGGCCAACTGAACCGGGTGTTCACATTGCCTCATTTACTTCTAAAGAAACCCCAGTGACGAATTTCTTACCTGTATTTTTTGTGTGTGTGGATTGGCAAACCAAGGCTTGCAGAAGCCAAGTTGTTAAGGAGGCCCCAGTGTCTGGCCTTGATGACTCTGGCTGTTTCAACCAGGTCCCACTACTTAGGACCAGAGATGGTGGCAGATCGAAGACCAAAAGTCATTCCTTTTTCTGAATTAATTGTATTTTCTGCTGTTCCACTGACCCTAAGTCATCCAATTAAGTTTACAATGTTATACGATTATTTTAAATATCGTGTGTGTGTGTGTGTGTGTGTGTGTGTATGAATGTAAGTAAGTTGTAAGTATATAAAACATGACCCTGGCCAGTATGGCTCAGTGGTTGAGTGTAAACCTATGAACCAGGTCACGGTTCAATTCCCGATCAGAGCATATACCTGGGCTTGATCCCCAGTGGGGGGTGTGCAGGAGGCAGCCGGTCAGTGATTCTCTCTCATCATTGATGTTTCTATCTCTCTCTCTCCCTCTCCCTTCCTCTCTGAGATCAATAAAAATATATTTTAAAAGAAACAAACATGAACTTATTCAATAATAAGTTCATAAAAATCAACACGATGCTATTTCAGCATTTCAGGTATTTTTTTTAAAAAAAAACTTCTTATAGTTCAGGATAAGGGATGTAATATACTTACTTCAAGATACGTGCTTCTGTCTGTTTGGATGTGTTCTGAAGAATTAAAAACTCCAAGTAGCCCATTGCTAATGATGTCCATGAGGACAGGGAAGCAATTCAGCCTTTTGGTATTGCATGCTATTGAAAATCTCTGGTGCTGAAATAAAACAAATGTGCATTCTGAGTCCTCAGAGAGCCAATGCAAAATATAATGCAAGAATCTGATAGAAAATCAAAGTATTGACAACACAATAAGGCTAACGCACTGAATACGATGAATACCACCATCACTAATATCTGATTAAGTCCCAAAATACTGCAAGAAATACAGTATTGTGGTCTTTACTGGCCACTGTATCAGCCACAATATGTTATATGCAGGCTGTGGGCAACTAATTGTAGCCCACCTTCTCCTCTACAAATGAGAACTACCCCATCTGCTTATGTCAAATTGGTCTTTTATGTCAGTCAATATGTATTTCTCAGATTGCACGTTCATACTCCATCTTTGGTAAGATGCAGCAATCAGAGCCCAACATACTTTGTCATCACCTAACACCGTGATAGCACCGTTGTATGATGGCTCGTTGGCACCACGTCGAATTCCAAACGCATCCACTTCCAAAGCTATGTTCTGCTGCCTCAGTGAATGTATAAAGTTTTCAATGCTCGACCCTACCAAGAAGGTAAAATTCAAAAGAAGCAAAAATGCAGTAAAACAAGTCAAATAGTATATTTTTTAAAAAACCTTATTAATGTCACTCAAAGCATACCATAATGATGATTTCCTTAAAAAGGCAGAATTGATGGTGTGGTACTAAAACCCATTCTGATACCAGGGATATGACAAAGTAACTTTACCTAGAGGCTAGGTATTTTACTTATAATGTTGTTAGTGTACAAATATGCATAACTCACAGACAACAGTGAAGAAAGAGGGGCTTGGGGTGGGGCGGAGGTGGGCAAAGGAGGGGGAGATGGAGACATCTGTAATAGTGCCAACAATAAAAATCAATTGAAAAAATACTGTTTAAAATTATCATTATCATCCTTGAAGATATTAATCTTCTATTTTCTTAGAAATTTGGGATATATTTTCTTTCCAGAGCCTTAGAATGCATAGTACTTCAAAAATGTTATGGAAAGATCTAGAAGATCAGTCAATGGTCAAGTAAGCTTGCAAAATGTGTTTCTAAAACCAACTCTTCCACCCTCTATTTGCCATTTTTAAATTAATTTTCTGTTTGGCATCATGTCCAAATAGTCCATTTCTAAATAGTCCAGCTGGTGTTTCTCAGTGTTTAGAGCATCAGCCCATGCACCAAAGGGCCTCGGGTTCGATTCCCACTCAAGGGCATGTACCTCGGTTGCAGGTTTGATGCCTAGCCCCAGTCAGGGCATGTGCAGGAGGCAACCGACGGATGAGTCTCTCTCACATTGATATTTCTCTCTCTCTCACATCGATATTTCTCTCTCTCTCTCTTTCCCCCACCACCCCTCCCTTCCACTCTTTCTAAAAAAGTTATGGAAAAATATCCTTGGGTGAGGATTAAAAAATAATAATAAAATAATAAAATAAAATAAAACATACAGAGTGTGATTTTTCTTCGTGGTTTATGCTGTCTGGGGAATCTCTGAACAAGCACAACATTGAAAGGTTGAATTTGAGCTCCATGTTCACCTGTTTTATTGATGACCAGTAAGTGTGTCAGAGGAGCTTGAGGCGGTTGTCCCGGTGAGAGGAAGTACATATTGGGAGACAGTCCCCAAGAATAACTCTTCCGATATATCTCATAGAATAGATATTCCAAAAGCTGAGGGAAAAGGCTAATGCACAAAAGCAGTAATCTGCATGAAGGAAAAGGTAAGAGAAAATCATGTAGAGCAACTCTGGTAGGTTTTTACATGTGGGCAGAGAATGGATGTTTTAATAGAAACTGCAAACACTAACCACATATATGAATCATGCTTTTCTTCCCCGTTTCTTTTTTCCTAAAATAAGATGGTTCCTATGAACCTCTCCTTGGTATTTCTCTCTCTCCAAGTGCCGCCCTCTACCCCCTTCAGACATGTCAGTCAAGCCTAGGAAATATGCTGATTACCACTCTTAAATATCCCTCTCTAATCCCCACTTTTTTGCTCTGATTCAGTCGCGCACTTCTTCTTTTTGGGGGGAACCACTGCAAGCTGGCATATCGCCAACACCCTGACTTGCTACACTCTGAAACTTTCCCTTTCCTCTCCCCAATTTCTGCAAGTTCC
Source organism: Myotis nattereri (assembly GCF_964212035.1). Taxonomy (NCBI): domain Eukaryota; kingdom Metazoa; phylum Chordata; class Mammalia; order Chiroptera; family Vespertilionidae; genus Myotis; species Myotis nattereri. The sequence continues at coordinate 49,565,132 of NC_138091.1, forward strand.
AACATTTTCTCATCCACTCAGGTTCCGAAGTTCAATTATGATATACTCATTTCTCTCCCATACTTTCCTTTTCCAAATGTTTGAAAATTTCTCTTATCATCATTAGTACTTGCCTTGCACCTTCTTCTCTCTTCTACTTTTCAAGTTTGGACCCTAATTATCTCTCTTCTGACCTCTTTCAACATTGTCCTAAATGGCTCTTTTCCTTGTGCCCACTGTCTACTGTTTCCAAACCATTTGCACTGTTTCCCGGCTAAGTTTCTTGGCATTCTGTTCTAATGATATCACTTGCCTGTTCAAACTAAAAACTAAAACTTCAAAAATTCCTTATTAGTCACAAAGTCCAAACTCTCTAGCTCTATGTAATATAGTATCAACATTGTTTTTACTTTTTTGCACACTCTGTGTCGCAAAGAACTCAAATTAATAACAGTTCTGCAGACTTCCCATGCATCTCCACGCTCAGAACTGCTCTCTGAATTTCCGTCCTGCTTTCCCTCCTTAGCTAAATGTTCCATTTTCCTACATCAAATTCAAATTCTCCCTCATGTAAAATTCTTTTTCCAGTGCCCTATTTGGACGCTATGGTTGACAATATTGTCTGATTTTGGACTATGCTTTCTTACTGTGCTTCTAATCACCCTCGAGAGCCAATGGAATGAATGAGTGCCCTGGGTGGAGAGCAGGGCTCATGCCAGGAGGTATCACTCGGTGAGAAACCGGAAGCTGGAGAGGACTGTAGAGGCTCCAGACAGTGACGTGAAGCCTTGGCTAAGATGCAGCCCCGCACAGAGGCGAGTGCTAACATTCATGCTTCTGGTAAACTACGTCAACCTTTTGATAAGAGCAGATTCTGTGTGAAACTAAGAGAAAAGCCCCACACTTTATCTGTTTTAATTACACACCCACCTAAGCAACTAAAAATTGGCTTCGACTTCTATGTTTAAAAGACCATATACAATTGCTGAAATTTATTTTATCCATGATGGGTTGTTGTTTTTTTCCTCTCTTGAATTTATTTTGGATGTGCCGACCATGCATACCTGAAACCCTCAGGTACTCACATGGTCATCAGAGTTTTTTTTTCATTCTTTAACTTCAGGAAGCGAACTTTCGCTATTGCACAGGTCTGCTGCCTCCAGAGAGCCATGCCGCTGGCTGTTTCCTCGGTCTCATTAAAGGAAGACAAAACTTGTTCCAGCTCAACAAGGCCTCCTGTGTCTTTTGTCCTATCACTTTGTAACTGTGTCCAAATTCCAATATCTAGAAAATATAAAATCAATAATTTATAAAGTGCCATTTCAGATGTGCCTAATTTCGATTTCCCTAAGATTATCTACTCACTACATGGTGTCAGAGTAGAGAGCCTTGGACAAAGATACAATTAATCTAACTCATGGTTTTACTTGATCACCTATTACAGAAATGGGAATGAAGCAAAAAGAGAAAGAAAGAAAGAAAGAAAGAAAGAAAGAAAGAAAGAAAGAAAGAAAGAAAGGAAGGAAGGAAGGAAGACTATAAGAAGAAAAAATGTGATATAATAAAAGAAAAATTTGTATTTTCTGAAGAAAAAAATTCTGTGTCTACAGCTTTAAAGGACTTAATTTATTCTAGAGAAATCAATGAAAAGAAACTTATATTTAGCCAAGAAGAAGAATCTATTCATTGCAACAGATAAACTATCTTAGTATTTCTGACACAGCTAGAAAATTTAATATAGATAGAACCCTTTCCTTTCCCCTCTGGGAATATTAAATTGGTGGAGGCAAGATTTTTTAATATAGCCATGGTTGAAAATAAAAGTTATGTCTTTTAGAAGAAGAGTCTAGAGAAATTGATCAGCTCTAGACTTTCAGAAAGCTAGATGAACATTAAAAGGTAAGCGTAATCAACCACGACGAAAATATATCAAGTGTATAACTTAAAAAAAGGATAAAACATAAAACCCCACTTGATCAATAAGGAAAAAAACAGAAAATGAAAGTGAAAAAGTGCAATAAAGAGTTGACACAGATAGTAAACCAGAAACAAAGAACTACCTTAGAATCATTAGAGAGAAAAGGCAGAACACTTTCCAAGGATGACAATTAGACTGACAGAAAAAATTTCAACAGTAACAATGGAACCTTGAAGACACTGGAATGATGTCATCAAAATACTATAAGAAAAGCAACTGTCAATCTACAACTCTAATTTCTTATCTTGGTAGCTCTTATACAATATTATGTTATGTATATAATAATAAATATAATAATAATAAATATTGTCTGCTCCATGAGGATTTAGTCTTATGCACTGCTGTATTCCACATGCTTTAAAAAATGCATGGTACAAAAATAGGATATTCAAAGTGGGAGGCCAGCATTGAGAGAAGGGGGTAGGAAACAGAAATACATTTCTATCTGTTCTACATTTTCCCAAGACAAGACTAAATCATTAGACTCCAAAAGCATATCATTTCAACATTCAAAGTATATTTTCAAGATAAAATACTGCACAGAAATATAAAATTTAATTTTTTTTTACCTGATTCATCAATAGCTGATTTTCCTTCTAGCTTCAAGAACACCTCGTTCAAAGTTGTCATGGAAACACCGTAATTCTCAATGCCTTGATGAGACCATCTATCAAGATCCCTATAAAGGTCTAAAGGTAGACACAAAAATGCATCAAAAGAATATGATTTGTAATGAATGAGATTGATAATAACATTTTAAAAAATAGAAAATTCATGTGATAGAATGCATTAATCAGAAGCAGTTATGATATAGAATTTCCCTTATTTATAAAATAGTCTAGACAGTATATACATTTCCATGTCTTCTTGAGTATAAAATGTTAAAGTTATTTTTTTTATTCTTAGAAAACTACGTATGTGAGGGATTTTGAAATAAGTTATATTTTATTTAATGTTTTAAAATATTTAATTGTTAGATTATGAAGAGTGTTATAGATAGATTGACTGTGTCAACCCAAAATTTATATGTGGAAATCCCCATTATTTAAGAAATATTTTCTAGAAAATCGAGATTTATACTTTCATGTTAGGCTTAATTGTTAGGCAATACAATAACAAATGCAAAAGAGCTAAGGTTATTGTAACATCAATATAAACCACTCTGTGGTCTCTGCATTCTGTTACCTGGGAATTTGTTTGTCCTTTCCAAAGGCAAAATATATACAAGCTTTTCTTCACTTTGTGCTGTTAATTTGGCATCAGGGATGTGCTGTTTAACAAGCGATGTTATATTGTCTGGATCACACATTTCATTCAAATGCAAACTAACATTTAAAAAGAGTAAATTTAAATTATTTTTCTCGAACACTATCTCTACAAACAATTGTAGTATGTGCTCGTCCTTTCATTAATGAGACAAAACATGTATAACCTAATGAACGAAGTGAGACATAAAAACACCAATATAGTCCAAACTGTATAATCTGTACCACATGGCAGGGGAACCAGTGTAAGGGATGTTAGAGAAAGAGAACGTGACTCAAGGATTAGTATTTGGAGAAAAGAGATATTCTGCTAGACCGTGGCTGGGGTGAGGTGTAAGGGAACGCCTAATTTTGTTTCCACCTGCTCAATAACTCAACTTTGAATTCTCCCTTTGCAGTAAAGTATGAGTCCTTCAAAAACTAGCACTTGAACATGGGAAAAACAAACAGAGGGGTACTGTGTATAGTCATTAAGAACATGGTTTTATTGTTCTACTGATCCTTGTTCCAGAATGCAGGTTTAATGTCTCTGAGCATCAGTTTTCTCATCTGTGAGACAGAACAATACTAAGCTTTCCAAGGATCTCAAAATACAGAACAAAATAAAATATGTATGAGATAGCACAGGGCTTTGCACTAAGGAAACCCTCAATATGTTAGCTAATGTGATCTTTTTTTCTTTTTTGATCCAAAATGTATTCAGGTTGAAGCTGGTCTGTCTTGTTATGAGAACAGACAAAGTTCTTCATGAAATCATTGGATTTGAGCAAGCCCATTATTAGTCACATGCCCTGAATTACACTGAGGCTATAGAATGACAAGGGTATCACAATTGACTTTGATGACATGAACCTAAAAAAATCCATTTTAGAAAAAGCTATTTTGTGCTTACAAGGCCCTGTGCTAAGCACTAAGATATCAAATAAGAATACAGCCCTTGCTGGTTTGGCTCAGTGGATAGAGCATTGGCCTGAAGACTAAAGGGTCCCGGGTTTGATTTTGGTCAAGGGCACATGCCCGGGTTACGGGCTCAATCCCCAGTAGAGGGTGTGAAGGAAGCAGCCGATCAATGATTCTCTCTCATTGATGTTTCTATCTCTCTCTCCCTCTCCCTTCTTTTCTGAAATCAATAAAAATATATATTTTTTAGGAAGAATACAAAACCTTCTCTAAAGGATCCCGTAACAAAATATAATCCTATATAATAAAAGGGTAATATGCAAATTGACCCTAACAGCAGAACGACTGGGAATGACTGGTCCCTATGACACACACTGACCACCAGGGGGCAGATGCTCAATGCAGGAGCTGTCCCCTGGTGGTCAGTGCACTCCCACAGCCACAAGCCAGGCTGATGGCTGCCAGGACAACAGTGGTGGCAGGAGCCTCTCCCGCCTCCTCAGCAGCACTAAGGATGTCCGACTGCAGCTTAGGTCTGCTCCCTGCTGGTAAGTGGACATCCCCAGAGGTCTGCCAGGCTGACAGAGGGATGTCTGACTGCCAGCTTGGGCCTGATCCCCCAGGGAGTGGGCCTAAGCCAGCAGATGGACATCCTCTGAGGGGTCCCAGACTGCAAGAGGGCATAGGTCGGGCTGAGGGGACCCTCCCCCCCCCGAGTGCACAAATTTTTGTGCACTGGGCCTCTAGTATAAATATAAATATATAATGATATAATATAAATATAATGTAAAGCATATTATAAAATAAGTGAGGGAGAAGGAAGTTGAGTCAATTCAATTAAGTGCTTTGCACATTGTCAATTACTCATTTGTTCAATATCTTTAGTCTTAAATGCAAAGCAGGTATTATTGCTGCTGCTCCATAAATGAAGTTACTGAGAATCAAGTCAATTAATGAAGTTGCCTAAGACAACAATTCAAAGTAATGCTTTCAGGGTTCCTGAGGAGTGGGTGCTTTTCAAGGAGAAAACACTCAGAAAAGACTTTCAAGAATGGATACGATTGGAACGTGGTTTGAAGGGGTTGGAGGATGACATGTTAAACAGATGTCCTATCTCAAGCAGAGACAAAAACAACGCTATGGAACACCCCAGAGAACAGTGGGCAGTTCCTTTTAGTTGGAAGGTACGGATTCAATCAGGTAGTACCAAGCAATCATGATGGAATGGTAGGCTAGATCAGGTCAAGCACCTGAGTAAATATGGGGGGATTCATTTAACCACTGGAGATAAAGTGACTTGAATTATTTTTAAGAAATATTAATATTTTAGTGGGAGTATAGGGGTGATTCATATTACACCTGTAATCTTGGTCCAAGATTATAAATGAGTTGGGCAGATTATTAAAACTCTCTGACATGTCAAAGGAGAATAATAATACCATCTTAAAGTTATCTGGAGGTTTAAATATGATTATATGAGCATTCCAAATGTCAATATCTTAGCAAGTACCGAAGACATAGCCAATACTTATTAAGTGACAGACATTACTTAATAATGATAATAACTATGATCTGGAAGAGAAGGAAACAGGAGAGAATGAAGGAGAAAATGAATTCATGGGGAACCAAGAGGAGGCTATTGAAACTGTCACAATAAACCCAAATAAGCAATGAAATATGATAAGAGAAGGGACTGGAATATCAATACGTTTCTTCTAGCAAACAAAGTGTTGTGAAAATATTTTCCAAAAATTTTATTTAAACGTCGCCTAATCATTCTTCTAGTCTTCATGTCTGCAACCCCTCATATCCTTCACTCTAGCTAAGAAAAAGAGCCCCGGGGTGTAGTTCTAACACCTATCTCTTGAAATGAACACACCAGTTGTGCAGTCTACTTGCACATGCTCAATGTTGATATCCCCTGCCCTCAGCTTTTCCAACACGTTCTAACCTGTCTCCAACGGCGAGGTCGTACCTTAAATGGTAGCCGATGCCCCATTTCTTCTTCAGGAATAGAGACGAGCCTGCACACTTCAGCTTCCCATTAGATATAAACACCTTTCGGTCTAAGTATTAAAAGCAAAAAAATAAAGTAAAATAACTTGCATTAAGGTATTGTATTTTCACTATTAATATAAAAGAACAAATTCATTAATAAGCAACGTATTTTAGAAGCATGACCCACTAAAACAGATGCATTCGAATCCTGATCATATGCAAGCCACTTTCTTTGTCATACAGTAACTAAAATGACATGTTAGTTTATTCTCTAGTACTAGTATATTTAGAAAAAATTATGCATTGAAAGGATCTGTTTCAAGCCAACTGACATTCATATTGAATAACGTCAATATGAACGTCAGTTGTTATTAATCTTTTTTGTTGTTAATCTTCACCTGAGAATATTTTTTTCCATTGCTTTTCAGAGAGAGGAAGGGAGGGAGGGAGAGGGTATGGAGAGAGAGAGAGAATCATCGTTGTGAGAGAGACACATTGGCTGGTTGTCTCCTGCATGCACCCCAACCAAGGGGATGAGGAGAGAACCCATAACCCTGTTATGTTCCCTTAACCAGGAATCAAACCTGCAACTCTTTGGTGCACAGGCCGGCACTCTAACCACTGAGCCCACTGGCCAGGGCAAAGCATAATATATCTTTGAGAATAGCTATATATTTTACAACCAATGCAATAGGTTCAGAGTACTTCCATGGCACAATGTACTCAGGGATATAGGTGCTCAAATGGGTGAAAGATTCTCATGGCAGTCACACCCATGGCAACTAACTGTGCTAGAATGAATTTATACATATTCCACACGTGTCTCTGATTTCTCACTAAGGTACATGCAAGAAACCTAAGAGTCACCAGCCAGGATGTCAGCCTCATCCATGAACTGGGTGCTGAAGAGGATGACTCTGTTTGATTTCCTCTCTTTAAGAAGGTTCCACACACGGTGCCTTGAGAGAGGATCTGATCCAGCGGTTGGTTCGTCCAGTAGCAAAATCTGCACAGCACAAAAGCACATAAAATCATTTCCCCTCCCAGGCAAAATTTCATTAAAAAAGCAACTTGTATTTGGAGACATAGCTCAGTACTTAATTTTCCATTGTAACTGCTCTCTTGCTTTTAGCGTTTACAAATTAAGTCTGACCGAATACAATTGTTTCTCAACCCTCAATCTGATTTTGTCGGTAATTTTAGTTTGATTTACCTGAGGATCTCCTAAAATGGCAATTCCAAAAGTTAGTTTCCTTTTTTGTCCTCCGCTTAAATTTTGAGCAAGAATGTCTTGAATATTTTCCATTTCCAAGTCCTGTAACACTTGTTGTACCTAAACCAAAGAAAGGTTATTTGGTCCAAAACCCAGACTGGTTATTTAAAAAAACAGTATCATTTGTCTGTTCATTATAAGGGGCCTTTTTGCCCTTTAGAGGGTGAACTGGGTAGAAGTAACACAAGTGCAGTTAGAATTTCCTAGGTAAACAATTTCATCCTCATGGCTGCATGGCATTTAACATGGAATCTACCTCTTGTTCCACTTCCTGTGGCTGGATCCCTTTTATTTTGGCAAAGAGCCTGAGGTTTTCCCTCACTGTCAGGAAGCCGAATTGCACATTGGATTGCGGGCAGACTCCAGTGAGCATGCTGACAGTCTCCAAGTCAGCCGTTTCTGAAAGTGAGTGGTTGTAGATGGTGACCGAACCTAAAAGTTAAAGGTAGACAGTTAACATCAGGGTAATGTTGCATGCCTGCTTTATGTAAGATATTTTTAAATGAAAAAACAATGTGTGTCAATCACTAGAGTCCTTTAAAGATATTGGGCCTATCTATAGGGAATACACTATTGACTAATTAAAAATGTAATGTTCATAAGACATCTGACCCAGCTGGGTGCCAATTCATAAGCATAAAGCTACTTACCAGGAAATATTTAAACCAAAAAGATTTTCCTCAATAAAGAGAACATGAGTCTATACAAGAATAACTTGAAGAAATTTCTAAAACTTTTAAATACCTGGGTGTGACTAGTAGTTAATGAAACTACTATTGAAATTAACTAATAAAAATGCAGTTAATTCATTTGCCCATGTTCTTGTCATTAGATAATTGTCTTCTCACCTGATGTTGGGTCCGACAATCCACTGAGTATGTTTAACAGGGTCGTTTTCCCTGCTCCACTGTGACCAAGGAGCGCAGTGATCTGGCCTTCATATATGTCAAATACCAGACCTGGCAGTATATATAAAAAAAAATTATACTCAGAGCCTACATAGTAACTTTACATTCTCTGAAATTTTTGTAAGTTCTTATAATATGGGTATATTTGGCTAGCAATAGTCAGAATCATCCCAAAATTCCTTTCTTTAAAATGGTATCTGCTATGATATACATTTTATAGGTGTAATATTACCATAATATATTATTCTATGATTAACAATTTTGGGGATCAAAGCAGTTTTGTCTTTAAAGATGGGCTGATTACAATGAAGATAGCTTTCAGATTAGAGAATGCGGTGAGCTGAAAATACACTAGCATGATCCTATCATGCATCTCTCAAACCTATAGGATATCAGGGTTGCATCTGACTTTCTGAAATTGTTACGTGGTTTTTCCTTTGGAAGGAAACATACTGGGTTCGAACAAAGGAGCATCATGATAGCTGGACTATCTGTTCTTCGTCTGCCAAAACAGTATCACAGTTGAGACACAGTCTTGAAACCACCCCGCCTGTTACATATGATATTTATTACCTTTCAAAGCTTCTACTTTTTCATGCTTCCCTTTTTTATATTCCTTTTTAAGATTTTTTATTCTGGAAAAAAAAGATGAAAATGTTTTGAAGAAATGGTGGAGGTGGACAGATGGTTGAGACATCCACTCACTGGAGGGTCTCTTTCCCCTTTCTGCCTCACCTGCCTCTTCCTTCTCATCGTATTAACCAGGAAGCAAAGAGGAAAGAGGCAGAGTGAAGCGCAGAGAAAAGGGGGTGAAAACAACCAGGGAGATGGTGACCGTGTCTGTCACAAAGACAGCAGACAGAGAAAGAGAGCCAAGCAGGAACAATGGAAAGGAGATCATGAAGAAAGTGGAAATATGAATACTGTTTATTCATGGATGGCTGTTGCTAAACCACAGATATTAGTAAATGTAAATGCTGACAATATAAGAAAACAAAATGTTATCTAGAAAGAGGGTAGCCCTTCCTGAGGGCAGCAGCCTGGACATCAGTGGGTACAAGAAGGACACCGAAGAAAACCTTTGTCATATCTGGGTTTTGCCCGATAGATCTCTGGTCTCTGACGGGTGTTTCATTTGCATCTCCAGGTAGTTCTTTCATTACCTGATGGCTTCTTTCCCATGGAATTCTGGAGACACTGGTTCAAAAGAGTCATTAGATGAAGAATCTGAATCTATTTCATTCTCAAGGGCCACGTGGTCAGCTCTTTGGTGTTGAAACCAAAAAGAGGGTTTCAGGAAAAACCAGGGGGAATGTCGACGTCCATGTTCAGCTACATGAATGGGAGGCAATTAAATATTGGGTCAGGCACCACTTTAAGGACTGCAGTCACCATAGCAGTAGCATTCTTCATCTAGTTCCGACATGTGCACTAATAATATAATTATCCTTCATCGCTTACAAGTGTCTGTGTCTTAAAAAAATGTTTTTTTATTGATTTCAGGGAGGAAGGGAGAGGGAGAGATGGAAACATCAATGATGAGAGAGAATCATTGATCAGCTGTCTCCTGTACACCGCCTACTGGGGATTGAGGCTGAAACCCTGGCATGTGCCCTGACCGGGAACCAAACCTATGGCCTCCACATTCATAGGTTGACACTCAACCACTGAGCCACACTGGCCGGGCACAAATGTCTCTTTTTTTAATGAAACAATCTAAAGTGTCATGGCAGAACAAGATCTTAGGAAGTTATTCTATAAACAAAGTGCAGAATACCATTAGGCTTATTTTTAAAGTTTTGAAAAAAAACGCTTACTAATTTATAGTCAACACACCATAGATATTATTTAACCCACTATATCCTAAATATTATCATTTCAATCTGTAATCAATATTAATATTATTAATGATATACTTTTTATTCTTGTACAAAGTGTAGACCATTAAAGAAATGCAATGAATAAAATTGTGTTGAGTCACAATCATGAATCTACTTACTGGGCAAAACTTTGTCAAAATATAATGTTAATGCCAAATAGAGAAAAGTATCAAAAACCAACATGAAACAAGTAGCTATTATTAGGTTTGGGTTGCTTGAAGAGTCCAAATGGGTGTTAGCATTCACATCATAGTCCAAATGTATAAGCTAAAAAACAAAAACAAAAAACATAGACTATTGAAAGGATAAACAGAGCATCAAGAATTATTATTGTCTTACTAGAGGCCCAGTGCATGGATTTGTGCACCAGTGGGGTCCCTCGGTCTGTCCTGTGCACTCTTGCAATCCAGGACCTCTTGGGCGATGTCAGAGAGCTGGTTTTGGCCCGATCCCCACTGCCAGGCCGGCCAAGGGACCCCACTGGTGCATGAATCCATGCACCAGGCCTCTAGTATGCATATAAGATCTTTGGTTAATCTCCTCCCGCCCTCCCCTTTGCCCCTTTCCCTCTGAGATTCATCAGTCTGTTCCATGTTTCCATGCCTGTGGTTTCTGCTCTTGTGTTGAACATCTGCCCTCTGGTGGTCAGTGCGCATCATAGTACCGGCAAGTTGGCCAGTCACTTGGGCTTTTATGTATATAGATAGATTATAGACATTGGGATTGAACATAATTCCTGTCTTCGTAGAGCTCTAAACTAAGGGAAGAGATAACAATGAACCATCTAACTACAAAGCAATTTGGGACGTTAATGGAAATAGGTATAAAAAGCTCAGAGACCCACCGGCAGAGCAGGCAAGTCCTCCAGGCAGAAGTAAAAACTCAAGGAAGGTGATATTTGAGCTGGGTTGCCTATAGGATTGCATCCAGTTTAGGATGGGGAAAAGGAGAGAGCCTTCTGGACAGGGGGCAGGATTTGAAAGTGAAACCATGCAGGAGTGCAAATACTTCAGTGGTAGGACAGAAAAAAAACCCAGAATAATTACTTCGTATATAGCAAGATAGAATGAGTTTATATGTAACATCACCCTTCATTTGGCATTTATAGTTATGCTGTCATAACTAGAATTAATTTTCTGAGAGGAGGCTCAGTTTCGTTTAAATTGGCCCATCAAAAGGTAAAAATGTATTTCCATGGAATTCCTGGTTTTCAAATACTGGCCATGATATTAAGGGTCATGTTTCTTGAGCATTAAATTAGATACCTCTTCAGTGGGACAGCCCATTAAAAGTAAAAGCAGAACTGCATCAGTAATGGAGTATTAGCCGGCACTTAGGGACTTAAAAGAAAACGAACTGTGCTGAGAGAGAAAAATAAAAGCATACACCTCCTTTCTATACCTTCTGTGTGTATCTTTCCCAAGGTAGATGGGAATTTTAATGTTTAGCACCTGAAGCATGAATTATTCAGAGGAAATCTTTTTAAAATATTTTGTAGAAAATGAAGTAGTTACATCAGCTCTTACCTGGGACATCCCGACAGTGAAAGCAAAGGGGCTAAGAAGACACAAGGTCCATTCCAAAAAGGCAGGGAGATGCCTATACAACGCAGTGAAACCCAGGCTCCCCCAAACGACCGTGAGCAGAAAGACGACAAAGCTGGTAAGGAATGGTTTCTTTATCAGGACGCTCATCATGAAAGCTAAAGTTATCTGAGAGAAGAGAAACACTGTAGGTAGTATCTACTTCTCTGAGAATCATCAGTGGCATGCTAAAGGACAGGATTTCATAGTATGATATTTTGTCCATTCCCTCCCCACCCCTAGATATTGTCTCATGTAAATACTCAAATACTGCAAACAGAAAAGAACAGGTGTGATCAGAATTAGTGATAAATAATGGGTAGGTTTCCCTGAGAAAAAGAAGAAAAAGAAGAGGGAGGGAGGGAGGGAGGGAGGGAGGGAGAGAGACTTTGATTAAATTCATCAACTCACCAAAGACAAGCCATAGAGGAGAATGAGCATGAAGACCACCACAAAGCTAGTGAGGACGACAACACGGGTAGATTTTACAACAAGAGCCATCAGAATTGCCATAATAAAGATGAAGCCAGCGTACATCACACTCCAGGAGAGCCTTGCAGAGAAACGAAACGTCAGTTCAGAGTGCTGCTACTCCATCACTGGACCCATTCATGAGTTCAGCAAATAATTTGTGAAGCTCATCATATAGCAAGAGTAAAGGGAATACAACAGTTAATACATCAGAAAATTTCTCTGCCCCTAAAGTTCATATTCTACAGGGGACGGTAGGCAATAAACAAGTAAACAAATAATACAGGCAGCCAATTGCAAAATAAAGAAACTGAGTGATAAAAGGTGAGAGTAATTGGGAAAGGTTTCAGGGAAAACATTTATGAGGATTTGTCAGTTCGAGACTTCTTCTTTCAGTAAAGTAATTGTATAAATATCATGGGCCAAAAGTAGATGAAGCAGCAGCAAACTTTGTCTCTGAAGAGCCAGATAGTAAATATTTTAGACTTTTTAGACCCTGTGGTCTCTCTTGCAACTACTCAACCCTGCCTTCAGAGCACAAGAGCAGTTGTTGAAAAATGTGCAGCCCTAACCAGTTTGGTTCAGTGGATAGAGCGTCGGCCTGTGGACCAAAAGGTCCCAAGTTCAATTCCGGGCAAGGGCACATGCCTGGGTTGCGGGCTCAGACCAATGTGCAGGAGGCAGCCGATCAATGATTCCCTCTCATCACTGATGTTTGTATCTCTCTCTTCCTCTCCTTTCTTCTCTGAAATCAATAAAAATATATTTTTAAAAATGTGCAAACAATGAGTGTGGCTGGGTTCCAATAACAATTCATTTGTTAACACTGAAATTTGAATTTTATATGAGTCTTTGTGTGCTATAACATATTGTCTTTTAATTTTTCCAAACATTTAAAAATGTAAAAGTATTCCTAGTTTGCAGATTGTAAAATAAAAGGGGGGTGTCATATTTTGCCAACCCCTGATATAGATGATTAGGTAAAGATTATATATAGACACAGATATGAACACAGGTATACAAATAGATATAGGAATACAGATGGATATGAAGATATGTCATTTCTTGCTATCAATACCAAAAAGCAGGAAGTAATTTCTTTATGGGGAAAGAGAGTCAACTTTCTAATCATGCAAATCTAGGTTCCAGCTTTCTCTGTTCCACTGTAAATCTATGATCCTGAAAGGTACTCAATCTCTTTAAATTTCCTTATTCTCTGCTGAAAAATAATAAGCAAAGATGAAATATTGTATGTTGTGGGTTTAATATGACAGTGGGTCCAAAACTGGTCCACAATGAACACTTAGTTTTCTTTTGTTCAAAGTAGAAAAGTCATTGTGTTTTGGGAAGTCTTGCCTAACTGTGATGATTCCTTTGCACAACATACTTCTATTCATCTTAAATTGTTCATCTCTCTGCATTCTATAAACCTCTCCTTAATTTCATTCATATGCCAAACACACAGAATGGCACAGCCTTTTCTTATGGGAGGAACGTTCCTATTTTTGTTAACCTTTCAACATCAGATATATTTGCTCTCTCTCTCATTATCATCATCATCATCATCATCATCATCATCATCACCATCATTGGTTGCTTTTCTCTAATGCTCTGTAGGTTTCCATGACTTCTTAAAAAATATATTGACCAAAATTCCCTCCAGGATTGAGTTACACAATTTTAATACAAATAGAGACACCAGAAGAAACTCCCATTGTAGACCAAACCAAGCCAGGAATGCATTTTCTCCACTTTTTGCATTGTTTATTAAATATTTCTGGAGGAAAAATAAATTTGGTATAAATTGGCAGCATTAAAAATATGTGGTCTTCCTATTCAACAGTATCTAACGTTTATTTAAACACTACATGGTATATATCTACAACTATTCTATATATTCTACAATTCTTGTTTAACATTGAGAATAATATCACAGTATGTAAAAGGTACATTCAAACCACTGCTTTCTGATTCAGGAACTTATGCTTTTACTACTCTTTGTCTCAAAAGCGTTGTTTGGCTAAACTCATTAAAAAATTGTGGCTAATTGGTTCCTTAACTTACATCTCTCAGTATGTACTACTTCCCAATACTGAGTTCTATCTAATATTCTGTGTTTAATTTTTCTTAATTCCACTTTAAATACATTTCCTGTTTAATCTTTATGGCCAATAAGAAATAGATACCATTATCAATGTTTAACAGAAGAGAAAACCAAGATTTGAAGAGATTAAGTAACTTGGTCAAGGTGGCAATGCTCAGATGGAGATGACCCATGGCTTCCCACCTCCCAAGCCTGTGTTCTCACCACTGTGTATACCTCCACCAAAGAAGCTTTGTGCTTAAAGAACATAACTCGTGTGTGTGTATGTGTGTGTGTCTGTATGTTATTTCCTTTAGTGTCATAAAAGTAAGAATTCATTCAATGTGGAGTCAAAAGCAGTCATCCAAACATATATCTCATCAAATATTAGAAACCTCACGTACGTGTGTGTGTGTGTGTGTGTGTGTGTGTGTGTGTATACATATATATATGTATATATACAAACATACTAGTGGCCCTGCGCATGAATCTGTGTGCGAGTAGCTTGCTGCCGCTTGCCTCAGCTGGCCGCCCCTCCCACCGCCGCTTGTAGCTCTCCACCGCACATAGCTCGCTGCCCCACCCTCCTGTAGCTCACTGCTCCACCCTCCTGTCGATAGGTCATTACATGACACATCCTGACCAATTTGCATAGTACCATATTATAAGTATATACACACATACCAGTATGTGTGTATACCAGGGGTGGGCAAACTTTTTGACTCGAGGGCCACAATGGGTTCTTAAACTGGACCGGAGGGCCGGAACAAAAGCATGGATGGAGTGTTTGTGTGAACTAATATAAATTCAAAGTAAACATCATTACATAAAAGGGTACGGTCTTTTTTTTTTTTTTAGTTTTATTCATTTCAAACAGGCCGGATCCGGCCCGCGGGCCATAGTTTGCCCACGGCTGGTGTATACACACACACACACACACACACACACACACACACACACATCCACCCCATATATGGTAACTAGTGATCAAGAGTCATCGTTTGTATTGGTTAGTGATTTGGGTTTCAGCAAGTTATAGAATTAGACTTTCTTTAATTCAGTGAAGTATCATTTACCAAGCCTATAAGTCCATCTACTTCACTTATTTATCGTACACTACCTTATGGAAGCCATCAAGTTTAAATATGATACTTTATAGGCCTAGGGAGTCCAAATAACTCACTCTGCTTATGTATGCTACGTGACAGACTGTAGCCATGTAATTACCAGAATGCTAACTCTCGAAGTCCCATCATGGTCATCAATGACTTAATGTATTGTCTTTCTTTGGCAACATTGACTGATACATAGTAGATGAATGTAGAAAAAGAAATAATGCAGAAGAAAATGAAAATATCGGTCCCAACCCCTGCTTGGGCAAGAAAGGGTAATATCTTCATATTTAAACCAGTGACTGACATGAGCTCTTCCATCACCGAGTGATTTGTTGTGATCTAAAGAAAGATACCAATGAACACATTGTTATATGAAGCTGATTATAACCTCATGCATTTCCTCTCAATGATAAAGAAATTATGTGCATTCCACTTTTAAATGCATATGCTTATCACGATCTGTCCCCCGGTAGGTCTTGCCACCCTCCAGTTTTTGTCTCGATTCCTTAGAACATCTTTCTACCATCTTCACTAGACAAAATTCAACTCAATCTCAAAGTCTCAGCTGAAATGTCATTTCAATTAGTAGGTCCTCTCTGATATTTCAGAATATCTTGTTTCATTGTTTGCCCACTTCACCATTTATAATCTCATGACAGAATCTAAACTCTTATTATGAACCATATATCCATTTCTCTCCCCCTGCTATTCAGTATCCCTGGAGAAAAGTAACTGTGTTCTACTTATTGCCTGATCCTCAGTGCTTAGTGTAATGGTTTATATACAGTCTTGCACCACAAAAATACCTGTTGGTCAATGACAGACTGTATATACAACAGTGGTCCCATTGTCTAGTGCAGTGACGGCGAACCTATGACACACGTGTCAGAGGTGACACGCGAACTCATTTTTTTGGTTGATTTTTCTTTGTTAAATGGCATTTAAATATATAAAATAAATATCAAAAATATAAATTTTTGTTTTACTATGGTTGCAAATATCAAAAAATTTCTATATGTGACACAGGACCAGAGTTAAGTTAGGGTTTTTCAAAATGCTGACACGCCGAGCTCAAAAGGTTCGCCATCACTGGCCTAGTGACACAACTATCCTAACATCATAGTGCACAGTGGCCCATGACTGCACAGTACTTGTCCAGTACACTGTGCCCAATAAGTGAAGTCAATAAATCAATTAAATGATAAGATAGGATAATCCATAAGACAACCATCCAACAAAATTTAACATACAATGCCATTTATTTCTTTAACTTAATACTTACTTCTATGATAGCGGCATTAATGGCAGCTTGAAAAGCTATAAAGCCTTTTTTCCAGAAGAGTGAACCTTCACAGGCGACTTTTTCATTTGTTGTTTGACAATGAGCTTTAGGAAAAGAAGAACACAACATAAACAGTTATGATGGGATGGGGCAATCTCGGTGATAAAAAAATGAAGACTTCAAATATTTCAAAATGCACTCCAAGTTCACAATAATATAGCGTATGGTAGGGCTTTTTGCAAGTAAGGTTTGCAGGGTACACCCAGAGAATATGCTTTGTTCATGTGAACATCAGTTCTCAACAATTTTTCACTCAATCTTATAATTCTCTCCATTACCCAAGAATATTTTGTTGAGCTTTGTTGAGCCAAGGCTATTCTGTGGCTTGTGCCAAAGAAGCACTAAATTTTTTAAAAGTTTGGTAATCATTGAGCAATCGCCTTTTCTTGCAATTATATTTAGGACTAACACAGGAATGCAGTCATGTGCCATATTACTATATTGGGTAAACAATGGAACACATATAATGAAGTTGAAAAATTCTTATAATCTAGGACCTGACCACTTAGTCAGGGCACTGACCTCTTTTCCCTTAGATCAGTGGTTCTCAACCTGTGGGTCGCGACCCCTTTGGGGGTCGAACAACCCTTTCACAGGGGCCATCTAAGATCATCGGAAAACACATATATAATTACATATTGTTTTTGTGATTAATCACTATGCTTTAGTTATGTTCAATTTGTAACAATGAAATTGGGGGTCACCACAACATGAGGAACTGTATTAAAGGGTCACGGCATTAGGAAGGTTGAGAACCACTGCCTTAGATTGTCAAATGAAAAAAATGATAATGCCAACACAACAACAACTGCCCGTGTGAGTGAATCCAAATTATACCTATTTTCTGTCAGTTCAGCAAAAAAAACAACGTATTTTTTGGCGTGCTTCAGAATTTTAGTAGTTTATGTCTACCATAAGATGAAAAGGCTTAAAATCGCTGGCCTAGGGACATCGTAGCCATTATGACATTATGCTTTTCTCAAGTGTTTGTGGTGATGCTGTTGTCAATCGACCTACTGCAACTATGTTCAGCCCATAATACTTGATAATGACAATAAAGTACTATGTTACTGCTTTATGTTTTTACTAACTATATGTTTTATTATTATTTTAGAGTGTACTCTTTCTACTTAGATTAAAAAAAAGGCTGTAAAGCAGTATGCCAGGCTATGCCAACAGCAGCTCATAGAATAGCTCATGTTTACCACATCTCTGGATTGCATCATTTTCTCTTGTGCTTAGTATAATCTCATGTTGTTTTGCACAGTAACATGCTGTACAGGTTAGAAGCATAGTCTATACCATATACAAACAGCCTAGGCATGTAATAGGCTATACCAGTTAGGTGTGTGTGAGTGTACTCTGTGATGTTTACATGACAATGAAATCATCTCATGCAATTCTCAGAAAGTATCCCTCTCGTTAAGCAGCGCAAAATTGAAACAGCAAATATAATTTCTTAAGAAGACAATATACTTAAGAACACATGCTTTTTTAAAAAAAAACAGGAATGAATCTCATTATGTTCAGAAATTAAAAGTCTGGATATGTTGTAATACTTCTGCTCTCATATATGCTGCCTTTTGATTAATGACAACAGCAAAAAAAAAAAAAAAAAGTATTTTTCTAATGGGAAAGTTACCTGAATGGTCTCTGTATTCCTTTATCTTGGGGATTCTACCTCCCCAGATAAACTTTAAATGATATGAGAAGTTATCCTTAAAGATGACTTTCACTGCATCTATAGAATAGTTTAAATTCAATGCATTCATGCTTTCCTCATCAGGCCACCCCGTGATTGTCCTTCCTGCGGGTGAAAGAGGGGAAAAGGTAAGGAAGATCTCTACATGGTCCAAAGACAGAACACCACGCACAATCATGGTGAAGGTCTTACTTACATTCTCGTCATCTCCTCACTAACTGAGAGAGTCACACTCGGTATGTGTGTGTGGGGGGGGGGGTGGGGGGCGGGATTCCAACACTCTAGATAAACTCAGAAGTGCTGTGTGGCAATCGCTTCTATCACAGACTGTGCCTTTACAAATGAAATACAGCGTGTCCCCCAAAAGGTATACACAATTTATAGCTGATAGCTCCATTGATGGTTTTTCTTTTCAGATTTAACTGACTGGAATTAATAATCATTCAAAGTGTGTATACATTTTGGGGGACACCCTGTATTTGACCAATACTTTAAAGCATGATGAATTTGGAATAGCAATACCAATGTATACATTTAAACTGATGTGTGTATAGACCTGTCTAAAGTTGAAATATATATTACAATTATAAATATATTCTATAATTATACTATACGGGGCCAGGCAAAAGTAGGTTTACAGTTGTGAGTACACGAAACACAGTTTATTCTTGTATTATTGATTATTAATGGTTGTATTATTTTCCATACAAACAACTGTAAACCTATTTTCATCCCACCCTGTATACCTCCATTTGACAATGGTGTCAATATGGCTACACTTCAAAGACAGCATAAAATTGTTCAATTTGGGGAGTGTTTTCCCAAGAGACTTTGTTTATTCTAAAATATGTAATGTAAATGAGTGCCTTTTATGGACCAAAGCCAGGCCATTTAACCCACTGTCTGGAATCTGTTGAATGCAAACGCCTGTTATAATTCAACATGATCCACTGTCCTCTGTGCTTCCTGCCATCTGGCAGCTGGACCAGGTATTTAATTAGACCCAGGTCCAATCCTTTGGGCCAGGCTACAGGTGGTAGTGTATTCTTTCATTAGTGTCATAATTGCTGGGTGTCTTGCTTTTTGTGATATGAGCAGCCATTGACACTCAGTGTCCAGATCCACTAGAAATTTCAAAATGATGATGTTCTATTTCCATCATTTGTTTTTCATTTACTAGAACATGTTTATAAAACAGTACTTTCCAGCATCTGTTTGATTAGCCAATAGTACAGTTCAATAGGATAAATGCTGGCATTTCCCCTTTATTTACAAATGTTCCTAACAACTGATTTCCTATCATCTTCCAAGGGCAAACATTTTTTTTCTTTTTACATCACGATGAAAGCATGCATTTAAATATACATTGGATGAGTTTCAAATCATTGCGCTATTCTTGTTGAAGCTTAACATATGCCAGCTTTGACCCAGAAGGGGGTCTCTTGAAGTTGACTGCTGAGTTTTTCTGACATAATCTATTTGCTCTCAAAGGTTTCCTAACTTTCTGGAAGGTCAAGAGTCCTCCCCCTATAACTTTCTTGTCCCAGATCTCTGCATCTCCTTTCTTCCCGTACCAAGACTCCTATGTTTCAAGGACTCAGGGGTGAGAGACTTAGACTATTCCATAATTACTTATTTGGTATATCCCACATGACTGACCTATATAACAGCCTCAGAATAACATTCTAAAACTACAGCACCAACCTAATTACTAAAAATGGTTTTAATCATTCTCAAATTGGCCCTCTCTTTGCAGTGGTTACTGGCTCTTTCTTAAGGGGTTCTTATTCTCTTCTCAGGCCCATTAGATACCCTACAGCAAGCCTTGTGGCTATTAGGGCTTCTTCCCCCTTCACTTATATCTGGAGGCCCAAGGAAACACCTTTTCACCTATTTTGTTGTGAACACTGTCCATGCTTTCTGAGTTTTTCTGTCTAATTTCTCCCTCAATTTTTATGCATTTCAAGAGATTAAAAAACCATGCTGTCACCATTGATCAACCTTTACGGAATCTTCTCACAAACATACATTTGAATAACCCTGGACTACCTCATTTTAATATGGACTATACAAAGGAAAACCCACTTAATATAACATTTCCTAGTATAGGAGAGTAGTAAATACAGTAAGAAAATCTCTTTGATATCAGAAAGGAATATGCATTAATGTCGTGAATTAAATCTAGAAACTTAAACATTTAACACAGTTTATCAAAAGAATTTTAAAATGAATTTGTGTATTTTGCCAACAAGAAATTTACCGTGAATTTCTGGAGCACGTACCTTTCATAAATGGGGCTGATGCTACTTTGCTCATGATCTCCTGGGTAGTTTTGGATTCGGGTGCAAATGCAATAACGTAATTCGAATCATTAAAATGATCTACACGCCCCAGATATATTGCAGGCACTTGAGGAAAGTTATCAGTGTAATGTATAGTGGAAGAAAACAGGTATGCAAATAACACCAGGAGAAATGAGAAAAACCATTCCTGCACAGCAACAAGAGAAGATGGAGCTGTTCAACCACAGATAGATCATTCCCGAACAAATTTAAACACTTAAATTTTTATGTAGCTCAGATTCCATTTTTCCTCTCTCCCAGTCTTGAACTCTCCCAAATTTCTTGTCCTCTAATCTGCCCGTTTTGAAATGTGCACTTCATCTATCAAGATGGAGTTGTAGCATCCATCCTATAAAATAAAAGCTTAATGTGCTAAGTGTCCGGTCGTCCCTTCAACCAATCAAAGCGTAATATGCTAATGATATGCTAAGGCCGCTCAATCGCTCCCTTTGATGTGCACTGACCACCAGGGGACTAGTTGCTATGACGTGCACTGACCACTAGGGGGTAGACCCTCCAACTGGTAGGTTAGCTTGCTGCTAGGATCTGGCTGATCAGGACTGAGCTAGATGGGCTGGACATGCTCTGGAGCCCTCCTGCAGCCCCTCCCCGGCTGGCCAACCTGCTGGCCAACCTCCGCGTCCCTCCCTGGCCCCAATCATGCACTGGTGGGGTCCCTTGGCCTGGCCTGCATCCTTTCAGAATCTGGGACCCCCCCAGGGAATGTTGAAGAGCCAGTTTCAGCCTGACCCCAAAGGCCAGGCCGAGGGACCCCACCGGTGCATGAATTTGTACACCGGGCCTCTGGTTCCAATTATAATTGAGAATCTAAGTTTATCATACTTCAATGCAAGTTTTAAAGGCTAGATTGCTTCATGAATGGCCTAATGATTTATAGTCATGTGGAAACCCGAGTGACAATGATAAAGAAATATTAGGTGGCATGAAAAAGTGAACCAGTCATCAACAAGAGCAAGGTCATATTTTTATCTTCTGCTACCTGTATGTGCAAAAGATAGTTCCAAAATATTGCTCATAAAGACAGATCTTAAAAGTCTTTGTCATTCTGTTGCATCTGGAATTGGAGATGCAACAGAATGCACGTGAAGTCCTGTGTTAAGAACACACTTTAATATTTAGTTTTAATTCTAAACACATGTCCCTTAAAAGATAATATTCACCATATGTTCTTATTTCAGCTATGTGTGTTGGCCTATATCTACCCTAATCTATCTAGTCAGGTAGATAAATTACCAGATACAGTGCTTATATGAATAATTAAAATGATGATAGCAAAACATCTATCTAGAGTAGCATCTAATTTTTATATTCATATGATCCTTTACTCCATGCAGGAATTTTATAGACCTTATTCTTGCTAACTGAAGTATTCAATACATATTGGTTGAAAGAACACACACAATGTCTATAAGATCAAATATTAATATATCATCCCTTGATCAATGGATATTTTATGATCTTTAATGTATTTAATATATTTTTCTAAATTTACTGAATTTTCTACACAAAGTATATCTAATCATTCTTACGATTAGAAAAAAATAAATACTATCCTAATAGAAGCAAAAGTTCAAAATGCACTTTCTTTCCCTCTTAGTTGTATATATACCCATTATTTGTTTCCAATTGACATCATCCGTATCCATAATACAACTGTTTGGAAGTGCTACACTTCGTCTTTTGGATGGTTTTTTAAAACTTCATCTTGATTTCTGGATTAATTCTGGATTAAATGTTGCCTGTTTCTTTGACTTTAACCCTGAACTTGTGTACCTATGCCTTCATGAGTTTCAAATGAGTTTAGATGCTAAGAATTGTTATCTCTGCAGTGCAAAGATGTGGTGTTATTTTTCATGGAGTTTCTAAATATGAATTACTTTTCAAATGCCTTAAGACATATAATAGTTTTTAAAGGAATCTTATTTGAAATAATAGCAAAGTCCATAATTTTAAAAAAAGTCTGTTAGAAATAGAATCTATCTGAAACATTAAATAATGAAGACACAGTATTTGTGCTGCCTGATCAAATACTTTTTCCTTTTCTCCATATGAAGACAAACACATAGACTCTGAACCATACCAAGAAGGTTTCTCTCTTCATCCTCCATTTTTTAAGAAAATTCTTGCAGAGAAGGGCCCATGTTTGCTGACCCACGCTGATGTGCCTCTTGCTCATTCTGACCTGTTTATTTAAAAATTAGGAAGTAAATGTAAAGGTGTGAAATAGGGAACATTGTGCAATAAAGCTGAAAAGAAATATCATAACATCTGTTTCCAAGTGCTTGCATAGCAAAGAAGGGAGCTGAAAAGCTCTAAGACAGACAAAGGGATGTTCATGTGCAGTGTTGAAAGAAATCACAATTTTCAAAATGATTAGACATAATTTGTATTGACTCCTCATGGACTGACAAAAATTAGAGAGTTTCATAGAGTCAAGTTTTCTCCCCACAACCTTGCACTGTTCAGCTTTCTAATGGGGACACAGGAACTTTAAGTACTGCTGGTGGGAGTATAGACTCACACAGCCATTTGAGTGATTCATTCCCAATTCGTTACTACTGCCATCAGACAATTCAGCTGCGGGGTACAAGTGCCCAGGAAATTTTCACAGGAGCCCTCAAGGGGACCTCTACAAAGATGCTCTTCATAATGGGCACTATGGTGGCATGGTGTTGTGAAACAAATTTTAATCAATATAGTCCATAAAGCATGTAGGGTTCAGAAGCAATGGGTTGGTATCCGCATAGTAACATAAAGAGATCTTTAAAAAAACATAGTGCCATTTTTTTAAAAGTAAGACAATGTTGAGAGTTATATCACAACCTCATTTATATTAATTAGCACTTCATGCCATATACATTTCCCAGGAATATCCAGGAACTAAAGGATGGTTATCAAGTACAATGAAAAGGTCACCTCTGGCAGTGGGAAGTGGAAATGGAGTTTGGGTATAAAGTGGGAGCTGTAAATTTAAGGAAATAAATAACCAAAACAAGATAAGGGCTTTGTTTGAACCAATCGTGCTGTGTGCCATGAAATCAAAAGTATAATTAATTAGTTCTTTATCCACCTTTTATAAGTAAAGTTCAAAAAAGTTCCATGCCAACCATTAAATGAGAAAACAACAGCAACAAAATCCAAAAGCAAGTAGATAAAAAATTCTCGTGAAATTTCAGAGAATTTCAGATTGTTCATTATGGCTGGAACAAAGAGAGACTGGAAGTAGTTTGAACATAGGATACTGGAAAGAAAATAATATCTAACTTCTAATGATGGTTTATGTGTTCCAGGCAGTTCGAAGCATTTATAAGGATTAATTAGTGTAATCCTCACAGTAAACCTTTGGGACAGACCTTATTATTCTCCCCATTTCACAGATGAAGAAGATAAGGCACAGAGAGGCAAAGTGACTCTCCCCACTCAGCTTAAAGGTGACACAACCAGGGCTTGAACCCAGAGGGTCAAGTTCTGGAGCCCTCACTCTGAACCAACTGCCGTGCTGTGGTAGAAATTCATCTGGGGAGTGTGTGGATCGGGGGTCACTTCCATGCAAGACCAGAGATTCTACCAGCATCCCAGCTGGCGGTGAGAAGCTCTAGGAGGGATCCACTCACGCGTTTATCCACAGACTTCAGTTTGCACAGTTGTTATCGGAAGCCCCAAATGCTGGAACATAAAGAAAGGCCGATTACCCCCAAAGGCAAAGAAAATATATACTATTTACAAAGAAAACTGTGTTATAATAAACAGAAGAAAAATTTAAAATCTTCCATTTAATGACCACAATGAAATTCAAGAAGAAAGTTAAAAAGGAATTAAAGCAAATATCATAGTAAATATTTCCCCTAAAGTAATTAAGACCATAACATCTTGCATGATACAAAGAATTTGCAATCCTTCCAATTTTTCAAAAAAATTCAAACATATTTGAAAATAATGAGATTAAAAATATCTAAAATGAGGGAAAAAACAATAAAAAGTAAAGTATTAGGTGAAGTGATATCCAAAAGAAAAAAAAAAGAAAATACAATTGCAAAAAGTATGTATTATAAAAAATACATTGTAAAAAATAAAATGGAAATATTTTTTCAAGGTAGTGGGAAGACATGCATATTTTCCTAAAGGCTCTTTTAAGTACCAAATATAATGACAAGGAAATATAAAAAAATAAATGTTTGAAATTAAAGGATAAAAGAAAGAGTCTATAAAGAATCAAGTTGACAGGATAGGAATGGGGTAGTTCAGGAGGAAGTAAACAGTTTGTAATGAAATAAAAATCAGCCTAATATCTGTGAGGTGGAATTGAAAAAGCAATTTGCTCTATTTTCCTTAGAGACACCTACCAAAATAGACAAAACTAAAGAAGAATGCTGAAGAAAATCTATTTGCAATAAAACTAGATTATGATTTAACCCCATACCATGCTTCGATTCTTACAAAGTAGA
The DNA here is from genome assembly GCF_964212035.1 of Myotis nattereri. Lineage (NCBI taxonomy): Eukaryota > Metazoa > Chordata > Mammalia > Chiroptera > Vespertilionidae > Myotis > Myotis nattereri. Next base: position 49,590,417 of record NC_138091.1, read on the forward strand.
CGGTCTAGTAGAAAAGAGCACCCCAAATAACCATCAGGTCTGTGATGCATATAAATCTCAGCCTTGCATATTCAGCCACGCATATGAATGGAGAGGTGGGAGGCAGCAATAAGGATGGGGGTGAACTGACAGGGGATACACGGATCAGATGAATTTGTGCTGCGAGGTTCTTGAACTGGAAATGCATCCTCGGCAATATAGGCATAATTATTTGCAGGCATCTATGTTATTCTGCTGTTGTCAGTAGAAAACAATTACCCAATCCCTTCTTTTTATGGGTTCAACCTTGGCCTTGGGGCTAATCCACATAAGTGCCTAGACTTGCAGGAAGAGATAACTAGCCTTCAGGCTTACCACAGATCCACCATTGGGTCTGACTGTCCATTTCCAATACGGGGGCCAAGTCCACAGCAACTCTTTATAGAGCTGTTTGCAGAGAGCATTCTAATTCTAGTCTAGAACCTATATAACCACAAAAATTCAGGGCCTATCTGTCTAATGGCCATTCACTGATCACTTCAAACCTAATGAAGGAAGCAGAATTCAGATATGACACTCTACCTGGTCAGCAGCGGTGGAATGTCATTATTTATATGGTCATCTTAGTGCAGCCTAAGAACCAGTAGTATATTTCCCAGAATGAGCTACATAGATGCCTTGCAGAGGGCATATCTCATTATTTTCCCATAAAGCAGAATAACAAAAAGACTCTGAGATGTGTAGAGTGTGAACACCCATGAATTATATTAGTTGATAAAGAAAACATAAGACCTAATCTTAATTAACAAACCCAACATGTTAGGAGGGGGAATTGGCCCAGGAAATGTTACAAGGACTGTGCTTGGAGCACAAGGCTATTTGGCCAATGAAACATGCGTTTTCAAGGTAGTGGCAGCCTCCTTTGGTGCCGTATTTAACGAGGATGGCAAGCCCAGGGTCGCTATTTTCTCTTCCCTCATTTTACAAATGAGCTTGCTCTTGGCTATTAGGTTCAAGGACTAAAATCCTGATCTTGCCCATGCTGCCCCCTGCTGGTATTCAGGAGGCAATTCAAATGGGGGCCGGTGAATGCCAGAGATAGAGCCTAATTAGGCTATATTGCTGGGAAGAATGTTCTATTGCTGTCTAAGTCTGAAAGGCAAGGACTGATGGAAGAGAACTTTAAAGGCTACACTGCTTCACGCTGATGTGCCTCTTGCTCATTCTGACCTGTTTGTTTAAAAATTAGGAAGTAAATGTAAAGGTGTGAAATAGGGAACACTGTGCAGTCAAGCTAAAAAGAAATATAACCGCTGTTTCCAAGTGCTTGCGTAGCAAAGAAGGGAACTGAAAAGCTCAAAGACAGACAAAAGGGATGTTCATGTGCAGTGTTGAAAGAAATCACAATTTTCAAAATGATTAGACATAATTTGTATTGACTCCTCATGGACTGACAAAAATTAGAGTTTCACAAAGTCAAGTTTTGTCCCCACAAGCTTGCATGGAATAATGGTCCCGTTCTAGTCCTGGAATTTGTGCCATGGCAAAGGAGAATTAAGGTGCGGAGTCAGATGGGAGTAGGTCTGCTAAGCCACTGACTTGAAATCAGGGAACTAATCATGGATTATCAGGGCGGGCCCAATGTCATCACAAGAGTCCTTAACCGCAGACGAAGGATGCAATCCACTGCTGGCTTTGAAGATGGAGGAAAAAGGGCATGAGCCAGGCAATGGGGCAGCCGCTGAGTTTTTAGCAAGAAAACAGATCCTTCCCTATGTCTTCCAGCAAGGAACGCAGCCCTGCCAACACCTCACTGTAGTCCAGTGTGACTCACTGCACGCATCTTACCTCCCCAACTCTGAGATGATACATCTGTCTTGTTTGACTCCGTTAGGTATGTGGTCATTTGAAAAAGAAAACGGATACAGGAGCATGAAAGGAGGATGGGGCACAAGACAGGAAGAAATGCTGACAGTCTAAGGCCAGCGCCGTGGGACCTTGAGAGCATTATGCTGAGTGAAATAAGTCAGACAGAAAACGCTAAGAACCGTATGATTTCACTCATATGTTGGATATAAAACTGAAACATGCACACAAACAGCAGTGTGGTGGTTGCCAGGGGGAGAGGGGTGGGCGGAGACAGGGGTCCTAATATGAGGTGAAAGAAGATTTGCCTTTTGGTGGTGGGCACAGGGTGCTCTATGCAGATTTTGTAACTTAGAAATCCACACGTGGAACCTATATGTTCATGTTGACCAGCGTCACTCCAAGAAAACTTAATAATAATAATTTTAAAAAAGAGCATGAGGACAGAAGTAGTTGCTGGAGGTTCCTTCTACGAAGTGCTGTTTGTGGAACACAGGAGGGCATGCGTTTATGTTTAACAACTGTCTGGGAATGAACAGGATTCGGAAGCCACGGGGATGAGCTCCTGATATTACTGCACCGGAGCAGCAGCGACAGCCGAGAGGACCCACCTGACACCAACAGCAGCAGTTCAGATCGGGACATCACTGTCGTGGTAAACCACGGTATCAAAGGGTTAAATATATTGCCGATTCTTTCTTCCTGTGATTAGTGCATGTGCTGACAATTATTTATGAATAAACGAATAATGGACATGATCTAAGTGTCATCATTTGGCTCTTTGTGTCTCACTGTTAACACTATTCCCCCCCCCCCATTCCCTGATACGCCCCCCACCCCACCCCCCGCCAGCACCTCCTGATGTAAATGCCAGGAAAAAAATACAACTCTCCATATAGTAGCACAAAACATCTAACTAGCTTAAATTGCTCCAAAAATCATGTGATCTAGAAAGAATAACTTGGCTATAAAAACCCAGTCACTTCCTGCCAGAATTCCTCGTATTTAGAACATCAATGCATTGCACAATACATCAGATCAAAATTCTTATGTATTTAGCATGATCCACAAAGGTCCATAAAAACATTGCCCTGAGTTTTCTTGATGAAAATATTCTCAAGCCAGTTAACACAATTCAAAACTCTGAAAATCATGTAGTCCCCCCTGCCCCGCCTCCACCTTCACCCCCACTCCACCCTCCCCATTCTTACAAATCCTCTGGCAGTAACACTGAAAACAAACAAAAAAAGAATTAAGTCTAATAACGTAGGAAGTAACTCCTACTTGCAAAGAGGGAGCAGAAAGTTACATTTCTTTCCATTTCTCCAATAGCCTATTAGCTAATACATGTCATTTGGTCCAAATATGCTTTAGTTACGGGGTAAAAATGAGAAAAGGGGGGGGGGAAAGTCTTAGTTCTCCAACAGATTATTTAGCCTTACAATAGAAACTACTCAGATGATTTGACAAATCAAAAGGAGTCATTAATAACTTACTGCACTTAATAGTTTCCATCCAAATGTTTGGCATTTCCCGTTGGAAGTCGTAGGTGATATTTCCATAGGCAACACCACAGGGTTAGAGGTTCACTTGCTCGCAGGAAATCTGGAATGATCATCCAGGCACAGTTCGTCCACGGGGACTCGGCAGTTGCCGGAGAAGCGCTCACATTCCTTCTGAGTCACTGGTACATCATGCTTTTAATTTCATGTTTATTGTGAAGAGTTCGTTTTAGACTGATTTCCGAAAAGGATTGTGGTCTTAATTCAGCCGGGCTACTGCCAAAAGCTCTCTGCTCACATCACGGGGGCGACTCCTTCACCGTTTTCCATTGCTTTGTCCCCCGGCCAGTTCCTCAGCAGGGAGTGTGGAGTTGCAGATGGCTGGCTGGACAGAACAAAACATTAGGTACTCTCAAACCCAAAAGGTTTTAGTCTTTCTCCATTAGCTTTTTTCATACAAGGCCTTAATGGGACTTCCACTCCCCTTCCCCCCGAGCCTCCAATCTTTTAAAGAAACATTAGAGACAGTGCAGAGCAGGGCAGAAAGAAGTAGGGGCAGAGGGTGGGGGAGATTTTAAAAAATAGCTAGAAATATACCAATCCAGTCAGAAAGTAGCTCCAAACCTTCCACTGAAATTGGGTTCTTCAAACCTGGACCTAGAAATATGGCAATGAAGCAAAGTGATTTTTTTTTTCAGGGTAACAAAATGAACTCATTCATGCATGAGACTGTCAAGCATTAAAACACATTTCTGATCGTTTCTGTATGTCCGCTGTCTTCTGTAGAAAATACAAAATGACCACGTTTAATAACATCGCCCGCATTTTGTACACAGAGAATATAGTTTTGTTGCACTGCATGCCCGCTCACGGCAGCATCTTTCTCCAAGTGCAAAATCGGAGGGACTTAGAGCCATGTCATAAAACTAAGATAAGAACTGCACTCCATACGCTGGCTACTGCTGCAACAAGTCCTTAGAAAACAAACTACTTCCTCTATCAGCAACTATAGATTTTTAGTATGTCCTAGTTTCCATATTGTTTACCAAACATTTTTAACAGGTAGGAGCTGCCATTCTGCCTTTTTTCTTTCTTTCTTTTTTAGCATCTCATGTAACTTGAAGACAACGCTGTTCCAAAGCTTCTTGGAATTCATGAAGTTTGTCTTTAGCAGAAGACGAAAGGGGAAAAAGCAAGGACCGCTACCTTTCTGCTTGCAGGCAGTAAGTCTGAGTTCTGGGCTGCAATTACTTCCTAAGCACACAGTTGAAGGCGAAGCAAAGTGCTAGGCATGCAATTCTCAGGGCAACAGACTCCTCTGTGCCCCCTCGTCCACGCAAACCACAGGGAAGTCTTCTTACCTATTGCCCTTCGATATGTAGCCAATTATGTTTACCCTTCGGTTAACTCCACGAGTTCAGAAATTGCTCAGTAAGCCGAGGAGAAGCAGGTTGAACTCATTCATTCATGAGACAGTGAGACATTAAAAAAACAAAAACACTCACCATTTCTGATGGTTTCTGTATGTCTGCTGTCTTCTGTAGAAAATACAAAATGATCACGTTTAATAACATCGCCCACATTTTGTGCTCGGAGAACATACTTTAGGAAACTGTTTTCAGTAACTTTTTTCCCCCTCGAACTCTGAATGTAGGATGTGTGTTCTGGACCTGGCTGGCTTCTAGACTCTATTCTTCTCCTTCAGTGTGGTGTCCTCATTCTTCACATGCAACCTCTGCAGAACGGAGGCACAACAAGCCCACCCTCATTAACCTTCTTTGTCAGTGTTGTCTTGATCAAGTCATATGTCTTCACTCTTCTAAATAATCTTTAGTATTAGCTTGCCAACTTAAAAAGAGAGTTTTGCTCGGTCGGTGTGGCTCAGTGGTTGAGCGTTGACCTATGAACCAGGAGGTTACAGTTCAATTCCCGGTCAGGGCACCTGCGGGGTTGCAGGCTCGATCCCCAGTGGTGGGGGGCGTGTAGGAGGCAGCCCACCAATGATTCTCTCTCATCATTGATGTTTCTGTCTCTCTCTCCCTATACCTTCTTCTCCAAAATCAATAAAATTTAAAAAGTAAAAAGGAAAGAAGAATCTTACTGGGATTTCAAAAGTGGAATGGCAATTTATACCCTAATGCCGTGGTCGGCAAACTGCGGCTCACGAGCCACATGCGGCTCTTTGGCCCCTTGAGTGTGGCTCTTCCTAAGCCTCAGGAGTACCCTAGTGAAGTTAATAACAATGTACCTACCTATATAGTTTAAGTTTAAAACATTTGGCTCTCAAAAGAAATTTCAATCGTTGTACTGTTGATATTTGGCTCTGTTGACTAATGAGTTTGCGGACCACTTGCTGTATTACTTAGCAATCACACATGGCATTTTCTATGTGCAAAACACACTTAAATATTAACACATGTAATCAAGATAATCATCTCACGTGGCAGGCACTATTATAATCACCCCCACTTTACAGGTAAGAAAAGTGAGGCCTGGAGAGTTGAAATTACTTGCCTGAATTCACAAAACCGGTGAGTAACTGGTTAGAACCCAGTCTGTGAGATCAAGTAAATGCTATGCTGCCTCACTTTTTTCAATCCCCCTTGCCTTTTGCTTATGTTTTGTAGCAATATTCTCCAGTGCTGGAAGCCATATTGATTTCATGTGATGGGCTTTGCATTGGGCTAAAATATTTGGCTGGGATTGAGAGTAACTGTTAGTGTGGGACCTGGTGCAGCCCTCAACACTGTGCATGCAAATGAAGAAATACCTGATCTGCAACGAGAGAAGAATGAATTGGCCCAGCAGCCTATTTAACCAGATAGAGAGACTGGTGAGATTTATTCCTAGGTGGTTTTTAAAATGTGTTTATTATTATTATTATTATTATTATTATTATTATTTTAGAGAGGAGAGGGAGGGAGGGAAGGAGAGAGAGAGAGAGAGGGAGAGAGAGAGAAGCATCAATGATGAGAGAGAATCATTGATCGACTGCCTCCTGCACACCCATACTGGGGATCAAGCCTGCAACCTGGGCATGTGCCCTGAATGGGAATCAAATCGTGACTTCCTGGTTCAGAGGCTGAAACTCAACCACTGAGCCACAATGGCTGGGCCCTAGGTTTTTTGTTTGTTTGTTTTTTAAGCAATTGTGAATGGGATTGTTTTCTTAGTTTCCCTTTATACTAGTTCATTGATATATAAAAATGCAACTGATTTCTGGATATTTATTTTGTATCCTGATACTTTACTAAATTCATTGATCAGTTCTAGTAGTTTTTTGGTGGACCCTTTAGGGTTCTCTATATACAGTATCACATCATCTTGCAAATAATGGCAGTTTTACTTCTTCCTTTCCAGTTTGGATGTCTTTTATTTCTTCTTCTGGTCTGATTGCTGTAGCTAAATTTCCAGAACTATGTTGGGTAAGAGTGGTGCAAGCAGACATCCCTGTCTTGCTCCCCATCTTAAGGGGAAAGCTTGTAGTTTTTTCCCACTGAGTATGATGTTGGCTGTGGGTTTGTCATATATGGCCTTATTATGTTGAAGTATGCTCCTTCTATTGGAAGCAGCCTGTTTATACAAAGGAATACTACTGGGCCGTAAAAAAGAAAGAAATTGTACCCTTTGCAACAGCATGAATAGACCTGGAGAACATTGTGCTAAGTGAAATAAGCTAGTCAGAGAAAAACAAGTAACATATGATTTCACTAATATGTGGAATCTAATGAGCCAAATGAACTAACAAATAAAAGAGAAAAAGACTTATAGATACAGAGAACAGACTGACAGCTTTCAGAGGGAAAGTGGGTTGGGGGACTGGGTACAAAAGGTGAAGGGATTAAGCAACCCTCACCCCAAACTCATAGATACAGAAAACAGTGTGGTGATTACCAGAGGGAAGGGGCGAGGGTAAGGGAAGATAAACGGTGATGGAAGGAGACTTGGGATGGTGAACACATGATACAATATACAGATGATGTATTATAGAATTGTACACTTGAAACTATAAAAATTCATTAACCAATGCCACCCCAGTAAGTTCAATTAAAAAAATAAAAAGAGTTCAGTGCCCCTGACTAAATAGTCAGGCATTGCATGCTTTAAAAATCACTGCTTTAAAGGACACCTCCATGAACAGGAAACCAGAAACAAACCAAAACAAAACAACCCAAGTCATTTGAAGGAATATTTGCTGGTATGTATTTTCTATTTATATGCTTACATGAGCTGCTGGCTCCAATTAATTTTTCTTAATATAAGGATACTCCCAAGCAGTCATTATCATTAATTGTTAGTTAACACTTGAAAGTTTAATGTGGCTAACTTATTTTCCATAATACCTATGACAATATACACAAAACATAGAAAATAAAAGAAATGTCTCCAAATGTAGCCTCGGTTTTTCTGTAAGTAAAATGTGGCCCCTCCACCCCTTCCAATAAGGCATGATCACTGTAAACAGTGCCCCGCAGAAGACAAGAAAAATAGGTTTCTTAAACAACAATATAAATTATTTTTTTTTCCTCTTAAAAAATACCCGGTAAAATTATATTCTCAGTTTTGCAGTAAACTAAGCAATGGATCACATCTGTTACTTAAGTTAAAATAAACAGGCAATATGAGAGAGAGAGAGAGAGAGAGAGAGAGAGAGAGAGAGAGAGAGAGAGAGAGAGAGAGAAAGAAAGTCTCTGCTCATTTCCCAGGGCCTTTTCTGTTCTTGCCTTTCCTCCTTCCTCAGATCCATCTGCACCTCCTGGGTTTTGGCAGATACTTTCCAAAAATTTCTCTTTGTTTCTTAAAAACATAGTAAACAGATTCTACTTGGTCCTATTTGTGCTTCTTTTGGAGGGGGGAGCCTGGACAGATCCTTTGTATGATACTCATTTTTATTTGCAGTTGCACGTCTCAGATATATTTTTGGCCTGCTTCCATTATCTGTTAGTAGGAAACAGTATACTTTTCTTTTTCTTTTCACCTAGCCTGCAAATCTTTAACTTCCCATGAGGGAAGAGGGTAGGTCCCTAGGATAACCCATCCATTTCATCCAGTCATCTGATTTCATAATTTCTAAGTTAAGCTTTCCTGTGGTTTTCCAGTTCTCCATTTCTACTTGGACCATGTTTTTTCTGTTCCTTCTTTTAAGGTTCCCCTAGCCCTGTTCTTCTCCTCTCATCTGGAGAGTCAGAGTGAGGGCTTTCTGTTATTTCATTCTACCAGTGATCATCCTTGAATGTTGATAAACACACTCGGACATACATTACCTGGACAATGTAAAAAACAATCAGCCTATTTTTCAACCTATCTTCCCCCAAGACCTGCTGTACGTATATGTGCCCTCATCATACCCCTTCCAGGTTAAGCCCTTTAGCATATTTGACCTTGAAACCTTAGGTCTGCTTTCTGCTGGCTCTGCAATGTCAGGCAAGTAACCTATCTCAAAAGCCTCAGTTTCCTCAACTGTAAGATATAATCTCCAACAGGGTCATTTAGGATTTTAAATGTAGGATTTGGGGATAGGGTAGGGACTAAAGAAAAAAAAAACACATGCTAAGTATTTATCACAGTACCTAATGTTGAGTGAGCACTCAGTAAATCCTAGTGATCAGACCTCCAGAGCCTTGCCGAGCCTGGAAATTATAGGTGTTTTAATTACTAATCTGATTGATAAAAAAAATCCTACCTCCTTGATCACCTAACATGCATTTTTTAAATTTCTTGTGATGTCAAGCATATTTTAATATAACTTTTGGCCATTTGTAAATTATTTGAGAAACAGATAATTCCAGAACCTTAAAAAAGGAACAGAAAAAACATGGTCCAAGTAGAAATAAAGAACTGGAATTACCTGTCCAATTTTTCCAGTTCTGTTACTTTGTCATTCTGGATTTTTGGTTTTCGTTTTTGATTTTGACCCTGACTGAAATGTCTCAAATCATTCACCTTAAAAATAATATGTTACCACCCGGCCAGTGTTGCTCAGTGGTAGAGCATTGACCTATAAATCAGGAGGTCAGGGTTCGATTCTTGGTCAGGGCACATGCTTGGGTTGCAGGCTCAATCCCCATTAGGGGATGTACAGAAGGCAGCCCGTCAAAGATTCTCTCTCATCATTGATGTTTCTATCTTTCTCTCTCCCTTCCTTTCTGAAATCAATACAAATATATTAAAAATAATAATGTTACCGTATGATTTCACTTATATGTGGAATCTGATGAACGAAATAGGCTGATGAACAAGATAGGTCCAGAGCCATAGATACATGGAACAGATTGATAGATCTCAGAGGGGAGGGGGATGTGAGGGACTGGAAGAGATTAGTCAAAGAACATATATGCATATATGTATAGCCCATGGTTATAGACAATAATGTGGTGAAAGCTGGGGGAGTAGGTGGCTGGTGGAGGGGGTAACAGGGATGATGGGAGACATCTGTAACTGTCAACAATAAAAGAAATAATTACATGTTACTGCCTCCTCACATCTAGTTTTGCTGAGAATGCTTACATATCATTGAACCCCATTAATTTCAACTACTGTCTTTCTCCCATTAGGCTATTTCAGGATGTTCTCTTTAACCACAAATGTATGAGATGTAGTGACAATATGCTCGGGTGTAGCTTGTTTTTGTCTTTTCCCCTTTGTCCTGCATGGCACTTTGTGGTCGCTTGTAAACCAAGAACTTGTGTCTTAATTTATTTTCTAAGTTCTGGGAAATTTTCAGCTAATACTTTGGTCAAATGTTACCTTCACTTTTTTTCTTGTTTTTAGTCTTTCTATTCTTTTTCCCTGGACGTTAATTAGGTATTTACCATCTATAGTCCTTGTGTTATCTTTTGCCTATGTACCATCTTAAAACTGGAAAGCCGTCCATGTTCACACCATATGGAAACAATCTTTATAACATGTAATGTTGCTGATGTCTCTCTCATAGCTACCTCCACAGTTTTCTGGTTTCTCTGCAGAAAAATACAAGACTTTTGACCATCTGATCCCTGCTTCTCTCTCCAGACGTCCCTTGCCTGAGCCTTTCCTCCAACTCCAGCTGCACTTAGACATATATATATTTTTATTATTAAATATATTTTTATTGATTTCAGAGGGGAAGGGAGAGATAGAAACATCAATGATGAGAGAGACTCATTGATTGGCTGCCTCCTGCACACCCCACACTAGGGATTGTGCCCTGACTGGGAATTGAACCATGACTTCCTGGTTCATAGGTCACCAGCTCAATCCCTGAGCCACGCCAGCCGGGCATGATCACTCATTTTAAATGAATGCACCTCTCATTTACCTCTATTTGCTCTCCTGGAATGAACCCCTCCTCTCCACTGGCCTTCTCATGACTCTATCTGCCTAACTTGTACTTGTCCCGCAGGTCTTGGCTATGACCTCGTCTCCCCAGTGAGCCTTCCAGGCCTGCCTTCCTCGTGGGTTGGACGCCTTCCAGGGTCTCCTGTAGCACGACCAAGGTCACTGCCGTTGTAGTATGTACCTCACCCCATTTTAACTAATGATCATCTCTCCCCCACTATGGACTGGAAACTGCTGAGGGGCCGCTACAGAATCTTCATTGTTATAGCGTCACAGAGTCTGGGACATAAAAGTTGCGCAATTCCTATATTTTGATTTTTAAATGTTGAATGTGAGACAGGGAAGCAAAATAAACCAAAAACAAAACAACAGAAAAATACATAAACAAAATAAAAAACAAAAGAAAAACCCCCACTATCATTTACTGTTTTTGGAAGCCTGGTTTTGAAAGAAAGATCTTGGTTGGGTAGTAGCCAAAAGAGTTGTTCTGATCAATGGTAGATTTTTTTTTTTAAAATGTGTTTTTTAGAAGAAAAAGGAAAAGGGAAATAGCAACAACAACAACAGAAAAAAAAAACCTCAGGAGAAATTAAGTAACAGATGGAACATTACTTTTTTTTTTGGCGGTGGGTGGCGGGGGTGGCGGGAGCGGGGGTGGTGGTAAGGAAGGGAGTGGATCAGAACCAATACGAGAGGTCAGCCTGAAAAAGGAGAAGGAGAGGTTCTTCATCAGAAGAAAAAAGGGAGGTGAAAGGGAGAACTGAGAGAATTTTTAAATATGACAAAGTGAAGATTTCACCCCTGAGTATTATGCTCAGGGAAATGTCAGAGGAAGACAAATACCATATGATTTCACTTTTATGTGGAATCTAAAGAACAAAATGAGCGAACAAAACTGAAACACTTATAGACACAGAGAGCAGACTGATGGCTGCCAGAGAGGAGGGGGCTTGGGGGACTGGGTGAACGAGGTGAAGGGACTGAGAAGTACAGATTGGTATGCGAGAGTCCACAGCCAGCGTGGCTTTCGCGGGCTCAAAGACTTGGAGGGAGGGCTAACGCGCAAATGATACACACAAGATGGAATATTAATTTTTATAATTACCAGGGGAATCAGAGGACAGCCTAACCATGACGGTCAAGCTCTCTCCGTTGCTCCGTTCCCAGCTGTTTTTATTAGCTAGAATACACAATTGCCTTTAGGAATGCAAACAGACATTCAATGGTAATGTTTAGCAAACAGTAAGATTGTCAGGTCTTGGGAGAGTTTGCTTTAGGCCATTGAGTCAGCAGCAGGTAATAAAATGTAGATATTCACCTTGTGAATATCAAAAGGAGTCCTGGTCAGCCTTCTGCCAGACTCCTCACATTTATATCAATTACTGTTGATCTTGGTCTGCAGCATTGGTAGTTACAAAAAACACAGGGCTGTCAAGTACAGCACAGGCAATACAGTCAATAATATTATAATAACTGTGTGTGGTGTCAGGTGGATACTGGAAATATCAAGGGGAACACTTTGTAAAGTATAGGATTGTCTAACCACCGCGATGCACACTTGAAACCAATACAAAATAATATTGGATGTAAACCGTAATTGGAAAAAATAGCAGAGCTTTCCATAAATATAAAGATTTATAGGAAGTTAACATCTATGCTACACCAAGAGTGGCTTTCCCACTATCATAAAATAAACCAATTAATAATTATACTTTTAAAAAATGCATTTCACCCCTGAGAGTTGAGACATTTTTCTGTGAAGTAGGAAGCCAATTCCAAGAACAGACCAACAGATGTGCCTGGCAACTGAGGACAGTGTTTGGAGTCTTGAGATAGTTGTCAGGGGAAAGTCTGCCTTAGACACATGAGGACTCTCAACTCCTGCCGACAGCCCTACCTAGGAAGGCAGTTCTGCTTAAAACAAAAGGAAAAATTTGTGACATTCTCCTCTGAACGAATGGCTCACAGTAACATCAACTTTATAACAAAAATGACATCAAAGAAAACGGTGTTAATGGAGGACCATGAAAAGCAGGGGATTGGTGATGCAGCCCACAGCGGTCAGCCTTGTCTAGATGGCGATAAAGAAAAGAGAGAACAAACCCAGCACATGATCTGTCTATGGCAGAGTTAAAGGTGTATCACTCTCTTTTTTCTTTTTTTTTCTTTTGTTTTACTCTGACCTCCTCTTTTTGTATCTATTCATCTGCTCTTAGGACATAATCCTAATAAAAACCCAAGTTAATTAATAGCTTCAAAAACAACCATATTATGATAGTTTTAGCAAACTATGCCCAGTTTAATAGTTTAAAACAGTCATAATATATCTGGCATTGGTTATTTAGTACCTTGTAAACATATTTCTATAACAGTTAATAAAGTTATAACTTATAAAGCATACTAGCAAAGATTTCATTATATTGTTATGTAAAATGGTTGTTATGTGTTGTGATGTTATATATTTGAGCAAGACAGGAGCATTTATTGCTTGAATTTTAGAAATAATTTACTTAAATTCAATTCTCACTATAATTTACTTTCATTTAAGGCTCCTAAATAAACTATAGATCATTTATAATATATTTGGAAATATAAGGCTCCAATATAATTATGATATATGTAAAATATACAGATAAAGTATTTCTCTTAATAGCTTATAAAATGTATAAGAAAAACATTAAAGCACACAAAAAATGAACAAAAAATACAAATAATTAACACAAAATAAAATGCAAACATGTGAAGCTTCAACCTCACTATAAGTTAAAAAGTAAATTAAAACAGTTTCCATGTTATGTCAGCAAATATGCATATATTCCTAATTAGGAAACTATATGTACTATAATGATTTCAAGTATATATAGATTAAAGAAAAGAGCTGAGTGTTTTGTTTTGTTTTTTTTTGGTATGGAGAAATTGTAGTGATTTTCTTATTCAATTTCTATACTTTACCCCATTATACAAATTTTCTTCAGTGGACATAATTTTTAGAAAGTTATATAACATACTAGAGGCCTGATGCACGAAATTTGTGCAAGAGTAGGCCTTCCTTCCCCTGACTGTCAGCACCACTTCCCTCTGGCACCCAGAATCTAGGCTTCCCTCTGGCTGCCACAGGCACCTGGGACCCGGGCTGCCCTCATAGCCCTGGCTTCGTCTGAAAGGTCGTCCAGAAAGATGTCTGGTCTAATTAGCATATTATGCTTTTATTATTATAGCTTACCAAAAAAAGCAGCAAGAATACTGCTTGGTGTTCAAAAATTTATCTGGTAATATTCAAAATAAAATTGCTATTGCTTAAGGGTGAAAATAGAATATGTAAAGCCGACACAAATTTTTTTTTAATTGGGAATACAACAGATGTGTGTGTGTGTGTGTGTGTGTGTGTGTATGTGTGTGATGTACATACACTTGTATAGGATAAAAATCATTTTAAAATAACAGTAAATACAGAAAAAACTGCTGATGAGGTGAAGAGGGAAATCAGTACTCACAGAATCATAACACACTCAACAATTTCAAAATCTGAACAAATGCTGTGGTGCTTCCCATTGTTTTCAAAAGGTTTGTTTGAACTGCTTCCAATGCAGGTGCTTGTTCCTTTGTGAGCTAAGGGGCTCCTAACCCTGTGGATTTCAAACAATTTCTGAAAAGGTTTCAGAGGAAGGTTCTTGGGTCGTCCGTAGGTATTAAAGCAAACTCAGAACCCGGATGTATCATCACCTGGTGTGCAGCAATCACGGCGCCTCTAGCTGTGGATTACATTCCTCACATAGTTCAGCAAGATAATTTTTTAGTGAATGTCATATTTCAAAAAAGTCACGCTTCAAAAAATTCAAGTTTGTAGTTTTATTTATTCAAAGCCCAGTGCCTGGTTCTTCAGATAACTTCATTAACACCTTCTATTGTCCCTAAATTTGAGGGGAAGAATAATTTTACAATGTATTCATTTATTAACTAAATATACAAAATGTACCTAATATCGATGTTGACAATTTTTAAAAATTATATAAAATGCAAATTATTACATATAACATAAGCTTATAGGACATCGGCAAGGAATGACTGGGTTTCATGGGTCGTCTGAATGAGAGAGGAGTTTCCATCTCATGGTTGTATCAACCTCTTCGTCAAAATTTCCCACCGTCTGCTCCTTAGAAAGCTCTACCAATACCTAAATAAGAAACAAACAAGAAGAAAAAAGAATTATTGAGTCGTTGACTGTCTTACAGACAGGAACAATGTGTGTTACTGTCACGTGCAATTTACAAAGACCACGCAAAATCGTCAAAGTTGGCTCACCTTTTCCAACGTGCACTGCGAGAGGCTGTATTCCTCCAGGTTAAAATTATGTTTCACTGGGGGGGAAAAAGACTAGTAGTAGATGCTTATAATTTATTACCAATAATTTTTTTTTAAATCATATGAAATAAAAATGCAAACCATTCATATAAATGGACTACAGAGCTGAACAAACAAATGCTTGGTGAGATAAAGAAATAATGAAAAGTCAGAATATAAATACACATTGAATAAATCTTGATATTAGAATTTTCTCATATTACACATTGGTCACACACTGGTGTTTTATTACTTAGTTGATGTGTCCTGGGAGATACATAGGTCCCTGGAGGGACTTCATAACTGACTGATAGACTCTTACACGAGGGGAAGATTTCAATCCCATTCCATTCCCTTTAAGAGGACCCACTACTTCGGTGGAACTGTGTGCTTCAGCCAGTTCATATGCTGCACCAGCTCTCCGCTGGGCATCCCCACCAGGAAATCTGCGTGAGAGTGGTCACCAATTTATATATTCATGTGTTCACAGTTCGCCATTTATACATTGAGAACCTTCCATGAGTGGGAGCCACCCTTAGGTGGCAGGGAAAGAGCTGTAAAGGAAATAGGTAAAACAAAAACCCCTGCCTTTGTGTAGTATGCATTCTAGCGGGAGGAATATGGGCATTAGGTAAATAAGCAATATATAATAAACATATTAATTTACATTAGTATAATAAAGTAAATGGTAGCTACTATCGAGAAAAAATAAATCAAGTGCAAAAATAGGAAGTGGAGGGCACTCTTCTTATAGATAGCTAGGAAGGGCCACAATAACAAGATCATAACTGATCAGGAACCTGAAAGAAGTGAGGAAGCAGCTTGGAAATTTAGGAAGTAGAATTCCAGAAAGAAGGATTAGCAAGTGCACAACCCCAAGGCAGGAAGTCAGGGTGTCTAGAGTGGGAGGAGCAAACCAGAGGTTTATATTATGTCAAGCACTGTTCTAGGCACTGTTTTAGGCTCTTCATAAATGAGCTCATTTAATCCTCCCAACAGCCCTGCCATGTGGCACTGATGCTATCCCCCATTTTAGAGATGAGCCATCCAGATGCACGGGGATTAAGCACCTTTGTCCAGTGTCTCCTAGCTCGTAAGCAGCAGTGCTGGGATGGGAACCCGGAGAGCCTGGTGCTAGAGATGGAGCTCTTTGCTACTATGCTGTGCTCGGAAATTCCGCCATGATGGTTTGTTTTGGAGAACAACCCAGTGAAAAGTGGAAAAATGATGACAAAGACAGAAAAGGGACGATTTCAAGTGGCGAGAGGAGTCATGCACAATGCAGGGCACAGCCTTAGCTGGAGACACAGGCTGTTCATGCATCTTTAAGGCGGAACACACAGCACAGACACAGGGAAGTTTCCTGCTGCCTTCATTTTATGAGTGAAATATAAAGCAAGGAATCAACTGTGGGAGAAGAGCAGGAAGGAGACAGATATGCAAGGGGAGGGGGAATGAAGTAAGAATTCAGGACACTTGGTATGAATGGATTGTGTACATGTAAGCAAAGCAGACTGGACTAAAGAAAGGGCTTTCTGAGTTTAATGTTATGAATTCACATTAAAACCAACCAAGCATAATTGTGTGTTTTCTGCAGTTTCCATCTGCAATGGAAATTAACCTCTTTCCAGAGGCTTGGGTGAACCAAAACTGGGGTTAAATCCTGACCATTATGCACCATTAGGATTCTTAAGATCATACGTATCCTACAGGATCTATTTTTTAAAATGTATTACACAATTCTCTCCTATTAAATTACTATCCAAGCCTGAATTAATTCTTCAAAAGTTTTCTTGTAAAAACGGTCACTCTTACCTGCCTCTAATTTGTAAAAGGCCTGAGATAGAGGGTGAACATCTGCCACGGGCAGTTTATAGGCCAAGAAGGTGGAATACCTGGAAGTAGGAAAATGTCATATTTCACCTTGAGTTTCAAGGAGAAAAAAGACCATCAAAATAAATATTATCAGCAATTTCCTTTTTGAAATAAAAACAATGCAAATCAGACCTGGCCAGCTGGCTCAGTAAGTTAGAGTGTCATCCTGTGCACCAAAAGGTTTCAGGTTCAATTCCCAGTCAGTTCACATTATCTAGGCTGGGGGTTCAATCCCTGGTTGTGGCACTTCCAGAAGGTAACCAATGGATGTTTCTCTCTCACACTGATGTTTCTCTCTCTCCCCCTCTCCCTTTTTCTCTCTAAAAATCAATAAACATATCCTTAGGTAAAGATTAAAAAAGTAATAATGCAAATTAATGTAGTTCACATATGAAGTAAATAATCTAATTTACCAATGGACATTTCTTAAAATGACTTTGGTAGTTGGCTGTAGGAGATAATTCTCCTAGAAAGAATCCAGCATAATTATACTTACTCTCAGTTCACACAAACCTTTTTCTTTTTGAACATAGCTATTCTGAACTAATCCCTTTGGTAAATTCAAATTAGGCTGGAATTAATCTCACTCAATAGTCCATCCTTGTCACCAGAAAGCTGAGAGAGATAGGAGTTTGGGAAGGAGGGACATAATAGTGGGTGGGGTTCAAAAGGTTTTAACTAAAAAACATCCCTGACCTCTGAGGAAAGAAGAGCCAGGACTGATGTTTGGCATCTTGCTTCCACATGCTACTTCTGGCTGTGTGACCTCATGCCCCATTCTCAGCTCCTTCCTAAACAGAAGTCTGGTGCTCCCAGGTAGCTCCAAAGCTGCCCAGACTTCTAGGACTGACCCCCTTCATCCCAGACGCTGCCCTTCCAGCCTTACCCTTCGTGATCTTTCCATCTACATCAGAACTTCTTCTCAGGTTTGTAACACCAAAGGTCTAGGAACAGGACTATGACATGCCCTGCCATAGACCTCAGATAGTGCTATTATATTTATACTGTGCTAAAATGGAAAGAGCAGTTATGTTCTGCTTCTCTGGGGTGATTATCTCTCCAAAAAATTTCAAATTCAGTTCCTGCTCCATCTCCTTGCCCCCCTCCCCACCAATAACACGCACGCACACACACACACACACACCTATTCTCCATTTTGTGTCATGAAAACTTCATCAATGGACAACTCTTTGATTATCTCAGTTGCTATTTGTTCCCTATGAAGGGAACTTACCCTAAACAGTTACATCTTTTAAATTATAAATATTAACATCTTTTGAATATTTACAGGGAGGCCCAAGGAGGATGCCATGGGCCTGACTGTGGCCCTGTGTGGGTTTTAATAATCAGAAATCCCCCCAATTTTTCCAAGTCTTTTGCCAGAGCTGGGATCAGCCATGGATGGCAGCGGAGACCCATGAAGGCTGTCCCCAAGCTTCCCTGGGGGATACAGCTACCTGGGCAGCTCCCAAATCTCATAATCTGTAAGACTCAACAAGTCAATTTTTGAGGCCCCAACGTTCATTATGAAGTCACCCTGACGTTCTCTCAGAGCAGAAGAGGAACCATCGAATGGGTAAAGACAACATGTTTCTCCATAATCAGAAGCTCCATTCACCTTTCCTGCAGGGCAGCCTGTGGGAAAAGCTTCAGAATCTCAGTGTGGACCAAAGTCACTTGAGAAGCTTCCTGTACTTTTAGTTCTAGAATGTAATCCTTGCCAAGTTTGCTTTTCAGGTGTTGGATGGAGCCAATGCATCTATGGACAAGAAGGAAAACATGTTGGAATGAATATTGGCTCTGAAATTTTTTACATTATTTCAAATATAAGGGAAAGGGCATCACTGAGGGAGCTGAAAAGAAGAATTCCATCTGGTGATTGTCTCCTTTTCATAGGGAATCTCATTTTGGGGGGGTCAAGTGAAGGCTATGGAAAGACACCCACCTTAGCCTTCCAGACACCATGATGGCGATGCGGTCACAAAGAGTCTCGGCCTCCACCAGGTTTTGGGTGGTCAGGAGGGCCGCCTTCTCTGTGTTTTTAATGGTTGACTGAATCATGTGCCTGAAGTAAACCATTAAAATCAACACCATTAAAAAAAGAGCATGAGGAGAACCAAGATGGCGGCATAGGTTAACGCCGGAGTTTGCTGCTTTGAACAACTACTTCAAAAGTGAAACTAAAAGACGGAACGGACATCACCCAGAACCACTGGAACGCTGGCTGAGTGGAAGTCCTACAACTAGGAGGAAAGAGAAACGCATACGGACACTCAGAGGAGGCGCAGTGCTGAAGTCAAATTCTGAGGTGCGGAGTGCGCGGAGCGGCGGAAGGCGCGGTTGGCGTTTTCAAACGGGAGGGAGTCGCAGACTCTGAGCTCCAGATACAGGCGAGTCTTTAGGGACCCAGACTCAAACGGGAGAAGCGGGACTGCCTGGCTTAGGTCAGAGCGAGTGCAGCTTTCTCTCCGAGCTTTGCAGCGGGTGCTGGGACTCAGAGAGGCAGAGCCCCTGGGGACAGGACTGAGAGCGGCCATAACTGCTCTCTCTGGCCCACCCTGTTGATCCTGTGCGACCCGCCCCGCCCAAGCCCTGCACAGAGGCATTTGCCGGATAGCCTCAGGCAAACGCCAGATTAGCACCTCCCTAGAGGACAGAAGTTCTCTCACTGCTGACACAGCTGATTCTCATAGCCACTTGGCCTGGAGATCAAACCCTCCCTGGAATTAGCTACAACAATCAAGATTTAACTATAAGACCACGAACAAAGACCACTAGGGGGTGCATCAAGGAAGCATAACAAAATGCGGAGACAAAGAAACAGGACAAAATTGTCAATGGAAGATATAGAGTTCAGAACCACACTTTTAAGGTCTCTCAAGAACTGTTTAGAAGCCGCCGATAAACTTAATGAGATCTACAAGAAAACTAATGAGACCCTCGATGTCATATTGGGGAACCAACTAGAAATTAAGCATACACTGACTGAAATAAAGAATATTATACAAACTCCCGACAGCAGAACAGAGGAGCGCAAGAATCAAGTCAATGATTTGAAATGCGAGGAAGCAAAAAACACCCAAACGGAAAAGCAAAATGAAAAAAGAATCCAAAAATGCGAGGATAGTGTAAGGAGCCTCTGGGACAGCTTCAAGCGTACCAACATCAGAATTATAGGGGTGCCAGAAGGAGAGAGAGAGCAAGATATTGAAAACCTATTTGAAGAAATAATGACAGAAAACTTCCCCTACCTGGTGAAAGAAATAGACTTACAAGTCCAGGAAGCGCAGAGAACCCCAAACAAAAGGAATCCAAAGAGGACCACACCAAGACACATCATAATTAAAATGCCAAGAGCAAAAGATAAAGAGAGAATCTTAAAAACAGCAAGAGAAAGAAACTCAGTTACCTACAAGGGAATACCCATACAACTGTCAGCTGATTTCTCAACAGAAACTATGCAGGCCAGAAGGGAGTGGCAAGAAATATTCAAAGTGATGAATACCAGGAACCTACAACCAAGATTACTTTATCCAGCAAAGCTATCATTCAGAATTGAAGGTCAGATAAAGTGCTTCACAGATAAGGAAAAGCTAAAGGAGTTCATCACCACCAAACCAGGATTATATGAAATGCTGAAAGGTATCCTTTAAGAAGAGGAAGAGGAAGAAAAAGGTAAAGATACAAATTATGAACAACAAATATGCATCTATCAACAAGTGAATCTAAGAATCAAGTGAATAAATAATCCGATGAACAGAATGAACTGGTGATTATAATAGAATCAGGGACATAGAAAGGGAATGGACTGACTATTCTTGGGGGGGAAAGGGGTGTGGGAGATGCGGGAAGAGACTGAACAAAAATCGTGCACCTATGGATGAGGACAGTGGGTGGGGAGTGAGGGCGGAGGGTGGGGCGGGAACTGGGAGGAGGGGAGTTATGGGGGGAAAAAAGAGGAACAAATGTAATAATCTGAACAATAAAGATTTAATTTAAAAAAAAAAAAGAGCATGAGATGGGGGGGCGGGGGGGTTGGGGGCGGAATGAGATAAAGGAAATTTTATAGGCAAAATACAGTTTATGAATCATATTTAGATCCTAATTTAGAGAAATGTGACTACTGATTAGGTTTTTATAGCATAAAGAAGGTTTTAAAGTATTTTTGTTATAAAATTATTTATTACCATTTAGGAGTGATTCTGGTTAAGTTAAAGAAAAATTCCAGCCTAGCTGGCATGGCTCAGTGGTTGAGCGTTGACTTATGAACCAGGAGGTCACAGTTCAATTCCCAGTCAGGGAACATGTCTGGGTTGTGGGCTCGATCCCCAGTAGGGGGAATGCAGAAGGCAACTGATCAATGATTCTCTCTCATCACTGATGTCTCTCTCTCTCCCCCTCTCCCTTCCTCTCTATAATCAATAAAACTATATTAAGAAGAAAACCTCTGTATCTTCTGTAGAAGCTAACTGAAATATTTATCAATAAAGGACCTGCTGCCTAATATTTGCTTCAAAATAACTGGGGAGTGGGGAAATGAAGTGGGTGGAGGTATAGATGGAGAAATACTGACCTTGTGTGGATAACTGTTGAAACTGGGTGGTGGGTAAAATGTGTTCATAAATGATTCTCTTTACGTTTGTATAACATGTCCGTAATAAAGTTCTTTTTAGAGATCGGACAGTCACAAATATGAAACTGAATTGGAAAATTTTTTTAAATATATATTTTATTGATTTTTTACAGAGAGGAAGGGAGATGGATAGAGATTTAGAAACATCGATGAGAAAGAAACATCGATCAGCTGCCTCCTGCACACTCCCCACTGGGGATGTGCCTGCAACCAAGGTACATGCCCTTGACCGGAATCAAACCTGGGACCCTTGAGTCCACAGGCCGACACTCTATCCAGTGAGCCAAACCGGTTAGGGATGAATTGGAAAATTTTATTAGTCCAAATCGAAAGTCTCAGATAGGAAACTAAAAAGAATTTAAAAACTAAGAAAAGTTATATAAACAAACTTGACAGATTAGGTAAAAGGGTGGGGGGAGGAAATGGGGAAATTACGTCACTAACTTAATAGTTTCTAAGGAAATAGTTATAGACATCTCAATAAGTAAAAGACAAAATCAAAATACACTCCAAATTGCAATACCTAAAACTCCAACCAAGTCCTTAAGGGTGCTTTTGTTTTTGCTGTTCTTAAAAAATGTGAATACCACATGAATACGCTACATTAGCGAATCTAGAAGGGTTGGGCAGAGGGGTAAGAGATCAACCAAATGACTTATATGCATGCATATAAGCATAACCAATGGACACAGACACTAGGCGGGTGAGGGCATATGCTGGGAGAGGCGGTGGGGAAGGCGGGGGGGGGGGTTAATAGGGGAAAAAGGACACATATGTTCTACTATGTGTAATACTTTAAACAAAAATAAAAAATTAAAAAAAAATGTGAATACCACATGAATATGCTGCATTAGCAAATCTATTTGTTCAATATTTGTTTTCCTAATAATATGGAGTATCTTCACTGAACTGGGAACCCGTGGATTTGCTTTTCTACGACCAGTTTAAGAATGCAACGTATACATGAGGTTTCTACTGCTGGCTCTGAGGGAGACAGTTCTCACCACATCTGCTGCTGTCCTGTAGGATCCACGCCTGTAGATGGTTCATCCAGGATCAGGATGGGCGAATTTCCCAAGATGCTCAGCATGAAACACAACTGAAATGCAGAGAAACACCTCTATCTGCTGCCAGCACTACATCCGCCCTCAGGATAGCAGCACACACCACACATACCTTTCTGGTGGCCCCTGGCGTTAATTTCTGCACCGGGACATTCAGCTCTTGGTGCAGTTTGAAGGCATCCACCAATCTGATGGGAAACAGGAAGAGAATGGGGAAAAGGTCACCACACGGAAGAGGAACAGCCTTCGGGGGAAGCTGGGTGCTATTAACTCTAGTGACCAAGGGAAAGGAGAGTTTATTTCAGAATGGGAACATTTTTTCATCTCGTAAACAGGTTTTAAGAGTAGCTAGAGTTCTGTTAGGAACGGAAATGGATGATCATTCATTCACTTGTCAAAAACAGCCTTTGTTGCCTGGCTGGTATGGCTCAGTGGTTGAGCGTCGGCCTATGAACCAGGAGGTCATGGTTCCATTCCTGGTCAGGGCACATGCTGGGGGTTGTGGGCTCGATCCCCAGCGTGGGGCGTGCAGGAGGCAGCTGATGGATGATTCTCTCTCATCACTGATGTTTCTATCTCCCTCTCCCTCTCCCTCTCCCTTCCTCTCTCTCTAAATAAATAAAAACATATCTTGAAAAAAAAAAAAGAAAGTACTGTTGCTGCCAATTCAGCATCAGAGTACAGAGGAAAAGAGTACTTTAAAAAATACAAAAACAGAAAAAATAAAAACACAGCCCTTGTCTGACATCCCTGCTCTACCACCGACACCCTCTGAGAAGGGAAGATGTCTTTTCTACTCTCCACTCTTCATTAGTGGATTCATCATCAATGGACAGCCTCCCTGCCTCCTGACACAAGGGGATCGCATGACTGTACCGTGTGATGGCGACTGCGGCGTCCGCTTTCCTCAGCCCTTTCACTGCAGCGAACAGGTCCAGGTGCACCCTCACCGTCAGGTTGGGCCACAGCGCGTTCTCCTGAGGGCAGTACCCCAGGAACTTGACCGAGCCATCTCCCCAAATTGAATTCCATCCTTTCAGTTCCACCTATGAAAGTAAACTGGTTTTAGAAATACATGCAGCCTTTTCTCCAATCACATAATCACTCAAGAAACTGACATGTAGCTAATAAATGTCTACATTTTTTTGAGCATCAAAGAAATATTTCTAGAAATAACTTTCTAGATTTATGATTAAAAACATTTTTTTGAGCATCAAAGAAATATTTCTAGAAATCACTTTCTAGATTTATGATTAAAAACTTTTTTAATGACTCAAAGCATAGTCATATAAAGCTATAGTCTATATTTATTGTGAGATTTCTATTCTTGGAATGGATACTGTTTCTTCATTTTTTTACTACCTCTCCAGCCGTTGGCTTTGTGACCCCAGATATCATTCTCAGAGATGAACTTTTACCAGCACCACTGGGTCCCAGCAATCCCAGTACTTCACCTGAAAGAGAATCATTGATTATTGGAAGTGAAATAATCAGAACATAAATCAGAAATAATCAGAAAATAAACATAAAACTGTTTCTCCAATAACCTTCTTTAATAACCCTTCAGTGGCATTTTGAAATTTATAACATATATGTAATTCATGTCACCAAAACACGCTCTTCAACTCCTATGATTATGTAATGTATTCATGAAAAGCTTATGAATTTGATGTCAATACCACTGTTCTTTTTTTAAAAACTTTTTTAGCGAAAAATGTGCCCAGATTGTTTCCTAGAACAGGTGGCTGATGTGCTGAGTAGATGGGTTAGTGGTTCCTAAACTTGGGAATTCAGGGACATTTTCTCGACCCCAAATTCCACCGCCTGTGTTCAAGCCATCTTTCATTGGAACTGATACAAAAGGCTCTTAATCTGTCCACAACAAATTTATGAGCAAACAATTGTGTGGGGGTTTTTTTGTTTGTTTTTGTTTTTCAAAACACAAATAATTGTGACAAACGCTGGCTGCAAACCCTCCCGTAGTATTCCAATAACTTGATGTAAAACCCGAATTCTGTGCCAGATCTCACAAAGCTTCACCTCATCTGGCCCCACCCGCCTCTTTGATTTCACCCCTTCCATCCGCAGATGCAGCCACTGGCCTCTTTGTGTGTGTCTCCACCACGCCATGGCATCCCCACGCCTGAGCCCCTGCCCTCGCTGTTTCCTCTGCCCGGGGTGCCCTTCTCTCCTCGTGCTTACACAGCTGGCACCTTCTCATCACCCAGGTTGTGGCTTAAATGTGGCTGTTCAAGGAAGGTCCTTCCAAACCCTAAGTGAAGGCCACACATATCATTCCACATATTTGCATGTTCCACACAGAACTTGTCTATGTGACCTTTGACATTTTTCTTAATAGGTTATTTTTTCGAAATATGTTCAAAACATGTTTTGAAAAACAAAGAAAGTGCCGAAACCGGTTTGGCTCAGTGGATAGAGCGTCGGCCTGCGGACTGAAAGGTCCCAGGTTCGATTCCGGTCAAGGGCATGTACCTGGGTTGTGGGCATATCCCCAGTAGATGTGCAGGAGGCAGCTGATCGATGTTTCTCTCTCATCGATGTTTCTAACTCTCTATCTCTCTCCCTTCCTCTCTGTAAAAAATCAATAAAATATATTTTTTTTTTAAAAAAAGAAAAACAAAGAAAGTACCAGAAAAAGAGGGCTTTTAAAAAACAAAATGGGGAAGAAAAAAAAACCCAGCCCTTAGGATATATAATGCATGAGGACAGGATCTTGCCAATTTCCTTCATAATTATATTTTCAGAGCCTGAAACAGTTCCTGGAACACTCAAAAAATAGATCATGTCCCCAAAAATGTATACACACACTTTGAATAATTATGAAGGCAGTGCTTATTAAAATACATTTCATTTAAAAATTGAGCCATCCGCTGTTACAGTGTTTATACATTTTTGGGGGATGCCCTATATATGTTAAATGAAAGAATGCTTCAGCAGGTACAGTGGTGTCTACAACACAGATGTTCACAGGGTATTTCTAAAAATGATGGTGAATAAAAAAAAAGGGGGTTCTTCCAAACCTTTTTTAACACAGAAGGAGATATTTCTTGTGACTACCTTCTTCTTCCTCTTTGAAAAGCAATTTTTCTTCGGGCCGGCATATTCTTTGTGTAGACAGCTAGCAGTGATGACGGGTTGCTGGAATAGATGACCATGTGATTTTCCTCTGAACCTTCAGAGACTCTATGCTCCCATGTTCTCTCTAATGGAGCCCTTCGCGCCTTATGCCATGAACCAAATCAGATGCTGAGTTGAGGGTGGCCCTACTGCTTGTTTCAAATGCAACATGCAGCCCGACTGGCGTGGCTCAGTGGTTAAGCATCGACCTATGAACCAGGAGGTCACGCTTTGATTCCCAGTCAGGGCACATGCCCAGGTTGTGGGCTCCATCCCCACTGGGGCACATGCAGGAGGCAGCCAGTCAATGATTCTCTCTCATCACTGATGTTTCCATCTCTCCCTCCCTCTCTCTTCCTCTCTGACTGACATCAATACAAACATTATAAAAAACAAAACACAAAACCCAAACAAATGCAACATGCACTCATTAATGTTTCGTGCTTCTGAATGGGCTGAGAAAAGCAGCATCATTTCATGGAAGCTGGCTCACTGCCTTCCCAGAACAGAAGTGTCTAACCTCATGGGAATATCATGGCATCTAGGTCAAAGAAATGAATGACGCTTAAAATTTCAATCTCTCTGTAGGATTCTAAAACAAATGTCACTCAGGTAAATTCCTCAACTCGTGAAGTTTTTGGTTCTGAAACTGATCAGAGTCCATTTTTATCAAAAGAAGAATAGAGCCACTTGCTTTGTACATTTCTTGGAGCGTCCAGGACACCCCCAAGAAGTGGGAGTGCTGAGAACGGTTAAGAATCATGAAAATGCACCCAACGCTCAACTTTCAAAGTGAAAACCGGCACATCAACCTCTACTGTGGATAGTTTTTGGACCGTGCCATTAGCATGCCCTCTGTCCCGGGGCTTTCTACCTCCTCTATGCTGGCAGTGAGCGTCAGGGCCCTTGCTGTTCTCGTTCTTTCTGCCTGAACATCTTCGTCTTCATCGATAGGTTCCTCTGGATTTGGCCGGGCCTCTCTTCTTTGGGGGGAAATTCTGTGGACAAAGGGAAATGTATATGCCCTGTGATTTTTCCATTTGTCAAAGATGGATCGCGAATCAGCCCCCGGTGATATGACCACTGCCCCTTTCTTTCAATAAACTGGTGATGACCATGGCCCTGTGCATCCTGCCTCTGCTTTTGCCAAAAATCCCCATCCTGGTAACCAGAAACCCTTTGTCCGTGTGGCTCCCATTCTTTCAGTTAGCATCGTTGACCCTTTCTAATTTGTTGACAAGGACCCGTGCCTCTTTAAAAATCATATCATCTACATTTTCTCTGTTTACTCTGAGCCCATCTAATCAGCCCAACATATGCCTTAGCATCTCTTATTGTTCACCCTTGCTGGAGTTCCCTCCCTACTCCCAAACCACCCCTCCGCCCCCGCCGCCACACACACACATTTGTAAAGCACGTGGAACTATGTTGCTCAATCAGTTCCATCCCATCTCCTCTGTTCAAGGATGTGTACCCATCTTGGACAGCAGAATGGCATATTTGAGGACTCATTAAATTTTGGAGGGACTGGAAGCGCCCTCAGCTGGTTAGTGCCAGAACTCTGCCTGGGAGCCCCGTTTCCCGGCG
Organism: Myotis nattereri; assembly: GCF_964212035.1. NCBI lineage: Eukaryota > Metazoa > Chordata > Mammalia > Chiroptera > Vespertilionidae > Myotis > Myotis nattereri. Next base: position 49,617,719 of record NC_138091.1, read on the forward strand.
GTAAGCCAGCAATCTGCTGATCCTGGTGAAAATCAGCATGCTGTCTACATTGCAAAGATAAACCTGTAGCAACAGGACAACAAACAGTGCAGCCACTATTTAGGAATATTAAAATACGACATCAAGCATGAAAGGAAGCTTTCCTCCACCTGAAAACAGGATCCTTTCGCATTACTGTCTGCCCATACTTCATTTCCATGCATCTTAGAGCAAAAGCGAACAGCAAAGCCTGAACGTAAGGCTAGGAGCAAAAACAAACAAACAAAAACAGTTATATTTAGGTATTTTGTTCACAAATATGGTTTAAACATTTGAATTAAGTGAGTGACCTTTGGTCTTCAGGTAAAAGAGATGTGAATCATCTTACACGCCGGGAAGAAATCCAGCTACACAATGACAAACCAGTGTAGTGGAACCTGACTCTTCTTCTCACAACCCACACCCAGTCTGCCAGCAAATGCTACCTGTTTTACCTTCAAAATTATCCAGAACCCAACTAACTACTTCTCACCCATGTCTGTGCTACCCCCACCCAGGGCCAGGTCCTTACCATTTCTCCTTCTCCTTTCTCCTTCCCCTTCCCCTTCTTCTTCTTCTTATTTTTAAAAGGAACCCTGGAGGTGTGGCTCAGTTGGATGTAGTGTCAGGCATCCCATACACCAGAAGGTGGCGGGTTTGATTCCAGGTCAGGGCATATACCCAGGTTTTGGCTTCCATCCTTGGTCAGGACATGTGCCAGAGGCATCGACTGCTGTGTCTCTTTCACATGGATGTTTCTCTCTCTCTCTCTCTCTCTCTCTCTCTCTCTCTCTCTCTCTCTCTCTCTCAAATCAATTAAAAAAAATATTACAATACCTTTCTACCTGGTCTCCCTCTTCTCCCCTTGCTCCAAACATCTATTCTCAACACAGCCACCAGAGCTACTCTTTTGAAACATGTCCTTTGCTTAAAACCTTCCAGTGACTCCTCAGTTACTCAAACAAAGTCAAAGTCCTTATGGTGACCGAGAACACAGTGTAACCTCTTCAATCCACCTGCACGTGTCGCTATGGCTTCTGTGACCTTCTCTCATACCACTCTCCTCTCAGGACACTCTGCCCCAACCACATTGGCCTCCTGCCTGAACCTCAAACAAGCCAGGTGACCCTTGCCCCTCTACTGGAATGCTCTTCCCTGAGCTATCTCTACAGCTTGCTCCCTGCTTTCCTCAGATGATTATCTGTCAGCCAGGCCTTTCCTGACCACGTATCTGACATGGTATATATTATCTATTTTGTTTATTATCTGTCTCCTTTCACCAACAAATAAACTCCATGAGGGCAGGGACTTACGTCTACATTTGCTTCTATGCCTAGAAAACTACTGTTGCATTATATTCAAAGACAGTGCCTTTCTTCGGTCTAAATACATCAACATAATCATTATTTCCCTTTCTTTTTTATTAAACTTTTGCTTTTTTATCTCTAATTCAAAGGACTTCAGTTATATTCCATCTGTATTTTTAACAAGCTCTCTCAAATTTGGAGGGGGCAGTATACAGGATAAATAAACATGAAAAATTAATTTTGTATTAAATTCGGGATGTATACTATCCATTCATGCATATAAAAAATAACTCTAGGGCTTAGAATCATGTTGGAATGTAATTACTTATTCTGAGACTATAATTGAAAACATCTTTGAAGTTGGCACACTTTAGGCAAGATTAAGTAGTTGTTATAGTAAACAATAACTATAAAAAAATAAGTGTTGAGTTGAAAAAACCTTCTTACTATTAGGCATATTAGAAAATCAGTTCCACTCAGGTCATAAACTAGGTCTTCATTTTGTCTTTGGTGCTTGTAGATTCTCTGTAAAACAAAAACAAACACACCCACACAAAATGCTAAATGAAAATTCATCAGCTTTACAGTTTCCATTTAAGTAATAAGGAATTTCACATATTGAATGTTTTTCTTAAGCTTGAGTCCCCTATATGCATGGGTGATAAGCAATTCCCTGCAGAGACATGAGGGGACCCCTACTCAACTCTGAATGTCTCTCAACGAGCAGGTATAACCTATGTTGTCTTCTCCAATTCCTCTTTTTTTCTTCAATATTTTGGCTTAATGTTTGCTGAAAGCATAACAGAGAGAGATGCCTTCATCCTGATACATTCTAGGGGTCAACAATATTTGTCCTAAAGAGCCATCACCAGCCTTTTCAGGGTCCCTTCCTGATCCAACAATGGTGATTGTTTCCACCTCCTATTTAGTCCTATTGTGTTATTCTTTCCTCATCAATCAATGCACTCAAAAAGTAATTCATGACGCCTAAATAATGTGTCACACGTCTATATCAATGTATTTCACTTTGCAGGTCTACTTCTCTTTCAGGAAAAAAATGCTTTAAACAGAGGAATACATTTTCCATGGAGAATCCCAGGCATTGCTCAGCCAATGGAAAAGTGTTCTTCCAGGCTCCCAAGAACACAAGCCTGGGGAAGCCCTCGCTACCTTGTTCAAAGCTGTTTCATTCAGGATGAGGCCGGCCGGGCCCCCGAAATTATGTTCCTGACTGAGCTCTTCTGCTCACCTCATTGTACATTTCTTTTCATTTGAATCTCATTTAATTTATTTGATGATTTCTCATCTTTTCTGCTTCGATGCCTTTGCTTCCCTCTACAGAACATGCTTATTACCTCCCACCCCACTCTCCCTCTAATTAATTCATATTCTTTAGGACCGAGTTTAAACATTGCTTCCCCTTAGAAGAATTCTCTGACTCTCCAGAGCACTTCGGCTGTGCTTACAGCTCTGCCCTTCTCCTTTGCAACCTTGAAGTCCATTGCATTGACTACCTTGAGGTTGGCCTTTGACGCCACCAAGCTCTGTCAAAGGAAGGACTGTGTTATCTTGTCCATCAGATGTCCCCAATGACTAGCACAGTGCCTGACACAGAATAGTGTTTACTATACATTTTGAATGAATGAGTGATATCGCCCATGAGTGTATTCCTCACAATGGATAATGAATACCCATTGAATGAGGCAACGTTTTTCAATCTGGAGTTTGTTTTGAATAAGTGTATGTTTTGCAAAGTGCGTATGGCAAAGCTTTTTTAACAGCTTTATTGAGGTTACATTTTCATGCCCTAAAATCCGTCCACTTTAAGTGTGCAATTTAAGGATTTTTAGTAAATGTACTGAGTTGTGAGAGCAATGCCACAATTTAAGAACATTTCCATCATATACATTTGCTGTCACTCCCCATTGCCACAACCTACCCTCTAGCCTCAGAAAACCGGTAGCCTACTTTCATCTTTATAGATTTGGGCAAAGCATTTTAATAGGTTGCATATTCAAAATTAGTGACACAGTTGATAATATAACTTACATCTATCATAAAAACAAGAAATCCATTCAAGGCGAATGAGGGAACAAACACCATGCTCCAAAGCAAGGCAGATGACAGGGAGTCACTCATTATAACCAAGTCTAACAAGCTGGATGAGGTCTACAAGGCAAGTTGAAATATATTACATGTCAGACATACTCAGTCCACTGATATTTGAGAAAACATTTAAGATGTAGATATTCTTATCCTACATATCAGAATTTTCCTATATGCAGACACAACCCTTTCAGAAGGAAGAGGGAAAGGATATGCTTTTATTAATGAGAATATATATGACCTTATGAAAAATCCATATTGCCTCTCACTTAGACTGAAATTTTCAAATTGTCATATACCTTCTCCATTAATTCACCATTCCAAGTAAATGATGTTTTGGAGATTGTGCATTATGATTGCAAAATACTCATTTTTCTTTTAGATTACTGGTAAATGTTGGGGTGGAGATTAAAAATATTTTGTTTTTGTTTTAAGGATCAGTTTATCAGCCAATAAGTATGTTTTAAACACTTTATTAAACCTTTGCTGGGTCTTATTAATGTATTAATTATAATAAAACTGGTAAGAATCATAACTACTCAATTCATTGTATATTACACAAATGACCAGGCATTAAGAACTAAGCATATACTATTTGCTTTAATCCTCACAATGACTCTACCATGTATTCTTCTTATCCTTCCCCTTTTATATATGGGAAATCTAGGGTCCAGAGACATTAGATAACATCCTTAAGATGACACATTTAGTGAGGGATGAAGCTGGAATTCAAAACTCTGGGTGGGTGTAATGATTGCTAAGTCTTTATGTCAGAAAATTATACTGACATAGGTTGCATATTCAAAATTATAACAAGACATTGTTATATAAAAGGGAATGCTATCTTTGCTACTAAGTAAATTTAAAGTTTTGGGGAAATGTGTAATCTACCTTATCAAAAACAATTGGGGAAAAAACCCAAAAACTTAAAATCAAGTATTCAGTAAGAAGGGCACAATAAGCATTTTGGATAGCCAACCCAAAAGACTTCTCTCATTTTATAACCGCCGTGATCTCCTTGCAAAGGTATTGCACAACTGTCCATGTTTACAGATTTCTTTTAGTTTCCATGACATCACACTTCTCTATTTTTTCTCCTCGCTCCTTATTTTTGATAACTATGAGTTCTGTAGTCCACTTAGCTGACTCTGCTTATTCTATGAGGACTCGAAGTTTCTGCTTTTGTGACCTGTTCTTTTCTTCCTTTCTCACCCACTGGAACAAGAGAAGATGCCAAAATGCATCAAAGGAAATGGCCCAGTGTGATAAGATGTGCGACTCCACCTCCACCATTGGGCTGAAATATGGGTGATAGGGTGCTTCCTCCTCCTTCGACAAGGGCCTAAGGCACCCATGCAGTGCCACACCCTTGGGGGTACAGGAGTGCATTGGATTCTAGAAACTAACTGTTGACTGTGGCTTCACTCAGTGATGGGGAGACATTGCCTATACCGTCCTTCCAAGTAAATCCAAGGTCACTAAAGGACAACTGTACTGCCCATCAGCATTCCTGTAATAAAAAATTATCTCAGTCTTAAGAATGGCATGGTTTAAACTTATATTCACTGTGTGATGAAAGATCAATTATCACAGTAATTAGCCTCAATACCGATTTTGAATGATATTCTAAGTTCTTTGTAGCAGCCATAAAGTTACTGTAAACTGCATGAGGTTTCTGTGAAGATGTATTTTAGCTTACTAAAATCAAGATGTTGATCAACACAAACTTGACATTAGTATTGTCCACCATGTTACTAGCTCATATTTTTTTGACTTGAAGAATGATGTAAGGTCTGAGATCTCAGGTTTCTTCATGAGTCTATCACTATTTTTTGTGTGACCTTAAACAAGTTGCTTAATTATTTTCATTCTAAAAATATGAGGGGAATTAAATTAGATAATCTTGAATTTTTTCAAACCTGACATCTCAATATTCCATGTAGCTTTTAACATGTAGCTTCTTTTAAACGGTATAAAAATAAAATAGATAAGTGCACTAAAATAGATAAATATGAAAAAGAAGAAAAAATCAGAAATGATGTAATTTTTTTACATTTTGAACAAAAATCCTTGTTTTAAAAAGTTGACTTTGCCTCTGCAATACTGCCTTATTTTAATACATAATAATTCAAAACTAGCAAAGGAAAAAATGGTATTTAATCATATATAGATATAATTCTATTTGAAAAATAGTGTTTCAGAGTCTCATGTTCAACTCTTTGCTGTGGTCCTTTATTTGCTATAGTCTGTTCCAATCACAGTGAGAACATCTTAATCCACAAACATTTGTCTACAAACCTAACGGAAAAGGTGTTCTGCATTATCATGACTTTCCCTAGAAACAACGTCAGATTTCCTCATTTGCACATTTAGGCACTTGCAGCTGGGGAATTATGCAAGAGGAACTCATTACATGAGAATGCAGAACCTATTTTGCCTTCTACCAGGTATTGAAAGTACTTTGCCTCGTTAGACTTTTGCCCCCGATTATATATATCAAATATTAGGCAAAATGGTCTCTACTCTATACGCCAAGAAATGAAAGCTATTGTTCTGGAAAATGATGGTGTTTCAAGTTCTGAAAGAATGCCTTTTCTAAGAAAATTCCATCCACATTTTTGTCCAGCCCAAAACGTCACTATGGGGCCTGCATCCGTGAGAAGAGGTCCCACTGAAGGCTGAAGGATAAGGGGTGGAGGTAAGGTTCGCCTGTTGATGCCAGTGCTCCTCTACCTGAGATAGTGTCCAATCTACACAAACCAGGATGAAGTGTGAGTATAAGGTAAACCAGGGGCTGATTTTTCACTTGACACAAAGCAAAAAATACATTCATATAGACTTGCATTGGTCCCAGTCTGGAATGGCTTCTATTTAAGGAGAACCAACACAAGGATGGGGAAGACAAAGAAAAAGGAACAATGTCTGGAGGTTGCCAATTGCTTAGGACTGAAGGACAATAAGTGTAGAGTGTCTATGCGGGAACTCACTAGGAGATTTCGAGCCTCAGTTAGGCTGGCAGTAACAGACATGTCAACAGTCATATTGGCCAATAACCCTGACATTGCTGGGACATCAGCTCTGAAAAAGACTTTCATTCAGAGTTGAAATGACTAGAAAACACAAAGTATGGACACAGATTCTTCATTAACCTTTGCTGGACATATACAAGAGTGCTGACGGAAAAGAAATCAACTATTAGACTCTCTTCTGCTAACATCTGTGCTGCCTACACAACACCTGGGTTTACATTGGACAAAGGCAGTGAATCTGTTGACTGAACAAAACGCCCCCATGCAAAGTATGAAAGCAAAGACGTTTGGTGCATCAGATCCTCATGACTGCCTCAAAGCCAGTCTTCTGAGTGAGGTATCTCTATACATCTTTCTGTAACTTCTGAGCTTCTATTGATTTGTCCTGATGGTGGTAAGAGGGGTAGTAACAGATATTATCTACTGCATACCGAGAAATACAATTAGAGAAGCCAAATCAGAAAACTGTCCTCTGAGAAGGGATAAGTCAACAGCTACCTACTGACCAGATAGTCTAAGGCTAATTTCTCACAGAAGTCAGTGGGCAATGTGAGATGTATTTTCTTAGCAGACCGCCTCTGGTTGGGTTCAGGACTTCAACTTCAAGGTTTGGGGGTGAGTATATTAGCTAAACCTAAACCTAAAGAGCTGGGATTAGACACACTGGGTGTTCAGCATCTTGGTAAACATTTCCATCCAAGTTTTCAGTAATTTTGGAATCATTCATTCCTATTTACTAATAAATGCTCTGCTGTAGGTATAAAAACATCTTTGATCTCTGAAATTTCTAGCATTGGAGGTTAAAAGACAACTTCTTAAACACTGTAGAAATGAATTGGACTGTCAAATTTTATCAAGCCAATTTTTGTTCTAGTATTGCCAGGAAGCCCTGTATTTTGAAGGATTTATAAACTCAATAGTGGCACCTGCGCTTCAGGTTTTCTGTAAGTTACTCTGTAAACTCTAGTCAAAGAGCTGTAGATGAATTCTTCAGAAATACTGTTGAATCAGCAACATGTTACATTCTCTCTCCTTTCTGTGGTATAATTTTAAGGTGTTCATTTCCCATTGCTCAGGGCAAAAGTGACTATGTTCCCTGTTACATTCAAAGTTGAAAAAGGAACTTTATCTCTCTATTGATATGTTTGTACGTATACTTACAATAAAGAAACAAAATGACCAAACGCCACTATTTTTTCTTCTCTTGCGAAAAATAAATGATATCACATATGTGAAAAAGATGACAGAAGCTGCATAACCAAATATAATCACAACCTAAAAGGTAATATAAATAATATCAAAGTCAAAAAATAAAATATGAATTGAGGGAACATTTAAATTATAAGTATTTTAAAATATTTTATTGAACATACACTTCAAATGCTTTTTGTTTCCATTAGGGGCAAAATAAAAATGGAAATGTCTTGATTATATAAAATAGCAAATGTTAAAATGTATCATGAATTTACCTTATAAGACAATCTCTATGTAATGCATCACTCACCGAAGCAAACACAAGTCGAGTTGTGAAAAAACGGTCTGCTACGTTTGTCAAGCATAAAATTAAAAACGATGAAGAAAGAAAGAAAGCAAAGAGGCTAATATCCACCAGTGCCTGCCCACACCAGTAGGCCGAAGGGCAGAGGCCTGAAGTCCATAGCTGGGACTTAGTTCTCTTCTGATGGAAAAACACAGGACATACATAGATCCAATTAAAGTCCAAACCCAAACAAATGCATTGGAAGATATGTCAAATACAATCTAACCAAATACTGTCAAATCTTCTGATAATTTTAATTATGCAATACTGTTCAATGGAATTTAGTGAATTCCATTAAGGTGACCATTTTTGACAGGGAATACTAGTATTATTTCATTATGTAGGTTTGATTCACAACACCCCCTTAACTTATGCATAATAAATAGAAAAGCAGACTTCATCATGATCCAGGAATGAATTTCCTTCAAAAGAAATATCATTTTTGTGACCTGCAGGCCAATAAATTCTCCATTATCCAAATAGACTGGCTCAGAAGGGTGAAGAATGACTCACCTAAATTTCATTGAACTGTTGGACTTAAATAATGGACATAACCAAATACAAATATAACAAAAAAAATTGTATTCCCCACAGTAGAAAAGGGGCTCAAGTCTTAAATCTGATCTTTAATGTCAATATCAATGACTTCTATAGTCAAAAGTTTTATAATATACCCCTTTGAAGGATTAGATTCACTTGAATCCCTGTAAAATGACTGTACTTTTCCTTTAATTTTAAAATAAAAAGTATTTTGTGCTTTTAGAAGTAAATTTCTGACTTGATAGAAATCATGCTTGACTACATTATCTAAAATTAAACATATGCTTAAATGTTTTCTTCACAGGACTACATTGTGAACACACAGCATTTAAAAAACAATTATTAAAGTTCCTGAAGTCTCTTTTCTTTTCCCCCCTTTTTCTTACTTTGTAATCGCTGACACTGCTCATGGCGATGTAAGGAGAAATGCTGCAAACAATGGAAAATAGGAAAAAGGAGCCTTCTGGCAGACCAGTCCAGATAAAGAACACATTCTGCAAACATAAAAGGCACTTTAAGCTAGTAAATATTTAAAAACATGAAACAAATACGAATAACCATAAAGAATACGCTGTTCAAAATATTTTGAAAAAACAAATTAAAAGTGTACATCTAGATCAGTGATGGCGAACCTATGACATGCGTGTCAGAGGTGACACGCGAACTCATTTTTTTGGTTAATTTTTCTTTGTTAAATGGCATTTAAATATATAAAATAAATATCAAAAATATAAGTCTTCGTTTTACTATGGTTGCAAATATCAAAAAATTTCTATATGTGACATGGCACCAGAGTTAAGTTAGGGTTTTTCAAAATGCTGACACGCCGAGCTCAAAAGGTTCGCCATCACTGATCTAGATCATCAACATCTATGCATGGTGGCAGGGAGATGATTTTTGATAATTTAACATAAGGTTTTAATTCCTAAATAAAAAGGCGGGGGGAATAAAAAAATAACTCAGGGCCCACCCACATCAGAGTATATATGAAAATGAATCAAAAGCAGGATCTCAAAGATATATCAGCTCACACACTCCATAGGAGCACTATGCAGAATACCCAAGAAGCAGCCCAAATGTCCATGGACAGACAAACAGGTAAACCAAATGTAGTACATACACACAATGGAATCTTATTCAGTTTTAAAAAGGAAAACAATGCTGGCACATGCTAGGATGAACTTTGGAAGTTATCCTGGCACATGGATGAACTTTGAGGAAATTATCCTGGGCGAAAGCCAGTTACAAAAAGACAAACACTATACAACTGTCCTTATATGAGGTATCAAAAGTAGTCAAATTTTGTAAAAACAGAAAGTAAAATGGTCATTGCCAGGGTCTGGGGAAGGGAGGAATGAAGAGTTCTTATTAAATGGGCATAGCATTTTAGTTCTACAAGATGACAAAGTTCTGGAGACCTGTTTCCCACAATGTGAATATACTTAACACTATTGAACTATACACTTAAAAACAGTTAAGGTGGGGTGGGTAAGAGAACAACCAAAGGACTTGTATGCATGCATATAAGCATAACCAATGGACATAAGACACTGGGGGGTAGGGGAGGCCAGGGGATTGTCAAGGGCGGGGGGAGGGGGGGGGAGGAGACATATGTAATACTCTTTGTAATACTTTAAGCAATAAAAATAAATAAATAAATAAATAAATAAATAAAAATAAATAAAAATAAAAATAAAAAATAGTTAAGGTGGTAAATTTCATGTTACGTGTTTGGTGTTTTTGTTTTTTTTAACAAAATAATAAAAAAAAAGATTCAAGAATTAGTGTCCTAGAGAAACAGGTGGTTTAGGCCTGAGCAAAAGCAGGTCTTCCTCAGTAAACCCAGCGATGGATCCGTGCAAACTACTGCAGCTGGCAATATGTTGTAAAGCACAGCCCTGAAAGGACAACTCGGTACCACCGAGCCCATCTTCAAGGAGATACACTTTAAATCCCCACGGCCCAGCCAGCGTGGCTCAGTGGTTGAGCGTCAACCTATGAACCAGGAGGTTGCGGCAGTTCGATTCCCGGTCAGGGCACATGCCCAGATTGCAGGCTCGATCCCCAGTGTGGGGTGAGCAGGAGATAACCGATGCATGATTCTCTCTCATCATTGATGTTTCTCTCCCTCTCTCCCTCTCCCTTCCTCTCTGAAATCAATAAAAATATATATTTGGAAAAAAAAAACAGAGCAAAATTAATCATGCCATGATTACACGGGTGGAAAGAGCAGAAAAGCCAAGGATGATGACGTGAGAAGCCACTGTCACACCTGGGGTGGAGGGATAAAGGGAGGGAGGGATGTGACTGAAGGCCAAGGGTAAGGACCCTTCTGCTGACCCGGCCTAAAGCACTGCTGCCAACTGGCAGTCCACAGTATAGGCAACGGACTAAGAGTCATGAGAACACAGTCTGTGTGTACCAGACCCCCTCACCCCCATGCAGAGCCACTGTGGGTGGGTGACGGAATTCATCAGAATGCATCTAGCCCAACAACTGGCAAATTTTCCTTCAAAGCAGTCAGCAACTACCTATTTAATCAATGAAAGGTTCACCAACAAATTATATTAGAAATATAAGATTCTAAAACAAGTGTTCCTGATTTCTAAGTCAGTGGCGCGCGCACACACACACACACACACACACGTCTCATTCTTCTCCAATATATTCGTGCAATCAACTACAAATCTTTTTAGAAGGCTTTCTGAGAGACTGTGACATACTATGGAACAGTATTCCACCATGAGAATTCTTTGAGCATAATGAAGGGGGAAAATCATACTCTGTTAGATACAATCTGTTTAAAATATAAGGCCAAAGTTAATTTTTCAGGGTTAAGAATCAATTATAAATATGTAAAAGCTATAGAAGGAACGCACACAAGGGACTTGCCAAACTGCTAATTATTCGGAATGAGTAAACCCAATACTTACTATAGGAAATACGCCTCTTAGAGTTCGAATCTGTTGTGTATGGTTAAACATTCCAAGCAGCGCATTGCTGATAATATTCATAAGAACAGGAAAACATTGCAACCTCTTGGTATTGCATACAACTGAGAATCTATAATCCTTCAAATAAAATAAAACAATGTTAATGCTGAATAATTAATGAATAAAGAAGGTTTTGTATAGAAAATCCTAACAGTGCCATTTTCTAGCTGTGTGACTATCTTCACATTAACTGACTTCTCTGAGCGACAGCATCCTCATCTGTGAAAGGGTAAATACAATAAATGGGCTGTCATACGGTTTAAATGGGACAATGTATATTATATTAAGCCCTCGCACAGTCAGCAATATGAATTTGTAGCAGTGTTACTAATTTTAGAACATTTTGTCCTCATTTTGTGGATAAGGACATTTCAGCTGATGGGATTTAAATGTGGCCCCAATGAGGAAACACAGACCCTTGGCAGTGAGCAAACGAAGGAGCTCTATTTTTGTGGACAGGAAATAAGCATGAGGTTCATCAAGTATTCATGGCTACACGGCCAGTGGAGCATTTTCACACTTCCTAGGACAATGTTTATGTTCTCCAGGTTGATGAAAATGTTCACACATTCATCAATGTTCTTTAAATATTACCAAGGATTCATGTAATAAATATGTTGGATGAGTAACAAATAAAGCAACTACCAGGCACTGCAGCGTCGCACACTGAGACGACATTTTGCATGGTGGACTTAGGTAGAACTGAATTCAATGCTATCTCTTCAAAGGTCTTTGTTTTCTCTCCTTGTGGCAAGAAATAAAGAGGGAGCTTCACATAATTTGGCTCCGTTTTTCATTGGAATGCAAGGAAGACTGAGTTTCCTTATGATTAGAATGCATGTTCAGTAGGATCATGGAAGGGTCTCTATGGTAGAATTTAATATATTTTCTAGACAGAACTTTTAAGTTTGAATAGTGCAATTATATTCAGCGACTTTGAAGTGTTAAAAAAATCATCTAATTCAAAAGTTAAGATAGAAAACGTTTTATGAACACTCCTTTAAACTTCACAGATTATTTAATAATGACCCAAACGTTTTTGAGTCCAGTTGCTGGGTTGACGTTCCACAGTGTTAAGACAGTTAAAAATGTAGCACTTTATTGTTTTTCATGAAAGCATAACCAAGAAGCAAGAGGCAAACACACCTTTTGTTTCCCAGCAACTATGATAGCTCCGTTGTAGGACAGATCATCAGGGCTATTTCTATTTACAAAGTCATCGATTTCCAACAGTATATTTTGAGGCTTCAGTGACTGTATAAAATCTTCAATGTTGGATTCTAGTATTACATCAACAATAGAAGGCCATATAAAGCAAGAACATATATGTCAATTTAAAAAAATAAGCCACATACACAATTTATATTATGCATAAAGGCATGTCTCTTTGGGCATCACAATAATAATACTGGCCTATAAAAGAGCGCCCATTCTACCATCTTATATTCATCAAATCTTACTCTGTGATGAGTTAGCTTTATGATCTTATTTCATGCAAGTTAACGTGTGACCATTAAGACAATGTAATTCTATTTTATGACTCTTGGTTAAAAAAAATACAATTTAACTCAACAATCTGTGGAACTGCAATAATTGTATGAGGAGTACTTCAAATTGGCTAGCCTAAAATTCCTAACAATAGCACTCCCCTTGCTCCCTTATTCTCCAAATAACAGAAAAGTAAATGCATTTAGCTGAATGTATGAATGTATTTTAAAACATGAATGTATTTTGCGTATTTACATATGTATTACATGCATATATATTACATAGATATATTTTTTGTTAGGAAGTGGGAAATGAAAAGAGTCCCACTATCAGGACACAGTTGTCAATTGGCTACTAACGAAGAAAACAGATAAGAGCTGAGAAAAACCCACAGCCTAGCGCACACAGGAGCCAACAACCGTAAAGGCTGCTGTAACAAAGAGGTCTCAAAACGGAGTGGTCCAATCAATACAGAAGTTTCTCCTTCACATAATAGCTCAGGGTCATCAGGCAGATACGCCGGTCTTCTCTACCAGGTTGTGTAGTGACCCAGGATGCTTCTTCCTTGTCCCCCCTTTCCCCAGCACCTCGAAACTCGGAACAAATGTACACAGTTCCTCAAATTTTCTTTTCTTTATTTTAATATGTTTTTATTGATTTCAGAGAGGATGGGAGAGGGAAAGAGAGAGAGAGAGAGAGAGAGAAACATCAATGATGAGAGAGAATCATTGATCGGCTGCCTCCTGCACACCCCCTACTGGGGATGGAGCCCGAAACCGAGGCATGTGCCCTGATTGGGAATCGAATCGGCTACTCCTGGTTCATGGGCTGACACTCAACCACTGAGGCACTCAGCTGGGCTAGAAATTGTTTTCTATTCATAAAGTCCAAATACACAGATTCTTCTCTTACGATGTGCTTTTCCTCCCTCTACATAAAAATAAATTATTTCTAGATTTAAATTGTGTTTTTCTGTTCACCTGTGTTATTGATGATCAATAAGCTGGTCAGAGGGTCTTGAGGAAGTTGCCCAGGAGAGAGGAAATACAATCCAGGTTTAAATTCCCAAACACTCTTTTGACTTAATACATCATAAAATATCAGTTCCACAATCAATGGGATCAGTGCAATTCCAAATACCAACAGCCTACCAATAAAGAAAAGTCACCATATGAATCTGTAGCAATTTCATTTATTCCATCAGACATTTCACAGATATTTGTAGAATATCAACTTTTATGCTAGCCATAAGGATGAGTGCTAAAATTCTGTAAGTCATACCTTACATTGCCCCCCAGTACAAAAGGCTTTTCTATATAAACACCAGGTGTTCAAAGTATGAAGACTAAACAGATCTGTGTATAAGGCTAATCAAATGCTCACATACGGCTATTCCCACCGGCAGTAAACTCAAAGGCTGCATTTATCTATCCTCTGGCAGGAATGCTGGGCATTTCATTCTAGCTTTAAATTTTATTCTGATTTAACCCTTTCTTGAAACTCACTATCCAAGAACCACAGCACTCTGATACTCACAGGGTCCAAAGCGTTTTCTTTCCACATTTTAACTTTAAGAAACGGAGACGTGCCACTGCACAGATCTGCATTCTCCAGAGTTCCAAGTCACTCACAGGGAAAGGAGGGCGAGCCGGCTGCATCTGAGGCAGGCTTTCTGCGTCTCTCATCTCTGCTTGTTCAAAATAAACACACAGGCATGCATGCTCGTCCACACACACACACACACACACACACACACACGTACTAATTATTAATGACATGCTTGGGTCATCACCGTTTTCTCTTTTTAGAGAGAAAATTTTCTAGGATATTTGTGGTTATAAAACAAACAATATAAGCACCAGGTTATGTTTATCATGGCGACATTTAATAAACCCACTGATAAAATACTCTGAATGCATATCAAAAAAAGACTTCAGTCAGGGGTGATCTCATCATACAGTCTTTAAAAGGCACAGAAAATCCTATATGTAACACTATTGTAAGACATTTCAAGAAATCTTCTCCAGAGAAGTAGCCAAGGTACACTGATGCCTAAATGTCTACTATTATGCTATCAACCATTTAGAAGCCCAGGTGAAAAACCACTAACCCTGAAACCACAAGACTGGCACCTGATTTCCAAATATATGAATTTCAAGTGGTATAATTTGGGGCAAATCACTGACCTGCTCTTAGGTCTGATTTTCTCAGGTGTAAAATGGTGCCAACGCCACTTGTTTGAATGGTTCTTGTAAGGAAAGCAATGCCATTCAGCCACACATTGATCAAAGTGTCTGGCATAAACCCTCCATAAATGACAGCCCTTACTATGATCACCCATTAAAGGACACAAGAGCTGATCCTAGGCCTTTCTTCCATTGAGACCTTAGTGGAATTTTGTCTATGAACAAGTAAGAGCAATTTTTATAGGATATATCTGCTTAGAGTTCATGACCTCGACTGAGGGCCTTTCACATCCTCAAACTATCCAAGAAGTGAGTAACAGAGGATAGAAGAAAACTGCCCAAAAAAGAGACAAATAGTAGTAGTTTCTAAAGAAAAATTTGGTGTATTCCAAGAGGAGTCTGTGTTCAGTCCTAGTAAGATGTTAGGAAACAAGGCCTGCTCTTCCCAAGCAGCAGAGTCAGATTTGGAACTACTTCCTTTCTTTAGCGTTAATCCGGTATAAGCATTATAAATACTAAATTGCTATATAATCATTGGGAAATTGATTTTATATGAATTATACAAATGAATGTACCTTGATCGACAGTTGATATTTCTTCCACTTTCTTGAAGACTTCATTCAGGGTTGACACAGCAATGTCATAACTCACCACACCCTGGACAGAACCCTTATCAAGATCACTGAAAAGGTCTAAGGCAACAGACAGGAGTACAAAGATACATTTGAAATAGCATGTGGATAACTAAATCTAGTGAATTAACATATTTAAAAGATGATGCAGAATACTGCTCATAAAGTTTACATCTTTGCAATATCCCAATAAGGAAAACCAAAATTTCACTGGAATGTTCTTCCCCTTTGAAATGAATATGTCAGACTTCTCCTTTTATCCTCACACTGTCTGCACTCTATCTTCTGTTCTCAGCCCATGAACTTCCTGCAGATATTTTTTAGGAAATATCTCCTCTACACCACAAATCAACGTGTAATTCTACCCATATTCTGGGTCTTTCTTCTGTATAGGTAGAAGACTTGTAGCTGCTCCCACCAAACGCTACCTTTCAACTTGTGCTCTTTGGATATCTCAAGGACTTCCCAAAATAAATCTGCTTTCTCTCTCTCTCTCTCTTTCTGTCCCTCCTTCTCTCCTTCCCTTCCTCCCTCCTCCTTTCTTTCTCCTCTCTTCCCTACTGGTTCTTCTAAGCATCCGTTACCAAATAAATTGCACTAAAATCCTCATCTCAAATGATGCCTCTTAGGAAACCCAACCTAAAATGAAATCCAAGTCCATTAAACAATAGAGTTGTAATAATAATGTAAGTCCTTATTCCCAAATTTCATTCTATTGAAATCATATTTAAGTTACCTGGAAATTTATCTGTCCTTTCCACAGGCAAAGTATACACAAGCTTTTCTTTGCTTTCTGTCTTTAATTTAGCATCCGGGACATGATGATTAATGAAAGATGTTATTCTTTCTGGGTCACATATTTCATTTCTGTACAAACTAATGTTTGAAAGAAAAGACAATTCATTTGTGTTTCCTCCAGTGCTATCACAAAACAAGAGCTTTCTACTGAATAGCTAACCTTTGATTACTTTACTTGGCTTTTAGGGAACAAACAAAATGAGTAAATAATAATAATAATAATAATAATAATAATAATAATGCCATTGATTAGAAAAATCTTCTGATCTGTACAGAGGTGTCTAATCTCAGAGCTAAATTTTACAAACAAATGCATGATGGATTTGAAAGCTGATGGATATCAAGTAGGAAGACAAACAGAGGGAGGTGAGGGCATTAGACAGAAGAGACTTCTTAGGAAAAATCATTATTAGACCAAACCGTGTAGCTACCAGAAATTAGTGCCTAACAGAAAAACCTGGCCAACAAGCCACAGTTTGTGTTTTCAATGCTTTCTGCCTGGAAACACTTCCTCGGGAGACATAGTCCTCTTTACTCACTGCCACCAGACTGACTCTCATTTTTGATACCAGCTTCTGATATTATTTGATTTTGTGTCCTATGAAAGAAGGAAACGATGTCACAGGATTGTATGGATCAGCTGGGGAAACTGGAAGGTGGAAAGTGGTCCATGAAGCAGCCCTGCTATTATCTATCAGCCTGGGCAGATAATTTTACAATTTTGATTATCATAATGGATGCAGGGGAAATATTTGGGAAACAATGATCAATACAGGTTGGCAGGGCTAAACTAAGCACAAGGCCAAATCTCTCTCATAATTGTCTACCTTTCTGATATACCAATATTAAAATATCTGTGTGTGTGTGTGTGTGTACACGTAATTTATCTGCAAATTCTTTACCTTAAGTGATATCCAAGACCCCATTTTCTCTTCAGAAAGCCAGAAGAGCCTGCACACTTCAATCTCCCATTGGACATGATCACTTTTCTATCTGAGTAAAAAGAAGAGAAAAAGGATGATAGGAGTCATTTCTTCTCTCCCTAGAAAACACAGATGAGGAGCCAATGCTCAGATTTCCAAAAGAGAAGTGTTCTATGGGGCATTGCTATATCAACTATCCATTTAAAATGTTGAAATACCCCTTAAAATGGATGCATTTTAAATGCGCTTATGAGTTCCAGTTCATTTTAGTATTCTCCAAAATGTAAAAAAGAAAAAACGGAAATTACATGCGTGCGTTTTCTTTTCTTTTTAATCCTTCCTGGAGGATATTTTTCCCCTGATTTTTAGAGAGATTGGAAGAGAGAGGGAAAGTCAGAGAGAAATATCGATGTGAGAGAAACACATTGATTGGATGCCTCCTGCAGGAGCCCCCATCAGGGCCCGGACTGGGGAGGAGTCTGCAACTAAGGTACATGCCCTTGACCAGAATCGAACTGGGACCGTTTGGTCTGCAGGCCGACACTCTATCCACTGAGCCAAACAGGCTAGGGCTACATGGGTAATTTTCTATGGGATGCTAAAGAAATCAGTGGATATTTTCAGCCAAATATATATATTACAGAATATTTAGATGTTCAAATTAATTGAAAGCTGATCTGGAAAAAAAAATCACAATTTTTTTATTAGAGGTCAAAATCTAGCAATCATATAGTCAGCGAGGAATTCTACAGTGGGAGTAGGCTCCTATCATCCCCCAGATGGGTAAGTAACATAGGCACACCAAGGCAATGAGAGCAGGGCTCTGGGAATAAGTATTGCCCAAATTGTTTATTGTGATACTGAGATCAAATCGACACTCACCAGCCAGGATGTCAGCCTCATCCATGAAACTGGTGCTCAAGAGGATCACGTGGTCCGCTTTGCGCTCCTTGAGGAAGCTCCACACTTGCTGCCTTGAAAACGGATCCAATCCAGCAGTTGGTTCATCCAATAGCAAAACCTACCAAGGATGATGACATATAAAATATGTCTCTCTCTCATGTCACCGATTTCCTGGTGATAGCATGAGTAACCAAAACAAACAGACAAACAAAAACCTATCCAACTGTTTATGTCCAATAGACTCATATTCACAGTTAAACCCAGCAGATTCTCTCTTGGTACATTACAATGAAAGCACTGCTACTTTCAGAGGTAAAAGAAGAACTTGGCTTTTCATTGATATTCCACCTGCATTCCTCCCCATGCATAGTGGCTCTTACTTTTGGATCTCCTAAAATGGCAATTCCAAAGGTCAGCTTTCTTTTCTGTGCTTCACTTAAATGTTGAGCAGGGTTATCCTGAATGTTTTGTATGTCCAACTCCAATAGAATTCTTTGTACCTATAGAAAAAAAATATATGAAGCTTAAAATGCAAGATGACTCATATTGTGCATTTTAACTGTTCACTATAGCAGATTTTTTAAAAATAGAACCTCAATGCCTAAACGCTATTCCCAACAGGACAGGTAAATCACTGAGGGGAATTCTGTGGTCATGATTTAACTTTATAAATGGTATGCAGTTTAATTAGTCCAAGCATGCCCATCTACCTCTTGATCCACTGCCTGTGGCTGAATCCCTTTAATTTTAGCAAACAGCCTGAGGTTTTCCTTCACAGTAAGTATGTCAAAGTGAACATTGAATTGAGGACAAACACCAGTTATCTTTCTGATTTCCTCCAAGTCTTGCATTTCAGAAAGATTTTTATTGTAGATGGTAACTGATCCTAAAAATAGAAGTGAGAAATAATTTAACATTGGCAAGATAATACATTTTACTGCTGCTTTGGAGATCTTACTCATGAAAATCTTTGCATATATGCACAAACATCTAAAACAGCGACTTCAAAATTTATTAACAACTACTAATTATTCTTAACCTAAATGTGTGCTCAGAGTAGTGTCTATTTCCCCTGGGATATAATGTATCAATGGAATAAAGATAATAATTTTTATAAAAATTGGGGAAATATATTTAAAATCATGAATTTCTGGTTAATAACTTCAGATAAACAAACATTATTTTCTCTTAAGGAGTCAAACATAAACCCTGAAATGAGAAAGGCTACCTATGACCCCACTCTATTATCAGACATCTTGCCTTTGAGGAACTTCTTTGTTCTCACCTTCTGTTGGAACAGAAAGCCCATTAAGGATGTTTAGCAATGAAGATTTGCCAGCTCCACTGTTACCCAGAATTGCTGTGATTTGACCTTCATATATGTCAAAGAGCAAACCTGTTTTTGAAATAAAATATTAACAGCTAAGAGAGCATTAGACAAGCCTGGTTCTAAAGACAGAATAAGAGACATATGCATTTACATATTCATATATACACATGCATGTACAGTGGAAGTAAGTATAGTGTTAATAGTTGGAATTACACGAGTTAATTTTCTCTTCAAACAAGAGGAAATCCTTGCAGAAGTTGAAGATGTTTAGACTTAAAAAGTTCACGGCTGTTGATGAGTGCAAAAAGTATTACATAATGTGCTCTGGGAACTGAAATAATAAATTTAAAAATACCTCAGTATATCCTTGGCCAAAATTAAGAGAAATCACAAATCTATGGTGTTTGATGAGAAAAACCTGGAGTAAGAATACACTTGCTGATACAAGTACATTAAATTCTCAAATAAAGCTCTAATCTCAAAGAAATAAGTAAGACTGAGTTAAGGGGTGCTGCATTTGCTAGAAAATAAACACAAAGGACAGAGAACTCTCATTTTTGGTAAGATCTATGGTTTACTTAAATATTTGTTACAGAAAACTATATTTGTTAGGATATTTAGTATAAGATACGTTGGCTCATTCAAAACTATAAACTATGTCATAGGATATTGGCTTGTGAAATTTCATTCATGGTCAATGGTTTTACTCATCTTGATTTAGCACATGCAAACTGATTTTCTGCTAGTATAAAAAATTGATCAATTTTAAGTCTAAATATTCCTTCCTCATAGTGCAAATAAAAGAAAATATTCCTATTGCAAATTCATCTTAAAAAACAAAGTGAACTTGTATTTTTTATTATATGATCCCATTTTTGTAGATCAATAGATCCATGAACCATCCAGAAGGATTTTACATCCAGTTCTTAATTATAGCTAATTTCCACATGGTGGAGTTACACTGTACACTTTTTTTTCTTTCTCTGTTTTATCAATCTTTTCTAATGTTTCACATCGACTTTACCCAATTAAGTGCTTTTCTTTACCTTTCAATGCTTCTACTTTTCCAGACTTTTCTTTATATTCTTTTTTAATATTTCTGATTCTGAAATGACAAAAGAGGTGCTTATTTAGATAACACAAAAATAAAAATGATACATACCATGAGCAACCCTAGATGGATGCAGTCAACCATCTAGGTGTGAAAAAAAGGATGGTATTCCCAGTCTACTTGGGAAGACAAAGACTTGTTTTTGATCATTTCCCCATGAAATAGAACAAGTTTCTTTAGAAAGCTGTGATTAAATTATTAGTGTTTTGCTTAGAAAAGTAATCATCCTCACTTTCTTCCTTTAGTCTTAGAACATTGGGTGTTTTCTCCCCCCCCCCACCCTCCCCTCCTCGTTTAGATTAGTGCATGTATCTGCATTCTGTAACCATCTTTTCCCAAACTCTGTCACCTGAATTTTCCTGAGAGCTCCTATTTGGCCATGAAATCTGCTTTAGATATGATTGAATTTCTCTCTCCCCTAATCATAAAACAATTCTCAAAATAAAAGTGTAAACTTGACATGTCCACTTCCTCACTTCTCACTTCCTCCTCAATCAATTGTACTCTGGAATCTGAACCCACTACTCTAGTGAACCACTTCACATGGAAATTATCAGTGGCCTCCTAATCACCAAATGCAACAAGTACTTTTCCATTCTTACTTGCTGGGTTATGGGTCACCATTCATGACTTCCTCTTTGTTAAAAGTGCCTACTTTCAAGGTCACATTCCATTTTATTGGTTTTCTCTATGTATATTATTGTTCATCTCAGACTCTGTTGATGTGTTATCTCATTGGTTTTCATGGTTTGAACACCAACCTTATGTTGACTCGGTCCTTGGCCCTGAGATTTAGGCTCACATAGTCAAGGTTTCCTGGGTTTCTTCATACAAATATCACATACACACACACACACACACACACACACACACCCCTCTAAATCAGTGGTTGTCAAACTCAATTGCACCTTGGAATTCCAAAGGGAACAGCCTTGTACCCATACATTAGTATACTAGTAAGTGTAACTACCTGATGGCCTCCTTTCCTTGAAATTCTGGAGCCATTGGTTCAAAATCATCATCAGAGGTATGCTCCAGATCTGTTTCCTTCTCAATGATATTATCAATCCTTTGGTGTTGGAAACAAGATGACGAGTTCAGGAAAAATAATGGAGAATAACGGCGCTCATTTCCATCTAATTAATTAAGAAGCAATAAAAATATCGGATCAGTAACATTAAAACTGAGAGAAGAATCCTTGTTCAGAATAGTGCAAAATATCTCAGACTTTTAAGCATCATAGAGAAATTCTGTTCTAGCTTCCTGTTACTGAGCATATTATAAAGAAAACTTGATAATTAAGAAATGAAAATTCAAAGGAAGTAACATTATCACAAAAGTTAAAAGACAGAACATTCAACAAAGCATAAATCATATTTGAATAAAATATGGTCTAAAACATATTCAGAACAATGAATAAAACCAAATATTTGGAGGGAAAGCCTTAATATGGCATAAAATTAATTGCAAACATATTTGTGAACTTAATGAAGCATTTGATCACAGTAATATGATTGAACATAATACTGAAATCTGCATGGTACATAAATTAAAGTACATAGAGTAATTATATTTGTTCGGGATGAATATATGGCCATTGACTAAATTAAAAGAAAAAAACCCAAACAAAGTAGTATTTGTTACTAAGGGCCTTCAAGATATAAACCAGAAGTGATAAAATGATAGGTATACATTGAAACAGCCTTAACTACAAAGTGGAAGGAGTATAAAAAATAAGAAGATATTGCCCTAACCGGTTTGGCTCAGTGGATAGAGCGTCAGCCTGCGGACTCAAGGGTCCCAGGTTTGATTCCGGTCAAAGGCATGTACCTTGGTTGCGGGCACATCCCCAATGGAGGGTGTGCAAGAGGCAGCTGATGGATGTTTCTCTCTCATCGATGTTTCTACCTCTCTATCCCTCTCCCTTCTTCTCTGTAAAAAATCAATAAAATATATTTAAAAAAATAAGAAGACTATGCAAGGAGAAAAGCATTCTGATTCTAGTATATGTGAAGGAATTCTAGGCATATGTGAAACTTTTGGTTGTTGCAAGATAAAGAAAATCTAACTGGGCAATATGCTTCTGTAAGCATGAACAATACAGGAAGACTTTTCAGAAAGACTCTGAAAATGTCGTAATGTTCATTTTGTGATTTCCTTAAGGGGCAGATATCTCCCTTCTGAAATGCTCTCCCACATATGGAGTGAGTGAGGAAGACACTGATTAGTTCACAACCAAGGTCTAGTTTTATTTAGTTTACAATCTGTCCCACATTCTTGTAAGAAAAACACATTTTTATCAGAAAGTACTTCCACTGTATTATGGCCCTATACTGTATAAGTCCAAACCATCTGAAGAACTAAGTTATTTCAGCTAGTTCTAAACAGATCCTAAATATCATTATTTGAAAACACTTTCAGGGATCCTTGAAAAAAATAATATTATTTAATACAATATAGTTATAATATGTATTAAAATGATCATCATTGTCTATTTATAATGTGTACTAATGGCCCAGTGCATGAAATTCGTGCACGGGGGGGGGGGGGGGTGGGTGTTGTCTCTCAGCCCGGCCTGCACCCTCTCCAATCTGGGACCCCTGGGGGGATGTCCAACTGCCAGTAAACCGGTAGTCGGACATCCCTCTTGCA
This sequence comes from Myotis nattereri, assembly GCF_964212035.1. NCBI lineage: Eukaryota > Metazoa > Chordata > Mammalia > Chiroptera > Vespertilionidae > Myotis > Myotis nattereri. The sequence continues at coordinate 49,641,275 of NC_138091.1, forward strand.
ATCCGGGACCGCTGGCTCCTAACCACTCACCTGCCTGCCTGCCTGACTGCCCCTAACCACTCTGCCTGCTGGCCTTCTCACCCCCAACTCCCCCCCCTTGACAGCCTGATTGCCCCCAACTTCCCCCCCCCGCCAGATCACCCCCTCAACTGACCCCCCTGCCGGCCTGCTTGCTCCCAACTGCCCCCTCCTGCCAGCCTATTTGCCCCCAACTGCCCTCTTGTCTTGGCCTGATTGCCCCTAACCGCCTCTGCCTCAGCCCCACCACCATGGCTTTGTCCGGAGGATGTCTGGAAGGTCTCCTGGTCTAATTAGCATATTACCCTTTTATTAGTATAGATTATATTAAAGTCAGAAGAATGATTGTTTTTACATAAATATTTTTTCAGACCATTAAAACCATAAAGTAGAAATAAAGAACTCATTCAGCCTGTGATGGGAAATAATTGTTAGTCATCATTTCTTAAAACATATTTATATGCCCTTAACAAAAAAATCTTTAATGTGATCAACATTTGTAGAGATCAGAGAAAAATCCACTATTACTTACAGGGTAAGATTTTGTCAAAGTATAATGCCAATACCAAGTACCAAAAAGCATCAAAAGCCAACATGAAAAAAGTTGCTATCATTATATATGAGTCTCCTGATGGGTCAGGAAAAGTTACACCATTCATATTATAATCCATGTGGATAATCTAAGAATCAAACAAAAATAATAATACTTAAATTAAATAAATAAAAATAATGCAGTGCAGTAGCAAGAATTATCACTTTATTGGGTAGCTCTTTGAAGAAGCCCATTAATGAAGTTATTAGGAAACTACTCCTATTTTATAACAAAGGAACATTAGAAAATACTAATTTTAAAAAATACAGTGGATATTCATGCAGAAACATTAATATTACCTCTACCTAGAGATACACAAAAGTTATTTTGAAAAATATTTTACATCTAAATATAAAAGCAGAATCATTCAAGCTTCCAGAATAAAAAGTTAAAAGAATATCTTTATAATCTGGGGGTAGGCAATGATTTTTTTAAACAGGTGTATACTCTATATAAAGAAAAACTTGACAAACTGATTTTATCAGAATTAAGACCTGCTGTTCATCAAACAAAGGCACCACTATGAGAGTAAAAATGTCAGCAACAAATAATTGCAAAATTGCACATATTCAGCATATCTAAGGAATTCCTACAGAACATCAGGAATAGAAAATGTAGCAGAAAAATGGCGAAAAAGCTTGAATCATCGATTTATAAAAATTGAGGAAAGCCCAGGTCCAGGGTGCCAGAGGGAAGCTCGTGCTGGCAGCCGGGGAAAGGAAGGACTACTCTTGCACGAATTTTGTGCATCGGCCTCTAGTATAGAAATAAGACAAGAAAAGACTTCAAAATGAAAATACATCTGAGATGTGAGCTGACCATTTTTTCCTACAATGAAATAACATTTTCAAATTTAGCTTTAGAGTAGAACTGTTTAGAACAAAAGCTCTTCATCTGAAAGTGTTGACTGTAAAGTGTCATGAAGTATCAAATTCTTCTGAAACTTTAATAATAAACCAATTAACTATCCTCTCACCTGGGCCATTCCAGCAGTGAAGGCAAAAGGGCTGAAAATACTCAAAATCCACTCCAGAGATGAAGGAAGTTGTCTATGCAATGCAGAGAGTCCCACACCGCCCCAGAAGAGAGTGAGGAGAAGCACAACAAAATTGGTGAGGGAAGTTTTCTTGACCACCACACTCATCAGGAATGTTAAAGCTATCTGAAAGAGAGAGAAGACAGGTAGCTATTATATAGAATCAGTTCATTGAGAAACATTGGTAGCACAATTTACTAAGGGTCATAACATCTTAATGAGTGAGTCAGTGATGAAAATATTAAAGTATAATTATGCTCAGTCCTTCTTCCTTAATCCTTTTATAAATAGGATCCCTTTTTGTCCTATTCAAATGTTGGGCTTTTGTTGCTGAGGATAGTGTGGGGAGAATTGGGAAGGATTGCTCAGGGAAAGGGTGGAAATGCAGACTTGGAAAGATGGGAAGAAACTAAAAGTATCAGAGTGTCAACATACCTTCTGCAGGAAACACTCTGAAAGGTGGGAGAAAATAGAGGCTGTTGTTCAAAGAAGGGAGAGGAGATTGACATGAAATATCATTGGCAAGGTGGGGGGGTATTAGAGCAGCGGTTCTCAACCTGGGGGTCGCGACCCCTTTGGCGGTCAAACGACCCTTTCACAGGGGTTGCCTAAGACCATTCTGCATATCAGATATTTACATTACGATTCATTACAGTAGCAACATTACAGTTATGAAGTAGCAATGAAAATAATTTTATGGTTGGGTCACATGAGGAACTATATTTAAAGGGCCAGAAGGTTGAGAACCACTGTATTAGAGGGAGAAGAGTTGCATAAAGCTACCATGTGATTAGGAAGTTTAGAGAAAAAAGATGGGTTCACTCCGCCAGTGCATCCTTGTTAATCGTCTACAAAAATCTTAGATAATTTAGTCAAAATTTTTTCTTTCTTTTCTTTTCTTGTTATTCCTCACCTGTGGATATTTTTTTCCTGTTGATCTATTTTTAGAGAGAGTGGAGGGAGGGGGAATGACACAGAGAAAGAAACATCAATGTGAGAGAGACACATCGATTGGTTGCCTCCCACATGCAGCCTGACCAGAGCCAGGGGTTGAGTCTGCAACCAAGGTATGTGCCCTTGATCAGAATCCAATCGAGACCCTTCCGTCTGTGGGCCTATGCTCTAACCGCTGCACCAAACCACCTAGGACTATTTTTTTCTTTTTGATGCATTTCATTAATTCAGATCTTTATATAAAAGTGAGGTCCAACTTTATTTAGGTTACATCATTTTCTCACAGTCAGAGGGACTTTCTCAAACGCATGTACACACAAAATGCACATGAAAGAAATGACTGCTGAGACAATTCTTGCTACATACAGACAGCTAAGACCTAAAGCAGAGAAAGTGGTCATCATGGCATGAACTTACCAAGGATAAGCCATATAAGAAAAACAGTATAAATATGACCATGAAGCCCGTCATGACTATAATTTTCCTGGATGTTATGATCATTGCAATGAATATGGAAATAATAAAGATGAAGCCAGCATAGATTAAACCCCAGGAGAACCTAAAGACAAAAAGTTATTGCAATTATTTTAATTGTAGTATGAAATACTGGAAACATAAAGTATCTAGAGAATAATGGCATGATTGCCCCTGTGCCTGCCACCTAGATTATTAACTAAAATATCACTAATAATACACTGGCATGGCTGTATCTACTGGGTAGGTGTTAGTTCTATATTCACGTACTGTATAAATAGTATGAACATTGCATAAATAGTATCACCTTGTATGGATTCCTCCACAACTTGCCTTTACCAATCAACATATACAATAGTATACACTGCTGTATAATCTTTCATTAATGACTATATCCCAAAGTTCTCCTGCCCATAATTATTTTGGGTGTTTCTTTTCTTTTTTTCTAATGCAATGTTTCTAGGAGCATTCTTCTACTTGATTTTTTTGGAGGGGAAATGCAAAAACATTTCTCTTAGGTAAAATTGCTGAATTAAAGGGGATAAGCATTTTGTATCTTCAGCTTAATTATATATTACCAACATGTTATAACTGCAGAATTGGAAGGAAACTTGACATTTGTCAATCAATTCAGTAACCATGGAAGGAAGCACTGGGGGCAGATGATAATTTGACCATTCTTGAGATCTTGGCCAGTAGCAAATTCCATAACCCCACTAAGCCCATTCCACTCTTGCCATGCCTATTCATAATTTATTTATATAAACTAACATAAATTATGGTATGCCTACAGCGGTTCTCAACCTGCGGGTCGCGACCCCTTTGGCAGTCGAACAACCCTTTCACAGGGGTCGCCTAAGACAATCCTGCATATCAGATATTTACATTACAATTCATAACAGTAGCAACATTACAGTTATGAAGTAGCCACGAAAATAATTTTATGGTTGGGTCACAACATGAGGAACTATATTTAAAGGGCCAGAAGGTTGAGAACCACTGCCTTAAGAGTTCACACTGTTTGCTTTAGATATGCTAATGATCACATTTTTATGAGGTGGTTATTAAGAAATAGTATTCAGCCTTTGACCTAACAAGCATATAGGGTGTTTTAGTCCAAACTTCTCTTTTTACAGCTGAGTAAACACAGTCCCTATTATTAGTTAATGGGCCTATTCAAGGTCAACAGAGTAAAACAGTTTAACAAAGCTAAGATGAAGCCAAGGGACTTTGCTCAGTCCAGAGCTCTTTCTTCTACATAAAATTGCCTAAGTAAGAAAGAATCCAAACAGCTGCAAATAACAGCAAAAATATTAAAACTGGAAACTTGCATCAATATGTTCCAGTAGACTATGTTTACTGCTTCTCTGACTTTTTTTGAGAAGTTTAAGATTTATTTACTTTTTAATTGAAATTATTGGAGTAACATTGATTAATAAAATTATATAGGTTTCAAGGTATATAATCCTATAACACATCATCTGTATATTGTACTGTGTTTTTTCACCTCTCCCACCCTCTCCCTCTGGTAATAACCATACTGTTATCTGTGTCTGAGTTACTTGTTGTTTTTATATCTTTATCCCTTCACCTTTTTCATTGAGCCCCCCTCAACCTTCCCTTCTGACAGCTGTCAGTCTGTTCTCTATGAGTCTATTTCTATTTTGTTTGTTAGTTTATTTGGTTGATTAGATTCCACATAGCAGAGCAATCATATGGTACTTGTCTTTCTTTGACTGGCTTATTTCACTTAGCATAATACTCTCCAGGTCCATCAATGCTAGCACAAAGGGTAAGAGTTCCTTCTTTTTCAGTCGAGTAGTATTCCATTGTGTAGACGTACCACAACTTTTTATCCACTCATCTACTGATGGGAACATGGGCTGCTTCCAAATCTTGGCTATTATAAATAATGAACAGAGGGGTGCATATATTCTTTTGAATCTTTGTTTCGTGTTTCTTCAGATATATTCCCAGATGTAGAACTGCTAGATCATAAGGCAGTTCCAGTTTTAATTTTTGAAGTAACTCCATACTGCTTTTCACAGTGGCTGTACCAATCTATACTCTAATCAACAGTGCATGAGGGAGGAAAACTAACGAGAAAATAAACAAATGGGACTATCAAAATAAAAAGCTTCTGCACAACAAAAGAAACCACCAACAAAATAACAAGAAAGCCCACTGCATGGGAGAACACATTTGCCAATGATATTTCTGATAAGTGTTTAATCTCCAAAATTTACAGGGAACTCATACAACTTAACAAAAGGAAGATAATCCAATCAAACAATGGGCAAAGGATCTAAATAGACATGTTTCAAAAGAGGACATTCAGAAGGCCAAGAGACATATGAAAACATGCTCAAAGTCACTAATCATCCAAGGGATGCAAATCAAAACGACAATGAGGTACCATCTCACACCTGTCAGAATGGCTATCATCAACAAATCAACAAACGACAACTGCTGGTGAGGATGCGGAGAAAAAGGAACACTTGTGCACTGCTGGTGGGAATGCAGACTGGTGCAACCACTGCAGAAAACAAAATGGAGTTTCCTCGAAAAATTAAAAATGGAAGTCCCTTTGACCTAGTAATCCCACTTCTAGGAATGTATCCCAAAAAATCAGAAACAACAATCAGAAAGAAATATGCACCCCTATATTCATAGCAGCACAATTTACAATAGCTTAAGATTTGGAAACAGCCTAAGTGCCCATCAGCAGATAAGTGAATTAAAAACGGTGGTATATCTACACATGGAATACTACGCTGCTGTAAAAAAGGCACTCTTACCATTTGCAACAGCATGGATGGACCTGGAGAGCATTATACTAAGCGAAATAAGCCAGTTGGAGAAAGAGATAAATATCACATGACCTCACTTATTTGTGGAATATAATGAACAACATAAACTGATGAACAAAAATAGAGCCAGAAAAAAAATATATTCTAGAATAGAGGTAATCCTATGATTTGCAGATTTTTAATATTTCCTACAACTTTTGTGGTATTATACTATTTTAGTACAGTTTTGGTAATATTGTAATATTTAAAATCTTTTTTTCTTGAAATATTAATGTTAATTGCATGTAACGTTATATTTAGTCTTTCTTGAAATATTAATGTTTATTGTATGTTACATATTTAAAATCATTTTTCTTGAAATATTAATGTTTATTGCATGTGAATGGCTAATTATTTTGTATCTACAATCTGGTAATAGATTTGTATATTGTATAAAATTAAATAAAAATAAAAAATAATAAAATCTCTAAAAAAGAGAGACAACAGTGCATGAGGGTTCCTGTTTCTCTACATCCTCACCAACACTTGTTGTTTGTTGATTTATTGATGACAGCCATTCTGACAGGTATGAGAAGATATCTCATTGTGGTTTTAATCTGCATTTTTCTGATGATCAGTGATGTTGAGCATATTGGCCATCTGTATATCCTATTTGGATCCTTTGCCCATTTATTAATTGGACTGTTTGTCTTATTTTTTTTGTTTGTTTTTTGGTGTTGAGTTGTATAAGTTCTTTATTTCCTTATAAATTTTGGACTTTAACCCTTTACCAGATGTATCTTTGGTGAATATGTTCTCCCATTCAGTGGGCTGTCTTTTCATTTAGTTGATGGTTTCTTTTGATGTGAAAAAGCTTTTAAGTTCCATGTAGTTGCATTTGTTTATTTTTTCTTTTGTTTCCCTTGGCCAATGAGGTATGTCAGAAAAAATGTTGCTATGAGACTTTTTAAATGTCATGCCTTTACAATGATTCAGCCTGACTGGAAACATCAGCATTTTTTAAAAAGCATAATATGTTCTGCAGAATCCACTTCCTGAGAACATAAGGAACTACAATAGGTAGGAATTGAAAAACCACAGGGTAGGGGAATTACAAGTACAGGAAACTCAAACATTATCTAGAACAAGGAACTCATTGCAGAGTTGGGGGTAGGGGGTGAGAGAGATGTTATTAAAGTCAATAAAAACTTCACCATGAAAACAAAACAACTCAGACATCACATTTAACTCATATGTGGAATCTAAAGAACAAAACAAACTGATGGACAAAATAGATCCAGAGACATAGAAACATGGAACAGATTACCCATCTCAGAGGAAAGGCAGGGGTGGGTGAGTGAGTGGAAAGAGATTAACCAAAAAATTTGTATACATATATGCATACCCCTTGGACACAGACAATAGTATGGTGAAGGCCTGGGGCGGGGGGTAGGTGTGGGATAGAAGGGGTCAATGAGGAGAATAAGGAAGCATCTGTAATACTTTAAACAATAAAGATAATTTTTTTAAAAAAAGAATAAATACTGATTGCATTTCACATTCATTACATAAGTTTTTTTAAAGCTGTCATAAAATTTATTTGCAACAGACATCCTATACTTAATGAAAAGTTTCAGAATCTATTGCCTTCTTAGTTTTAAGTTACATGCATACTGGGAATCCTTTTAAGAAACATTTATCCTGAGAATGAATCCGCATCTAAATATCCAATGCCTTTCTGATGCTCATCTAGAGCTGACTTGGTCCTACCTATTTCAGGTGACTGCAGAGGTGCGGTTCCACAAGACATGCCCTGGACTGAAAGAGTGTCTTTTCATACAGAGCTCCTGTCTTTTCCCTCCTCACAGACTCCATCTATTCCTTTGTATTTCCCAAAGTTCCACTACAAAATATTCTTCTCCTCTTTCCTTTTTATTGAAAGACCCAGTTTTCTCTTTTTCTATTTCACATGTCATATTACATATCAGAGTCAAAACTCTGTTAATAAAACACAATGCATAGGAAATGTAAAATTTCCTAGACCATACTTTTATTTCAGAGGACATGTGGCTTGCAAAAGATTGTTCAATAAATAGTTCCTCATCTATCCCATATAGTTTCACATTCCTAAGCAGTATCTTCTGGACACGAGGATTATACAGAGACATGTCTCCCAGGTTTCAATACTGAAAGACATCAGGGGTCTTTGGGGGTAAAATTAATTGACCCTTTTTCTTTTCCTAGAGGCTATGGACTTTATAACTGATTGCACTGCAGAATTCTCTGCTTGGACTCTCAGCAGTTAGAGCTTGTATGATTTGAATTTTCATCTATCAAATCTTACCTATTATTTTGATAGGTCTTTGCTTCTATTCCTCAATTATTTGTTTTTATTTTATTATTTATTATTATTATTATTTTTAATCCTCACCCAAGGAAATGTTTATTGATTTCAGAGAGAGAGGAAGGGTGAGAGAAAGGGAGAAACATCAATCAGTTGCCTCCCATATGCGCCCCGACAGGGTATCGAACTGCAACCCAGGTGTGTGTCCTGACCAGGAAATGAACCTGCCACCTACCTTTTGGTGTACAGGACAATGCTCCAACCAACCAAAGCCACCCAGCCAGGGCTGTTCTTATTTTAATACAAACACGCACACAGAGATACATACACACTTGGATTTCAAAATTTCATAATCACTTTAAACTATTCATGGCATAGGGCAAGATATAAATATATCAACATATGAAGAAAATGCTCTTATTAAGCCCTGCTATGTGCCAGCCTATGGGCTGTGTGTGTTGGGAACATTCTATAGGCTATCTCCTTTAATCCCAACATATGATATTTAGTTGCTCAAAAAAATATTCCTGATGGCCCAACCTCTGAACACAAGCTAGCCTTTATTAGGTCATACTTTCTTCAACACAAGGAACTGTAAAGAAATCAAATGACAATGGTGGGCAGACCTAGCCAGAGAGTTGCAATAAGGGAACCTGGATTGTAGTCCCAGCTCTGGCAATCATTGGCCAGTGGACACTGGGCTACTCTTACTCTCTTTGATGAGTATAACAGTGTGAGCTTAACATACTCTGGCACAGAAGAAGCGCTCAGCCAATTAGGATAACTGTTTTGCATGGCAAAATTTAACAAAGACTAAATAAAAAAGTCAGAACAGAAGGAAAATGGCCAAAGTATCCAGTTTAGATCGTGATGTCTTGAAGCAGTAACCCTTTCTCACTGCTTCTTCATGTCTCTTACTCAACTGTGCTGTTTGAATCTGTCACTCACCAGAATGCTGAATCTTGTAGACCCATCATTTTCATCAAATCCTTACTCTTTTTTCTCTCTTTGGTAACACCGAATGATGCAAAATATATAAACGAGGAGAAGTAAAGCAAGCACTGGAAAAGAAACATCTCATTCTGAAGGAGGTCTTTAGTGATAAAAGGTAATGTCTTCATATTTATAGCAGTGACTGACATCAGCTCTCCCATCACAGAGTGATCTGTCAGGATCTTGAAAAAAAAAAGAGTTTAAAGAAACAAAATCACTTTTTAAAGTCAAGAATCGAGAAATCAATAAGCTATGGGGATTGTACCAATGTCAATTTCCTGGTTTTAATACTGTCCCATGGTAATGTAAGACATTACCAGTTGGAGAAACTGAGCAAAGGACACGCAGGCCTCCCTGGACATTGTTTTTGCAACGTCCACTCGTTCCATAACTACTGGAAATTTTAAAGTAAAAAAAACAAAAGCAATGTGGTCCTTGGCCTAAATCCCATTTCACCCTACATATACCTGCTTCCTTATATAACCGTGTGGAAACCTGAGTGTGTATCACCTTTCATCAACATTTTGATGCTTCTGGCATTAATTTGCATTATTTATTAGAACTTTTCTTACTTCTATAATAGCAGCATTAATCGCAGCTTGTAAAGTCACAAATCCTGAATGCAAGTATTTGGTCAGTAAACATGATGGCTCATTTCCTGAATTCCAGCAATGAGCTGTAAAGCACAAAGAAGGGCAGAATCGTTATTACGGGATGAAGGCACTTTGAGAACAAGAAACAAGAATCTAAGAGAAAACAATCTAGAAGGGGCTCCACCAGTCAGAACCTTCAACCACATAGAAAAATAAAAATAGAAGAAGCAAATTAAAGTTCTCAATGAGGCAAGTTTATTCATGGAGACCATAGCTTGCATAAGGAGCTTAGAAAAAAAAAGATGAAAGCTTCAACCATACTGGGCCCCTTGCTGTGCCTGGAAACACCGAATGCACTCCAGGGCTAGAACTTCTTTTGTGCTCAAACACTCTCACTCTAGAAATTCATGGTGCACTCCTTCCCTCCATCCTGCCCTCTTCTCAAAAGTAAACTCATTATAGACATCTTTCCTGGCCACCATAAATAAGAATATCTAAAATAGCTCTTTCAGGCTGTATCTTCTATGCCTGCTTTATCTTACTCTATTGCTTTATCGCCACCTGACTGTAATGATCCGTGCTAGCAGGCTTATCTAAGTATGTTTTCTTCACTTCAATCTTCAAGGCCAAGAAAAATGTGAAACACACAGTAGACCATCAGTGAAGGGTTGGAAAAAAACCAATTCTATTAGTCACTTCAATTCTGCTTCTTTTTTTAAATTTTATTTTAAAATATCTTTATTGATTTTTTTTTTTTACAGAGAGGAAGGGAGAGCGATAGAGAGTTAGACACATCGATGAGAAAGAAACATCGATCAGCTGCCTCCTGCACACCCCCTATTGGAGATGTGCCCGCAACCAAGGTACATGCCCTTGACCGGAATCGAACCTGGGACCCTTCAGTCCACAGGCCGACGCTCTATCCACGGAGCCAAACCAGTCAGGGCCAATTCTGCTTCTTAAGGGGTCCTCAAATATCTTCCTCTTTCTAAGCTGCCTCCACTCTGTCTAAGCCACCATCAGCTCACTGGTACGTTTTATTGCATTCTCCCTGACTCCTCTGCAATCATCCTCAAGGCTATATCCACACTGTTACCTTAGACTCGGAAGTCTAATCACGCTTCTGCCCTGATTACTGTACCTGGATGGCTCTCCATTGCCCTGGGATTAAAGGACCCTACAGGATCTAGACTTTGAGTAATTTCAGCCTCATTCTCCCATCACATTCCTTCTTGTCTTCTTTATTCAGTTATACTGCTCTTCTTCTGTATATATTAGCTGATGTCCTTTACCTCTGGGCCTTCACACTTGCCCTTTTTCTATCTAAAAAAAACAATGCCCCTAGCACTGTATATGTGCTATTCCTTCTGATGTTTGTTAAAACATCATTTCCCCACGTATAACTTCTCTAATCGCAAGCATATTAGAAACCCTTGGTCCAAGTCCCTTCAAGGACTTTCCCTTGCACTGACTATTAATGTATCTCAGTATGTCTGTTCTGCTAGATTGGGACCAATCACTCTTGGTCACCCTCTGCATCCTTGCAGTATCCACCTGAGAGCTCACTATACACAGATGTTGGGTGACTCTATAATCTTTTGTGCATCATCCTACAGTGGGATAATATGATCGACCTTGGGAGAAGGTTAGCAATAACATGTGCTTTTGAATGTTCTCATACGCCATTGAAAGCATCTGTGTTGACCATGCCAATCTGTTCCTTATGCAAAAAACATGAAAAACATCATAATGATATTTTATAGGGAAAATCACCTGAGACATGTTCTTCCTTCAAAAATGGAATGTCATACCTATGAAAAAATTTTAACTTATAAGAGAAAGTATCACTAAAGATGATTCCCACTGCACTTGGGAAATGGTGCTCAAGTAGTTCGTCCATAGATTTTTGATTTGGTGCCCCAATGACTGTTGTTTCTGTGAATTACAAAGCAAAAACAGATAAGACTGTTAGAATTTTACTAAAACAGAATGTGATATCCAATTGTATCATCCTATATTTTCCATTAGAATTAAAATAAAATCTTTTTCCATTTACATAAAACTTATGCCAAGAGGCAAGAGGGGATTTTTTCATTTTAATGTTTTAGATTCTAGAATCAGGAGACATGCATGAGAAATAATGGTAAGTCTTAGGGCAAGTTTTAGGTACATAAAAGATTATACCAGGATAAGTATGCATAAGAAAGGATAATTGGTATGCATAAGAAATCAGAGTTACTTAAGCAAATACATCTCTCCTATGATCTTTGCTTTACTTAGGAACCAAGAGCACAAAGTGACTGTATATCAAACAGCTAGGAGTTTTACCTGTTAAAAATTAAGGGTTAAAAATCAGGTACCCAGCTCACCCATGAGTGAAATACACATTGTGCTTATCTCAGTTATATAGCAACCTCATTTAGAACGAAGGCCTTAAAAGATGCTTACCAAAAAAACACCTGATATAGATTATCTTTAGACCATCCATCCTTACTTATCATAGTTTTAAAATTATTGTTTAATAACTATGGCCTAACTTATTTTAGATGATTATTTTTCCTAAGTTACATAAATCTTAATCATTGTATTCCTGCTTAACACCCACATACTCTTCCTAGACACTATTCTGTAAATCTGGAATGACAAAAGTATTGCTTTAGTTAAATTTCATTAGAAATGAGGCCTCCCTAAACTGGACCCCCATCAAGCTGAAAAAGGGTTTAATAGGCTAATTGTTGTTAAAGAAGAAACTAACCAAATTTATATACTATTTTAATACCTAAATAATTAGCTTAATGGGTCACTGTAACTCAAATTTAACATATACACATCTTTCCCAAAATTTAAAACAATATCAGTAATTCCTTTGTCTTGAGTATACTTACCTTTCAAAAAGGGAGCAGATACTGTTTTATTCATTATCTGCTTGGTTATATTGGAGACCGGTGTATACACAGCAAACATGAAAGAGTTATTATATTTGTCTATCCTTCCCAGGTTCTGAGAAGGCTTCCCAGGAAACTGGATATTTTCTTTTGTAAGCGACAATAAGCCCATATATAGTCCTAAAAGTACTGGAAATCCCCATTCCTGTAACACAGAGGGGGAAAAAAACCAATTTATGTTATATGCCCTTAAAGAGCTCAATTGACACCAAACAACTAAAGACAAATTCCAATGTTGCCGCAGCACTGGCTTCTTTTGCTCTCCGTCAGAACAAAAGGAACCCAATGAAAGACACATACTGATCAATGTGCAGATGATGTTTTGTTGAGTTGTACACTTGAAACCTGTATGGTGTTGTGAATCAATGTCACCCCAATAAATTCAATTAAAAAGAAAGAAAGACACATACTGAGAAAGTTGCCACAGATGTCATTCTTCACGAATACAACTACACCTTTTCTCTAAATCATGAACCAATGGGGAGCATAAGATAAAAGGATGATGATCTCTGTATGTGTGGGCATCTGATTCTAAACTCTACGGGACACAGATTATCCCAGGTAAGTTTTATGGTGGCAAAGAGCAATATCCTTGTCAGTTGTCAAGGAAATCAAAGAAAATGAAAAGGAACTGAGTGGTAGACTGCCTAGTGTTTCACAGTATCAGTAATCTCTTCCCGCTTGGCACAATGCTAGACTATATTTCCAGCCTCTCAAAATCAGGTGGGACCAAGTGAGTCAGTTACAGCCCATGGAATGTGGGCAGCAGTGATACAGGCCACTTCCAGGCCTGGGTCATGGAACACAATCTAGGTCCTTCTATTCCTGATCTTCTGACTGGATGCGCCAGATCCAGGGAAGGTCTCCAAGGCCCGAGGAGAGGTCAGAGTCCCTAGATGAAGAAGCCTGGGTTCCTAAATGACTGTATGGAGAAGATCCCTTCACCCACCCAACCCACTTCACTTTCCTGCCAACCTTATTTAGGCTGTAAAAAGAGTGAAGCCGCTGCAGTTTGGGGCTGCTACCTGTAGACAGCCCACCTACCTAATTCAAACTGACAATCAATGATGTTCCTTGGTCATAATTCTTAGAAATAGTCTCTATGTAGATGATTCATGGCCTTGAAAATAAATCCCTAAAATTAAAATTCTTTCATTTCTGCCAGGCACTACTTTTATTCTTTCTTGACTCTAAATGTATTACATGCAAATTATAGTAGCTTTAATAGTTGCTGCAATTTATCATATAATTAAATTTTCACTTGACCTCATTTTTTTTAAAAAAAAAAAATGAGTAAATACTTTGTCTTTACAATTTTACATTATTTTTCTGGAGTGCTGTGAGTCTCGCAATTCAACAAATACAACGAGAGGCAACTTCAAAATCAATACATCCAGTCAGTTACTTAAAATATAAAATGAGAATCGTTAAGCAACGAAATACAATAACGTTGACTGTAGAAAAAAGAAAACTTTCATACGTACCAGTAAGCTCTCTCTTTTCATCCTCCACTTCGTAAGAAAATTTTTGCACAGAAGTGCTTGAGTTTGTTGATACACATTTTTCTTTTTCCTGTTCATTTAGCCTGTTCATTTAAATGAACAAGAAGAAAGTAAACACTGTGGAGCATAAACTAGAAAAAAGGTGTAATAAGAAAAACCTTGATCATATGGGGGTGAGGAATATTTCCTACCTTTAAGAACTGAAAAAAAAATGGATTTAAAATATTTGAATAACTCATGATTATAAAATTATACATCAAATATACACACTGTACGTTATTTGGTGGGGAAGTAAAATGACTATCGTCACAACTTTACAATAATGAAGTATTACAATGGAAAAGACATCATCAGATACCAGAACCTGTCAGATACTTCACATTTTTGACCTTTCATAATGGAAATTCAACTATATGAATAGCATATCTGAATTGTATCTTGTATGACTAATAATTGTTTATTCTTTGCATTTAAATAGAAACTCCAGTATTTACATCAAATTAACATCAAACTTCTGATTAAATTCATCTGAATAATTATGTCCATGAAATGCAACACCAATGAAATATTTTCTTGTGGCATTTACCTTCCAGACTGACTTGAACAACTTTTTATCAAAAGAGATAGGCCATAGGATAATAATCTAGACTCAAACTACTTGACACTTGATTTTAATACACAGGAAAAATGAAACAATTTATCTCAATTTTCTGAATTCTGACGTCGCTGAATAACCGAGGAAACAAACTACAAAGTATGTTTTAGAAAAAAGAAAGAAAAGAAAAAAATCACATGGGAAAGTAATTTTGCCCAAATGTTTGCAAGTAAACCAAGAGATAATTTTTTTCAGTTTTTGAAATCTCAAAATTTTAGATTTGCATATTAAAATATTCAGACAATTCTCTCTCCACTAGCATAGAAGCAAATTTTTACTATTTTCCTTTATTCTACTCTTGTGTCTATTTAATAAACTTGGTTGGGAAAAAATAGAAAAATTTCATCATAAATCACATAAGTATTTAGAAAAACATCTGAAAAATAGATTTATTTTATTTTTTTATTTTTTCTTTATTGATTAAATTACATATGTGTCCTTATCCCCCCATTGTCTCCCAACCCCCCAACTCATGCCCTCACCCCCCTGGTGTCTGTGTCCATTGGTTAGGCTTATATGCAAGCATACAAGTCCTTTGGTTGCTCTCTCCCCCCCGTGTCCACCTACATATTTGACATAACACCACAAAACAGAGCTCTACTTACTGAAAAATCAGAAGTACTCTTGAAAACACTCTCAAAGCACTGTTCTCTTTTTGTCTGAGGCAATGATTAAAAATTTTTGATCGTCACTTCTTCATTTATTCCTTAAATGGGTACCCACTCCCAACAGTTCTTAACTCGCGCTGGTTTCTGAAAAGGGGTGTAGTCAGACTAAGTTGCACATGATGAACTTGTTTTCTTTTCTTCCTTACGCCAATTATTCTGCACGGAAATGACCGTTCTGTGGTTGGTTTGAGAATAAAAAAACCCTGTTTTTGTGCACTTGGCCTTTCAACTCCAGGGCTCTGGGGTACAATGGTAAACAAATGCAGCGAGTCCTTCAGACTTGATGAATAAAGATGGGGGGCGGGGGAGAACCATGACTGAGTAAAATCAGTAACTAAGCAAAGTAAATTTGTATAAGGACTCTTTAGCTATTTTTTTTCACTCCTAATGCCTAAACACAACTGCCAATGATATATTTGACTATTTTAGATGAAATACACATAATGTGCTGGAGTCGAATTTCTCTTTTTGCCTAAGAAAGCTAAGCAATCCATAGTTTGCCATGGAGAAACACCTAAGTTAGACAAATGAGTAATAAACGAAGTCCTTTTCCCGCCTCAGTTCATACTGAATGCCGAATTTCAAAAGGCAATAGAACATAATAAAAAAGTGGATTTCTAGGGACTAAAAAACATAGAAGAATAAAAAAAAAACATTTGGGTCAATTTTTATGCATGACAACCAGGCAAAAAACTTGAAATTTGTTCAATTGTTACTGCATAGTTTATCTCTCCCTGTAAAGAGTTGCAAACTTTTCTTGACCCAGCAAAGTAAATGACAAAACAGGAAGCCAAAGTCCATGAATTGGGAAATCTCAAATATTGGACATGGCTCCTGATCCACAGATGTTAATAATCATAAAACTGAGAGATGTTCTGGAGAACAGGTGGATCATTTTAGTTCAACTTTTACAAATAATCAACAGTGAAATATTACATGTAATTTATATTTAAACTTGGAAAAAAACAAAGGTAATAAAAATGTTCTAAAGTGCTCATAGATGGGGGCAGAGGAGCAGGTCATAGATACTATTAAAACTTTATATCAGTAATAGGTCAAGGGTCCAAACAAAAATTCTAAGTTTGTTTTAAATCACCTGAAATATATTTCAAGTTTTTATTCATTTTGTTATTGTTTTAGACCCTATGTACTCTATTTTAAAAATCATTTTCCCACCCTGCCTTTCTCATAAATGTATTAAAATTCACAACTACAATGTCAATAATTATTCTGATTACTAGTAAGTATTTTGCTAGTTTCAATTTTTATCATTGATTTTTTTGTGTATTCTTTGTGTTCCTCTTTCTTGACTTAGTTACTGTAATTTATTTTTATTTGGGGGCCCTTTTCCATGACTTTCCCATAAATTTGACCTAATTTGTTAAAGAAGTGTCCAACCTCCAGCTAGAAGCACATGGAAATGGTGGGTAAAATATACCCAAAATAGATGTTCAGATATATAACCAAAACCTAAAAGAAGAAAAAGATAAAGAGAAGAAAATAAGAATCAACAAAAGAAACGAGAAATAAAAACACACACACACACATTCTCGGGTGTAAAAGGGGGAAGGGAAATTAAAGCTGGAACTGTGAGCATGTTAGAAAGCCAGCAGTCCGAAGAGGTGTTTTCATACCCTTGGGACCTGAACGTGGTGCCTGGCACGTTCTGAAGCTGGCCTCCTGTCTCCACATGAATCCAGAAGCTTCACAAGACTGTTCAGCGTTAGAAATAGAGACTAGAAAGACTTCACCTACTACTCCACAGGAAAGTACGGATGTATTATTTGCCAATCTCTAGATTAAAAAGAAAGTATCCTCCATAGAAAATGAAAACCCAAGCATATGTAGCACATGTCAGATACAGGACACAGAAGCAGGAGCTGAATTTATTCTCCCTGCATAGCAGCACGCTTAAGAACATATCATAGCAGTTAGTGCAGGGTTCAAATTCTGGCTATGCCATAGCTGTGTGTCCTTGTATCATCTATTTAACTTTTCTTCCTCAGTTTTTCATCCAAACAGCCCAGCCAACATGCCTCAGTGGTTGAACTAGACCTATGAACTAGGAGGTCACAGTTCAATTCCTAGTCAGGGCATATATGTCTGGATTGCGGGCTTGATCTCCGTGTGAAGTGTGCAGGAGGCAGCCAATTAATGATTCTCTCTCATCATTGATGTTTTTATCTCTCTCTCCTTCTCCCTTCCTCTCCTAAAATCAATAAAAATGTATTTTAAAAAATGGTGATAACTGTATATATGTATGGTTACTTGGAGGATTAAGTTCATTAATATAAGTTAATAGAACAGTGCCTGGAACATCGTAAAAGCTCAAAAAATAAAACACATCACAACCACATTACTTGTTGCCAAAATGCCTCTTCCTCCTCCTTTTCCTCTTATTACCACTATTATCCCGAAACTCCACAGAGAAGACAAAAGAAAACTATAAAGATGTGTCATGAATACAAGGCACACAGATATAGCAGCTAAGCTCATAATCAAAAGTTAACTATGAAAGATAATCAGCAGACAAAAACAATGGGGCTATTAGCAACCTCAAAAATTAAATAATAAATATTATGCCAAAGACTATAAAATATATAAAGTATTAAAGAAGAAAAACAGGAGACAATGAAAAGAAAAAGTAATAAGAAAATAACCCATTAGAATTTATAGGAATTTAACAAAGGATTAAAAAATTAAGCTTACAAATTTAGTAGATAAGTTTTATAGAAGATTAGACACAGCTGAAAAGAATATTAATAAACCATAAATATATCTGAAGAAATCATATAAAATTTAGTGCAAAGCAATAAAATGGAAAAATATTTGAGACGTTAAAGGATATGAAAGATAGAATGAGGGTGTCCAGAATATGTCTAATAGGTATTTTTAAATGAGGAAAATAAAGAATAAGTAAAAAGAATGCTCAAGGATAAAATGTATAAAAATCTTCCAGAACTGAATTTTAATTCCAAAGGGTCTGGGTATCACTGACCTTATCTTTTTTACCTTTTTCACCCATTTGCCATTTTAACAATTTTAAGTGTACAAGTCAGTGACATTAATGACATTCACAATATTACACAACCATCATCACTATCTAGTTCCAAAACTTCATTACAGGAAACTTTGTAAGCATTAAGCAATCACTTCCCCATTTATCCCTTCTTCTTTTTCTTCTTGCTCCTGGCAAGTACTCAACCACTTTCCAACTCCATGAATTTGCCAATTCTACATATTTCATCTGAGTGCTCATATTAATACAATATGCATGTCTAATTTATTTCAAGAAAACTTTAGGTTATATTTCACCAGTTTAAAAAAATCAAATGGATTGAGACATTGAAAATTCTGGGCAATGAGAACGGCCACTCATTTTACTTGCAACCATTAGTATGTTTTACCTAATTTGTCAGCTCTTTTCATGGCACGTGCTTCTGTATTCATCCCATCAGGATTTTGCCCTGTTCTGCCGCAAACACTGCATGTTGCAAAGATTTATCAGTAAGCAACTGCCTGTGCCCTCGGCCTCCACCAACCTACCGTCTCACTGCTGCTTCTGACTTGGCTTTCAGGTTGGCTTCTCTGCCAGCTGCTGTCTTCTTTATCCATTCATTTCCCGAAGGATGCTTAAGCTGTTTTCACTCCTTGGCTGTCATGAGTAATGCTGCAATGAACATGGGCATGCAGGTATCTTATCACTATCCTGCTTTCATTTTCTTTGGCGATATACCCTGTAATGGAATTGCTGGAACATATGGTAGTTCTGTTTTTAATTTTCTGAGGACTCTCCTTACTCTTTTCCACTATGTACCAATTTGCACCATCCCCTCCAACAGTACACAGGAGTTCTCTTGTCTCCACAGCCTCTACAACACTTACCATCTTTTATCTACTTGACAATATAGGCTGACTTTTTCCATCTGGATTCCCGAACCCCATGAAATTAGTATAAATTCTATCCCCAACCACTCGAGTATGGCTCTGACTTTTCGTTCTCAAGTCCAGTGTCTGGGATAGCTACTCCAGGTAGCGGGTACTGTGCATCACATCCCCAGTCAACTTCAGACACCTTCTCTGATCCCCGTCTGTCTTTGGGATTTATATCCAGGTTCGATATCCTGTTGGGCCACAACACAAGCCGGAGCTTACTGCTCTGGTGGTGTTAAAGTGGTTTTGTTCTATTTTATCCAGAATTTCACGTGTTTGGAATGGGAGGAGGATCTGTGTTCGAAGGCATGAACTATGTGGGTGAAACTCTACGTATGGGTTTTATGGAATATGACAAGCTGGGGCTAACCAGCTTCACACCTGCTCCATGGGAAAACAGCCCTCCTGAGGGACGAGAGCCCAGGCTGTTCTAACGGAAGGCTGACCATAATTTGTACCATGGAAACAAGACCATAGCACATTTCATCCTGTGTGTTGCTGACTGTAGAAAGCTCAGCTCAGTCCAGCCAGCATGGCCGGGAGGTCACGGTTCGATTACCCATCAGGGCACTTGCCTGGGTTGCAGGCTCAATCCCCAGCGTGGGGCACACAGGAGGTAGCTAATCAATGATTCTCTCTCATCACTGATGTTTCTCTCTCCCCTTCACCCTGCCTGTCTGAAATCAATTTTTTAAAAAAGCTCAGTTCATGCCTTGACCAGTTTGGCTCAGTGGCTAGAGTGTCGGCCTGTGGACTGAAGAGTCCCAGGTTCGATTCCGGCCAAGGGCATGTACCTTGATTGCGGGCACATGCCCAGTGGGGGGTGTGCAGGAGGCAGCTGATCCATGTTTCTCTCTCATGAATGTTTCTAACTCTCTATCCCTCTCCCTTCCTCTCTGTAAAAAATCAATAATAAATAAATAAATATATACACACACACACACACACACACACACACACACACACTTTTTTTTTTTAAAGCTCAGTTCAAATAGAGACAAAACCAATCAAAAGCTTTGGCTCTCTGGAAACTGAACTGGGAAATACAGTGGATTCCACAATGTGCACCAGGAGGCAATGAAGCAGGAGGGACAATGTAGGCCATGGGGGAAGTTCAAGCCAGAAGTGAACAAAAGCTCTGAGTAAGCAAAAGCAGCAAGTTGAGAAAAGCCGTACTAAGCAGTGGATGCTAGAGCCAGTTGATTGGAGGGAGAAGTAAGTATTGATAAGCACAGCAGAAAAAGAACAGGTAATTTCAGGAAACTTAAATGTCTCATTCTTTGAATTAAGGTCAAGAACATCACAATATATTATGCAATATATTTTGTTTGTTAATATCATGGTTTTATGAGAACTACTCATTCCATCATGCATACTTTAGGAACTTATCAGATACATCAAGGACAGCTGTTGAAGAAAAACAAGGACTAAATGAATAGAAATTTATACATTAACTATGCCTACATTGTACTTAATGGCACTAGGGGATATTCTATGAGTTGGGATAAGACTTTTTCTCTGATAATAAAGTCGGCTGAAGTTACTTACAAGACTGCTCTTGGGCAACTGCAAACAGATCTCTATACCCGCCAGCATCTTTATACAGAGGTCTCCACTGCGTGGTCAGGACACCATCCAGATGGTCTCACAACACATGGCTCTCTCAAGGCTGTGTCCTTGAAAATGGCTCTCACTGTGGGAACAATGGGCAGAATGTGCATTCCAAGGATAGGGACCAACTAAGGAGTCTCCAATTGTTTGTCCAGCAGGGAGTCAACCAGCAGTCACATCTTCTTGATGACCTCCTCCAACCATATCCGATTTTTGCATTTATATCTTAAGAGAATTTGCTTTTGTATCATGTTACATTTCCCCTCCCCTAATATGACAAAACTGTTTATTTGGGTCACTTTTATGACATAATCACCTGTCAGCAGATGAAAATGCTCAGAAAATTGCCAGACTGCAGCTGCCAGCTTACTCTTTAAAGGAAGATCTGGGTTTTACGCTATATTAGTACTTAGTTACATCACAGATAGCCCTTAATCCAGTGGTTCTCAACCTTGGCTGCACATTAGAATCACCTGGGAAATCTTTTTAAAATCCTGATTTCTGGGCCTCATCCTCCGGAAATTCTGTTTCTTTGTTATGGGGTGGGGCCACAACATTAGTAACAAAGAAACAGAATTTCCAGAGGATGAGGCCCAGAAATCAGGATTTTAAACAGATTCCCAGGTGATTCTAATGGGCAGTCAAGGTTGAGAACCACTGCCTTAATCAATTCCAATCATTAACTGAACAACCTAACCAGCACTCATTTCTTATCTCAAGTTATCAAAGCGTAAGCTTTTGTGACCCAAGATGGCTCTTTTACTGGTAAATGTGTAACCTTAGGAAAGGCGTATATGTAAAAATAAAAAAAATAAAAATCACTTCCAATTACTGTATTGATACTTTTTGGACATTCTGTATTAATGCAAGTGTGGTAGCAGGCCTTCTTCTAACATGTAATTTTCCGTATGTTGTCTATTTTGAAGATGCTTGAAATTATTAAAGAATTGATTTGTTTAATTTAAAAGGTTTGGCTGGTTTGGCTCAGTGGATAGAGTGTTGGCCTGTGGACTGAAGGGTCCTGAGTCTGATTCCAGGCAAGGGCACGTACCTCGGTTGCAGGCCCCTCTCTCCTCCCCGGACCAGGCCCAGGTCGAGGCTTGTACAGGAGGCAACCAATCAATGTGTTTCTCTCACATCGATATTTCCGTCTTTTCCCCTCTCTTCCACTCTCTCTAAAAATCAATGGAAAGAATCCTCGGGTGAGGATTTGAAAAAATAAATAAAATCAGAGGTGATTAATTAGATTTGCAGGAGTTGCTTAGATGCTTGGGAAGAAGCGGTTCATTAGATTTATAATCTTTTTTAAAATTTTATTTTTCAATTGCAGTTGACATACATTATATTAGTTTCAGGTGTACAACACAGTGATTAGACATCTACACACCTCACAAAGTAATCAGCCCGGTAAGTCTAGTACCCACCTGATACCAATACTATACATAGTTATGGCCTAAGTGTTTGAATCAAATTTATTCCAAAATTCTAAGAAAGTTGATAAGTATGTAAGTAGTATTAAATATTTGGAAATAATTTAATATGTTAAATATAATAAACACATTGACTCTGTACTTGAAAACAAAATTACTAACAATTATAGGTCCAGGTTTTTTCTTCATTTTTAATATGTGCCACTCATTTTCATTTCTCAATACTAAATAACAAAGAATTCATTTCATACAAAATAAAGGTTGTCTTAAATTTTCAGTTTTTAAAGCTTACTACTAATAATATAATCAATTTTTTTCTTAAAGGGCATCATTGATAATTACTTACATACAACATGTTACGAATAAAAAATAAGTAAACTTTTACCTTATAAGAATAGCTGATATAAAAATTGTCCACCCAAGAATAAATTCTTTCATTTATGTTATATGTTCTTTCAGAAAAGAAAATAAAAAAATCAATGTTAGCAATATTAAAAATACATTAAGGATAAGCATCTCTATTTTTTAAATAATTAATGCCTATTTACGCATTACATAAAAATACAGTATGGTATTTCATCAAATTCAGAGTACAATCAAAATGAAATATTGTGTGACCAACAGAACAATAAAAACAATGACCAATTACCCTAGGTAGAATTAATTGTGCTCCCATAAAAGTGTCAGTACCACTAGCAAAGTAGTTGTCATGTTATATCAAAGTTAGTTATATAAGGATCTATCTTCCACCTATTAGATTATAAAATCTTACAGGGCCAAAATTGATAGTTGTTCCTACCCAAAGAACCCATCGCTTGAAACACAGTTACTAATAAATCGTTGCATTAAATAATTCTGAAAATATTTTAATGATAAAAATCAAACTATTGGCTTAAGATAGCTTGTGTCAATGTAAAGGAAAAAATGCTGTTAAAGAAAACATACAGCCTTTTACTAAGAACAAACTGGGGGGAAAAAATTAAGATTTTTTAAAATGTGAAGTGTAAAGTACACTTACTCATGTTTTTAATTGTTACCAACTGCTTGATTCCCAAGTGCTACAGACAGAGGGTTGCCTTATTAGTAACCACAGTCACTCAGTGAAGTCCAGCCTTACTCTACTTTTAAAATTAACCATGGACAGAAAATATAAACTAGGTGATGAGTTTTTTCCCCAATTTTGCCCATATGCATTTATATGTACTTATATTGTTATAAAAAACATTTTGAGATCCGTAATTTAAGATATTTTTAAAGAAAGTAACATCTATAATAATAAAAGCGTAATATGCTAATTAGACTGGACAAAGCTACCGCGGCAGGGGCCAAGCCCCTTGCATGTATTTCGTGCATCACGCTACTAGCATTCAATAAGATGAACAGTAAGCTGTAAATAAACATAAATTCATATTTTAGTTTCTGTCTTCTTTTCTTCCCACCCTACTTACCCTTGTTTTCCTAAGGATTAGTTAAATTATACTTCTGAATAGGAAAAATTGTATTACTGTGAAAAAGGGAATAGAACATTCCTACAAATAATTTAATTCATGACCAAAATATTTGCTCTATGTAAAAACTAAAAAAATTAATTCAAGTACCTTTTTAAAAAATGCCTATAGGCACAAAATAATAGTAAAGAAACTGAACATAGTAGAAAAGAACATAATTGGCATAATCTCAACTTTCACTTTGCAGGGAAAAATCTTCCTTTCCATTGATCACACTTCACAGATGTTAAAGTGAAGGTGACCAAGTCAATATACAAAAGCAGGTGGTGTTCTGTATTAGTCATGCTCTGCTTTAAAATAACACATCTCTCTGGGTATGAAAACTACCTTTTCAGTCACTGTCCTAGTAAACCATAAATAGTTTTATTCTTTACACTGTGAGTGTAACTGTTCAAGATAATGCATAGCTACAAATACCCATCCCAGAGACAAGTCCCTGGGTATTTATATGGATATTGGACACTAAAAGATAGCTCTTTAAATTTATGACACCACTTAGCAATGGCTTGTTTAGTAAATGCAATGTACTATTTATTAATTTATCTACAAAGGTAACGATTTTCTTTCAAATGTGTCTGGAATTGTATTCATCATGCAGTACTTAAGTTTGGTACTAAAGTCCTAAAAGTAAGATTCTCAGATGAAGAATCCAAAAGCCTGGTGTCGTGAAGCAAATGACTGTCACTTAATAATAAAAGATTAAAAACAAGTGCCAAATAAATCTTACAAGGAGAAATAAGTTAGCTGTGGGTCGTAAAACCCAGGCATAAACCGTGAGACGGCTCGGATTAGTTAGAAGACCTCTGAGATAGCTGGTAAAGTGGGCACCGTTAGGAATGTAGGCAGCAGTTACCAAAGCAGTGAAGGGAAGTATCAGTCTTGTACCTAGAGTCTAAAATCACAGATGTCTCATTACACAGTAGAGCTAAAAGTTCATTAAATTTTGTCTATTTTAAATAGTTAATAATTTCATTAAAGGGTTTGGCTATTTAAAGTAATTCCAATTCTTCTGTTTTTGTCATTATCACACTTCCAATATATTAGCTTTGGCAAAGTTAATACTTCCATTCATCTGGCTGAAATATAACATCAACTCGTATTACTTGTACTATATTTTACCAATAGTCCATACATGGGTTCTACAAGGACGTATAGTTGACCCTTGAACAACACGGGTTTGAACTGCGCAGGTCCACTTATACGCAGATTTTTTTTTTTTCAATAAATACACATGGTATTGTGAATGCATTTTCTCTTCCTTATGATGACTTTCTTAACATTTTCTTCTCTCTAGCTTAATTTATGGTAAGAATACAATATATGATATACAAAATATGTATTAAATGGCTGTTAACGAGAAGACTTTCAGTTAACAGCAGGCTCTTAGTTAAGTTTCTGAGGAATTAAAAGTTATACATAAATTTTCAACTGCGTGGGGGTGGGGGATGGGAGGAGGTCGGCACTGCTAACCCCCACGTTGTTCAAGAGTCAACTATTTTCTGAGATTACATTAACCATGACCTTACTCCAACTTTGACAGACTGCAATTCTGGCTTCTTTGTATGTATGAATTTTACTATAAGCAAAAGAAATGTAACTTCAAATACCTAAGTTAGCTATGTCTACAATCACCTAACACAGTGGTTCTCAACCTTCCTAATGCTGCGACCCTTTAATACAGTTTCTCATGTTGTGGTGACCCCCAACCATAAAATTATCTTCATTGCTACTTCATAACTGTAATTTTGCTACTGTTAGGAATCGTAATGTAAATATCTGATATGCAGGATGTATTTTCATTGTTAAAAATTGAACATAATTAAAGCATAGTGATTAATCACAAAAACAATACGCAATTATATATGTGTTTTCCAATGGTCTTAGGCGACCCTTATGAAAGGGTCGTTCAACCCCCAAAGGGGTCGCGACCAACAGGTTGAGAACCGCTGACCTAACAGAACAAGGTCTCATTTAACTTACTATGATTGATGAGTGCCACCTAGTGGGTGTCACTTCTCACAAACTTCTACAGGATGCCAAATTTCACTCAATGTTTCTTTTAGAAATTAAAAAGGAGAAGCAAGAAACTTTTGATTTATGTTTCTTTTCTATGTATTTTTATGTATTAGTTCCTGATTTCGTTTGGGACATTACATATTTATGTAACAGGATTAAATAAACTGAAAAATAAAGATACTTGTTCAAAATAAAATTATCCTACCACTACTTTAAATCATACATTTAGAAGCACTCTTTTTGAAAGGTAAAAAAAAAAGTCAATATTCAATTTTACATACAGACTATAGTTCAATATACTTCAGATATAAACATGCAGTTTCAATAAATTACACATAAGTTTTATTTGAAGAAAAGAAAAACATACAACCACAACATTTCAATTAAGAAACTTAGGAAAATTCCAAGTGCTTTCATGGTTCTTCAGTTACCATTCAAATAACATACTTTCTTTTTAAACCAAAGTTAAAATAAAGCATAAATTCAGTAAGCAGATTGAGCAATACAAATTCAAAATACTACTCTGTCTTCCTGGGTTCTTTCCCACCACAGTGTGCTGTTTAAAGTTCCACAACTATTATCTTCTTCCTCTTGTTCCTTAGTGAGTTCAACAAAAACCTAGACGAAAGTAAATAAATAAATACAGTATGCTGTATCTCTATTACCTCAAAGACTTCTTAACTAAATCAGAAACAGTATAAGGCTATATCTAGTTACATTAACAACTCAAGTATCAAAAGATTTATTACTATTAATATGTTTAAACAGAATAATCTCCATTTATCACATACAAAGATAAATATTTTGGAGGATTAATGAATTAGTTATTTTTTAATTTATTTATGTAGCACTGTCATACAAATAATTTATCAATATTTAAGCCAGTGGTTCTCAACCTTCTGGCCCTTTAAATACAGTTCCTCATGTTGTGACCCAACCATAAAATTATTTTCGTTGCTACTTCATAACTGTAATGTTGCTACTGTTATGAATCGTAATGTAAATATCTGATATGCAGGATGGTCTTAGGCGACCCCTCTGAAAGGGTGGTTCGACCGCCAAAGGGGTCGCGACCCACAGGTTGAGAACCGCTGATTTAAGCAATGTAATTTGATATGCTAATGTAAAATAACCATCATCATGACCCACTTACTTTACAAAAAACTCAGCTATTCAAAATAAGCAGATGGAGCACTTAGTTATTTAAAATCATACAAAGTTCAGGAATATTGTATAACAATTTGTCTCTGGTTCATAAACTCCCTCCAATGTAACCCTAAATAATTAGATATTAGACACTTCCTTCTATAAAATAATTTTTTTAAGTTTAACTTTAAAGTACCTGTTCCAATGTTGCTTGAGAAAAGCTATATTCTTCAATGGCAAAAGTGTGTTTAGCTATTAAAATATGAAAACAATATTTTACTTATTAGTATTTTAAAGAATAAAAATGGCAGTAAGTACTAAGTGGCTATCTTTTTTAAAAAAACATAATCTCTGTAATTAATTCATTTAAATTTGAAGCTACCAGAACATGTTATTTTCCTTATCTTGCTTCATTTCTCTTCTCCAGCCAAAAAATTCCTCATGGGCTAAGCACAATATATTTAATATTACTTGCCTCTTTTTGCCTTTTCCAAGCATCTCCTTTGTACTTTATCTTCTTCCTCTTTATTCCTCTTTTCATTTATTTTTATCTCTATGCTCTATTTCCAATTCTCATTGCCTTCTTGAACTAGATTCATACATCCATATACTTTTTTAAAATACTTATTTCAGCTCTTTTTGCATCTAACACCACATTTTCAGGTTTTCTATTCATTCTTTTAATTATTCCTAAGTAGTTCAGGTGATCTCTTTAATCATAAAGAAATCACCAGGAAATACAGGCTGTTTCATAGTTATAAATACCATAAAATAACCTGCATCTGAATACTTGCCTCATCCAGGAGCTTACTACCGCCCTCTACTGCCACCAGCGTATCTCTGTCCATTTATTTTAAAAAGGTCAAGATTCAATTAAGTTTCTGTAAAGCTTTTAGGAATGCCCACCCTCCTGCACCATGAATTTTCCTCTCCTCTCTCCTGATGCAACTGAAGTCTTGCTACCATTTATACTTCTATGGCCCAATATGAAGAAGGGATTCAAGAAACTCAAAGCTCCCACTTATAGATTGACTTGTGAGGGCTAATTAAGCTGAACTTTATCATAGACGCAATGTGAAAAACTGTAGTTATACCTATCAAAATAGGAAAAGGTTCATCCTGCAATATTGGTGATCTACCAAATCCCAACAGTATTAGTATTTACCAATATCTTATATTAAATTAATAAAAAGCTACCTGCCTATTTACCTATTTATGGTTTTTATAATAAACTGAGTCCCAACTTCTAAATTTTTAAAATAAAATTCTTTTATAATTTGAAAGCTATGTTCTTCAGATATTACTTACCTTCTTCCAGCTTAGAAAAAGACTGTGAAAGGGACTGAACATCTTCCTTAGGAATTTTAAAAGCCAAAATTGAAGAAAAACTGAAAACATAGATAAGACAAAATATAGGAAAATTTTAAAATTATTATTACTGTGTTCTAAAGCTAAAGTTCAAAATATTTGAAGTTCAAAAGTAAATGCCAATAACTTATTCTGACATTTATTTAGATAAAAATTGTTTGAAATCTTAAAATTTTCCATGCAAATGAAATAACTCTCATTACTACTAAATAACAACTTTAAAAGTTTAAGTAGTATCATATATTGAAAGATCTAACACTAAATTAGATATCAAACTCCAATCATTCGGCTACATTAACCCAATATTATTCCAATACAGATGTTTTTTCCCTAATCCTTAACACAGCAACACATTTTTATGATTACTCCACAAAAAATATAATTCAATGTTTAAAATCTTTACCTTTCCTGACGGCTTGCATTTGGGAAAATATACTGGATTTCTCTTTGAAGTCGGTCTATTTCTAAGTTTTCTATCCAGTCCTTTAATTTAATTTCCAAAAAGTAACCTTTTCCAAATTTACTCTTTAGATGCTGGACTGTTCCAATACATCTGCAGTAATGAAAGGTCAGATATAAAATAGCTTGACAGCTTCAAAAAAATGGTTTCTCAGCCAAAAAATGATTTAAATAAAATTTTTATGAGGGAATACTTTTAAATTTATAGAAAAGTAGCAAATATTCAGAGCCTTCAAGCACCCCCCCCCCGAAGTTTCAGTGTCCCTAATATTATCATCTTACATCACCATGGCGCATACGCCAAAGTGAGGAAACCGGAATTGGCGTACTACTATTAACGTTACTTGACTATATTTCACTCGTTTTTCCACGAACGTCCTTTTTGGCCCCAGGATCTCCCCAGGACACCACACTGCACACGGTTCTCAGGGCTCCTTAGTCTCCACTGGCCTGTGACAGTGCCTTACTCCTCCCTTCCTTTTCGTGACTTCTGAGAGTTTTGAGAACTGGTCAGGTGTTTTAGTGGAACGTCCCTCAATTTGGAGTAGTCTGATATTTTTCTCACACTTAGACTGGGGCTACAGGTGCTTGGAGAAAATATCACAGAGCTTAAGGACTTTGCTTATCCCCTCATATCAGGCAGTCCATGACATCCACGTGACACTGTCTGGTGGAAGCGGCGGTACTTGCCAGGTTCTCCGCTGTGACGTTACCACCTCCCCCTTTCCGTACATCGGAAGAAACTGCCTAAATCTCCCACACTTGGGAGACGGGGGATTAAGCTCCCCCTCCTCGAGGGGGTAGTATCTACAGATTTATGTGAAATCTTTCTGTAAGGAAGATTTGCCTCTTCTCCCACATTTATTTATTTATTCAATCATTTATTTACATGAGTATAAATTCATGTACATTTATTTTATACTTTAGGTTATAATCCAATACACTGCCTAACAATTTCTGAAATAACAGACATTACACCTGAAAATAACATTCCAAATTGTTGCATAATTAAGCCAATTCCAAATGCAAAGCAGCTAGCCTTATTTTGGGGAAAAGTGACTATTTCCCAGTAATTCTATACAAAGCCAACTGATTCAAAAAATCAAACAAGAAAAATTTTTTTAACATTTAAGCTAATATGCATTTTTACATGATGACATTTAAAATCCACCCTGTATCCCATGGCTGTTCGGATATGTACCTTAACTGCCCAGCGATCATGATAGCCACTCGGTCACAGACAGCCTCTGCCTCCTCCATGTAATGAGTGGTCAGAATAGCAGCCCGCTTCTTGTTTTTAAATGCAGTTCGAATTGCTCGCCTACAAAACAGAAAATAAAAAAGGAGGAAAGTATCTGAATGTTAATGAAAAATTCCCTGTGTTTTAAAAAAATCCAATTATTTAATTAATTAGAGTAATTAAAATATCAAATTTCACTTCCTGGAGTTATTATATTTTGCCCAACTATGATTTTTCTATTCTAATTTATTTTTCCCTTATTTTTAAAAGCCTGTCGAATAGAAATTTCATGATTTCAAATGTTTGTATGCTTTAAAAAATGAATTATGATCTCATTCATATGTTTACTCTAATGGACAAAATGAATGAATGAACAAAATAGAGACAGACTCATAGAGTAGGCTGACAGCTGTGGCGGGGGTGCTGGTGAGGGCTGGGATTGAGGGATTGAGCAAAAAAGAAAAAAAGAGAAAGAACTCATGGACACAGACAGCACTGTGGTGACTGCTGGGAGGAGGCGAGTGGGAGTAGGAGGAAGCCAATCAATGATGTTTTTCTCTCACTGATGTATCTATCTTTCTATCCCTCTCCCTTACTCTCTCTCTAAAAATCAATAAAAACATTAAAAAAAATAAAACCATTAGTTATAATAAAATAATCTTTTATTCTAACGTAGGATACAGTACAATGTGTCTCGAGTGCCTTTACAGTTATACTCACCACATATGCTGTTTGGCCTTAGGATCCATACCTGTAGATGGTTCATCTAGCAAAGTAATTTGAGGGTTCCCCAGCATACTTAGAGCAAAACACAACTGGATGGAAAGAAAATGGGGGGGACTTCAAAGCAAGAAATTTATCATCACAATATCAGGCACTAAACTATCAATAAAACATACACATATTTGTTGTTTGAAAAAAGTACCTTTCGCTTGATTCCTGCAGGTAGTTTCTTTATAGTTTTCTGAAGATGTTCTTTCAAATCAAGGGCATTTGTTATTCTGCAAAACAGATAATGTACTGTTTGTGATCACTGACATTCTTTTTTCTAGAAAACTCAACTTCCTAAAATTAGACCTCCAATTTACATCATTTTAAACAAATTAACATTTTGATTAAAAGATTCACTTTAAATTAAGCTTCATGATAATTATAGGTAATTCATTCTGTAATTAGAAGTAGAAAAATTGCCTTTTCATTTCCATAGCTATATAATTTGGTAAAGAATACATGAAAAAGTCATGACCATTTTCTATGAAAATTATGATATATGGAAATGCCTGTTATTAAATTTTTAAAATGTGAAATGTAAACTTTTTTCCAGGTAACAAAAAGATTCTAAATTTTACCTATTTGTGACTTCCTTTATGTCACTCGGACTCATTCCTTTCACAGCTCCATAAATTTCAAAGTGTTCTTGCAGTGTAATATCTGGCCACAATGGGTTTATCTGAGGACAGTATCCCATACACTTAACGGAATCATCCTCTTCAGCTGGATCTGAAGAGTGATCTCCTAAAAACACCTACAGACATACAAACCAATTTAAATCACTATTTTTGCCTAATTTACATTATGAAAGAAGTGGCAAATGAATTAATTCAAATTCCTTCCTAGAGGTGGGGTAAGATTTTTTACTCCGTTCGATGAAGAAAGGGCATAGATAGCTAAATCAGAGTTCAGTGACATGGCCAGCCCCGATTTTAACTAGAATGATTGGGGGTCTCAATGGAAGGAGATATTTGAGTCAGGGAGGTGAAGCAATTTTGGTCACTGGGATTTCTATGGGGTAAGGAATGACTAACATAAAAATAACTAAGGCAAAAAAACACAAAGAAAAGAGTGTGTCTGGCATTTTCCAGGAAAGCAATGAGCCAGTGTGGCTGGTATGAAGTAAGCAAGGTGGAGAGAAGATAGGATCAGAGCAGTTTTGTGAAGTTTCCACAAAGTGGTGAATGATGTGCTTATAATCAAAGACTAATTGATGGCAGCATCAGAACTAGCTCCCGTATCTCCTTAAGGGAATACTATTGTTTTCCATTAAGTTGGTGGGCTAATCACCCATGCTTGTAATAATTATAAAAGCAGAAATAATATAAATGTACATGTGCCTGCATGTATGTCACAAAAATTTTACTATGTATATTATTTTCATAGGTAACCAAAAAGATCACAATTTTATACTAAAATTTTAAGATTAAAAATGTAATATTTAAGCATTAATATACTAACTTGTCATTAAAAAAATTTATTTTAATGCAATACAAATCATAGTCAACATATACCACACCCCTGTATATCATACCTGGCCTGAAGTTGGTTCAATATCACCAACCAGAATATTGATAACTGTGCTTTTGCCTGCACCATTTGGGCCCAACAGTCCCAAGATCTCTCCTAAAGGAATTGAAAGAAAAATCATCAAATCAAATTTAAAACGGAAACTACTCTTTTGAAAATGTTACTGAGGGAAAAAATAATAAATACTAGCCTTTTTTCACACAGAATGAGATGTGTTTAGTTGCCACTTTCTTGACTCTTCTTGTAAGAAAATCTTTCTTGTTATCATATTCTTTATGCAAATTGCTAACCATAATGGCTGGTTTCTAACAAAGGAAACAAGATTTTTAAAAGAGAGTTATAACTCAGAAACCTATCCTGACATAACACAGGCTGCACACACCTCATGTCCATATCATAAGAACTATATTTGAAAATAAAGAGTATTGTATAAATAAATATCCATTTGTTACTGAAATTATGACATTCAAAACTAAGTGCATGATGGCACAGTGGCAGCCAGAGCAGACGGGGGATGGCCGCGCGTCCACAGCAACGAGCGAGGAAGCCCAAGAGCCTGGAAGTTTTTTGAGCCATGAGGGATATAGTACTTAGGTCACTATTGTTTCACCATGCTTCAATACATCAGATGTGCTCAGTGCAACTGAGTCTTGGTGAACAGACACGGGGACCCGCAGAAAGCAGTATAAAGAAGGCCCAACACATGGTTATTCATAAAGCTTTGACTGAATCTATGCTTCCCAATCCAATTCAGAAACCATCCAAAAGTAATAATAATGGCCCAGGTAATAGAAATCCAACTGCAGAATTTAATTGGCCTCCTATGGAAAGGGGAGAGCTTGTCAACTATAGGCCATTAGATCCCAAGCCTTTCTCAAATTACAGAACTAGTTACAACTTTGGGGCATGCACAATCAGAGGACTTCTCAAACTCGTATGTTTATACACATTATAAATCTTCTAAAAATGTGTTTAATGTATAGCATTGCCCATACTTGTTTGGTCATAGAGCCTATGCTAATGAATCACGTGTGGACACAGAACAAAAGTTAGGAAATGCTGTCTTACATGCTTTGCTCAAGATCTTAACAACTAGTTAAAAGATGGTTACTTTACATTCAGGTTGGCCAGGAATATCAGAGACACCCAGTGAAGAGTCTTTGAGACAAATAAGCCATGGGATGATGACTGCACTTAAGAATATTTTGGAAAATAGTAAGTTGGGATTTTTAGGAGATGCATCTTTGAACTGCCAGTGGAACTGCAACTACATCTGAAGTTACTCTGATTGACTACATCAATTTAAAAAGTAGTATTTCAAATGGCACAGTAGTATTCTTATTGTTTTTAGTTGGCTCAATTAATCAAATAGTGATCTAAAAAAACACGTCTGCAATGCTGCTCTCTTAGAAGAGAATAGCTTTCATTGGAAAAAAAGGGGGGAATCTATTTTCTGTAGTCGTATAGGCTTAGAAAATGCTGAATCAAGGGAAGATTGAAAGTTTTCTTACTGTAGAATTTCTCAGAGCTTCCACTTTTCGACTTTTGTGAATATTTTACCATTTGATTTTTTGTACTACTCTTATATATTTCAAAATGTTTTAAATTGTAAACATCATGCCATCTTCGTATTTCAGCACCCAATCTGCCCTCACCAGTTTCATGTATATTTTTTCAGTATATTCTCGGCGATATATGTGTTCATTTACTTTAAGAAAGAATCATTCTGTAACAATAATCTGAATCTTTTTTTTTTTAATATACCTTAAGACCATTCAAAAAAAGTAAGTGGATAAAAATATTTTTTTCATAGACTTCTTTTTCAGATTGATTCATATAGAAAGAAAATATTTTCCAGATTATTTTCCTATGCATGGGGAACTGATCATTGCACATTTAAGATGACTTAACAATAAAGACTAAATTACCTCTTCACAACACTGGCAACTCATCAACTCTCTGACCTTTAGTCTTTCAGCTTTGACATCTTCATCTTCACCCTCATTGTTTGGTGGTTCTGGAAACTTCCTATTTTTGGGCTTTGTTGAAAGGGTCCTAAATATATCAAGGTAGTAGATTTTCAAATAATTAAAATAGTAAGAAATTCATGTACTACATAGAGAAAAGAATGAAAAAATATACCAATATGAGATCTGTGGTTATCTCTGAAAGATGGAATTAAAGAGCTGTTTTTTCATTCACTGATATTTAGGTGATGTTTTTTAAATTCATTCACTTATCAGTATTATTTATGACCAGTATGTGTTGGGCACTACTTCACACAAAGATAAAAACGACCACAAAGAAAACTTCACTCAAACGATTTACAGTCTGGGTGTAAATAAGCTTGCCCTGACATCCAAACCCACAGAAATGCCACAAAGGTAGGCAGAGGAAAGAGCGCTTCCAAAGAAAATCTGACTTTTAGTTGTTAGTACTAAGGTAAAAAGGAAAATAGGATTCAACATGTTGAAAACGATGGAAAAACAGAAAAGAATGAGAAAGAAGTCAATCACATTAAAGGCTGCAGATTAAATAACCTGAGCCTACTTGCCAAGATGAAGAGGGAGTCATTAGTTATCTTATAGAAAATAGTACCGATAGAGGGAAGAAACACATGAATCATCATGGGAATGCAAATGAAAACCATAAGGAAACACCACTTCAGAACCACTAGAATGGCTAAAATAAAAAAGATAAACAGTAAAAAATACTGGCCAGGATGTGAAGGAAACAGCCCTCAGGCATCCCTGAGGGCAATGTACAGTGGTCTCCCCTTTCAGGCAGTTTTGCTTTCTGCAGTTTCGTGCACCTATGGTCAACTACATTCCAAAAACATCAAATGGAAAATTCCAGATATAAATATGCATAAGTTTTAAATTTCATGCTGTTCTGAGTAGCGTGATGAAATCTCACACCATCCCAATCTGTCTCACTGGAGATGTGAGTCATCCCTTTGCTATCAAATCGACTATTTCAGTATCACGGTGCTTATGTTCAAGTAAATCTTATTTTACTTAATAATGTGCCCCAAAGCACAAGAGTAGCAATGCTGGCAATTCAGATAGGCCAAAGAGAAGTCCAAAAGTGCTTATACTCTTAAGTGAAAAGGTATGTATGTATAGGAAAAAAAGCACAGGACACACATTGGGCTTGGCACTATCCATGATTTCAGGCCTCCACTGGGGGGTCTTGGGAGTGGATTCCCCACAGATAAGGGGAGACTAATGTAAAATGGTGCAACCACTTTAGAAAACAACAGTTGTAAGTTCTTCAAAAGGTTAAACATACATTAACCATGTGACCCATCAATTCCTTTCCTAGGCATCCACCCAAGAGAAATGAAGATATGTCCATACAAATACCTGAGCACAAATGTTCATAGTGGCATTATCCATGATAGCCCAAAAGTGGAAACAACTCAAATGCCCATCAACTGATAAACAGAGAAAGTGTGGTCTAATCATAAAATGTATTATTACTTAGCCTAACAAAAGGCATGAAGTACTGCTACATGCTATAACATGGATGCACCTTCAAAACAGTATGCTAAGAAAAGGGAACCAGACAAAAAAAGACTATGTATTGTATAATTGCATTT
Organism: Myotis nattereri; assembly: GCF_964212035.1. Classification (NCBI taxonomy): domain Eukaryota; kingdom Metazoa; phylum Chordata; class Mammalia; order Chiroptera; family Vespertilionidae; genus Myotis; species Myotis nattereri. Next base: position 49,677,451 of record NC_138091.1, read on the forward strand.
ATATGAATGTTCAACGTTGGCGAGTCTATTATTTGGAGACAGAAAGTAGATTAGGCCCTGGCCGGTATGGCTAAGTTGGTTGGACATCGTCCCGTTGCACCAGGAGGTTGCTCGTTAGATTCCCAGTCAAGGGCACATGCCTGGGAAAAATAAAAAGGAAACAAAAGGAAAACAGGGCCTTCATTCAAAACAATTTACAGTCTGGGTGTAAAAGAGATTTCCCTGAGTATATGTAGAGGGCTAATGTTCGAACCCACAGGGACACCACAAAAGTAGCAGGAGAAAGCTGATTGGTGTTACACTCTCACATCAATGTCTGTCTGTCTGTCTGTCTCTCTCTCTCTCTCTCTCTCTCTCCCTCTTTCCCTTTTCCTCCCCTCCCCCCTCTCTAAAAATCAGTAAGTAACTACTAATGGGTACAGGGCTTCTTTTGGAGTAATAAAAATGACCTAAAATAAGATTATGATATAGTTCAGCCGTGGGCAAACTACGGCCCGTGGGCCAGATCCGGCCCATTTGAAATGAATAAAACTAAAAAAAAAAAAAGACCGTACCCTTTTATGTAATGATGTTTACTTTGAGTTTATATTAGTTCACACAAACACTCCATCCATGCTTTTGTTCCGGCCCTCCGGTCCAGTTTAAGAACTCATTGTGGCCCTCGAGTCAAAAAGTTTGCCCACCCCTGGTATAGTTGCACAACTCTGTAAATATGCTGAAAAAACATTAAAACTTTAAAAAAATTTAACTGACCTGAAAAAGGGATCCTTTCTTATTGATCTGCCTCCATATTTTTTCTCATAGTACCGTAAGAGGAAAATCCATAGTACACACTGCAGGTAAGGCTATAAGAAGAACACAGAACAGCTCATGACTGAATCTCTTTTTTTTCTATCAACAGAATAAAGACCACATACATAGGTTTCCTTACCAACACTAAAAAAGTTAACCGCAATTTTTTGCACGTCTTATCAGCTAAAAATAGATTTGATTATAAGCCAAGGAAGATTTTTAGTAAGAAAATCCTTCACATATTTTTCTATCTCTATACATTTTATTTCTATCTCAGTAAAGTTTATTGGTTGTCAGCTTCATAAAATACAAAGAAAAAAGGAAGCTTTGTTTGTGACTGTAAGGAAGCCAGAATCATAATTAAATAGAATTAACATGAAAAGCCAAGGATGTTAAAATAGATATAGTCAGTGAATAAAAGGTAGGACCATCGAAATTCACATTAGCTAGTATTAACACACTTGACTTTTTATGCAAGAGGATATAAACTAAGAAGAGTTAAAATCATACAACCAAACTATTCATTCTTTTTTTTTTAAATCCTTAACCAAGGATATGTTTTTATTGATTTTTAGAAAGAGGAAGAGAGGAAGAGAGCAAAAGACAGGGATCAGTTTTGTTCCACTCACACCCAACCGGAGATCAAACACACAACCTAGGTATGTGCCCTGACTGGTAATAGAACCGGAAACCTTTTGGTGTATGGCACCACCCAACTGAGCTACCTGGCCTTGGCCTAACCCAATGATTATTTTCTTTTTTTATTCACAACTTAAAAAAAAAACTTTATTGTTGAAAATATTACAGATGTTCCCGTCCCCCCCAACTGACCCTTTCTAGCCCACACCCGCCCCCTCGCATTCTCAAGGTAGCATGCTAACAAAGAAACATTTTTGTCATTTCTTACCGATATAACCGCCACCAAAAGCCTATCCCATGGGTCATAGGTTTCCTCATTTTTTCGAATATTCTTCCAAGAAATCTAAGACAGAAATTATTGAAAACGTATATGCTGCTGTGATGTTGGGACATGACATTTGATCTTTGACCCTGGTTCCTAGCACACAGCTTCTAAAACCCTTAGAATTTCCTGAGTGTTAGAGGTGACAAGAGTATCTTTTGTTATTTAAAAAAAGCCCATTTCCATCTAGGCCAGGTGACTGTTGGAGGATGACCAATCAAGTGATTAGAAGGCTGGAACGTTCTGTCCCATCCATCCACCAATCCCTCGGGAGGGGAAAGGAGTCTGGAGATTAAGTCATACGCCATCGGTAATGGAACTTCCATAAAAAACGTACACAGGGGTTCGAAGAGCTTTCGGGTTGATGGGTGCATCCAAGTGCTAAGGAGTGGCACACTCCAAACTCCACAGGGACAAAAGTTCCTGCACCTTGGCATCCTTCTGGACCTCGCCCAGTGTATCTCTTGACCTGGCTGTTCATTTGTATATCTGTTACGTTGAACTGGTACTAGGAAATCGTGTTTCCCTGAGTTCTGTAAGCCATAATAGCAAATTATTGAGCCTGAGAAAGGGTCATAGGACCATGGGGTTTGTAGTCAACTCAGACAGAAGGATTAGTAACAGGGGACCCACAACTTGTAATTGGCATCTGAAGTGGGGGGAGGGAGACAGTCTTAAGTGTTGAACCCTTAAACTGTGTAGTCTGTGCTAACTCCAGGTAGTTAAGTATTGCTTTATGTGAGGAAAATTCCCACACATTTGGTTTCACAAGTGTTGTCATAGTTTTATTTTAGCTGAAATGTGTAGAAATATTTGGATTAAAGTGTGTGTGGGGGGGAGTATTTTGCTCAGCAAACATGTATTCTGTATAAATAAGTTGGCTACTATTAATAGCTATGATTTGTACTTAGATTAAATTTTCCCCATCCCAAAATGTGGGGAGATATAAAGGGGGGGGGGGTAAAGAGATTAGTGAGTAGAATGAATCAGCAGTCATCCTACATCAATAATTCATCAAATTCTTTTTAATCACATGGAATTTTTTTCCCCAACTATCCGGGCTTAATAAAACTAACCTGTGGTGTTCTTTTTCTTTGAAAAAAATCTCCACTTTATCTTCTCTTATCCCTTTATAGGACAATACATTATTAAATCCTTGAAAAACTCCCCAAATACTAACTGAAGTCAGATCATACTTATAATTTATGTACATATGCCATTTGGAGCATCACAGAACATGTATTGGACATAGCCATTCTCCTTTGAAACTTTAAGTTTAAAAACATGCTTAAAAGATTCCATAGTGATTTTTAAACTGCTTCATTAATAACATTTAAATCAAGTAGTAGCAGCTAACATGATGTGTTTTTGTTTTTGTTTTACTATTTTCAATACAAGAACTAAGACCTTAAAGATTAGGTACGAGTTATGCTTTTTAAACATTAAAACACCTAACAGACCTACCTTTATGAAACAAATTAGACAACCTAGAAGTGGATAGACTGGAATGACTATGCAAAAGGTGTAATGGAGAACAGCTGTAACTGTGTGTCCAATAAAGAAACTGATTTCGGTGATTGCAATGCAAGCCAACGCTGTCTAAAGGAAAAAAAATAAAAAAGAAAAGAAAGCAAGTGAAAAGTATTTAGAAATTTCATACCCAACATTAACTATATTTTCAATCTTGTAGTAAAACATGGAGCCACAGATGATACTTAGCCAGGAAGCGCAGGTACACTGGTACCAGCTGCTTTTAGCTGGCTTCCTTGCCATGCAGTTGTTAAATGCTTTCAGTATCACCCATCCCTTCAAGGGGTAGATGATGCAGAAGATAAGCAGATAGTCAGTAAGATGCTGCCAGCTATCTATCTAACCCTGTACTTACAATAGACACAGTAACATTTTAATCCTGAAAGAGCTCATGGCTCTCTTTTCTCTGGTATAAAACATGAGTGTCAAATAAGCTGGTATGAAAGTTGAAATGAAATACTATAAAGTGTAACTTACCACAGAATAGATAAAGGACCAAACTTCTTTTGTATTTAAAATTTTCTTAAAAGTGAAAGAAGTAACATAGGTAAACAGAATAACTGATGGAACATAACCAATAAGACAAAAAACCTGTAAAACAAAAATACAAAATTTTATATAAAAATGTGAATAACTAGAAATACATAAATATAAATTACCAGTAATACTAAAATATTATGGAATAATTATTCTTCAAATTTTCTTGCTCTACAAATCACTCCACAAACTAAGTGTGGTTACTTGAGGAGTTACCATGCACATTGCTCCTACATCAAGGAACTCAGGCTTTTAACTAATTAACACAATCCTGAATAATTAATTTAAACGGAAGTTTTCTTTGCCAAGTAAAATGCTCTTATTTAAAAAAAAAAACACAAAAAAACTCACAGGTTAGCTGGTTAAAATTTTTCCTCAATGAGCTATTTTAATATATAGCTATCATTTTAATATACAGCACTTAGTGCATTTTATACATTTTTAAGGAAAATATTTATAAGGCATAAATTGAATTACAACTTTTCTCAACTATTAGCTACCATTTTAAGATACAGAACTTAATGCATTTTGTAATTTTTAAGGAAAACATTTATTAATTTATAAGGCAGAAATTAACATGTAAGATCAGTATGATCTCTGGCAAACAGAGTTTACTTTCAGCAACTCCGACCTCACCTGGCGTTTTCCTAGTATAAATCATTCATATAAAGGGGTTTAGTAAGTCATGTACATGTGAACATGAATATGAACCATACTTTCCCTTAGGATTTTAAACCACATTTTAAATTATGAAATAAAAGAGCTTCCTTGTGAAATTATTTTCAGTCATAGAGACAAGGAAGACATTTTAAGGAAGGACTGCTGAAGTATTTCTAATTACACATAAGTAGGTAGTCTACATAAAAAACTACTTCAATGTCAAGGAATTATTTTATAATGGTAGTAAGTCATTGCTTTTAAAACTTATTTATAGCAATAGAAATCGTATTGATTACAGGTATCATCCTATATAATAAAAGCCTAATATGCAAATTGTCCCCTCAACTGGGAGTTTGCCCACTCACTATGATGTGCACTGACCACCAGGGGGCAGCACAAAACATGGCAGGCATCAACAATGCAGCGCTGGCAACAGGTGACACTGGAGGTGCTGCCAGCCCCGTTGGGCCCTCATGAGAGTGGGACTGTGGCAGGATGGCGGAGGACAGCAGGCGGCGCCAGGCCAAGGCGGGTGCGAGCAGGGGCCTGAATGCCCTAGTGATTGCCCCGCAGATAGTGACCAGTGGTGGTGGTGGTGGTGGGGGGGTTGCTGCCCAGCTCCCAGGTGCTGAGGAAGCTGGGTGGGGGCCTAACGACTCAGGTAGAGGGCGGGGTGCAGGGGCCCGGGGGCTGCCCAGGGCCCAGAGGTCAGCTGGAACCTGCCCTTCCATGCTAGATACTTGCACTTCAATCACCAGCCAGGCCTACGGACCGCACCTGTGCAATAATTTCGTGCACCGTGCCTCTAATCTATATATATATAAAAGGCTAATATGCAAAGTGCCCCCTTAGGAGTTCGGCCAGGAGATCGGGAGTTCGATTGCTCACTATGACGTGCACTGACCACCAGGAGGTGGTGTGGAATGAAGGAAGGACCCGGCTAGTAGCCGGCAGCCAGGGAAGGAAGGTCCCAGCTGGCAGCCAGAAGGCCCCGATCAGCCCTGATTGTCAGCCAGGCCTAGGGACCCTACCCATGCACGAATTTCATGCACTGGGCCTCTAGTATACAATGATTAAATAGGAACTGGTTCTATTGTCTATAAAAATATTAATACCCAGCTGATTATCATGTTTGGAAAGGCTTCATTTTTTAAAGTAGTGTTTTATGTAAAAATAGAATGAGTACAAATAATGTTAACTTACCACAGAAAGAAACTTTACAGGATAAAAATATAATCCATAATGAAATGCAAATAAACTTCCAAGCATCAAAATAAGAAGAATAAAAAAAAAGGGGATATCAACAATAGCTTGCCCAACCCAATATGCAGATGGCAAAAGACCTGAAAGTTTAAGTTGAGTATAAGCTTTGATCTAAAAAAAAGAAAGGAAGAAATTGATTATAATTTTAAACATTTTGCAAACAAACAAAAATTTCTAGCAAGTTATTGCAGAACTCTTAATTTTACATCAACAAAACAATAAAAGTTTATATTATAGGTTTGTAGGTAATAAAAGCCCTCCTTACAAATAATATAAATTCCATTAGGATATTAATTTAGATCATAATTTCTGAGATACAACAATACTTCAATAAAAACTTCAGAATCGGGTTACAGCAGTGCTTCTAGGAAACACAAAACTAAAATAAAAACAAAGGTTGTTGGGATTATAGCTGTATAATAGTGATTCTATATCACAGTAGTCAAAACATGGTTGCTTGTGAAAATACATGGAAAGGTGTGTTTTACTTTTTTTATTTTTATTTTTTTAAGTATATTTTATTGATATTTTACAGAGAGGAAGAGATAGGGATAGAGAGTTAGAAACATCGATGGGAGAGAAACATCAATCAGCTGCCTCCTACTGGGGATGTGCCTGCAACCAAGGTACATGCCCTTGACCAGAATCAAACCTGGGACCCTTCAGTCCGCAGGCTGACACTCTATCCACTAAGCCAAACCGGTTAGGGCGGAAAGGTGTGTTTTAAACAAGAAAGGGGACTCTCACTTTAAAAAACTGACCTTTCATGAAAACATTAATAAACTGCCAAGTACCCTGTGGGTTTACATAGGGCTTTCAGCTTAATCATGAAACTGCACAGATAATGCATTAAAAGCTTTTTATATACTCTTTTGTAGCACATAAATGCAAGCTATTGCTACTACAAGTAAACAGCATTTTCATGAGCACTAAGAGTAACTTAAATGATGATAGTTTTTCTAACTCTCTAATGCTCTCATTACTTAACCTGAATTTTAAAAATCTTTTACAAATCCAAATTCCTAACAATTTTATTCAGTTGATTCTGTCATCTATGTAAACATCACTCCTAATAAAAGTATTATATGAAAGAAGTAGCCAGAGAGTAAGGTAAGGGAAGCATGTAATAATAGAGTGAAGAAGAAGAGGAGCCTGGCCAGCGTGGCTCGGTGGTTGAGCATAGACCTATGAATCAAGAGATCAAGGTTGAATTCCCAGTCAGAGAACATGCCTGGGTTGTGGGCTCAGTCCCCACTAGGGGGCGTGCAGAAGGCAGCCGATCAATGATTCTATCTCATCATTGATGTTTCTATCCCTCTCTCTTCCTCTCTGAAATCAATTTAAAAAAAAAAAAGAGGAGAAATGATATTTTTAAAAAGGACAACTTTTGTGTTCAATAAATTATAACAACGATACATTCCAATATAAGTATAAAAACATAAACCAAGTCAAATATAATTATTTTCGATAATCCAACTGGATGCTTTTGTTATTCGTACATTGCTGGTGGGAATGTCAAACAGTATATCCACTCTGGAAAACAGTTTGACAATTTTTAATAAAACTAAACTTTCAATCACTATACAACATAGCACTGTACTGTTGGGCTTTTTTACTCTTGGACATTTATCACAGACATATGAAAACATACGTTCACACAAAAACCTGTACACAAATATTCACAGCAGTTTCATTCATAATAGTAAAAAACTGGAACAATCCAGATCCACATCATAAAATACTGCCAAGCAATAAAAAGAATGAAATATTAATGTGTGCAATTTGAACGAACCTCCAGGGAATTATGCTGAGTGAGAAAAACCAATGCCTAAAGAAAATATGCTGTGATTCCATTTAATCATTCTGGAAACATCAAAATTATAGAAATGGAGAACAAATTAGTGGTTGCCAGAGGTCAGAGAGGGGGTAGGGTTGGCATGTGGGCTTGAAAAAGCCACAGAAGGGATCTTTGTGATGACAGAACTGCTCTGTCTCTTGATGTCAATATCCTGGCTTTGTATTGTACTATAGTTTTGCAAGATGTTTTTTATTGGGGTTAAGTGGATAAGGGAACGTAGAGCTCATTGTATTATATTTTACAGCCAATATAAATCCATAATTACCTCAAAATAAAAATCTGAATTAAAAACCATTTAAGTGGAAACAAAAAAAGAGAAAAATGCAATTGTCTAGTAAGTTTTATCTTTGAGTGGTAGAGATTATGGATAGATTTCCTTTATACTTTCCTATATTTTCTAAATTAGTATAATGAATATGTGTAACAGAAAAATTGAGTATATTTTTTAAATGTCTCCTGAGACTCATGTATTAGTTTTAGATGAGGCTTAACCTCGTTATTAGTCACGCTGTGTAAATTACTTTAAACAACGAACTGAACTGAACTAAGAACAGACCCAAAGAGAAGGAGAATTTTGATTAGAGGAGTAAGAAAAAGACAGTCTCAGCAAAGTGGGAGAGTAGAAGGCTCTGACTGTCAAAAGCTCAAAACTGTATAAGATCACCTGCATCTATCTGCTGGGTGGAGGAGATTAAAAAGAGAAAGGAACAGAAAAGAAGGTGAGAGACAACTAAAAATCCTCTGTACACAGCAATTTTTTCTAGCCCTGGTAATGACAATAATTTTCAAGCTTTTTTTTTTCCACTTACCATCAAATTAAATGCCTTATACAACCAACACATTCCATTAAAGGTTAAAGGGGAGTGCACCAATTAAGAACATAAGGATCACAGCCAGCTCCCAGATCCACTACTGAACCCAGATGAGTCAACCTGCACACATTCTATGAACACCTCCTTCCTCCGTTTCCTGACCTATAAAGTGGGTCACATAAAACCTCACAAGGTTGTAAGAATTAAAGGATGCAACTTTGAAAGAAGATGGCAAGGATTTGAGTAATATAGCTATTACTACAAGATAGGGTAAATGTAGGTTTACAGTTGATTGTATAGAAAATACAAAATTAAGAATACAAGAATAAACTGTGTTTCATGTACTCACAACTGTAAACCTCCTTTGCCCCACCCTGTATTACTATAATTATAATAAATGTATTTATACTCCATCTTCTTACTCCTGAAATAAGTATACATAAGTCTTGTACTCATGCAAAATGTGTCTGTTTTTTTAAAAAATATATTTTTTTATTGATTTTAGAGAGGAAGGGAGAGGGAGAGAGAGAGAGAAACATCAATGATGATAGAGAATCATTGATTGGCTGCCTCCTGCATACTGGGGATCAAGCCTGCAACCTAGGTATGTGCCCTGACTGGGAATCAAACTACGACCTCCTGGTTCACAGGTCGACACTCAACCAGTGAACCATGCTGGCTGGGCCAAAAGAGGTTATTTTTTAATGTGATTTCTTATTAGCAAACTATACTTGTAATTTTTTTCACTGAGTCATTACCTTATGATTCTCTGCATTTTCCATGGCAAAGTAAGGTGGCATTGCAGTAACAATGATTCCAAGTAAAGTTGCTTGAAAATACAGCTCAATTTTAAAAACAATGTCTGTAATTTCCTGAAAAACAACCATAGAACAAGAAATGGAACTGAGAATCATTTGATACATTTTAGTATTTTCTAAAAGATTATCAAAATCTCTGAAGAAACACATTAGGATAACCATCCTAGGCATAGTCTATATCCGCGGTTGCCAACCTCTCGGACCTCACAGACCACCGGCGGTCTGCAGACCACCAGTTGGCAACCACTGGTCTATACAAAAGAACAGATGGCCAAGTTAACAGGCAGTGAGCTACCAACTTTGCCACTTATTAAAAAGCTACCAGATCCTGAGCAAATCACTGTACTTCCATTTTCTTATCTACAACACAAAATAATAATACGGCATAGAAATTAAGCGTCACCATTTAATTAAAAATAAAATTGAAAAGCAGTTAGCATACCCACCAATGGCCTTATGCAATGAACATGACCATCTCAGAATGATGTTGGAAGCCTTCATTAGGCTGCCTGGACTGTAAGCCAGCTGGGATCTTCACTCCCTACATTTCTCCAATGGGAAAAAAGTTGTACCCAAGCTCAACTTCCTAGGTAACCAGGAACTTTTGTCCCAAGCAGGGGGGACTATATTCCCACACAGAGGTCCCAAAGGACCCTCATTGCTCCAAGCAATGATGGAGTACGCCACACATTTCTTTAACATCTCCTTCCCTCTGTCATTATTATTACTGCCCCTGAGTTAACTCAGATGCTCCATCACTTGTCATCTAAGCTACTTAGTAAAAGAATCTCTTGATTTGATTTTTTTTTTTTTTTACTTTCTTCCCTCCACAATTCTCCAAACAGAAATCCCTCTCTACCCTGGTGCCAGTGAAATTTTATTTTTAATCCTCACCTGAGGATATTTTTCCATTGATTTTTAGAGAGTGGAAGAGAAGGGCAGAGTCAGAGAGAGAGAGAAACATCGATGTGAGAGAGACACAGAGATCAGTTGCCTCCCATACGAGTCCTGACCAAGGCTGGTATCAAGCCTGCAACTGAGGTATGTGCCCTTGACCGGAATCGAACCCAGGACCCTTCGGTTCATGGGCCAACTCTCTATCCACTGAGCCAGACCTGGTAGAGCACCAGTGAACTTTTTAAAATGTAAATTTAATGTTACTTTGTCCCCATACCTAGGTATAACTATAACAAGAGGAGTACTAAATTAATCTTCCATGTGATTTCCATTTAAATATGGCAAAGAATTATAGCCAACTAAAAGAAGTTTGGGGTGTAGATTATATAATCATAAAGAAAGAGAGCAGATTGGGGGCAAACTGGGGCTGGAGGTAGGGGAAAGAGGGAGTGATGAACTAACAGGCACAAGGGGTTCTTGGGGGAGTGATGAAATATAAAACTGATTTGTGGTGATAGTTACATAACCCTATGAATATAATGAAAACCATTGAGTTGTACATTTTAAATGGGTGAATTGGAAGGTATATGATGTACATCTCAATAAAGCTGTTAAAAAACAGTGAATGGAACACGCTATTACAGAAAGATATTAGTCCATTTATTTTTCCACATATAAAAAACGAAACATAAGGACTATGAGAAAATGTTGAGTATTTTTCTGGAGACAAGTTCATTTTCATATTTCTAACCAATAGTCCCACCTACAAGAATTGTCTGGGTGACTTCTCAAGGTTCTTTCAATGTACCTCAGTAACCAGGTTTTAGCTGAACAATATTCATTTTAAGATTATCTTAACTTGTCTATGATTAATATAAAAAATACTTAAACTTTACAAAAATGTCCGCACCATCATAGAACACCTTGGTCCTAAAGTAATACTAGGGACTCCTAACCCCAGATGTAAACCATCCCCAACTCAAGTTTTACGAGGACTAGGAGATGTCACAAGATGAACTTCTTCACATTTTATTATTGTACACACACACACACACACACACACACACACACTCACTCACTCACAGTTTTTAATTTGCTTACTTGAAAGAAAGGGGTATTCCAGACCTGGATGCTTTCAGTCACATTTAACTGATAAAGGTAGTAGTTACTAATGATATTCATCAATACAGGCAAAGCATAAACCATCGTACTGTTGAAAACAACTGTAAATACATAGTCCTACAAGTTGGAAAAGAGAGACTTATTACATACCATATGTAAATATGTGTAAATATAAATGGATATATTGTTGCTATATACCAAGCTTTTCTCATCCCCAAAGCTAATTCTCATTAACTGTACTAAAAGCTACTCAGCAAATCATAGAAATTATACTCAATGACAAAGACAACCTGGTTTGGAATCTACAGATATTTTGAAATTTTAAACAAAAATGTAACATAAAATTAAATTCCTTTAAACTTTATTTATTGGTTACCCATCAGGGCACAAAATAAATTCTAAATAAACACAGCTACTATTTCCAAAAGCAAATTCTAATTTCAGCCTAATGAGGCCAAATCGGCAAATGATTAATTTTAGAGGAAATATCTTAACCTTTCATAACATTCCAATGGGTATTCCTTCATATATGTTACCCTTACCTTTTCCGAATGCATCACATTTAAAGCTGCACTGTGGGGAGCAGCAGACACATAGTCACTGTCATTAAACATCGTCACCATGATGTTCTGGTTTGTGAAAAAGGTAATAAGATCACTGATATCTGAGTCTGATGTTAGGGGAAAAGCAAATAGTAAAGAATCAGTTCAAATGACAACAGATATAGGCTTTTAATAACACTGGAACGAGCCCCCCTCTTCCTTAAAAAGTATTTTATCTTCATTGGCTAAGACATGACTAAGAACACTGGCTCTGGACCAGTCAGCTTGAGCACAGAACCTGAAGGTGACTGTGCAACTTTTAGCTGCTGCTACTGCTAAGACTATTACTCACATTGAAATTCTATCGTTCCTGAAATTTGGTTAGTGACAAGAAAATCCACCTGGCAATTTTATGTATCAAGATAACCTGTGAGCTTAGAAAGATAAGAAATCATGGTGTGAATTTCAGGAACATTACTCCTTAGAGGATTCCTGTGTGCCCCAAACAGACAAGTTTTATAAATGTTGACTGCCTTAACTACCTTAAAGTAAGAAAACACATAATCAGGTCTCCAGCTACAGTCTTTAAATTGTCTGGAGCCAAGGGAAAAACTAAAACCTAAGTTTAAAATTCATACCAACATGCCTGATAATGAAAATATTCCATTATCACAATAGCCAGGACTCAAGAAGGACAAATGTGACTTGGATAACAATCGAAACCAATTAAGGAAAACACTATCCGTAACTAAGCAGTATAGCAGGGTGGATCAGGCTCAGCACCAAACCTGAGTGTCAGAGAATAGTGATCTTGGTGAGACTACATTTATTCCTATCTTGTGCGCTAACTGTTCTCTCATCCCCAGCTTGCCAGGGCGGCTCTGTACTCCTGAGGAGAGAGCTGCTAGCATATTATAACTGAAGGAACTGTATCATCTGTGATACAAAAAGCTTTGCAAGGAGGGTAAGATACCAACCAATATTTACACACAGAGAAGCCAGTGATTCCTTAAGGAAACATGGCTTTATTTAGGACCAAAAGCAAGGCCTAGGAAAATACGGAATACATGTGTAAACAACTCCAGAAATACCGAAATATTAACAGAAGGAACAAAACTTTGGAGATACTAGAATTTCTGCCAAACAGTTGAGAGTGAACTGAATGAAAGCAGAAAGATTTTGAGATACATGTACAACTCCCAAATATACAAAAAAAGTCACATCATCAGAGTATAACGCTCCATGCAGTACTATAATTTAGCAACATGAAATGTATATTAAGGCCCAAGAATCCTAATAAAAGAAAAAATTGCAAAACATAACACTTTCTATTCAAAAGTAGTTTTCTATCACTAAATGCATTTTTCTTCCAAAAGAATAAAAGTTGCATAATAAACTGAAAACCAGATTTTAATAGTGATGATTTTAAGAGTAATTTATAATCATCTCCAACTACGATTATTATTTTAAACTTGGGCAAAGTTCTTCAGTTAATAGTGAATCAAAAGGAAATATACTAGTCCTGGCCCAGGTGGCTCGGTTGGGTGTCATCCAAGACACTGAAAACTTACCATCTGATTCCTGGTCAGGACACATGCCCAGGTTTGGGGCTCAAAGGTGTGCAGGAGGCAGCTGATTGATGTTATGCTCTAGCATCAATGTTTTTCTCTCTCATTCTCTCTCTCTCTCCCCTCCTTCTCTCTCTCTCTCCCCTCCTTCCTCTCTCTGTAAAAATCAATAAACAATTCTTAAAAAAAAAAAAAAAGGAAAGGTATTAGAATATAACTGAAGTGTTGGGAGATGTTAAACCTCAAAGAGTTTATAAGTATAGAAAGGGTTGTATGAAATGAAAATTTCTAACATATTTCAGCAAGATAAGCAAATGAAGAGGCTATGGTTTGCTGTAAGTTTGCCAGTTAGTTAATCTCAACTTTCTCTTCAAGACCCTGGGGACCACAAACTATCTTTGTACATAGATGTTGTAGAAATAACTGATCATATATGAATTAATGTTTGTTGGAAAGCAGAATCCTACATCAGTATTTTTTATTCTGCCCGTTGTTCAGGCCATATGTTTTTTAAAAAATTCTTTCATATTTGACAATTATGTGATAAGAATGTTCAATAGCAAATCCAAAAATATGCATTACAAATGTAATGTATTTGATTATAAATATTTACATCTAAGGTGCTTTTTTCTTAATTCGAATGTTTCAGATAACCCTTAAAAATTTAAACATTTCTATTTGGTAGATAACTTCATAAACATTATATGCAGTAACTCTAAAGAGGGTTTTTCAAATTCTGAAGTTTATTTTGCTCATCATAAATTATGAGATGAAACATGCTGCTCTGAGAATAATGTTTCTATTATTAAAAAGAAACTTTTGTGATTATAAGCTGTATAAGTTAGAATGTTTTTAAAAACTGTCACCTATACTTTAACCAAAATTTCTTACCTGCAACATATTGCTCAGCATTAATAAGGAGTTTTAATTTGGATTTGTGCAGACAGAACATGCCTTTACCTTTCATACATTTCTAAAATCCACATCTCTGACCTATATTTACCCCTCACCCCCGTGCCCCAACCAACACACATTCACAGACCTTCACACACTCTCACCAGTAGAATTTTGAAGAAGCAGACTTGTTTTATATTTATGAGGTTTATCTCCAGGTTTTAGGAAATACAAGTCTGGAACAAGTTTGATCGGAACCACAGCACTTTTAAAAGAGCGATGCACCAAAAACATAAAAATCTGGACTGCAAAAAAGATTAAAAGCAGAAGCAACCTGAAAGGGAAAAAAATAATACAGTTCAAGGTATATTAATATGTAAAACTATTTTTTAAAATCTTCCTTCACATGATAGTTAAAAGGTACTCATTTAAAAAAAGAAAGAAAAGGAAAAACTTGAAAGGTAATAGAATTTCTAACTATTTCAGGACAATATGGACAGAAAGTCAATAGTCAATGACAAAATTAAAAGCTATAAAAATGCATTTTAGATCACACCACTTATAAAGGGTATGTAAACCTGTTGTTACTTTAAAGAACCAGAAGTTATGTCACATTTACACCTCTATTCTCTTGAAGGAACTAATACCTGTCCTACCTCTATTCTAACTACTTACTGTCCTTATATTTTAGAAAATGTACGATACAAAAATATTTTACATATAAGAAAGATGATGAAAATACAAGTGAAATTTTGAATGCCTCAGATCTTTGAAATGTCATCCTAACCACATTAATTCCCATCGTTCCTCTACAGGCAAAGCAAGATGGACTGGAGTCCGTGATCAGGATCATCACTTGCAGCTGATCTGCTACATAATATTACCCATTCAAAATGCCCTTCTACCTGGAAGGCAGACATCCTTCTATCTTATCCTGCGAAATAGCTCTAGATTATGTGTAACAGGTATCACAAGTGAGTAGAAAGAGCTTGGATTATCATGCTTTTAACATTTTTCATTGTCAGACACCCTATTATAAAAAAAAAATCTATTTACTATAAATATTAGTAATAGATGCAAAAACAATTGTGAAAAATATGAATGCAGAGTAAAATTTAAATGCAATGACAGTAATTCAAAAATTACACAACTTGAATATATTATGTCACTTCCTCACTTTATAAATGAGGCCAAAAAATGCTATTTTTTAAAAAAGGGTAATGCTCTAATGGTATTCAATAAAATTACTGTAAGCATATTTTTTCTGACATGAGAAATTAGTTTTAATCTTCCAAAACTACGGAGATTATTTAGATATGTCTATATTTTAAAAATTAAGATGGTAATAAATCCAAATTGTACTGTTCAAAACAACGCATCAGGCAGAAGAGTGATTATACTTACACTGATCTCACTGATTTACTTTCACGTTTCAAGGTTTGGAAATGGAACTTGGCTATTGTATACACCTGCTGCTTCCACAGGCTCATGGTGCTCACGAGGGAAGCCTTGGTTTCAGAAAGCATGAGTAAGCTCTGCTCCATTTCATCAAAAGATTTTGAATCCATTTCTTCCTCAAGTGACTGCTGAGTAAATACACTATAATCTATTTGCCAAAACGAAAGGATAGAAAATGATGATCTATTCCTTAAAATAACGAAAATCTTTCTGAAGCAGGTAAATGTTAAAGCAGCACACATCTGGCAGTGATGTAGGTCAAATGGAACTCTCATATTCTTTGGCAATACTATTAAAGCTGAACAGATGCATAGCTTACAGCCCCAGAAATTCTATTAGGTATAAACCCAACAGAGATATGTACATATGTTCACTGAAACACATGTAAAAGAATATTCTTAACTATCACTCTATCCAGAACAGCCATAAAGTGGGAAGAACCCAAAGGCTATCAAATGTGATAAATACGTTGTGAAATATTCCTGTAATAAAATAGGATAAAACAATGAAAGTAAACAAACTACTGTCCAAATACAGTAGTATGAATCTTACAATCCTAATATTAAGTAAAAGAAGCCAAACACAAAAGAGACATGCTATGAGTGATTTCATTAGAGCACTGATTTTCAACCAGTATGCCACAAGAATTTTCTAAAACGTGCAAAACCTGCCCGACTGCTGTCGCTCAGTGGTTGAGCACTGAGCCATGAACCAAGAAGCCCCGGGTCTGATTCCCAGTCAGGGCGCATGCCAATGTTGCAGGCTTGATCCCCAGTAGGGGGCATGCAGGAGGCAGCCGATCAAAGATTCTCTCACTGATGTTTCTATCTCGCTATCCCTTTCCCTCTCTCTCTAAAAAATCAATAAAAACATATTTTAAAAAATAAAACATGTAATACATGATGACTGTCAAATAAAAAAAATGACAACACCAATACAACAACAATAGCCATCCAGAATGAATGAATCAAAATTATACCTATTATTTTGTCAGATTGGTAAAAAATATACTTTTCGGTATGCCACAGTAATTAATTTGTGTGCCATGAGATGAAAAAGGTTGAAAATCACTGTATTAGATCAAGAATAGACAAAACTAATCAATGAATACAGAAATCAAGGTGTTATTTTTATAACTGACTTAATTTCAAACAGACAAAAAATAATAAAAAGAGATGAAAAGTGGCTTCCATATGAGAGCCACAAAGATGACTTTTTGGACTTATGCTACATTTTAAAAATAAGTAAACATTTAAAATTTGAAGAGTGGCATGGAGTAATGCATAAACTAGTATTTACATACAACCTGGTTGTCCTGGCATCCTACTAATTCAACAGTTTAGATGAATGACTTTGTAAGATGAACAAGTCTAATCCCTCTCCCTAAAATGTATTGTTACTTTTGTTTTTACCTGCTTGGTCTATTTCTGCTTCAACTTCTAGATTTAAGAATACATCTTCCAAAGTCGTCATGGAAACACCATAAGAAATAACACCCAAACTTGAATGAGTGTCTAGAGCAGAAAATAAACCTGAAAGATATAAAAGAATGTTGTATAGTTAAGCATACTGTCATGAATTATTCTGAAATATTGTTTTAAAATAGGATGTGTCTAAATTTACTCTGCTGGAACAGTGGTCCCCAATTTAACATTCTTATAAATTACTAAGAGCCCCAAGGAATGTTTATGGAAATATATGTGTTAGATATTTATCGTATTATAAATGAAAAGAAATATTTTACAGGACAGAATGACAGGCAGGGTACATTAAGTTGGCATAGGTAATTCAATCCAGTTAGTTAATGATTGTTTTATTTCTTGAAAGAACCCAATTAAACTAACAATAAATTTCTATCTGATTATGAGATAAATGCTATGAGAATTCTGCATAACATATGTATAGTAGTAATATCCTTTTGGTTCTTAAGAGGTCCCTAAACAGATATAAGAGACTGAGTTTCAGTTCCACATTACAAAGTGAAAAACTAATAAAATAACTCAATGGTTTAACATATAATAATGTATTTTTATCATGAAATCAAGGGAAAAGAACTTAAGGACATACACAATTATATATATGGTATGTATATATATATATGTAAGTGTATACATACATACACACACACACACACACACACACACACAAATCTTATTCTGAAGCCTACAAATAGAGCAATTTCTTTATTTCTTGACAACAAAGCAAACACAATTATTTACCGAAGTTAACATACTACAGTTTCTTGCATGCTGTTTGTAAAAAAGAGAAACATGTTAGCTAGTAGCATTTCTGATTTTCTAAAACAAAATAAAGTAGAAACAGATTATTAACTCTGGGCACCTGGGAGCATGTAAATATCACACAGAAAAGTAAAAGAGTATACTAACAAAACCTACTCCTAATGCAAGATCCTGGTTCACCCCCAAGGAGCTGCAAGCAGGTAATACCTGAAAATTTGTCCATGTCCTTGAAAGGCAAGCTATACACAAGCTGTTGGTCATTCTGCTGTAATAAAGTAGCTCCAGGTACATGTTGTTTAACCAGAGAAGAGAGAGATTCTGTGGCACAGTATCTGTCTATGTACATGCTAGAGAAAACAAACAAAAAAAAAACATAATTTTTTTTATGATTACTCAGTAAATAACCAAAAAGTAAACTCTGAATGCTTTAAAGTGAGTGCCAAAAAAGTAAAACTGTCCAAAGCACATTAGGGCAAGCCCTAAATATAACAATAGATCAAGAATATAATAAAGAATAGAGCCAATAAAGAATGGATAGATACCTCAGACGGTAGCCAATCCCCCATTTACTTTTGAGAAACATTGAGGAACCAACACATTTCAACATTCCTTGTGATATAACAGCTTTCCTATCTGCAAACAGAGATTTGCATTTCAATTTTTAAGTTAGTAACAGCATTAATAACTGGCATTCATATTGTATGGATTACTATGTGAGAACCAATGTATTAGTCGATTAAATTATCACAACCACCTTATGAGGAAGGCACTAGATTATCACCACCTGCTTTTTAGACGAGACCACTGAGGCAATGAGAAACTATACAATTTGCCCACATTTCACATATTCAATGACAAAGCCGGGAATTGAACCCAACCAGTCTAATTCTTGAGTCTACTTTCATAATACTGCTCCATGTATCGCAGACTCTTCCTAAGACTTACTATGCAAGCACTTTCATGATTTCCTTAATCAATAAAGAAAAATAATTTTTTAAAAAAGCAACAGAAACAAAATGTTAGTTGTTTTAGCAAAGATGCTACTGAAAAAAAGGAATGACATGCCAAATTCATTAGATTATATTATAAGCAGAAAGAGGTTGCTCTAGAATTTCAAATTCTTGGACTTGGTCAGTTATTAAAAATGTGTTGAATTTTTTCATACATGTGTTTGTGTTGAGGATTGTGCAGAAACCAGTTAATATAGCAGACCTGAGACTATTATTCTTAGAACAGCCTGCTTACAATGTTGGGGCCCTTTAAACTGGAGTCTGGAAACATGGATGTTAGGAGTGTTCCCACCATCCCCAGAATAGATAAGGATGCTCACCGTACCTAAACTTCACAAACAATGTAGATTATACTGCACATCTGCTTTTGTTCTGGGAATCTGTAACTTGGGCACATGCTAGGCAGAGGGTGCCGATGTGACCAGTGCCCAATGAATACCTTGGGCACCAAGTCTCTAACGAGCTTTCCTAGTAGACAATTCACATGTGTTGCTAATAATCCACTGCTGGATAAATTGGGCACATTTTGGGGGACGCCACGGTGCGAGGATTCTCGGAAGCTTGTGTCTGGTTTCCTCCAGACTTTGCCCCAGGTGCCTTTTCCTCTTGCTTACTTTGCTTTGTATCTGTCAGTTTCATGGAATATATGCATGAGTGTGACTATGCTGACTCCTACGAACGAGTTCTCCCGGCAAATGATTAAACCTTGAGTAGTCTGAGGGCCTCTCCAATACAAAAATACGTAACTTTTAAAAGATGTTTACGCCTTTCTTCAGAGCACCAGCTTCCTTATTTATTCCTCAAAATTTGACTCCTCTATGTCCAATCTCCCAATTGGCCCCATGACCTTATCCTTTAAAAATAAAAGTAAAAAACCTCACCAGCAAGAATGTCAGCTTCATCCATAAAATGAGTACTAAACACTGTAACTCGATTAGATTTTCTATATTTTAGAAGATTCCAAACAATATGCCGAGAGCAGGGGTCCATTCCAGCTGTTGGTTCATCTAGCAAGAGTATCTGTGTGAAATGACAAGGGGAGGGCAGGGAATCCTCATGAAAACTAAATATACAAAACTTATGTGAACATAAAGGCTTCCCCATTTCAAATTATCTCCAATCGGAACTCTATTAGTTCTGAGTTTTTCGCTCACATGTGAGCATAGATTTTAAAGTTACCGGTTTGGCACATGAATATTTTCCTTGGTTTAATTATAAAATACTAATGTCTATAATGTAAGATATAAGTGTAATAAGAATCAGATAAATTTAAAACAAAACATTAAGTAGATTGTTTTTATCTGAGCAATCAAATGCTGTAAATATAACAGTTGCTAGTTAGAGAAGCAATTTGTTTTAAGCATATTTTCAATTTCAAGAAACATGGTGGTGAGGGTTGGGAGAAAGATAAATGAACATAAAGCCAGAACCCAGAGCAGTCCCTGGCTGCAGCAGCAAGGGCAAAAGTGACAGGATGGTAGGGACCCCTGGATCTCCTAGCTGCAGGCATGTACCTAGCAGTTTTCTAGCACTTTGCAAAGGATTTTAACAGCTAGTTCTGTGTTTATAAGGACAGAGAACAGCACAAAAGAGACACATACAAAATTACGTCAGCAGGACAGTGAAAAACGAAACAATTCTTTTCATACTATTCTAAGAATTTTATTATGAGCTATCACAGATATACAGTAAATTCTAGAGAATAATAGAACAATACTGTTATAGCCACCAGTGAAATTTAACACATATTATTCCTGGCCATATTCTCCTCAGATCTTTTTTTTAAAAAAATAAATAAAAACTTCATGGCTATAACTAAAGACCGCCCACTCCATTCCTCTTCCCAGTGGTGACCACTATCGTAAAGATGTTATGTATCTTTCTGACTTCAACTTTAAAGCCTTATTACTGTAATTACATTTATAATAACATACAGTATTTTATGCATGTTTAAATTTCATAATGTGTGTGTATATACACCGTTCTACAACCTATATTTTTATTTAGCATAACTTAAATTTATGGCACCAGTGACACAATATTTGTTTACCTTTGGATTGCCAAGAACAGCAATTCCTAAAGACAGTTTTCTTTTTTGACCACCACTTAACTTTTTAGCTTGATTATCTTTGATAGCCTGCATGTCTAAATCCAGTAAAACCTTCTGCACCTGTAAAAGCAAAACGTGAACAGTTATTTTTAAAAGTACACCATTTACATAATTATCGCTATTCGTTTTTAAGTGTTCCAATTTTAATATCAACCTTTAAAATGTTATTTTAGTGCAGAATTTAATTTTGCCATATATTCATATGTACTTTTGAAATAACAGATAAAAAGGTTCCTGAAGGAAAGGTCTGTTTGACTTTCATGTGATTTCCTGGGTAGTGGGGAAGGGGATCAGGGCAAAGGCTGTGTGTGTAGGGGGAGATGATGTGAAAGGAAAGGAAGAAAAGAAATACCTATATTGGAGACTAGCATCCTCCAGATGAAACAAGGACAGTTTTACACATGCTCAAAATTCGAATTCTCTGTAATGACTTTGTTTACTGAATCAAAATAGGTTTTTTACTGAGATTTTCAAGCATATTTTTATTACAAAAGGCTGCTAATTTACAGGGAATAAAAGTAATGAATTCAATATGAATAACATACTTCTTGTATTATATTATTAGCTGGTATTCCTTTGACTGAAGCCAAAATGGATAAGTTTTCTTCTACTGTTAAAACATCAAAGTGTATATCTAACTGTGGGCAGATGCCAATCATTTTTCTTGCTTCAAACATTTCATCTATTTCTGAGACACTGTGTCCATATATAGATGCAAATCCTAAAACCAAAATATATACATTCATATTAAATATATTAAGTATTAAAAGTATATATGCTTTACTATATACACTAATAATTCAGTTAATTGTATATTAGACATATAAGGTAAGAATATGAATTTGGAAAATACAATGCACCCTCATTTCCATTCTGTTGGTGATTTACTTCAAGTTATCGTTCAATCTCCTTTTCCCTCATTTCCAGGACATATTACATAGTGGAAAGCGCAAGGAACCAGAAGCTTCATTGGTGTATTATTCACACTGATATTTCAGTAACAATCTTCCTTCATTTCCAGGCATTACACAATAGTGGAAAGAACAAAGAGATAAAAACATTCCCCTAACTAGCAGAAATCAATCTGAATTCCAGTTTCTTCTTACATAAACTGAATACAAATACTTCCCACTTATGAATTATTAAATCAATGTGATCATGTAGATTCATAACAAAAATTACACATTCTTATATAAATTTAAGATATTAATACAAAGTGACGCAATTATAAATAAGCTTAAACATTAAACTATGATTTAAAAGATTCAGATTCAATATATAGAAATTTGGCCCTTTCTTAAAGTAAAATATTATACCACCACTCTTTGCTTACTGTGGAAATATGGAACTGCCATATTGAATTCTGATCTATAGGGCAATCACATATAACAATTATATGTTTGAGGTATTGTTCTTAAAATTCTATTGTAGGAAATGGTATTGACATTTATTATTCTTTCCTTTTGAACTATTGTCACATACTTAGAAATCTGTATCTATTTTCTCAACCTGAAATATGTAATATTTACATTGTATGTCTCATTTAATATCCATGTAATTAGTTATTTATACTTCCTTGAAAATGAAAAATACACTATCTGATAAAATAGGTACAAAATTAGAACCTTTTTACTTTATGAATCGCTTTTAATTTCCTATTAAAAACAAACGTGTATAATAAAAAAAAGATAAAACACCTTTATAGACACAAAAGTTGGTTCCAAATCATTGATAAAAATCGATCGGACATATTTCAAGGATAATTATGTTGTGACATCTTAGTTAACAATACTAATAAAACAAGTAAGATTTTTTTTTTTTATGTCAGAAAATTCTCACCATCAGAAGGTGGACATAGGCCACAAAGGATATTCATCAATGTACTCTTTCCTGTTCCACTGTGTCCAAGCAATGCAGTAATCTGACCCTCATATATGTCAAATGACAAATCTAGTTCAGGGGAAAGTGGAGAAGATTCAAATATAATTTTTATTTCTGTTGAGCTATACAAGATCATTCATACTAGTTAAACAAGTCAATAAATTTAAGATTTAAAGTTACTAGCATATGTATGTGCATCATGTTTAATAGTATACCATAATAATAATTGTTATAGTCAATGATATGAACAATAAGCAATAAAAATAAACTTTTATTTTTTGTTCCCCTGATTTAGAGGGTGCATAAAATATTGGGAGAGATCTGTATACTCACTTTGGGGAATTTCCAAAGGAATTAAAATAGATTAAAAAAAAACAACAAAAGTTTTTCCCCGAGAGTATTCATAGGTATGTCAAATATATTGGCCAAAAAAAACCCCTAGAAATTGGTTAATAGCATGGGAATAGTAAACACTTGACAGGTTTAATTTAAATAAGAGAAAAATGGAACAAAGAAATGTCACTGGATGGATGTGTCAATCACTGAAGGAGGACAGGAAGCAGGGACCTGAAAACCCAGCTTCAAATAGAGGAGTGGGCAAAAGTGGGTATACAGTTGTGAGTACGTGAATCCCAGAGTTTATTCTTGTATTTTTATTTATTAAGCACTGCATTATTTATTCATATTAAACTGTAATCCTACTTTTGCCCACCACTGTAAGTATAGCCCTTCATTTAATGAAGGTGATCTGGGATTTAGTATCCCGAGAGCTGTAGGCCAGAAGTAAAAAATGAATCATCTCTCAAAGATTACATTATCCAGACTCCAAATTATCCCTGCAATTATTCATATACAGTATACAGCACTCAGCCAGTAATAATCAGGCAAGAGAAAGCAAGGTAAGACCAAAAACCAACATAAAAGATAAACAATAAAAATAGACCTAGAGGAGTACATACTGGCACCATATGAGAAGATTTAAAATCATTATGCTATCATATTCACAAAAGATTGTTGGCAAAGAACTAAAAACTACATAAAAGAACCAAGTGGAAAGATAAAAACTGTAAAAGGTAAGTGAAAAAGATTTCAATAGCTTTCAAACTATAGGGAAAATCAATGAACGACAAAAGTCAGAAGAAAATACCTAGACTAAAGCACAGAATAAAAGTGTAAAACACTTGGAAAAGAGAATAAAAGACAAATAGAATAAAGTGAATAGTCATAGCAAGTAATAGGAGAGAAAAATAGGACAAAAGATTGAAAAAGAAATGGCTGAGAATTCTCTAAAACAGAAGACATCAAGCCACAGATTCAAGATGCACTGTACGACCGACGCAGAATAATGGTAAAAACAAAAACATCGCCGACATTGAGTATAGTAAAATTGCTGAAAACCAAAAATAAACAGAAAGATCTTAAATCAATAGCACTAGTTAGTAGGTAAATGCAAATTAAACCTTGTTAACATATCAGTGTACTCTACCACAATAGCTAAACCAGTGACAATACCAAAGGTTGGTGAGGAACTGTCATACATTCTGGTCATAGCAAACAAGGGTACCAACTTTAGAAAAATGCTCCAGTTCTTACTAAAGTTAAACATATGATCTAGCAATTCTACCCATGACCTAGATATTCTACTCAAGTATCGTCGTGCACCACTTTAGGACGGCCATATGTGCTGGAAAATGCATTATTAGGCGATTCCACCCTTGTGTGAACATCACAGAGCGTACCTACACAAAGAGCTACACTCTTACACCACTGGCAGTGCAGTAGATTGTTTACACCAGCATCCCCACAACACAAGTATGGCTTTGCGCCACATGTCACAACAGCTACCATGTCACTAGGTGACAGGAATTTTTCATCTCCATTTATAATCTGATGGGACCACCTTCATATATGTGATCCCTCCTGCCCACTCCAAGCAGCTCAATTGGTCTCTGTTAGTATGTGTATCAAGTATATATATTCTGTTGGTTCTGAAGAACCCCGACTGACCCACTGCTATACAACTACAATTCTCAGGATAGCCCCTCACAAAAAAAAGAATTATATGCACAAAATATCAGTAGTGGCGAGGCTGAGAAACCTGGTGTTAACCCAAAAGAAAAAAAGAAAAAAGCAACTAATCTGTATACTCATGCACAAAAATAAAAGGATAGTTGAATATTTTTCATCTTAACAGTTATTACTTTTTTCTTTTACTACTTTGATGTTAGCTGTATTATGAATATTAATCACATAAATAAATGTAAGTATCCCTAAAGGAAAAAGAGAAAATTGTGATAAAGAAGCTTAAATTTCCCACAAATTGTTTTTCCACTTGTAGTTTAATACTAAGGAAAGCTACTTACTTCTCAAAGCCTCCACACTGTCACCTTTCTTTCTGTAGGTCTTCTGAATACCATTGATTCTGAAAAAACACCATTTTCTATTTTAAGTATTTAAAGCAATTTATAAATGTGCATTTCCATGAACGTTTTCTAACCAAATCTGTCATATTTTGTAGAGAAAATAAAGTACATCCCTACTAAAATAATTAATCAAAGAGAGCTAATCTACACTAACAAAGAGAAACATGCAAATTGGTGTCACTCTGCTATGCCCACCAGCCAATCAGAGCAACTATGCAAATTAACCCAACAAAGATGGCGGTTAATTTGCATACGCAGGCATGGAGTAAAGACTGAAGGCTCAGGCCGAGTGAAGACTGAAGACTGAAGAGGCTTGGCTTCTCCGCTGCGGCCTGGGTCCCAGGTGCTGGCAGCCAGGGCAAGGAAGGCCTATTGCACGAATCTCTTCGTGCAATGGGCCTCTAGTAATAATAATAAAAGCATTTGTAAAAAAAACTACATGACAAAATTATAGTATCCCTCTCCATTTTAGATGTCATTCATTCATTTTTCATAAGCCAACTTCTAAAACAAACATTTAACTCAAGCAATTTAGAAATTTCTTTTCATCTTTGATACTTTTCTGTTTGCAACTAATCAAATACTTGATTTTAGGCAGATTAAAAAACAAATGCTATTTATTTCACATCAGTACACATTTCAAACTGTCAATAAATGTGAAGTGATTCTCTCATTCCACTTTAAATGTTTTACATATTTTACAGAATTAATGGTTTTATTAACCAGTTTGAATTTTACCCTTGAAAAGGCAGACCACTGGCCCATTAATTATAACCTAAGTATTTCCCTTTCCCCAGATTGTATACATTTTTCTTAAACTTAAAGAACAAATTACACTTCACTTTTTCTTTCATTTTTATTTCTGCTCTTTTTCTCATTTTTTAATTTGGTTTTGACTGATCTAGCAAGAGAGAGTGATTAATTTCTTTGGTTCTTAGAAATTAAACAGATATTCTAATTATATCACAATACCTAAGGGTCTATGAAATTAACAGAGGACAATTTTATATGTTGTATAACTTAGATAACATATCCTGAATCAAATTATAAAGTTAATATTTATTGCTTTAATCCAATACCAAGAAAGTTTAAAATAGCTTAACTGTGTAAACACCCAGTTTTATTCCTTTAAAATCTTTTCCTTAAAACAAAAACGTCAAACCTAGCAGCAACCTTATTCTAAATGGTTGCAAAGAAGGTAAGAACTTAAAGGACAAGTAGCTCTTAACGCTGTTTTAAAAATCATGAAATGTGCACCAAATCTCCTACCATCAATTCCTTACACACCTTATTTAAAATACAGGATTTAAATGTGGCACGTTCCATCAGCAATTCTTGTACCTAAATTGCCAAAAATTAAATCATACCTTATGGCTTCTTTTCCTATAAATTCTGAAGAGACGGGCTCAACAATTTCACTAAAACTAATATTCCCATTAACATTGCCCTCTGATAATTCTTTATAATTTCTTTTGTTCTTTGACCAATACGATGGCTTCAGAAAATATAAAGATGATCTCCGTAAGCCAAATTCCCCTGAAAAATAAAAAAACTGAATTATCATAACAAATTCTTTCTGAAAACCAGTTGTATAATCATAAAGATAATATGTGAAATATATAACAACCTAGATCTTGTTTAGATATAAAGTACTAAGTCAATACTGAGATATAAAATATTACCTCAGTCAATAAATAGTTCAGAGTTGCTGAGAGTGCATGGGAATGTAAAGGTGAGTAAAGCACATTTTTTGCCCTAAATTTATGAGTACATATATACCAAGTGGCTAAAACACAATGCAGAATGTGAGGCATGTCATCCATAATGCTATTACGAGTCTAGAAGAGGAAACATTTATATCTGGCTAGGGGAAATATTCTGAAAGCTTGAATGTACCATCTTAGAGAGTCTTTGAAAATAGGAAGTTTTTAGAAAAGTTAATATAGTTCATAGAGAAGACTTTTTAGAATTAGGAGACTAACACATCAGCAGGACAAACACAGGAGCTTATACGGTAGACAGTGACAGCTGCCCACATAGCATGTACCCGTTTTCCCCACCAAAACCGACACTTGAAAAAGAATATCGATGGGGGTGGGGGGTGGGGGTAATGTGGGGATAAGGACACATATGTAATAACTTAATCAATAAAGAAATTTAAAAAAAAGAATATTCACTCCTAGACGGCCACATGTTTCAAAGAAATCTGACCCTAATTACACAGAAGATTCTAATCGATCTAATCAGTTCTTAACATGCTCTAGTGATTGCTACTGCCCCAGCCATAAGCATGTAACCAATCAGACAGAGCAAAGGGCTTAGATGGGAGAAAGTTTCGCCCTCCCTCTTCCATTGGCCATGAAACAAAAAAGCATAAAACCCCAAGCTCATAAGGAGAGCAATCTGCCAGACTAGAGACAAAGCTGGCAAAAGCATGAAGACAATGGGTCCCTGATGACATGGTTGAGCAAGTCAAACAACTTGAAAGCCATCCTATCTCTGGACTTCCTTTGAAGTAAAACAATTGATTTTCTTCTTGTTTAAGCCAATAAGAAATGATTTTGTAGCTAAAAACAATCCAATACACTGGATATATGTTCAGATAGGACTGTACTAATGAATATGAAGTATAATATGGACAGGGATGATGATAAGGAGAGATTAAATATATAAAAGTATTGTGGAGGACATTAACATATGAGTTTCTATTTAACTAGATATACCTATTTAATCAGGATATGCCCACTAAGGATTTTGAGTGGATGATTAACCTGATTAAAGGAAATAGTGAAGTTCTTTGACTTAAGGTAAGGAATTATATGAGAGTCTAGACTAGTACTACCCAATACAACTTTCAGCAATGATGGAAATGTCTTATATCTATGCTAGACGATATTGTCATTAACAGCCATATGTGGCTACTAAGCACTTGTAATGTGGCTTGTGCTATGAGGAAATGAATTGTTAATTTATTTAATTCTACTTAATTTAAAATTTAAAAGCCATGTGTTTAGCGGTTACCATATAAAACAGTGCAGGTCTAGAACACAGACAAAAGTAATGAAGAACTCAAGGGGAAAAGCATAAGGGATACTGGGTATTTCAATAATATTTTGAATCTATAGGAATTTGCTGTAGATCAGTGATTTTCACCTCATGGCACACATAAACTAACTACTAGAATTCTGTGGCACACCAAAAAATGTTATATCTTTAGCTGGTCAGACCAAAAAAAAAAAAGGTATAGTTTTGATTCATTCACACCAGACAGCTATTCTGTTTTGTTGTTGTTGTATTGGCTGTTGTTTTATTTGACAATCTAAGGGAAAAGAAGTCGGTGCCCTGACTAAATAGGGAACACACCTGTTCTTGAAAATCGCTCCTACAGATGCAAGATAAAAGATGAGAGGAAAGGTAGGAGATACAAGATTGCTTCACAGTTTTAGACCTTAGAGGGTAAAATAATGAAACACTTTAGCCAAAGAAGACTGAGATAGGGAAGTACCAAGTTAAGAAGTTCAGTTAGGGACTTAAGGTTTTTAAAACAAACTGCTCTTGCCCTAGCCAGTTTGGTTCAGTGGATAGAGCATTGGCCTGTGGACTCAAGGGTCCCAGGTTTGGTTCTGGTCTACAGTACATGCCCAGGTTGTGGGCTTGGTCCCCAGTGGGGGACGTGCAGGAAGAAGCCAATTAATGATTCTCTCTCATCACTGATGTTTCTCTCCCTCTCTCCCTCTTCCTTCCTTCTTTCTCTGAAATAAAAATATATAGTATATTTTAAAAAACAACTGCTCTCTTTTTACACAATCTTCTTATGTTCACTAGTGGTTAAGACACAGGTATAAGGTATACTTATTTAAATTAAATTAAAAGCTTTAACAATGAATATAAGTTAGGTGCTTTGGCTAAAAAAGAAAGAAAATTAAGTCGATCCTATGTGGACAAAACTAAAAATCTTTAAAGTTAAATCCAAAAACTATGTGCATACCTGGAATGACTTGATCAAGATAAACAGCCAAGAGGATATAGAATATACTATTAAGTATTAGCATGATAATAGTAATAATTAGAGGATATGGACCTTCAATCAAATTATAAAATAAAGCACCTTCATTAATATCTTCCAAATGCATGACCTGAAGAACAGAAACACCAACTTTATTATACAAAAATGATAAAAATAAGCAAAAGCTGCCACTACTTAGAGTTACTCCTTATATCCAGAGTGACAGTAATCAAACTGGGCTGTTTAACAGATTAAAATCTACCAAATTAGTAACATAAATTTATAAGGAAAACAGTAAGAACTTTATCTTAAGTTTATCACAGCAATCCCTTTCAATCATGTTTTAAATGTGGTGCTTCTAAAACTAGTATACATCCACTCCTGGGGTATTGAATTATAATACTATTATTATCAAATTAAATAAAAATAAAGTATGATGTTAATACTAACTAACGCAAACAAAAGACTTACGGTCCACATAGAAGGCAAACAAATTAAAATTATTTCATTAGAGAATAAAATTAATGTCAACATCTTTTCAATACTGAAAAGGGACAAGGTGTTAGAATTAATTAACCTAATTATTAATAGAATTGTAAGTTATTGATGGTAGCAATATGTGACAGAGCAGAGAGGACTGTATTAGAGGTTGAGGCCTCATTTAGCTTGTAGACCTGTCAGTAAGTGAATAAACCGTAACTATACCAACTTTCTGAATTTCAGCCTTATCTATGAAAAGAAGATGAATTAAATGACACTAAAGGTCCCTTCCACTCACCTTCCTAAGTGAAGGGGACTCGATGGATTTCCAAAATGTGTTAACAACAGCTCTTAGGTCTTAAGTTGTTAAAATTTCTTTAACTCAATATTTTTAAACTATCTTAAGTCTCTACCCAGCAAACATGAATAATGTCTTATACTAAGTAATTCATTTTTTCTCTGACATTAACCAAATGTATGTTGTTACATAAAAGTTTCTTATAAGAATTTTTCCCTTAGGACCTACTAGCTCCTGTAAAGACTAATAAAAAATCAAATTTATAAATCTAAATATTATTTAGGTGAATGATAATCCCATGAATCCTGGACCAATAATATCTACCAGGTCTACTTATTTTATTGCTACAGTCATGACATATTTGTTCTGCTCCACACACAATTCCCTCCAGACACACATCTGAGATTATTTTACAACAGGCAGCAAGGTAACCAGGCCATAAGCAATCTAAATTACCTGACACCTAAACTAATCTCTTCTAACAAACTGAGTTATTGCAATGAACTAGACTGCTGAGATATACTAACACAGAAAGTGGAGAATTTACAAACAGATAATAATATAAATGAACAAATTAAAAATGGAGAAAATATAAATGAAACCAATATAAAATGTACTTCAGTATTCAAATATTCCTTTCTCAGATTTAGATTTAATTTTTTTTTCAAACCACAGGTAGTATTCATGGTAATATAACAAGCTGCATGAAGCTGAAGAGAAAAGACAACATTTAGTGAAAGCAACATAAATATGTCACGTACCTGTGCAATACCAATCAAAAAAGTACACTGACAGAAGGGACTTAAAAGCCACACCAATGATTTGGGAAAACTTTCCATGAGGACTATCAAAAGGCCAACAAATCCAAAAGCCACAGTGACTAAAAATTCAACTATTCCCACATGTTTTGACTTTTTAAACAGAGGTGTCAGCATTAAAGCAAAAAATACCTATAAAATATAAATATTACGTTTAATGCACACTGTTCACATACATTGGTATTAAAACAAATACAATTAATTTCTAAATGCTACAGTAAGATATTTTATTTTCATACAAATAGTGATATACATTTAAAAATTTAAACTGAAAAATTTAAAAACTGCATAGTATCTATCTAGTAGGCAAACATGATCACCTCTGGTCTACAGAAGCCATAAACAGCTATGTTTCTGGAGTTAGATGTATACATATATGAACAAATCAATAAATCAATAAGCTTTTAAGTACAGATCCCATCATTAAAGTTTTGTGTATCGATATGAAACAAAACTAGTTAAAAACTGGGCAATTATATAGAAAAGTATACGAGTTATATGTAAATTATGTTAAAGAGAAGAGGTGATAGTGAAATATTTAATAACTGGCATAGCATGGGTATATAAACCAACCAAGATGGAAACTGGAACCACTTAAAACAAAGGCTGGTCATTAACAGCCAGCATTCAGCCAATATACTTAATGGATACCAACACTTCCAAAGAGCTGTATTTACAAAGACATTATCTTAAGACAACATCATCCTGTAACATAAGTTAACTTTCAAGATTTCATGAAAACAAAGGAATAAAAAGTCCAGTACTATACAATCTTAAATGCACATGTTATATGAAGAGTAAAAGATAGGTTCAGAGGGTTTGTATGTGAAATACATCATATAAAAACAAGTTAAATTGAAAATCTGAGACTATTTTGTACCTTTCCTAGAATGAGGTATAATGATGCCATATGTGTCATTTGTCAATAACCTCAT
The DNA here is from genome assembly GCF_964212035.1 of Myotis nattereri. Lineage (NCBI taxonomy): Eukaryota > Metazoa > Chordata > Mammalia > Chiroptera > Vespertilionidae > Myotis > Myotis nattereri. The sequence continues at coordinate 49,709,364 of NC_138091.1, forward strand.
AACAATATGTCTTTCTTGGGAAATTGACTATAAATAAGCCAAAGAATAAGACTTTACTGCATTAAACAAATATTTTGGCAGTTCCTTATTCCTATTTCAAGTTGAAATACTTACAGATGACAACCCATACAGGAAAAAGAGTAGAAATATCACAACGCAGCTACTTTGAGGGAATAATGCAGAAGTTGTTGCAATAACTGCCATTAGAATGGACATAAGAAAAATCAAACTTGCATACAGAAGAACCCAGGAGAGCCTAAAATGAGAATACAAATACATTATGGTTAAATGCATGGGGTTTTAAAAATTCAAAACAAATCACTTTAAACAAAATTTCATTCTTATTTCAGCCATTATATTCTTAAAATTAAATCAATCTATTAATTTCTGTATATATTCATATATTGAAAATGAATACTCTTGTATGTAATTAAAAATACAGTACTGGTTAAGTTATACTCTGATATAGATATTAAATGATGATTATCTTTGCAAGAGTAAAAAAATGAGTTATTATCAATCATGATTAATTTAAATTTAATATTTCAAAACTTCAATCATACACATTACTTCTGATTTTCTTAAAATACAAGAGTGTAATGACTAACAATTTTCTTTATTGTATGTGCTACAAATAAAACCCCTGATAACTTATGGTATTTTAAACAATAAAGACTACATCACTAATCAACAACATACGTAATAAGTACATATTTACACATCAGATCAAGAAAATCAGTAACAGATTCACTATAATTGTTCGAAATTTCTCCTCAAATCAGAGCTCAATGGAATTTCTATAGCAGTTTCATTTTATCTTTACTTTTCAAGTTAATAGATGATGATTTAATATATGCTATCATAAAATCACTGAAATAGAGCTAAAGGATACCTAAATTTCCAAAATGCAACTCATCATTTTACAGAGGTAAAACTGAAGCACTGAAAGACTATTTTGCCTAAATTCTTCCAGCTACTGCTTCCTCGCAAAATACTTGAATAACCCAATGCATCTTAAAAGCCAATCACTACGAAAATGACAGGAGGTAAAAAAGAGCAAAGAAAACAGGTTATACACAATGATCCCATCAGGTAAAGTGTTATAATTAATTGTTGCATTGAGTTAAATGGAATAAAATTTTGTAAATTGGCCTATAATACCAACTCACATGCTTACTAACTTTTTCCAAAATGTATTAACTTTTCTCCTAATATGGGGTCAAAATAAATTTTCTCACAACTCAATAGGAAAATTAAAGAAAATAGACCTAGAATTACTAATAAAAATGCATGACTCTATAAAGTTATCAGTTTTAAAATGCTCATTTGTAAAAACTTTTTCATTTGTTTCTCTATCAATTATTTAAATTTCATCTTAATTCACACAAATAACCTTTTTTCAGGAAAAAAGGTTATAAACTGCATGCACGAAGTTCAATCATTTTAACTAAATTTTTAATAGCATGTACATCTATGATATTGGGAGAGGACCATACAAAGCAATTAATTTCTAACTCTCCAAGAGCTCATATATGCTATGCACTGAAAAAATACACTAAAATACATGGAGCACACTTTATCAATTCAAACAAAATGTGAAATAAAATTTAAACAGGTAATATTAACATGCTTTCCAAATCCCACTTTTCTTACGTTAAAACAAGCCAATCAATTGCTGAAGCTTGTTGAATAGTCTCACATTTCAAGAAAAGGACAATCACTGTGAGAAAACAGGAGCAGTACCGCTCCTACCAAGTTAGGTGAATAACAAAATTGAAATTCTGAAGATTTGTATAATTAATTATTAATCACACTGAATAAACTCTTAATAACATACCAAAAGGCAGTGTCATGAAGTCCCATTATCTTTAAAAACTCTTTTAGCTTTTTCTCTTTTTCTGCCACGATATGAATTGCCAAAAAGTATCCAAAGGGTGAAAATGCTATTACTAAGTATATTAAAATTACTCCTCGGGGAAAGGTATCTATTTCTACAACAGCAGTTTCTCCCATAATAACAGCTTTAGTTGATTCCAGCTCCTTCCATACAGAAACATTGGTCTTCAACTATAATTGGAAAATGTAAATACATTCGGTTAATTTCCTTCTGAAAGTAACCCCTAAAAAACTGTGATAAGTATACCAAAAAAAAAAAAAAAATTAGTCAATAACCTAGTAAATACAATCCTCAAGAAGCTACACACCTGAAATAAGTGACTGACCCCAAAACCATGATAGAGTAGAATACTGCTTTTATATATCCTGGAAGCAGACCATAAAGTTTAAAGTCTGAAGTTGGGAAGTATACATACCTTGATAAAATAATTTGTCAAAGAAAATAAAATTTCACAGCTACCATCTTAAGCAATTATGTACGTATATTAACAAACATATTCATTTATAAAATTGAAGAATTAAGGAATGATTACTAGTACATGAATGAATGACTATCATTAAAAGTGTCCTTTTAAATAGTATTTTTTTAAAATATTATGTCCTATTGTTTTATAATATGTGTGTACAGCATGTATAGATAGAATAATGTAACTATGCCCTATGATACCTCTACCAACATTCAGCGGAATGTATAAAATGTGATCTGCTTGGCCTATTCTTCCAGTGTGGTCTGGACTGTCTGTACCTTAAACTTCTCTATGATTGATTTGTGTAATATTACATATCTGTAATACATATACCATGTGTGAGAGTTTATAAGACAAGTCTACATATATTATCTCATTTGGTTCTTTTAACAACCCTGTCAGGTAAAGCATTATTATAGTCATTTTACTATATAGCAGTCTAACAACAGAGATAGGTCTTCTGTTCAAGGCCTCCTGTTCATTTTTATAAAAATGTGAAACATGGATCAGGTCTAAGCGTGTCTTTGAAATATAATTGTTAACATTGTATATGCAATCCTAGTGGCAGTAGAGTACTAAAACTATACTGCCAAAAAGCAATAGGCTGAATTAGCTTTCCCTCTAAATTAACCGAGTTTTGGAAAATCACTTAATCTCCCTGTGCTTTAGTTTCATATATAAAATGGACATAATAACAGCAGCACCAATCACAAAGGGTGGGTAAAGATTAAAATGGTTAATATTAGCACATAACTTAGAATCATGTTTGGCAAATAAATTATAAATGTTTGTTAAATTAAAACATAAAATCTACTACTATGATTAAGATAAAGATACTTTCTTTAAAATAAATTATTTTTATTCAAGGGGAAAAGTCTGCAAATACAGATCTTTCACAAATATTACCTATGGTCAACATAGATACAATAATACAGATATATAGAACGCTAAATCATATATTTAGAAATTATCCATTAAATGTAGGTTTCAAAAATATTAAAACAGAAAATAAGACTTTTTCCTTATCTTTTTCCCTTAAAGAAGTTATAATAAGTTATGTATTTTATTCATTTGATGGCAGTCAAAACAAATACTGCTGTAAATACCTAGGGTGTAATTGTTAAAATGAGGTTTGGCGCTCTTTTTCTTTCTTTATCATATTTACCTGAATAATGGCAGCATCTATGGATGCTTGTAAAACTGTGAACCCTGAGGACCAGTACTGAGCAGCCTCACATGACTTTGAACAGCCAGCTATGGGGGGGAAAATGTGAGACATAAGATTTTGCATGACTTGCAAATGCCTTCTTTTAAAGATAACATATGGAGGTTTACCAAAGTAATATGATTACTCATTTTCTACAGGACCAAAGAAAATAAGCAATTACCCTTTGAAGACTAAAAATATCACATTCCTGATTTATTTGAAATTTTTGAATTAATAAGTTAACATGTGTTATGATACTGAATGGTAAATGAAAATAGAAATTGTAAACCTAATTATTTAAAATAAGTCACTTTTCTGTTTTAAGGTAAGTTACTCTAAAATGACTTATCAGCTTCAAAGCACTTCCAGATACAAGGACAAGCCCAGGTTAAGTCAATAGAAAAAAATATTTTCTAAGGGCTTTTTGGAATTAGTCACAAATTCAATACTTAACATAGTGACTTCAATATTGATCAACAAATGTCTCTGGTTAATAATATTTCTTCAGAAATTTAAGCATTAAAGGCTGTTTTCCATGTTTCAAACATAAACTAATGAAGTTCAATGGTGGAAAACCTTGAGGTTTTAAAGATATGTAATATACTATTTGTGAAAACAATTACATGGAGAAAAAAATACAGATTTAGAAAGTCATATAATTCAAGATACATTTTTGTGTTACTATAATCGATGTTATATAAATGTATTAAAATGAAAATGGGTGTTACATTAATTATATTTTATATTATATATGTAGATGTAGATAGATGGTTATTTAAGTATACTTACATATATTCATGCTACACTTGACAGTTTTCTTATCTGAACAAATAAGTACTGTTGAAAATGCCAATGTTGGACCCCACAAAAATTTTGCATATGAATGACGAGCAGCAAAACACATACATTTATTTAACTAGTTTTCAATTTTTTAGGGGGAAACTACTTACCTCTTGAATTCATATAAACAGAAGTTACTGGAATCATGTCAGGAAAAAAACGGAGTTCGTAGGACATGAAGTCTTTGAAAAACACGCCTACAAAGCTGTCGGTCTTAAAAAGACTGGATGCTAGCAATTCCTTTTCATTTGCATATTCTTCAGTAATTATGACTATAAAATACAACAATGTAGTTAAGTCACAATTTAAAATCGTTTACCTAATACAATAGACCAAATTTACCATTATATTTGATGAATGTACTATTTTATAAGCACTTGTTTTATGTTCTAGCTTCTTAGAAAATGAATAGAGCTCTTCTAAAAAAAATACTAAAAAATAACAAAATAGTACAATTTTACGCACACGATTTAGCTGTCATTTAATTATATAAATTATGTACAAAAGATGTTATTGGTATGATAAGAGTATACACTATACATGTGATACTTGCAGGTCACTTATCTATCTCCAAGTAAAACTATACAAATAAGTCCTTGATAAATGAGTGGGTATTTTCTTTTCAAATATCTTCTTATGAAGAAAATTCCATAATCCTTCTCAGACACTAAAGTATATATTTTAGTAACTATGATGCAACTCTTCTTTGAATAAAAATTGGCACTTAAAACCAATATAGCCTGTTCCTCTCTTAGAAGATATGTGGAGGAAATACTGTAGTCATCATTCAGATCCTTTCACATCAGATAATCCTAATTTTAAAATATTTTCTTGAGGCTTTATTTACAAGCAACTAGTTTTTAGTACAGAAGCTCCAGAACATGTGGTGAAGTGGAAAGAACACAGGATTAGTCTTTAACTTTATTACTTATTAGCTGAGTGAGCACAGGCAAACAACTCCTCAAACTTTAATATCTTCATCCACAATACCTACCTGATCACACCGGGTTATTAAGATCAAATGCAGTCACAAATATGAAAATGCTTTGTAAATTTAAAGTATTACTTTAAATGTTAATTATTGGTGATTTTCCAGACCTTTTAAGGCAGACCTGCCACTCCAGGACTGATACAAATAAAAAGGGTGTTAGGTTAACGTCCTCTTAGTCATATTACCATGTATGCAGGTATATCCCACTTTCAGAGAGCTGTTGTTAAAAAGACAGAACTTTAAAAAAATCTATATATGTTTCTACTATTTTGGCATCTAAACTAATATACATTGACTTGAATTCCTTTGGTGTATATGTTTGCTCCTGCTTAGACTTATCAATAAATTTTGTTCTTAACATTTCTGATCAGTTTTTTGAGCTGGCATGCTAAATTATTATGATTATTCATGTTACTTGTGCTTAATATAAGCCAACAAACACGCTATATACCAATATGACAGGTGTTCGATAAAAATATTAAATAGCAATAAGCCAGAAAGAAGTCAATGGGGGAAGTTACTTGACTTTGATTGTATAAACACGCATCTTCTGTTCAATGATGCACTAGCCAATAATGTCCTAACATATACTAAAAGTTAATTACAACTACCCTATTATAAAACATGTTAATGTTATTATAAGACATGCTAATCTGTTATTTTCTACAATTCAGTATTTCATTAAATCGGTCACCACAGTATGAACATTTCTGCCACTTTCTCCAAGTCCTGCTTTAGGTTCTCTCTCAGCCACTTTACTCTTAGTGCCTCATTGATTTCTATTCCATTTCTTCGTGAGAAGTACAAACTGAGGAAAACAGATTCAGGCACTCAGCCACAGTCACAGTCTCCAAAACTAAGTCCTTCTCCAGTGCACACCACACGCCTCCACAAATAACTACGGCAATCTGAAAAGATTACTGCTTTATCATCTTTATCATATATTTCCAGCCTCTTAATTATTACATGAGACAGACTCGAAATGTTCCTTCAAATCTTTTATCCCATAGAAACATACTTATTTTGTAAGGGCCTAAGAATGAAATATAAACTCTTAAAACATATAATATATGCCTCCTGTTGCCAAAAATATAAATTAAAGTTCCACAAGAAAAATAAGACAGAAGAATTAAATGATTTTAATATTTTTCTAAAACTATACTTTGGTGAAAGGGTATGTCTCTAAGTGTTAAGAATGCTATTTACTCAATAAAGCAAGCAGAAAAACACTGATGAGGCTTTCTGTAACAGATAGAATACAGATAAAAGCTCACAATACCATCAGAAAGGTGATCAGTAGAAACCTTTTGCATGATGTTTCTTGTAATATTAGTCGCTGGAGTATATCCAAGAATTAGGTTAAAGAGAATAGATTTGTCCATAGAATTAAGTTCCATATCAGGCACTTCTTCATATTTCTTATTTGGATGCATCATGCTAATTAATATTAACCAAAATAAAAAAAACAGTGGAAAAAGAATTTCCTATAATAAAGGAAAAAAATGATTATGAAGTATAACAATGGCAACAAAATTCATCAAAGTTTCTATGCAAATAATATAATTAATACCAAGAAAAAACATGAGAAATTTGGCTCTCAAGTACAAAAAGTAAAAGCAGTTCTATCCTAACCCAACAGTAGTATTAATTTTCCTTTACATTTTTGCCATATTTTAAAAAACAAGTCATGTAATAAATTAAGACATAAAAATTAATATGTATTTCAACAAATGTACTCATATATAACTTTATTTAAAATAACTTACCAGTCTATTTAATTCTACATTAAAACTCATGCTTTAATTATACCTCAATTTCTAAAACTACACTCAGTTAAATTCAACAGTCTGCTATAATAGAGATAAACTATCTATTATTTCATCTTGCTATTTAATTGTTCTGCTGATTTCAGGAGATGAACAATATATTTTCATCCTTTAAAATTATTATTAACTGGTTAGCCAGAGTTCTTATTTTCTTTTAGCCTTTAAAGCAGTGTATGCTTAAAACATTACTATAAACAAACATATGACATAATTTTGATAATGTTAGGCAATTCAACCCAGAGTCAAAAGATGGGAGGCTATGGGGAATAAACTATGAAATAATGTTCAACAAAGTTGTCTGTGGAATTTATTTTTCATTTCATGAAACTTGGGAAATGCATTCCTAAAAATTCAAAATTAAGCACTGATATCAGACATTAACTAAATTTAGGAATTATTAGAATTTTTAACATTTAGAAAATAAGTAATTTAGATACTTTCCTATGGCTTTTTTACTTCACAAGCAAATTATTAAAGGAACCTAGAAATATAAAATTATAATAAAAATGTATTCAGCAAAATAAACATCTCTTAAAGATGCAATGCAGAATAAACTGCAAGAAGGCATAAGAAAGAAAAACATTTAACTTACCTGAACACTACTTTTTTTAGTCCTGCATTTAATTAGGTAATTCTTCAGTAGCAGTGTCCTGGTCTGTCTCCAAACTCCCACCTCTCTAATTGCAGTAGCCATGTTTTCTGGATCAGTCTATTAAAGGGGGGAGATGTAAAAACAAACAAAAAAATTTTAAAAATTTTAAAAACTGGAACCACACAGTTAAGAACACGCCATTTTTAATGGCAAAACAAACGAATGTCTCAGTCTCATGTTGCATGGAGTTAAACATACTCCAAGCTCTCTCTCCTGCCTGGACAGAATGCATGGAATAGCAACTTGAAGACCCTAGGACAGCCGTGGGAAAAAACTACGGCCCGCGGGCCGGATCCGGCCCATTTGAAATGAATAAAACTATTGGGAAAAAAAAGACCGTACCCTTTTATGTAATGATGTTTACTTTGAATTTATATTAGTTCACACAAACACTCCATCCACGCTTTTGTTCCGGCCCTCCAGTCCAGTTTAAGAACCCATTGTGGCCCACAAGTCAAAAAGTTTGCTCACCCCTGGCCTAGGAAGTAATTAGTGGCGTGTGAAACAAGAGGGAGCCAGAATTATAACTACCACCCAACCCACAGTGAGCTTGCCACTTTTTCCCTGGAATGCACTGGAAGTAGGCACCAGGGCACACATCTTATTTTGTTTTCTACTTTTTCTTATGTCCCCGTCCCCCAGTAATCCCAAGATAGTGGTGGGAGGCTGCAATAACGAGAGTTTAATGCAGCCAAAACTCTGAAGCAGGGGAACCTTTCTCCCCTTGGGGTGGAGTTATGGTTCCAAAGGAGTGGGGCCAAATCCTACTGCTTTCTTCTCCACTTGCCACACGGGACCCTGGATGTCGTGAATGTGGTTGCAAAAGTGTGTAGCCCTGTGATACAGATAAACCATAGCTGTCCGGCTGGAGGATGAAAAAGAGGAAAGTCAGCAGGGAGAGCAAATCAAAAGGAGCTCAGGAAAGAAACACAGTAAAGTTGTTTATTAACTCCTGGACTAACCCTTACCAAACTGGGCATACAGGGATCTTACCCTATTCTGTGTACCAAAGACTTGAGGAACTGAACAGATAGATGTCAGACCACGGCCCAGACCCAGTGGTACACACAGGACATATCCAAACGGCATTGCAAAGGCTTTTGAAAACCAAACTGAAACTAGAACCACAGCTCAAACAGTGTGGGGAGAAACCTGCAGCCTGAACCTAACCAGGCTGACAGCAGGCTAAACGAAAATAACAACACTCTCCATAGGATTAAGACAAAACTCAAAGTCTCATACAATCCAAAATTGCTTGGCAAGTGAAGCATGTGGAAAACTCTTTTAAGAAAAGAAAATCAGCAGAAGCCAATGCCAAGATTTCGAAATTATCTGGCAAAAAATGGAAAGCCGCTATTAAATAAAGTGCTTCAGCAAGTGGTGGTGTTGAAAAGAATAAAAGGGAAAGGCAGTGAGGAATGCCTGGCCTGCCCCACATTTAACACTGGCTGTGAGAACAGAATCATGCAGACAATATCCAGGAGTTCGCTCTCTAGTAATATAGTTCACACAAGCACATGGCAGAACTGGAAATGATGGAGAGGACTATACAACGTTCAAGAGCAGCTTTCTGAGTAAACAACATATATCAGGCTTTCTCTTCTGCAACATGTATTACAAGATGATCCTTGAAAGCACAAGTTAACAACTAAAATACAATAAAACTTTTCATGGCATGTTTTTAACATATCATACTTTCTCCAAAACTTCTAAAGCTTGATATAGTTCTGACTCAAAGTCTTACCAATGCAGTATTTTTAAAACTCTTTTAACAAACCCACTTCTTAACTGCTAAAGAACAATGACAAAGATACAGAAATAAAGGTACAAAACTTTAAAAAAAATTAAGTTACTTTCTATTGACTCACAGCATACCTGGGGAATGCGTTACATTTGTTGTAGTACAGCTTAAAATAATAATTAGATAGGTTTTAAACACCTAATATTAATCAACTATTTAACTTTCCTAGATGAATACTTTCCTAGGTTAAATAATTCATACTAAATCTAATAAATTGCAAGAAAACTGAAAGCCACTAAAGCCCTTTCTCCTTTTCTAATATATTAATAATTGACTTAAAAGATTAGAAGTTTATATAATCTGAAACTCAATCTCAAAAATTCATTTATTTACTAAAGAAATATTGATTATTGCATTAGCATGCCATGAAACATATTTCACCTTTCTCAAAACAATACAAAATGTACATGACCTTTAGAAATAACTATTAGGGGAAAATCATGTGGAATGCATTAGTTTTATTTCCGAGAGAAATGAATTCAGATTATATCCTATAAAATAAAGAAACTGAATCATCCTGATGTTCGTAACCTTCTGGTAACAGATGAGGTCAATCACCTTAGCAAGCTTGAAAGATTCTCAGAAAGGCTCTCAACTGAAAATGTTCTGCTATCTCCCACAGCTGACTGTCAGAGGTTCCTTCTGGTCCACCCCAGCAAAGCTGATTATCACTCCTTTGTTCCAAGTCTGTAACCAATAAATAAACTGTAACTGCAGTTACCATACTGGGTCATCATTATTTATTTTTTTTACACGTTTTAGTCTTAACCTTGAACTTGACCATGAGATCCTTGACCAAAAAAAAAAAAGACCGCCTAATCTATCTTTGTTTCTCTACCATCAATGGTAATATTATAACCAATATCACCTTCCTGCAAATTACTTTAGGAGGCTTGCTGAGAGTCTGTAGAGATCAATGGTCTGCAAATTACAATGGAGGAGGTGGTGGCTAAATCCAGCCTGTTTTGTATAGCCCGAGTTCAGAGGGTTTTCCCCCCATTTTTAATGATTGGGCGGTTGGGGGATCAAAGAATAATACCTTGTGACATGTAAAAATTACATGACATTCAAATAAAGTGTTAGTGGAACACAGCCACGCTCATTCGATTCGGTATTGTCTATGACTGCTTTGTGCGACAACAGCAGGGTTAGGTAATGGAAACACAGGCCAGATGGTCTGCAAAACCTAAAAACCTGGTTCTTTACAGAAAAAGTCTACTGACCCCTGATATGGATGAAAGGAATAAGAAAAAGTGGCACATTCATTTCACACTAAACATAATGACGAAAAATAAGTTAGACACTATCACTGACTTTACAGATAGATAAAATGTAATATAATGTGACAAGTGCAACTGGGGGAAAGAGCTTGGAAAAGACTGGAATGGAAATTCCAGGCAGAGAAAAAAAAAAAGAATGGAAAAGCTAGACTCCCAAAAAAGCTTATCTTGCATAAAGAGCAAGGACGCCTGCAATATGGCAGAGGCACGGACAAAGTGAATTAGGGCAAAGGACTGCAGGTGCATGCTCCATACCACACTGTGCAGACGGGCGATGGAAGTACGTTGTGGAATTCCTAGCGTGCAAAATCCAATTAAGACGCTCTATTTTGTGTACCCACATCGAGCATCCCATATTTCCTCTACCGGGCTTTTCATACCTCAGCCTGACTGGTTAATTGCCTGGCAATCATCTATTTCACTAATCCATTCACTCTCCCAAAGCCCCAAACCTTCAAAAAGCTTCCACCCCCACCTCCCTCCCCATCACCCTTGGATGATGAGCTGATTTCTCCACTGAGAATACCGAAGCTACTGGAAATTTCCAAAATGCCCCACCATCCCTCCTACCCACCCATCAACAGCTAATGTGCCTAATGTAATGTTATACATTTCAACAAAGTGCTGCTAGTATTTCAGCCTAAACTGAAGACTGTGTTCATTAGAACTCTGAGCCACACAAGCGTAAATGCATGGAACCTGGCATTAACTATACAGGGTGGGGCAGAAGTCGGTTTACAGCTGTGAGTACACAAAACAGAGTTTATTCCTGTAGCATTATTTATGATTACTGCATTATTTTTCCATACAAACAACTGTAAGCCTACTTTTGCCCACTCTGTACTTTTACCATTTATGTTTTTGGAAGAAGAGGTTAAGCACATACTTGGCAGATAACTGGAAAGAAATCCTGCCCACACCGGCTTTTCAACTAATGAAATAAAAGCACTACAGAAAAAAAAAAAAAAATCAAGCCTTTTAACTTAACAGGAGATAAATTATAAATGCTCTCTTCTCTACTATTTGAACATTTGCTGAAGGCAGTGTAATAACACAGCAAGATACTGTTGAAATGATTTAACCTAAAGTTTATGACAGCATTTCTTGCTGAATGGGAAAAATAACGACGCAATCAATGGTACAGTGATAAGCTATCCAACACCTTTCCTTAATGGCTCCTAAAAGCTTGTGCTTAAAACTACTTGAACCCAATTAATTCACACACGAATGCAGATTGCCACGTTTAGAAGAGTGTTACAGCATTCTTTTATAAGATCATCTTCCCAATTAAACTCAAGGGCAGAGAGGCTACATTTTACGCATCTTGGTGCTCTTGGCACATAGTTGAGTATCTGGAAAATAAGGCATTCAAACAAACATGGAACGGACCGATACATTTGCTTTTATCCTGAGTGTAAGGTTTCCCTATACTCAACCCCTTTTAAAAAGGCAAATACACTTAAAAACAGCACGTATTCAAGGATTCATGCCTTGTTAGTTCGATTTTACCCAAATACCCCAAGGAAGGGCCCTAATTGCCCTACTATTCTCTTGTATGGCGTCTCCCCTAAACATATGGCATATCGCTCTTTGGGTCCAGACACAAAATACAAAGCGTCAGCATTTAGTGCCTGGCATCCCTGGATTGAATCGCAGCTGTACCTCTTTTATTATTATTATTATTATTATTATTATTATTATTATTATTTTCTGGTTGAGACCTTCATAAGTGACTTAACCTCTCTGACACCCATTTTCCACACCAGCACCGCTAGAATAACGCCTCCAGCCCCACAGGGTTGCCCTCAGGATTAAATGAGACGAACACTAGACCCGACCGTCTCCATCGGAGACCTATTGACACGCACAGCTAAGCCTCGGAGCTCAGGGCGATCCCTCCCCGGGCCGCGTCCTCGCCCCCAACGGGGAGCCCCATGCCTCCAGCCGGCTTAACTCGCACCCAGGCCGGAATCCCTTCACGGCCGGAGCTCTCTGCGGGTTAGGAAGCAGGGTGTCTCTTCCCCCCAAATCGTGTCACGAGCTGTGCGCATCCCCCCTACCCACCTCCCGGCCCCACGCGCGGCGAGGATGAGCGAGCGCGCCCCCAGGAATAAGGAGTCAGCTTAGCTGATGCTGCGGCTGAGCGGGGGCGCGCGGGGACGGGGGTGATGGACACCATGTCCCGTCTCCCACGACGCCCCGAGGAAGGAAACGACCCCGTCCAACCCGACGCACCCTGGCGGCCGCCCCCCAGTCCGTCCGTCCGGCCTCGGGTCCAGGATGCCGGGCGGGGCCCCCTCAGCACCCCAAGCATCCGCACACTCACGCTCCGCGAGGAGCAAACCGCGCTTCCTGCGCGCCGGGGAGCGGCCTCCCTCCAGCACCCGCCGCCTCCACCTCTGCCCCGACCCGCCCGCATCCAGCTCCGCTCCCCAGGCGGCCCCTCAACCGCCGCCTCCCGCCGCCCGGCTCGACCCTCTCCTCCCCACGCGGCGGGCGGTCTCCCCGGGTCGGGGAGCCTCCAACGCCGCCGCCCTCGGCGCCGTCCTCACTTCAGGGCCAGGGCCGGGGCCGGGGCCGCAGCGCAGTCAGGCCGGGACGCGCTCCGTGTGTGCAGACCGCGCGCCGCGAAGTGCGTGAAGGCGCGTCCCCCACCCCCGCGCGCGTCCCCGCCGCGGCGTGGCGCGCGCCCGGGCGCAGGCGGGGTGGGCGGAGCGTCCGCGAGGGGGCGCGCGCCGGGGGGCGGGGCGAGCGCGGCGCCCGGAGACCAGGATCCCGCGCGCCCGCCCGGCGGCGGAGCCCTGGGAGCCCCGCGTCGCGAGACTGTGCGGTGGGGCCCTCCCCGCGCTGCCCTGGGAGGCGCGGGCGAAACCGGCGGCGTGAAGTCAGGAGCGCGGGTGCGCGTCCCCGCCCAGGTGACCGTCGCCGCCCAGGTGACCTTGCCCGGCGGCCCTCCCCGCGCCGGCCTCCCGCGTCACAGCTAGTTGTAAGCATCCGTCCTTTTTATCTGAATTCCCGCGGCGTCGGGCGGTCCTCTCCCTGGGCTGCAGGTCCCTTCCCTGCTCCTCCGCAGTCTCCTCTTGCCGCAGCGATGGGGTGCAGTGACCTCGTGGTCCTCAATGCTTCCCCGCTCCCCCCTCCCGCCCCCCCCCCCCCGTCAGACACCGCCCCCTGGGACATCTGGACGTGGGGGACGCTAGGAGTTTCTGCAGTGTCCTCCTGAGAGTCTGGTAAAGGGCAGATTCTGAATCTTTAAACAATGGCCTGAGGCAGGTGGTATTTTTTTTTAAAATATATTTTGTATTGATGTCAGAGAGAGAGGGAGAGAGAGAGAGAAATATCAATGATGAGAGAGCATCATTGATGGGCTGCCTCCTGCACGCCCCCTCCTGGGTGGGGATCGAGTCCGCAACATGGGCATGTGCCCTCCACGTGCCCTGAATCCAATGGTGATCTCCTGGTTCATAGGTCGAGGCTCAACCGCTGAGCTGCACCAGCTGGGCACCGAGGGTTTGAGAGACAGTTTCTTTTGCTGAAAATACAAACCGGTGTTTATAAAGGGGCCTACGTGGTAGTAAAAAAAAAAAAATGACCGTAAAGAAAAGCTCACAACACTAGCATCACAAATTCTTTTCTCCAACTTTCTGTTTGGTCACGTTTCTTTCTTTCTTTTTGTATAAATATAAATGTGTAGAATATTTTAAAAATACGTTTTGATTGATTTTAGAGAGAGAGAAACATCGATGAGAGACAGACGTTGATGGGCTGCCTCATGCATGTCCCCCACTGGGGATCCAGCCACAACTGGGCATGTGCCCTGACAGGGCTGAACTCTTGGTTCATGGGTCCATGCTTAACCGCTGAGCTGTATGGTCACGTTTCTTTGCACAGTTCTTTGGGGAGTTTAACTTAATTTAAAGAAAAAAATTTAATTCTGTCAATCCTATGCATTTTTAAAAAACACGTCTTCGTTTTTCTGCTCAATTTTAAGACAGCTCTCCCCAACAGTCGCAATGCTAAGCTCTTATACAAAATTTAAAAAAAAAAAACCACAAAGGAATTGAAAGGTTCGGAATGGGCCGGGGTCGCGCACCTATGACATGAGGCCATAATGTATCAAAAGAGATTTTATTCCTGGCACCTGGATGCAGGTGGGCTGAGACCGAGAAAGGCATCAGCCAAGAGAGCAGGGAGAGATAGATTTGTATTAGTTTTTGCTGGCTGTAAGCCGCTCTGCTGACATAAGGGTCCGGTCCGTCCTTGGTTCCTCCCAGCGTCAGATGGCTAGTGGTTATCCGGGTTATGCAGTGCTCAAGGCTGCAAGCATTCTGCAAGATATTTGCTAAGCACAATAAGTTTTTCTCTGCCCTGTCTTATTCTCCTTAACCCTTTCAGGAATCAAGTTTTATTTATTCTACTGAATATGGATTAAATAGGAAATTCAAAAAGGTTTAGCAGAATCCATAACGACTAAAAATCAGGCATTGGGAGTTGGGGTAGGAAGTGGACTATCCTAGGAACTGCATCCAAATACAGAAGGAGGCAGGTAACAGAAATTATTTATGATATATTTTTCTCTTGAAATAGTTAAAACCATTTGGTTACAAATTCAGAAGAATGCTTTTTTTTTTTTACACTTTATTTATTTATATTTTTCAACCACCATTTACATTCAATACCATTCCTCACCAGTTTCAGATGCCCAGCAAAGTGGCGGGAAAGCAATGCACTCTACAGGGTGGACCCCTCGCTGCCCCAAGCACCTACCTGGCCCCATATTCCATTACCACCACACTATTGACTATCCAAAGAGAATGCACTCTTAATGGCCTTGGACTTGTGGGCAAATATGTATAGATCAAAGATAAACTCTCCCTTCACCTCTGAAATCAATAAAAATACATATTTAAAAAAACAACACATATGCAAAAATATGCAAATACTGTTGTCATTATTATCCCCACTAAATACCCATTTGCCTAACAAAATCTACCTTAAAAAAGAAAGGGAAAATACTAAATTCTTCATCTGGAATGAGCAACAAAATTATGATAATGTGGTTATGGGAATTACATAACAGAGGATACTGAGAAAGACCTTTTAATAAACAGACTGCACAGAGTAATGTATTGTCCATGACATACTTTTCTCTCTCTGCGTGGGATGTTATCAGATTGCGTGTACCCTGTAAACAATTTAGCCACATAATCTTAACCTATATTTCCATAGTTACCATCTGCAGGGAAGATGTTACTTTCTGAGCGTCTGTATCTAGGAAATAGCAAACAAACCGCTCTGCTTGGTTGTCATGGTGGCAACCTAAATCCCCAGACCTCATTAGTAGATTCTTAGACAAATAAGTCACAGGGGAATACATAGATCATAGAAGTCATACATTGAGATGTAACAAGTTGCCTAAATGGTGAACCAAAATTTTGACAGTAATCATATAAAGAAAGAGAATCAGGCTTGCTAACCAAAACACCAACCTACACCATAACCTCCTGCTGGTGAACAATAGATTCTATTCTTGCTAGCAACTAAAACCTTATTTAATGGATTTCTTACGTGAATTTTTTCTTTTTTTTAGCCATAATTAAGAACAAAATTTCTAGATTGTTAGGGCAATTTTTCCTGATGTCTTATCAGTACATTATTTTGCATCAGTATATTATCAGTACATTGAAAATTCCATATACCAATTTTAAAAATCTATTATTATTAACTGCTATTATTATTTGTTTTTAAACATTTGCCATTTCCACAGGCTAACAATAAAGTGCCAAGAGAGTGATGCAGTTTCTCAATTCAGGGTTTAAATTAGGTATAATTTCAAATTGGTACCTTTTTCTAGAACAGGGCAAGACAAAGAAGCACAGCCTTGACTGAGAAAGTAGGAAAGGAATTGCACATCTTTAACCATAGAATTCCAAACTCCCATCTCAGCTGTGGCTGAGGGTGTTATTAAATTGCCTAAGGAAATGTGTAATTAATAATTTGTGGAGGGTTGGAGAAGGGAATGACTTCTGAAGGCACTTTTAGTTTTAGCTTTTATTACTACTAATGTTGTTTTTATTACATTTAAGAGAATTTCAAGTATTATAGTCTTTGTGTTTCTCTAAACAGAAAAAGTATTCAAGAGATGAATATTTGAAGAATATCTTGCCAAATTTGATGTTTAAAAACTCAGCCAACCAACATGAGTATATTGAGTGCCTAGTATTCTTGCTCAGCAAGAACCCCAACTTTGCAGCGGAAGAAAAAAAAAAGGTAAATAAATCAACAGTTGCTCTGAGAGACCAAAAAAGAAATGATTAAGAGTATCAAATGGAAGATAATATTTGTTTCACTGTTAAACTATGTGGTGCAAACTAGAAAGGAATGTAGAGAAATCATTGAGGGCTAGAATTACCTGGTACCTTTCAGAGGAAACGATGGGGAAATTGATTTAACCATATGGAGACTATACGAGGAGGGAAATAAGCCTGCATAGGATTTTATAAACACAAAATTATCAGTTGGTCTAAGACAGTGGTTCTCAACCTTGGCTGCACATTAGAATCACCTGGGAATCTTTTTAAAATCCTGATTTCTGGGCCTCATCCTCTGGAAATTCTGTTTCTTTGTTTTGGGGTGGGGCCACAACATTAGTAACAAACAGAATTTCCGGAGGATGAGGCCCAGAAATCAGGATTTTAAAAAGATTCCCAGGTGATTCTAATGTGCAGCCAAGGTTGAGAACCACTGGTCTAAGATATAATGAAAAAGCTAAAAAGGAGGCTAGACTATTTGTGTGTTCTTTCCCTACTCAGAAAGGAAAATGGACTTTAAAGTAGTAAAGGTGAAACAGCATAGAAAGAGAATTGAAACTCGAGATAGGTGAGGCGACAGTAAGCAAACACCTATCTGTTTCAAGGAAGTTCATGAGTTCCAGGCACAAATTACATCCCACAGCTGCTTACAGGTAACCTAAGACCCATTGCTAAGTTCAGAGAAACTGTAAAATATGAAAAAGATGAAAGATCACCTGCTTTTAAAAATTGTGTAAAAGGTAGACACTAAAAACTTTAAAACGGAAAAGTAAAATTCCAGAGTACATAATTAGCTATATTTTACGAACAGTTAGTTATAAGAAAGTTTGGTGGTCTCTAAGAACCAAACTACCTAAAGATAAGTATATTATGCTTCTTTTTTAAAAATTTTATCTTTGAATGAAAATGGGAATTGTGTAGTCATGATATAAATTAATTTCAGCAAAATATGTATGCCAGTCTTTCATGATATTTGTGGATGAGAGTCTAAAAGAAGAGCTCAATATAGTTTTAATTAGGTAAACTCAAAGTTAGTTGGATAATCCCAGCCAAATTTTTGTTTATCATTTTTCATAAATTATATAGGTAAGGTCATAATTTGATCATTCTGGTCAAATCAGAGGTTGAAAAAAAAAAGCCTATATATTGCCCTGACTGGTTTGGCTCAGTGGATAGAGCGTCAGCCTGCGGACTCAAGGGTCCCAGGTTCGATTCCGGTCAAGGGCATGTACCTTGGTTGCAGGTACATCCCCAGTAGGGAGTGTGCAGGAGGCAGCTGATCAATGTTTCTCTCTCATCGATGTTTCTAACTCTATCCCTCTCCCTTCCTCTCTGTAAAAAATCAATAAAATTTTTAAAAATGCCTATATAGCAGAGAAAATATGACGGAGAACTGAATCTGGAAACAAAATTACATGAATATCTGAAACTCTAAGCTAAAATGTAAAGCAACATTTAATAGAAACATGTGAAAATCCCTCCATTTGTTCAAATTGAAAAATAAAACTGCAGGAGTACAAAATAGGAGGGATTCTGGTTTAACCAGGTAAAAAACATCCAGAGGCTTTAGTGTCTGCCAAGATCAATGTGAGTTAGTAATATATATAGGTAGCTTGTAGTGATAACTCTAACACTCGCATTTGAAAAACTGTGCCCATAAGCCCCTGCCCCTTCCTTTCATCTGGGGGATCCCTTTGCCAATATTCCCCACAGACTTCACGATTCCTCTACAATAGGCAGAATAATGACCCTGGTCTACCCAAAGATGTCCGCAACCTGGTCCCTGGACCTGTGGCTGTTACCTTACATGGAAAAAGAGGATTACGTGCCCAGCCGCAGTGGCTCAGTGGTTGAGCGCTGACCTATGAACCAGGAGCGTTGACTTATGAACCAGTATCATTCCAGGTCAGGGCACATGCCCCATGCGGGCTCCATCCCCAGTAGGCGGTGTGCAGAAGGCAGCTAGCTAATCAGTGATTCTCTCTCATCATTGATGTTTCTATCTCCCTCTCCCTCCCTCTCTGAAATCAATAACCAGTGTAATTACAAGGGTCCTTAAAAGTAGCAGAGGGAATTAGAAAAGAGAGAGTAATGTTATGTGAGAACTCAACCCACCATTGCTGGCTATGAAGGTGGAGGACGGAATTCAGGTGGCCTCTAGACGCTGGAAAAAGCGAGGAAACATTCTTCTCATATTATTATTTATTAATTATTGTATTATTTTCATACCAGAGGAATTAACATCTCTATTAAAATCTGAAGGTTAGTAGGAGTTAGGTAAAGAGGAAGAAGAGAGGATTCTGGTAGAATACTGTTACCTTCAGGATTTCAGCCTCTTCCTCACTGACACCTCTCAATGGTTTCTAAAAACATCAATAAATGTTGCTTTAAGGTTCCTTCCAAAGTACTATTTGATGTTAAGTTCCTGATGTGACATTTTCAAATGTTTCATATTTAAGAAGCCCTTTGTCTATAATCCATTTTTATCTGATCCCACATTTTCTTAAGCCAATGATCAAATAATCTTGTTTTAGACTACAACATTATTTTCCGATCCAGTTACAACTCGGCCCATTTTGATTAGCTAATCATGATAAACAGCAAGTGAAAAATAAACAAGTAAGTGTTTTCTATAAAGATGTCATTCCTGTGGTGGCCCTCTTCTACCACTAGATGGCACTTGTATGCCTAGAGACAAAAATGCGGATTTCATTTACCTTTCTGTAAACTAGTGAAACCGCCGATTAGAGCAGTGGTTCTCAACCTTCTGGCCCTTTAAATACAGTTCCTCATGTTGTGACTCAACCATAAAATTATTTTCGTTGCTACTTCCTAACTGTAATGTTGCTACTGTTATGAATCGTAATATAAATATCTGATATGCAGGATGGTCTTAGGCGACCCCTGTGAAAGGGTCGTTCGACTGCCAAAGGGGTGGGTCGCGACCCACAGGTTGAGAACCACTGGATTAGAGGCTCAGGACATTGAGAAAAAGGAACTCCCCAAGCACAGAATTTATATGATCCTGGCTCTTAAATTTAACCTTAAAAAAAATAACCCACCATCTTTCTTTCCTTTTGGACATACAAGACAGTAAGGAATTTAAAATTAAACTACCTTTACATACCTGCCCTGGTTGGGGGCTCGATCCCCAGTAGGGGGCATGCAGGAGGCAACCAATCAATGATTCTCTCTCACAATGGATGTTTCTGTCTCTCTCTCTCCCTCTCCCTTCCTCCCTGAAATCAATAAAAAGACATTTAAAATAAATAAATAAATAAAATAATAACGCCTGTAGCCTGGAGGACTTAGTGTAGGATCCAGGGCAATAAAGTGGTTTTCAAAATGTAGATTCACATCACAATTCCAACACATAATGGCTTGTTTGATCTTGGGGAAGTAAGTGAACATCTCTCAGCCTCAGTTTCCTCGTCTGTTAAATGGAAATAATGATGGTAACATTTCATGGGGTTGTTATGAGAATGTAATGACATAGTGCAAGGGACACGTGTCGCATAGAACCTGGCACGGAATAGTCCCGCAGTCTGGTATTATTTTTCGTTTAGATCAGGGCTTGATAACTTCTCATCGGTCTAAGACAGTGGTTGGCAAACTGCGGCTCGCGAGCCACAAAATACCACGTACAGGCGCGCACGTACAGTGCGATTGAAACTTCATGGCCCATGCGCAGAAGTCGGTATTTTGTGGAAGAGCCACACTCAAGGGGCCAAAGAGCCGCATGTGGCTCCCGAGCCGCAGTTTGCCCACCACTGGTAAGATACATGTTGGTTTGAGCAGTCTTAACGCTGTGAGTTACTATTTGTGGCATGTTTGTATAGTATTAGAGAAAGTTTCCTTTTTCTGTGGGGAATCCCAGTCCACTTAATGCGCTAGCTAGCTCCTCGCTGAGGGGTAGTGATGGGGAAGGAATTGCCATAGCTTTCCTTGGCTGCCCTTCTGTCAGAGGGTTACCTGTCAACAGAAAGAGGAGAAATACCACCTGATTTTCTATAGGAACCAAAACGTTCTTTGAGTAAGACACAGGTCTTTTCTAAAAGTCTCCATTGAAACGCTGTGCATATTATTTTCCAGCACGAATGCAATTGTATTAGGTCCTAATACAAGGAAACCTCATTTTTTTCTTAAGTCTATTAAAAAACTGGCATTTTCCACACTACAATGGGCACAGAAGATAAATGAAAGAGGAACCTCATTTCATGCCAAGTAAATTATGCACACCTAATTACATATTTTTCTGTCAATTGAGAGCGCATTAGACATTTGAGGAATTAGAATGGCTACACCTGCACTGTGTAGTTGAACAAAGCAAGCGGCGCTGAAATGACCTTTTTTTCTTTTTAGAACCACCAAAGTTCTGTTTTTCTGAAACAGGACTTCTTTCTATATGAAGAACTGGCATTTTTATTCCATACCCTACCCACTCATCACTCTGCTCAAATTATCATTCCAGTTTCTCAACTTAGTGGTTTGTTGGCTTTTATTTTTCTCTATTTATGGCAATCGAAAACCAACAGAGATGCTATAAAAATAACCTTACGATGCAAACTCAAACCCCATAAGAACAATTTTCTGGGGCAAAGGGCATTTCTGTCTGGGTTTTCTATCAAACACACGGTCAGAGGACCTTTTGAACTACCCATGGTTTGACCTTGGAGTGTCCTCTTCTGTCATCTGGTCAGCACAGGTGAATTCCATTCTCTCTTTTCTTTCTTTGATGATCAACTCTGCAGGCACCTCTTCCTCGGAAACCTAGGCAGCCTTAAGAGGACAGAACTGCCCTTGAAATGCCAAAATGGGGAAAACAGCTCGAGAATGTTGTGAGGCAAGACAGACTGACGTGAAAGATATTTTCATTTCCACTCGCTTGGTGCCAACTCCGGGCAAAGTTAGGAAAAGAGTGCGTGGTGTGCTGTAAAGTAATACTGAATGGAACAGGGCGAGTTAAGAACGGAATCAGAATGGAAAAGTGAGTCCGACGTAAAGCCACCCACTGTGAATTTGTCCTCAAGGTAATTGTCAGGGGCAACGATGGGCAACTTTCTGTTACTACTTAATAGTAAATTAATTTATGCTCTAAGCATTTGCATTCTCTACTGAGGACAGTATAATGTTCTTAGTATAAAAGTGGGATTTAGTTCTTAATTCCATTCTATCTCTTAAGTCACTGATTTCCCTTGCGAGCTGAAGGAGAGAAAATTCTTATACATGAACACACCAATTTAGGGTGCGCGTCTGGGAAGAGAGCGCTCTGCTATTAAGGCTTTATATTTTTGATGTATAATTTTATTGATTTCAGAAAGGAAAGGAGAGGGGGAGAGAGAGAGAAACATCAATGATGAAAGAGAATCATGGATCGGCTGCCTCCTGCACTCCCCCTGCCCACGTATGTGCCCTGACCAGGAATCAAACCATGACCTCCTGGTTCATAGGTTGACGCTCAACCACTGAGCCACGCCAATGGGGCTAGTAAGGCTTTATTTTAAAGCATGATGAAGTTATGGAGGGAGAATATACTTTCTTTCTATAGCAATTTTTCTGTATTACTGTTTTCTAACAAAATGACTTTTTCTTTTTTTTTTTTTTGCAAAATAGGTGAGGGCTTTAAGTAAAAAAAAGAACCTATATCATAAGTCTTTGAGCGTGGATCCTGTGAATAAATGGCCTTAAACCCACCTCAAGTTCTTAGTTCTTAGCTTTTCCTTTCTACAAATATAAAAATGGAGACAATAAAATGATGGAAATTTTTTAAAGTTTTTCTTATGTGTTTGTTTGTTTTGGGATTCCTGAGTAGGCATTTTTATCTCTATGACATATTACTGTCACTGGGGATTTCAAAATATAGTGGTACATCCATGAAGCAACACCCTGGAAGCTAAGTCCAATTTGATGAAATGAAACTTTAAAAGAATGAGCTTTAAAAAAACTGTAAGAGAATAAATAGGTGATAGAAAGAGATGATAGGTAGATAGATAGCTCTATCTTAAAATATAAAGGTTAAAAATTTTTGGTTGTCATTTATCATCAAAATTGGAGCCACCTAAATCCCAAACCTCAAAGCTGTCTTTGATTCTTGTGTCTATAATTTTCCAGCTCACATTTCCCTATCCAGCCTTGGACTGATAGTCAGTTGAATGAATTAATGGATAATTATTACATACTTTTGGTTTTTACTTTTATTATAGAGATGCTATAGCTTTGGGCAGTCATTTTTTGTCCTTTTAAGAATATGTAAGAGATGCATATCTTAGTCTGTTCAGACCGCTGTACAAACATCTGTAGACTCAGTGGTTTAAACAACAAACTTTCTTTCTCACAGTTCTGGAGGCG
This sequence comes from Myotis nattereri, assembly GCF_964212035.1. NCBI lineage: Eukaryota > Metazoa > Chordata > Mammalia > Chiroptera > Vespertilionidae > Myotis > Myotis nattereri. The sequence continues at coordinate 49,732,983 of NC_138091.1, forward strand.
GGAAAGCCCAAGATGACGGCCCTGTCAGGTTCGGTGTGCAGGCTCCTAGGTGGCCGCTTTCTCGCTGTGTCCTCACATGGTTGAAAGGGTGAGTGACGTCGCTGGGGTCTCTTTTATGAGGGCACTAATCCCATTCATGAGAGCTCCACCCTCATGACCTAATCGCCTTCAGAAGGCCCCCCCCCTCTTGTCACCAACACTTTGGGGGGTAGGATTTCAGTGTATGAATTGGGGGAAACACAATTGTTAGTCCATAACAATATAGTTGCAGAAAGCTGTGTTATGTGTATTCATGAGTGATGCCAGGCTGCTAAAAGATACTTGTGTACGATATTGATTCCCGGTCAGGGCACATGCCTGGGTTGCAGGCTCAATCCCCAGTGTGGGGCGTGCAGGCTCAATCCCCAGTGTGGGGCGTGCAGGGGACAGCTGATCAATGATTCTCTCCCCTCATTGATGTGTCTCTCTCTCTCTCCCTCTCCCCTAGTCTCTGAAATCAATAAAAATATATATTTTAAAAAGCTTATATAAGAGGTTGAAACTATACCAAGAGTAGTAGTAATGGAGAAATACAACTCTGCTTTCATTTTTCAAGGAAAAATAGTAGTTTTGTTCTAAAGCAACACTCTTTAGGCTGTTTGGTCTCTGGGACGCTTTATACTTTTAGGATTTTTATACAAATCAACAGCTTTGAGGTTTGGGATTTAGGTGGCTCCAATTTTGATGATAAATATCAACTTCTGCGCATGGGCCACGAAGTTTCAATCGCACTGTACATGCGTGCCCGCACATGGTATTTTGTGGAAGAGCCACACTCAAGGGGCCAAAGAGCCGCATGTGGCTCGCGAGCTGCCATTTGCCGACCACTGGCTTAGACCAAGCTGATGTGAAGGTGGTGACAAAAGCTAATTTGGGGGTGAATGTTGAAGGTAGAGCCTATAGATTTATTCAGGAATTGGATATGGATTAGTAAGCAAAAAGAGTGGGCAAAGCCATCTACATGGTTGTTGGCTGAAGCAAATGGTGGAACTGAGATGCCATTGATGACATGGGGAATGCCACAGAAGCAGTTGGTGAGGGAGGGACTACAAATAATTTAATATTGGATATTAATTATTAATAAAGAGGCAATGACATTAATACAAATTTAGTCTCAATAGTACCCTCTTGTGGATATTCTGAGAACAGCACCCTAGTAATGGAGGAGTGGCCCTAGGGCCCTCCTGTGGACATTCTGAGAACGGAACCCTAGTAAGGGAGGCGTAGCAATAGTGTATTTTTCCCCTCCTAGTCGATCTCACCACCTTGCAGTGCAGAGAAGTGAAGGATATTTTGTTTGGGTATGTATTTCTATGTTACTCCACTGAACAGAGAAACCTGAGCTGGCTATGGATAAAGATATCGTTTGAATAAATAGGAAGGAATTCTCCTTATGAGCTTGTTACCCACTGGAGCAGGTTTCCTAGGAACAAGACTGACCTTCATCAAGATATATTAAGTAGATTGTACAGAAGATTAAGTGAAAAGAATTGAAGAGGCAGGAGAACTGTCCTCAAAGACTTTTTCTCCCTTGATGTCATGATAAGCAAAACAAACAACAACAAATAACATAAATCCAAACAACGTTCATTAAATACTCCCCATGTGCGAGATACTGTTTTAGCCAGAAAATAATCTCTGCCCTCAGGAAGCTCCCCTTGGGAGGGAGCAGGGAGCAGAGCAGGAGGGGCAGTCTGTGAGTAAAATGAAGAAATAAATGATCGGGTAGATTCGAAAGTGATAGATGCTATGGAGAAAAATGAAAACATCAAGAAGCCGAAGGATGCCGAAACCGGTTTGGCTCAGTGGCTAGAGCGTTGGCCTGCAGACTGAAGGGTCCCAGGTTGGATTCCGGTCAAGGGCATGTGCCTTGGTTGCGGGCACATCCCCAGTGGGGGGTGTGCAGGAGGCAGCTGATCGATATTTCTCTCTCATCGATGTTTCTAGCTCTCTATTTCTCTCCCCTCCTCTCTGTAAAAAATCAATAAAATATATATTAAAAAAAAAAAAGAAGCTGAAGGACAGAGGGCTGCAGGTCTAATGAGCATGGACAGAGAAGGTCGCTTTGAGGGGATATTTAAACAAAGACATAAAGGCAGAGGAGGAGCAAGCCCTCAGGATATGGATGGGGTGGGGAGGGGAGGATGTTCCAGGTAGAAGACCCTGAGGCGGGAGACACCTGGAGGCACGACAGACCAACTGGCCTCTGCAGCAGGAGGAGGAACAAGGTCAAGAGGTAATGGGACTGAAGATAAGGACTGATCCTCCGGGGTCCAGTGAGCCAGAGTCACGTCCGTCGTGTTCACCCTGCGAGAGATTGAGCGCCGCTGGAGAATTTTAAGTGCTATGACCTGTCTTACATGTTAAAAGGATCACCAGGAAAAACAACAACAACACACACACAGCAACATTAATCAACCGAAAGGGCCCACAAGAAATAGAAGAGTCTACGGAGGAAACCCAAGAAGTTCTTGGCTCCAAACTGCTCCTAGGTTGTCTCCCTCCCCTCCCCACCAAACGGCCCTCCCTCCAAAAAGCCATAGTGAAAAAGTCCTCTCCGAATCTGGAGAGTAACACGCCGAGTTGGCTCATTGACTTTTTTTTTTCTCTCTCTTTGAATTGATGATTAGAAAAACAGTTTATTTTGGGGTTTTCACCCAATTCCAATGTGTGTGTGTGTGTGGGGGGGGGGGGGGGCGTTTCCCCCACTCCACTAAGCAGTACTCAGGACAACAACTGCTGCTTTAGAATTCATCTCTATTCCGACACTGTCTGTCCAGAGGCAGCCTCAGATTCCACAGGCTCAGACCCACAGACCGCCCTCCCTTCAGGCGCCAATCCCAAGTCCAGGCTGTTTGGGATCTGTGCTTCTGATCAGCTGGCTGCAGATTGGAAGTTCCCAGGAACCCTGTTTGGACTTTACTCATATTCATTACTGGAAGAGAGCAAAGGAGAGGCCAGACATGATAAGCACGGTCGTCTGGGCAGCTTCCCCGGGAAGCATTCATGCTCCCCAGGGAACCATCGGTCCATTCCCTGCAAATCCCTGGGCGGAGGGATGGAACAAAGGGGGAGATGGGCACATGTGCAGGGAAGTCAGGGTGACATGGGAAGGTGCTTGCCTGTCAGTCTAGCTTGGGAAACCATGGATTGGCTACAAGGGTGGACCCCAATGTGAGCCTGGGAAATCCTGGAAAGTTAAGATCCCCAAAGAGTTCGCTTTACTCTTCTTGCTCTTGCCTTTAAAAAATATTATACACACACACACACACACACACACACGTATATTCAGAGAGGAAGAGAGAAAGATAGAAAAATCAATGATGAGAGAGAATCATTGATTGGCTGCCTCCTGCACACCGGAACCTGCAACCCAGGCAGTGCCCTTGACCAGGATCGAACTCAGGACCCTTCAGTCCGCAGGCCGATGTTCTATCCACTGAGCCAAACCAGCTATGGCCATTGCTCTTGCTTTCTTGTTCCCCCTTTCTCTCTTGCTCTGTGACATGCCCTCACCTGTCATATGGCCTTAAGCAACCGCATAGCTCAGGGCCACGAGGACCCCACACGCAATGGACTGCAGCTGGGAACCCACATTAAGTCTGTTTATTGCTGGACTGGACTGGACTTTAACATGGAGCGGAAATTCTGGGCCGTGTCCTTCATCCTCGCGCAGCTGAAGACAAGATTGGACTTCTGCCATGGCAACATGAACAGAGATTGGACCTTCGAGGGGACCCCCTTCATTATACATCAACAATAAAGCCTTCCATGAAACCCCTCCCTCCTGGGGGGGTGGGGGCGGGGGAACACGGGACATTTTACTAGGTGGCACTCCAAGAACTCCACTTCTGCTGTGAACACCTGACTTCTGACCGGAGGTTCCCACGACCCCCTCCTTGTGTTTGACTAATTTGCTAGCGCAGCTCAGGGAACTCAGGAAATCTATTTACTCACTGCATTACTGGTTTACTGCCATGGATCTTAAAGGCTGCCAGTCAACGGCCAGATGAGGCGACACAGTGGGCATGAATAAAGAAGCTCTGCCCTCCATGCACCGTGGCATGGAGAAATGCAGAATCCCAGGCCCAACGACAAGCCTGCCGACTCTGCATTTTTAACAAGTCCCCGGGAAATGTCGACGATGTTAAAGTTTGAGAATGAGCCATCCACACAGCTCTCGCTAAAAGAAAGTGTTGTCAGGAATAGCCTATTTCAGCGAGTATGTCATTTTCTTTAAAAGGACATCTTTTCAATCGCGAAATGACGTAGGGAAATAGCACCCAGGAGCGCTTCTGAAGGCTCGGTCACACAATTCAGATGTTCAGAGAATTCAGGAACAGAGAATCAAGAAGTGAAAGCACGGTGTTAACTCGGAATCTGTTTGAACAGAGAGCAAAACAACCATGAGCATTATAGTTAAAGAACCGAATGTGCTCGCCGCGACCTGGATGCGGCAATAATGATACAACTCCGGACGGGGAAAATGGGAGGAAGAGGATCCCTGTGCTTGCCAGCAGCGGTAGATAAATGCTTTCCAAGTCTGAAGCGTGTAATGTTTTCAGAAAGCATCATGACTCCAAAGGCTCTGTGTTTTTAACATTTACATCTGCGCTTTGCTTTTATTAACCGTAGAGACATATTTTAGGAAATGAGTTTTCCTGTGATAAAGAGACATGTGAAGTTCAACAGCTCCCTCAATTTCACTTCCTTTTCTTTTTCATACAGTAAATTCAAGAACACTTAGTATTTTAATTACAATAGCGTTGATAGATACCATTTTCACACCATTATTTTTCTCTTTCTAGCTACCCATCCACCATCAATATTTTATCAGTCCATATACAAAAATCAAATAAAAAGTAAATAAGTCATAGAAATCATGTTTAATTAAGGGACTCAGTCACTGATCACAATAAATTAATTGCTTTGTATTTCCACTGAAAATTAAACCCATCGTACCCAGGGGGATTTTCTGGGTCTTGTCAGCTGCTTCTTGGAATCCTCCTTCAGGACTTGCTGATACTGTTGTTGCAACTGTTCTCTTTTCACAAAGGCACATTATGCGAGTCAGCACCAAGCCTGCCGTACAACTGCCCAAGCTAATCACAAGGCCTCAAACATTATTCTCTGCCTCTTCTCTGATCTCAATGAGTTTAAGGTGTAATAATTACAAAGTGAATAAATAGCCTTTCTGACCAATCATGATTCATGATACATAGTTGACCATCAAACTCTCTAAAAATTTGATACAAATGAAGACCCTTCATTCAGACACAAATGCCCCCAAATGAAATCACCCAGAGATATTTTGCAGAGGTAGATGTGCCTAGCCGTTAAGAATGAGCTTGAGCCCAACTGGTTTGGCTCAGTGGGTAGAGTGTTGGCCTGCGGACTAAATGGCCCCAGGTTCGATTCTGGTCAAGGGCACATCCCTGGGTTGTGAGCATGATCCCCAGTAGGGGGCGTGCAGGAGGCAGCCGATCAGTAATTCTCATTGATGTTTCCATCTCTTTCTCCCTCTCCCTTCCTCTGAAATCAATAAAAATATATTTTTTAAAAAAGAAAAAAATGAGCTTCAACTTTGGAACACACTGGGTTCTGGTCTAGAGTCCTCTTCTTGCTGCCTGGGATCAGGTCAGAAAGGCTAACAAGAGGCTACCTGGACTGAGGAGGGCAGTGGTTAGGCAGACCTGCCCGGCTACTTTTAGGCCATGTGGTGACCTTGGCCTTTTCTCTGAGTGGAATGGAAGCCACTGAAGGACTGTGAGTGGAGGAATGGCATGATCCACCTTGCTAGCCAAACAGGATGACTTGGCTCAGCGGTGCTCAGAACAGCATGAGGAGGGGCACTGTCTTCGGAGAAAGAAAAGAGGTGGCTCAGACCAGTGTGGTATCTAGGAATGCGGAGAGAAAGGCTGGATCCTGCACATCATTTGAAGGTGGTTTTCTTCCCCTGGGTTTGCTGAAGGTTGACCAGGGGTACGAGAGAATGAGAGGAATTAAGAACGTCTCCACAGTTTTGGCAAGAGCAACTGGAAACACGGGGTTGCTACTTCCTGATATACGTTGAGTGATCATTTCATTCTCTGTCCAAACGATGCCACTTTTGTGAGAGGGAATGCCACAGGCCTGAGAACACGCGAGTGAACGAGGACTGCCTGGGAACCTGCTTGTCCTGGAGCCTGGTTACCAGGGGCGGTTCACCTCCGCAGGGACATGTGGCCGCGTCTGAAGACACTTGTGGTTGTCACATCTAGGTGGCTGCTACCAGCACCCACGGGGCAGAGGTGACAGATGCAAAAGACAGCGTCCTATGACAGAGAATTACCTGGTCCAAAATGTCAGCAGCACCAAGGTTGGGAAACCCTGCCCTAGAGGTAGGGAAGGGAATGAACAAGAAGGCCACGTTTGCTGACATGAATTGAGATGAAGAGCCTCTTCAGTGGTTCTCAACCTTCCTAATGCCGTGACCCTTTAATACAGTTCCTCATGTTGTGGTGACCCCCAACCATAAAATTATTTTCGTTGCTACTTCATAACTGTAATTTTGCTACTGTTATGAATCGTCATGTAAATATCTGATATGCAGGATGTATTTTCAGGGGTCGCGACCCACAGAGTCTACGGCAGTTGAAGAGATAAATGATGAGGATGCTTGTCTGTGATATCTATCCAACCTACTTCTAAAAAAAGACACAAGGCCATTTTCCCGGAAAAGGTAGATACCGTGAACGCAGCAGACTAGTAAGAAATTATACAACTGGAAGGATCTACTGAACTAGTTAGCCTTCATAGTTTGACCAGGGTTTTATTGGGACCCTCAGCTACTCCTCAGCTGTCCTTTCCTTTACCAAAGGCTCAGGTCAGCTCCAACATCATGGAGCTGTGGCCTCTCAGATTTCCAAAGAAATGAAAAGGAAGTTGAAATGCAACGTGAAGAAAATTGATCACCATGATCGCAACCCACATAAATCCAGTGAGCAGAAATGGATCCTACAAGCAAAGCTCTTCCTATTCACAACCGACAGGTAGATCTCTTGGGAAGAATAAGGTTATCAAGTGAGAGGCCCGCATTCGTGCTTCTCCCTCCTGCATCTTCTCTCCTAAGCAGAACGAATGAACAAATAAATGAAACCACCATGAGAATGAGTAGCAGAACTCAAGAGGAGAGCTGCCTGATCTCCATAGCCATCCGTGTTCCTCTTCATCTGTTGAGACCCCCTGGGCAGTTAGAACTAAAATCACATACTAGCTGACCTAAAAACAGTATTTAGTCTCAGTGTAGGTTCTTGCAGTTTTGTGCTTTCCTTCTCCCTGCCTCTCCTTCCCAAGTTTAGCCACTAAATGAGGCAACTCCAATAGTTGGAGATATCTGAATGAGCCTGTTGGTTTTTGTTTTTGTTTTTTTGGTTGTTGAAAAATTTAATATATTATTATTCATTTCAGAGAGGAAGGGAGAAGGAGGGAGATAGAGAAACATCAATGATGGCAGAGAATCATAGATTGGCTGCCTCTTGCACACCCCCGCCCTGGGGATCAAGCCCGCAACCTGGACATATGCCCTGACTGCGAATCGAACTGGGAACCTCCTGGTTCATAGGTTGACGCTGAGCCACGGAGCCATGCCGACCAGGCAAGCCTGTTGGTTTTTGAGCAGCTGGAATCTGAGAGTAACATCCCACCTATTAAGCGAATAAAGCATATGTAAACTTTCAAACCAGCCCCAATTTTCTGCATTCAGGTCTGACAAGGGTTTATAAACTCAAACCCTTGCTTGTCTCAATTCTCCTCTGGGATCTGCTACTGGAGTCCCAAGCTTTAGCAAAATGGGCAAAAGTGCCCAACTACTGGATGGTGCCCCCCAAGTTTTTTCTTGGGTGGGCATTACCCTGAAGCTTAGTTCTGCACGATCCCCCTCCTTCTCCTTGTTTATACGCAGGCACACACGAGTATTGACAGCTACTCCATAACATGAAACCGGGCAAGGGTAGAGTGTGTACACATTCCGAACTCTGCCCTCCATGCGGAATGGGACGGAAACAAGTTTCAGCAGGACTGTGCCCCCAAAGATGAGGGGATTTAGGGGGAGCGTGTGGAGAGAGAAATCTCTGTGTTCTGTGCCTTCAGGTTCGGTTTCATAAAAAGGGAGGATTGCTGTAGAGTGTCCGTGCTTCTTGCCGTCCACAGGTTCCCCGATGGGGTTATTTTTCAGGGCGCTGCGAACGCTTAAATGCGAACACTGTCGTGTATGTGGCAAGGGAAGTAGTTCTCTCCCAAGGCACCACTGGGACAATTAAAGATCAGATGAAACCATGTAAACATTCAGGACCAGGCAAGCAAAGATACAGGGCTCCTTGTGAACTCCGGGGTCTTCTACGTCGCTATTGTGTGCTCAAATGCATGCCCCGGTCTTGGGCAGTCACGGGAGAGGGTCCAGATGTGAGGCGTTTCTACTCTCAGCTCTACACATCTCCCCAGAGTAAAACAAAACAAGCCGAGGGGCTATGCGGTGCCCAAAAGAGTACTATAGTGTCCTTCCTCGATCCTCTCTTCACTTTTATTTAAAGGCAACATGTGGCCCGGCCGGCATGGCTCAGTGGTTGAGCATTGACCTATGAACCAGGAGGTCATGGGTCCCTTCCCAGTCAGGACACATGCCCAGGTTGTGGGCTCGATCCCCAGTGGGGGGATGTGAGGAGGCAGCTGATCAATGATTCTCTCTCATCATTGATGTTTCTATCTCTCTCTCCCTCTCCCTTCCTCTCTGAAATCCATAAAAATGTATTTTAAAGACAACGCGTGGTTCATGTCATTCACAAAGAGATTCATGTCCGCATCCTGAAGCCTAGAGCAAGGATCATTAACAGATCAATTGGATACCTGTTTTCCCAGGAGTTAAAGATACTTTCCATTCAGAAGCCCAAATCCTTTCCACCCTCCACCTGCTACAACACTCCTGGTTAGTGACTACTTGCTAAAAGTGTGTTAAGAAATGTCTACATCCACTTTCTTTCTTTTTTTTTAAAATATATTTTATTGATTTTTTACAGAGAGGAAGGGAGAGAGATAGATAGTTAGACACATCGATGAGAGAGAAACATCGATCAGCTGCCCCCTGCACATCTCCCACTGGGGATGTGCCCGCAACCCAGGTACATGCCCTTGACCGGAATCGAACCTGGGACCTTTCAGTCCGCAAGCCGACGCTCTATCCACTGAGCCAAACCGGTTTTGGCTACATCCACTTTCTGAATACACACAGTGGGCAGACTTCCTGAGACTCCTCATGGAGACTGTAAGTCAAGCTCACTTCATTCTCTAAATGTGACATGGAAATATGTATTTTTTTATATATTTGTTAAATTCAGGAGCACTCATAACCTTGAGGGAAATTGGTCTTTGTTCTTGGAATATTACAAGCACATTGCATAAATTGTCTGTTCCAGTGAATACAGAAATAGAACAAAGCGTGTGCACATATAGCAGCTTGAAAAATGATTTCATATTACTTGTTGTTCCGCTTCTAAAGCATTATACAGAATTGATTGAAGAGATAACTGGAGTATCATCTTCCACAGCTCGGCTCTTCATCTTCCTCATGACGTATTTTTAAAAGGCTGTTTTTAAGACACGAAGCTCAATTCATTTTTTTTTTTGGAAAGCATACTGAATAGATATTTGCTCAGCTCTTATTTCAGGAACATTTTTTTAAAGGATTCTCAGTCAGTGTGAACATGAAATCTTAAAAATACTTCATTTACCTCCACTTCCTGTCTATTCAAAATGAGCATTAATCATAAACTCCTAAAGTAATTCATTCAGATGAATTATAGTTAAAAGTTTAATGTACAGGGTGGACAAAAGTAGGTTTACATTTGTTCATATGGAACATAAGACAACAATTAATAAATAGCAACACAATAAGAACTCTGTGTTTTGCACACTCACAACTGTAAACCTACTTTTGCCCTGCCCTGTATACATTTTTAGCTAACTCAAAATATAGCTGTGGAATCCATAATAACTGAAGAAAATAGGAACATCATGGACGGAAAGCAATAGATTAACTATGCTACCTATGGGCTGACTTATGGAATACTTATTCAAGTTTCAATATAATGCTATCCGTTTGAAATTCAGAAGATTCTTACAGGATGGTTTTCAGGTCTGGACTTCTCTTAACGTTGATAAAGGACTAATTTTCTGTTTAAACTATTACATAGGCCCTCCCCCCTGCCCCCCCATTAACCTCTTCCAGCCCGTTCCTATACCCCGCCCCCCTCCTCCCCGAGGCGCTCACCACCCCATTGATTGTGTCCATGGGTTATGTATATATGCATACAAGTTCATTGGTTGATCTCTTCCCACCCACCCTCCCCTCTGAAGTTTAACAGTCTGTTCATGCCTCTATTTTTGATCATCAGCTTATTTGGTTCATTAGATTCCACATATGAGTGAGATCATGTGATACTTATCTTTCTCTGACTGGCTTATTTCACCTGGCATAATACTCTCCAGGTCCATCCATGCTGCTGGAATATTTATTTTCTATGTAAGTTCTTTAACTCACTATGATGGGAAGTAAAATATTTTAGATAAAAACTATCTAGTTTTTTTTTTTTTTTCTGGTTCTTGCGGGTCATTTTGCATAGAAATTAAGCAATTTTTAAAAAACATAGAATTAAGCAATAAATCTTGCTAAAAGTGTCTCTCTTTTTAAAATACTAATAAAATATCTCCAATACATGCTGAAAGCCCCTTACTGTTTAGTTATTAGATTAACTAAGCTGCTGGAAAACATATTTTGGTGATTTAAAAAATGTACCTAAAATAACTTTTAAAATTGAGCTACTTAATGAGTTAAATAATAAAATGGCAGCAACAACTATAATGGTTACAAGACAAAAGTTAATATAAAGTCAATGAATGTAAGAAATATATAGATAAAATGGAGGATTTAGAATATTAAGGTACTAATGCATTCCAATGACTAGAAAGAACCAAAATAATGTCCTCAATATATTTCTTTAATAAGATCATATAACAACTGATCTTTGAATTCTGACAACTCTTTTCACCTCTCATTAACTACCACTATACTCCCTGCTGTTTGCTGTGTTAATCTATGACATTATCCAGCCAAAGGCCTATATACTTCATGCCTGAGCTATTCAGCTGCCCTTTAAATCCATTCCACGCCGTGGAATGGAACTGTTTTCTCCAGATGGCCTCCACTTCCTATAAATAAGCATTCAACAGTGTTGTGACTTGCTACAAAAAGAAAATATTTCTTCTCTCTTTCCCTCCCATTAAACTAAGCATTCCTGTTCCTGTTTCCTTAAGACGATGGTAACATTCTTCTAATTTCAAAGCTTTCTTATCTCTCCCGTCTAGGTAGGTCACATGCAGTTACAGCCCAGTGTTCTTCTATTTCAAATACAGTATTTTCATTCTTAAGGAGCCAATCCCTGGACACCTTATAGAAATAATAATACCCTACGGCCTCACTAGCTAACGGCCATTGACATCGAAGGCACTCTTCTTAGAGCTTTAGGTGTATCAATTCACTTATCTTCTCAACTACCCCAGGAGGTCAGTACTATTTTCATCACCTTTACACAGATAGGAAACTGAGGCACAGGGAAGTGACCTATTTCACCCAAGTCATAGAACTAGCAATTAGAAGTGCCGGGAGTCCAAACCGGGAATCAAAAAAATCCGAATCAAGTTGACTCCTCCAGTGATGATAAACAACAAAGTAGGAATTTATAGATACAGGAATAGATAGAGGGATGTATTTCACATTTGAGGTGCCTTTTTACTCACATCTTGTGTTATAATAATTTTTTTTTATCCTAGCTTGGTAGATGGCCAGATACCATAATCGTACGCTGCTTTCATTTTTTATTCTATCCATAAAGTCACATACTTATATTGTGGATGGACTTCAGTTTCTCTAATTTAAACTGAGATGCACTTTGGCTTGGCACCTCATTAAGCTGGAATAAGAACTAATATTGTGAAGTCCGTAAATCCTTTAAAGATTTTATTTTTACATAGAATATTTTATTTTATTTTTTAAAATCTTTATTGTTGAAAGTATTATATAGGTCCTCCTTTTCCCCCCATTAACCTCTTCCAGCCGGCTCCTGTTCCACACCCACCCCCAGGCCCTCACCACCCCATTGTGTACATGGTTTTACATAGCATATTTTAAATAAATACTATTAGAAGCTTCATCTACCCCAAATTAATGAGTCATTAAAAGTTAAGAGCCAAGAATTATGTTTTCTCACAAAGCACTATCTGGGTATTAAAAAAATACATTCAAATGTCTATCAAAAATCTGTAGAATAAGCTTCCTAAATCATGGATCTCATGGAAAGAAGTTTAAGAAAATTATACACACAATTCCCTACATTTTTTCTTTGGAATTTCCACAAGCATTCCAAAATGTAGTCACAGTGCCAGATGGTGTTACCATACGCCTGTTTCTTTATATGCCTAGCACCCAATTTGGCAATGTACTCCCAAACTGTTTAATAAATGCATTTTGATATCTATTTGGATTTGTAAACACCAGAAACAAAAGGGTAAACAAGGCCCCGAGAAAGGAAATCTCTCCTTGTCTTTGAGGTTATCTTCATCTCCCATCTAAATGCCAGTCAGGTAAGGCTGCTGGAAAGGGGCTCTGAAATAGCCCAAGAATTCCAGAGGCAGCAGCATGCAGGCTAGCACACTCTGCTGTTATACTCCTTATAATATAGCAGACAGAACCATGAACAGGCCTGGAGCATGAAGGTCATGCTGCTGCACCATAAAAAGGTCAACCTTGCCCAACTGGTATGGCTCAGAGATTGAGCATCAGCCCAGGAGCCAAGAGATCCCCGGTTCGATTCCCAGTGTGGGCACATGGCCAGGTTGCAGGCTCAATCCCCCGTAGGAGGCGTGCAGGGGGCAGCTAATCAATGATCCTCTCTCATCATTAATGTTTCTTTCTCTCTCTCCCACTCCCTCTCTCTCTGTCTCTCTCTAAAAAAAAAAATAAAAAAAGAGGTCACCTTAATCTTAATCTCTTTATGGTAGGAAGCCCAATTGATAAAATGCCACCAAATGTTCATTATATTCTCAAATAGCTACTTTCTAATAGGATACAATAGCCTAATACATATAAAATACTATTTGGTTACACAATATATTAATTTAGAACATGTTAGAATCCATTGTTTTTATGAGTTTGGCCCACAAATAAAATTACTAGTCTACCCACTTCAAAAGAGAATAAATATGGAAAATCAGTAGTATTTGCTACTTATCTGCCATATGCTGTTAATTATAAAAATTCCCTTTGGACACTCATACTAATGTAACAATTAAGAAAAAGTTAATTTATCAGGTTATTTCTAGTTATTTCTATACCACGTTAGTTCAGTTTCCTAATTTTCTGTGGATTTTTGAACATTTCCTACAACCTGCATGTATCACTTATCTCAAATATTTCCCAGAATATTTTATAGTTGTTGTGTTTTTTTAAGTCTAGCAGGTCAGTATGACCTGAATTATTCAGGTCTGTGACTGAAGCCTAGAGCCATCTATTAATATCGATGTAAACAGATCAAGGAGCCTTGAAAGGCACAACACTTTGTCCTATATCATTGTTTCTAACTCATCCTCAGATAATACAACATTTACTGAATTGTCACAGTGTGTTGGCTCAAGTACAGAGTGTAATGGAGACACACAGATTTATTTTGGACTTTATAAGTCCTGAATTGAGCTTTTCCTATTCATAACTAATATAAAATGAAGCAAAATGTTACCAGGCTACTCTTTGCCTGGAAAAGGCATAATTTTAGGGCATTTATTGAGAGCCGCCTAGCTTAAGACTAGCTTGGATAGCCTAAGATTAGATTGGATAGCCTAAGACTAGGTTGGGTAGCCTAAGACTAGGTTGGGTAGTCTAAGACTAAGTTGGATAGGTTAAAATAAGGAGCTAGGACTCAGAAGACAAGTCTTTACATCTGCAGTGAAATCAGGTTTAAATCACATGTTTTTCCATCTTGTCCAAGTAAAGTAACAACATGGGCTGATGATAATAAACTGGGATGTTGGGACAACCCATTTCACAGTGTCACTGTAAGGATACAATGATACGGTGTATGAGGAAAGAGCTTGCAAACTTTAAATATTACAGAGACGTTATTAACATTGCCTACAAGACTTTCAGCTTCTCAGGCCAGGGAGTATAATCTGTCCATTTTCTTAAAACTATACCATACCTGTCACAACTATACGTCTTATGAAAAGCCTCTTACTTTTTATAATGGGTCATAATAAACTGGGGTGCTTCCCTCTTCTCTTTCCTTTTGGTCCTTGGAATAAAATGATTTGTGATATGTGTGTTTTGTAGCAGACATTGCCAGTATGGGATATTTTGATTTTTTTCTCAATCCTTCTCTAGTTCACAGACCTAGTATTTAAACATACTAGGACTTGAATATCCTGAGAGATATGTAGGAAAAATAAAATAGATGGAAAGTTAGATATACTCAAGGAAAACTGAATGTTAATTTTTTCTTATGCTTCGAGGTCCATGATTCTTACAATAAATGCTTAAGTTAATGAATCTATGAAGAAATATTTATAACAGGCTTGCTATGCACCCCCTGATGTGCTATATAGGATCTCCGTCATGTTCAACAGTATTCTGAAGGATTTTATGGTATATTTGTGGAGTGAAGAATTTTGTAATAGAAACAGTTCAAGTGCAGGGTATTTGGAAAATAACTAAATCCCTTTGGGAATGCATTCATCAGTAACTGGGATTTATAGGAACATGTAGACAAGATCCATTTGTAAATCAGGGTCCGGACACTTATCCTGTAAAGGGCAAGGCAGTAAATATTTTAGGCTTTGTGAGCTAGACAGTCTCTGACACATTATTCAATTCTGATGTAGTTCAAAAGCAGCCATAGACAACGAATAAGTGAATGGATGCAGCTGTGTTCCAATAAAACTTTATTCACAAAAAGAGCAGGCATGATGAATTTGGAGCATGAGCCATTATTTGACCACTCCCATTATGAAGAAATTCTCCCAGCTCTTTCTATAATTGAATAAATGTTCAATATGCACCTTTTATGTCTCCAGGGCATGCATCAATCACCCTTGACCTTTGTAATACGTCACCTTTGACAACGGAAATGGCAGCCACGACCAGATTCTTCATTCCTTTAAGGCTGAAAATGAAGGTACAGTACAAATGTGAGGTTCTGGAGATGTTCTCTCTGGAAGAAGTGACAAAGTGTGATAGCTGGGAATCTGGGTGCCAAGGTGCCATTCTTCTTGAATCACCCTGTATAATGCAGATCAACAATTAATTCAATGTGGAGTGAGGAATGTTACAAAGGAGTTCCAAATTGTAACTTGAACCTCACATATAGAACACAACTATTTACCTGGCTTTCTGTAGAGCTGACTTCTTCAAGACTTTCAAAGGCAAATAGGGCAGGATCAGAGAAGAAAATGAGTGAGTGTTATATGAGAGAAAGGAATATGTGTACATATATACACATGTGTGTGTATATGTGTATACATATATATGAAAAAGAGATCGATCGATTTGGTTAGGATAGAAGGAGAAGGAACAGTATACGCATATTGATTCAAAGTGCTTTACTACCTGCCAGTGCTCTAACACACCACACAGATGATATACTAACACCCTTACAGGGTTCATTCGAGGCTGGGATAATTTCTATTCTTCCTAGAATCTACATCTTTTTTCAGTCAGCTCATGCTAATAAATCTGGCCGAGACTCAATGTGGTTTTGGGGCAAGGTTGAAGCAGCCACACACTGGAGCTCTACATAGCTCCTTGACTGCTAAAAAACACCGAATTTTCATATTACACTTTTTTTTCTTTTAATTCAATGAGAATGTAACCCATTGAGGGCTCTGGATGGTTGGTTGGCATTTCCATTAGATAATCAGACACTATTAATTTGAAAGGTTGTTGGTAGTAAAAAAAAAATCTAGAATCTTGATAGGGGTCTTAATAAAATATTAGCCAAATATTTTTTTTTTAATATATTTTATTGATTTTTTACAGAGAGGAAGGGAGAGAGACAGAGAGTTAGAAACATCGATGAGAGAGAAACATCGACCAGCTGCCTCCTGCACATCCCCCACCGGGGATATGCCCGCAACCCAGGTACATGCCCTTGACCGGAATCAAACCCGGGACCCCTCAGTCCACAGGCCGACGCTCTATCCACCGAGCCAAACCGGTCTCGGCAGCCAAATATTTTTTTAGAAAGTTATATATCATAAGTAAGTAAAAATTATTCTTCCTAGCAAGTTTCTTTACGCTGCCATTTTTAAACTTTTAACAAAGAATTCTAAGATACACTAATCAAGGTGTTTTAGATTAATTTATTCAGTATGTAATAAATCCACCAGATCAAGAAGTACTGATTAAACACATATTATGTGTATGACATATGCTGGGCCTGGGGCTATGTGATAAAGATGAAACTATCTCTTCCCAAGCTTAGACTCCAGGGACAAATCCAGACAAGCAAGCAGGTCTGCCCGCAGGAGTAGGTTAGAAATATGCAAGGAACAAGAGATTGAGGGGAAGAGGTTAGATTTGTACTCAAGTAACATTACTGAAAGGTAATATTAGATATATGGCTCATAATAGCTAACAAATGCCATCAGAATTTAAAGGGGAGGATGCTGTTTTATAAAAGAGATGGATGGGATCAAGGATAAGATCATGGAAGAGGTAGAATTTAGGAAAATGAAGACTTAGATGACACTGGCCAGTATGACTCAGTTTGTTGAGCATTGTCCTGTGCACCCAAAGGTCACCAGTTCAATTCCAGGTCGGGGTACATACCCAGGTTGTAGCTTCAGTCTGTGGGGAAGTAGCCGATCAATGGTTCTCTCTCTCTCTCCCTTTCCCTTCCTCTCTCTCTCCAAAAAACCCAATAAAAACAATTAAATAAATAAAAAATGAATACTTTGGTGGGGACCAGAGAAAGGTGAAGACATAGCATAGCATCAGTTAACATAGAGAAGCGGTGACATGCAAATTCATGTCTCAAATGAGATAAGTAATCCTGTTTTGGCCAGATTTCTTAAACAAAGGAAACTCAAGAGTAGATGAGTGAGAGAGATAGGGCTAAAGAAGGTATAGTTGCGTCATATTGGGGAGGGTACTGGAGGCTAAGCTGAATCTATTTTGGGATTTTTCAAAATTCCTGACAACAATTGTAATTCATTGTGATATATTTTAATCAGCAAAATAAAATCTGTACTTAAAGATTATCGTACAACTGCAACTCATCGTCTGTTCCCTTAAACCAATCCCCCACATGTCTCTCCCCAGTATACTTCGTTGTTATAACACACCTATTTATACCATCGTTTTCCGAGAAAAGTAGATATTCAGACTTGAACTCTTAGCGTTACCGTTTGTGCTTCCTTTCCCATGGTCCTGACATATAGAAGACACTGTTGGAAAACGTAAACGTCACGTGCATATGAGTACTGCTACCTGGGAGGCAGTATTGCACACTGTAATATGAATATTTCTTGTTTCAGCTCTGTGATGGTCATTGGTTGTTTGGCCAGGGCCAGGGATCAGGAACCCTTCTAATTCCCAAACAGAAAGCTGTTTAGCCAATGTAAAAAACAGAATGTGTGATCACAGCTCTTTTCCTCTCTTGAAATCACTGGTGGCTTTAATCGGACAAGTGAGCGATGCTTTGAGCTGTGGAATGCTAGAACTGGAAGGGGCCTGCGTCTGACCCTCCTGTATTTTCGTGGAGCAAAAAGAGGCTCAGAAAGGGGAAGTGACCTGCCTTAGGAGACACAGATAACTTTTTCTACACCCAGGACTAGAACACACATCTCCTAGATTCTAGTGTTTTTCTTACATCAAAAGTTACATCTTACCCAATCTCATTAGCTTTAAATGATCTTAAAAAAAGAGCACCAGTGGCTCCCAATGGATCACTCTTCAGCAGGGCTTCTCAAGTGCAGCACTACTGACATTGGACCAGACCGTTCTTTGTTGTGGGGGCTTCCTGGGCGTTGTAGCGTGTTTGCCGGCATCGCTGAACTCTACCTACTAGATATCAGCATCCTCACCCCCTCCCCCTTGGTTATGACAACCAAACATGTCCCTAGACCAGGGGTGGGCAAACTTTTTGACTCGAGGGCCACAATGGGTTCTTAAACTGGACCGGAGGGCCAGAACAAAAGCATGGATGGAGTGTTTATGTGAACTAATGTAAATTCAAAGTAAACATCATTACATAAAAAGGTACGGTCTTTTTTTTTTTTTAGTTTTATTCATTTCAAACGGGCCGGATCCGGCTCGCGGGCCGTAGTTTGCCCACAGCTGCCCTAGACAGTGCTGAATGAACCCTGGGCCAGGAGGAGAGGGACGATGTAGGAGGGGGAAATGTTATCACTGGTTTTGACACCCTAAACCCACCACTTTCCCCACCCCACATATACCTCTAGATTAATTCTTTCATAGCCAGTCTGACTGAATCTAAGGTTCTCTTTCCAAAAATCTAATCCCTATAACCTGACAGCACAAGGCCTTCCACCGGTGTTCTAGTTTCTCTTGCAGTTGGAATCTAGTTTACTCCCATCACTGGAATCTAGTTTTTCTAGATTAGCCATGGTCATAGGTCCTGTCCTTATCTACTCCATTCATTATTTCAGCACCTACTATATGCTAGATACAGGGCACTGGGCACAGACGTCTCTCTCTGGTCTTCAGTAGCCCCATCCAATCTTCTGGGGGAGACAAATACGTACATGAACGCCTGTCAACCTTAAGATGAGTGTTATGAGAGAGGTACGTGCAGATGTGCAGGGTACTACACAATTAGGGACTATATTTCATTCACAGTGAAGGTGGTCACAGGAAGTGGCCGAAAGGAAAGTGCCAGCTAAGCCAGCCGTAGCTTCAAGGACAAATCAGAATGCACTAGGTAGAGAAAGGAAAAGGCTTGCGGCAGAGGGAGTAGTGTATTGAAAAGCAAGGAGGAAGAAAACCTGGCTTCTGGCTATAGCATCAACATCCGGTGAGGAATGAAGCTGGAGCAGAAAAGCAGGGGCCAGGTCTTGAGGAGCCAATTAAACCAGGCCGAGGAGTCTGCAGTTGATCTTGACGGTAACTAGAAGCCAGGGAGACTGCATCGACCTGGCAATTTAGAAAGACCTGAGGTGCAGAAAATGACCAATATGGGGGCTTCGAAGCAGGAGCTCAGGACCCCTCAAGATAAACATCTGATGTACTGTCTAGTAAAAGAACAATCGCGCCAGATTTCACCCTTTCGCATCTCAACGTGGGAGGGATTCTTGTCCCAGGAGCATTGCCACAAACGGGCAAGGCCCACAGAGGGACACCCCCTTCCTCCACTGGGCAGAGGGACCCTTTAATCACCAAGGCAAGAAGAAAAACCCTTTCCTCTGGCATCTAAGACTTCACAGAGAGGCTGATTTCCTGATGGAAATTCAAAACACCGTACTTTTCTCAGAAAGAAAAAAACAGACGAAGCTTCCTATTTTTAAAGATATGGTTCGGCTAATTTACGGGTCAAAGGAATTTTGCACGCCTGCGTATTTGTGCACCGGCTGTTGAACAGCTCGTCGTGTCTATGGGAATATGAATTTCAGGTTGGCTTTCAGAACACAATCCGTTTGCCAGCCGTGAACTGTGCATGCCTTCGCAGGGAATGTCTGAGCAGAAATGACGGTAATAAAATGCACCGGACAAGCTGTGATGAGAGCTCTTCCATAAAGAAGGGAGTCCGGGGCCATCAAAGAGCAATGCTGCTGACTGACCCCACATAAGATGCAAATGGAAGTGAGCTCTAGGCTGTCCAGGCCCTGCCGGGGCTAAGCGGGTCTGCATGCTCTCTAGGGCCTGCCACCTTGCAGGTGAACCCTCAGTGCTCGGAAAAGTGAGGTGGGTACACGGCAGTGGCTCTCCAGGCCCACAAACCCGCTGGTTCGATGAGGCGCAAGAAAGCAAGGACGAGACAGGCAGCATGGATTTGCCCAGGACGGTGAAGTAAGCTAGTAAGTCCCTCTCTCTTAGGAGCAGAAGCCCATAGGAACACGAGGTGACTTTACTTCATAATCAGGTCAGTAGAGGGGATCAACTTAAGTAAGTTAATGTGAGGCCCATGGCCTGCTGTGATTTAAGAGCTATTTGTAGCTGAAACATGGTGGCCTTCTTCCTTCTGACTCATCCATTACTCAGAAGGCCCTAGCTTCCTAGAATTCTTCACGAAATTCCAATCGTGAGGGCCTCATTTTGCGTTTTCACTACTGACCTGATCTATCTCTTGCCTCTCCCGGTGGCAGCAGGCAACTTTTCCTTCTTAAAGCTGTGCTGTGATGAAGCTACGGTCTCTTTTCCAAAACCTTCTCACCACCTCTCAGACACCTGCAGAATAAAGTCCAAACCTCTAGCCCGCCTTTACAGGATAGCTCTGCAGAGTCCTCACCTGTAAATTCCACCCACCCCCACCACCTTTGTAGACTGGTCATTATGGTAGCTTTAGTGTTTCCTAAATAGACGGCCTTCATTCCTCCACTGCGCTTGGCTCATACCCCAGAGGCCTGAAACTCTCAATTCTTCCCTCTCTACCTTCAAAGCACATTTCCTAGTCTGGTCCTACTAGGTGCAGTAGAAGTCTGAGCTGATTTCAGCCCCTCACCCCTCTCCACTCCTTGCATGGAATTATTCTAGGCACCCCCATCCTCCATGAGCAATAGTGACAAGTGGAGGAATGACCCAAGGCCCTAGAAAGGTGCCTGGCACATTTAGGAGCTCAACAAATGTCTGTTAATTTCGTTGAAGAAATTCAACAGATCAAATATTTGACACTGTGAATTTAAGATTATCACCCATTCTCGCTTTGACCAGGACTCCTCCACCCCCCACCCGCCAGGTGAGAAAAAGCATCTAAATATTTTAACTTTGATCACGTTAGCTTTGATACTTAACCACAGAAATATGAACTCCCACTCCACCCACCCCCTACTATTGAATTCAAGTTACTTGAAAATCACCGACCTGGATCATTTCTTACTAAAACCTTGCATCTTCCCTGCAGTTGCAAAGGTAACCTTACCTCTAGCCAGCCAAGTCACCAACAGATTCTCCATGCGAGAAAAATGTTTTTGAAAATGGAGGTGTGAGTATAAAACACCCACAGGCAGGAATAGAGCTACAGGTGCTGCCTGCAGAGGCAGGACACCCAAACGGACCTTCTGAGCGAGCCAAAAGCTTTTAGCCAACATAATGTTCTTCAACTGTTGTTTCAGGGGCTTTTCGATAACAAAAGTACCCCCTCCCCCTGGTCCTAACTTTTTTTGCCCACCCCTTACTGCCCAGTGAGTGTCTGACTTATCTGAGCGCAATCTTTGTCGCACGCAGTCATCTCGCTCAGACACCGGAGCAACCACGTTTCCTTAAATCAGAGCCCGGTGGACTCTGCCCGTGAACTACATTACCCAGCGGACCCCGCGCCCTTCGCAGGAAGGACGTCTGCGCACAAGATACTCAGTTCCAAGTTTGGAGCTTTTAGCTGCCAGCCCTGGCCCATCATGTAGCTGCAGCACAGCCTTCCCTAACGTTGCAACTGGGGGAAAAATCACTTTCCAGTCTGTTTTGCAAGGTGTGCATTTCTATCTTGATTCTCTGAAAGTCCATCTGCTGCATCGGTCAAGAGAAACTCCACTTGCATGAAGATTGCACGCCTGCAGCTTGCATCTTTGTTGCAAAACTAGCTAAGAAGAGAAGCAAGGCAAAGTCTTTTGTGCTCCCCTCCCCCATCAAAGGAAAGGGGAAAATGTCTCAGTCGAAAGGTAAGAGCCTATTTGCATCAATTGCAAAAATGCAAAGGGTTGTGCATGCATTTATGAATGCACGGATGCAATTTTCGCCTAGCGATTGCATGTTTAAGTTTGAGGTTTTCCACAGCTCAGTTGCATTTCCTGTTTAGTATGTGTCTTTTTTTTTTCTTTTTGCAGACACAGAGAGTTCCTGTAAGGCAGGGCTTGCAGTTCAGCTGTGCATTGACGTTATTTGCATTCTTCTGCTAGGATTACTGAGCTCTTTTTGCCTTTTGCACAGTCAGGAGAGATAGAGCAGGTTGGTAGCGTCTAAATGTGCAATGCTTTATATAATTACAAAATTCTTTTGGTATGCACGCATATTATAAGTAATTTTCTGTGCAACAGAAATACAAACTTTTTAAAAGTCTGTGGGTGAAGATGAAAGGTAAAACTTGAGTTAAACTAGTAGGAAATTAATGTAATCTTATATTCCTTTGGGAATGAGCCGTCGCTGTGCCAGTATTTAGCTAAATTTCCAGTGATATGCTTTGAACATTAAGCAACTTTTGATTTTTAAAGGAAGTAAAGGTGAAGTGTGCATAATAGCATATTACAAAAAAAAAAAAGCAGACAAGGAGTCTTTCTCTCGGAGATTTTGCACTTTACACTAATTGCTTATTGACTCACAATATTTAGAAGCAGTAACGAGGACATTGATGTTTTATGTCTTCCCATTTGGGAGGTACGTTGCATCTCGGTAGGGAAAATATTGGGAGAAAACTGTACTTTGAAACATTACACCAGCGTGGAGGGACTGTCCTGTTTCATTAACAACCATAATGAAATCTTTTAAGTGTAATTGCATATATTTAGGCACTTATAATAGGTCAGAAGTTCCGGGTTATGGTGTTTTGTTTTATTCAATGTTTTTTGTTTGTTTTTGTTTTACACAGTTATATTTTGGAGGCTTAATGTCATGCTGGGGAGGGGATTAAAAATATAAAATTCCTGCCATGGCATCAGAGAGCTGAGGAGGTTCTGTGAGGTGCTCTATCACCCTAAGTCACTTGTTTCAGAACAAATCCCTAACCTTAGAGAGAATGTATGCCAAAGAGAATGTATGATTGAAGAGGTGAGTTAAACAACAGGGGAGTTAGGCTACCTGAGGGCACGATGTAAGTATGCAGTGTAAGTACTAGGGTAAGAGCTGGTGAAATTAACGTGTTTCATAAGCTTTCTGCCACTTTTTTTTTTTTTTTGGTAGTAGTTGCGCCACTTTTTAATTCTGCTGGATGGGAATCGTACATGTTAGCCCAAGAAGAAAGTGATATGTGTTCTCAAAAGTTCGAGGTAGGGCTCTGTTTTCCTTTGAAATTAGGAGAGCATGAAAATCAAAAAACCTGGGAGCTAAAGTCCCTAGGAATTGGCCTTTGAGGTGCAGAGGTTCCTTAATAACAGGGGAAACCTACAATCTCCTAATTGATCAGAGAGGTAACAGCTTAGAAGGGATGTTCCATGCTTTGATGTATTAAAGAGATGGCATCTAGTTGGTTTGTATTTGGTATCGATTCACTCATTCATTCAATTCAGTTTAATAGTTTAGCATATATATATAAATATATTATGCCATATATGTGTATATATGTATGTATTAATAAACATAATAAATATAATATAATATATATCCCCACACACTGCACAGGATTTGAGTGCATACAAAAGTATTTAAAATGTAGTCGTTTGCATGAGGAAACTTACCAAGTGGTTAGTGAAAGAAAGCATGTATTGCTGAAAGACAGCAAGTCATTATAATACAAGATAATCGCATAGCTAGTGAAGAGAAATGGCCAAAGTTGGAGTTTAAAGATCTCTCTGGGAGATAGTCAGGAAGATTTCAGGAGGAAAGTGGTGTTAGTCACCATCTTATCTTTGGACCTCAGGGTCTAAACTAAATCAGGTTTCTATTTGCATTTTTTGGGGCCCACTCCTACGGTAGAGCAAGTTTTTGAGTTGGGAAGCTAAAAGAGATACTACCCTGGTATGCTTCCATTATGGGTATGCCCATAATAAATCAGGTAGCTTTCTTAATTGGGTTCCATTTGGAAGGTGCATCTGGTGTGAACTTGGGGTTCCTGTCCCAAAGGAAAGTCATTGATAAAAATAAGTAGGTGATCATTTCAGAAATGATGAAGGAGCCCCGGCCTGGATTTTAAATGTGGAATTGGCCTCATTCAGCTATGGTATTCTCAAATGGCCAAGGCATTTTTTTTTTCAATACCAAACTTCTTTGTAATACTAGAACCAAATGAAATGGGAGGAAAAGTGAAAGGTGGATACAACCTCTTAGCACATGAAGAACTTAACAACATGTTGAATTCAGGGGCCTTTCCGAACGTTCTAGGATCACTATAATTCGGTTTTACAGACCTCTAATTTAAGGCACAGCACAGGCAAAAGAATTACAGGCTCCCTGGGAGCTGGAAGGACTGGGTTGCTTCTTTCCAGCCTTCCCAACAGTGAGATTCCGAGAAAGAATTTCTTAAAAAGAAATGTTGTTTTCCACTGTTGTAACTTTAGGTGGTATGCTTTGCAGCTTGTTTATATTAGCTGTCTGGGGTTGAGTTGACATTTTTCAAATATTAGAAGTGGTAGCCTGCCTTTTGAGGAAATCTGAAGTGTAAGTTAACAGGAAGGGTACCCAGAAAGCGCAGGAACTCCTTCACTTTACAGGAAGACAGGCTACAGGAAAAATGTGTCATCTACATTACCCGGGAGAGCAAAACTATTGTTATCGGCCATAATGATCGGAGGGAGGGAGGGAAACAGCAGGGGAGCGAGGTCAGGCATTTCCTAGGTCACCTGAAAATATACAAAAAGTTTGCCCCCGTTAAAATGCACTCTTCCTCACCTCTTCCTCCATTCATCTTTTTAAAAATATTAGCTTATCTTCGTTTAATATAGTATATATTAGAGAGTCGCCTTTTAAAATCATTTTAAAATAAAAAATCACCTTTAAAAAATATAATAAGAGGTCAATCATGACATGAGAAATGCCTGCAAGGCATAATCCAGAAGCATGTGCGACAGAGATAGGCAGGGACTTAACCCCTCCATGGGCTCTTTGCTTTTGTAATTCATTCCACCCTGGGAAATGAGATGTGCTAATTTCTCATTCCCTGCAAATTCCTTTGTTGGGTTATACCAGCCGGACTCGTCATGCTTAGCCTGTAATCTGAGCCAGTATGTTTTAGACGCTCGTCTGTCTCAGGACACAGAATCAGAATAGGTACCTTGGGTTTCCGGAGCTTGTTTTGTATTGGTGTGGCCTTCAGCACTTGACAGCAAGAGGCAAGTCAGAGGCAGGGGCCTGCAGGGGGTCTCTGGTGGTAAATTTAATGCTGGAGGAAATGGTTAAGATTCTCACCCCTTTGTTTTTCTCAGATTAGTATTATTGTAACCACTTTTCAGTGTTCTAAAATCTGAAAGATCTATAAGGACTATTTTTAAAAGGTAAAAAATATGTAAATCATACTTGTTCATTATAGAAATATTCAAAAATATAGAAAAGGAAAATAAGAATCACCAGTTACCATTTTAGCATATGTCCTTCTGGATTTTTTTTTCTATATGTATATGAATGAATCCAAAATATGTATAAAATTAATTTATATTTAGTAACCTTTTGTTTTACTTCCCAATATACTCTGAAATATTTCCAAGTTAATCTGTTTCACCATTCATAATATCTAATTCTATTGTATCTATTTAAATAGAACTTTAGTGTTTATTAACTTATTAAAAATTGAGGTATAATTAACATACAAAATTATATTAGATTGAAGGTGTACAACATGATTCAATATCTATCTGTATAAAAGCCTAAGCGACTGTTCGACCGTTCGACTGGTAGCTATAACGCTCAATGACCACCAGGGGGCAAACGCTCAATGCACAGGCATGGAAACATGGAACAGACTGATGAATCTCAGAGGAAAGGGGTAAGGGGAGAGAGCGGGAAGAGATTAACCAAAGATCTTATATGCATACTAGCGGCCCGGTGCACAGATTCGTGCACTGGTGGGGTCCCTTGGCCTGGCCTGCAGGGATCAGGCTGAAACCAGCAGTGCAACATCCCCCGAGGGGTCCTGGATTGTGAGAGGGTGCAGGCTAGGCTGAGGGACCCCACCGGTGCACGAATCTGTGCACTGGGCCTCTGGTTTGTATATATTATGAAATGATCACAAGTGTAGTTAATATCCATTACCATATATTACTTGGAGATTCTGTGTGTAATGAGAACTTTTAAGATTTACTTTTTTTGCAACTTTCAGATATGCAATACAGTATTATTAACTGTAGTCACCATGCTGTACATTACATTCCCATGACTTATTTATGTTATAACTGGAAGTTTGTATCTTTTGACCACTTAACACCCATTTTGCCCACCCCCACCAATGTGTTCTGTGTATCTATGAGCTCAGCTTTTGCTTTTTGTTTTTTGGATTTCACATATAAGTGAGATCATATGGTATTTGTCTTTGTCTAATTTATTTCACTTAGCACAATACTCTCAAGTTCTATACATGTTGTTGCAAGTGGCAATATTTTATTCTCTTTTATGGCTGTCTATGTATATATGAATATATATGCACGTCAATATATATGTGTGTGTATATATATATCAGTCAGTTTTTTATCCATTCATTTGTTGAAGGACACTTTAGTTGTTTCCATATCTTGGTTATTGTAAATAATGCTGCAAAGAACACGGGAGAACTATTAACTTCCAGTATTATGAGTATTACCATGATGATGATCCCTGTCTATGTTTTTGTGCATTCTATGGCTTTAGACTAAATTGCCATGGCTATCCAATTCTTCTCCACTCTCCATTTTCATCTCCATCTTTTAAATAGCTTTTTAAGTTATTGTAAAATGATATATACTCGCTGAAAATAAATTCAAACCAAAGAGAAATTCATTATAAGGAAATAAGAATCCTCATTCACACAGCCCAGAGCTAATTAATACCAGTTAACGTTTTGTTGACTATCTCCTTGCATTTGCACATGCATACATATATACTTATGCATGCTATTTTGCACACTATATATGACATTTTGCAACTTGCTTTATACTCTACCATATATCTTGGACATCTTTTCATATTAACACACATATAGTTACCACATTCTTTTTAACAGTTGCTTATTTTAATTTGTAAAAATGTAGCCATTTAGTCAATCCTCAATTAGACTTTCACATAGTTTCAGGTTTTTTTTAACAGCTATAAACAAACTTGCAAGGAATACCTTGAATATACATCTTTGCACATTTGCCCTATTATGTCTTTAGAATGACTTCCTAGAAGTGGAAGTGCTAGGTCAAAGGGCATGCATGGATATATGGCCAAATTGCCCTCCAGAGAGCTAATAACACATTCTTATTTCCACCAATAATGCTTGGAAGTGTCCATTCTGTTCTTTTAAACATCATGGTGAATATTGCCAAATACAGTAAATTGTTCTCCAGAAAGGTTATGCCTACTTTCCTTCATCCTAGGTAGAATAATTTTAAGAAATCTCTACCACCCTGGCCGGGTGACTTAGTTGATTGGAGCATCATCCCACACACCAAAAGGTTGTGGGTTTGATCCCACGTCAGGGCACATATGGAAGGCTAGCAATGGATGTTCTCTCTCACATTGAGGTTTCTCTCTCTCTCTCTCTCTCTCTCTCTCTCTCTCTCTCTCTCTCTCTCCCCTACTCTCCCCTTCCCTTCCCTTCCCTTCCCTTCCCTTCCCTTCCCTTCCCTTCCCTTCCCTTCCCTTCCCTTCTCTCTAAAATCTATAAGCATACCTTCAGGTGAGGATTGAAAATAATAATAATAAAAAAATAAAAACATATCCTCAGGTGAGGACTCTACCAAGTCAATAAGAGGTATTAATATTTTACTCTCATTTGCATTTCTTAGTAATAAAGAAGTTGAATTTCCCCCCTTTTTTTGACATTTGTGTTTCATATATTTGACATTTTTTTCCTCAGAGAATGTATCTTTAAAATTTTAAATTGGGGATCAAATCATTTTATTTTATTTTATTTTTTTTTTTTTTTTTTTTAATTAAATCTTTATTGTTCAGATTATTACATTTGTTCCTCTTTTTTCCCCCCCATAACTCCCCTCCTCCCAGTTCCCGCCCCACCCTCCGCCCTCACTCCCCACCCACTGTCCTCATCCATAGGTGCACGATTTTTGTCCAGTCTCTTCCCGCATCTCCCACACCCCTTTCCCCCCCAAGAATAGTCAGTCCATTCCCTTTCTATGTCCCTGATTCTATTATAATCAACAGTTCATTCTGTTCATCGGATTATTTATTCACTTGATTCTTAGATTCACTTGTTGATAGATGCATATTTGTTGTTCATAATTTGTATCTTTACCTTTTTCTTCCTCTTCCTCTTCTTAAAGGATACCTTTCAGCATTTCATATAATCCTGGTTTGGTGGTGATGAACTCCTTTAGCTTTTCCTTATCTGTGAAGCTCTTTATCTGACCTTCAATTCTGAATGATAGCGTTGCTGGATAAAGTAATCTTGGTTGTAGGTTCTTGGTGTTCATCACTTTGAATATTTCTTGCCACTCCCTTCTGGCCTGCAAAGTTTCTGTTGAGAAATCAGCTGACAGTCGTATGGGTATTCCCTTGTAGGTAACTGAGTTTCTTTCTCTTGCTGTTTTTAAGATTCTCTCTTTGTCTTTTGCTCTTGGCATTTTAATTATGATGTGTCTTGGTGTGGTCCTCTTTGGATTCCTTTTGTTTGGGGTTCTCCGCGCTTCTTGGACCTGTAAGTCCATTTCTTTCACCAGGTGAGGGAAGTTTTCTGTCATTATTTCTTCAAATAGGTTTTCAATATCTTGCTCTCTCTCATCTTCTGGCACCCCTATAATTCTGATGTTGGTACGCTTGAAGCTGTCCCAGAGGCTCCTTACACTATCCTCGCATTTTTGGATTCTTTTTTCATTTTGCTTTTCCGGTTGGGTGTTTTTTGCTTCCTCGCATTTCAAATCATTGACTTGATTCTTGCGCTCCTCTGTTCTGCTGCCGGGAGTCTGTATAATATTCTTTATTTCAGTCAGTGTATGCTTAATTTCTAGTTGGTTCCCCAATATAACATCGAGGGTCTCATTAGTTTTCTTGTAGATCTCATTAAGTTTATCGGCGGCTTCTAAACAGTTCTTGAGAGACCTTAAAAGTGTGGTTCTGAACTCTAGATCTTCCATTGACAATTTTGTCCTGTTTCTTTGTCTCTGCATTTTGTTATGCTTCCTTGGTGCACCCCCTAGTGGCCTTTGTGTGCAGTCTTGTAGCTAATTCCAGGGAGGGTTTGACCTCCAGGCCAAGTGGCTATGAGAATCAGCTGTGTCAGCAGTGAGAGAACTTCTGTCCTCTAGGGAGGTGCTAATCTAGCCTTTGCCTGAGGCTATCCGGCAAATGCCTCGGTGCAGGGCTTGGGCGGGGCTGGTCGCACAGGATCAACAGGGTGGGCCGGAGAGAGCAGTTATGGCGGCTCTCAGTCCTGTCCCCAGGGGCTCTGCCTCTCTGAGTCCCAGCAATGGCTGCAAAGCTCGGAGGGAAAGCTGCACTCGCTCTGACCAAAGCCAGGCAGACCCGCTTCTCCCGTTTGAGTCTGGGTCCCTAAAGACTCGCCCGGATCTGGAGCTCAGAGTCTGCGACTCCCTCCCGATTGAAAACGCCAACCGCGCCCTCCGCCGCCAGCCCGCTCCGCGCGCGCACTCCGCACCTCAGAATTTGACTTCAGCACTGCGCCTCCTCTGAGTGTCCGTATGCGTTTCTCTTTCCTCCTAGTTGTAGGACTTCCACTCAGCCAGCGTTCCAGTGGTTCTGGGTGATGTCCCTCTGTCTTTTAGTTTCACTTTTGAAGTAGTTGTTCAAAGCAGCAAACTCCGGCGTTAACCTATGCCGCCATCTTGGTTCTCCTCAACAATCATCAAATCATTTTAAAAGTTAAGTCAGAACATTCCAAAATTGCAAAGTTTAAGCAATCATGGGTTGAAAAATGGGTTCTATGCATTTAAACAATTTGATTTCCTGGTGAGTTCTGATTTTCATTATAACCAAAATGTCTTATGTAAACATCACATACTTTATAAACTCATTTTGTTACGCTGTCTATAGCTATCGAGACCCATATGCAAATACTAAGAAAAATGTAATGATCTGATAAACATTCCAGTGTGGGAAATGACTTACTTCTGGACAGTCTGCATTTTTCAGTTATCTCCACAGGCAAAAGCAGTTTTTCCTTAGTTTCATAAATAATTCTTACCTAGCACATGGTCATGGTATGTGCATTGTTGCAGAATAATTACCCCCCCCCCCTTTTCTTTTAGCTTCATGTGGAATGTCTAATCATAAGGGGTTTACTTTAGTTTATTCGATTTGTTAGAAGAATTAAGGCTAGGCTCAACTTCGATGATCTCACCAGTTAAGTCAGTCTCACTTACCATATGCTTAGCCTGGCCTTCCGTAGTGAAGGCGCCTACTTATGCCTCCTGATGTAAGAATCTTGAGCTATGAAAGACATTTTCTAGTCCAACCATATCTTTTAAGAAATGAGAAAACTGACGCCTTGGAGGTAAATGCTCTGCCCAAGGTAGAACTTATGTCTCTTGATCCTCTGTCTCAGAATTCTTTTCTCTAAAACCACACACAAACACGAGTTATCCACATTTGCAAAACATTTTTTTCTTCTTCATAATCTTTAGTATATTTCACATTTTTTGGTTTTGTTTGCTTTTGTGGGGAGCAGCTTAGCAAGGGGGCTGATGGTAAAATCAGTGGGGGTTCTTTTTCTGCGCCCAAGAAATGGTGATATATGAATCATGGCGGTGGGGTTTCTTACCAGTTCTCTGCCAAAGGGTATTTTGCAAATGCTTTCGTTGTAATTCCCATGGCCTACACACGATAGCCGAAGGTTTAAACCACTGTAATTGTTGTTTGCTTTTTCCCAACAATCTCTGAAAACCCCTGCTGGGTAGCTAACATTTATTCTGGTACATTTTTGCCTCTTCACCCCTTTGAGTACTGTGTTTCTATATAATAGGTGCACGCCTCGCCGGCATGGCTCAGTGGTTGAGGGTCGACCTATGAACCAGAAGGTCATGGTACGATTCCCGGTCAGGGTACATGTCAAGGTTGGGGGCTCGATCCCCAGTGGGGGACGTGCAGAAGGCAGCCAGTCAGTGATTCTCTCTCATCATTGATGTTTCTATCGCTTCCTCTCCCTTCCTCTCTGAAATCAACAAAAATAAGTTTTTTGAAAATAGGTGCTCAATAAATGTCTGTCAATGAAAGTATTTTTTATGAGTAGGGAATCTCTCTTATTCCCCCCCACCTTTCATGAAAGGTTTGAGGCAACTAAATTATAATGTGCTTCCTTGTTTGCCTTCATATTCTCATTATATCTTTGCTTGATTATTTGGAGAAGGCAAGAGTAGCAGAAACCGCAACTTACGAGGGCTGAAGAAGTGTGCGCCCTTTAAACAGACTTAAAGGTTGCAGGATCCTTGGCTAACTAACTTTCCCTTTAAAAATATACAGAACTAAAATGATTTGTCCAAAGAACCTAATGGGATAGGGTCGAAGTGAATCTCTCCATCCTGTGCTGGTCTCTGGGGCTGGTTTGCAAGTTGCCTCTGAAGGGTTGTCAGAGGTCATCTGGAAGTTTCTAATAGCTGGCTGCACCATGACAAAACAAGGGACTTCCCAGGGATAACCCCCAAGGAAGACGATCCTCCACTTCCTCCTTGACCACTGCCACTGCCGCCCCCAAAGCCCTGCGTTTTGTTGGCCACTCTGTCTCCTTTGGTCTCTTTTCCTGAGCTGCTCCGTACAGCTTGGTATGCAGCCCTTGAAACCCCTTCTTTCTACAGGAGGTTCAGGTTGTAACCCACACATGGGAAGTCTATCACAGATCCTCGTAACTTAGTCAACTCTGTGCCGAGTTGAAGCATTAAATGGGCATTTGCTGAAACCCTCGACATCTGTTTTATTTTCTATCCTATGCATCCCTCCTTAAGTTGGGTTAGGATCAGCCCTTCTTTTTAAAAGACTATTATCTGTAGATCTAGATGCTGATCACAACCCACACCCCCACACATAATGCTATCATCATCATCATCATCATTATCATCATCATCATCACCATCACCATCGTCATTACTTATTTTATGAGTCACTTTCCATGTATTATGCTTTTGAACTTCACATGAATCCCATGGGGACAGATGCAGTTATCATTAAGTTACAGATGAAGAAACTGAGTCTCAGGTGAGGGAACTAACTTGCCTGTGGCCAGGTAACCGCGGCAGAGGCAGGGTACAAAGCCAGGCGAATCTGACCACGGGGCCCACGCTCATAGCCGGGGCTTGGGGTTCTGCAAACTACCACCCGTGGGCCAAATCCAGCCCCACCTGTTTTAAAAATATCAAAAGAATAATATTTCGCCCTAACTGGTTTGGCTCAGTGGATAGAGTGTCGGTCTGCGGACTCAAGGGTCCCAGGTTCGATTCCGGTCATGGGCATGTACCTTGGTTGTGGGCACATCCCCAGAAGGGAGTGTGCAGGAGGCAGCTGATCGATGTTTCTCTCTCATCGATGTTTCTGACTCTCTCTATCCCTCTCCCTTCCTCTCTGTAAAAAGTCAATAAAATATATTTTTAAAAAAATTATTTAAAAAAAGAATAATATTTCATGACACATGGAAATTCTATAAAATTCAAAGTCAGTGTCTACAAATAAAGTTTTATTGGAACACAGCTATGCCCATCCATGCATTTGTATGTTGTTCGTGGCTGCCTTTCGCCCACCCTTGTAGTGTTGAGTCGTTGTGTTGGAGACTGTTTGTCCCACAAAACCAAAATATTTATTGTCTGGCCCTTTTCAAAAATAAAGTTTGATGGCCTTGTCCTTTATGACTGTACTTAGTCAGCGTCTGGAGTCTTTTCATGATGGGGCCTCCATATTACATTCCTCTTTGGCTTTAATTGGAAGTTGTTAACCTGGATTATTACTCGCTAGCTGCTCAGCCTGCGACCTTGGGGACCCACCCATAGGAAATGTCTGAGAGATGCTTCTGCTTAGGATTTGTGCAGGCTGTTGGTCATTTTCACTGAGCTGAGTGACTGGTCTCCTGTAGCCCATCCTGGGGTCCTTTCCCCTCAGCTGCATGCTTCCTGCTTGCTTTCTATATGTTTATATATATATATATATATATATATATATATTTTTTTTCTTCTGTCTCCCTCCCATGGAGAAACTGTTCATTCATTCTTTTCTTTGTCCCTTCATTCTCCCCTTCTGGAGCCCATATTTTGTTTAAAAAGCAAATAAACTAAAAGCAACTCTCCTATGACCCCCGTTGTTTGGTTTTGTTGATGACGATCATGATCCAGATCAGAGGTTCCATCCCTTCTTTTGTGTGGTGTCAAGATGGAAACCTCCCTCCATGGTAAGACGGCCTCCAACTCACCCAGACAGGTTTCCGTCTCCTGCAAAGGTTAGAGCTATTTTCTCACATTACAGCTCCTCCCCCCTACACACACACACACACACACACACACACACACACACATACACACACACACAGAGCCTGGGTGGACCATATTTTTTGGGGGGATGAGTATCCTTTTGCTTACAGAGTCCCTTCATTGTGGGTATTGTGTGCATTTTGGAAGGAAGGTTCTGGTAAAGGTTGTGGAGATGAAGGGAGGAAGGGTGTGTGTGGGAGCTACGTGAAGACAGGGGAGCTTCAGTGGGATGAGCCTGGATGTGTTCACTGTATCCAGAATGAGCTCAGTTGGAATCACATACAAGGAAGTGCTCATTGGAACCATCCCCAATAGCAACACCATTCCGGATTCTTTTTGTATTCCCGACACTGTGCTTAGAGATGCACGGGAATGACCTCCTTCTTCCCTCTCTAGGGCTTGGCGAGAGCTAGAGGTCATGTCGCATTTTGTAGATGAGCAACCTGAGGCCAGAGAGGTTAAGGAACTTGCTTTGATGTCCAGGCTGATAGTGGCAGAGCGGAGGCTTTAATCAAGGTCTGTCTGACCCAGAACCCGAACTCCTGCTGCTCCACCTGATAGACTGATCATTCCACAATAGACTGATGAGCCTGTTCCCCCAAAGGCACGGTTGAAGATACAACACATGAATGGATCCCATGGGAATCTGGGCATCCCAGGGACAGGGATGCTAATTGAGAGGGGCTGACCTGTGTCCCTGTTCCCTTTGACATGTTCCTTTAAGTCTCTGTTGATCATAGAAAACTGAGTCTGACTCCCTCTGACTGTTAAGGTTGAATTTCAAGCATAAATTGCCCACTGGATGAAGGAAACTGGTTACAATTGGTTTATAGATAGGTACTGCTCTGTACACACTGGACCACAGGACATTCATGTTAAATATCAGCAATGAATATTGATTCCACTCGCTGTCTTACAGGCTGTAACTAAGGAGCATATAAAAAACTTAGTGTTTCCCTACGCATCCAAGTTTAATGGTTTTTTAAAAAATCTTTATTGTTGAAATTATTACAGATGTGCCTCTTTTTTCCCCCAATTGCCCCGCCTGATTCCTGCCCCGCCCCAGGCCTTTGCCACCCTATTGTCTGTGCCCATAGGTAATGCTTATATGCATATAAATCTTTGTTTAATCTCTTCCCACCCCCACCCCCCTTCTCTCTGAGAATTGTAAGTCTGTTCCATTTCCGTGCTTCTGATTCTATTTTATTCACCAGTTTATCCTGTTCATTATATTTCTTATTCATTTATTTTGATTTTTAGATTCAATTGTTGAAAGGCATGTATTTGTTGCCATTTTGTTCTTCATATTTTTTATCCTTTTTCTTTTTCTTCTTCTTCCTCTTCTTAAAGAATACCTTTCAACATATCATATAATACTGGTTAGGTGGTGATGAACTCCTTTAGCTTTTTTTTTTTTATCTGTGAACCTCTTTATCAGACCTTCAATTCTAAATGATAGCTTTGCTGGGTAGAGTAATCTTGGTTGTTGGTCCTTGCTGTTCATCACTTTGAATATTTCTTGTCACTCCCTTCTGGCCTGCATAGTTTCTGTTGAGAAATCAGCTGACAGTCGTACGGGCATTCCCTGGTAGGTAACTAACTGCTTTTCTCTTGCTGCTTTTAAGATTCTCTCTTTGTCTTTAGCCCTTGGAATTTTAATTATGATGTGTCTTGGTGTGGGCCTCTTTGGGTTCCTCTTGTTTGGGGCTCCCTGTGCTTCCTGGATTTGTAAGTCTATTTCTTTCACCAGGTAGGGAAGTTTTCTGTCATTATTTCTTCAAATAGGTTTTCAATATCTTACTCTCTCTCTTCTTCTGGCACCCCCATACTGTGAATGTTGGTACTCTTGAACTTGTCCTAGGGACTCCTGACACTATCTTCATAATTTTGGATTCTTTTTTCTTTTTGCTCTTCTGGTTGGGTATTTTATGATTCCTGAAATTTCAAATCGTTGATTTGATTCTCAGAATCCTCTACTGTTGAATCCCTGTATATTATTCTTTATTTCAGTCAGTGTATGCTTAGTTTCTGACTCGTCCTTTTCCATTTTTTTGGAAGTTTCTAGAAGTTTCTTGAGTAACCTTATAATTGTGGTTTTGAACTCTATATCCAGTAGTTTTCTTTCTTTCATTTCTTTCACTTGTGACATGTTTATTTGTCTCCGCATTTTGGCTGCTTCCCTGTGTTTGTTTCTGTGTATTGGGTAGAGCTGCTATGTCTCCTTGAGTTGGTAGAGTGGCCTTGTGTAGTATGTGTTCCATAGGGCTCAATGGCTCAGCCTCCCCAGTCACCTGAAACTGGGAGCTCTAAGTGTACCCCTTTATGGGCTGTGAGCACAGTCTTGTTGTAGTTGAGACTTGATTGCTGTTGGTGTCACTGGGAGGAATTGACCTCCAGGCCAATTGGCTGTAAGGACCAGTTGTGACTGCAGTGGGAGAGCTGCTGTGCAGGAGACACCCCTGTGGAGCAGGACTTGCTTCAGTGGGGCTTTGGTGCTCACTGAGTCTGCCCCTTGAGTGTGTTGCTTATGTATGCATAAGTGTTGTAATCTGGTATGGTCTGACATTGACCACTGGGTACCCTGGCTCTTGAGTCTCCAGGGAGGTGCAAAGTCAGCCACTGCCTGGGGCCACCCAGCAGGAGCTACAGAGAGATCTGCAGATTTCTCTCTCAGGTATGGAAGTGCCCAGGTGAGGCCTAGCTATGAAGCAAAGCAGGCTGGTGCTGGTGCTGGGCCTTGGGTCTTTTATTGATAGGTTTGGAGCTCCCTGACCCAGCTGAAATTTGTTTGAGATATTTTAGTCTGAGCAAGGACAGGCCATTCATATGCAAAAGCTGCTGCAAGCAGCTTGGGTGGAGTTGTAAATTGGATGAGGTGGGGTCTTAGAGGATCACCAGGGTGGAGCAAACAGAAATGGCTGCCAGTCAGCCCTGCCACCAGGTAGGTCCCAGAATAGGAACAGTGATTCCTGTGAGCACCTCTGTCTGGGAGAAATCCGCCCCAAGTTCCTGCCCTGATGCCAGACAATCCAGTTCCTCCTCATATGTGTCCGTGTTCCCCAGGGCATCGCCCTGGTGCTGGAGCTCAGAGGAAGCAGGACCTTGTAAGTTCAGTTCATGGTGCCGGCCTGTTAAGAGGAACAGCTGGGTCTCCAGTAGCCTCTGTGTCACTGAGCCCCAGTCTGCACTGGTTTTTACAGCCCGTAGTTCTTACTGCCTATAGGGATTTCTTTTCCCAGCTCTGGGACTCTGGCCTGGGGGTCTGGTGTGGGGCTGGGACCCCTTGCTCCTCCGGGCAGCCTCCGCAGAGACGACCTCCATCCCCTTTTTGTGCCAGACCAGCCCATTCCGTGCCTCTGCACCTCCTACCAGTCTCAGTGTGCTTTCTTCTTTACTTGTCTAGTTGTAGGACCTCCATTCAGCCAGCTTTTCAGTGGTTGTGGATGATGATTGTTCTGTATTTTAGTTATCATTTTGATGTGGTTGTGGGAGGTGGCAAGTATAGGCGTTTACTATGCCACTATCTTCAAATCTCTCTAAATTTAATTGTTTTAAAGCAATAGTAAGAACGTGGTCAATGTGGCACCACACCTAACCAGAGGAACACTGACTTCAGCCCTTTTTGGCCTAGAGATTTCTCTTCTTCCTGGTTATTTCTCTGTAATTGTAACAAGTGCAGTTTCCTTGAAATTGTGAATGAACCTATGTCTCCTCTGTTTTGCTCGTGTGCTGGATGGAATAGAAGGAACAAGAATTACCTTTGTTGTGGTAGAGGAGGGTTTGGGGGTGGATTTTCTTTTAAAGGAATGGATTCTCTCGCGGCTGTCTCACCAACCAAAGCAGAACAGCCATACTTGTCATTGAGTTGTTTCCCATGATCCAGATGGAAGCCATGGGAACGAATGGTGGGGATGTTGAGTGACTACGTACTGATTCCCTTTCTCTCTTCTCCCTCCTCCAATCCCACATGGGAAGGATGGGTTAGAAAGAAGGGCAAGGCTAGAATCGGAAGAACTAGTGGGAATAGAAGGGTAAGGAGTGTAGGAATCATTTTGCATTGAATGGTCAGAAACAGCCTATATTTGAAAACTATAAGGATATTCTTCCCACTTACTCCTTCCTGCACCCTAAAATCCTTGGCCATTTGAAAAAAAATAATCCCAGAGACTCTGAATATACCTAAAGTGAGAGCTGAGATAAGGGATTTGTTCAGATCTATTCAACAGATTAATTTCCAATCTATATTTAAGACATTGTGAAAAGGGGAACTAGACAGATAAATGCATTCCACTCTCCTCTACTATGTAACTAGTTATGAGCCTTGAAAAATCTACATTACCCCTAACTTTATTTTATTTTTATTTTTTTAAAATATATTTTATTGATTCTTCACAGAGAGGAAAGGAGAGGGATAGAGAGTTAGAAACATCGATGAGAGAGAAACATCAATCAGCTGCCTCCTGCACACTCCCTACTGGGTATGTGCCCGCAACGAAGGTACATGTTCTTGACCGGAATCGAACCTGGGACCCTTGAGTCTGCAGGCCGACATGCTATCCACTGAGCCAAACGGGCTAGGGCACCACTAACTTTGGCTTCCTCACCTGCTAATGGAGAGACTGTCCCTTATTTACTAAATTGTTATGAAACCTGAGTAGGTCACATATGTAATATGCTTTAGCCAGTGCTTGGCATTCATTTATTCAATAATTATTTATTGATTGCACCTTGTTTGAAGCATTGTGCTATAGTAAGCTCACTATAAACATAGATTTGCTTCATTCTTCTTTTTCTATAGTCCTTGAGGAGCTTATAGTTTAGTAGGAGGTAAAAAAAAAAGCATAGAAATGTGCAGAATACAAGCTAGAATTCCTGGCTATGCCTAGAGGAGGTGCTATGAGTTGGGAAGTCCTATGAATGAGGGGGAGATCAGGAAAGTTTTTACAATGAGCATGGAAAGTATCAACATGACATTTAGAATTGATGAGGAAATTGTGTCCCAGATCCAACGTATGGTGTCTAAGGGCACCGATAGAATATTAATATAGGCAGAGTAATTCTTTAGAAGATAACAGAGGGAAGATGCCCTAGCAAATTATCTGGAGCTTAAACCACCTTCCTTGTGTTTTTTAAGAACTTCCTTTTTCATACCAAGCTCTATACCGTTGTTATTGCTTCTAATCAAAATAGGTCAATGCATGGAATATATCATGTCATGTACTTTTAGGTGTTTTTGGATTGTGGAAACTCCAGGAAATCTAGTGGTTAATAGTTAAACAAGAATATCATCATATCAACTGGGTTTATAGGCACGCTGTAATTATGTAAGCAAGCTGTTGGTTCAGTAATCAATGCCCAGCTAAGTCGGGGAACATTTCCCAGAGCTTGGCCGCAGCTGTAATTTTCATGTCTCCTAACCTGCCAACCTGCCTTTTCCATTTCTTCATGCTTTTCCCCCTTTTCTAGAATTATCTGAAGTCAGTTAAGAAGGAAGAGAACTGTTTAATGGACTTCTGAGTTCTCATTGTACTGTAGAGCTCCAGATGGCTCTTTGTTTTAGCAAACTTACTTTCTCAGGCGTGATATTGGATACTGGCAAAGGAGTTTATACGTGTGTGTGTGTGTGTGTGTGTGTGTGTGTGTGTATTTTTTCAGAAAAAATTCATCGAAGAGATAAATATATTTAATCCAATGGATAGATTGAACTAATTTTTCTTTCATTGTCTTAGTTTCTAATGTACAGTGATCTCAGCTCTGGAGCTAACAGTAGGTTGTTTCTCGGGGAAGCTTTTACTTAGTCACGTCTCTGCTTGGCGACTTTATTGACTCAGGGTCAGCAGAGTGGGTAAGGCAGGTGGGCTGAATCACCCAGGCAGAGTCTGGCAAGTCACAGGGCAGCTTTTGCCTCACCTTGCTGTCCAGGTCAAGAGAGCACATGACCCAGCCAGGTGGAGAGGGCCTGCCAGCTATACCATTTCATTCGAGTGGCTGGCCAAGTCTTCTCGCTTGAGACTTTGTTCCTGAATGAGCTTCTATTTTTATAGGCTAAGTAGGGGAGGGGGAGGGGGAGATACAGATTTAATACTGGAATTGATTTAAAAATGAGATTGAGAAATTTTGATTCATTAGGGTTAGAAAGACTTTTTCCAAATTTCTTTTTTTTTTTTTTTTCGGGTGTGACCTATCTAAGAACAAGAGAGTCAGTGGATGGAGTGGATGGGTGGGTGGGTGGGTGGGGGTTGCAGAGGACCATGTATTTCTTGGTTGAATTGAACAAACATTGTTAACAAAATTAAACACATAATCTGCACCTAACACTGTGCTAGGTGGATGCAAAGATGAATAGACTTCTGTCTCTGCCCTCAAGAAGCGCACAGTCTGGTAGGAGGTGTTGGTTTGCTAGGGCTGCCGTGACAAACCACCACAGAGCGGGTGGCTTACACCACAGAAGCGTATTGTCTCACAGTTCCGGAGACTAGATGTCTGAGATCCATATGGTATGGCGGTTTGGTTCCTTCTGAGGGCTGTGAGGGAAAATCTGCTCCATGATTTTGGTGGTTGGCTGACAATCTTCAGCATGCCTTACCTTGAGGACATACCGTCGATTTCTCTGCCTTCATGTTCCTGTGACATTCTCCCAGCATGTGTTCCTGTGTCCAATTCCCCCTCTCTAGGGGACACCAGGTGTGGTGCCTTAAGGGCTGACCCTCTTCTAGTATGACCTCATCTGAGCTAATGATATATGCAGCAGCCCTATTTCCAAGTAAGGTCACATTCGAAGGTACTGGGAGCTAAGACTTCAACGTAGGATCTGGGGGCACACTTTGTAAATATATGATTGCCTAAAGACTATACTATACATTTAAGACTAATGCAAAATAATATTCAATATAAATTTTAATTGGAAAAAAAAAAGACTTCAACATAGGAATTTGGGATGGGAGGAGGGCACATACTAGGGAAAGACAAACATGTCAGCAAACTAATGAAACTGATGCTGTTCTATGTGATGTGCATGTAGGTTTTGGTACTAAGGAAGGTGAAGGGTATAACTTAACAGGGAAGACCAGGAAAGCCTGTCGGTAGACGGGGGATATTAACTTGATATAATGGAACTTCAGTGTGATTCTCATAATAAGAATAAGCAAGTAAACCCAGAGACTTGCCATCTGGTCCTTGAACAGACTACCTGTTCTTTCTTCTGATTTTCTATCACAATGACAGACTGGATGCTTCTAAATGGGGGGTGTGAAATTAGCACATGAATACACACACACACACACACACACAGTCACTGTATTGATTCCCAAAACTTAATAGTGTTTAGTGGTAACGACACATGCCAATCACTCAATTGGCACAAGCAGTTTCCATGTATACAGAGGTGGCACCTGGAGTTTGGGGGAAGGAGACACCCTTCTCTTTGTAACAGATGGTGTGAGTCCTCATGGAACAAAGCTTAAAGAGGGAATGAGAGCAAGAACCAAGGATCTGTAGCCAGGAGAAGCTTATTTTTAGAAGAGGCCTGTAAGCCTTAAAAAAATACTCCCCGAGTGTTACCAAGTTCTCACAATATTGATTATTAACCAAAGGTCTTTTCAACTGTGTGTATACTTAGAGTTAGAAGGCAGCTGTATTTTTTCCTCATGTGGTCTGAGTAGGTTTACTTTAAAATGATGTATAAAAATACCAGGATCAGCTTCCGTGAGAGGGGATAGGAAGGGATGAAATTGTCAGGACCTGTTGTGTGAGGTGGTTGGGGGGTCAGGTCAGTGGGAAGGAACTTTCCCAACTTAGAACAGACATCCATCATTTGTGAGATTGTCCTGCTAGGGTATTGCCAGTGGCATGTTTCACATGTAGGGGCCAGGTAGGCACCCCAGAACATGCTGTGGGAGAGTAAGGGATTCTTCGGGGCTCAGCAGCTGGTCCTGGCGATCCAAACAGCAAGAAGAGAACAGGTGCACAGCAGACGTGAGGCAGAAAGTCAACTCTAGATGAGTCAGCATGCAGGGGAAAGAAAGAAAGTATAATCGGGGCAGTCAGTGGGAAAGCAAGGATCAGAGAGCGATCGGGTCCCGGATCCCAGCGTGCAGAATCCAGGCGTGAATATGTGTGTGTGTGTTTTATTCCACCTGAGCCCCACATAGAAGAAACTAGTATCCACCTCACCTATTTCTTTCAGCTGCAGGAGCAATCTTTGTTCCTCTGGCTGTCGTGTGGTGATGCATCATAGAAAGCCTGGGGAGGTTGGGTGTAGAAGGATTCGCAGAAAAGCAGCAACAGAAACTAGTTTGGGGCTTGTTTACAACAAGCCCAGACTTATCTCCACACTGAGAACCTGCCCACAGCTCTCTGAGTGGGACCAACAGAGTTGGAGGAAAACAGGAAACAGTGATCCAGCTGGGGTGTCAGCCGCTGCGTTTAAGGCTGAAACCAGCCACTGGTTTTTCTGTCTCTCAGGTTAGTAGGTGAAGAAGCAGCCCGGGCCCCTCCACATCCAATTCCAAGGCCAAGCTGGGAAGAAGAAATTGTTCTGAAAGCATCTGGGGGATTTAGACTCAGTCTTTGCGAAGGCAGTTGGGCAGCATCGAGACCCTGTAACAATTTTCGTCCCCTTCTATTTATTTATTTAATTTATTTTTTAAAATATATTTTTATTGATTTCAGAGAGGAAGGGAGAGGGAAAGAGAGATAGAAACATCAATGATGAGAGAGAATCATTGATCGGCTGCCTCCTGCACGCCCCACACTGGGGATGAGCCCGCAACCCAGGCATGGGCCCTGACCCGGAATCAAAGTGCAACCTCCTGGGTCATAGGTCGATGCTCAACCACTGAGCAACATGGGCGGGGCGTCGTTCCCTCCAATTTAGCATTTCCACGTATGAGATGCTATGCTAAGCAAGTGATCTTTTTTGAGTGCCAACTATGTGCAGGGCTTTGTGATAAGCACTTTACTTATTAGCTCTAACCGTCACAAAAACCTGCAAGGTAGGTAAAATCATCCCCATTTTACAAGGGAGGAAATTGGGACTCAGGATAGTAACTTGCCCAGGATCATACAGGTGGTGGTTTGCAGAGCTGGGATTGGAATCTAGTTCATTTAAATTCCAGAATTCATGTTTTTCACTATGTAACTGCCATGTCAAAATAGTGAAAAAATAAAAACACCCTATTGCATAATAATAAGGGAATTGCTTCAATGACAGATACCTACCTGATGCAATGGGATATGAAGAGAGGGCCATCTCTACTATAAAAACCCCTTGGCTGTGACGCCATGATGCCGTCACGACCAAAGACTGGTCACCAGGCGGCTGCGTGCGCGCCGAGGCATGCTCGGGTGGGCGGGGCTGCGTGTGCAGCGAGGCGCGTGCAGGTGGGTGGGGACTTGACTCTGGGTCCCGTGTCCCACCCTGCGCATGGGAGTCAGTCTGGGACCCGCCAGCGTGGGGAGTCTGGGTCTCGTGCGATATCACGCGCTGGGCCTCTAGTAACATTAACGAAAAAGATGCTTATGGCCCAGGAAGAAAGAAGGCATATACTGTATAGCTATATAAAAAATATATGCATACGTCTTTGTGTGTATTTTGTTTTACCTCATTTCACAGTCATTTTAAAAAATATTTTATTGATTTCAGAGAGGGAGAGAGAGATAGAAACACCAATGATGAGAGAGAATCTTTGACCGCTGCCTCCACACCCCCTACTGGGATCTAGCCCGCAACCCGGACATGTGCCCTGACTGGGAATTGATCTGTGACTTCCTGGTTCATACGTAGGTCAATGCTTAACCACTGAGCAACCCTGTCCAGGCCACAGTCTTTATTAGGGAGAATTTCATTGAATCCAATTGCAGCTGAGCTTTCATTTTCTGACTCCCTCTTTTACCCCCTGTCCCTTCACATGGGCCCCTTATTCTGCTTTTCTGAATCTTTTCTGTTTCCCCCTGCAATCGGGCTTTTGCTAGCTCATCAATATGCACATGGTTTGAAAGAGCTACTAGCCCTGCATCATCCATATGACTTTGTAGGTTTAGTACCCACCACTCTTTCTCTGGTCTGAGATCCAATTCTCTGTCTCACAAATTCTCTGATCCTGAGTGGCTGCTGGATTGACTCGTCTGGTGTGTCCATGATGGGTAATAAGCCTGTGGCTCACTGCCCACTTAGAGCTGCTGTAGAAACAGGCTATCCGAGTCAGGGGGCACAATTGCAACAGAGAGGTAGGTTGACATAATAAAGCAGGCAGGAAGGAACTACATGAGAAATGAAAACAAATATGGTTGCTTAGACTTAAACGTGAATGAACCTTTCCCAGTGTTGTGGGGTTTTGTATCATTTTAAATTTGCATACTGTTAATAATACAGAGCTTGGTTATTATAGAAGGCAAATCATCTCCTCAGATTCTCTCATTTTCTCTGTGAGTGGAAGAGACCCAGACCGTATATACATTATCGTGTTCTGTTACTCATTGCCTTTATAAGGAGGCCAGTTGAGCAGTAAAAGAAGCAATAAGAGAAGAACACAGAAAAGGAACACTGGTGCTCCCTAATGGCTAAGGGATAAATACTAGAATAGTTTTTTGATGCTGGGACAGTTGCCCAAGTGTACAACGAGTCTGGGCCATAGATAGCTGGCAAGAGGTAAAAAGTTTAGAACCCTGAAATGTTACAGCTAGCAGGGACCCTGAAAATCATCTAGGTTGAACACCTCATGGTATAGATGAAGCAATTACCATCAAGCGATTACGTAACAAAGCCAAGGTGATAGTGAACTAGGTCTGGAAGGCAAGTCTCTTGACACCCACATCTGGGCTGCCATTAGCATCCCAGGGGCATCTTGATGTTAAGCTAACCTTTGACTCTCTGGGGAGCCCTCATATTCCTCCTATCAAGACAGAAACTAACTCCTGAGGCATAAAGATAAAAAATAAACCAGGGCACCAGGCACAGTGGGAATCAGGACCTCTGTTTACTCCATCTGCCATCAGATGATTGAATGGGTCTTCTGCATCCTGCAGGCAGCCACTCATCATTTACTCATTCCCTGTACATTGATTAGAATCTTCTCAGTGTGGTTCACAGGGAGGCACTAGGGAGTGTGCGGAGAGAGCATTTCTACTTGCCAGAAGCTCACATCTCATGGGGACAGATGTGTGTATCAATATTTATGATTTAGTGACAGCTCAAAGGAAAAATGATAAATTGCTTGGATCTTGGAAAACAAATAGGAGAGTCAGAGGTTGGAGGTGGAATATCAAAAGCAGACCCAAGCGCTGGCCTGTGGAGCGCTGTGAAATGGCATGAGCGTCCAGAAAATCCCAGAAGTGCTTGGAATGTCGGGGTCATCGAATAGAGCAGTGA
This sequence comes from Myotis nattereri, assembly GCF_964212035.1. Lineage (NCBI taxonomy): Eukaryota > Metazoa > Chordata > Mammalia > Chiroptera > Vespertilionidae > Myotis > Myotis nattereri. The sequence continues at coordinate 49,777,879 of NC_138091.1, forward strand.
GAGATAAGGTAGGAAAAACAGGCCAAGGAGTGGAAGGCCTAACTAACTCTTCCAGGAGCATTTGTTGCCTGACTCAAATCCACAGTGTGAAATACTACCGAGAGAGGGTTTCTTCCAGCAGCTATATTTAATACGATTTTGCATTTTGGATTCAACCATGCATCCATGTCCCTTAGCAACAGGTTTTGTTAATAGTCTGAGCTCGGTATGGCATGGAGAGCCAAGTTGGCATTGAAGAGCTTTCCTTTGGCAAGTCTACGACGAGCTTTCTTGATCAGGTAGGGGGAAAAAAGAGCTATCAACCATTATAGAGAAGAGAGTTTGCATGGGTTGATTAGTAGTGGACGTAGTTTTCTTTAACTTACAATTTGATGACTCAACTCATAATGTCATTTCGTTGGCCTTGCACCAATGTGCACTTGCCTCTGTTCTACAGGGCGCACTCTGAGGTCTGATGATACAGTTTTCACTCCTATGGGGCTATCTCCTACCCCGCTTTTCTTGTTGTTTTTTTTTTGTTTTTTTTTGTTTTTTTGTTTTTTTGTTTTTTTTTAGCTAACTTGACATTCCTGCCTGCCAAGACCCAGGGAGCTTGTCTGCTCACCCCGTTTGCTTCCTTCATGAGGTCACGTTTGAGTGCCTGCCATTCTGGAGGTTCAACAGAACAGAAACCTCAGCCTGTGTATGGGAGCGCCAGAGAGTGTCCCTGTCTGGCCCTCGGGAAGTCCATCGTGATCTGCGCAAGAGGAGACTGCTCCGTGGTTCTAGACTCAGTCTTGCAGAAATGCAGGAGGGAGCACCTGGGTGATGATGAAGTGCAAAACCAAACCGAAGGTGTTTTCTTCCAAATGATAAAGCAGTTAATATTATTTTTCAACTTTCTTTATTAAAAAAATATTTTTTAATGATTTCAGAGAAGAAGGGAAATGGAGAGAGATATAGAGTCTTCAATGATGAGAGAGAGTCATTGATCGGCTGCCTCCTGTCTACCCCGCACTCGGAATCGAGCCCACAACCCGAGCATGTGCCCTGACAGGGAATGGAACATCGACTTCCTGGTTCATAAGTCTGTCTATGCTGAACCACTGAGCTACGCCAGCTGGGCTGTTTTAAATTTTATTTTTATGACGAATAATATCCCAAGTTTGTATAGTCACAACCTTGCATTAGGCATAGTTCCTACTAGCAAACTTAGCAACAAATCGAGAAGAAAGATTAACATGTTCTCTGTCTTTTAAAATAGATTTGTGACTTCATCTACTTCATCTGACCTCCTTGGGCCTCAATTTCTTCTTCTTGTAACTGGATGATCACTGCATTCTCTGGTTTTAAAGACATGCCTATTTTGATAGGGAATATATGTTAAGGCTAAAACATGTGGAGAAACAGAGGTATCTGTGGTGCAAATAAAGAAGCATAACATTAAGAAGCTTGGATGCCTGCAGATGAAGTATTTCTAGCATTTCACCTTTCCTCAACCCCAGTTGGGCTCAAGAAAATCATCCATGCTTTCATTGTTCTTGGTAGATGTTTGGAAGACATCAACTACTTCAACTGTACTTGCATAGTATCCTGAATTTACATTTAACTGGACTCTTGTTTATTTTCCAGAATGCATTTACCCATTTTCACTCTGCTGAGAATAAAAGGTCAATAACGGAGTTTGAGGGAGAACTTTTTTTTTTTTTTTTTTTTAAATATATTTATTGATTTTTTTTACAGAGAGGAAGGGAGAGAGATAGAGAGTTAGAAACATCGATGAGAGAGAAACATCGATCAGCTGCCTCCTGCACATCTCCCACTGGGGATGTGCCCGCAACCCAGGTACATGCCCTTGACCGGAATTGAACCTGGGACCCTTCAGTCCGCAGGCCAATGCTCTATCCACTGAGCCAAACCGGCTTTGGCCCAGAACTTTGTTCTTTGTAGAAGAGTTGTAAAATGCAAGGATATATGCAAGAAGGTCCTGAAGTCTACAAGGAAAGGACAGGAGTCAGTTTTATGCATTGGTTAGATTTGATGGTCCTAAAAGTTAAAAAACACAACAACAAACCCTAAAATGTATTCTAGTCAGCCCTGGCTGATGTAGCTGAGTTGGTTGGGCATCGTCCCATGCACCAAAAGGTTGCAGGTTTGATACCCAGTCATGGCTTGATCCCCCGTGGAGGGCATGCAGGAGGCAGCCCTACGATGTTTCTCTCTCTCCCTCCCCCTTCCTCTTTTCCTAAAAATCAATACATAATCTTTTGAAAAAACAATAAAAACATAAAATATATCCCGATTACTTGTAATTGATTTAAAAGGAGAAATGAAATGCCCTACCAGCTGTATTAGATGGTTAGACTTCAAACCATGGTTTCAGAAGTGAGCAGCTGTCACGCTTCTCCATCCTCGGGAGAGATTGAGCTTTGGAAAGATAACAGGTTTGCTGGTTAACGATCTCCTCTAAATTCCATCCTTTCCCCCTGGAGCTTTTGCCACCCTGGCTTCACAGCCCTTTGGTTCTCTCCGTCCAGACAGCATTTGCCTCCTTTTTCTCATTGTTGGATATGCTAGTTATCAGGCGTTCTCAGCATGAGAGTTAATGAAGAAATACTGTCTTTTTTCTTTCTTTAGTTTTATAAAAATGATTCTACAGTAAATATTCTGCATGTGTTTTTATAAAAATGACTAGATAGGGGCTTTTGCTCTGGTTAATTATACTCTTCTATCTTGTTTACTCTTGTGTCCTCAGAGCCAGGTTCAGTGCCTGGCACATAATAGGTGCTCAACAAGTACTGTTTGAAGGAATTATTTATTAACAGTATACAAGGTAGCCTCATGCCAAATTGTAAAGTGGACCAAGTTAGCCTTTGGTCCATTCAGCCCCCCTTTTTAAGCTTTTTCTCTCACTTCTCAAATGAGGATATATATATATATATATATATATATATATATATATATATATATATATCTAGAGGCCCAGAGCACGAAATTTGTGCATGGGTGGGGGGGTGTCCCTTAACCCAGCCTGCACCTTCTCCAATCTGGGACCCCTCGAGGGATGTCCAGCTGCCCATTTAGGCCTGATCCCAATGGGCAGTCGACATCCCTCTCATAATCCAGGACTGCTGGCTCCCAACTGCTCACCTGCCTGAATGCCCTAATCACTTCTGCCTGCCAGCCTGATCACCCCTAACCACTCCCCTGCCAGCCTGATCGATGCCTAGCTGCTCCCCTGCCAGCCCAATTGCCCCTAACTGCCCTCCCCTGCCGGCCTGGTCACCTCCTACTGTCTTCCCCTGCTGGCCTGGTCACTCCTAACTTCCCTCTCTTGCCAGCCTGGTCACCCCTAACTGCCCTTCCCTGCCAGCCTGGTCACCCCTAACTGCCCTTCCCTGCCGACCTGGTTGCCCCTAACTGTCCTCCCCTTCAGGCCTGGTTGTTCCCAACTGCCCTCCCCTGCTGGCCTGGTCACCCCTAACTATCCTCCCCTTCAGGCCTGGTCGCCCCTAACTGTCCTCCCCTGCTGGCCCAGTCACCCCTAATTTCCCTCCCTTGCCAGCCTAGTCACCCCTAACTGCCCTTCCCTGCAGGCCTGGTCACTCCCAGCTGCCCTCCCCTGCTGGCCTGGTCATCCCCAACTGCCCTCCTCTGTCGGCCTGGTCACCCCTAACTGCCCTCCCCTACAGGCCTGATCACTCACAACTGCTCTCCCCTGCAGGCCATCTTGTGTCCACATGGGGCAGCCATCTTTGACCACATGGGGGCAGCCATCTTGTGTGTTGGAATGACGGTCAATTTGCATATTACCTGTTTATTATATAGGAGATAGATAGATAGATTGATTGATTGATTGATTTCAGAGAGGAAGGGAGAGAGAGAGAGAGAGATAGAAACATCAATGATGAGAATCATTGATTGGCTACCTCTTGCACACCCCCACTGGGGATCAAGCCTGCAACTTGGGCATGTGCCCTATTCAGGAATCAAACCATGACCTCCTGGTTCATAGGTTGATACTCAACCACTGAGTCACGCCAGTCGGGCTCAAATGAGAACTTCTTATCACACCTGCAGAATCCTCCTGTATTTTTTTATTGGGGTGAAATACACACAATATAGAGTTTATGATTTAAATCATTTTCAAGCGTCCACTTCTGTGGTTTTCAGTACATTCATGAGGTTGTGCAACCATCACCACTCTAGTTTCAGAGCATTTTTATCACTCCAGATGGAAAGCAGTCACTCCCCATCCCCCACCCTCCCAGCCCCTGGCAACCACAAATCTGCTTTCTGTCTCTGGATTTGCCTGCCCTAGACATTTCCTCTGAGGGGAAGCCTGCAGTGTGTGGCCATTTGTGTCCGGCCCGGCTTCTTTCACTGAGCATCCGTGTTGTAGCAGGTGTCAGTACTTCCTTCCTATGTTATGGCTGAATAGCATTCCACTCTGTGGATAGATCCCACTTCCCCCCTCTTTGTAGTTTCTGTCAAAATCTAGCACCTAAACAACAGATTAAAAAGTCGTTAAGAAATTACATATAAATGTAGCGATAGAACTTAAATTAAAAATTCATCCAGGGGAATTTGCGCTGTTACGTAGGAAACAGCCTAAAAGTAAAGTAACACATTTCTAATGATGAACGCTCGGGGATGGAGAAACGTTTCCAAGGGGGTAGAGGACTTTTTTTAGTGCCACTGAATTAACATATTCATGAATATCTGACTTCTTGTAAAGCCAGGTCTACCAATGGCTGTGGGACTGGGAAAGGCACCAAATGAGTATATGGGCACAAGGGCTAGTCTTCAGTTCATTACATGCTGCCTGCATTTGCCTGGGCCTAGTGTTTTGTTTGTTGTTTTGGTTTGATTTTGGAACCACACCCTCCGCTACACTCACATGTTATTCCTAATAGATAGCCTGGCACCAGATAGACACTACGGAATTGTAGCTCTTGGTTTTCTAACTATTATTACAAAACAGTATTTTTCTATCCTGTTGCTCAGTCCCAAGCTCCAGAATTACACTGCTTGGTTTTCTAGGGTGTTTTGTTCTCTTTCCACCCAACCCGTCCAATTTCTACTCAGCATATTTTTACCCCTAACATGCATTCTCTTCTCTAGTCACCCTCTCATCTTTCTCCCCTTCACAAGTCTTACCCCTCCCATACTTGGTGCCTATTCTTAGATTGACCATTCATCCCTTCTTCCTTTCCAGTCCTGCCTGTGTGTCAGGGACCAGCTCAAGGGCTAGCATCTCCTGGGACCGATCCCTCCTGTCCTGATCTCTTCCTTTATCAACTTCCTTTGAACTTGGGAGTCACAGAGCCCTAGACTGGCAAAGAAAGGCACCGTGTCCTTCTTCCCCCTTGGCTAGGCTAAGTGTCTTTAGTAAGGTTATTCATCTTGTTTGTCCAACACTGCCTTCTCTATATCATGCAAACATTCTCCAAATCCTATACGCTTTTCTTGTGCTATTCACCATTCAGTGGACAAGGGTCTGAGTGCTTCGTATTCTACGATAGGCTCTGAATTAAGAAAGATAGTAAGTACCGGCTTTATGCACTTGCACTTGAGAGTGAGTGCTGCTTTAACCTAATCCCCGCCCTGGTCAGGACCTTCACTTGTCCTGTGTGCTCACTACTGGGGAGGAGGAGGGAGGGATGACTAACACTCTAAAAAGAGGGTGCTCTAATGGCTACAGTCGAGGTTCCAATGACGCAGAGGCAGTAGTGATTCATTTAGGGGGCATTAGGAAGGCTTCACAATGGAAATGACATTGGAGCTGGGTTTTGAAGGATGAATAAAAGTTCACCATCCAAGGGAACACATTTCAGTCAGAGTGAAGAATATAGGAAAAGCAAAGGAGGCGTGGACATGCATGTCCTGTGTGGTATGTAAGCTTTTGGTACAACTGGGATGTGTATGGGATGCATTGTTCATAGGGCATTGGAGGGGAGGAGGGGATGGTGTAACCCAAATTCAAATGTTCTTTTTGACTAAAACGTCCTTGCTCCACTCTTAGTACCTATTCTATTTCTATGAAAAGTCTGAATAGACTTGGCCCGAAAACATTGTTCAGTAATCTAGCCTTAAACTAGATCACTAAAGTCTCACTTGTCCCTCTGTGCCATGGAAGTACAATTTGGTTACTTTCCGGTGTGTTTTCCTTTTCTGTCCCCGTCCGCGCTTGCTGTGCGATGTGCATTGTGAATGGAAAGGTTGAATAGGGTCATGAGGTTTAGTGGCTCCTCATTTGGAAGTTTCTGGATGGAGCAGGGCGCCACGCTGATCTTGGTTGTCTTCCTAGCCTTGAGAATGATTTCTAAATCAACGAGAATTTGTTGTCCAAAGGTATAGAGATTGATTCATGCTCATCTTGGGATTGAAGGAATCCATGGAAAGGATTTGGGGTCACTCCTAAGAGCTGCCAGAGGGCCCGAGAACTAGAATCAGAGAAAACAGAGCTGGAACAAAGCCTCAAAATACACGCCAAAAGGGGGCGCGTGCAGAGGCCACTGCTACCACCAGTGGGCACAGGTAGGCAGCCTGCAGCTTGTACCACCATTGCGAGGCATGAGGTGTGGTCGCCATGGGAACTGCTGCCAGTAAAGCTCCCCCTAAGTGGATGGAGCTGCCCCTACCATTGTCAGGTGCCAAAATGGCTCCTGCACTGTCCCTGCCTGTGTACATCCCGGGGGACTGATCTCGGGTCTGCAGTGCTTGCCCTGGGCCTGTTCCTCCAGTGCAAAGGGTGCTGGGAACGTGAGTCTTCAGGACTTTGCTTCTATAATGGGTGGCTGACGCTGCCTCACGAGGTGAGGGACTCTCCAAACATAGGGAAGGGACAGAGGCCAAATGTGTTACAGATGTCCGCTGCCACCTGTAAGCTGGCCATCAGGTGCATGCCACCAGCTTTCTTTAGCTGGAGACTTATGGGAAATCCGAGGTGCATTTGCCCTGAGAAAAGATTTTCCCAACTCTCCGAGATAGAGGAAGGAAACTCGACTCGGGGAAGTTAAGCAGCAGAGAGAAAACTCTCGAGTCTTAGATTACTTACTGACCTCAAAAGCAAAAGGGCTGGCTCAGCCTTAGCTAGGTCTGTCAGGAGCGAATTCTAGTCCACGTAACAAATCTGAAATTTTAAGTGGGGATGGAGTGCCTGGATCTGTGAACACTTTTCAGTAACCGTAGATCAAATCATAGGTCAAAGTTTGTTTTATCCTCACCAGGGACTCAAGGCAGTAGAACAGTTATTCTTGTTTTGCAGAAGGGAAGATTATTGCACATGTAAATGAAGTAGCTTGTTGGGGGCAGGAGGGGGGCGCGGTTCTAGAACTACTGAGGCCAGGACTTGGGTCTCCCATTTCCCTTTCAGTATTTTCACTTATTCCACGGGCATTTCCCTATAAGAATTCCCTTTTCTTTGGGTAGCAAATGAATTGTCTGTAAATGCCTGAGTACCCTAAGGAGTATTAAAACAACGCTCGATTTGATGCATAACGATTGGGTTGGTAGGACATACACAGTTGCTTTATTATTCATGGGTGGTCATTTGGATGAGGGATATGTTGCATTTCTATACTCTGGCTTGAAAAAAGTCAACCCCGTGAAGGTATCTCTTCCTTATTTTGAGATATTTATACTACTATGAAGTTCAGTTTCAGATGGATCAGTCTCCACTTTAGTTCAAGTGTATTTCAAGTCATTAGAATACATATGTCACATTGCACAAGAAAGCAAATAGGTGGACACACACCTAAAGAGTTAAGAGTTTAAGCAAGAAAAAGAAATGTTTATTTTTTACCCTGCAACAAAGGTATTTTGGGTATACAGCATGTTGCCTTACCAGCTGCTGCCTCCTTTAGTGCTATGTTAGCTTTCATTGCTTTAGTCACTAAAGTTTAGTGTCTTGTGATGATTAATGGAAACTGGGCTGTTTCCATTAATATCAAGTTTATATAATCGAGCCAGTAATTGACAGTTGACTGTTAAGCTACAGGACTCTGCATTTTCCGGGGGAGTAAGAACAGAATAAAGGGTGCAATCTAGATTTACATTAGCCAACAAGTGTTTTGAGTGCCGCACGGGGAGCCTAAACTATACTAAGTGCTTGGAGATTGAATTGCTGGATGCAGGATCGTGTTCCATGGGCTAAACCAGTAGTCGCAGGACAGGCTGAGCCAAACGACTCTCTGTGCCTCAGTTTCTCCACCAGTGTTTAATCTGCTAGGTGCCAGCTCTCCCGTGTGTGTGAGTGAGCTCATTGCTTCACCACTCACCTACCAGGTAGGTGTTGTTTTTTGCCTTCTGCAGGTGAGGAAACCCAAGCTCAGGGAGGTTGAGTCATTTTATTTGAGGTCATGGAACTTGTTAATAGCAGGGTGGGGGATGCAAACTCAGATCAGGGGCTCTCCAGAGCCACTCACCCTGATTGCCTCCCACCCTCTGCCTTCAGGGCACTTTCACTTCTCCCCTCCAACACCAGCCAGCCTCCACCTCCTCCAGCACCATTTGTACAAGGGCTGTGTTTTGAGTTTATTGGGGAATGGGTGCTTGAAAGCACAATGGCTAGACTTTGCAATGATTTTGTAAAAGGATGCTGAATTATGTAATTCTGTGAAAAAGTTCATTGAATTGGATACTTTCAGCAGGTTTGAGGACATGCGCAATTTATATAACTATATATTTTATTGTAATCTTTGTTTCCTACCTACAAAGTAGCCGTAGGTAAAGGTGGGTTTGGGAAATGGAATTTGATTGCTGGGCGGCAGTTTAGCAAACTGGGATAAGAAGACGTAAGAGATGAGGAGAGGAGGAATTAGAGCAGTGATTTCATGTGGGGCCATGGGGGCATTCGGAAGGGTGAGCATTGGTGGACCAGAGAGGATTCAGTTAAGAAAGTCATCAGGGGGGTGAGCAGCAGGCAAGGGACAGGGATCCCTAGCGGGAAGTCGGGCTGGGGAGACTTGCTGAGGAAGAGATGGGGCTGTGTGCAGGGAAGTGCAGACCTGCCAGACTATTGAGGGCAGTTGGCAGACAGGGTCCTTTCAATCTGAAATTGAGAGATTGCATCTGGAATACTGCAGAAAGAGGATAATGCCATGCTTGGGGTGAGGATGAAGGGAGACCGGTCAGTTGGCCTAGGATTGAAACAGGGAGACAAAGCCACCTAAATATCATTGCAGCAGGTCTCTCATTTGTCTTGCTCCTTCTAAGGTATCTGCCCGGGACTGAAATCAAGCAATGGCTCAGTTATTTAGCTCTGCAGGGAAATATTCTCAGGCCTTTTTTTTTTTTTAAACTAAAGCTTAATCCTCTAAGCACTGAGGCCTAATTGAACCCTGTCTTTCTCAAGATTCTCAAAGGTGCTTTCTCGTCACTTCATGGGAATCTTAACTTTTTATTTAAGAAACACGACCATGTTGGTCTGCATGCACGGAGAGCTCACCAGAGGTTGCTAAGGTGCTGGGCCTCACTGTCCCAGCTGTGCTGGGCACCTCTCGGGCCTCTCAGGGCTGTCCCTCTATTTCATAGGCTCAATGTCACCGTTCTGGCCACACTCCCAGTTGCAGCCACCACCAGCCAAGGCCCTTTCCGTTCTCCATTGCGTTTTCCTTTGGCTTGTCCCCCGGGCACATCTCCCCTCTTGACCCCAGTGGCTTCCTTCTTCAGCCATCCCCGGGTAACCAGAGGCTCCTACATTCTGGTCAGCGAGCGGACTGTCTGCAGGGCCCGGATGTCCTGTTGGTTCCCTGCCTCACCTTGGCTCTTTGCAGCATTGCTCAGAGCATTTGTTTGCATGGCTGGCTGCAGAGGTGCTTTTTCTCCTTTCTTCCGTCCTGGGGTTCAGGGCTTTTCCACATGGCGACTTTGCTAGAAGAAAGGCTCCCCTGACAGCCGAGGTGCTGGTAGCTGTCGCAGGTGATCAGTCATGCGTGCTGTGCTAAGGCCCAGGGCAAAGGTCGCCACTCCCAGCTCGCAGGCTTTGAAAGGGACATCGCCAGTCTTTTGATGACAGTGGCGAAAGTTACAAAGGAGCCGGTTTTTCTCCTCCTCTTGGTTTGATTAAGAGCATGGATTGTGGAGCCAGGCTGCCTGGGTTCAAATCCTGGCTCTTCCCCTAATTAGCCTTGGGCGAGTTACTTAACATCTTGGTTTCTTAATCTGTAAAAGAGGGATAATACTAGTACCCAGGTCATAGGCGCTAATGTGAAGATTCTGTTATATAATATAGTTTATTTATATATATAAAACATTATGTCAAATATAAAAGGACGTTACATGATATATTGCATTTATATCATATTGCATTATATTTATATTATATTATTATAATACATGACATATATGCTATTATATATAATAACATTACATATAAGATATAGTATATAAAGTATACATATATAGTTAATATATGTAAGCCCTTTAGCAGAGAGTGGTATAAAGCAAGCAGGTGGTATATAAGAGTTTAGTATTATTTTTAGTTTGTGGAGTTTTTTTTTTGAGGGCGGAGTACATTTTTATTTTTGACTTATAATCAAGTCTGATTATTATTATTCCTCAGACTCTCCTGGGTGGTTGGTTGTCATTTCTGTCCTTATTTTAAAGATACAGCAGCTTGCAGGGAGTAGGCACTGAGTGAGTATGTGTGGCTTGATTTAAATCTGAAGCACAGTAAGCACTTGGTCCACTGAGAGTCTGAGGCAGTGGAAACATCTGGAAGGTTGATCTCCAGGTTGCTGGCCAGGAGGTAAGCAGTCAGTCCACCTGCCCATCTCCTTGGGACCGCAGAAGGCGCTCTTGTTTCCAGTGCTCCTCTGCTTTGGCTCTGTTTCAAGGCTCGGGTTTGGGAGAAAGATTCAGAGGCCAGGCCCTGGCCCAGCCTTTGCCCATGCCTTGCCTCTCTGCAACATTCTGCAGTTGGGAAGCAGGGGATCAGACTGCTATCATATTTGAGGTAATAAGAGTATTTTTCCTTGAAGTATTTTTCTTTTTAAGAGCTGTATTTCATGATAAAGTTGAGCTATGTAGTGAGGCCAGTTTGTTTGTTTTTTTAATTCAAAAAACACATTTTGTGACCATATTACATGTCAGAAAAATCTAAATAGAATCCTACCCTCAATGTAGTTCTAGTCTAGAAGCACAGTTTTGTAGACACACACACACACACACACACACACACACAAATGTAATAGCAGCACTATGCTAGGAAAGTATTTTGGGTACTTGTAGACACAAAAGCAAGAGGGTTCCATTGAACCTGTGTGTGAAATGGGATGGGCAGGGGTGCATCTTGAAAATGTTGAGGGAAGAGATTTTATTGGAGCTGAATCCAAAGTGGTGAGTAGGTTTGCATGAGTCAGACAGGGAAAGGAAGCGTATTCGAGACAGAAAACAACATGAATAAGAGCACAGAACCTCCAGGCATCCTGGTGGTCGGAGAATTACAAGAATCTGCCACGGCTGAGAAGTATGCATGAGGGAGAACAATGAGCATTAACAGTAGCGGGTGGTCAGGGGTTATCAGCGGTCTGCTGGAGCTGGCTCGTGTCTGGCTCATGAGAGAGAGCCATTTATTAACTAGCCAGTAGTTTTGCAAGCGGGTTGTTTAACTGTTGGTCGCTTGAAATTGACAGTGGTGGAAATATTTACACCATGGGATCAGCAAATGCTACATATCAGGCTCCCCTCCCCTCCCAGAGTTGCTTTTCCAGCACTCAACTGATTGTCATGCCGTTGTATGCCCCTCGGTCATTACTCTTTAGGGTCCTTCTGTGTAGGCTGGATGGAACCAGTGCAGGCTGGCTGGCAGGGGAACAGTATGATGAGATTTGTAACTTAGGAAGGCAACTCTGTGTCTTTGCTCTTGTCCCTGAGGAAACAGGCCAAGCAAGGCAGATATTGGGGAGTGTTTTGAGGGATAGCATTTGAGGGAAAGCAAAGGAAACAGGATTAGACAGAAGGAAGAGTTGAATGACAAAGGCTGGTCCCACAGGGATGCTTTGGAGCTGGAACGGTTCCGCCCAGAGGCACAGGGGCCAGCCAGGCCCTGATACACCTGCAGTCACTGGATGAAGGCGGCCCCTGTGGTGGGTACATAACCACAGTGAAGTGGCTCTCTTCCACTGGAGAAGGCTCAGCAAATAGGGGAGGGAGTGCCTCAGGACTGAGGCCATTCTGGGTGCTGCACCCCATCATCCACATCACTCTGCTGCAGTTCAGAGGACATATGAGCTCCGAGGGCAGTGGGAGGTGGGAGGCTGGGAGAATGGCTGGGAGAGGATTCTAGAAGTCCACGTTAAAGATGATGAAGGCCTACAGTAAAGCATCAGCCTTGGGGATGGAGGAGGTAGGGATGGGGAAGTGGAAGGTAGGGTCCATGGCACAGGTTCTTCTAAGGCAGCGGTTCTTAACTCGGGGCAGGGGCTGCTCCCAGTGTCAGGAAACATTTTTGGTTGTCATAACTGGGGTATGTGGGGGTGTCTGTGTATGTGCTCCTGGCCTCTCATTGGTAGATGTCAGAGGTGCTGCCAAGCATCCTATAATGCACAGGACACGCCCCCCCAATAAAATAATATCAAGCCCCAAATGTCAGTAGTGCCAGAGTTGATATGATATTAGGAGTAAAGGAAGTGTAAGAAGCCTTCTTTCTCTGTCCCTGCCCTGGGAATCTTGGAATTGAGTCCATGATCGATCGAGTACCAGCTGGTTAAAGTGGAGACAGTACTTTACTGATGGACAGAGAAGAGAAGAACTTTTTTTTTTTTTTTTAAATATATTTTATTGATTTTTTACAGAGAGGAAGGGAGAGAGATAGAGAGCTAGAAACATCGATGAGGGAGAAACATTGATCAGCCGCCTCCTGCACATCTCCCACTGGGGATATGCCCGCAACCCAGGTACATGCCCTTGACCGGAATCGAACCTGGGACCTTTCAGTCCGCAGGCCGACGCTCCATCCACTGAGCCAAACCGGTTTCGGCGAGAAGAACTTTTATAAGCAAATAAATATCACAGTTATTGATTGGTTTACAATAATTGATTTCCTGTTATTTTTAGAAGTGTTAAATACGTAGTGGGAGGAACCTTTCTTAGTCCTTTCTCTTAGATCTCTGTAAATCCAAATTGGTGGCTTTCCTCTTGGGTGTAGCTCTTTAATTACATTTTCTTCTATTTGCCATTGACCTTGGGCCAGTGGTTCTCAGCCTGAATGTAAATTAGAATTACCTGGGGGAACTTTTAGACATCCCGATGCGCCTGCTGCATTTGGAGCTATTAATCAGGACTCTAGGGATAGGACCACACATCATTATATTTTAAAGGTCCCTGGGGACTCCAGGGTGCAGCCAAGGTTAGGAACCACTACCTTGGATTTAAAGGACCAAAAAAAAAAAATGTCCTCAACACTAGCTTTGGATGCTAAAATAAAGAGGGAAATTTACTAACCTGTGCAGGTAACTACTTAGGGCCCGAAGGTTATAACTATTGTATTTGTATTATTATATTATAATAACATAATATAAAATGCTTCAGATTTTAAGGGCTGTATTCAGACAAGTTTATTTCCCAGCAACACTATAGAAATTGTTTGCTGTGGTTTGGTAGAAGCAATAAAAGAAATATCAGGAAGCTATTGTGACTGGGCTGATGTCTGTATTTCTGGCCAGAAGGGCTTTTTTCATCAATGAGTCCAGTGACAGCCTTTGAGCATGGTGACAACTTCCATGTTCCAGTGATTAAGTCATTACCCACAGAAGCCAGCCTTAACAGAGTAAATGATCAGGACAGATGTTCTGCCTCATTCTAGAACAGCGGTTCTCAACCTGTGGGTCACGACCCCTTTGGGGGTCGAACGACCCTTTCACAGGGGTCGCCTAAGACCATCGGAAAACACATATATAATTACATATTGTTTTTGTGATTAACCACTATGCTTTAATTATGTTCAATTTGTAACAATGAAAATACATCCTGCAGATCAGATATTTACATTACAATTCATAACAGTAGCAAAATTACAGTTATGAAGTAGCAACGAAAATAATTTTATGGTTGGGGGTCACCACAACATGAGGAATTGTATTAAAGGGTCGCGGCATTAGGAAGGTTGAGAACCACTGGACTAGAGGGAGTAACCTTCGAACATCGTCAGGGGCATCTACATATTTGATGACATTACTTGAAGAGAACCTAATTAGCAAAACTAAAGGTGATATTTTTTTGTTTGTTTCATGTAGGGAGATAGAGGGCCATGCAAAAGATAAATTCAAGGAACTTTTAAAAATATATATTTTTATTTATTACAGAGAGGAAGGGAAGGGGAGAGAGATAGAAACATCAATGATGAGAGAGAATCATTGATCATCTGCCTCCTGCTGCCCCACACTGGGTATCGAGCCTGCTACCTGGGCATATGCCCTGACCAGGAACCGAACAGTGACTTCCTGGTTCATAGGTCGATGCCCAACCACTGAGCAACTCTGGCTAGGCTCAAGGCACTTTTATAAAGATATGTTGAACTATTTTGAAACTGTAGATATAGGGATACTAGTGTTTTGTGGGTAGGGACATTTTTTAAGGGATCCAATTAGCATTTGGTTCACCAACAGTGTTTTTGTCATCTTACAAATGAAAGATTCTAACCTTGTGGTGCTGGGGTTGCTCAAGCATTTCATGTCCAAGGCTGAATTTGGAAGATTTAGTGCTTTCTTTCCGAAGCAAGAGTTAAGAGAATCATGACTTCCTAGGGCCATGTGGGAGGTGGCCTACAGTGTTGTGAAGAGTTTCCAGTCAGGAGCAAAGGCACAGCTTCTCAGCTTCCATCGTGCTAGGCATGCGAGAGTTGCTTTGTTTATTGCACGGTAATGGAAAGTCAATAGGATTTTGTCCACTCTAAGTAACTGAAGACCCAACAAAAGTAGTTGCAACAACAGGGGTATTTTTACCTTCTCTGCGAAGATACCTGGAGATGCATCACTGTTCCAGGGCTGGTTAATTCAATAATTCAGCCATGCCCTGGCTTCACCTGGTATCTGATTTGCTTTCTGGTTCCCTTGACTGTTTCTTCCTGGTCACATGACAACAGCAAGAGGCAGACAAAGAAGGGGGCATTTCTCCCCCTGGGTCTTATTATTTTAATCAGGAAGGAAAAGCTTCCAGGACCTCCCCCCCTCAGGTTTCAAGCCTGGAGCCCAAAGCTACATAACTTGTTCACCCTTAAACTCTTAAAGGGGTTACTGTGGTTGGCATACACTATGGGTTAGCAAACTTCTTTAAAAATCTGATGGTGAATGTAGGGCGCAGCTATAGACTGACCTGTTGGCAAAGCCACTTGCCTCTGGATCTCTCTCTGTGGCCTCAGCCAGTCACAGGAAGATGCACCTAGACCCAGCTTATTCTCTTTGTCATTTCTTCATCCATTCACCGCCCTCACTCAGGCTTGTGAACCCTTGGCTGAGCTGGCTTGGCACAGGTGAATATTTTGGGCTTTGTGGGCCACATGTGTTCTCTGGGCCATGTCCTTCTTTTTCTTTTCTAAACCCTGTGAAAATGTAGAAACCACTATTAGACCTAGTGGGGTGTGCCAGGCATTAGCTGATCAACAACGTTTCATTTCCTAAGGTTGGTGTAGGGGTCCACCATTGCCACCCATTTTCCGAACATCACTGCGATTTTGTTAGCATATTGAGTGGGCAGCCAACTGTGTTTGCCTTAATATCTAATTTGTAACATTGTTGTAATGATTATTAAATGTGATAACTAAATTAAGCATTAGACTTCTGATTAGATTGCAATAAAACACTAATTTTCATGAGATTTTAGTTGGTTCAGCATTCCTCTGTTGTGGGGAAGTGTGGCCTCAAAGTTCCTTCTCTTGTCCATTTATACAAATCTAAAGTAATTTTGGCAATGGATAATTTGATGAAGAAAAATTGGGTTATAAATTCCGAGGACTTTAGTTGTTCTTTCATTTAAGTGGGGTTACTATTCTCACTGTTAGGTTAGACTGGGTTAACACCCCTAACCCCCAAATCTCATTTGATGTCCCAAATGAATCAGCAGGGAAACCTACCCCACTCAGTGACTCAGTGACCCAACCTGATAGAGCAGCGGTTCTCAACCTGTGGGTCGCAACCCCTTTGGGGGGGTCGAACGACCCTTTCACAGGGGTCGCCTAAGACCATCGGGAAACATATATAATTACATATTGTTTTTGTGATTAATCACTATGCTTTAATTATGTTCAATTTGTAACAATGAAATTGGGGGTTACCACAACATGAGGCGCTGTATTAAAGGGTCGCGGCGTCAGGAAGGTTGAGAACCGCTGTGATAGAGGCTCTGCCATTGTGTGGTTGCACCATTAGGCGCACATGGCCTGCTCAGTCTGTGTGACAAAGACAGATTGGGAACAGCACTGAACTTCTCACTGCCTCAGGCTGCAGGTGACATATTTCACTGGCCAAGGGGATCACATGGGTTACTCTAAGAGCAAGGAGGGCTGGGAAATATGGGAGAACAAATGGAACATTTAGTATTACTATCCCTTCCACAATCCCAGTGCTCTGTTCATATTCTTCAGAAGGAGAGAATTGATGACATTACACCCATTATAACACCAGTAGCTCCCAGTCCTTTGCCTTCTATCTTAGCTTAACTCTTGTGGGTATTTTTTTTTTACATTATTAGATTACATTCTTCTCCTTTCCCATGCCTTTTCCTTTTCTTATACAGAATTGTGTCAATAGAAGTCAGAATGAATGAAGTAGAAAATGATAGAAGTGAAAGGTATGTCATCATTGGATTTCTAAAGTATGAAAATTCAATAGGATTGATCATTGCAAAGTCAAAAGCACCTTCTTTTGCCCTTGGGATACTCCTCTAACTCAGTGAGTTTCAACGGGGAGAGCTGCTACTCCCTAGAGTATATCAGGCAATGTCTAAGGACATATTTTGGTTGACACAAGGGGGTGGGGTTGCTACCAGCATCTAGTGGGGAGAGGTCAATATATTACTAAATATCAGATATGTTACTAAATATTGTGCAATGCACATGACAGCCACCAACCACAGGAAATTACCAAGTCCCAGAGGAATCGTATGCACATTATAAAGTTTGAGAATTACTGCTCTTGGCTGGTCTCATGTTGTGGTCCCGTTACTACCTATAACACTTTTACACTGGAATACCAGGGCTCCTTCTAAAAAAGTTATAATTAACTGCCTTCCTTCCTTTTTCCCTCCCTCTCTTCCTCCCTACTTTTTCCCCCGCTTCTTTTTCAACATGCACATGCATAGGACCTGCTCTAGACCTATTACTGAAGCAGAATCCCAGGGGGTAGGACCACAGTCTATTAAACAAATACCCCAGGACATTTATATGACCCTGAAGTTTGAGAACCACATCCCAGGACAAATCTTAACTCTACAGTTATCTCTATTTTCCTCCAAAACTTTGGACTTAGGTGGCCCAACCTCACAAGTAGTGTCAACTCTGTTGAGTTTTTGTGTTAATAGCGCTGTCATTCTGCTGCTGCCCCCAGATTCCCACCTGGCTTTCACCCCATTATTGGAATACTTGCATTTAAAAAATGCGCAGTATCACCCAGATTCAGAAAAAAAAAGAGGTTTTGTTTACATCTGTTGCCTTTCTAGAATGTTCCCACTTCTGTGCGTGTGTTGCTCCCTTCAAGTTCCAAGTGTGTTGCCGCTGAGTCTGTCCTGCGTTTTCCCGGTGCCCACTCATCTCTGGTGTCTGCAGTCTGGCTTCTCTCCCCACTTTGCTACTCGATCTCTTCTTGCTAAAGTCACCAGGGCCTTTTGTATTTTTGTTTTCAGCGACCTTTTTGAGTATGTTAAAGCAAACCTCTTAGAGGTTGGCAACCTTATAAAAAATCATGGATCACGGATCTGACTTTTTTGCTGGTGCGCGCAGTTGAGCATGACTCTCAGCCTCCAAGCCAGGGAGAAATTGGATCTTACCCTCCCTTTGCTTGCCAACCCCCAGGGTAGGAAAGTAGTCAGTCACTGAAGACTTTTATGCTTAAAAACATGTTTTACAAATTCAGGTTTACTGCAATTTTTTTAAAAGCATGAAGCTAGTTTTAGTTTCTAATTCACTTAATTACCAAATTTCTTCAGATAAATAATTGCCCCTATGATTCTTGTGATGTGTATTGCGCTGTGGTTGATTCTGACTAGGCTCTTGCCTTGTTTCATAGAATGCACCCCTATTCAGTGTAGCTAAGCCAGGCATTATCTTCCCTTTGAGGACCCACAAACGAAATCTTTAAAATCCAGTGGAAGGGAAAGTACTCTAATGGAAAGGAAATAGAGTAAGAGTAAGAGTGCACCAAATGCAGGGCATTCTTCCCCCCTAAAGCCTCCCTCTCTCCCTTCCTTCCTTCCTTCCTTCCTTCCTTCCATCCATCCATCTCCCATTCCTTCTACCTTTCTTTCCCTTCCTTCTTTCTTTCTCTTTTTCACACGCTCAGCAAACACATTCCAGACGGTACAGTAGGCTCTGGGGAGAGAACAATGAAACAGACTCAGCCACTTGCCTTTGAGATGCTAAGGTTTCGCATTGGACAGTGTCGTCATCAACTAAAACAATTTGCTAAACATGCAGGGAAGGTGAGGGTCCAGTGGGCCGGGAGGGAGCGATGAAGACGGGGTGAGTGGAAAGCAGGTTGAGACTCAACCTCGAAGGGTGAGCAGGTGTCCTGCTGCAGCAGTGTTTCAGCCACAGCTGTCCCCTGGGTCCGGGGAGGGAGGTGTGAGATTTCCTGGGGCATCTGCGGGGTCCTGAGGGGGTGGGGACAGAGGAGGCTGGGGAAGGAGGGGGCACAAGTCTGGATGTTAATGTAGAAAGGAGCAGGGCTGTGCATCGGTGACAGCTCAGAGGCCCGCGGCTTGGAGAAATATGGAGCCCTGAAAGATGTGGGGGTCAGTAGGAAGACCAGTGCAAAGTCTAGCTGAGACTTGACAGATGGGGGTTTGGTGTTGAAAAGTTGTCTGGGGTCATAGAAACCTTGACAGTCACACAGGTGAGAGGTGCAGGGAGAGAAGAGGCCAAAGACAGATTCTTAGGTCTGGGCAACTTTTTTTTTTTTAATTAACATATTTTTATTGATTTCAGGGACAAAAGAAGAGGGAGAGAGAGAGAGAGAGAGAAACAACGATGAGAGGGAATCATTGATCGGCAGCCTCCTACATGCCCTACACTGGGGATTGAACCCACAATACCGACATGCACCCTGGCCGGGAATTGAACTGTGACCTCCTGGTCCACAGGTTGATGCTCAACCACTGAACCATGCCAGCCGGGGCAAGGTCTGGGCGACTTTTGATGGGGGAGGGTAAAGGAAGAGTTGCCTTGAAAACCTGTGTGGTGCAGATTTAAAATGCTCACTGCTCTTTCCAGTTGGCTGTGAGAAAGTGCTTTTTATGGTGAAAAAACTCATGTCCCCTTATTCCTTCACCTCCAGGAGTAACTCAGAGCAAATTGCTTCCCTTTCCATGCGACAGCTCTGGAAATGATTGGGAGACAGCTCTCTGATATCCCTTGATTATTTCCTCTCTGGGTCACACTCTCCCTGCAGTCATGTGTGTCCCTTCCCCCCTCCCAGGGACTGTATGGGACATGGCTTCTAACCCTCTTACCTGTACTGCTGGCATGGCCAGCAGCAGGTGTTTGCCATGAAATGGGAAGCATAAGGAGAATGCCTTGCTCCTTCCGCAGACATTTTTTTCTTCTGATTTTTATAGCCGCCTCTGCATGAGCTGTTGGGCCAGTGCACCCGAGGGGTGGAAGAGGCAGCTTGGGGACCGCTGAATAGCCTGGCTTTGTCTAGAGGCATGTTTTTCTGACTGTTGACAGTACCCGACAGGGTGGTTTTTGTTCTGGGGAGAGCTGGTTGTAGAAAGCAGGCCGCTGAGAAAGCTGTGGGGCTCCACTTCCCTCTGGGGCTGCCTCCCAGGCCCGCCCAGGGAGCTGCCATTTAGCATCCCCCGGGCACCCTTTGCCCAGCGGAGGTCATCTGAGGCCTCTGCATCCTCTGCCCAAGTCTCACACTGATAGCGAGAGGAAGAGAAACTGTCACCGGCTTCTCCAGCTTCGTAGTAGCCAGGAAGGAGCCCCGCTCAGCGTGATTTCGTTTTCATCATCAGTGCCATTACAAAAACAGAAAATCCAACAACAGCTGTGTACCACTTTTCATAACTTTCCCTCCATGGTTGGCAGTCAGGTTGCTTTCTTTTGCAGAAAACACGATGTCAGTTCTCGTCAGAATTTATGTGTAAAAACTTGAAAGGAGACAGTTTGGAAAGGAAGGCGAAATTAGTGAGGTTTTCAGTTTGCATTTGGAATGAATCACACATTTGGGATTATAACGTGCAAACAGAACGCTGGATTTTCCTCCTCGGGCCTTCCTGCTTTCTGTCCCACCCCTGGGCACGTAGGAGCCTTTCCCTGCAGGCTCTGACTGGAGCAAGGGGAACCCAGGCAAGAGAGAAGTGGAGAGCCTCCTCCCCAGCAGGGAGCAGGTTAGCATCTCCTGTAACCCCGGGTCTGGACTCTGGTCAGCTGATTGGTGTGGCAAGTACATTCCAGCAGGGGGAAAAATGCTTGGCTGGTCTCTGTGGCTTCCAGAACATGCCGTCCTTCCATAAAATGACCCGAGAACACAGAGTGCTATTGAGGGCAGCTGGGTTTCTATGGAGCCCTCTACTTCTCTCCCCCGAGGGTCAAGACCAAGGTGGCCCCTGACAGTGACTTCTAGACCAGTGGTCTAAAAAGAAGTTTAGGTTCCAGGCCCAGTCCTGCCCATTATTACTCTGATGGCCTTGGGTAAAGTTCTTGCCTGTGTAAAGTTTGTAACCACCCTGAGCTACAGCTTCGCCTTCCTTCCGTCTGTATGCCATGGGTGTCCCCCCGCCCCACGCCTTTGCTCATAGAAACAGGTTATACTTGGTGCATGGATTTAAAGGTTTATTCACAGGACTCGTGGGACCCGCAGCAGTCTCGGTTTCCTCCTCTGTAAAGGATAACATGACTTCCACATACTGAAGGCCTTATTCCAGCTTTGAAGATGTATGATTCGCTTATGTTATCACTTAAATGGGCGTTTGGTGGGCAGGTATAGGAAACTCCCTGTTGCAATATTGTGTATTTATAAAAATATATTCAGAATTTTAAATAATTAGAATAACAAGGGAACTTTTGATACAGAATTTGTCTGTTGAGGTCTATTCTGCCATAGAATCTGTTAATGGTAATACTAACAAAGCAGAAAAGTGCATCCCAATATTTACACGGATCACGGTTAGAGTCAGTGATGACTCATTCCCTGGCCAGCTGGCTGGATCCCATTCTGTCCTTCTG
Organism: Myotis nattereri; assembly: GCF_964212035.1. Taxonomy (NCBI): domain Eukaryota; kingdom Metazoa; phylum Chordata; class Mammalia; order Chiroptera; family Vespertilionidae; genus Myotis; species Myotis nattereri. Next base: position 49,799,243 of record NC_138091.1, read on the forward strand.
GTCAGTGTTATACTTGAAGCTGGGTATTCCTCAGCCGGTTATATCTTTCTGAACACCAGGCAGGGATAAGGAGGTCTCCATAAGGCAAAGAAGATGGGAGTAAGGAAAGGAAGAGTTACCATATATGTTGATTTCTTGGAGAAATTCTGAGCTGGTGGTGTGTCTAATGCTTAAGAATATCTGATTGGTCTGCTCTGCAGGCACCACAGCCATTTGGTGCTCAGAGGCTGACGTGGGTTAGGAAGTGGGCCATCTGCAGCCAGGAAGGTTTGAGATGATCAAGGGGGAAGAGGTGGGAGGAAATGCCATTGTGGTGAGTTTCCTTTCATTGTGTATTGATCAATTCTTCTAGAGGAAGGCTCTGGACCGAGTCCCTTTCCATTTTCGCTGCTGCTAGGTTGGACTATTAAACAGTGGTTTTAGTCTTGGGTGGTTTTTGATGAGACAACTGGGAACATGCTGGAGATACTCTACTATAAAAATGCTAATATGGGCAAATCTGTAAATCATGATTGCCTGTCTAACCCTATTTCTTTCTACCTGGACAATCCCTCGACTCCACTCCACCCAACACAAATGCATCCCTTCCTGTCCCCCCTGTCTGCTTCTCTCTTGTTCTAGTTCTCAGTTGGAACCTGCCATTCCTCCTAGGGCATAGTTCAGTTTTCCTCTTCTCCATCTTTTCTATTACTGATCAAGCCCAGGCTCCTCTCTTCTTTCATTTGGACCTCTGCAGTCATCTCTCAGTCCGTGTTCCTGCCTCCAGTCTTGTTCCCCCATCTCGATCCACTCTTCCTGCCATCAGAACGATTAAAGAAGTAAGTAATTCAGCAACCATTTCTGGGTCAGGCACGCTCTTCGCAGGGCTGAGTGTAAGACAGCAAACTAATCACTGTTTCTGCCCTCACTTATGTTCTAGTGCTGAAGACCAACAAAGCCAGGTACACAGGCAAGTATCTAAGGTGTTTATAAATGGTATCAAGAAGAAAGAAATAAAGATTCAGGATGGAGGATAAAAGGGTGAGAAGGAACTAGAATGGAAAGAGGTGGAGACCCAAATGTTCCAGGCAGAAAAGACAGTCTGTGCAGACTCTGAGATGTGTAAAAGCTGGGTGGGCTCCAAGAACTGAAAACTAGGAGAGAATGACGAGTGCACAGAGCCATCAAAGAGAGAGATTCATGGTGGGATCAAAGAAGCGGGCAGCATCCCATCACACAGGGCCTTGTAGGCTACAGTAAGGAGTGCATTTTACTCCAGGCTCAGTGGGAAGCCCCTAAGGAATTTTAAACACAAGAGCAGTTTTCTTGAATTTACATTTCACCATGACTCTTACTTTGTGGTGTATGGATCAGAGGAAGATGAAAGGGAAGGTGTGGAGAGCAAGTAGGAGGTTGTTGTGGAAGTCCAGGAAAGAGATGGTGATAGTGTAGAGTCTGTGCTGTAGACTAAGGCGTCAGCAAGAGAGATGGAGAAAGTTGGGCCGATTTAAAATAATCTGGGAGATCTATTGGGTCAGACATGGGGAAAAAAACGACAGGAGGAAGTTAAGAATGGCTGTTTTGAACAACTGGATGGAGGGGTTCATCTCTTGAGATTTTGACCCTCAATCCTCCTCTTCCACTTGTAAGGACTCATATGATTAGATTGGGCTCACCCAAACAATCCAAGCAATCTCCTCATCTCAGCAGGCTCAAGCATCCCACGCGTCAGTGTTGCATCTGTGTCACCCTGTTGGCTGTGACATCCTTCAGAGAAAAGATTATGGCTTAGTCATCTTTGTGCCACCCGTACTTAACACAGTGCAAAGCCTGTAGAAAGCATAAAAATGTTTAAATTGTCTCGTATGAGTTTTCAATTGTTTCTCTAGATGCTGCAGTACCTAGCAAATCTCCCCCCTTCCCCTCCAGAGCATGTCCTTCTGTTCTCTGATCAGCCGTTAGTCTGAGACAACCCTGCTTTGATCTCTTGATGCATTTCAGAGGTCTCGGGCTGTTCTACGTGGATTGATTCCAAGTTCTGTAAAGCTGAGTGACTTAGCATATTGTCCTTCGACTTGTCCTTTTTAAGGAGGCAGACATATTTCACACATGCCACTAAAAAGCATGCTAGCTATGCAAGTGGTCACTTAACAATTATGAATAAATATACATTTTCACAACCAGTACTTGTAGTGCTTTGAATGGGACATTTTACACCTGAAAAAGAAGTTGACAAAAATATGGTTGATGCCTGCAGAATATATTCACCATAAAGTGCTAAGGGTTGAAAGCATTTTAAAAATTGTACATACAGGCCCTGACCAGTGTGGCTCAGTTGATTGGGTGTCATCCAGGGCACCCATAGCTTGCTAGTTCAATTCCCGGTCAGGGCATATGCCCGGGGTTGCTGGTTCGATCACCAGTAGGGGGTGTATAGGAGGCAGTGATTGATGTTGCGCTCTCACATAGGTCTTTCTCTCTATTCCTTTCCCTTCCTCTCTCTTTAAAAATCAATAGAAGTACTTTTTAAAATTCTAAAAAAATGTACATTTAGTGTGGTCCTAATTTTATGAGACTTTTCTGTATCTATGTAAATGTGTACAAAAATGATGGCAAAGTAGTGCACCAAAATATTAACAAATGGATTTGCCTGGTGGTGGGAATTTGGCTAACTTCAATTTTCTTTTTTATACTTTTTCTGTTTTCTAAATTTTATAATAAACATTTTCTACTTTTGAATTCAGGAAATCTGTAATATTTGTTTTTGAAAGTAATTTATTATTACTGGCAAAAATTATTATTAATATTGGAAAAAATGTAAGAGCCACACCCAAAGGCACATGCTTTTTCTTGCCCCTTCTCCTCCCCACCCAGCATAATGGCTGCAGTAGAAGCCTTTGCATTCCTAAAGCATCAGGAGTAAAAAAGTTTTTAAATTTAATTTTAATTTTGGCCAGTGATGAAGACAGTAAGAAACCAGAAGTTCTTTCTTTTTTTCCCCTTCTTTTTTAAATATGTTTTTTAGGTTTCAGAGAAAAAGGAGGGAGAGGGAGAGAGAGATAGAAACATCAATGATGAGAGAGAGTCTTTGATTGGTTGCCTCCTGCATGCCCCACACTGGGGATCAAGCCCAAAACCCAGGCATTGTGCCCTGACCAGGAATCAAACTGTGACCTCCTGGCTTATGGGTCAACGCTCAACCATTGAACGATACTGGCCAGGCTGAATTGGGGTCCTTGATTTGAAATGGTTTTTTTTAGCCAAGAGAATGGAGGTTAATGCACATAAATGATTATTGACCTGGGAGAGGATTTGGAGGTGACTTAAAATGAGAAAATGTCATCAGAGTTCAAGAGATTTTTTTTAAGGGGTGCCCGATCGAATCGGTTGACGCCCCAAACTCAGGCAGATGTTCCAGAGGTTTCCAAGGAAGGCTTCTGTCTACCCTGGAACGTGAGATGGCAGCAGGACTTTCTGAATGCAGCTTAATTCCCAAGACCAAAATAGTCCAGTGAGTCACTTGGATATATTCTGAATCAAAGACTTAAAAACCCATCCATGCAGAACCTCCTAATGCCTGAGCTCAGAGTAAACGTCAGCTCATTTGGATTTCAAGGCTGCCGAGAGAGCTGCTGCTCAAGGCAGCCGGGGTCCTGTTAGAGCAAAGAGAGATGATTCTACAGGCAAGGACTACATGCTATGGTGTGCGATGGTACGCTACAGCCTTTTAATGATTTTTTCATACTCCTGTGCTGCTTAGCCCAGTGTAAGGCACATACAACGTGTGGGGTGAATGACAGAGACCAGGGCAGAGTCTTATGAAGCGCTGGCCGAGGAGGGTGCCAGCCATCTGGTTTGCTGGGACTGCCCCTCTTCACAGCTCTCGTCTTGGTTTAATCATGAAGTGTCCTCTTTCAAAAGCGGCCCATTTGGGATGATCGCTTTATAGAGTCACCCTGTGACCGAGGTGGCTAAGAGCAATCTAGATTCCCGTGATGTCATCTCTGTCTGCACAGCAGTTGTCTGCCTGGCAAAAATGTAAGAGCCACACTCAAGGGCACATGCCTTTAAATGCCCCCCTCCCCCTTCCTACCTGGCATAATGCCTGCAGTACAGCGCCTTTGTACTCAGCCTTTGCAGATAGATAAATGGCACTGCGGGCGGAGCCCCAGCAGATTAAAGCCCTGGACGCGTTTGTTGATCTCTTTCTATGGCCACAGCTGTCCCACATGGTGGCAAGATTTCTGGGACTCTGCACTCTGCGTTTGGGGCCAATGGGATACGATCCTGGGAACACATTGAAACTGACAAGCTGCCTTGACATTTGCTCTCTGGCTCCTAAGCCATGGATTTTCTTCTTCTTTATGACAGTTTGCACGTCTGTTCCCTTTATTCCTCCGGGGACTCCCGTGCCGTCCCCTTGTCCTTTAGAAGAATGAGTTGAAAGGCAGCATGTCTAATTCGCAGAGGATTTAGTGCCCTTAATTGCCCCAGAAGCCCCAACGGTCAGTCTCTAGGAACAGGCTGAAGAGGGACTCAAATTGAGACAAACGTTTGTGTCTCGACAAAGGCCAGGCGGTTTGGTTTTCTGACTCCTGCCCTGGGAGCACAAGTGTAATAAATGAGATTGGAGAAATGCTCACATTTTCTGAAATGGGGTTTAAGTTCCTAGAAACCTCCCATGCTCTGTAAATTAAGATCAGGGACTGAGCTAGTTCAGAATGAAGAGACTGGTTCTGAACTTTTCCTGGGTCCCTGAGCCCTCTGAGAAATGATGAGGGCAGTGGATCCTGTTCCCAGGAGAGTGTGCATGTGCACACACAAAGAAACCTTTGCGTGTAATATCAGAGGAGTTGTGTTGCCCAGTCGACTCTGTGGATTGTAGATTCATGTAGGAGACATAGCTGGTTGACTCCATGATGTGCGTGCTCCATGCTCCCCTACCTTCCCTCTATTATAAACCATATTCTCTGCCCTGGGCAGGTACCGCAGTTGGTTAGAGCGTTGTCCTGATACACCAAGGCTATGGGTTCGATCCCTGGTCAGAGCACATAGAAGAATCAACCAATGAATGCATAAATAAGTGGAGGAAATCGATGTTTCTCTCCCTTTCTCTCTCTCTCTTTCTCTCTCTCTCTTTCTCTCCCTATTCCTCTTTCTATCTCAAATCAATAAATAAAAATTTTAAAAATAGACATTATTTAAGGAAAAAAAGAGAAGCCCTATTCTCCTTGTGTATCTCACCCTTCTCCATGTTATTGTGCACTTGAGCGGAGGCCCTGACCCCAGCCCTGGGGATGGAGGTGGTGGCAGAGTGACTGGGCGAAGCCAATGGCGATGGTCCTGTGCCAGAGGTAGGTTCTGGCATAAGTATGTGATCCTTTGTTGGCCAATAAGACAGGAGGGTCATTCTGCATGGGGAGCTTTGGGTAAAATTTAATCCCTCTTAAAATGAGAGACAGACAGTAGTATGGAGTAAACAATCTTGTATTATAGGACCTAGCAAACGAGAGAAGGCAAAAAGAACCCTGTGGGATGACTTGGTATTGGCCATATGTGGATGTGTATATGTACGTTCGTGTGCGGATGCATACACATGTGTATTTTTATGTATGAGTGCTTACATATTTATATGTGTATATATATATATATCTGTGCACATTCATGTGTTTCCTACCTCTCATTGGCGAAAGGGCCAAGAAAAAGTGATACCCCAGTACCAATGAACACACCTTGTACCCAGATCTTGACACCTTTGACCACTGAGAGGAAACACGTTTCCTGCAGAAATGTCAGGGTTGGGGCATGAATCAGGGTGATACTGGAAGAGAAGGAACGCTAGTGCCCTAACTGATCCTTTCTTTCACGGTCGAACTGGTGGTTTTTTAACAATTAAGTTTGTGATCAAATTAGTGGCTTCCTTGGTCGTACACTCATGGTTGCACTTCCTTTGAATTAACCAGCCCCTTGGTTTGCAGTAGTGTTCTGTGAGATACCATGTGGATAGGTTAGGCATTCTCCTCTCCTTGCATACATAGTATGCTTGCAAAAGCCTCCCAGGCAGAGAAGGCAAACCCATGCTTGGAGTAGGGAAGCGTGAATTGCAGGCTCCTCCTCCCCTCTGGTGGATGTGATGTGCTATAATCACCTTCCACCACAGGGCTGGCAGACGCCCTTGCAGGTGCTATAGGACTTGGCATCTATCCTGCTACTGATGGGTTGGACATTCAGCAGTGGCAATGGCTAGGTCGTTGGTAAGAGTGGTACGAGGGAGCCCATCCTGCTGGACCCAGGCACAGCCTCCATTCCTGCCACCTGAGCTATTCCGTGCACTGGAGTGGCTGAGAAGAGGAGGCTGGCTGCCATCCACGGGTGGGTGATGCATTCCTCTAAGGATGCCTCAAGCACCGTTGCATCTGCTGCTTCACTGGCTTGGGGGCAGAGCACATTGTACCACAGCCTGCACTGTCCTCATCTGTTTGGCCCACATTTCTGCTGCCTACTGAATGAAAATAGAGGATTCTGTGCCAAAGTCTTGTTTGTCACTGTGATCTCAGTAAGGAGGGGGACAAGGTGGATGATATGGGCAAGGTAGGACAGCCTTATCCTCTTAAGCCCCGAGGGTTTTGCACTGAGACACACGTTGAATATGTGGGTCTCCCTTTTTCTCCCTACGTTAGTGCTTCTGCTTGCGCTTGCACACATGTTCAGTTCACTGAAACATAACGTGATCGGGCAAATAAATACTCAGAAGGAAGCATGGTGTCGCCAGGGATCACAGCCTCTGCCAGGAAATCTAGAACAGGTTGCATTCTGCAAAAGGAAGAGGCGCTACAATAGCCACAGCCATTGATTTGATATAAAAAAAAAGTCTTAGCCCTAGTCCATGGCCTACTTACTCAAGGCCGTGTTAAATATGACAGAATTTCACTACCACCATTGAATTTAGACTATTTCTCGGAGGCTTATGTAACATATCTTTTGACTTATTGTGAGACTATTTGGGGAGCTGAGCCTGGGAGATGTGCTTTTATTTCCTATAATGTCTCTTTACTGCATGATTAGTTTGGCTATTTGCTTTTCTCCAGTACAGAAAGATTTGGAGAGTTAGCCTGATATTCCTGGGTGGAATGTCTTCTTATTTGTATATACAATTTAAGAAAAAGTATAGCTTTTTAAAAATAGTTAAAAAAAAAAATACTTTGCAGCCTGGTCAGTGTTGCTCAGTGGTTGAGCGTCAACCCATGAACCAGGAGATCACGGTTTGATTTCAGGTCAGGGCGTCCCCTGTAGGGGGCATGCAGGAGGCAGCCGATTAGTGATTCTCTCATCATTGATGTTTCTCTCTCTCTCTCTCCCTCTCCTTCCTCTCTGAAATCAATAAAAAAATCTATTTAAAAAAATAGTTTGCAGCCACGTACGGGGCCTCTGTTCTTGAGAGGAAAGCGTTCTGCAGAACTTAGCCTCGTTTCCTAGAACTTCGCATCTCTCCCCTCAGCCCCATCGTGTCCTTTCACCCTGGCTCCATAGCACGTGCCACACCATGGCAGCTCCTCTGGTTGCTTGTGGCTACTCTGGGCCCCTCCTCTTTGCCAGAGGACATTCTGTTCTTCCCAACAGCCCCAACCTGTTTGCAGCTTGGCACACAGGACCCTGCACAGCCTCACCCCCGGGGACAGTACTAGTTTCAGACTTTCAAAGACCGAAGCTTCTGGCCCAACAGCTTTCAAACACTGAGACAATTGGGAGAGGGAGTAATGCACTGAAGTTAAGAGAACATAGTCTTGGCATAAAAGGAGGAGGATATCTTGGCATCTATCACTTATAAGCCCTGCATATTTTAGAGAAATTCCATTTCATTTTTTCTTTCTTTGGGGGGGGGGGGAGGGCCGGGGGGGGGGGGGAGGGAGGGATGGACCTGAAATAAGAGGCCATAGTGCAAGTCAGGAATATGGAGATCGGGAGCGAGATTAGGTAAGGGAACAACTTTTCTGAAGAAAATATACCTTTCCAAAGCAGCTCAACAGACGAAATGCTTGCTGGGAAAGTAAAATCATCTGAAAATAGCTCGAGTTATGTAGTAATCGGAAAAAACAAAACAAAACTAGCGTGTCTTCTTGATTTAAAAGAAAAATAAATGTAGTGTTAGGATGGAAAGTTGTATATCTAGCGTGGGCTTTGGGATGCAGACCCAGATGGAAAATACAGACTGTTGGAACTTGAGAAAACATGTTAGTTTCTGCATTCATATAGTGAGAATAATATTTCATTTTTCACTTAATCGCTTTTCTTTTTAATTGTGGTAAAATATATATAACACAGACTTTACCACCTTAACCATTTTTATGTGTACCATTCAGTGGCATTAACCACATTCACATCATTGTGCTACCATCACCACCATCCATCTTCAGGACATCTTACAAAACTGAATCTCTGGGCCCATTAGATGACGACTTCCATTTCTCTCCCTTTCTCTCCACCCCCAGTTACTGTTCTCCTTCCTGTCTCTATGAATTCAACTATTCTAGGGACCTCATCTAAGTGGAAAACAGTATTTGTTTTTTTTTTGTGACTGGATTATTTCACTTAGCATAACGTCTTCAAGGTTCATTCATATTGTAGCATGTGTCAGCATTTCCTTCCCTTTTAAGGCTAAATAATAGTCCATTGTGTGTATATGTCACATTTTATTTATCCATTTATCTGTCAATGGACATTTGGTTTGCTTCTACCTTTTGGCCATTGTGAATAAAGCTACTGTGAACATGGATGTGCAAATATCTCTTTGAGATCTGGGTATTAGTTCGTTAGGGCTGCCATAACAAAGTACTCTAGGCTAAGTGGTTGAAACAACAGCACATTATTTTCTCACAATTCTGGATACTAGAAGTCTGAAATTAAGGTCTTGGTTTCTTCTGAAGACACTCTCCTTAGTGTGTAGATGACTGTCTTCTTATATCTCCATGTGGTCTTTCCTTGAATAGGTAATGTACTGACATGGCTCAAATTGAAGATTTCCAAATTTTCTCTTCTTATAAGGACAATGGTCATGTTGGATTTGAACTGACCATAATGACTATATTTTAATTTAATTACCTTTTTCAAGACCTATCTCCAAAAACATTTTGGGGTACTAGGGGCTTAGGACTTCAACATATGAAACCTGTGGGGATACCATTCAGCCCATAATACCCTGCTTTCAGTTTTTTTGGGTACATACCCAGAAGTAGAATGGCTGGATCACATGGTAATTGTATTTCTAAATCTTTGAGGAAATAGTTTATTTTTATAGAGTGGTTATGAGATTCAAATGCATGTGAAGAACTTAGCGAATGGTTGGTTAGCCCCAGAAAATGTTGACTCTAATTAGTTGCATAGACTATAAACTGTCTGATCCCCAAATTTTCAGGCAAAGAAATTAAGTCCAGAAAAGTTAAGCAACTTATGCCTTCAAGTTTCTAGTGAGCAGCAGACTCGGAAAAAGAAGCTAGGTTCTGACAACACCAGGGCTCTTTTATTACCACGAACCACTTCTTCATATGAACTGTTCTGTTATTTGCTATTAACTATTCGCTGGCTTTTATGGCATTTGATTCTGTTCTTCTGTTTTTAAACTTAGTTTTCTGAATAGGTAACATATTTGTGTGTCTGTACAATGAAATATTGTTTGGCGTTAGAAAGGAAGACGTACTGATGCATGCTACAACATGGGCAGACCTTGAAACCATTGTGCTAAGTGAAAGGAGCCAGCCATGAAAGCCCACATATTATCTGATTCCATTTATATGAAATGTCAAAAAATAGGCAGATCTATACAGACAGAATGTAGGACCAGAGAGAAGGATAGTATTGGTGGAAAATGGAGACTAAATGCTAAGGGGTATGATTTTTTGTGTGTGGGTAGTAAAAATGTTATAAAATTGCTTGTGGTGATGGTTGCACAACTCTGCGAATGCACGAGAAACCATCGGATTGTATGGTTCAAATTGGATGAATTGTATGTTATGTGAATTATATCTCAATAAAGCTGTTACAATAAAAATTAGAAGGCAAAGGTAATGTCATGGATCTATTGTAGACCTTGGGGTTTACAGCCCTGGAGATTAAGAATTCAAACTCTTCAGTAGCCAACTTTCTACTATTTCTCAAAGAGTGGAATGTATCACATACTCACATGTGATCTTTGGGACTCATGGGTAGTTTTTGAGCTGGTCACCACTTCTGACTCATTTGTTTCCACGTTTGACGATGAGCAGCTTTGGAATGGAGGAGGTTCTTAAAAGGAATAAGGACGTTTTAGATCCCACCTACCTTCCAGCCTTCCATAGTAGGGTGTCTATTAGAATTTCTCTCTCACGTTCTTTATAGACCATCAGCCAGTTCCTCAGGAGCTTAGGCACGGCAGGAGTACTGAGTAGAATTGCATTTGACGCTGCAGGCGCTCCTTTGCTGACCTATCCTGCCTGTTTCTAATGTGTCTTGGCTTCATGTTTCCTCGGGTCCCAGGGGAAATCTTGGCAGAACACCCTGTTATATGTCAATACGAGTGCCTCTCTCAGCTTTTCTTCACATTGAATTTTCTCCGTGTTGTCACCCTTGAAGCTCTTCTTCTTTCTTCTTGTCTTAGAGAGAGACCCTTCTCTCCTTGCTGTGAGTCTCACTTCTCTCCACTGAGCAGTAAATCTCACGAGGCCCACTGGGACCTTGCCCTGTCACTTCTGTTCACGCCTTTCATCTCTTTGCCCCTATCTCCCACTTGCTTCTTTTCTCTTCTAGACTGTTGCTCAAATTCCCCATTGTTTTTTAGAAAGCAGTAACAAACGTGCAAAAAACAAACAAACACAAAAAACAACCAAACACCAAAAATTTCCATGGATCTTTATTGCCTCTTCAATTATACTATGTGCTCTATGTTTTTTTCACAGTTACCTTTTGGGAAAAGTCTGTGCATTTTCCTAATTTCATCAATGTGTATTTTTTGAGGAAGAGGCCCAGGTAAGGAAGTTAAGAGCCCTGCGCTAAAATTAAGTCTAGAACATATCCTATCTAGACAAATTCTGGATGTGACAGTGAGATGAAGTTGCAACAAGAGGCGAGCAAAGTATGGAAAAACGTTTTCCCAGGCATCGTGCTAGAGGCCCACGATGTGGTCACAAGCGGACTCGCGTGCCGGTGGGTGACGCGGCTAGATGCAGTGAGAGTGCTATTTGGTGTAAAGCCTCGTTTTATTTATTGTTTAGGCGTTGGAGGATGGAGCCGTTTCCTGGAGAGAAAATAGTGTCCTTAGTAAGAGATACGGGTTCTTCCTTCACAGAAGAAGCCCCCAAGATGGCTGTTGAGATGCATTTGGTTTTGTGCATTTATTTTACTTGGAGTGTTACGGTTTCTGGTGGCTAGCCCACTTTAAGAGTCTGGGTGACCTTGAGTGTTTAGTCTAGTCTGGGGCTGGTTAATCCTCTGGTCGGAAGGGAGAGGCATCAGGTAGAGATTACCATCAGCATGAGGTGAGCAAGGAATCCATTAGTGGCCTGAGAGCCCCTTTCTTCGATATGGAGGGGGCCGCCCTCACCACACATAGCACAGGTGTCGCTGAGACACAGTGTTTTGCAAACAGGAGCCACAGTCACAACTTTCAGTCGCTTGACCATTAACCTCCTGCTAGAGTAATTTCTGTCAGGTAGGGCCTAGGCTTATCAATTTCATCAGCACCCGCACCCCCCCGTAGAGCAGGGGTATTAGTTTATAAACACACCCCAGCCCCAGAGCCCTCTCCTCTCACAGTAGAACGCTTTGTGATGTTGTCAGTAACGCTGGGGCCAGAGCACCATTTAATGAGGAAAGTAGCTGGTTTACTGACTACTGACGGAATGTTTCCATCTTAGCATCCGGGGGACTCAAGTCCAGAAATGTTAAAACATCTCGGGCAACATTTGTGGCAGTATAGCTTTACGATGGAGTCTGGCTCTCCCACAAGACCCAGCTCATGTCACCATAGTAGTTCCCGGGAAACCGCTTTCTAACCTGCATCTGTTATCTACGGAAGCCTGGACATCGGTGTAGAAAGCCTGTTCAGGGGATTTAATCCAGGACTTTTTTTTGTTGGCTCCCAGCTATACTATTGCCGACACAGTTCAGCAATCATCCTTCTACAAGCCAGTGCAAATAGCCTTGTGATGAAGAGTAATTGCAACTGTAGGGCTAAATATAATTATCCTATATGGGAAGGCCGCCTGCTCACCTCGGGACCAGCTCTGGACAAGGTCCTTGACGTGGAGGAAGAAATAAATATTCACCCCATGCAGTTGTAGTGACCATTACATTAAGGATTTATGTCACAAGCTGAGCACTGCGCCCTGCATATAATAAATTCTCAATAAACATTGGTTGCTTTTATTATTCTCATGAGCAGCTACTTGTTAATAACAAAGCAGCTGCCAAAAATAGCAGTGTAGCTGACTTGGCAACTTTCCTTTACCTAGCACACATTTACCCAGTGGCGCTGCATATGCTGCTGGGTTCCTTTAATTCTGCTAGGCCCTTAGCAGTATTCCCACTTTAAGGAGGAGGCTTAGATCAATAGCTTCCCAAGGTTTTACAGCGAACGAGTGCTATGGTTTGGTTCCCTTCCCACTGGGCCTCTTTTTTGTTCTCTGGCTTAACCGTCTGTGACGCTGATGGAGACTTTTATTTATTTTATTTTATTTTATTTTATTTTTTAATATATATATTTTATTGATTTTTTACAGAGAGGAAGGGAGAGAGATAGAGAGTTAGAAACATCGATGAGAGAGAAACATCGATCAGCTGCCTCCTGCACATCTCCTACTGGGGATATGCCCGCAACCCAGGTACATGCCCTTGACCGGAATCAAACCTGGGACCTTTCAGTCCGCAGGCCGACGCTCTATCCACTGAGCCAAACCGGTTTTGGCGCTGATGGAGACTTTTAAATCATCCAGTTGAATATACACATGCGTGAGCACCTCCCTCAGCTCTTTGTGCTACGTTCCAATAAGAAAGACTTGTGAGAATTGCCATCAATAATATGCAATTAAAATCCATCTAATAAAAATCTGCAACTTAAAATCTTATAACATCAATATATCCAGGGGTCATTATATATATGAACTCACTGCATTTTTGGTTAGCCCTTAAAACCAGTTTGGGGAAATTGTAGGTCACTGTGAATGAGACATCATGGAACATATTGAAATTCATTCCTTTCCCTCACATTTCTGATCACAGTAGGTGGGACCTTCTCCTGGTGCAGTGGGGAGTTTATGTACTTTTTGTGTCCTCAGTCTTGGAGAGTAACCAATTGACATGTTTCAAGGTGACTGCCTGGAACAAATTCTAGACTCATTACCTAAGACCGGAGAATTCCACTTCCTTCGAGGCCCTGCTGTTACGGCGCCACCTGAAGCAATGCTTTGTAATCAAGGGGACGGTGGCTGATTTAGGAGTAAAAATGAAGGGCCTACATCTCTCAATTCCCCCTTCAGGGTTCCATGAGGACCTGAAATCATTTTGAAATATGAGTCAACTTACATAAAGAAAACTGTTTGGAACATCAGTTGTTTGCTTTTGTAAATGAGGGTTTTTTTCTCTTCGGAAAATCTAACACTTAAATGGAGTGGTTTTCTCAAAGTGATTCCTCCGTCTTGGTTTCTTAATGGCCCATCATGAACCTCAAACTGGCAGTGCCACGCTTGGGAATTGCGCTAAGCCAGGGGGGTGTATGTGGCAGAACAAAAGACAGAGGCCCCTCCAGCTTTTGCCAGGCTGCGGTTTGCAAAACACACTCTCAGACATGCCCAGCCTCCGTGGAGGGGAAGGGGATGCGATACCGCAGAAACAACCGTGATGCAGAGGATTAGCCTCCGTTTCTTTGGCCGAGGGTGTGGGCTTCAAGGGGAAGAATCCTGCCGATTTAGTTGTTGTTGTTCATCCTCACCCAAGGATATTTTTCCATTGATTTTTAGAGAGTGGAAGAGAGAGGGAGAGACAGAGAGAAACATTGATGTGAGAGAAACACATCGATTGTTTGCCTTCTGCACAACCCCTGACCAGGGGCCAGGCCTGGGCGGAGCCTGCAACCAAGGTACATGCTTGGTTAAACCCAGGACCCTTTGGTCCCTAAGGCTGATGCTCTATCCACTGAGCCAAACCAGCTAGGGCCCAACTTTTTTAATATTGCTTTGGCCCTGGTTCCTTTACCTTCTTGACATAAAGAATATTAGAATGTGCTGCAGGCCTGGAGAAAGAACTACATTTCTTCCTTATGATTTTTCCTCTGAGGTGGCATCAAGTTAGAAAGAATTGGAAGGAGCTCGGCCGGTGTGGTTCAGTGGTTGAATGTCGACCTATGAACCAGGAAGTCATGATTCGATTCCCAGTCAGGACACATGCCCGGGTTGTGGGCTCAATCCCCAGTAGGGGGCGTGCAGGAGGCAGCTGATCAATGATTCTCTCTCATCATTGATGTTTCGATCTCTCTCTCCCTCTTTCTCTCTGAAATCAGTATCATATATATATATATATATATATATATATATATTTTTTTTTTTTTTAAAGAAAGAAAGAAAGAATAGGAAGGAGGCCAGCACCTTCCCCTCCTTTGTTCCAGCGAAGGGCATCCACTGAGGACCATCTACCAATATGCAATATGCATTCCTCTTAGTTTGCAGTTAATTTCTCAACTATCCCTCTTTTGTAACTTTTAAAAGAAAGTTTTCTGTGATTCAGTCTCTATTTAAGAAAATCTTTATATTTTAGAAAATTTCAAACATGCTCAACGGTAGATAATTTAATGAACTGCCACGAGTCCATTGACTAGCGCTGTCAATGAGCACCTCATGGTCAGTCTGATTTTATCATATCTCCCTATGCCCACCATATTATTTTGAAACAAATTCTAGAATTATGTTATTTCACTTGGAGGCACTTCAGTATTTATCTCTAAAATACGAATGCTGTTTTTTTAAACCTAACCAAAACTCCGTGTGCATTTGCAACGACCAAACGCATCGCTACATTTTGTGTGTGTGTAGCCCGTTGCCATGTTTTGTTTTGTTTTTAAGTGGGACTTTTTAACACTCTCATGACTCCATTTCCTTTTGATAAAAACTCATGAATGAAGCAGCATATAAATGAGGAAGGAGATGCGCACAGACAGCGGGGATTTCCCATCTAACCGCTGCCTGCCTCCTACCTTCGCTCTGGGCTCAGACCACAACTCAAGGCCATTGGCTGTGATTTGCTTTTAGGTTCTTCAAGAGCACATAGCCCCAAATTGTTAACATGACAGGACAAACTTTAGCTCTACCGGGTCTGAAAAAAGCGCTTCAGTCACAGGGAGCTTAGGAAACCCCTGGAGTGCTTTCAGTCTTTGCAAGGTCCCGGAGGAGGGAGCTGTGAGTGCTGCTCTCCACAGGCTGGCTCATGCTTCTCTGACCCACCCAGAGCTTCTTCCTGTCCCTCACGATTCTTCTTCCTTCGCATCTCATTGTCCCCAAATGTCCTGACCTTGGCTGCCCTTGCTCCCATGCTCTTCTTGCTTCCCTGCCTGTCTCATGAATTTTCTACTTCTCTGTTTGTTACTCCCACGTCTACACATTCCACTCCCCCATCTCTCTGAGGCTGCTTGAAATCCGCCATGCCCCTCTAGCATCTTACACTCAACACGCTTGAATTGCAGGCGTTTATCTGCCTTCTCCCACCACCACCCTAACTGGTCTGACTTTCCTTTTTCATTTAATTCTCCCTAGGTGGGGAAAAGCCAGGTTATTACTACTATTAACTACTACTAACTACTGCCTCACCACCACCTACTAGTATTACTACTACTAACTACTATGACTATTATTAACTACTACTACTGCCACTAGGTATCTGATCTTCTAGACCTTATCCAGTAAATTACCAGAGCCCATAGATTTTGCCTCTGAAAAGTTTAAGCAGCTTTTTTATGAGCCTAATTGCTGTGGTCACTGCCTCTTAATTCTTGGGTCTAATGCTAACTGTGTGTTTGGGCCAAGCATGGCGTAGGGCTTTGAAGAGCCTGTATTCTGGTGGAAGAGATGGGGGAACAGATAGGTGCAGACCTTGTAGGGAGAAGACAGTCAAGATATGCCAAGTGAAATGTGGCCACACAGACGAGGGGTGTTTAGTGTGTGTGTGTATGTGTGTGTGTGAGTGTGTATGTGTGTGTGTATGTGTGTGTGAGTGTGTGTGAGTGTGTGTGTGTGTGTGTGTGTGTGTGTAAGACTTCCTGAGGAGAACAGGCTTGAGCTGAGTGTTGAAGTTGACCAGTGGAGACAGGTGATAAGAATATTCCAGGGATATGTCTTAAGAATCCCGAAACACTAATCAAGAAGAATGTATGCACCCCTAAGTTCGTAGCAGCATTATTTACAATAGCTAAGATCTGGAAACAACCCAAGTGCCCATCAGTAGATGAGTGGATAAAAAAAGCTGTGGTACATTTACACCATAGAATACTATGCAGCAGTAAAAACGAAGGAAATCTTACCCTTTGAGACAGCATGGAGGGACCTGGAGAGTATCATGCTAAGCGGAATAAGCCGGTCAAGGAAAGACAAATATTACATGATCTCACTTATATGTGGACTCTAATGGACAAAATAAACTGAGGGAAAGAATAGGTCCAGAGACATGGATGCATAGGAAAGACTGACAGATCTCAGAGAGGGGGAATGGGAAGAAATTAACCAAAGAACATATATGCATATATACATAGCCCATGGACATAGACAATAGTGTGAGGAAGCCTGGGGTGGGGCAGAGGCTGGGTGGAGGGAGGCGACAGAAGGGAATATGGGGGATATATACTGTCAACTGCTGGGGTCCAACCCCAGCAGGTCCAGGGCTCCCCAAAGGTGTGGACAGAGTCGGCGAAGAAGGAATGACACGGAGACAACGTTCAGTTGATCAGCAGCCTAGCCAGGATCTCTAGACAAGTTCTGATCAGGATCTCCAGCGAAGTTCTGGTTCAGGATCTCCAGCCAGGTTCTGTGTCCAGTTGTCTTGCTAGGTTCTCCAGCCAGGTTCTCCAGGTTATCCAGCCAGGTTCTGTAGCCATGTTCCCTCGCTAGGTTCTCCAGCCAGGTTCTGTCCAGGATCTTCAGCCAGGTTCAGTCACCAGGTTCTAGTCAGGTTCTCTTGCCATGTTCTATCCAGGTTCTGTAGCTAGGTTCTGTCTCTAGGTTCTTCAGCCAGGTTCTCTCGCTAGGTTCTGTCTCTGGGTTCTGTGGCCAGTTTCTGTCTAGGATCTTTTGCCATGTTCTCTCCAGCGAAGTTCTTCTGTCTCTAGGTTCTGTGTGGGTTCTGTCTTCTAAGTTCTGTGTTCTAAGTTCTGTGTCTTGCTGTCTTGTTACATCTGTATTTATACCAGTTGATTCAATCCTATCAATCTCTATTACAAAGGTTAGGGCGTTTCTTACCTCCATTCCAGGGAGTAAAGATTATGTAGCTTAAGCATGATTGTTCATAGTTAAAGTGATTAATTACCCACCTGGCACTTAGTTGAGGGGTTTTATTCCCTCCCTAACTTCAGGGGAAAATCCCTACCTGGGGAAACAACCTTTCTCAGAGAGGAGACCTTGGTTAAAACACATAGTGCCAAGAAGGTGAGCAAACATATTAAGAACAGTATGCCATATATGCCAGGTCCTTTGAAACAGCAAGGATGGACCAGCTCCCGGCAGTCAACAATAAAAAAAAGAACATTCCAGGGAAGATGTGAACAAAGACCTGGAAACTTAAAACACCAAGGTGTGTATGTGTGTGTGTGTGTGTGTGTGTGTGTAAAACATAGTTTCAAAACATCCTGCAGATATAAGATGAATCTCATTACCATATTTTTTGGAAACATGGAGGACATGGCATGACACTCCTCTACTGAAAAACATAGTTGACGTCTCTTCTTCAGTCTGAAACTGAAAAATTATTAGGTACAACCTTTCAGTTCCTGGGCAAAATGGCTATCACAATGGAATTTATATGGGGAAGTTAGACAGTAAACCAATAAGTAATAAATAAATGCAAAAATAAATACATACATGCAAAAATAAGTTGAGACTGCGAGAAAAGGTTATGCGGCATGTAAATGGAAGATGGTCTTGGAGATCTCTTGTAGACACAGTGGACATTTTATTTTATTTCTTAAATATATTTTTATCGATTCCAGAGAGGAAGGGAGAGGGAGAGAGAGAGATAGAACCATCAATGATGAGAGAATCATTGATCGGCTGTCTCCTACTGGGGACGTTCCCTGACCAGGAATCGAACCATAACCTCCTGGTTCATAGGTCCATGCTCAACCACTGAGCCATGTCGGCTGGGCGACACAGTGGACATTTTAAACTAAAATGCTGGAGATCTGGGAAAGTGGCACCCAGTTCACACTGTGCTAGGTGTTGGTCAGCGAGGACAGTGATTTTCGGAAGGTCTGGGAAGGTCCCGTGGGGTGTGCGGTGGGTGAGGTGAGTTCAGAAGGTTGAGTTCCTGTCTACCAGGGGACTGCAGCCCTGTAGGCGCTGGGAACACCAAGCTAAAGTCTAGACTCAGCTGCCCCCTTGAAATCAAAATGACTGCACATTGTAGCTTTGCACATTGTAGCTTTGCACTTCGCTTCTCGAACTTTTATGTAATCCCCAGGACACCTGGCAGACTGGTTGGAGTCTCTCCGGGGTGGATGAGATCCAGCATTTGGGGGACGGGAGCAAGGGTGCCCACTTTCATGTCACCTTCGCAGAGCCAGCGTTCCCCCTGCACCCCCTCCATCTGCCCTGCTTCCTCCGTTGCTTTGCATCCGATCATGGCAATTTAACAACACAGAATGACACTTCTCTGCCGGTTTCCCTGCCAGCTCCCCTTGGGACGTAAGCCTAGATGCAAGGATTAAGGAGAGGGCAGCCAAGGCCTCCAGGTTGCCAGTTACTTGGCCGGCAACCCCATTCACATGGGGAAACAGGTTTTTTTTTAAAAAAATGACTTTGGCCCTGGGAGCAATGCCATCCTTTTGTAAAGCTGTGTCAGTAATCATAAACCCTCATCATTATGCCCACCTTCCCCACCCCCCCACCGTCAGCCAAGATGATAAATATTTGGGTGTCAGCATTTCCTCACGATGCCACCTTTTGTTGACCCTGTGGGATTCTGTCCCTGTTTGGGTTGGCACGGGAGCTCGATCCCCTGTTTTATGTAATAAGGCACATGAGAGAAGCCCTTTATGCTCTGCCTCTCCGAGTGGGCACTGACAAGAGGTCTTGTGTACCCCATCATTTTCGGGACGGGCAAAGCGAGCTAACATTTCTGTGGCCTGGTAAATGTTTTCTAACCATGGGCAAGGTTTGGTGTATTTTTTTCCCCCAATGCCATTTTGTTCCAGGCCAAGATCACAGTGACCCAGCTTTGGTCTAAGATGAATTTTGCAAATATATGGGTGTGTGTGTGTATGTGTGTGTGTGTGTATGGGGGGGGGGGAAGGGAGCGGCACGACTACAATGTTTTTAGAGAAAACAGGCATGGGTGTGACACGGGCTGATGTCACGCCGTCCTGCCTATGCTAGGTCAGGCCCGGGAGGCTCGCCCTTTGCAGATTGCACCAATAAAAGGGCAAAGCTTGTTGAGACCTCCAGAAATTCACGGAACTCTCTCTTTCTGAGAAGGCTTGCTGCTAGCCTGTAACATAAATAGGGCCTATGTTCATCTGCCTATATTCAGATGTACTTTTTTTTTGGTCATTTTTGCTTTAGCATATCAAGGGAAAAGGCTGTTTAACATCCTCGGCCACTTTGCTTTATTATTCATATTACTCCCTCGTTAACTTTTTGTCCCGCCGTATCCAACGTGAGCGTCTGGGGTTGGCAGCCTGGCCAGCGGGAACAGACTGCTTTGAAATCAACACAGCTCGACATGGACCCCATACTATTTTTCTCCCTTTTAAGAAAGGAGAGGGGCATTTATATAGAAAGGCCACAGAAGGCTGTCCTGTGCAGAACTACTTTTATAGTTTGGTTCCTCCGGGTCTGGGTCATGATTAACGTCACGCCTTGCTGTCCAGATGGGCCCACTTCCCTTCCCTCTTTCTGAAGTTGCAGTTTCCCGGGAACAATAAACTCCCGGAGGTTTGCTGCGATCAGATCTGCACTCAAGGAGGGTGGAGCCTGCTCACTGCTGCTTCCTTCTGCTGCCCTGTGGTCTCGGGAGCTACGCAAAGCATGGCTTCTGTGGGGTCTCCGCCGCCAGCCCTCCATGCAGCCTTCAAAGCCTCACCGGAGTCACTCGTGCTGGCTTCTCACGGGGCTGTGTGTGCAGTGGCAAGCACGTAAGTGAAGTATGGAATGTCGGGGGGTGTGTGTGTGCGTGTGCGTGTGCGTGTGCGTGTGTGTGTGTGTGTGTGTGTGTGTGTGTGTGGATTTTGTGCCATTTGGTCCACTTTTTAAAAGGAAGGCAGGGAATTTTCCAGCCTTGTAATCCAGCTAGGTTTTGTGTCTCCTGGAACTACTTTCTTTTTCTGCCGTCAGAAGAGAACCAGGGCCTTTCTCACCCCCCCAAGACTTTCTTGTTGTCTCGGTCCTTTATTCTATTAGTCTCCGAGCCACAAGGTATCTCTCTCTTTCTCTCGTTGACAATTTTGTTGTATAGATGTGTTGAGTGTGTGGAGTTAGAGTGTAACGATGGATTGCTACTAACGAATGGCTAATAATTCATTGCTATGGTGTAGTAATTCATTTGCTCTGTTAAAGTTTGGCAAAAGAGGTTTTCTCCGTAAAGAGCTATTTCTTGTGTTGTGTATCTTGTAAGAGCTGAGTTAGAAGAAGGAGAGAGAAATGTAGGAATTGAGGAATAACATCTGCTTTGGGTTTGCTGAAATGATACCTGGAGGGTTTTTATCACAGGTCAAATAGTTTTTATGCTTGTTTAGGTTTATCTTCAGAATGTCAAGGGAAGTATGAGTGTAGCTATTGGGATTGCCTGTATCACCTGTCACCTATACTGGCATATGTACCTAGCTATCTGAATTTGTTATTCATTGGGTACTGGACTGTCTCATTTAACATAGTGTTCCCCTCCTGTTTGATGGAGGCCCATAGATGGGAATTAGGCCACTTATCTAGTATTTGAATTCTCACAATCAGGCCCCACCCTTAGTATTCTTGGTGGGTACAGCGGTGGGGTATTGTCAGCAACTGGCTAACTTAATAACGTGCTAAATGGCCCTGAGCTCCAGGTGTAAGAAAGTCAGTGGTGAGTGTTGAATCTGATAAAACATAGATAAGCCGACATGAGGAGGGAACCTGTTATAATGAAGGTGGTCCTAAAAGGCTTTTCCCCCTGGCTTTGTACAACCTAGCAGAATTGAACTAGATTTTGGATTTTGAATGCACGGGAAGTAAAAAAAAAAAAAAAAAAAGGCTCAATTACAAAGTGCATTGGGCTTTGATAATATGGTCAGTTTTGTTCATCACTGTCTTACATGACTTACTCGTTAATATGACTGTACAGATTCTTTCTCTGAATGATTACAGTGAATAGCTACTTAAGGTATCTCAGTGCCCTTTCATAGGTATCCCATTTGATTCTCATATTAGTCTAATAAGTAGGTCTTGATGCTACTTCCTCATTTTACAATTGAGAAGACGGAAAGGCAGAGGAAAAGTGACTCTGAGGTCACCGACTGAGTAGAAAGGTGTTTGTTTTTTTAACTCAAAATTTCATACTTGAGCCCAGCCAGTGTGTCTCAGTGGTTGAGCGTCGACCTACAAACCAGGAGGTCATTGGTTCAATTCCTGGTCAGGGCACATGCTCGGGTTGCAGCTTAGTTCCCAGTGTGGGGTGTTCAGAAGGCAGCCAATCAATGATTCTCTCTCATCTTTGATGTTTCTGTCTCTCTCTCCCTCTTCCTTCCTCTCGGAAATCAATAAAAATATATATATTTTTAAAATCCCATACTTTCAGCACCCCCTCTCTCTGGTCATCTCTAAACTTCTTCCATTGTGAAACAGCGGAAAGAGCTCTGACCTGGGGGCCCAGAAACCTGGATTCCGATTCTGACTGGGTCATAGCTGGCTCTGTGATGGTGAGAAGTCCCTGGAGTCTTTGGAAGTCATTGTCCAGCCAGCAGGTACAGGGCTTGATTTCTAAGGTTCTGCATCTGCAGAATCCCTCCCAGGACCTTGTCCAGGGCCCGAGTCAGCTCCGCGTGCTCACCTGCAGGAGATGGTGAGAAGGAGAGTGGCAGCCTGGGTGTTCTATCCAGCTCTGCTTTGGCGCCAGGAGACACCTAGGATCTCTGTGATGAGGAAAATCCCCGACCCTTCCACAGCGATTTTCTCTGATCTGCTTCCTGAGCTGGCGCTTCTCAATCTGTTCTTTTTACTCATCTACAAAATAATTTCAGCTCGGCCTTCTTATGGTTTCAGCCCAGCGATGAACACATCGGTTACGCACCCATCTGGCTCCCGGAGAAGTGATAACCTCCTTGCATGAGCCCATCTGTTATCTTAATCCTTTTTGGAACAGGGCAAATGTAAATAAATATTATTCTATTTCTCTCTCAGGTGTTTCAGCTTCTGGCAGGCGGTTGAGAATGGGCAGGGCAGATGGTGGGAAAGTCTTTTTTTTATTTTACCTCCATGGTTTTCTATCCGTTCTTCACAGGGGATTTAGAAAATTGTGGGATACTGTGATAAGGGTGACTACGTTTCACTGACATAACACACACACACACACACACACACACACACACACACCTATAACCAACACTGTCTACCATTACCATTATTCTGTATAAGAGAGAAGTTGGAATGACAAATTCCCATCAGGGAGAAAGGCGAGGTTGTCCTAGATAAACAGAGTTGGCGTTCCTTCTTTTTTTTTAAAAAAAAAATATATATATATATTTCTATTGATTTCAGAGAAAAGGGGAGAGGAAAAGATAGAAACATCAATGATGAGAGAGAAGAATAGATCAGCTGCCTCCTGCACACCCCACACTGTGGACTGAGCCCGAAACCCAGGCATATCCCGTGACCAGGATTCAAACTGTGACCTCCTGGTTCATAGGTCGACCCTCAACCACTGAGCATGCCGACCAGGCCAAGAGTTGGCATTCTTCAAATGACATCTTCACCTGGGACTGGGGAAAACCTCATCCATGACTGCAACTCTGCTCAGCCTGTGTGTGGGCACTTGTCACTCACAGACTTCTGGGCAGGGAGTAGAGCCCTGAATGGGGAGATGAGAGATACGGTCCCCGGTCAGCCCTCGCCTGCTGCTGCCGTCCCTGTCCCTGTGCTAGTGCTGTGATACGGACCCTAACGTTCTCCTCATGTCTTTCCCTGCAGGCAAGAAGCGAAACCCTGGCCTCAAAATTCCCAAAGAAGCATTTGAACAGCCCCAGACCAGTTCCACGTAAGTTGGCAAGATCATAGTCTTCATCCAAACACTCACACTTTTCAGATTTCTAGGCTGGGGGTGGGTTCACGTTTGCACTGGCAGACAATAACTTGACCTTAGGAATAGCGGTGAAAAGGAAGAGTCCTTCAGAGGGAAAGCTGGGTGCTCGCCCTTCTGAGACTTGAACTAATCACACTAGGCCGGTCAGTCTGTGGTGAACGGGTAGCTTTGAACTCAGTGTCTCACATGACTGGTTGGCTGGACATTGAATGCCACAGATGCACTTGGCAGACGGGGTCCTATGTTAGTCCAGCAAGGACTCTGGGTGTGGACTGTTTGGCCTTTTCCATATAGATTTGAGCAAACAAGTAAATCCTTGTGAGAGCCACGACTATAAAACTCGGGGTGAGACGGAAAATGGTCTTTGACGAGAACTCAGATTCCTGACACCTAGATCCTATCCCACATAAACAGAAGGCAAAATGAGGTAAAGGAACACTTTTTAAAAATTTTTTTTATTAGTTGAGGCTTTGGCCCAAGTCCTCAAGTGAGCTCAAGTCCTGGGGAAGCAGGACACCTGCTCCCTGAGGTTTAGGTTGAGCTTTATTATTTTTTTGGCCAGTGCATTTTCAAACGCTCTAGCACCATTTGTTGAAAAGGCTACCCTCCTCCATTTATTTGCTTTTGCTTCTTTGTCAAATACTACTTGAGCATACCTAATGGATCTATTTCTGGATTCCTTATTCTGTTGCATTGATCTGTGTGTCTGTCCCTCTGGGAATATCATACTGACTTGGTGACTGCGGCTATATAGTACGATTTAGCGTTAGGGAGAGCGGTTCCTTCCATGTGATTCTTTTTCAAAATTATTTTGGCTATTCAAGGCCTTTCTTGTTTCATATAAGTTTTAGAATAAGCTTATTGATGTCTTCAAATAAACTTGCTGAGGTTTTGATTGGAATTGTGTTTAACCTATAGATTACAATTTAGGGAGAATTGTCATCTTTTACTAACATTGAGTCTTCCGATCCATGAACAAGGTAGATTTCTCCAAGTAGTTAGATTAACTTTGATTTTCTTCATCAGTATTTTAGAGTTTTCATCATAACATTAGGTTTTAGCCTAAGTATTTTTTTTGCGCGCGGGGGGGGGGGGGCAATTATAAATGGCTTTCTATTTTTTAGTTTGGTTTCTACTTCATTATCAGTGTCTGAAAGTGCAATTGACTTTTGTGTTGATCTTGTCCTGTGACCTTACTAAACTCACTTATTAGTTTTAAGAGATTTTGGTAGATTTCTTTCGTTTTATGTGTAGCTAGCATGCCTTCGGCAAAAAAAAAAAAAAAAAAAAAAAAAAAAAAAAAAAAAAAAAAAAAAGGATACTTTTATTTCTTCCTTTGTAAATTGTATTTTTAAACCTTTCTTTTCTTACCTTATTTCAGTGGCTAGAATGTCCTGTACTATGCTAAGTAAGACTAGTGAGAGCAGGCCATCTTGCTTTGTTCCTCGTCTTAGAGGAAAAGCATTTCATCTTTTACCATTAAGCACATTAGGTTTTTATAGATGCTTTTCATGAGGTTGAAGTGTTCTGGGAGTTGTTGTTTTTTTATCATGAGTATATGTTGAGTTTTGTTGAAATTTTTTTTGCTCAAATCAGTTGCTACAACCACAGATTCTTCTTTGTCCTGTTGATACGGATTAAATTGATAGATTTTAAAAATTTTGCACTAGCCTTGAATACCCAAAATAATTCCCACTCAGTTGTGGTATATTATTTTTCTGTTTTGTTTTGTTTTGTTAATTCTCACCTGGGATATTTTTCCACTGATTTTTAGAGAGAGTGGAAGGGAGAGGGAGAGACAGAGAGAAACATCGATGGGAGAGAGACACATCAATTGGTTGCTTCCTGTATGCACCCCAACCAGGGCCAGGGAACCTGCAACCAAGGTAAATGTCCTTGACCGGAATTGAACCCTTTAGTCAAGGGCCGACGCTCTATCCACTGAGCCAAACCCATTAGGGTGTTACTTTTTTATATATTGTTGAATTTGATGTGCTAAAATTTTGTTGAGGATTTTTGTCTAAGTTCATGAGAGATGTTGGTCTGTAGTGGAGTTGTTGTTTTGAATGTGTGCTATTATTTTCTGGTCTTGATATTAAAGTAATACTGGCCTCATAAAATGAGTTGGTGAGAGTTCCTTTTTATGGTAGGCACTATATGAAATAGGTGTTAAATTCCTTTAAAATATTTTGTAGATAAAGTTGACATATAATATTATCTTAGTTCCAGGTATACAACATAATATTTCAATATATGCAATTCTTTTTTTAAAAATGTTTTCTAAAATTCTTCAGTGAATCAAAATGGGCTTGTGTATTTTTTTCTCTAGAGCTTTTTAACTACAAATTCACTTTCTTTAGTAGTTACAGGACTAGTCAGTTGATGATTTTCAGCACCCATAAGTTTTGGTTATTTGTGGTTTTCAAGGAATTGGTCCATTTCTTCTAAGTTGTTGAATTTATGAGAGTAAAGTTATTCATAGTATTTCCTGAATATCTTTTAATGTTTTTTCCCCTGATAGTAGTAATTTATATCTGTCTTGTCTCTTTTCTGTATCAGTCTTGCTGGAGTTTTATTAATTTTATTGATTTTTTTTTTTAAAAACCAACTTTATTTATTTTCCTGTTTTCATTTTTATTGATTTCTGCTCTTTATTTTTCCTTTGGGGTATATTCTTTCATCAATCTCTCAACTGTCTTATATTACTTCCCTTTAAAATTTTTAAACTTCACCTTCTAATTTGCATTAATTTTCTATAGTTCATAAAAATTTGAAAACCACCATAAATCCTTCCTTCATACAAACAAATGAATAAAAACCCATGCAAAGATAAAAATAGTTTCTGTGTTGTGTTTCCCCCAAGGGGTAGAATAAACCTTGAAAATACTTTCCTATTTCACTGTGTAAAGCATTATTGTAGAATATACCACTTTTGCTCATGGAAAGCCTTATTATTATAATTGTTATTTTAATACCAAGGCTTAAAGTTTTACTCCTAAAGAAGTGGCTTCCACACTTCGAATTTTCCTTGGCAATTATCTGAGGTTGGCTTGGTGACTCTTAGCATTTATACCCTGCCTCTTTCTGCTGTGCTACACAGAAATAAATAGCGCGGGACACAGCTCCATTCTCTTCAGTTCCATGTGTGTGGTCCCTCTGCTTGAGCCTTTTCTTTCAGTAACTGATGCCAATGTGTCTTTGACTTAGGTTTCCGAGCTGTCCCCTCACTTGATTGGCAGCAACTAATTCTACGTCGGTTCGGTGCCAGTCAGCGCCCTTTCACTTAGCCCTCACAAGAAACTCTCCCTTTATAAGTCAGAAAACAGACCTGTAAAAGGGTCAGGTGTCTTGCTCAAAAGCAGTTGAGCATAGCTTTGTGGGTAAGACTTCAGGCTCTGGGGCTAGAATGCCAAGGTTTGTAGTTGGGATCTAAACTGCACGAGTTGAATACCTTAGACAAGTTACTTAACCCTTCTAAGACTTAGTTTCCCCTTCTGGAAAAAACAGGAATAAACAACGATGTGGTTGCTATGAAGATGAGATATCATAATCCATATTATGTATCCTAGAGCCTGTCCCCATTGTCATTTCTCAGTGAAGGTAGCGCCACAAGTTGCTGTGATTATTATCACAACACTATTATCACATGGGAGAACTGGATGCAAATTCAGGGCTTTCTGGCTCTCAGGTATGTGCTGTTAGCCACAGATTAGACGGGTAGAGACTGTGGCCAGACAGTCTCCAGCTATGAATGAGGGAAGTTGAGAAGATTTCATGGTACAGCTCTGGGTTCTAATCTCGCCATCTCTTAGAAAGGCCTTAAATTACTTCCTCTGTTTCAATGTCAGTTCTCTAATGTTGGATAGAAGAAGAAGACTTGTAACAATAACCAGTGAGCTGATTGCTCATGCAGTTTTTATAAATAAATAATCCTCATACACCAAAGCTGGTTATTCCTTTAAAACACTAACACTGGGTGCCCTTTGGAATACCTTCCAGGGAAGGAATGGTGTCACAGGCTTGGTTCTTTCCCCAGCGGACGAAAATATTGAAAAAGTGACAGAAAACATCCACCCACAGTATAAACCTCCTACCCAGAGACTCCGCGCCCCAGGCAAACTTACGTGCCCAGCCTTGGACAGGACACAGTGTCAGCTAACCCAATCCCATCTGTCAGTCTTGGCCCCGTCCTTTGATGCTTTTGGCGGACCTGCTGAGCCCTGCGGCCTGGGGCATGGGCGGATTGATCATTTTCATTAGGGGAAGCCAGAGTGTTGAGAGCAGGCTCCGTGGGCTCAGTCAGACTTGGATTAGAATTCTGGGTTCACCACATGGGAGCAGGTTAGCTAAACTCATTTGGAACATGGGAATAATGGTACTCATAGGAAAGGGTGTATGTGTGAGAGTGTGTGGGGGGGAGGGAGGGGAGAGGGGAGAGAGAGGGGGGGTTAAATAATTCATGAGTTGCAGGTAAAGCACCTAACCCAGTATTCAGCATATATCCTTTCCTCCTCAGGTCGAGACTCAGAGTCAGGTGATGCTAGTTTTATTTGCAGCTCTGTTGAGGACTGTGGCTTCAGCAGTTTCTCTGCACTTCATTTTCCTCAGCCTGAAAAATGGCACAAAAGCCTCCTCATCCGTAGAGCTATGGTGCAGTTAGTATAAAGCTGCAGTCAGCAACATTTTTTGCAAAAGGCCAGAGAGCAAATATTTTAGGCTCTCTGGGCCACAGTGACCTCTGTCGGATATTCTTCGTTGTTTGTATTTTTATAACCTTTAACTTGTAAAAGTCGCTCTTATCAGGGCCACAGGCTGTGCTTTGCAGAGCCCTGGTGTGAATCCCGGACAAGCAGACCTGGAAAAGGGCTCACCCAGTACCCTCACTGGATAACAAGAAAGCGGAGGCAGCCCTTTCTGTTGCTTTTAAAAGGAAGAATACTGAACAATTGCAAAGGTTTTCTTTATTATTTATACTAGTCACACGTTTCAAGTAATATTTGTCTTTATATCAAAGTTCCACTTCTTGCCAAAACCGGTTTGGCTTAGTGGATAGAGCGTCGGCCTGCAGACTGAAAGGTCCCAGGTTCGATTCCGGTCAAGGGCATGTACCTGGGTTGCGGGCACATCCCCAGTAGGAGATGTGCAGGAGGCAGCTGATCGATGTTTCTCTCTCATCGATGTTTCTAACTCTCTATCTCTCTCCCTTCCTTTCTGTAAAAAATCAATAAAATATATTTAAAAAAAAAAAAGTTCCACTTCTTTTAGGATGCACAAATAGTGACAGCTGAAGAAAAATAGCTTTGGAAAGCTTAAGAATGAGAACTCAGATTTTTACTAATTTAATTCTCCTGGACACGTGTTTCTCAAGAAACATTCCCTGTTCAGACACACAACATATATAAAAACGTCACTGTCACTGGGCGTGTCCGCATGTGCATGTGTGTGTGAGTGTGTGCATGTGTGTTTTCCGTGCTCTCCCTCCCTCCCTCCCTCCCAGGCCCTGGTTTTCAGTTTGTCTAGGAAAACTTATTTTAGGTATTCTGTGCATTTCAAAGGGATTTTGAGGTGAGAGAAGGCTTACAAGAAAACCCAAGACTCATGTTTATATCTGTGTTTATATTCCTACGTTTCCCTCATTGTTTTCTTTCCTTAGTTGCAGCAGCAGGAGTAGAATTATAATCCATTAGGGTTGGCAAAAGTTATCATTGGCAAAGGGTTCTCTTCTCTCTTCCTTTCCTCTGCCCTGCCTTCCATCCCGCCTGGTGTTTTTCTAGAGACAGCACTGGCATGGACGGCCCCTCAGTTGCTCTATTATTTGGCCATATTAACAGTATGTTTCCTGGCACATACGATTTGTGTCGTGATGTTTTCGGTGCATTTATTTCAGGAAAATGCTTTTCTAAGCTCCTCGTTAGGAGCAGAGCCAAAGCCAAACATCTTTCTCTTAAGTGGCTTGATATCAATCCAGGCAGCAGTGAAGTAGTAGAAATAAACACACGGCCGTGCTCTGTCTTACGGAGACACGACTTCAGCAGGCCTCAGGCTGCCGGGCTGAGCCTTGGATGGTATGTGCACTCTGTAGAGAAGAACTGTCACGACTGAATTAGGCAGCCTGATAGAAGAGAAGGTCTCCTGACCTGGAAATCAGGGGACCTGGGTTTGTTGTGACCTTGGACAAGTCATTTCACCTCTCCAGACCTTTTCTCTCCCATTTATAAAGGCAGGGACCAGATAGATTTTGAATTCTTATGGTCTGTGAATTTTGTGAGTTAACCATTTTGCCATTATTGTTGTTGGTTTGTTTTTTTTTAAACAGTTGTGGAAAAAGTAGGGGGGTCACTGGGCACTTGGTGTTCTAGGATGAAAGTCTATGAGTAACATAAAGCAGCATACACGTGTTCACAGTGTGGGATTTGGAATAAAATACATCTGGGTTTAAATCATTTAATCTCTTGGAGCTTCCATTTCTTCTTTAAGGTGAGGATATTGGTATACCTACCTCATAGAGTAGGAGTATCAAATACTTACCTCAAAGAGAGTAAGAGTACCCAGTAAAGTGCTTAGCAGAATGCCTAACATACAGTAAATATAGGATGAAAACAAAGTTTGAGGCGACCTGGAATAATGTAATTATATAACTATACTCATGTGGCTCCTATTTGTTGGATATTTACTGTATGTTAGGCATTCTGCTAAGCACTTTACTGGGTACTATTACTCTCTTTGAGGTAAGTATTTGATACTCCTACTCTATGAGGTAGGTATACCAATATCCTCACCTTAAAGAAGAAATGGAAGCTCCAAGAGATTAAATGATTTAAACCCAGATGTATTTTATTCCAAATCCCACACTGTGAACACGTGTATGCTGCTTTATGTTACTCAGAGACTTCCTCCTGATTTCTAAGGAAAAATCTTTCCAATCGCATTTGATTTGGGAAGGACATTTTTGATTAAACGCTCACGTTTTCCCCCTTCCCCCCTTGTTTTTCTTAGGCCGCCTCGAGATTTAGACTCCAAAGCTTGCATTTCTATCGGAAACCAGGTGAGAAAAGTTGTGTCTCATTGAAAAATATTTTCTGTAATATTTTGTCATGGGATAGATCAGAAAGTTTGAATTTTAAAAAAAGTAGTATGTGGAACTCTTGATAAAAAAAACTTCAAGATAAGGTAAATATATAGTTATTTAAATAAATGTATATTTAAATATATTTTTATTGATTTCAGAGAGGAAGGGAGAGGGAAAGATAGAAACATCAATGACGAGAGAGAATCATTGATTGGCTGCCTTCTGCACACCCCACACTGGGGATTGAGCCTACAACCCAGGCATGTGCCCTAACTGGAATCGTACCGCGACCTCCTGGTTCATAGGTCACCGCTCAACCACTGAGCCATGCTGGCTGGGCTTGATACTTTTGAATGTCGAGTTGAAATCAGGCTGTTGTGGTCCTGATGGAAGGCAGTTGAAGAGAGTAGATGATTCTCTGTGGGGAGGGAGTTTTTCTCAAAGTCCAAGCACAGACCTAGTTGCCATCAGTCAGCACATACACATGTATTTAAGGAGGCATGACTGTCTAAACCCCAGTGTAGACAGCTTAAATGGAGCAATTTGGAAGCTAAATTAGAGTTGGATCTCTATATCACCTGTGACAGGCAAGTGACATGCTTTGGGAGTCTGAACATCTCCCAGTGCTTCTTACTTTCAGTGGCTGCTTGAAAAAGCCTCTGGACCAGCAATAACCCTTAGAATGCTGGGAGAAACCAGAGAGAGGACAGGGTAGTCTACTGTTAATTTTATTTTTCTCTGTCTTATTGCATGCTTTTTCTCTCCTGCAGAACTTTGAGGTGAAGGCAGATGACCTGGAGCCTATCACGGAGCTGGGCCGAGGTGCGTACGGAGTGGTGGAGAAGATGAAACATGTGCCCAGCGGGCAGATCATGGCAGTGAAGGTAGAGTTGGCGTTCCCCAAACATGTTCTGTCTGCGGTGTGCACATTTGTCCATCCCCAGTGCAAATCAGCTTTCTTCATAGAAGCAAAACAGTCTTGAAAGGGTGGAGCAGAAAATATTACTCGCAGGGAACAGATTGCCCTCCAAATGTGTAGAAAATACTTCCTTAATATCATCTTTTACCAGCTCTAAATTAAGATTACCTTGATTGTCTTGAAGGTGTCTTTTTGTTTTGTTGTGTTTTTTTTGTCGTCCCACTGTTGGTTCTTCTAAATAGAATCCAAACAAATGTTCACATATTGCATTTGGTTGTTATGTCTCAAAAGTCTCTTTTACTCTACATGCTATTTCTTTTAAAGAAGTGTCCCTAAAAAACCAGGAAACCAGAACTGAGGGAGAGGAAAATTGTCTCCACTTGTGGAAGAAAGGGAGGGTAAAATACATCTTGAGTGAATTTGCATAGTTTCTGCCCTATAAAAAGAAATGTATAATCATTGCATATTTCTTGAGTGGATGCTGGGAGGACCTTGGCAAATCACCATCTCTAGATGAGCTAATAGATTTGGGCCATCGTGAGGAGTGTGGGTGGTCAGATGACTTGGATCCCTTTGTTTTTGGAGAATGGAGATACCTTTTCCTTACCTTGTAGATTTTTCAGTTTGTTCTCCTTCAGACTCCTTGCTAAGTAGGCAGAAAATGTGAATGCCTCGTGAAGTATTGTTCCTGCGATTTAGTGAAGTAATCGTATTTCTGTAAGGCCCTGTTTGCTGATGTGCAAGGTTCCTCTTCTCCCACAAGCACTGGGATGTAAACGAAGGATTTCTCCGTTTCTGTTTGGTGCCTTCTATTTCCCACAGCTGCATCAGTTCTCTTACAGCTGCTGCTGAGCCCAACGATTCTTACTTGTTTCCAAAGTGGGGCTTTTGGCCTTTATTGAAGGACTCGGATTCAGCCAGAGTAATTCCTACTGTGGCCTCTTTGCACTGAACAGACATAATACAATAAACCAGACTGTTTTTGTAATTTGGAAATACATTTCCAAACATCTGCACATTTTCCAAAATATATTATCAGTTGTTTGGGGGTGGGGTTTTTTTTGGTGTTTTTTTTTTGAACCAGGGGTTATTTAGGAAATCAAATGAATAACAACCTTCCTTATTTTTCTTTTGTTACAAATAGCCAGTCACTTAGGGTGGCTGTTCAAAGGGTTGTTGCTAGAAGTTGTGCTGTGGCTTTGTGTACTGTTTTCAGGAAGGGACTCTTTTAAGGTCCCTGCTTCATCCTCCGAGCAGTAACCCTGCATTTTACCATGCATTCCCACTCAGCGGATCCGGGCCACCGTGAACAGCCAGGAGCAGAAAAGGCTACTGATGGACCTGGATGTCTCCATGAGGACAGTGGACTGTCCCTTTACGGTCACCTTTTACGGCGCGCTCTTCCGGGAGGTAAGTGACCTTTCAGTTCAAAGTTGAGGGGGACAGTCACTCATGAAGAAGTGCCTCTGACCACATAGATGCCGTGTACCATCGTGGTCCTCTCTCTGGGTGGACAGGTCTCCTAGAGTCTTGGGCTTTGCATCCATAGCACAATGCCCCGGTGCAGAGATGGCGGAGATGGTGGTATTTTCAGATGTGTGGAGCCCTGTTCAAGGCGCTGTGGCTCTTTCTCCTCTCTGTTTTGCTTTGTCTTTTGGCAGAACTGTCTATTTCAATTGTCCATCGATTTGGATAGAGCCCTTAAAATATGAAATATTCTGCTCTGGCCGGGTGGCTCAGTTGATTAGAGTGTCATCCGATATGTCAAGGTTGCGGGTTTGATCCCTGGTCAGGACACATATAAGAATCAACCAATGAATACATAAATAAATGGAACAACAAATCAATCTCTCTCTCTCTCTCTCTCTCTCTCTCTCTCTCTCTCTCTCAAATAAATCAATAAATTAAATAAATGTTAAAAAATGTCTGAAATGTTCTGGTCCTTTGGCTCCTTGCTACGTTTTATGTAGCCTGCTTTTGTACCATATAGACTTATATTTCTCTCTTTGCTCTACCTCTGTGTTTACAATGCTTCAACCTCACTGTTCAAACCAGCCCTTTGATTGGCTATGGCCAATGCTCCACACGGGAGGTCAGCCATGGAACAGGCTTCTAGACCTAACTCCTAGGGGCAGTCCCAGTAAAGGCTTGGCTTTGGGGCATTCTGCTGCTTGTCTCTCTGAGTATTTTGATGCTAGTTTTCACTAAGGCGTAGGTGATCACATGCCAGTTCTGCTTGGCTGTCTGCTAGTTTGCTCTTTGGAGATCATCTTGCTTGTTCAATGAATTCCTGAGATTTTGAAGAGAAACTGTCCATTTCCTTTGAAAACTCAGGCAAGAAGTAGTTCTTCCTGACAGGTGTGCACTGTTCTCTCTTTTTCCGATTTCCATCCTCTCTAACCATCTCTGAACCCATTGTTCTCTAGGGTGATGTTTGGATCTGCATGGAGCTCATGGATACATCACTAGATAAATTCTACAAACAAGTGATTGATAAAGGCCAAACCATTCCAGAGGACATCTTAGGGAAAATAGCAGTTTCTGTGAGTACACAATGGATCCTACAAAGAGAGCGTGAGACGTCTAGGTCTCCTGTGTCATTGTGTCCCCAGTATGAGGACATGGTACCGTAGAGCCATCCAGTACATGTTGAATGCAAGAGTGTACCTGAGGATGGAGAGATGAATGCCTTTCTCTCTGAGCACTGCAGCAAATCTGACCTCTGGCTCAGTGTGGTAAACTCTCAGTTCAAGTGCCTCTCAGTTGTGCCTTCATCTGCTATGACCGCATTCCTAGTGTCTATATTCTGACATCATTTAATTTTTATTTGTAGATTATTACACATTTTCATAGGACTCATAAGCATAGAAGGAAGCAGAAAAAAAATGAAATGGAAGGAAGGTGTTTTCCCTTAAAAGCTATTGAGGTTAAGGAGGGTGGAGAGAAAAAAAAATGCTGGAGACCAAATGAAAACCAAGATACAGGAGTGAGACATACACTCTGCTATAGGATAGAGTCCTCTCTCGTGGGTAGAGTCTAGTTCGTGTAACTTCCTGTGCATTTTTCTGGAAAGGACCACCACTCTCTGGTAAATACTTCACCTCGTGACCTTAAGGCAGGGATAATCAACCTGGATATGCTTATCATTAGATTTCTTTCCAGGGATGAGGGACATCAATCTATCCTGTGTTTCTCTTGCAGATTGTTAAAGCTTTAGAGCATTTGCACAGTAAGCTCTCTGTCATCCATCGAGGTAAGCATCCTGGGGCTGCCCTGGCTGTTCCTCTCCTAGAGTTTGGGTCTTTGACTTGAGTTCTCCGCCACAATGGATGGGAGTGGGATTGAGTCAGGCAAGAGCATTGCAGGGTTTTCCCTTGGGACTGGATCGCAAACCCTACAAGTGGCTGTTCTTTATCTTATCCAAGGGCATCAGAAGGCATGGGCTGTACATTACACCTTAGTCAAATATAAAATACCTGTTACCAAGCAGAGCTGTGGGATCACCCGATGGACAGTTCCAGAGAATAGGGTAAACATTCATTCAGCCTGGCCGTCACCTGGGAGCTTGTTAGAAAGTAGAACCGTGGGTCACAAGACCAACTGACTACGTTTTAACCAGATGGTAATTTCTGTGCACATTCAAGAGTGAAAAGGTGTGGTCTGAAGCATAGCCTTTTCTGACTCCAGGAGGCAGGGTAAAATGAGAACAGTGGTAGATGTGTCTCTTCTTTCCCCTTCCCCTTTTCCTTCCTGTTATCTCTTTATCCATCCACCCACCCATATATCCATTCTTCCATCTTTCCTCAATCCACATATCTACCCACTTCTCTCTAATACTCATTTCACCAGCAGTATGCAGCACTATATTTTTACAGCCCTGTAATAGATGCCCTGAGAGGTATCTGAGAAGAAAAGCTATTCTTATTAATGTTCTACATAGGAATTCTTGATAGGGAAATAAGCAGATATACAACAAACCCATGAAAGGACATGAGAAATATGCAAGCACCAAGTAGGGAATTAGTATAGGTAGAATATAAAACAAGGACATGATTTGTTCAACCAGGTTTTTGGAAAAATTAATGGAAAGTATTGATAGCTAATAAAGTATTGAATTTGGTAATTTTTATGTTCTCTGAGCCAGAAAATAATGTGAAATGCCTCCAAAGGATGCCTATTGCCATTGTTATTCTTAAAAACTGGAAAAATCGGAAGGAGGAAGAGGAGGAGGAGGAGAAGTGGGACAGAGTCCAGATAGGAAGAAAAATGTTGATTACCAACAAATGTGAACCCAATTGATAACGGTTTATTTTAAAATGATGAAATATTTCATCATATGAGAGAATGTATATACAATCAAACAATAAGGAAATGAAATGCCTGCCTGCCATTCCATTGAAGGGGGAATTATAAAGCATAATTGTAAAAGTTTTTAGAATAACGTTTTTTTTTCTGATTACATGGACTTTGTGAATAGTGTCCCAGGGGAACAATGCACTATAATTTTTAATTCCATTATCCAGAGATAACAGCGGTTCATCTACTTGGGCAGGTGCCATGTCTTTCCCAACTTAAGGATTCAGCAATACCCCTCCATCCACATGTATATTCTGTGACCTGCCTCGTGGACTCAGGAATATCTGAGTTCATGATGAGTTCCACTCCATGACCTCTGACACACTTCTTAACGGTGCTTCAACCAACACTGGTTGGGTTTATTGTATTTGGTATATTATTACGTCACAGTGTGCCCTTCATTCCATGGGCTATTATTCCTGCACTAACTGTGCAGTAGATCATTCGAAACTGGGCTTTTAAAAATTTTGCCATTGTCATAAGAACACTTCACGTGAGATCTCCCATCATAAGAGAGTTTTAAGTGGACTGTATAGTGTTGTTCATTACAACGGTGTCCAGCTGGTCTCTAGGATTTATTCAGATCGAATAATTCAGACTATGTCCATGGAATTGGGCGCTTGATTCAGTAATAATTTGTCAAATTCTTACTATATGATGGGTGTTGGAAAGAATAAAGATGATAAAATAGAAGAAACAATTCCTTTTAAAAATACATATATTTTTATTGATTTCAGAGAGGAAGGGAGAGAAAGAGAGATAGAAACATCAGTGATGAGAGAGAATCATTGATTGGCTGCCTCCTGCATGTGCCCTGACTGGGAATCGAACTGTGACCTCCTGGTTTATAGGTCAATGCTCAACCATTGAGCCATGCTGTCTAGGCTTCCCTTCCCTTCCCTTCCCTTCCCTTCCCTTCCCTTCCCTTCCCTTCCCTTCCCTTCCTTTCCTTCTTTTTTTTTTTTTTTTTGATGAAACAGTTCTTATCCATTGGTGGCTTCACACAGTCCTACAAGAAAGACAACCCATGAAATAGAAATCAAGTTGAAAGTAATAAGAAGTATGTCAGTGAGTCAGGGGTGGCATTTACTCTTGTGTTGGCCACGGGGAAAGGAAGCTGAGGAGAAATGGAGATTTCAGGCCCTCTGGTGGTAGGTAGGGGCGATGCATCCTCAGAGCAGGCTGGGATGACGCCTCTCCTTGTTCTTGCTTTCAGACGTCAAGCCTTCCAACGTGCTCATCAATGCTCTGGGCCAAGTGAAGATGTGCGACTTTGGCATCAGTGGCTACCTTGTGGACTCGGTGGCTAAAACTATCGATGCTGGATGCAAACCGTACATGGCTGTAAGTCCAGGGCTGGGGGTGGCGTCAGAATGCGAACCGCGCCAGGAAATAGGAATTGGATGGCTATAGGAGGGGAAATGGAAATGTAACTAAGACCCAAGAAATACTCTGAATCTTCTTTTTTTTCTTGAACATTTCCTGTCTGAAATCCTCAGTCACTTGCTATATATATATATATATATATATGTATATATATATATATATATATATATATTTAAATCATGCAAAAGGTATATTGTTTGAAACAAAAACAAACAAATAAAAAGATATATTGTTTGAAAAACGTAAATAATGCATGCAGCCCACACATTTTCCCACCCTGAGTCGCAAGGTCGTGTCTCCTTGTTTGTTAAAAACAAAACAGTAAAAAGAATTTAAATGACCTGAGTGAATCATTCAGGTTAGTCTGGGAGAAACTCATAGCTGTGAGGATTCACTGCCCTCAGCAGAGACCTGGGGGTCCCCTTTAACTTACAGGACTCCTACTGTGTTCAATGTTGAAATGGACTTTGTGTTTGGAATTTAAAAACCTCTTGTCCCTGTTTAACTACAAGTGGGTCAGTTTAACGCCAGACAGTAGCCCAGGGACTCTTACTAATTTTTTTTTCACTGAGTTCTGGACTGTTAGACTGTTGGTGTTTTCTGTGAGGTTTTTTTTTTTTTTTTAGGTTTTTCCTTTCTTTTTTTAAAACAATATATATTTTATTTATTTCAGAGAGGAAGGGAGAGGGAGAGAGAGAGAGAGAAACATCAGTGATGAGAGAGAATCAGTGATGGGCTGCTTCCTGCACGCCCCCCACTGGGGATCGAGCCCGCAACCCAGGCAAGTGCCCTGATCGGGAATCGAACTATGACCTTCTGGTTCCTAGCTTCATGCTCAGTCACTGTGCCACACCGGCTGGGCTGGACTGTTGGCGTTTTTAACAAGGAACAGTCTAGACTGGCAAAGCAGCTTGATATCCCGTTTCTTCTGAAGGAAAATGAAAACCAGTTTTGAATGGTGAGGGGACTGTAATTTATTCTTGTCTCCAAGAAGAAGACTAATGTAGAATGAGGGCAGGAGCTGCGGCGGCATGGATATTTATTGTCGCTGGTGAGCCTGCTTGGCCTGGGAGGCAGCGTTGACAGCTTCAGACAACTCACTTGGCAACGGGTGCTGCCCTCACCCCCAGAGACTTGACTGAGCTAAGAATGCCACCTCTGTCTTTTTCTGTCTCCTCTCCAGCCGGAAAGGATAAACCCGGAGCTCAACCAGAAGGGCTACAGTGTGAAGTCTGACATTTGGAGCCTGGGCATCACCATGGTAGCGCATGATAACCGTCGTGGGCGATGAGGTTCTGGGCAGACGTCCTCTGTGCTGGTCTCGGGCATCCTTTGTGCCTGAGATGGCAGGGGGTTCTGAGTGGCAGTGGCTTGCAGTAGGTGCAGGAGGAATGCAGAGCTGGGATTGGGCCAACCCTGTTGTGCTCTCTGTTCCACCTCTCAGGAGCCGTCTGCCCTTGCGTAGGTGATGGACTGTCTAACTGTTCTCATCTGTAAAACGAGAGGGTCCGACGACAGCTCCCGGTAGTTTTCTTAAAATTAAATTATTCTCACCAAGGGTCAGGGAAGCTTAAGCCACTCAAAAAAGTGACAGTGCGTGTGGACCCTGTAAGAGCTGTGTCATCCAGGACGTGCGCATCTCCGAATCTGGCTACGATAGACGTCTTGGCTGCCGAGGTCAGGTGCAGGGAAAAGACATGATAAAATAGTGTGATTTCGGAGGCTCGGCCCTAAAGTTCTCCGATCAGTGCCTGGTGACTGACTTTAGTGATGCTCACTGTACGGCGAGGGCCTGAGTTCTCCACGGCGCTCCTGGCTCCTTCCCAGGCGCAGCAGCTGTTTAATCGGCGAGTGACTTCACATCCCTGCCCAGCAAACATGTGATCTATGACAGCAAAGCGGCCTTTATTCAAGTCCAAAAAAAGATCAGTCCTTGGGTCCTCCGTTGTTTTTGTTTCGTTCCCGGGAGGGACCTGCAGGTGGCAGCAGATGTACACAGCTCTTAAAGTCTTGGGGCTGAGAATCCCTTTTTGGACTGAAAGGTGGAAAACCCGGTTGCTTTAAATCTCGAAGTGTAAGACTGCGGCCTGTCACTTTAAAGGGCCACCGTGGGTTAGGGGGAGGACCCGGTTTTAAACAGGCTTAGGAAGATTATATTTGACCATCCCTAGCACTAGGAAATCGGCGGGGGTGGGGGTGGGGGAATTTGCTAGAGAACTTATGATTAGTTTCTTTTCTCCTAAAATTGTACTTGAACTTCCCCATGGTTTCTCCCCCCTGGTTCTCCTGGGGGAAGACACAGCGGATTCCGTAGGGGACCCCGATTTCAGCGTCATCTCCTTTTCTCCTCTCCCCCCAGATTGAGTTGGCCATCCTTCGGTTTCCCTACGATTCATGGGGAACTCCTTTCCAGCAGCTCAAACAGGTGGTGGAAGAGCCGTCACCACAGCTGCCCGCAGACAAGTTCTCCGAAGAGTTTGTCGACTTTACCTCGCAGTGGTAAGAAAACCCGTCTCCCAGGTGCCCGGGCGCAGGAAGAGCAGGCGTTCTGAGAAGTTCCTCCATCGGGTCTAGTCCATCACGCATGCATTCATTCCAGCGCATTTGTGGAGTGAGCCCTCGGAGCTGGAGCAACAGAGATGCCTCCATCCAGCCCCTGTCCTCACTGAGCTCAGGCTGTGGCAGGCCCAGGGGTGGAGATATTTCTAGAGTATTTGGGGAGCTCAGAGAAAAGGCATTGGGGTGGCGTTTCTGGAGGAGGTAAATCCTGAGCTGACACCACATGACGGGATGTCCAAGTGAAAGGCAAGGAGGGGAGGGAAGGGTATTCCAAGCAGGAGAAACCTCGTGCCTCATGTCATAAAAGGGAAAAACTCTGTTATGAGAGGGCTAAGCAATTGGATGTTGATTAGGACATAAAGAGAAAGATGGTGGGACCCATTGGAGGTTCAGGCAGGGGTGGGCAGGAGGTCAGACGCCAAGGATCGCCTTGGATGAGAAGGCAGTGGCTAGTTTCAGGGTGTTACTCAGGTACCTGGAAGTCTTGAAAGCACTTCCAGCGTTTGGTAGGCTGTCTCCTACAGGGTACTTGCTGGCTGGCTCCACATGCCCCGGTGGTATGACAGACAGCATTGGGGGTCTGAGAAGGGAATGCAAAGATGGTTGGAGTGGAACGATGAAAGGAGCCATACGGATGCTGTAAACTTTGCATCAACATTGCCAGCGGAATGGAGGAAAGTAGGAGAGGGAGCGGTTTTCTCCAGAAAAATCTCATGGTTTCTGTTTGCATAGGGACCATGGTGCCTAATGTGCTTGGATGCTAATGATCTTTGTGAGGGATGCTGGGAAGGGATGCGAAAGGAAAGCACAGAATGGAGCCAAGTGAGCTTATCTGGGCATCCTGCAGAGGCAGGGAAGAATTGGGGGGCGGGGGACATCAGAGAAGGGGCCTTGGAGAGGATCAGTGCTGGCCACTTGCTGCTGAGGAAGGGGCTGGGGAGGGTACAGCGTCTTCATACCCCCCTGGCCTCCAGGTTCTTTGGAGGAAGCGTTGTGAATACAGCTTCTATTGGGAAACATCCCGAGACAAAGCAACTGCCTGTCGCTGGTGAAACTGAGGCCTCTTGGACTTTTGGTTAGCTCCAGCCCCATGCCACCCTTGAGGTCTGAGGGTAGCCTGCCATTGTCTGTGTTTTGGCGGAATGATTTTACGAATGGCTCAGATCTTTGTGGAAGCATTTTAATTTTTTTGTATGTATTAGCACACAAATGCCTACCTCCCCTCATGGCAGTCTAATTGTTTCACTTGTGTTAGCACTGAGGGTTCTAAGTTTGATCTGGAGCCGGGTGGAAAGAGTGAGAAAATTATCATAACCTAAGAGCACCTCTTCTTTTCCGCGATGGAGAGAAGGACACAACCTCTGAGGGCAGCTCCCTTTTATGGTGGGTTCTCCATTTTCCTACATAGAAAACTGTGTTGTTGAGACACATCTTCATGAAAGGACACTTTTTGGAGTGATCGCCATGGATTTTTAAATATTTTTTATGACCTAGGCCTTGATTCTTCAACACATCTCAAAAAGCCCCAACTCTTTATTGTAAGTGAGGACGGGGACTCCAGATTTGGAAAGTGAAGGATTTAATATCCAGTTTCGAGATGGATATATCTATGCTTTTGGCGCCAACATCTGTCTCTGGACTAACCGTGGACCTAGAAGAAAAGGGGTATATTGCTCACAGCTAGTTCTCCATCAGAGGATTCGTGAGCTCTCGTGAGAGGCGTCCTCCCTAAGCATCCGATGACATCATAGTGGTGCTCCGTTCCATACAGCTTCATCCAGGGGATCCACTTGGAAGCCACTGTCCTCGGATTGAATATGTGGGTGTCAGTTCGTGTGGGGTGTGGGGCGGAGTAGGAAGCACTCGCAGGCCAGGCGAGTTAGCTCTAGAGCCCAGAGATCCAGCTGCTTGATTTCTTTTGCAATAACATCAGAGAAACATAATCTTGAGGGAAGGTGTGGAGGAAAGAAAATGTTACGGCATTTATCCCTCGTGAACTTGAAGGGAAAAACCACAATAAACGCCCAACCCTTCCTTGGTGCACTTACTTTGGAATAGGGGCTACTGAATGGGGTTGTCTTCTCCTTCCCCGCCCCCCTCCCCGCCCCCCACATGGGGCTTTTCCTGGTGTGAGTCATGCCGACCGTGGATGCCTCGTTGGGGGTTTCATCCCAGAGAAGTCTGATTGAGAAGCCATGCGGTCTAGCCCAGCAGAAGGCTAAACAAATGGGTCTCTCCAGGCAACGGGGTCCTCGCAGGCTCACACTGTTCACCGCAGCCCCTTCCTATAGTCTCCAGCTCGGGGACTGATGGAGGTCACCGGAGACACCCCCCGCCCCCCTCCAGAACGCCAGAGCAGCTTGCCTTCGGTTCTGCTCTCCCTTCAGGCCGGTGGAAGAGGCTCCGGCCAGCT
Organism: Myotis nattereri; assembly: GCF_964212035.1. NCBI lineage: Eukaryota > Metazoa > Chordata > Mammalia > Chiroptera > Vespertilionidae > Myotis > Myotis nattereri. The sequence continues at coordinate 49,841,411 of NC_138091.1, forward strand.
GACCTGCCTAGGGGCACGTTGGCGTGTGTTGGAGGCCCACCCGGACATTGACACTGTCTGACTCAGAGGAACTAGTATAAAACAGAGACAAGCAAATATAGTTCCCAACTTGTTCAGGAAGGACAGTAAAAGAGGCACTGGCTATGTATTTAGCTGATGACATATGTATGGCTTGGAAGGCAGTGTGTGTGTTTATTTTGTGGATGTACTGCTTAGCCTTCTTGGAAATGATGGGGGGGCGGGGGGGCAGGCCAGATTCAAGCAGACAGAAATCCTCCGGTCAGCACAAACTTGAGCCTAGCGATCCTCAAGAGAGCATGAAGCTGCCTTTCAGTGTTGGCCACGGTCAGGAGCGTGTGCTGTGGCATTTGGACGAGGAATTAGGGCTGTGAGCTAATTGCACGCTTGAAAATGATAAGCCACTTGAAAATTCAAATGTCTTGACTCAGATCCAAAAGAAATCAGTGTCGCTTTGAGCTCCGCTGTTGTTATTTTATACCGAATTCCAAGCACTTCCTATTGAACACGGAAGCGCCTTTCCCCCTAACCTGACGCTGAGGATTGTGCGATTCCGAGGACAGGTTTTGACGTGTTCTCAATTTGGAAGGTAGAGTGGGTTCTGTCGGCTACATTAATGCAATAAACAGCCCTGCTTTGCTGTGTACATACTTTCTGTCAACGCTGCCGTGGTGCTCACGGTAGATTTTGAGCCTCCTGATTAGTGGCTGTAAGTTGAGACCTAGCCTGCTGACGGGCAATCTCTGAGATTTCAGGAGTCCTTAACCCATTTTGACGGATCCACTTGGGAGAGTTGCCCACATTTTCTTTATACAGATTTAAAAAAAAAATACTGGAGAAATTTTCTTACACTCTTCCTGACTTAAAATTACCTCTCCTTAAAAAACGGAAGTTTCAAGTTCTTCTACCTGAAAAGAAAAGAGATGGCAAGTTCATTACCAAATGGATCTCTGCCGTTGTGGAATCTCAGGAGACAGGGACACGCAGAGGCGTGAGTGGGGGTGACGAGGCCTCATTCATCCCATCCAGGCACAACTTCCCATGTCAGCCCACCTCCGCCGTTGATCATTCCTCTTTCTAATCCCCTCTTACCTGTATCCTCCGTTGAGATGAAACTTTCTCTCATAGGTGATCTGGTCACTGGGGTCGCTAGGTCCTAGATCAGCCCTCAGTTCCAGACTGAAACTTCTCTCCTCACATCTACCTGTACCCTGTCCCAGGTTCCCTGGCTTCTTCTACCCACAGCATGGCCCGGAATAAACTGGTAGGCTGCTTTAAGTTGTCTCGGTTCAAAAGCTTCCTCTTTTCCTTCATTTCGTTTTGTTTTAAGCCACAGTTTCTCAAAGCGTCTCAACTACTCCGCTCTCCTATGGCTCTGCACCTGCTCCCATCCCCTCCTCGTTGTTGGGCTCCGCGTCTGGAGCAGCGCTCACCCTGGGTCTCATGTGCTCAGAGTGACCCATGAACGCAGGTCACAGCCGCCTCCAGCACCGGGCCACGTTCCTCTCCATCCGTGGACGATTTTGTGGCCACATGGGCAAGGGCAGTGTGTAGGTTGCCTGGCAAATCAGTTTTCGAAATCATCCTTTTCTCCATTCTGTAACCTGGGATTCCAACTCCAAATAAACCACTTCTTTTTTTTATTTTTTTCTTCCCATTGTAAGGCTGGGGATGGATTCAGGGGTAGGTCTCTTCGGATGGCAGTTTTATCCAATGCTATTAAAATGCCTGTGTCTGTATCAGCTAAGTGATAGGAGCGCATGACCACAAAGTATTGTAAGGAGAGAAATTGCTAAGTCACTAGCCGTGACTTTCTCTTTCAGGGCATGCAAAGAGGTTGGAAACAAGCACCGTTACCTTAGACCAGCGGTTCTCAACCTGTGGGTCGCGACCCCTTTGGGGGTCGAATGACCCTTTCACAGGGGTCGCCTAAGACCATTGGAAAACACATATATAATTACATATTGTTTTTGTGATGAATCACTGTGTTTTAATTATGTTCAATTTGTAACAATGAAAATACATCCTGCAGATCAGATATTTACATTACGATTCATAACAGTAGCAACATTACAGTTACGAAGTAGCAACGAAAATAATTTTATGGTTGGGGGTCACCACAACATGAGGACCTGTATTAAAGGGTCACGGCATTAGGAAAGTTGAGAACCACTGCCTTAGACATTTTATTGGGAGTATTGCTTCTGTCTTGGGCAGGTTTGGCTAAGAATGTATAAAAGCAAATTATATGTTCAGGGGATTGGGAGCAAGGAGAACAAGGTATTGAAGACAGGGAAGAGATAACAGATGTAATATAAGGAACACCTGCCAAGTTCTTTGCCAGTGGGGGTGGAGTACAAATTGTTTTGAAAGAAAGTAGATGTGTATGTTGAAATAGAATGGCTTTAGATCAGAAAAGCTAGTTTATACATCATTGGTAAAGTACCAAAGGAAAGTAAACACACAGACGCACATGCACTCACACACCTTTTCTTTCCCGTAAGGTACACACGGAGTGATTTAAGATATAACTTGTAAATATAATAGAAGTGGAAAGTCAAGATAGGAGATCTTTGGTTTCAGTATGTTTTTAAAGTGGGTTGTGTTTAGTGTTCTACAAGTTCTGAAATCCTAGGCTAGTGAAAATGCAGATGATTTCTAGATTTTAATGTGATTAATTTTTTTTCCTTTAAGCTTGAAGAAGAATTCCAAAGAACGGCCAACATATCCAGAGCTTATGGTGAGTACTGTTAGCGTCATAAACATGTCCAAACTAACAGTGAGTAGCAATAAAGTACCTGATACCTAAATCACAATCGAACAACCATAGTGGAAGAGCTGACTGACTCATTGAGGTATTGATAACTGGAATAAAACTGAAGGGGAAAAAAAACCATTGAGCCCTTCATTTGTCCTAAATCCTCTTGTAGTATAACATGGGCCATGTTAACAGCTTTAGCAAACTTTCCATGCTGATAAACAATAGCATCTAGGCCAAATATGTCTATAAAATTTATATTTTCAAATATTAAAGACAGGAAGAGTCATATATCCTATATAATAAAAGAGTAATATGCAAATTGACCCAAATGGTGGAATGACCGGTCACTATGACGTGCACTCACCACCAGGAGGCAGACGCTTAATGCAGGAGCTGTCCCCTGGTGGTCAGTGTGCTCCCACAGGGGAGCACCACTCAGCCAGAAGCGGAGCTCACGGGTGATGAGCACAGTGGCAGTGGTGGGAGCCTCTCCTGCCTCCTCTGCAGTAAGTACTAAGGATGTCTGACTATGGCTTAGGGCAGTGGGCCTAAGCCACAATTGGATATCCCCCAAGGGGTCCAGGGCTGCTAGAGGGATGTCTGACTGCCAGCTTAGGCCCAATCCCCCAGGGAGTGAGCCTAAGCCAGCAGGTGGACATCCCCCAAGGGGTCCCAGACTGTGAGAGGGAACAGGCCAGGCTGAGGGACTCCTCTCCCCGAGTGCACAAATTTTCATGCACCAGGCCTCTAGTTACTATATAAAATGAAGGAAAGCATGATTTAAAGGATTTTAATATTGAAAGACATGTCAATGCTATGTGACTGATTGATTTTTGATAAAATATTTAGGACTATTTGGAGGAATTTCTTTTTGATGGCTGTTTAGGGAGGAAAGAATCCCTTCATTTTTTTCCTTCTGCTTTTTACTGTGTGGAGAAAAGACAGAGACATAATCATCTGAATTATACGACTTCAGCATTCATAGTTTACCATCTGCATGACCTGTGGAAATAAGACTTCCAAGTTGTTGTTTTAAAATAGCTTCTCTTAAGTTGTGGTACCTTCTTTTATAAGCTAATTACAAAGGATTCTTTAACATAGATGGCAGGCAACTAGACAGACTTGGCAGTCCATATCTCAGTGTATGTTGAGTGTGGGAGGAACACTTTTTTTTTGAAAAATTATAAAATTTAGATTATTTACTAATGTCTCTTAAACACTCCCCCCCCCCCCAGATTTGTTACAATTATAAAGGTTTTAATTGTAGCAAGGGATGGAAGAGTTCTGTTCATGCAATCTGCAGAAGAGAGGAGAGAAAACATTGACACCTTTCTTACTAGACCACAGGTACCCAGCAGGCATACAATGCTTGCTTGCTCCGATCCCATCCCACTCGCAAGCAGTGCTCAGCATCAAGACCGATCAGGGCAGGTGTAGAGGGGCAGGTTACTGATTCCTCTGAGCAAGAGGTATGGTGAGGTGGCTCCAACTTGGAAAAAGGAGCTTGTTGGCCATTTGTATATCTTCTTTGGAAAAATGTCTATTTAGGTCCTTTGCCTATTTTTAAGTCAAACTTTTTTTTTCTATTTAGTTTTACATGTTCTTTATCTATTGTGGATAGGATAGTAATCCCTTATCAGACACATGGTTTGCAAATATTTTCTCCCATTCTGTAGATTGCCCTTTCATTTTGTTGATGGTTTCTTTGGCTATGCAGAAGCATTTTAGTTTGATGTGATCCCACTTGTGGATTTTTGCCAACAAGTACATGAAAAGGTTCTCACTATTACTAATCATGAGAGAACTACAAACGAAAACCAACATGAGATATCATCTCACACTGTTAGAATGGCTTTTATAAAAAAGACAAGAGATAAGTGTTAGCGGGGATGTGGAGAAAAGAGAACCCTTCTGCACTGTTGGTGAGAATGTAAATTGGTACAGCCACTATGGGAAGCAGTGTGGAGGTTCCTCAAAAAAATTAAAATTAGAACTATCATATCATTTAGCAATTCTACTTCTGGGTGTATATTTGAAGGGAATAGAATCACTGTCTCAGTGAGGTATCTGCACCCCCATATTTAATGCAGCATTATTTATAACAAGAGGCCTGGTGCACAGATTTGTGCACCAGTGGGGTCCCTTGGCCTGGCCTGTGGGGATAGGGCCAAAACCGGCAGTCTGACATCCCTCAATGGGTCCCAGAGTGCGAAAGGGTATTCTGCAAAGTTGCTGTCACTCAGCAGCTCCTGCATTGAGCGTCTGCCCCCTGGTAGTCAATGCGCGTCATAGCTACCAGTTGGATGGTCGAACTGTTGGCCAGTTGGCCAGTTGCTTAGGCTTTTGTATATAGACTAGAGGCCCAGTGCACAGATTTTTGCACCAGGGGGGTCCCTTGGCCAGGCCTGCACCCTCTCGCAATCTGGGACCCATCAGGGGATATCAGAGAGCCAGTTTCAGTCCGATCCCCACAGGCCAGGCCGAGGGACCCCACTGGTGCATAAATCCGTACACTGGGCTTCTAGTATGCACATAAGATCTTTGGATAATCTCTTCTTACCCTCTCCTCTCCCCCCTTCCCTCTGAGATTCATCAGTCTGTTCCATGTTTCCATGCCTGTGCATTGAGCGTCTGCCCCCTGGTGGTCATTGTGCATACTGGCCAGTCGGCCGGTCAGACGGTTGCTTAGGCTTTTATATAGATAGATAGATAGTTGAGGCATGGAAATAGTCTAAGTGTCTGTTCATGGATAAATAAAGAAATTGTGATTCCCCCCCCCCCACACACACACACACTAGAATATTAATTCAGTCAAAAAAAAAAAAGTAAATTGTGGCATAGCGGTATGGCTCAGTGGTTGAGTATCAACCTGTGACTCAGGAGGTCACAGTACGATTCCTGGACAGGGCACATGCCTGGGTTCCAGGTCCAATCCCCATTTGGGAGCAGGTAGCTGATCAATGATTCTCGTCATTGATGCCTCTATCGCTCTCTCCCTCTCCCTTTCTGAAGTTGGTAAAAACATATTTTTTTAAAAGAAGGAAATTCTGCTCTTTGCAACACCATGGATGAAGCTTGAGGATATTATGCAAAGTGAAATAAGTCAGACAGAAAAATAAATACTGTATGACCTCACTTATTTGAGGATCCTGAGAAAGAAAGAAAGAAAGAAAGAAAGGGGAAGGAATAAATTCTAACTCCTGAGTAGATGGAGCTTGTAGAAAACGCAGCCCCTGCGACTCAGCATTCTCCCAGCTTTATTCAACTAAGACCCCCAATCGAGGGGGAAAAGATGAGTAATCCTTGAGAAAATCTTAGCATACTACATGTTCAGGTTGACTGTTCACCCTGATCAGGTTTTTAATAGCCAGCCGGCAGCCATTTCTGCCCTGGGTTCCCCTTTTTGGTTTGCTTAGGCCACCCCCAGGGCAATAGAAATGAATTTCACACAAAGTGCAGCAGACGTGAGTGGTCCCTGTGGGGTCCTATGGAGCCAGGACCCCTATTGGAAGCTTGCCTTGTTTGTCAGTATTTTCATGTAAAAGGAGAACATTTCCTATATGTTTCTGGCCATTTAAAATGCAAAACTTTTTTCTTCTTCTTCTTCTAAGAGACCTCTTATCAGAGGTTTCAGTGGAAAATACTAAAGAAAAAAAATGCTGATTTCTAACTTAACATACATCGGCCGCCCGGTGTTGAATTCTACCTTCCCTGTGTATTCTAACGCTGTAGTCGTCTGTGGTCTGCATATTAATGTTGTCAGGTTGTGTGGGCAGCCCTTTGCTTGTATGGCGCGAGCCTCTGTGGACTGGAACTGGACTTGCCTTTTAAGGCCATAAGGGCTCTTTGCTTTTCTGTGGAATTGAGGTTTTTAAGTGGAAAATCTGAGTCCAAGCTCTTTGACTTCAGTGGTGGGAAAGCACTTGCCGAGGGGCCATTGTTTAGGTGGTAGGAGTTGGTGAAGAGGTAGAAAAGACAGAAATCCCTTTTTCAGGTGAAGGACACTATAATTACGGCCCCAACCCAGACATGTACCTCTTATAGAAATCTCAAGTGTTTTTCTTTCTAACTTGGATTGAGTGGGTGTATTTGCTTTCCTATCATCTTGTTTGCTTGTTCTCTCAGACTCCCATTGGAGGACATGACTCAGTAGAATTTGTTCTTCTACACCAGGGGCCAGCCAGCTTTTTCTGTAAAGGGTTAGATAGTAAGTGTTTTTGGCTTTGTGGGACTGCTCACTTCTGTTGTTTGAGTGTGAGAGTAGCCATATTCAGTATGTAAACAAATGGGCCTGGCCGTGTGCCAATAAAACTTTATTTGGAAACAGGCAGTGGGCTAGATTTGGACCCTGGACCACCGGTGGTCGACCCCTGTCTCAGATGATAACCACCAGAAATGATAACCAGGCAACGTAAGTGATTGCCTAGTGAGGTGATTATGTTCTCCACATCCCTTGGGATGTTCTAGATTGAATGGCAGCGTTAAGGATGACTGACCCCATAGAAAACCATCATCCTGAGGGGTGAGGTGTTGTTCGTAGGCTATGGAGACCATTGGTGGTTGTATTGCCCTAATGCTCCTGGCATCACGTTCCTGGAACTCCATGTTTTCTCCAGGTGCAGCCACTGGTGAATTCTTTCCTTCCTGTACCTGGCTCCTTTTTTGGGAAACCCAGCCTGGCAATGACTTCATGGGGCCTAATTTGCTCATCCCCTGGTCACTGTCCTTGCTATTTTTAGTGCACTGCTTATAGAAGGACCCGGGTTCCCCCCATAACCTTTTATAGCCTCCAAACCCACACACACAGGCGAGTCACACTTTCCATCCTGCCAAGCCTGCCTGCCTCCCCTCGCTCTGCCCTCTGGCTGTCATTGCATTTCCCCAGCCCGAGAATAAACTGGAAGATGTCTGAGAATTTTTTTTTTTTTATAAAGCGATGTCAGGTCAGGTTATTGAATTCATTCACAGACTTGGGCTCCATCCACTGAACTAAAAGCCACCAACAGAACCAGAGGCAAGACGGGCTGGCTGGCCTGGGAAGCAGTCACTGAGATGATCTGAGGTTTCGCATGTCCTGTTTTGATAGTAAAAGACTTTGAAGTATATGAAAAGATCGCCAAATGTCAAGGGGATGTGGGGAAGCTAATGAGCATGGTGGTGAAGCGCGTGGTAAGTGTGCTGTGTGAGTGGTTAGGAATCAGAAGTAACGCTGTATTTACTTACTTAGAGAGCTCAGCACCAAGGATCCGACATCAAGAGCTTCAGTTCATCTCGTGGGTTTGAGGCTCCGAGCCAACACCCAACCTCTCTCTTCAGATGGGCCAAAGCAGAACGCCTTTCCCATTTTCTGGGTCCTGATACTGAGCAGTGACCACCTACCTTCTTCGGGGCTTTATATATATATATATATTTTTGTTCCTCTCCCCTTTGCATTGTTTCCTCAAACTTCCATGGGTGGGCATTCAGTTCCCCACAGGGCTGACTCATCCAGCCCCCTCCTGTCCGGTTTACAACAAATATAATTAGAAACCCTACAGCTGGGCAACATGAAGGTTGTAAACTAAAATCCCAAGTCAGGGGAAACAGAGTGAGTCACATATATACTCATCTGCATGCAAAAGCGCTCATAGTTAGCCGCTCCTCCAGTCGCTGGAAAGAATACCAGCAGACAACCAGGAAGGTGGCCATGTTGTGTGGTGGGGCAGTGGGGAGCAGGACCCGGCTCAGGTCCTACCTGAAGGGACTGCCCTTTTTGATTTGGTTGGTTGGCTGTATTTCCCCTGTGAGAACTGTGGATGGATCATGAGCTGATGTATCTCCTTCTAATTAGAGGTGGAAGCGACCAGTGTACAGCCAGGCAGTTGCTGTCACAACATGGAGTTATTTAGGGAAGACGGTTCTGGTGCAGAGACAATGGCTTTGTTTCCTCCAAACTTGTTTTGAAATGCATGGCCTCTCGTGTCAGACCATGTCTATTCCCCGAGCAAAGTGCTGGGCTTGATGTTCTTATAAAGTTGATTTCATGTGACCTGCGTGAATAGAGACCATTTCTTTGGCTTTTCCACCTTGGATCTCCGAGTTGCGTTTTCCCCACCCATAGCTAGAGTTTGGCAGTCCACATGATTTTCCAGAAGGATCAACTCTTCCTCAAGAGAGACAGACGTAAGTCTAACTCAAGGCTGTAGATGTGGCTTAGAAAGTGGCTTTGTTAGCCCTTCCAGTCCAAACCAGCTCTCCAGGGTCAAGGGCAGGCAGTGTCTTGCCCGTTTACTGTCCTGCAAAATTGGTTTTTCATTCTACCACCTATTTCCCGAGAAGTGACTGTGCATAAACCTGTGAAACTTGTAATTATTTTACTGCTATATCAGTATAACAGTTCTTTGTAGAGCTGGGTTATGTATAAATCAGAGTTTGAAATGTCTTTGCTGATCCTTGGATTTTACCATAAATAGGATCTATGTAGCCTAATTACGTAATATGTTTAAGCAATAGGTCCTCTGTAGTGGGAACATATCAAAATGGGAGAGTGGCAGCTAAGAGGAAATATCTTTAAAAATGCTTGCATCGCCCTAACCGGTTTGGCTCAGTGGATAGAGCAGCCGTGGGCAAACTACGGCCCGCGGGCCGGATCCGGCCCGTTTGAAATGAATAAAACTAAAAAAAAAAAGACCGTACCCTTTTATGTAATGATGTTTACTTTGAATTTATATTAGTTCACACAAACACTCCATCCATGCTTTTGTTCCGGCCCTCCGGTCCAGTTCAAGAACCCATTGTGGCCCTCGAGTCAAAAAGTTTGCCCACCCCTGGGATAGAGTGTCGGCCTGCCGACTGAAGGGTCCCAGGTTCGATTCTGGTCAAGGGCATATACCTTGGTTGCCGGCACATCCCCAGTAGGGAGTGTGGAGGAGGCAGCTGATTGATGTTTCTCTCCCATCGATGTTTCTAACTCTCTATCCCTCTCCCTTCCTCTCTGTAAAAAATCAATAAAATATATTTTAAAAAATAAAAATGTTTGCATCACTAGATGTGAACTTGATTTGTGATGAAGTAGGAAGAGTCCAGTTTAGCCCTGATAGGGGTATTAATTTGTTTACCAAACAGATCTGTTAATTAACTCATCGCATACCTTGTCAGTGACAAATTTTAATATCATGTATTTTTTCTTTTCTTTCCCAGCAACATCCGTTTTTCACTCTACATGAATCCAAAGCAACAGATGTGGCATCTTTTGTAAAATTGATTATTGGAGACTAAAACGATGGACTCAATCGGTTGACCCTCCTGTGGATTGGTGGGTTTACGGGGTGAAGCAAGGTCACTAAAGCGCCAACAGAAACTCATCCTTGAGATAATTTAACCCTGCCTCTCAGAAGGCTTTTTTCTCCCAGTTTTCTTTTTCTCCCCCCTCCAAAAGGGGCCTTGGAATCTATAGTATAGATTGAACTGTCTAGATGGATGAAATATGATAAAAGCTTAGGACTTAAAAAGGTGATTAAATATTTAATGATGTGTCATATGAGTCCGTAAGCTTCGCAGACTTTTCTTGTTCTTTACAAAATGAGTGCATTGGCCCTGGTCAAAAAGGTGCTACAGTAGTGATGAAATTGTAAGTAGACCTGTAGTCTGTCCCACTTATTATTTTAATATTTATGTTTAAGCGCTTGGTTGGAAAGATTCCATTTTATGCAAGGAGGAAGACACAGAAGACAAGGCTGGGTCGTCAATATTTATAGGGCTTTTATGTTTTAAGTTCAACTGTGTCTGTGGTCCAGAAGAAATTATTTAATATGCATCTTTAAGAGTATTATAAAAGTATCAACAAGCAGCTCTTCTTGTGAAATATCTGTGTTTTCAGCTGTTGTGGCTCCCGCATGTTCTCAGATTTCTGCTCAGTCCTGGGTCCTAACCACATATTCCAGGTGGAGTGGCAAGGTATGCTGGTCAGACTCTTTTCCCGACTTTGGAAAACATCAAGTCACTTTTCTCACAGCTCAAAGAGTCACAAACTGGGTTCTTTTGACATTTGTGGTGTAGTCTTAATGGATTGTGATTCGTGATGTGATTTTTCTACCACCCCTGTGTGTGTGTGTGTGTGTGCGTGTGTATTTGATAAGTCCCCCTACAGCCAAGTGGCTTCTGTGAATATCTGTACCTAGTAAGGAGGACATTCGTCAGCCACGAGGGCAAATACACTTCAAACCACACAGAGAATTGGTTCCTTCTGCGTTGCTCCTCCTACAATGGACAGACCCCCAGGATTGCCTTGTAGCTCACGTATTCACCTTTTTTGATTTTGTTTTATTCAGTGAAGAAGCCTTACTATCCATGGAAGGGCTGCAGTAGAAGAAAATGAAAGGCAGTTAGGTGTCCTTTGATCAGATGCAGAGATAACGGGGAGGGGCGGAGTAATTCCTAGGAATGGACTGGCAGGTTTCCACGACTTGACTTGAGGCGCATCTTTCTTCAGGAGCATGCAGGCGCTTGCTCCACGGGATGAGGCTAGCTCCACCGTGCACTCCTAGCAGCGGACAAGAACTCTTCCTCGCAGCCAAGCACACCAATGCGTTCTCTGATTTGGGGCTTAGGTTCCTCGAAGATCAAGGAGTGAAGTGATCCCCAGGGAAAAGGCAACCGGGAGACATTGCTTTGGGACTTTGGGCTCAGACAAGTCTGCTCTTGCAATACGAGGCAGAAGGTTTTGATGAAAAGAGGAAGAGGAGGACACACTCTTGTTTCTTTCTTTGCCTGAAGTTCACAAATATGGAGAGAAGACTGCTCCCTCAAATCTTTCCCTTCTTCCCTTTTCAGACTTGGAAGTGCAATCGTGTATTTTTCTCTGTTTGCGTTTTCTCTTTGCTCTTGACCTCTGACTGCTAGCAGTTGCCCAGAGTGGGTGTGGCTTGCAATCACACATGTCTTTGCTTTCAGTTTCAAGAGATACCTGTTTGAGTCGGCATCCGTTTCATCTGCTCTGAAGCTACCCTTGTCTGCATCTTTTTCTACCGGAAAAGGCATATGATCCTAGTGATCATGGCTGTTCCCTTCCGGACCCACTGTCCTCAATCTGCAGGTTCCTCTCTGAGTCAGAGAGAAAGAAACAATCACAACTGTATTTTTTGCTTTGATTCATCCATCTTATACAAAAAGAAAGTAGTAGATACAAATCTGAGGTCCTTCCGTACAGCTTTGTGAAATATGTAAAGAAAACATCTGTCTGGTCTGGGTCAGGTCACTCCTACCTGTTGTTCAGTGTAGTTTCTACTTGGAAATATTCTTAACTGAGAGTGTTTCTCATGTGCACACCTCTCTAGCCAGTGAGCCCTGGGCCTGGACTTGCACAACAGTCATATTGGCGTAGAGAAGGAGTTAGTTACCATACTGGGGTACAGATGGAGTTTGTCATTGATCCTCAACCCCAGTTCACATTGGAATTGCTGGGGGCTTGGAAATACCGTCTTTGTCAGGGTCCCAGGGATTTGGGTTTCATCTGTCCAGGGTGGGGCCTGGGAATTGGTGTTTTTTTTTCAAGCCACTCATGTGATTCTGGTGTGCGCCAGGGTTGAGAACACTGGTCTAGTACCTTCTAAAGAGTTAATATTTCTCTTGGACATTTGCAAAGAGTAAAGAGGGACTGTGGAGAGGAACGGGAGCCCCCACTTCTTTCCCTGTCCTCATCAGTGGGGACACCTTTGCCACTGTAAGAGAAGGCATGTTCCTGGAAGACTGATGGAAAAATTGGGATGTCTTTTCTCCAGAGAAATGATGTACTACATGGTGATTAAGTATCTTATGTACCAAAGTAGAATGGCTTCCTAGCCTTACAAGTCCAAATTATAGAATGTGCTTTTTTTTTAGAACTGTGTTATAAGTTATAAACAACTAATTTTAAAATATAAAGATGCATAAACTATATTTAAGCTGATGTAAGTTGGGAGTCTCTGGATATATATATATATATATATATATATATATATATACACACACACACACATACATACATACATACAGGTATATGTATATCATGCCTAAAATCACATACACACTTTAACAGCTTATAGCTCAATTGATGTTTCTTTCTTTTCAGATTTAACCCATTGGGATTAATAATTATTCAAAAGTGTGTATACTGTATGTGTGTCCCAAACACTATATATATATATATATATATATATATATATATATATATATAGAGAGAGAGAGAGAGAGAGAGAGAGAGAGAGAGAGAGACATGCACCATCTGAATATTAGCTTTGTCTATATCAGTGTAGTAGAAAGTCAGTGTATCTCTATAAAAGAATCATGCTGTTTTTTTCTGGGTATCCTATAATTGTCCATATTATAAATTGGCTTTATGTTTATAAAAATATACTGTTGATTTCCATGTTTGCCAAAAAAGTGATGGGCATGACTTTAAGAGAGTGCCTTCTGTGTGTATGCATCAATGGGTACTGCCCTTCGGAGTAGCCACTATGAAAGACTGTATATTTATATAAATACTGCTGCTAAAATACATTTGCCATTTCTCTTTCAGAAAAGTCTTCAGAATTCATTTCCTCTCCCATCCGGGTAACATGCGGAATCATATTATAATTGCTCCTTAGTAGTTTGTTTGACAAAAATCCTTATGAGGTATTTTCTTGTTTGCTTTATCTGCCTTTCAGTATCAGACTTAGCTCCCAGCTTTGTGCTTTGCAATTTCTAGAATTCAAATCTTCCCTCAGAGCTGAAGTTTTACTATGACTTGAGTTTTTTTAAATGACCATGCATGGGCTCTGAAGATAATTTCAAATGTGTATTTCCCCCCAAAAAGTGTGCATTTGTTTTTAAGTAATTTCAACCTTCCTGGAATAAGTGTAGAGTCTTCCAAATTGATGACTTTGAAGGAAAAAGAACTCACCTAATGCATATGTTTGATGATAAAGTATCAGTCGGATTGTCCCTGATTTCAGACATGGCCCTCATCTCTCGGCCATGATTGACAGCCCTGATATGGAGGAACAGTCCATTGTTCTAATGACCATTGGGTCCCACTGATAAAGTCAGAAAGAGTTGATTAAATAGCAGCTTCTAACTTCCTGAAATGGAAAATGGGCATGTGGATTTAGCTCAAAATTGTGTGTATCTGACTGTGCTTATCTATCCTCCAAGCCTCACACACATACACAAAAAGTGTATGCTGGGGATTCCCAAACTTTCTCTTCATGGTGTCATTGGTTGTCTCAGTAAATGTTTTCATGGTGCCCTAGGCCAAAAGAAATACTTAATAATCCCACTTCTTAGGTCACTAGGTCCGAACAACGTAATAGTGGTGGTTTGTACCATGTCCTGCAGATGTTGCTCTGTTTCTTTCATACATTTACAGTACCTGATGGTGCCCTCGTGAGTTCGCTGCCCTGCCTCATTGTGTCTCAGCACACAGTGTGGGGATCATCAGTATACGTTATCCTGAGGTTTGCATTGTCCAAGGTGGTGGCCTTCAAAATGGAATTCTTGGCCACTCGATCTTATGTGTCACTTCGTTCTGTGTATTTTGCTATCATTCTTATTGTTTTTGCTTGCATCTGGCTGACTAGCTTTTTAATTGAGGTCCTCCCCTCCTTTGCTGTTCATCGCTCCTGCCACACCATAGGTCATAGTATAGAAATAGTTATTACCCAGCATTAGAGGAGCTGGCACTGAGACTGGGGGGGGGGGGGGGGGCTGGCTTCCCCAAATGCAGTGGACTTCGTATCTTTGGAATATAATCACAAAGCAGGCAAGGAGGGGCTGACCTTTTCATAGTTGAACACCAAAAACGCTTTTGGTGACCAACGGGCTTCATCAGCTCTGCTCAGAAATGACTCTGCTTCTTCCAGACATGTCTCACAAAACACGTTCTCTCTTGCGTGACAGTGCCATGGATGCCCGTTTTCGCTCTCCTACCCAAATGCATTGTGGGTGATATAGCTCCCTCTGACCTTGAAGGTGGAGTTCATGTAGTCATAAAATTCCTTCGAACTGGTGGTCAGATCTAGTAACATGAATTAAACCTCTGTTGTGCTGGGGATTTTGCCCTTAGTGTCCAGCTATGTAATTAAAGGGAGATTGCTGGCTTCAAGGAGTCTTCCATTTTTGTTGAATTAGAATGCACAGTTTTTAGTTGGACCCCTGAACATTTATAGACTAAGATGAAAAAATGCCAGAGTTAATCTAGAAAGAGGAAACCTGATAGAAGAAAAGATACTTTATTCTGGCAGATCCGCATTCCTCTCATTTAGGTGTGTGTGTGTGTGTGTGTGTGTGTGTGTGTGTGTGTGTGTGTTAGAACTGGTAAACGTGCTGGTAGCTAGAGGCACTTTTAAATTGGGGTACTCTGGATTCCTCTGGGAATCTGTTAATTGCTAGTACCTTTTCCCCAGGAAAATGCACATTGTACATGGAACACGTAGTTTTGTGAACATTTTTTTGTTGAGGGGAGGGAAGGGGGTACAGTGTAAAGACCCCATAAGGTCAATAACCTCTGCTCTGCAGAACATGGACTTGACATTCTAGACCAGGAATTAGCAAATGTTTTCTGGAAAGGGCAGTCAATAAATATTTTTAGCTTTGTATTTCATACAGTCTCTGTTGAAGCTGGTAGGAAGGACATATTCACAGTATGTCCATGACTGACCTCAGGGTTGTGTTCCAATAAAACTTTGTTTAGAGAGTCAGATGATGGGCTAGGTTTGGCCCCTAGGTCAGATACACCTGTCCTAGGCCATCAAATGCAAAACTCTAATTAATTAACTCTGTGTATAGAGTTCTTCCATTTAGTGAAGATTTAGCTCAGTTGCTGTTGAGGCAGATTAGGAAGACAGATTAGATGTATGACGATGAATTCAGAAAGATGGACTGTTCAGTCCCATGAAAATTGCCGCTTGATTTCCTCGGGTAAGTATTCCTTGCTGTGGAAGCCAAGGGAACAATTTCCTTCAGACTGAATCGAGTCCTACTGTTGTTTTTTTACCTTCTTTTTCTTTTCTTTTTCTTTTTTTTTTTTCTCCAATAACCAACATAAGCTACTTCAACTTGGAAATGAAAGGCACACTTCTTGTAAACATTAACTGCACTCTTTCTCTTAGCTTCTCTTTTTGCTTCTGTTGTGATTGATGTGCAAGGAGAATCATGAACCTGGATGCTAATCCTTCGGTTTTCCTTTTTACTGAGAGGTATTAGGATTTGAGACTTTGAGAGGCCACACTTACCTCAGAAGCAGAAGGCAGATAAAATTCTTTAAATCTGCCAAGTCATCCACCTCATCTATTTGGCCCTCTTTTAAGGAAGTCAGAAAGAATGGTTTGCGGTCAAAATACTTGTTGTCAGTGGACTTGGAGCTCCAAGCTCTCACTGTGACAGGGGACCTTGGCCTACCCCTTGAGTACCATCACTGGACTTGACATGATGGGGCTATTTTGCCTTAATCCTCTTTTAAATAATCAGTAACTTTCTATTTTAAGGAGTCTAAGCAAAATGCCCTTTCCCGGTGTGATTATGTTGGGTTGCCAGGCCTGGCTGAATTTCTGAGCCCTACAGCCTCTAGTGAAAGCTCTGTCTTCCCTATGGGACAACTGTCTAATTGGCTCTGATTTCTGTGTGTACAATCCTGTCAGGGCACCTTCCTGTCTGTACAGAATGCCTGCCAGTCATCCACGCTGTCTCTGTTTTTTTCCAGACCAGTACAACACTTCTTACTTAGAGCTTTCATCTCTTTATTCTTCAGAAACATTTGTTTTCCCCTGCCGCATCTTCAGGCAAACATACATCACGCTTAGCATGACACTCGGAAACTCCTTCAGAAGGCACATGTAAGCATTCAATCCAGCAGTTTACCTAAAAGAAAGAATGTTCTCTCTTCACCTGGGGAAACAAAACTGAATTCCAGAGCCTTCAAAATGAAATTCTTCTCTGGGGAAGCACCTTGCCACCAGGTACATCACCCGCCCCCCCCCCCCCCCCCCCCCCCCCCGCTCCTGGTGTCTACAGAGAGGGTGGGCCAGTTTTCTGGGGTTTAGAGAGTCACTGTGTACAGCTCTGCAAATATCATTGACCTTTGCAGGTTTTCTGATGGAATCATTTGGAATCAAGACTTAAATTGGGGTTTAGTTTTTCAGTTCCTGACCCAAACTCCTTTTACAAGCAAAATTTCTCTAAAGCCTCTTTTCTGTCTGCCGTGAACAAGGGCCTGCGTAGAGACACGAAGCAAGGTGAGGGACTTTGAGGTAGGGATGTGTTTTTGAAAAGAAACCAATATCTCCTTGTAACACAAGCATATGTTATTTTCAAAACATCCAGGCTACTTCCTTGGGGCTGTCAGATCCATATTACTTGTCTTGTCACTTGAACTAGGACATCGAAACTCTTTATTCTTGGGCAGTGGCAGTTAGATTTGCATTGTATTGCTTTATTATAGCTGTCAGTGTGGACAGGTATGAACAGTAGGCAGTTAATCTTGCCATGGCTGGGTTTTCCCCAGGTTATGCTTTTGCATTTCTGGGATTCAGGGCCTGTTTTCAAGGAATGAGGCTGATGCTCTTACGACTTGGAGACTGAGTTCAGGGAAAGCAGGGGAAAGCTCAGGCACTTCCTTGTGTCCTGCTGCACGAAACAGAGCTTCCTGAGTAGCCCCTCGTGTCTGTGGCTTCTGTTTTCCTGGATTGCATGTCCTTGTTATTATTCCTCTGCCCATCACATGTGACCTGGGCTGACTTAACACATGGGGAAAGGAACTATGTTCATCTATCAAAACTCAGAACCAACACTTCTGAATGGACTGCCCACATGGATTCTGCTGTCCCCAAATCTTGAAAGTTGTAAAAAAAATATCTAAGGGAACTTTTAGCCAAATCCGCATTCAAAATATTAGACCTTATAATAAAACTTGCCTTGGGCCTTTGAAGGAAGAGCAGCTGGGTTGGGTAATTTTCCTCTTAAGTCATATTCTATTGTGGCCAGAAATGAGTGGTTAACATCATTTTGGGCACTACAAGTGTTTGTATTGGAGTCTGCAAGCAATTTCAACAAACAAGTGAGGCCACTGCCTTTGGGATCGTCATTGGACTTTGGGGTTTGAAGCTGAACTGTGAAGTGAAATCATGGTTTGGGGCTGGAAGAAAAGATAAATGCAGAGAACAGTGCTAAGCTAGGGAACCCATGAACGAGCAAGCTGATGAAAGAAGTTGGAAGACAGGTCTATGTCCCTTACCTTAGTTTCCATATTACTATAGAGATTTTCTCCTTTGGGAAGAACCCATCAGGAAGCCAAACCTTTATTATTTCCTCTAAAAATAACGAACTTTAAGGAGATTCAGAGAGTGGCATTGATTTGGATATCAGAAAACATTCTCATTGTTTCCCTGATGTTGTTGATTCTACAGAGTCACCGTTTTAAAATACGGCACTCAGAGAAAAACTAACGGATTAGAGGGGTGAGGCCACCTGTGGAGAGTATACAGCCCGTCCATCAGCTACCTTCCGCCTAAAGAAAAACAGAACTGAGCCGCTCACTCTTTACTTCTGGCGACTTTAAGAAGAATGGCGGACACCAAACGTGATCTGATGGGCATGCTTTTCCTACAGTGCAGAGAGCTGTGACTGTGCATAGAGGCACACTACCCGTGTTCACTAGAAGAGCTAGAAGGCCAAATCTAAAGCAACACTCAGAGCTAGTTTGAATTTTCAAAGCAGTGAGTTGTGTGGAAAAGCCATCGTTTTATTTTCTTTTGATCTCAAACTTGTGTGTCCGCATGCATGTTCAATACTCGGGGAGTTAAGACTCAAGAGCACAGAACTGGTTTCCAGGCTCTATCAGTGGTGCCCTGAGGAGAAGGGTGTCTTGTCGTGAAGGGAAGGGGAAGAGAGTGTGATGAAGGTCACCTTTGCCCATCTGAGCTCTCCATCAACCTCCATTCAGATTGTTTATTCGGCTACCAATATTTCCCCCTTTAACTGGAAGTCTCTGTGGCTACTCAAGGCTTGGGAACTTTGGATGAAGTGACAACTTGAAGACCCTAAAGAGCCGAAGAATCTGGGAAATGTTGTAGCTAACGATGCCTATGAGTCCTTGGGTTTTGCTAAGAGAGTTTGGAGGCAGGAGGAAGGGCGAGAAGAGAGGGTCATTTATTTTAAGTTTTAAGCCTGCATCATTTGAAAGAAAATGCAAAGATCGATATGTGATGGCCATGCATATTGATCCTTAAATTGGTTTTTTTTCTAAAGTGATTGAGAACAACCTGATTTCAGGGACAAGGTTGCATGGCATCTGGGCTCTCCATGGACGGTGGAATTTCTAAATGTCTGTGTTTTCAGAGCAGGAGTTGTGATTTTTGTTCGTTGATGTGTAGGAAAATGTAAAAGCTCATTGGACAATCTTGGCGCACAGAAGGGGACGATCTGAGACTCAAGCTAACAGATTACTGTTGCTGGGTTGTACAAAGGTTACAGGCAATGGGAATCCAGTACAGCCTTTGGAAGCTGAAAACCATGATCATGTTTATCTGTCGTGAACTGAACATGAGGGAATGCTTAGATGTCAATGGAATCATATAGGGTGCCTTCTACACACACACGAAGAGTCTATGGTGAATTCTGATCCTGGTACGTTTGTTACTAAACCAACTTTAACAGCTAGAATTAACAGCCATCTCAGGACACTGTATATGTCAAAAAGACATTTGGCGTCCTAGCCAGATTGGCTCACTAGATAGAGCATTGGCCTGCGGACCAGAGGGTCCCAGGTTCGATTCCAGTCAAGGGCACGTACCTTGGTTGCAATCTCCTCCCTGGCCTGGGCCTGGGCCCTGGACAGGGCATGTGCAGGAGGCAACCAACCGATGTTTCTCTCACATCGATGTTTCTCTCTGTCTTTCCCTCTCTCTTCCACTCTTTCTAAAATCCATGAAAAAATATCCTCAGGTGCGGATTTAAAAAAAGACATTTGGCAAAAATTTGTAGCGTTCTCAGCTAATCTCTGTGTAAAAGTCACCCAAGGAGGTTTGATTAAAAAATTTCAGACAATTTACCTGTCATATTACTCCTGTGTTTGTCTTCAATTTATTTTTTGAGTGATTTTCTATATGAACTGAAATGATGAAATGACGCTTTACAAAAATAACAGGTATTTTTAGAAGAGAAATGTTTTCTTTATGTAATTAACTTCCAAATTGGAACATATTCCCCAATCATCTCATTGGGTCATTTAAAAGCTGAAAGGGGTATTAGGGATGTAGTTCAAAATTTTAATTTAAATACAGGGACGTTTTTCTACATATTTTGTGAAAATCTCAATGAGATAGATCTAATTTCTATATGAAATTGAACTTTACAAGAATTTTAGGAAAATAGGTGGGTTTCCCTAGCGTCCTTTGTGTTTTGATTTTTATCTCTGATAATGTTGCTTCCACTTATTAATCTGATCTTTGTAAGGGGAAAAAGCCACTTTTTCTCCTTGCATTGTGTGGATTTTGTGATGGACCTTTCTTGTATTTGTATACATGACTGATTGTTTTCTTCTGTTGCACTGCAAATCTGTTTTGACGTCATGCTCATTGTAAAGACAGCTGTTGGACAAGGGAAAACATGCCTGGTGTTTAAATCCCCTGATGCTAGAATGAAGTAATTCCATATGCTAGTTAGGAGGCTCTGCTATCTTTTCCTGGTACCTTGAAATATTCTGGAAGGAGACTGGAGGGCTGTGCACCCCTGCCCTTTGAAACCCAGTTCTGACACTGTGTCTCAGGAGAGTTTGAAATAGAAGAATGGCTACCATGTTGTGGATTCCGTCATCAACGGGCATCCTTTGTCTTTCCTGCCATGTATAGCATGCTGCTAGCTGTCCCTGGTGGAAACCATCTCTTGTTCATGGATTGTGATGTCTTTCTTTTATGAATGAGGTGGGCTGAACTGTAGAGGATGGAATTCATTCAAAGTTCATCAAATAAAGATGTCTGAAGGATGTGGGTGGGATGTGTCCATGCCTTTGAGGTGAACATTCAATTTCTGTTGTAGCCCCAGGAACTTTTACTCGTGAGCTGTAGAAGCAAAGAAGGAATCAGGGGAATATACTTAAGCCTGTTTTTCCCATGTGGAAATGTGTGTGTGGGGGTGGGGTAGGGGGGAGCTCTCTTAAGGTGAAAATGTTCCTAGTCATTGTATGGGAAAAGGAAAATTATGATTATCAGTTGATAACTTCAGTCAAGCTGCAGGGTTATATTTAAATATATATATTTGTGGGCAAGCATGCCTTTGTGGTCTCTGCTTTATTGGCTCTGGCAGCTCCCATGCATTTTCCTTTTAGCCTAGCTTTCCCATTGTCCAGGTTGTGTGCATTTTCATCATTTTTTCCTTTTGAACTACTGCGTATTATCATTGTTGATGTTATCTCAAAATCCCCAAACCAACGAAATCGCTGATGCGTGAGACTTAGGGTAGATGCAAGTATTTGTAGTGATGTAGGTTAAGTTTTTATGGGGTTACCTGAAATGTATTGAATTGAGGGATAATGTGGCTTTAAAGAAATCATGTTTGTTTTTAACATTTCGAGGGGCCATCTGTCCTGGGTCCTTATTCATGAAAAAGTCATCTGTTCATAAGCAAGGAATTAACAGTAAATAAATGAGGAATGGTTATCACTGCCAAAGGTGGGGATCATTTTGCCTTTTACAGGTCATTCCAGAGTAAAATTTCCAATCAGAGTATCTTGTAAAAATCATCACTTTATAATCTCCCTCCTCTTTCCTGATCTAAGAGCATAGTAAAGGAAGAGAAGGGTTCCGAAGTGCCACAAAATAGTTCTTCGAATCCGTATTTTTGACCAAGGAAATGGCTGGGGTGTGGAACTAAGTGGTCGTTCCACGGTTCCCGTGGCGACCACTCTGACTCCCTCTTACCGCCTCAGACAGAAAATGAAATTGAGCAGTTAAGTCAAACCTAAACTCCTCTGTTCCCGAGGAGCTTGCACTTAGATTTCCCGTCTCAGGATATTCTTCTATTTCATGCCGCTGCTGAGGAGGAAGGGACAAGCTTCAGATACGGTAACTGGCCTCCGGCTGTGTGCACGTGTATCTGTACAGCTTCATACCACATGTGTCGTGTTCAATGTTGTGTCAACCTATGAACCAACTCAAACAACAATTTGAAGATTGAGAAGACAGTGACAATGGCAAAAGACACCCAACCACCTCTCTCTGTCAAAATGCTGGCTCTCCCTCTCAGCAGGATAAAGAACAGGTGTTCAGGAGAAAGGTGTCCTTGATAGAAATGGTGTGTTGATCTCATGAGAAAATGTACAACCAATAAAAGACATCTTTAAAAAAGCACAATGAGTCTGTATATTGATTGAATTGTTCATGGGAATCTTTTGTTCCAGAAATACTGCTCTTAGATATGAAAGTCCCATAGGTCAAAGCTTGGCTTGAACTGTTCTTTTTCTTTCCCCATCTCTATTACTGCCCTTCCAAAACATAATGGAACAAAACAATGGAATTGCAGTCATGAAGACTCATGAGAAAGCCATTTCATTGGCAGTGAACTATAGAGTAATATTCTTATGGTCAGTATCCCTAGTTTAGAAGTGAAGGCCAATATTTCTTTATCAAAATCAGATGGCTTGTGGTGGGGACAGTCCACATGGCTTAACAAAAAGATTAAGACCAAGACCTTTTGGCCTTCATGTGTTCCTGAGACTGAACTATTAGGCCAACTGGTCACTCAGTGTTTTTCTTGATCCTATGCATAATATGTGCAATATTAGGAAATTTGCTTTATGTAATCAAGCAGTGGTATGAAGCTGATGTTCTGGGAAAGAAAGAAACTCTTAGTACAAGATAATATGGTTGGGTCTTCCAAGTTCTTTGATTTCTCCTATAAATGGAGTGACTAGACCTATTTGACTTGTGTCTACATTGATCAGAAGAATTGCTAGACTTATTGCTGATGGTTTCAGTGGATCACTAGTTATACCCAGAGGCACACGTTCAACTCTCTCTTGCTTATTGCTTAAACCAGTTGATGTTGCTAAATCAGAAATTGACCCCTATAAAAGCCCCTAGTATTTCACTCCAGATAGATGTCATTTCAGGGGTTGGAATGTAGAGTGGAGGGCACCCCCTGCTTCTGCATATATCACTCAAGTGACTTCCCAATGACAATGGTCTTTGTAGTATTGACTTTGAAGTCCTCTCCTGCACTGTAATAAGATGCTGCAACCCTTCATTTTTCTTAAGTGCGGGGCCTCTCTTACCATTAGGCAATTTGTTTTGTCTCTATTAGGGGATGAAGTATGTAAACAAGATTCTCAGACATCATATGTGAAGGTTATTTTATCCACTTTTCCTCAGCCATTTCTTATTTTCCACAGGAAGGGAATCCAAAGCCATTCCTTACTTTCATATTTAATGCATCAAATATTTTAAATGCTTTGTTTTGATGGGTATAATGCCTTCTTTCTTTGTACACCCTCCAAACGATTCCCGCTTACTCAAGATTATTGTAAGAAGCTAAAGAGAGACCATTGGACTAATAAAAGCTATCTGTGGTTGTTTCTTGGTGTTCTGGTCATTTCCCATAGCATAGCAACCCCCCAATCCTAATAGCTTAAAACAACAAGTTTACGACTATCTCCCAGTGCTGGGAGTTGACTGGGCTCGGCTGGGGGATCCGTGCTTGTCGTCGGTCATGCCGTCGTGGTCAGCTCATCGGAACAAGACTCACCGAGAGCTTCTTCACTCCCATGTCTGGGGTCTGGGCTGCGGTGGCTGGACTGGGGTGAATGTGGAGACTAATAAGGCATTTCTCTCTTCATGTGGCCTCTCCCTGTGGTCAGCTTGGGCTCCTCACAGCCTGACCAGCTCAGAGTAGTCGGAATTCTTCCATGGCTGTTGGATTTTCCCAGAATTAGTGATACAAATGTCCCAGGCAGAAGCTGTAAGGAAATGACACAGTGTAATTTCCACTGTGAATGCTGGGGCATGTGTTTCATGGTGGGGAGGGGGCATCTTTGAAGACTAGCTACCATGCTTGGTCAGTGCTGTGTGGTTAAAAACACTTGTCATTTTAAAAATGGATCTTGTTCCTTCTTCCCTAAATCAGTAGACAAGAGACACTAGACAAAATGTATTAAGATGAATGATGAAATTAGTTTCCATTTATTTCTCATGCACAGTGTTGTCAAGGAAAGCGCTTTGGTCAAAATGATGTAGAGGTTGCCTTGGCCATCTCTGCCGAAAGTCTTAAGCCGGAGCTGGAATTAAAATGACATGGGAGAGAATTAAGAATTGGCTCTAATGACACAGAATTCCTGTTATAACTTCTCCACAATCCCAGATGGCCATGGTTCAGAAGTGCTTGCCTACTAGGCCTTTTCTCCTTAAGTGGAAATAGCATTATTATTATTATTATTATTATTATTATTATTATTTAAATACTACATTTTGAGAAAACACAGAATACATTCAGGCAAATAGACATTATCCACAATTCTGAGTTAATTTTTCATGTGTTCTTTAAAATATATTGTTCTTTACTTTTTACACACCACACACACACCACAACCTTAATGGGATCATGTTGTTGTTACCTGCCTTGCTTTCCAAATTATATCATGGACTTCTTACATCAATTAATGTAGATGACATCATTTTTAATGGCTGCCTAATATTCCTATGTGTGCATTTATGTATATTGAACTGCTCCCATCAGTGGAAAATTTGATTATTTGCTTTTGATTGCTCTGATAAGCAGCCTTATGCCTACATTTTTATGCATTAATCTTATTGTCTCAGAGAAGTTTTAAAGAGCTGACCATCCTCACACATTTTCCCCAGGCCTGAACATCAACAACAGTTTCAACAGTTGACCCCAGCTCTCTCCTTTCATTGTTGTGGTGCCCACCACTCTCCAGGCCAGAGAGATCTCTTAACCTAAGAGATCAGGCTTGTCTGGCAATAAACCCAAATTAGGAATTTGCAGTGCTAGGACCTGCCCACACAATGGTGTCCCAATGATCATAAATATATATTTCTTGCGTAAATAAGAGATGTCTTTCAGGAATAGCCACAGAGGAAGATACTGTCAGGAGCAAGCACATGAAGGAAAAGTGCAGGGCATAGGAACAGGGAAACAGAATCTGCCTCTGAGAAGCAAAAGGTCACTTTTAGTCCTTTTAACTTCTTGCAGTTGGTGTGATGATTATGTGATGCCAATTGTAGGCAAGACCAGAATTTCCAGTTGGTCTGGGACCAGCAGATCATCCACAAAAATCTGCTCTACCCTCCCCATAAGTCAAATACTCATATTGGGTAGAAGGACAAAGATTACATGGAAAAGTAAGAATTACAGGCCTGGGAAAGCAGGCAAGGTATAATGGTTACAGGTTACAGGCAATGTGGGCTGGGGTTTGGTCATAGAGGGTGGGTGCCTCCTGGTACCTCTGGACGCCTCTGGAATCAGATTGTTTCGGCAACAAGGTTGTTAATCTAGGCAGTTCTCAGAAAAGGAGGATGGACTGCATTCGATGTTAGCTCCCATGTCCCAAGATGTACAACTCTCAGCCAGGTTAGAATGTGCTTTCTCTAAAAAGAACAGAACAATCATGGTTAATAGAGCATGATTCATATTTCTTATAATTATAGCTAGTCCCCAATATTCTATTTATGCTCCCACTCATAAATATGCCTTTCCCCAATCACTCCCAATGACATATCAACTATCTTATCTAAAGTCAATCGCTTCATTTAGAACACCGGATCCCACCTTTCTTGCCAGTTTAGATACGTTAATACAACTACTGCCTTCTCTTTATTGTATCATCATTTCCCACCTTTTACCCGATCTTTCCCAACATCATATCGATATAATATCTCTAACCTGTGCCTTTCTTGCTGCTGTCCCATTTCCCAACCCCCTTTGCAGCAAGACATTTTTTAAAAAAATGTCTTTGTTTGCTATCTCTATGCCTCTCTTCTAATCTTTCCCTGAACCTGTGCCAATCAGGTTTTTAATTCACTGAAACAGCTTTTGTCAAGGTCTCCAGTGACCAGTTCATTGCCAAGTATAATGGAATGGTCAATTCTCTGTTCTCATCAAATATTGAAAAGAGTTGAACATTTCCTCATTCTTTCTTACTTGGCTTCTTTCTTTCTCTCCACACCCTCTCAGTACTCTCCTTCCTTATTAGCTATTTTCTCACAATCTCCTTTGCTGGCTCCTTTTTCTCTTTTCTAACTCTAAATTGGAAGGCTCCATGACGCAGTACTCAGACATCTCTCATCACTCCCTAGGTGATCTCAGCCAGACTCCTGGCTTTCAACGTGTTGTAAGTTTCAGACTTATACCTCTAACCCAGTTGTCTCTGCTGAACTCCAGACTCATTTACTAAACTGTCTACTTGACAAGTCCACTTGAATGCCTAATAGACATCTCAAGTGTAATAGGTCCAATCCAAATAGTAATTTCCTATATTCCTGCCCCAACCTGCTCCTCTTGCAGGCCACCCCATCTCAGTAAATGACAATTTAATTATTCCATTGCTCAGGGAAAAAAAAAATACCATTCCCTTTCTCTTCCACTAGGTTCAATGTATTAACTAATCCCATTTGATCTATGTCCAAAGTATATCTGGAATCCCCCTACTTCTCATCAACTCTACCATGATCACTACTATCCAAGCCATTATAACCTTGTTCGCACGAAACTATTAGCTAGCCTTTCTACTTTTGTGCTTGTTTCAGTAGTCAGTCTGTTTACTACACAGCAGCTAGACTGACCTTTGGAAAAAATGTAAGCTCAGGTCCTATTGCGCTTCTGACCAATACCATCCAATGAGTTCCCAACACACTCAGTTAACAACCAATGTCCTTGTTGTGGCTACAAAGCCTCCTTCCTCTTCCCAGCCTTTTAAGCTTGTCTCTTTTCACTTTCCCCTCATTGTTTATTCTGCTTCAAGCGCATCATGTTTGTTGCTGTTCAGAGAAAGAGCAGCTTCGGGAGTTTTGCACATAAAGTTCCTTTCATATGGAATGCTCTTCCCCTGAGAGTCTATGGGTCCCTTTGTCCCTTTTTCAGGTTGCTACACTCATGTGTCTTCCATCAGAAAAGCCTCACTGACCCTGTTTTAAGAAGCATCACACCTCACAAGTATCCCTATCACTCCCCTATTCATTATGTCATGCTATTTTTGCATTTTTTCGTTTGTTTTATTATTAGCTACCTCCTCTCCCTAGACTCTAAACTCCATGAGGGCAAGAAGCTTGCCCTGCTCTTTGATATGTCTCTGGTGTCTAGAAGCCTGTCCGGATGAACATGGGAGAACTCGTCCATGTCATATGCAGCCTGACATTCAGTGAATGAATGTCTCTTGTGGTCAGAGGAAGTTATGGAAAATGCAAAGTTAATATCTTTTGCACGTGAACAGAGAGCTCCTTCGGAGCTAAATGATACCACACGTTGACTAGGTGTGTGTCGGGTGGCAGGCAGGGAGAGGTTGGGAAACACTCCATTGAAACTCTCCATTTCCCTTCCTGCTCATCTGTAAGAGACTTTTTGGCATTGTCTAATGGAAACTTCAGAGCAGATGGAAATATTTTGAGATGTATCATACACATGGGCCTGTAACATGAATTTCCATTTTCCACACAGGGGTGAACACAGGGAAGTTCTGCATTAGCCTTTGGATCGTAGCAACATTTCATAAAAATGATATTTTATGCTGCAGCTTCAAGGTGGCTTAGAAACGAGTCTGACTTGCAAACAATGAACAGCACAGTAGCAGGGTCTCAGCTCCCCCCACTTTATTATGAAGGTCAACGGTCAGCTTTCTGTCAGGTAGTGACAGTCCTAATCTTTGATAACAGTTCAGCACATTTAAAAAGTTTATTTTTTTTCTCCCAAGAATTAGGTCTTCTGATTGCATAGTGCATGCTTTAGAAAAATGGGTTTGTATTGGTATGCCAGCAGCATTGCCAACAATAATCTCTATGTAGTAAAATCTAGACACAGTACTTTCATAGACCTATGAATAGGGAAATAAGACCTAATGGAATTTAAATATACTGACGAATCGCATTTCCCAGCTTTGTAGGTACATGGCTCAAACTCCTTAACAGTAACTGAAACTTGTTCTTCCTCAGCCTGGGTGGGCTTGTGTTTTTTCCATCAGTGTGAGGGGTCTCGTTGGTGCTGAACGGACAGCTCTGGATATGGTCAGATCAAGCTGTCATGGGACCCACGGGTGGTTTCAAAGGGGCTGTAAACTTCGCAAAATTGCATGTGTATGAATATGTGCACTTTTCTGAGAGGAGCCATAGCAGTGAAACTTTGCAACCAAAAAAAAAGAAAGACACAATGTGTTTCTTAATTCCTATCAAAAGAAATGCAATTTTCATAGAAAGTACAATATTTATCATAAATTTTACTAATGTGACCAGTCTCATATCCAGACCATGTAATTAAATGACTTTAACAAATTAACACCCAAATATACACATCAACTTTTCCACAGAGGAAAACAAGGTCTCCTTGTGCACTATATAGACGGTTTATATTAAATATTAGAGGTCTGGTGCATGGGATTCATACACTGGTGGGGGGTGTGGCCTGTGGGGATTGGCCCACTGTGGTAGCACACTGAACACCAGGGGACAGCTCCTGCATTGAGCATCTGCCCCCTGATGATCAGTATGCATCACAGCAACTGGTCGACCAGTTGTTCTGGTTGTTCCCCAGTTGGTCGCTGGGCTTTTATTATATAGGATACCTTATCATATTTTTGCAGGTCCAAAGGCAATTTATCCCAAAACTTTAATGTAATTGGAATTAGAAGAGAGTGAACTCTGACAAAAGAGAGATCAACCAAACAGCAAAAATAATTTTTTTTTCCAGTGTTTGATTATTGACATTTCACAGGGCAGCACGTCCTTGGATAACTTACTTTCATTGCCATGTTGATGAGATGCTATCAGAACTTAACTTCTGTTTATGTCAATTAGCCTGTGGTAACATTGGTTTCATTACACATGGTTTCCATGGAAGTTGCAGGACCTAATTGTCAACATTAAGTGGGTGTTTGATGTGCACAACTTTAGTTCTTAAAATATTTGCTTTTATTGTGTTTGGTGTTTCTGAAAAAAACAAACACCTATTAATGTTAGGGTATGTTTTGGTCATGGTATGACTATGAATAAGCATTAAGAAGTTGTGAAGAGGTTGGTAAATGTTTAAATTATTTTAAATTAGTAAAGACAGAATTTCTCTTACAATTTCCAGGAATATTTTGATCAGTTCACATACTTAGTAGTATTTTATAGTTCCATTTTTTTCTTTCTCTATCAATCTCTCATCAATGGTTTAAGAAATTATATTTTTATTGATTTCAGAGAGGAAAGGAGAAGAAGAGAGAGACAGAATCATTGATTGGCTGCCTTCTGCACGTCCCCACACTGGGAATGGACCCCACAGCCTGGGCATGTGCTCTGACTGAGAATCGAGCTGTGACCTCCTGGCTCATAGGTTGATGCTCAACTACTAGCCATGCTGGCCAGGTTCTGCAAAGCTTGAGCATTCTAGAGTTCCACAGCACTGATGGACAAACTATATTAAAATCACTCATAGTTTCTTTCTGGTGCTGCCTTCTGTCTGTCGACTTAAAATATTGAAATTGTTTAACATTTTTATAAAAAAGCAGATAACACTGCATGATGTGCATGATAAATCTGCATTTCTCCTCCTGTCTCTTTAAATATGAGTTCCTATTTCTGTCCATAATATGGTGAATGATCATGCTCCAATACTAAATTCTGGACAAAAAGAAATAACTTTACTTTATGAAAGTCTCAATCTAAACATCCCCTTTAAATGCAGTTGAGAATTTGATCATCACTGTATCAGTCATAGTTCAATTCAAATTCAGTGTGCTAGTGTATATACTTTTTTTTTTTTTTTTACATAGAACATAATGGTACAAAGAATACATACTTAGTCCTCTGAAGGGAGGAGTTTTATTTGGACAATCTTAATCCAGGTCAGTTATCACTCAAAAGCTAGAAATTTAAGATGGCCACGAGGGGGCAGCAAAATACACTGAATTTCCTTAATTGGTGAAGCTGGGGCTCCCGTGCTATGGTGAAGGCAAATTGAAGTACCTGGAATTTGAGCCATCCAAAAACCTGCTCCCCTCAGGCATAGGCATTTCTGGTAAGGTAAGTGACACAATACTTCCTCGGCTCACTGAACAGATGAGACACCAGCGTTCTAAGTATTTCTTATGAAGGGCGCACAGAGGGCTGACCCCTGGCAGGTCTCTTACTTCCCAGGGGAGCAGGGTGGGAATTCCTTTCCCCTCTTTCCCTCTTAAGATTCCCCTGGACTTAAGGGAAGACTAACAATGGGGGAAAGAGTCAATAAGGCTCCATTTTTAAAAACAGGGAAACAGGCTCTCGTATGAATCACTAATCACCAGGCACCTTTCAGCAGGGAGCCGTACAAAATGCAGGCGAGTTCAGGGTACCAGGAAAGCCTGGATTCTGCTGTCAGAATTCCCGAGCGTTGTTAACCCTGGGCAGATTTCTTAACCTCTAGGTGTCTTAGTTTATTCGCTTGTAAAATGAGGATAATGCCAGAATGTGTTTCAAAGATCCAGTTAAAAAAGCAAAAAAAAAAAAAAAAAAAAGCATGCCATCCCCTTAGGCATATGGTAAGAATTCAATTAAGTTCGCAGTTATAAAATTATTATAATGGATGCGTGGCATGTGGGAGTGCTCGGCCATTATTTCTTGATAGCTAACAAGAATATACATGATCTCATTTAATTCTCACACTAGTGTGAGAGCTAGGTTTTATTTCCCTTCGTTTTTATAGATGAGAAAGTTCAGGCTCAAGCATACAGGAAATGGAAGAGCGGGAACTTGAACCCGCGACTCTCTGGTCCCAAGGCCCTGTACTTTCCGCCACACTTGGGTAGGCAGACTACCCTCATTTCCCCCTGCACTTGGTAACTCCTACAGTCGCCTGGGGTCACTTGACAGTTCTTGAAAATGACTCCGCAGTTCGGCTAGGCCAGCACAGGACAATCCTAGGGCATCGTCCAGGCACCGATTGGCCCCCGAGAGAGGGTGTGGGGAGGGGGCGAGGGGAGGGCTTTCTTGCAATCATGGAGGAAGGAATTGCTGTGCAGGTGCCTGAAACCCAGAGCAGCCTCATCGAGGAAGTCGGTGGAAGGCAACAGTCCTTAAACTGTGACCACGTGCGTTCGTGCATCTACCTCCCACCGTATCCAGGGAAACCCC
This sequence comes from Myotis nattereri, assembly GCF_964212035.1. Lineage (NCBI taxonomy): Eukaryota > Metazoa > Chordata > Mammalia > Chiroptera > Vespertilionidae > Myotis > Myotis nattereri. The sequence continues at coordinate 49,872,488 of NC_138091.1, forward strand.
TGTCCGTGGGAACAAGCTGCAATGGGTTGACTCACCCACGGTGGAAAGATACATAGTAGCGGGTGCCCGGGATCAGAATATGTTCCTGGGGGCTTTAGGCCTTTGTACGAAGCAACAGCGGCAGTCATAGAATCTGCTCCATCCGCTCCCTCTCTCTTCTCGGGAAAGGAGGCAGGACGCCTCTACCAAGGTTTTCACTGGAGATGCCACACGGAGGGTGCATTTTAAATTTAAAACACACACACACACGCACACACGCACACGCATCCTCAGGTTCAAGCCCCTCCGTAACCCACCAGTTCTTCATTGTAGACCGGAAGTTGCTTCCCGTACGAGAGGCGTACAGCACAAAGCTACGAACAAAAAGGCCCCTAACCTATACACATTGTAATCTTTTAGAGAAAAGTATGGACACGATACGACGTATTTCCTTTAGTAACTATTTATGTTGAAAAACAAAAATGATGTGATGAAAACTCGGGGGTTTCCCAAAGGACTACAAGCGGCCCTGAGAGCCGGACTTCACGGGATTACGTACACGTGCACCTGCTGGAGGAAGTCTCGCGAGGCCTGAGCGCTGGGAGTGATCTCGCGCTAAATCCGGGCAACTGGAGGCTCCGCCCCCTCGCGCTCCTGGAAGTATATCTTCCGGCTGCATAACCCGCCTCCCGTCCTTCCCATCCCCCTACTGTCCCCTCCCTGCCCCCGCCTCCGTTGTCCCCCCAAGCGGGAGCCATGCAGCCTTGAGGGCGCAGGGTGGTGTGGAGGCCCGTGGTTTCGACAAACTTTTCAGAGTCGGGCGGGCAGGTGCGGATGTCTACTCGGCTGTGGTGCCCAAGAGAAGCCTCGTAAGTTCCCTCGCTGCTGCTGCTGCTGCTTTTTGGCGGGGGTGGGGGAGGGGGGTGTTAATCTTCACCAGTGGATATTTTTTTCTTGGTTTTTAGAGTGGGAGGGAGGGAGGAGAGAGAGAGAGAGACAGACATGGATGGGAGAGACGCATGCTTGGTGCCTCCTGCAGGGCCTGGAGCGAACCCCCAACCCAGGTGCATGCCCTTGACCCGCATGGCAGCCTGGGCCTTGCGGTGGACCAGCCGGTGCTCTGAACGCTGAGAAACACCAGCCAGGGCCGTTCCCTCGCATCCGAGAACCCGCCACCCACCAGTTGCGGGCCCTCATTTCCCCGGGGAGCCCCCCTCCCTCCCAGGATTGGAACCGACCGAGTCACCAGTGTAAGAGCGCCCAGGGTGCACTTGGCCACCGTGGCCTGATATCGGGCAGAACAGTTTAGGGCCAAATGGAGAACGCCTTTCACCTAGTGTCCCCTTGTGATCGTTCCGTCTTGGTGCATAAAAGTGCAGCTGATTTCTGGGCATTCATTTTGTCTCCTGCTACTTGACCGAGTTCATTGACCAGTTCTAGAAGTTCTTTGGTGGAATCTTTTAGGGTTATCTCTCTATACCAGGGGTGGGCAACCTTTTTGTGAGTGCGAGCCAAAACCAGCAAAATCTCTGACTGGTAATTCTTCGTGCCAAAACCAGCAAAATCTCTGACTGGTAATTCTTCTGCGTGCCAACCCTAATTTTTTGAGAACATGTTACGCCTGCTTGATATCTCTTAAGGTGTACGTATGTGAAGAACCTTGAAGAAATAATAAAATTCATTTGAGCAACAAAACAGTATGTGATGATGAAAAGTACATTTAGTTTTTAATGTCTACATGCACACTGATAGTCCGACAGAAAACTTCATGACTCCGTTTGATATTATCAGTGGGACTTTTGCTGCTGCGTCACTGATGACAGAGATTTTACATCAGGTTTCTATTTCGTGACCTTCAGAGATATGCACGAGCTACTACTTACATCCGTCAGGCTACTCCTATTATGAGACTTGACAAAATTCGTCACTGAGAACAAAGATTCACAAGCGTATGTGGATGAAACCAAAACACTGGTCGGATCTAGGAAGGCAGGGAGAGTTAAGGCAGAGGCATAGAAATTGCTCTTCCCCTCTCTCGTCAATCCATGTGTATGGTCTTTAAGATAACTTGTTATGTAAAATTATTTATATATCTAAGATGCACCTACACTGAATTTATCTGAAAGATAAAAATGTCGATATTAAGAAAAAAAATAGTAAATGGAAGATTTTAAGAGAGGGTTTCGCGTGCCAGCAAAAGTTACTGGCGTGCCATGTTTGGCACGCGTGCCAGGGGTTGCCCACCCCTGCTCTATACAGTCTCACGCCATCTGCAAATGATGACACTTTTACTCTTTGCCATCAATTTTGGGCACCCTGTAGAATGCCACGTCCCTTCTCACGTTGGGCCTTGACTTTTAAGCATGCAGGGATACACTTTCTAAATTTGTATGAAGGAGATTTTTAGGTCCGTCTTCGACATGGGAACATGTTCTTGCTGAAGGAGTAAGTCAGAATGGACAGCGTGAATGTACTGAAGCCCGCGTGTGTCCGCACAGCTCTTCCCCCAAACTTCCAGAGTTGCTTCCCGTGGTCTGTCCCCACCACGGACGGGCCTTCGCAGGTGGAACTTCTGTAGAAAGGGAACCAGAAAGGTCATTCCTGAGATTCTTTGTCTTTTTCTTTCCTTTCCTTTCCTCCTCCTCCTCCTCCTCCTCCTCCTTTAAGAAGTGACATAATTTAAGATGCTGCCACAGGTGATTTGAAACATATATTTACCTTCCTATTTTGGAAAATGACCTAAAAGGAAAAAATGATGTAAAGGAAGAAAAGGACAGGTTATAATAGTTCATTCTTGTCTTTGTGAGAATGACTTTTTTTGAGTAGAAAGATTGGTCTCCGGTAGTGTAATATGGTGGTTGCTGGGGGCCCCCTGATTGTGGTCAGGGTGGCGTTTGGAAAATGGAATGATGATTTAATTGTGCCTGTGTGATAGGGTGTGTGGTGTGAACAGAATTCCCCCCATGGCCCCAGGGGAGCAGCAGGGTGAGGATCCCCTCCTAATGGTATGAGGAAGTACAAGGGTGGATCCGAGAGATGTGGGGTGACCCCCAGTTGGCCTGGAGCGTCAGTTGTGTTCACAGTGGCCCATTCCACACCCTGCACCTTTGCCCAAGCTGTAGATCTCAGCTGTGTTATTCTGACTCTCCAACCTGACATTTTCCTCTCCAGATGCAGGTGAGAACTGCCTCATCAGGTCAGCAAGGAAACAGGCAACATAGAATAATCTGGAAATCTGTATGGAAGAAATCCCTTTTGTCTATGACGTTACACGTATCTTAATAGCCTGGCCTGTAAATTAGCCAGCAAACAAAAAATAAACAAGAACCAGAAACAAAGGAAAAAATTAGTAGTATCAATAACCAAACTAGACCAAAACTGTTCTCTGCTTCTCTGGGTTGCTAACTTTTAACATAATTTTTTAAATGTCTTATAAAAATGAGACATTTCCCTGTAGAAAATGCAGATAAGCCAGAAGAAGAAAATGAAAATCACATACAATCCCAGCATTCAGGGACAACATACATTGTTAACATTTTGGGGTACAGACTTTCAACTTGCGTGTGTGTGTGAGTCTTTTCTCCTATACCGGGGGTGGGCAAACTTTTTGACTCGAGGGCCACAATGGGTTCTTAAACTGGACCGGAGGGCCGAACAAAAGCATGGATGGAGTGTTTGTGTGAACTAATATAAATTCAAAGTAAACATCATTACATAAAAGGGTACGGTCTTTTTTTTCAATAGTTTTACTCATTTCAAACGGGCTGGATCCGGCCCGCGGGCCGTAGTTTGCCCACGGCTGTCCTATACTCATTCAGTACACCCAACATACACATTTTCATAGCATATAAAATTTATAAAATATATAAATTTATAAAATTCAAAGCATTTTTGCTTTTCTTCTTCTTAATAAGCATACCCATCCTTTAATAACTGCAAATTTTAAGATTGTATGAATATTCTGTAGTTAATGTAACTGGCCATTATTGGGTCTGTAAGATGTTTTCCAATTTTTCCTTCTTATTTTATAAAAGTTGTCCTTGTAGCCAGTTCTTTGTGACATTGTAAGAGCTTTCTTGGGATAAATTCCTGGAAGTAGGATTTCTATGTTAAAGGGTGAGAACATGTTAAATAGCGTTTAAGTATTTAGCATTTGTTAATGAACGAACGCCAAGTGATGTTTTAAAAAGGTTTTACCAATATATTTCCTCCTCAGCAGTGTATGAGACTGCCCAGGTTCTCACAATTCCTGAGTGTAATCATTAAAAAATATTTAAAAGTGAAAATTTTAAAGGAGAATAACTGGACAGTTTAATGTCATTGCTTTGAATATTCAGCCTTTATTGTAGAACCCAGGGCTTTTTCTGGGATCCTCAGGTTACCAAAGGACTCAGAGTCATAGTCAAGGCAAAAGCCTCCAGGGGTCCTACCGATGGTATTGTATGTTCATTTTTAAGAAAGGTCACGTCTTTCTTGCTTTATTCAAAGGAGCGGAAGCTGGCTGGCTTCCAGGTGGGATATCCTGATTGGAAGTCAACCTCTGACACTGCGCTTTGCTCCTTCCTTGCCATGTTTTTGGTGCAGGTTCCTTAAAGAAGAGCGTGATGTCTACACATGCCGCTTTGCACACACACATGGTGTGACGGACACATGACCCACTTAGTCATCCTGTTTCGCTTTGAGGCCCAAGGGGCAGGGCGGGGAGGGGGAGAGGAAACAGGCTGAGAAAATCGAAGGCTCTTCCTGGGGAGTCCAAACAGTAGTGTTTGGCCCACGAACAGCTGTTACACAGATTATTTGTATGAATAACAATGAGTAATAATTTAAAAAATTTTGTGCATGCTTGCCAACACTCCATTAGTGCTATACAGTGTGCTTAGGTCAAAGTCCTTGTTAGACCTTCCGTAATAGCCTTGAAAATAATGCCTGACGTTTGATAAGCTCCTATATGGCGAGTTGTCAGATCTGACAGTAATTCATGCTATTGGCTGTCTTTGAATAGTACGTCTTCGATTTCAGACCTTCTGTAGAATCCTTCCTATAGATTCCTTTTATAATTTAAATGCTTACTTATAAAACAACAACAGTGATGAGCTCAACTCTTTTAGCCTATTTCTTCACTGCGTGCAGTCAAATAGGAAATGTGGTCAACGGTCATGACACATTCAAACAAATGAAAAGATGTAAAAGTCAAACTGTGGCAAGGAAGGCTTTCACTCGGTGCCTGGTCCTCTGGGAATCACCATGAAAACGTCCTGTGGGTCTCGGGTTAGAAAAATCCCCAACCATCGCTCATGCCTGGCTGGCAGTGTAAAGCTTGGTGTCCTGGCTTGGCTCCAGTGCAAAGGGGAATTTCAAGAGCTGGTTCACATATTTGTAATTTTCCAGTTGGAGACACACACTTCCTCTCCTGGCCGCTTGTGCTCTCTGGGAGCAGCCAGCAAATTGGTTGTGAGGAAGGCAAAGGCTCCTTGCTTGCCTTGAAACCGTAAAGTGCTGTGGGATGTTTTTGGATGAAGCGTTCAGGGAGATCATTAATTTTGTAACCCTGCTGTGGTCATTAATGCACTTCTAGACTTACAGTGTTTTATTAGTGTGGTTTACATTATTAGTTTATTTGGAGAATCATTATGAATTATTGATGGTGCCTTTCCACTAGGGGGAAGCCCGGTAAACTGGAGGAAATGAAAAGCCGTCGATGTTGTTCTTTTTAATCCTGGTTTATGAGCAGCTCTGCTCCAAGTGCTTGGACAATCTACAGAAATAGTTGTCAATCCCAGAAAAGAGGAGCTGGTGCAGAGGGCTAGCAGAGCAAGCTTCAGGGAGCAGAAAGGGCAGGAGGGTCTTTGAGCAGCAAAATAGGAGCATGAACAACAGAATGACTAAAATGGAGGATTTTCAGAAGAGTTGGGAGACATAGTGGGTTAAAAAGAGCCATTTGACTTTGCAGGTTACTAGTAGCTTTTATTTTTTAAATGTATCTTTATTGTTGAAAGTATTACAGATGTCCCCATTTTTCCCCCCATTAACCTCTCCACCAGGCTCCTGCCCCCTCCCTAGGCCTTCACACTGTTGTCTGTCCATGGGTTATGCATATATGCATATAAATTCTTTGGTTAATCCCTCCCCTCCCCTCCCCTCCCCCCCTCCCCTCCCCTCCCCTCTCTCCTGAAATTTGTCAGTCTGTTGCAAGGGTGGGCAAACTTTTTGACTCGAGGGCCACAATGGGTTCTTAAACTGGACCCAAGGGCCAGAACAGAAGCATGGATGGAGTGTTTGTGTGAACTAATATAAATTCAAAGTAAACATCATTACATAAAAGGGTACGGTCTTTTTTTTTTTTTTAGTTTTACTCATTTCAAACGGGCCGGATCCGGCCTGCGGGCCGTAGTTTGCCCACGGCTGGTCTGTTGCATGCTTCAATGTCTCTGGTAGTAGCTATTAAAAAGCCAGAGCTAAGTGCAAGGAGAAATATCCCAAGAAGATGGACACACATGCTATGTCCCACGTGGGCTGCATGGCCCATCACAGGTGCTTGGCTGGTGTCATCCTGAGGGGTTACTCTGTTACCAATGAAGGGTGGCTGTTGGGGTAAGGGGCAGGGAGCACAAGGCATTTCCATAAACATCAGGACTTTCTCATCCCAAATAAACCAAAGGCCTTGCTCATGGGCTGCCCTCAATCCCAGCGTTCTTGCCTGGTCAGCTCATCTTCCCACAGGGGCTTCGTGCTCTTGCGATCTTGGCCCTCCGTCAATGTGACCTACTGCACAGATGAACTAAGACTTGCTTGCACCTTGTCAAGTGTCTTTCGAAGCTCTTTCCATGTCAGTGTATATAGAACCACTTTCTGTTTTAAACTGCCCACTTGCATTTCTTGATATATTCACTCCACACAGCAGGTCCTTGAATAACGTCATTTCTTTTAAAGTCGTTTCGTTATCATGTTGATGAGAAAAAAGCATCGATTCTTAGTCACTGCCTGGAGTTTTCTCCAGGGACTCGGTTTCCTCCCACGCCCCAAAGACATGCACATTAGGGGAACTGGCCTGTCTGCACCATCCCAGGCTGAGTGGGTGTGGGTGTGAGTGGGACCTTTGATGGGAGTGACGGGGCTCGGGTGGCCCCAGTCGCCTGCCACCCTGAACTGGAATGAGTGGGTTGGAAAATAATGATATTATTTGTTTTTATTAATCTTTCTTAAATGTACATATATCTCCCATTTTATTTCAGTGTTTGCCATTAGAAGCGTTTGGGGTCTTTATTTAGAAGTTGGGTGATGTTTCTGTGGCCAGAAATATGCCATAGAAAGTAAACCCTTGTTTATATCAATTAGCCTATGGAAAATTGGTTTTGTCTATGCCATTTCGCTTAAATTCACAGTTTCCAACAACCTCCTGATGATGTTAAGTGAGGACTAATTGTCTATACAAGCCTCCTACAAACAGGTACTGCTTTCTGAGGCTGCCTGTCTGATCAGGACAGGGTTGTAGATTTCAGGTGTCTTACCAGTGATTTTTTTGCCCAGGAGGGGAGAGGAGATATTCCAGGGATGTCTGAGATTGGTTGGCTGGCCAGCAGAGTTAGGACTGTCAGACACATGTGCATTTGGATGTGCATTGCGCAAATAGACGCCCCGTATTCCTTTGTCCTGAGAGGCCAGCGTCTCCATTAGAGCACTGAAGGACACATGTGACCAGTCGGGGCGGTATATTTATACCAATAGGACAGTTAGATGACATGACCATTTTTCCTGTTTTATCTATGCGAGTGGGTTAAATAAAATTTTAACCTATATTTTAGAACTTAGTGAGAACCTCTTAAACCAGCCGTGGGCAAACTACGGCCCGCAGGCCGGATCCGGCCCGTTCGGCTGTTCTATCCGGCCCGTGGAGCCGAAAGAGCGGAGGGTTCTCTTGCTCTCCCCTCCGCTCCTTCACCAGCAGCAGTGTTAACATGGCAACGTCGGGAAACCCGGCCGCAGCTCCTTCTTCTGAGTCTAGTTTAAGAACCCATTGTGGCCCTCGAGTCAAAAAGTTTGCCCACCCCTGTCTTAAACCCACCCTTTCATTATTTTAAGTTGTTAATAAATTAATAGAAACAGCTATGCAAACTTAATATTTCAGCATTAATATATGGCAAAGCTTAGAACACATTCTTTTTTTAAAAAAATATTTTTTTTATTGATTTCAGAGAGGAAAGGAGAGGGAGAGAGAGATAGAAACATCAATGATGAGAGAGAATCACTGATCGGCTGCCTCCTGCATGCCCCCACACTGGGGATCAAGCCCACAATCCAGGCATGTGCCCTGACTAGAAATCAAACCATGACCTCCTGGTTCATAGGTCAACACTCAACCGCTGAGCCATGACAGCTGGGCAGAACACATTCTTTATGGCCAAAGGTATTTGTATTAATTTCTGATTTTAATCACTATGTTGCTTTCTTATCCTGTGGCTGAGACTTGGCTAACAATCTAGTTATAATCCATGTGTATTGTTCAAGTGGCCATAAAAGGGGTTTATTTTACTCCTAAAAATCATTAAAAGAACAAATCCTGTTATGGAGAATAACAATTTGACCACAACATCTGTGACAAATAGAGAACCGACTAATTAAAATTGACCTAGTTGAAAAATATGTATTTTGTTCATGAGTTTTTACTGTGCATATTTTGTTTAGCAGAAAGGGAATATTATCTAACACTGACCAGAAAATATTACAGGTAGTGTTACTATAGAGCAGTGGTTCTCAACCTTCTGGCCCTTTCAATACAGTTCCTCCTGTTGTGACCCAACCATAAAATTATTTCCGTTGCTACTTCATAGCTGTCATGTTGCCACTGTTATGAATCGTCATGTAAATATCTGATATGCAGGATGGTCTTAGGCGACCCCTGTGAAAAGGTCATTTGACCGCCAAAGGGGTCGCGACCCACAGGTTGAGAACCGCTACTATAGCGTGACCCAGGCAGGGGGTATATTGCATTTAAGGTTCTAGCCTTTTATATTATAAAAGAAATGTTAGGTGTTTTCAAAAATAATGAACACTAAGCTTTGCCCTGACGACTCTGGTTGCTGGCCGCCATTTGAAACGTGTGTGAGTTCAGTGGGGGGCAGCCAAGAGCACAGGTACAGAGAAGGCCCGCCCCTCCGAGACCTCTGGGGCACAGTGTGTCCTGTCTGACCTGCTGCGCTTGGGGATTTCAGCTTCGGTCTGGAAGGGTCCTGACTGCAGTGAATAGTTGGCTTTGAATTTTGACATAACAGGGATAACTTGGAGTTTTTTGGGGGTTTTGATGATGATACACGATGACTTTTTCTTATCTGGCAAAGAAGGTGTGGTTTTTTTTTTTTAAATATATTGTATTGATTTTTCACAGAGAGGAAGGGAGAGGGATAGAGAGCTAGAAACATCGATCAGTCGCCTCCTGCAACGCCCCCAACTGGGGATGTGCCCGCAACCAAGGTACATGCCCCTGACCAGAATCGAACCTGGGACCCTTTAGTCAGCAGGCCAACGCTCTATCCACTGAGCCAAACCGGCCAGGGCAGAAGGTGTGTTTTTAAAGTGCTGTTATGTAGTGGGGTGAATCTTTCTGGAAGTATCTCATTTTGATCGTACTCCTGTTTTGACTGTTGCTTGAAATCAGAACGTCTTAGGGAATTCTTGTGCTGCTCTGAAAATAGGCAGGACCTTGGCTTCTCCCTGGCAAAGAGGTATGGCATTTCCAGTTACCCAGCTTAGGAAGCAGCGTGCTCTTCCTCCCCTGGGAGCCGCTCTGCCCTGGGCAAAGGAACCGGCCCCTTCCAAGGACTTCATGATTCCTTGTGTCAGTTTGAGCCCGGGGCACCTGAACAGGCTCAATTTATTTCTGTTCAACAGGAGAAAAAACAAACAACTCTCTCTCATCTGTCAAGTAGTCTAAACAAAGGCGTGTGGAGTATTTACCGTGCGCTCCCAATCGTGCCACGTGCTTTTCGGGAATAGGAAAATAGATTAACGGAACTTTCTGAATCACCTCCCCTCTCAGCATCCTCCGCTCCAGGCAGGATCTCCCTCTTATCTCCACCTGAAAGTCCCAAGTCAGACAACACTGGGAATCGCATCCTGCTTCGCTGAAACATCTGACACATCAAGAAGCAGAACAAAGGCTGGCACAGCTGGAGCAGCTGGGGCTCTGGCCTTGGGGCTGCTTGGACTAGCTTCCTTGCCCTCCTCCTTGCCTGTGCCCTGGACCTCTTGCTGGCCAGCATTGTGTTTTGTTCCTGAGTTTACTACTGGTTTCTCCAGACTGTGCGCCGTCTGTGCATCTGCTTCTGCGTATTCCAGAACCGACCCCCAGCTCCACTGTCTGTTAGATTCAACTCCCGAGCCTGCGCTGTGTTGACCTGACTTTTCTGAGCAGGGTACATATAAATCATCATTTCAGCAGCAAAAGCATGAGGGTGGATTGAAGGTGGGAGGCAAGGATGATGGAGCAATTGGAAACTCATTCGTCTCTGGGAGTCTGGGAAAATGGCGATATTGCTAACATAGAGCGGGAAGGAAGGAGGAGAAGTGGGTATGGGGGAAGTGGGTATGATCAGTGCCATTTTGTAGGTGGAGGCATGCTGTGTGGTTTCATTGGGCCATCCAGGAGGTATCAGCTCACAGCTGGAACAGTCTGGTGAAATAGTGATGCTCAGACCACTCCCTGTGGAATCCAGTTGGTCACGAAATCCATGGAGGCTAGATTTTTTTCTCCTATTTGTATTCAGTATTACCTTTTGCATTATGCTCCTAACACTTCCTACCAGTTTTCCCATTTGGAGGGCTGTCAATGAATGGTGCGGCTAGAGAAGTCATGATCCTGGCCTGTGTGTGTGATTATTATAACTCAATCTACCAGGACACATACAATCCTTTAACTTCTCTGACCTCCTAACTTGTAAAATATGGTTAATAATATCCAGCATATCCATCTCCCAGGATGGTTGTGTGCCCGAATGAGAATGTTGCTAAAATCACAGAGTGCTACATGAATAAAGCAAATCCATCCTCATCCTTATCAGTCCCAAACGGATGTCTTCAGTGTGATTTTTAAACCGGTTCCCCCACTGCTTCCTATAAAATAGGAAATCACCAAATGGGAGCTCCTTTCTTTGCTATTAGTCCGTGGGCCCTAGATTTGTCTCTTCTGAAGTGACAATTAGAAAACAAAGAGAAAGAAAGCCCAACTGCATAAACACATCTATTTCTATTTTAAGCTCAAAGTGCATCACCCAAACCGCAAAACCCCAAATCAAATTTAGCTCCTTCCGATCCTGGGCCCAACCCTTGGGCTCTCCCAGAGGTGAATGCTGGGAAAGTGTCTGCTCCCAGCCCAGGCCTGTGCAAACGGCTTTTTCCTCTTCCCTCCCGCCGCCCCTCCAGCGCACCTGTTTGCCAAGCCCCTTCCTTTCTGGTCCAGGCATTTCGATTCTGTCAGGACCACCTGTTAAGGATGACGCAGATTTGGCCCTACGCACATCCTCGCCTTGTTGCTGTCTTTAGGGTCCCAAAGTGTGTTGATTCACCCCACAGGACGTTATTTTTAGTCTTTATCTCTCGGTGGGTTTGTTTTCTTTCCGCCACCTTCTGACCTGAGAGCTGGAAATAAAGTCTGTCTTCCTTAAGGACGAGAAAGTTGTCAGCCATTTCCTTCCTGCTCACATGAAAGGCCTGCCCACAGAGCCCTCCCCCCACAGGACACGGAAAATGTCAATGCCCTGGGGCCTGAAAACACCCCCACTTGGGGAGCGCATCACATCTCCTCCTTGTACACTGGCAGAGCGGTGTGTGCTCTAGGCAGCTGGCCTTTGAAAGGGCCCTGAAGATGCTCAAGGGGAATAAAAGCAAACTGCATTTTCCTCTCCTTTTGATCCTGGTTACTGAACTCGGACCGCTGGGTGAATTTGAGTAGCCTGTCTACTTCTGTTTTATGAAGTAATGAGAAGAAAGTCCCAGGGCAAAGAGAAATGACTGCTTTTGGAATGAAACCAGGCGCAACATTGCTTGCTTGGACTGGAGACTAGGTTTATGGAATAAATATGGGAAGGTGCCTTATAAGTTGTAAAGTACGAGGTGTATTAAAGGGCTTGAAAATTAGAGCTTTTTATCCTGATTTTAAAGTGAATGTATGTGTATAGATAATTCAAATAGAATAGAAAGATACAAATGAAAGCAAAAATGTCGGAGCGTCCAGCATTGTTTTTGATATTAGGATCCATTATAGCGCTACTATGATCTGAACAATTGCCTTTTTCTGTTTTTTTAAAAATATATTTTATTGATTTCAGAGAGGAAGGGGGAGGGAGAGAGAGAGAGATAGAAGCATCAATGATGAGAGGGAATCACAACCAAGGTACATGCCCTTGACCGGAATTGAACCTGGGACCCTTCAGTCCGCAGGCCAAGCTCTATCCACTGATCCAAACCGGTTAAGGCTGAACAATTGCTTTTTGATGAACTTTATTTGGGGGGACTGTGATTAATATTACTGCAATTAATTTCCTTGTACCTTTAGTGAACTTTTCTATTATTATCCTTTAGATTACATTCTAAATGTGAAATTATAGACTCACAGGTACACACATTTAAAGTTTTGATACACATTTTCAGGCCATCTCCCCAGAAGACTGTACCCACTTACAGTTTCTCAGAAACTATACAAAAATTCCCATTTCCTCAACTCACATGAACAGAGTTTTATTTGTCTTTTTAATCTTTGTTACTCCGACCATCTTTGCTATTGGGTAGCTTGAATATCTTTACATGTATTTATTAGTTACTGATATGTTGTCTTTAAGGAATTGATTTTTAAATCTTGTATCTTTTCCCCCACGAGGTTATCTTTTACTAATTGATTCATAAGACTTATTTTTATCGGGTATTAATTTTTCTCTTACATATGCGAATATCCTAGTTTGTTATTTGCATTTCAACCTTATGATTTTTTTTTGTCACCATACACATTTTTTCTTCTTTTTCAAATTAGTTTTAGGTATCAGTCTTTTATGATTTCAGCTTGTTTGTTTTCCATCGGATGGCTTTTTCTAGCACTGAATGGAAAGCTTGCTTCCAGGCAGGTTTTGGAGCTGCACTGAAGAAGTTTAATCCTCCTGTCTGTCTCCTATTAGCTGAGGCACAGAGAGGTTAAGTCACTTGCCCAAATTTGTGAATGGGAATGGTAATACCTATTTCACGGTGTCGTTCAGTGAGACAATATGGGCTTAGGAGCCCAAGGCTCAGCAGTGGGCCTGCCAAGAAGGAGGGAAAGGCTGTTTCCTTTCTCGCTTTCATCTCCGAAATGAGCTGGACACTGAGTTGGTTTGGTTCCTCTAAAGAGTAGAATGATAGGGCAGAGGTCTCTTCCACAGGTCTTGCTTCCAACGAATAAATGCCCCACGTGAGACGTGGCTATCAGGATGTCATATGGGTGCCAAGGAATTGCCAGTTTGTTTTCTGCTTTATCATCATTTTTTTTCCTAAAAAATAAATAGGTCATTCCATCCTGTGTCTTCATCCTATATTATAAAAGGCTGTTGCAAATCAACTGAATGGCTGAATGACCGGTCACTATGAGCTGTCTCCTGGTGGTCAGTGCGCTCCCACAGGGGGAGCACTGCTCAGCCAGAAGCCGGGCTCATGGCAGTCGGACATCCCCTGAGGGCTCCTGGACTACGAGAGGGCGCAGGCCGGGCTGAGGGAACACCCCCCCCCCCCCAGTGCACGAATTTCGTGCACCGGGCCTCTAGTGAAATTATAAACTTTGAAATAATAATCTTATGACAAAATAAAACTCTCCTCATCAATTTAAAACTAAAATAATTGAGTATATTATGTGAAAGTTTCAGGCTAAACACAGGGAAAGGAAGAATTGCTAGAATCTAAGAAGATTCTAGGGAAAAGGGGTTTCCTTGGAATTCCCTGTAGAAGAAACCTCTGAGAATTTTCTATTGGGTTACCACTTCCAGGGTTACGTTATGCTAATGAAAACTAGGCTCAGTCATCCTTACAACAAATAGACAAGCCGATGTCTCTGCCACAGCAGCCATATTCATTAGCAGCCCAGAGGTTTGGTTGCATATTATACAGATGGAATAAAACATCAAAAGTTAGCCCAGTAACAGGTTTATTTCATTTCACCACCTAGTATCTGTCTACCTTTATGTTTTCAGTCTCCCTGAAAATAATAAAGTTAGAACTTTTCATTTCTTTACAAAGAGAGTGAGTTTCTAAAGAGGTTCATTTTCTCTGCCAAGTATACATTTTGAACACTCTTCAGTTATGTCTGCGAGCACAACTTGAAGAAAGGGATGAAGCTGATTAACAAGGTGGCCCACCTTTGCTTTGCTTATCTGACTATCTAAATTGACATGGTAACTTCTGCTTGAATTATACAGGGTTGCGGAGTCATTTCTAAGTCATTGTGTGCGTGTAGGGATAGTCTATTTTAGGGCTCTATTCATATCCACAATTAAACAAGCTAAGGTATAAAATACTAATTTTTGCAATATAACTTTTGTTCCCAATTTTTAAATAACCTCTCTTCTCCTCATATAATAGAATTTAAATTTCACAAGCTATTTTGAAACTATCATGTAGGTAGGATTAAAGATAAATTCAGGCCCTAGCCTGTTCGGCTCAGTGGATAGAGCATTGGCCTGTGGACTGAACGGTACTGAGTTCAGTTCTGGTCAGGGGCACATGCCTAGGTTTTAGGCTTGGTCCCCAGTACAGGGTGTGTAGGAGGCAGCCAGTCAATGATTCTCTCTTATCATTGGTATTTCTATCTCCCTTCCTCTCTGAAATCAATAAAAAAATATATTTAAAAAAGATAAATTCAGTATCTACTGTTAATAGGTAATCCAGAGACAGTATGGACATGGTTTTAAAAGACTAGAGAACAAGTGGTCATCATAATAAAACAAATTAATTATTAATAAAATAATCAGATATTACTTGAGTGCCTAGCATTGGTTGGTTGATTCATTCAACCATTGCTCAATATTTATTTAGTACCTACTATGTATTAGACATGATTCTAGATACTGAGAACAGAGAGCTAAGCAGACAAGGTCCCTGCATACATGGAGCCCAGAGCTGAGAGGGAAGACAGCTGACACAACGGAGACTGCAGAGACAAAGTGATTTTAGATGGTGACAGGTGTATAAATAAAACAAAGGGGGTGAGGTCAGAGATTGTGACTGGGGTAAGGAAAGTAGTGGAGGAACTGCACTACAGGTTGGACAAGGAAGATCTCTGAAGACGTGACACTTGTGGCGGGATCTTCGTGATGAAGGATGTGAAGAGGCGGGAAGAGTTTTCTAAGCAGAGGGAATAACTAGTGCAAATGCCCTAAGACAGGAATAAGCCTTGGTGGTTCTACGTGTAATCGTTAATTTTATGTGTCAATTTGGCTAGGTCAGGGTACCCAGATATTTGGTCCACCGTCATCTCCCCCAGAGATGTAATTTTTATACCACAGTGCATTTGAATTTCAAGGCAAAGCTTGTTGCATTTCTTTGGCTTCAGAGTGACATTAACCCTAGTAAGGGTTTTCCTTTCAGTTAATCTGTTTTTTTTTGGGGGGGAGTTTGACTTTTGAGTAATGCTTTTCAGTAATTTTTGCATCTTTGAGTAAGCAGTCTCAGGATTTTTCTCTTACGGTTTCCATTATCTGTCGTGGGCAATGTTTGTTTGGAAATCACTCTATAATTCTAGTGTTTACCTGCATTCAACAGTCACCGCAGCACCATGGAGTGGTACCGAGCAAGGGCTTTCAAACAAAGGGCAGAAAATGGTCACGTCTTCGTGTCCTCGGTGGTGGCTTTCCGATGCCGTGTCCCCTTTAAAATAGACTTTTCATTTCATTTAGTTTTGAGTTCCGATACTTTTCTGGGTGACCTCGGCGTGTCTGAGCAGCATGGGCCAAGAAACTGTTTTTTTCCGGCTTGCAGACGTCAGATTGCTTCCTTTCACACCTTGGAATGTCAGAAATTTACGGACTTCTTTCTCTCGGAGATGTTTTTCTCTTGCAGTGTTATTGTGGTGACAGTGGTATTCTGTTTACTTGTTGCTGAGTAGTTTTCCAAACTCAGTTACAATAGAAATAAAAAGCCACCCCCATTCCTTCCACCACCCATTGCATCAACAAGACCAACAAAATCAACTCTTGCAATTATTTCTGTCACAAAGAAATTTTACATGGGCCTTCTCAAAGCTAGAGATTTAACACCAAAGTGTGTTGTGACATTTGTAAGGTTTGCCTTAGGATAAGAACAAGGAAGTAAATTCTCTAAAAATTTGGTATAGTCAGTGTATCATGGAGTAAACTTGCTGTGTTCCATGATTTATTATCTATTTCATTCCACTTTCCATTAAATTCCATTATCTATTAAATAGCAACCTGTTTTTAAAAAATATGTTGTCAATTTCAGAGAGAGGAAGGGAGAGGAAGAAAGAGATAGAAACATCGGTGATGAGGATCAATGATTGGCTGCCTCCTGCACTCCCCCTACTGGGGATCAACCCCACAAACTGGGCATGTGTCCAGACCAGGAATAGAACTGTGACCTCCTGGTTTATGGGTCAATGCTCAACCACTGAGCCGGGCTAAATAGCAATCTTGATAGAAGGTTCTGGGTTTTTACTAAACAAAAGCCGCAGAGTTTTGGTGGCAGAGGTATCGAGTGCTCTGGGTATACCAGTGTTCCCTGCCTCCGTTTCCCAGCCTCACTTGCATTTAGGATGGAGCAAATGGGATGTGTGCTGTGAGCAGAAGTGAGCTATGCTACTTCCATGCCTGGTCATAAATGTTCTTTCACGACTGTTCAATTCTCTCCTCCTGTGCTATAGAAGCCCTGGGAGCTGAGACAGTGCCACCATCCGATGGAAGTTATGTAGCGAGGGATTTCCTGGAGAGAGTTCTGCATTGCACTTCTGAGCAAGAATGAACCTTGGCCGTGCTTTGGCTTTCCTCGCTACCTCACCCTGGCGTAAGTTAACCTATTAGACATTTTTCAGATGTGTTCAATATCAGAACGATTATTCAGATTTTTATCCTGGTTCCAAACATCGTCTTGGAAACTATCCTATATGTAAAGATTTTATTTCCACAATCTTGTAATTCTTATCCCAGTAATTTAGACATATATGTATCTGGAAAAGCTTTGACTGCAGTGTTTGGTTGCTCTTTGCCAAGAATTCCCATGAGTTTGAAATGATCAGACAACCCCAACAATGACAGGAGAAGGAGAAAATGTAGAAGCAATTTCCCATCAGAGTTACGCATTTGTGCACCATACAGGGTAGGAGGAATGTTTATGAATATTATGCTGGGGAAGCTCTAAAAGTGTGGTCTGTTGAGAGAGCGATAATGACTTTAGTTCCACTGGTCTTTGGAAGTGAGTCCTGGAGGAAGTGTTATCCCAAGTGTTATTCTGTGTCTCACTCCTTACCTCCAGCCACATGCCTTCCCTCCGTAGGTACCTGGCATTCACAATCCATTTCTTTTCTCAACTTCTGAAAAATTCCTCCAGTGAACACTCCATCAATCAACTAGTGAATTACTCATTCATTTGCTTATCAGACATTAACTGAACACCTTTGGTGTGCCTGGTCGTAGTGCCAGTGGTGGGTTACATTGCAAGCAATTATTCTGTTCCACGGATAAACTGTTTAGTTGGAAATTATTTCAGACTTAGAGAAAATTTGCTAAAATAGTGCCAAGCATTCCCATATATCCTTCTTGACGTTCCCCAAATATTAAAAATTTACCACATTTATCACTCTTCTTTTTCTGAAATTTTTTTGAATAAGTTGCAAGCAAACATGTCTGTCTTCTGAAATGCTTCAATATATGTTTCCTAAAAGTAAGGATTCTTTTTCATACTTCAGTGAAATCATCAAAATTTGGGGTTTATTACTATTATGTAGTCCTGTAGTTGGCAAGTGTGACACACCATTTATGCTTGTAAATAAAGTTTTATTGGAACATAGCCACACTCATTTGTTTATGGATTGTCTAAGGTTGCTGTCTCCCTATGATGATCGAATTAAACAATTGTGTCAGAGACCATATGGCCTGTAGAGCCAGAGATACTATCTGACCTTCTTGGGCAGAGGAGGAAGTATTTTGTTGGGAGATACTTTGAGTCATTTAAGTATCCGACCCTTGGGCTATATAAGGCCTGGGATATCATTTGGTCTGGCCCTGTCAAGGCATTAGGAGTGAGTTAATTTAATGTTTGACCAAATATAGCAGGCTAATTTTTAAGTTGATAATTTTGTATGGCCCACGAATAAAGAACCCCTGTTCTAGGGAAAAACATTTTGACCCTTGACCTAAGTGAGAAATTTTACCAAATTTATCCACAATGTCTTTTATTGTAAAACAACAATAAAACCCAGTTTTTCTAGTATAGTAGCCCATCCATGGTCACATGGTATATTAAGTTATGTCTCTATTCTCCTTCATTATGAAATAGCTATTCAGTCTTCCTTTATTGTTCCTGACTTTCACATTTTTGATGAATACAGGTCATTTATTTTATAGACCATACCTTAGGTTTGCCTAAAGTTTCCTGATTAGATTCATGGTGTGTCTTCTTGGCACAAATTCTCCTGATGTGATGTCAAGTCTTAGTGCAATGTAACAGGGGACCCTTGTCCATTTTTCCCATTACTGGTGATGTTAATTTTGATCCTTTGGTTAAGGTGGTATCTTTCAGGTCTTCTCCGTTATAAAATTACTGTTCCCTTTGTTTAATAAGTATTTTGTGAGAAGCTACTTTGCGTCATTTAAGTCTCCTTTTTTTTTCTTAGCAAACTTTTACCCAGTGGTTTTAGCATCAACTGATAATTCATCTCTGTAACAATTATTATTATGGTGGTTGCCAAGGTGAATTTTAAAATTCTATTATTCGTCTACATTAGTTTGTTTGAATTTTATTGTATCTATATGTATTTATCTATCTGTCTATTCATCCATCCATCCACTCATCTGTCTGTGAGTATGGACTCTTGAATTTTAAATTTTATTTTGTGGCCTATAATCTGTTACTAGCATTATTTATTTTGATGCTCAAAATGTTTCAGGACTTTTATTTTAAACAATGATTCATTAGGGAATAACTTGAAATACAAGTGGGCAAGCATAGAGCCTGGAAATATTTGGTACTCAGTGCATATTTGTTGAATGCAGTTCCTAATTCACAGGAATAAATCCCTAAGTGTGCAGTGTTTGACATTGCATTAGGCTTGGGGAAGACTTAGTTTGGAGTAGTACTTCAATACCCTTCAAATTTTACAGTCAACTTGAATAGAAAGCATGATAATTCTTTTCTTTTTTAAGAATAGTGAGGCTCAGTTATTTTTTTAAATTTAATTTTATCACTTTTGAGATTCTAAAAAATCCTTATAGGAAACATTTTTTTCCCTAGACACATTCTAGTTTTAACTCAGTGGGAAAAGTTCTGAATTCCCTCATGGTCTGGAAACTACTTAGTTTATCTTAGTCCTGGAAAGTGATCATCCCCAGGGATTCCGGAAAGGTCTTTACGTGAATCTAGAAAAACACATTACAAGTAAAAACAGTTCTGTGTATTTTCAGATCTCTATTTTCTGAAATCTATAAAAACTAGCCACAAGAATCATTCTAGGAAGCCATATCCCCGGATACACTACCACGCCTCTTCTGCCTCATTTTCTTACCTAATTTGCCAACAAGGGAAAAATTACTGAACACATTCTGAATTTTGCTATTATGGTTACCATTGGTGATTTGCCCTTAAAGTTAGTGAGTGGGTTGGGGTGCCATGGGCCTGTGTGGAAATGATAGGACTGTCGCTGAGGCTGTCTGTGCCTGGAAGGAAGCCATGAGTAGTGAGGAGGAAATGGCTGAGACCAGCTTGGAGGAAGTGTAATGGGTGATATTTTCCCTCTTCCCAAGTCAGGTCTTTGCTTTTACCGTCATTAACTGGATAACTCAGAGGATGCATCCTGACTAATTCCTTTCCTTAAACAAGTGGCTTATACCGGCGTGATGCTTATTTCTTGGCAGTCCTTGAAGTGTCTGACTGGGCTTTGGTGGGACTCCCAGATGGTCAGTTTGTGCACCTCTGTGAGCCTCTGTCTAGCTGCTACCCTCCCCTGTCTGGGAGGTAGTTCGGGCAGAGGTTGATCTTCCCTCTGGTTCTAAGGCACCGAAGAGCAGAACCAGTAAGCTTAGGTGCCTAATTAAATTACCTTGTTTCCGATGCACTCATGTATTGCCATTGGGAATAAAAGTGGTCCATTGTGTCTCAGTTTTGGAGATGAACGATCTGAGGAGGTAATAGTACTTCTTTCCTGGAAGGAGGGTCCTGCAAGTGACTTACTCTGTTTGGATAGCTAAATCCAAGTTATTATTGGGAGTGACATGACAGTTAAATGGGCAGAGCAACCTAGAAGACATTATATGGAATGTCAGGCACCCATTGTGTTTCCCAGGAGGGTTAGGCATTGTACTTTACCTGGTGTCTGTCTCAACTGCCCACCCCCTGCCATCCTTTTGTTTTAGTTTTTCTCCTTCTGAACTCTCCTTCAGCAAGCACTCCATCGCCGGCATGTGTCTGGTGGCACATCATCTAAATGGCCAGTCCACATTGTGAGGAGCCTTGGAGACCGCAGCCCCGGTGGGAGATAACCTTTGACAGGCTCTCTGCTATTCTTCAGCTGCCGGAGTCACGCAGGGGCGGCAGGAAGCTGCTGCAGCAGCCGGGCTCTGCAGAGAAGACGATAACAGCAGGAGAAGCACCTGGTCGCAGCAGCACTTCGTCCAGGAAGAAAACAGGATCTCAAATATAAACAACATCCTCACCACACAAGTGAGCGCACAGCTCACACCCGACTTGGACTCCATTCTTTCAAGGATCTCCTGAGAACCTTAATTGAAACAGGAAGGTGGTCATGAGATGAAGCAAAGTTTCACGATTTCCGGTGGACATCATAAAGAGGTTTATTGTTGCTCTTTGACTTCTGCGCACAGGAGTGTGAGCCGCTATGCCATAGCTGCAATGTTGAGCTTGTTTTTAGCTGAATAAAAGTTTCAGTACCTCAAGACTGACACTGTTTTAAGGAAATGATACTAATTGGAACAAAACTAAAAGAAGAAAGAGTCTTGATTGTCTTATCTTTCCTGACGTAGCAGCTGTTATCTCTCCTAAACACTATATTGGCAGCACACGAGGGCATTTATGAAGTGTTCACCATTTAAGCAGGTGCAGGGGCCTTCAAATGTATCATCTCCCTGAGTCCCCAGAGAAGCTTATGCACAGAGGGGTGAGGTAGCTCTCCCCACGTCTCACAGCTAGTGAGTGGTGGACCAGGACCGGAACCCAGGCCAGCTGGCTCAGAGTTAGCTCACCTGTGCTTCCACTCTTCCCCTCTCTGTACTGTCCTTATTTTTCAATAGGCATTGTATTACGTTCATACTCTTGTAAAGACCCTGCAATTGGTCTATGAAAATCCATGATCACTATGTTAATTTTGTTTATTAACGCCATCAATCTCTCTTTAGTTGTACATTCAAAATGCCCATGAAATTTCATTCCCAAAGCTATTTTCTTATGGCAGAGCCACAGTCCTGATGGCATTCAGCCAGCACTCTTACATGTTGTGTCGCGCCCGAGATCTTTTTTATGTAAATGGTCAGGAAAAATAATGCCTCTACCTTTGAACTTCTCTATACATTCCTTGTTTACTGCAAGGGCAAGAAACCAGGAAAAAGAGGAGTTGAGAAGGTCAATGTCAATATAAAATGCACCTGTCCTGGCTCTGAATAGGCATGACTATCATTGTTTTATAAGAACCTCCACAGTGGACATTCCTCTTGGCTCCTCTTCTTCAGAGCAGAGCCCTCCTGACAGCTTCAGAGGTTGCCTCACCTGCATTGCTACCAGCGTGTCTGAGAAGATGTGAAGTAGCAAGAGGTTAGGGCTTTCAGAAGTAGGTCTATCCTGGGAATGCATCCACCTGCCTGGGCTAATTAGGAAAGCTTCAGTTTCAGCAAACAGCTCATTTCACTAAAAATAAATTGGAGTAAATAGCTCAAGGTTGTTCGGACCCACGGTAAGCCCCATGTTGTCGTAGTTATCTTTACATTATTAATTTATTCATTCAGGCAGCAAATATTTATTGAGCACAGAGCATGTACTAGAATTGTTCCATGGCTGGATGCAATAGTGAGCAAGCACTGTGATTAATAGGTCTCTGTGTTATAAATACTCAGTGGTAGATTAAAATAGCAAATGATGCAAAATGACAATAATAAAAATATAATTGCTTTGTTAAATTTCAACAGGCATTAGCAGTGGGCCAGGTACTTTCCATCTATTAACTTCTTCATCCTTCTCAGAAAACCTTGTGTAGGCTTTAATGTACAAAAATGATTAATTCTGTGATTCAACCAATTGTAATTATTATTCCCATTTTAAAGATGAAGAAAAAATCGAAGCATAAGGAAATCAACAGGTTTCCTGGACATTACCCAGATAAAAATGGAGCTGGGATTCAAACCCAGGGCCCCCTGACTCCAAGGACATACTGTCAATTACAGTGTTGTACTGAAAAGCAGAACTTAAAACCAAACGTGACCAGGAGATTGTTTTAAAAGACGATTGTCAGCTGTTGGTGTAATCACTGTGGATGTTAATACAATATGGTTAGCTCCCATTGGCTTAATTTTATTTTCATCATCTTTAGATGACAGTAGCATTTGGTTCTTATAATTATTTCCAGGTGCCAAGATCAGGCCTGGAAGAAGAGCTTCCTTTCATGGGGTTAACCCCAGTGAATCATGTATCCTTCTTCCCATGATCAGGAGTTATTTTAAGAACCCACCTTCCAGGGAATGCCATGGGAATTGACACAGACAGCCAGTCATATTTTGCAAGGTTTCATCAACTCACCAACTCTGACCTTCCCTAGGGCACATCACTAAATCAAGTCCATTTACCCAAGGGTCCTTGTGATGTTTTTACGTGGGTGGGATGTGACCGATTCTCGCAAAGAGTTAAGAAGCCTCAGCTTCCTGCAGGAAATCTGTGACTGAATCCAGGACCTAGAGCGGAAACATTAAGTGTATCGTGGGAGAAAAGGAAAGCAAAGTGCTAAAGTTGTTACTCTGAACAGAGGATATAGGCGCATCCTGCAGAAAACTTCCTGTTTAGCCAGGAGTCTAGAAAACAAGATGAAAAACACTCAATTCAATGACCATTGTGTGCATAGTATATTTCTAAACTTTCATTACCTTGGGCATGACTTACTCAAGGTGGAAAGTTAGTAATTGAACCACACCCATCCCCCGCATCTTCCTTGTTTTGGTGGCCTCACCAAACCCGTGTGTCATTTGTGTAGGCTACTCAGGAGCCTACAGTACATTCTTGGCTGGTCTTTCCCCTGAAATGAACTTCCGTTAGCTTGTATTAAACACTCTGCAGATGGATTCAGAGAATGCATTTAATGTATTTTTGTTTCCAACTATCCCGCCTCCTCCAGGGGCAGACTATGGGGTCCGCTGGTTGAGCAAAGAGCAAGCGACACTGATGGTCAAATGAAGTGAAATGGCTCTTTATGCTCTTCATTTCCAAACACTTTCAGATGGAAGAATAAGACCAAATTCAAGAAGAAAAATTGGGGGTTCTAAATTCCTCTAAAGTTTAAGCGTTTAAAAAAATGTTACAAACACATCCCAAATGGTGTTATGTAATGTATTGTATTATATTATGTGTTATATGTTATGTCATATAGGAAGTTATTATGAATAAAGACCTTAGTTGCTTTTCTAATTTATCTGATTAGATTCTCTGTGTGAAATGAACTAGAAATGGTTCAAGTGGGAAAGAATGGGGAGCTAATGTCTTTGAACTTATGTTAGCTATCTAGCTTTGCAAATGCTTCTATGTGATTAATGACTGTGTATGGGCTATTTAGTTATTCTCCCTCTAAGATGTTCTTCATCTTCCCTTCTATTTCCTCTCCACCCTCCAAATTAGGATGGCCTCATAATCATCCTCATTCTCTTTCTTTCTCATTGTATTTCTTTTCTGAAATTTTCCGATTATAAAACACTAGCAACACATAAGTATTTAAGGATAGGGAAGCATTTGCCATATAAATCGGTAAAGATGAAAAATGCATTCAATTAGTGGTATGTCTAACATCCTGCTTTCTATTCTTTCAAACAGCATAGATTAGAACATACATCAGTTTTTGGAGATAGCACTCTGTACCATTTTTGTAAGTTAATATTTAGCTGCTTCCTGAGATCCTTTTCTATATAGTTTTATATATTTTGTTAGCTTTTAAGAATGCTGTGGTGATCCTATATAATAAAGTGCAGTATGCAAATTGTCCCCTCGACCAGGAGGTCGTCCAGGAGTTTGATGAGGGCGCAGGGCCAGCCGGGGGAAGGAAGGGAGGTCCCGGCCGGCAGCGGACAGCCGCTAGGGACCCTACCAGGGCATGAATTTCTTGCACTGGGCCTCTAGTTTGTAATAATAGTAGTAATAACAATAACATCCCCCATTGTTGAGTTCTTACATATACCATGCACAGGGTTAAGTATTTGAAATAAGTGTGCTGTTATCCTGGTCAAGTTCAGTGTCACTTTCATGTAGCTAACCACTCCATTGCTGGTTGTTAATTTTGATGACCTCATCACCATGACCTCTGTGCCACTTCCTGTAGCTATACTTTGGGCCATGTTATCATTGAATGTTGTTTCATCTTAGAAAATCAGAGTCCCCTCTCTCTGACGCTAATCACTTAACCTCTGGTGCTGACCCCTACATGAATGCTTGCAATGCTTGTTTTTTGGTTTCATTGTGACCTCTAGTCCTCTGAAGGTCTCTAATTTCTCTCTGTGAGCTCTCTCTGCTCTTTATTTTCCTTCCTATCTAGCATAGATTCCACACTCCATTCCTCAGTACCCTAGATATGTTTCCTCTGGTTGTTTAGGACCCAACCATATACTTTTTTTTCCAATGTGTTTTTTATTTATTTCAGCAAGAGGAAGGAGAGAGAGAGAGAGAGGTATCAATGATGAGGGAGAATCATTGATTGGCTGCCTGCTGCATGCCCCACACTAGGGATCCAGCCCACAACCCCGGGCATGTGCCCTGACCAGGATTCCAATCTGTGACCTCCTGGTTCATAGGTCAACGCTCAACCACTGGACCATGCTGGCTGGGCTGGAGTTTCTTTATTAGTGGTCTTTTATAAAAGATACCTTGGGCATTCTTGCTGACTGCTATTTGAACTATTTATCTCAATAGTTGTGCTAGGAAAAAGAAATTTGAAAATATAATTCAAAACCTAAAAATGTTTATAGCATTATGGATTAGATGGTTATTTTCTTCCTCCTACTTTTCTATATTACTTAAAATGTTCTCAATCATTACTAGTCAGACATAAAAATCATTTTAAAAAGTTACAAATTTCATAAATCCTGCAAAGCTACAGGATATACCCCCGAAGCTTAACTGTGAGGTTTCCTATACATGAGTACACTTACCCGTTCAACATCCAAGATATTTCTTTTGAGGGTTTTAGTTATTTCAGCTATAGTGCCTAATAGTAATAAGGTTAACCTTATTGAATTGACTGAAGTTGGTAGACGTTGTCATAATCATGCTTTGCCTTTCTTTTTTCCATCTGAAAGTCTCCCTCTGCATTTCCTCCTTTTCGCCGCTAGTGACTTCCTGTTTTCTCATGGATAACCTCCATATCAGGAGAGGAAAACTGTTTATCATTTGTTACAAGGTGACTGTGTGCAAAGAGCCACACTAAGTAAATGACAGTATCCCCTTTGTTCTTTTTAACAGGCTTATCAAGTAGACATTATTATCCGAGTTTTATGGAAAAGGATGTTGAATCATAGAGGTTATGTTCTGTGGCCAAGCTCCTAATACTAGTGGAGAGAGCAGGATCAGATTTCAGGTGGAGTAAGTCTCCAAGTACAGCCACGAACAGTTCCTCCCATCTGTGTCTCTGCTTGTATTCCTTAGATCAAGAGGTGGGTTCTATTTCTCTACACCTTCAATGGGGGATGGACCTTGATTGTTGCTAGACCCCAGTTGTATTTTCTTTGTAATTCAGGTTTCTATTCTTAATCAAAGACTGTGGGAGGGAGTACTCACAAGACTTAGAATGATAGATTACCTGCCAAGGCAGCATACAAGAATTTGGACAGGTTTTAGTTGCTTTCTCATTGGAAGGGAAAGAGCTTTTGGGCTTGCAGGAACTCTTTTGTCTTCTTGAGTTGTGACACCTGGGAACTGTAGTACATTCAGGTGTTTCCTTAAAAGAATCTAAGTCTACAGGAGGCAGCAGGGAGTCTGTTCCATTAAAGTCTTCCTGTGAGTATTAAACGTTCCAGTTTCTTCATCATCATTGTCATTATTATCACCTTCATCTTCATCATAATCAACATCAATACCATCTGGAAAATCCCTAATTGAACGAATGATTGACAATCATTATCCTGGCCTCCAAAACAAAACAAAAAGAAATACCTTCCAATAAAGAATTATATTTAAAAAAAAGAAAGAAATGTCTTCCACAAAATCCAAGTGGGCTATTTGCCTGCTAGTTCTGTTTCTCTCTCTGTCGATTTCATTAATATTTTCAAAACACCAACGGACTCTGAAGTGTTTCAGATCATGAACCCAAACAGTTGGTCTCAACAGTGCAGACCCAGACTAGTCCTGAATTGTGACCCTCTGTTTCTCACGTAATAGTTCGCTACTACTCAGGCGGAAGAGTAGAATGCCTCGGATGAGATCTTTGTTAACTTTTAAGAAGGTAAGAATCAAGCTCCATGCAAAGTTGACATCAGAGAGAGTTCACTTGGAGATGGGGCAGATTACCTCATGCTGTTTTCTCTAGACTTTCTAACTTTCCTCATATTTAATGACCAATTGTTCACTGATTCTAAGGAAGCCAGTCCCTAGATGTGAGCGGAGCAAAGACTCTCTCCTTAGAAATGCTCCCTAGTTCAGAACACAGAAGCTGAAATTCAGAAGCCAGTCTCTGTGCACATTACCTAAGTACTGGGCACACAAAGATTGGTCAAGGAAAGCAGACAGTGCATTGAGACTGACCAAGCAATGCATTGAGAAGCTGCGTAAGTCCTACTTACAGTTCCACAGACTCAGAGAACGTTTTCCCACCTGACAATATTCAGAGCAGTTTGGCTGCTCCGACTGCCTTCTCCACCTCCATCATTCAGAACCTGTGAGATGGATACCAGGTCCTCCTTTAGCTCATTCTCAGAGACTCTCATTTAACAATCTGGGATGCTGTTGCTGAGGAAATGTAGAAGCTAGGTGGCGCTGGCCGCCACAGGCTGCCCAGGATCACTTGTACATGTCAGAACATGCCCTGTGTCCGGGAACCTTTCTTCAGGAGTCTGCTACCAGAGGCCCTGAGCCGACTGGAAACAGAGAAATGTAGGAATTTTCTTGCTCTGCAGTCAGACTGTGTCATATGACTCTCTCCCGCACAGTACTTAACAAGGAAAACACAGAAAGCACCATTCGTGTTTATTTTCTAAGTGGACTCCTCCTGGCCATTTGCGCTTCTAATATTCTGTTTGGTCTTTTCGGTTTTGCAATCACCACTGACTGGGAGGGAGTTCCACAGGAAAACCAGAGCTTCCAAAATAGCAACCGGAAGAGGACTTGGTTCAGTCCCTTTTCCATTAATGCCTATTTTCCACCAACCACATAACCTGTGAATTTGGAATATTTTCCCAATAGCACTGGCTTTTATCAGTTACAGTGCCTGTCAGGAAATAAAATTGCTCTGGTGGAGAGACCGAAATTATAGCTGAGAACACAGGAATGTCGAAGCGGCCTTCGGAGTCCAGCAGCACGGAAGGGAATAGAAGTGGGGTGGGTTAGGGAGGCAGGCCCAACAATACTAGAACTGTGTGAATTTCTAGTCACACCTTCCGGCCAAATCATCTTCTATAGTCACTCAGCCTAAGCACATTAATCCTACAGAGATTTAATACAGAGATATTCAACCTGCAGCTCTGATAAAATTTTCTGCCTTGTGAATGCGGATGGAAAGTGTTTTATAGATAGAAGTATCAAATCCTGTTTAGATATACATTTAATAATTTCTATTTATTGAAAATAATCCAACTTTTATTTATTGAAAATAAAGTGAAAAAGTCCTCAGGAATATGCTTTTACCCTGGCCGGTTTGCTCAGTGATTAGAGTGTTTGCCTGCAAACCAAAGAGTTGTGTGTTTGATTCCCAGTCAAAGGCATGTACCTGGGTTGCAGGTTTGATCCCTGACCCAGTTGGGGCTTGTGCAGGACGCAACCTCATCGATGCTTCTCTCTCTCTCTCTCTCTCTCTCTCTCTCCCTCCCTCCCTCCCTCCCTCCCTCCTTCCCTCTCCCTTTCTCCCTCTCTCCCTCTCTCCCTCTCTTCCTCCCTTTCACTCTCTCTAGATATCAATGGGAAAAAATATCCCTGGGTGAGGATTAACAAAAGAAAAAAAAAGAATATGCTTTTTGTCAGTATTCCCAACTATTCTGAAAGATACAGCACATAGTGTATATACCAGCCGTGGGCAAACTATGGTCCGTGGGCCAGATCCGGCCCGTTTGAAATGAATAAAACTATTGAAAAAAAAGACCGTACCCTTTTATGTAATGATGTTTACTTTGAATTTATATTAGTTCACACAAACACTCCATCCATGCTTTTGTTCTGGCCCTCCGGTCCAGTTTAAGAACCCATTGTGGCCCTCGAGTCAAAAAGTTTGCCCACCCCTGGCATATACATTCATAATCACAAGATAAAGCAGAGCATGCTGTTGGTTTTTTTGCATATTGGTAAGTGTGTTTATGTTACATGGCTGGGAGATGTCGCTCCTAAGTAACCGGTGGAAACAGGCTTCCAGGCTGGCAGAGGGGGTCACAGACCTCTTCCCATTGGTCTCAGAGCTGCTGGAATCTTGGTTGCAGCGCAAGTAGCTCTGGCCCAGATTAATATTTCTACTCCCAACAAAGAGCCTGTTGAAGAGAATTTCTTTTCCCCTTTACGCCTCTTCCACCTTTCCCCTCCCCACCTCGCCCAAATGGTGCTCCAACCTAGTAGGCATGGTAGTGATGGGAGACTTCATGGAAGAAAAAGGGGTTGAGAATTCCAACCTTACTCTTGCCACAGAAATACATTTCAGCCTCATCTCAATAGAAATGGCCACGTTACACTCACAGAGGAGAAAACGGGTTAAACAATGGTGGACGACCCATTCGTCTTGTTCATCCATGTGTTTCTGGCACCTGGCGCAGTACTTGGCATAGAGTACATGCTCCTCAGCTACAGTTACTTTTCTCTGTCTGTTTCCACATTCCAAAGACAGGAGGATCTCCGTCACCTTGGACTGAGTATGAGATAGTTCTGAGCACCAAGTATATGCAGAATTGTGTTAGAAACTACGGGGGTTGCAAAGATCCGTGTTCCCTCAGAGGTTACCTATAAGTACATAACTACATAGTCGGGAGGAGATGTTATAACACATTGCCGGCCAACCATCTGCCTCTGAATCTAGCCGTGCTTCCATTTCTAATCTGGGTAAGCTAGCCAAATGCCACAAGAGAAACCACAAAGCCAATCTGGATTCTTGGCTAACTGTACACCAACACCCATTTGCCAGTGCTCAAAGGAAGTTAGGGATCGAATAAACCTAGTTCTGTGTTCCTAGGATAGTGTCCATGAACCCTTGAAGTCTGTCACAACGGCACACTTGGCAAGTTTGGGGCACTGTTATGCTGTCTATAGAATTACTTTTAGTGATTTGGTTAAAATGCATCAGATATTTAAGCAAGTTCTTGTATTGTGTTTCAAGGGCATTTTTCCCTCCCCATTCCAATGTTATAAATTTTGCTCTATGACAGAGCTCATGTCTACTTTAGCTTCCTTTTAGATCTTCCTTGTTTCCTGCTGGGCATAAATGCATTCATAATTAAATTATGGAGTGACAAGAATTTGTCAGCCTCAGTAGTATGGACATTTTGGGCAAGTTTGTTCTTTATTTGTGGAGGCTATCCTATATCTTGTGGGATGTTTAGTGGCATCCCTGGCCTTTGCCACTAGGTGCCACTAGAACACCCCCTCCCTGCAAAAAATGTCTCCTGATCTTGCCAAATATCTTATACTAACATTATTTTTCTGCCTAAAACCATAATACCATTATTTCAGAGCCACAGCTTGGCAAATGGATTTTTCTGCCACATTTAACCGAAAACCCATGTGAGAAAAATGCTCATGGGGAGGGAAAAAACCAAACCAAACCAATGCTGATCCTCACAAAGTATTCCTTGACCAAGAAAATGCCTTGGGCGACCTACCACCGCCCCTGCTCACTCTGTCCCCCTCTCATGCATAGTTATTTTTAACAATTTGAGGTGTGCAACAGAGACCAGCTGCAGAACTTCTGGAGAGTTCTCTGGGCGGAGGGTCATCTGAGTGAGCATGCCACAGGTGGATGTGGGTGACCAAACGTGCAGGGGCGTCTTCCTGATGGGAATTCCATTCTGTTGAATCTACTTGGTCCTGAGGTTGCTTGTTATTGGATTGCTAGGTGGAGAGAAACTACTGTAAATGATTTTTAAATCTGTTGTTTATTGCTATGAGTAGGGAGTGGTGTAGACAGGAAGAAAGCAGCATTATAGAGTGAAAAGAGGAAGGCGAAGGCAATGTTTATAGTTAGATAGGGAAGTGCAGTTGGAAAAGCAGGAGTAAAGCCATGTCAACTGTTCTCTGAGTAGTTTAAAACTTTCAGGAATAAACATTTAGGAATTTTATAGGTGGTTTCCCAGGATTCTTTTCTGCCTTCCCAAAAGGAGATCCTGGGACTGTTTTTTAGAGTACCATAGTATGTCCTTCTCTCTCTTTAAAATAAAACTTCAGTTACGAAAGTAGAGAGGAGCCCTGACCAGTTTGGCTCAGTGGATAGAGCGTCAGCCTGCGGACTCAAGGGTCCTAGGTTCGATTCAGGTCAAGGGCATGTACCTTGGTTGCGGGCACGTCCCCAGTGGGGAGTGTGCAGGAGGCAGCTGATCGATGTTTCTCTCTCATCGATGTTTCTGACTCTCTATCCCTCTCCCTTCCTCTCTGTAAAAAATCAATAAAATATATTTAAAAAAAAAAGAAAGTAGAGAGGAGCCCGGCTGACATGGCTCATTGGTTGAGCGTTGACCTATAAACCAGGAGGTCATGGTTCGATTCCTGGTCAGGGCACATGCCTGGGTTGTGGGCTCAATCCCTAGTGTGGGGTGTGAAGGAGGCAGCCGATCCGTGATTCTCTCTCATCATTGATGTTTCCTTCTCTCTCTCCCTCTCCCTTCCTCTCTGAAATCCATAAAAATATATTCAAAAAATAGATCAGTTTTTGTTGTTGATGTTATTATTTTGTTTTTGTTTTGTACTGGCTTTTCTGACCAAAGTGAATGGAAATGACTTTGAAAGATTAGGGGTTGGTATGTGTCTTTTAGTCTGTGCTGGTCTATTTCCTCATAGTCATCATTGTGAGCCTGGGACACTGAGGGACTCAGAGATGGATAAGGGAAGGAAACTCAAGGAAGAAAGGTGAGGGTTGGAGCAGAGTCTTTGTTGACCAGTTGTCAGTTGGTATGATCTCATCTGTCACACATAAGCAACCTGTGTTTATTTCCTACTTACAGATGAGTAAACCAAGTGAGAGGAGTTAAATGTGTTGAGGGGGAGAAAACTAGGAAGTGGCAGAGTGGACATTCAGATCTATTGTGGGATTCTAAAGCCCACTGTTTTCTTGTGACATCCTGAGGGCCCTGGACAGGGTGAAGTGTCTGTCATACCCGCCTCTTGTGATGAGAGTGGGGAGGTGGGCATCCTCTTTGCTGTGATAGGAGATGTCAAGTCCATGCATTATGATTACACGCTGGGGAGCAGCAGAGAAGTTTGTGTGTATTGATTACAATCTGGCAGCAGAGCAAAATATTTGACTGCCAAAGACTCATTAAAGTATGTGTCTGTTTTTGCTACTTAAACACATAATGACTAGCAAAGAAAAGGCTGATTAAAGTACATAGTTCCATAAAATCTTTCCAGATATGTTATTTTCTATTTAAAGAGACCATTTAAAAGTTTATTTGTGGTTTTCCAGAATTTTCTTCCAGAAACATATCTGAACCTCACACTGGCTCTAGAATATGCTATGGAGACTTTACTGAAGTGAATTGAAGTGAGGAATTCCGTAGGAGCCGGTAAAACAGAGCATTTTTCTCCTTGTTTCTTATTTAGAGATGAAATCACCTTCACTGAAGCCCTGTTGTTGAAACTATGATCTTATCCTCTGTCTTGCCGAGGAAATTGCTAACATCGTTATCTGTGCAGCCTTATCCTCCCCACAGACATACAAAGCCTGGCCCTGGCCCACCCTCCTCTTATCCTTCTGGCCTTCAAGGACCACCTCTGAACTTCTTGGTGATTCTGGTCCCCCTCAGGACCCGTGCATTCCTGATGGCCATGGGGCAGGTGTCTCTGCGCTGCCATGGAGCATGCTCCTCTGATGAGTCTTCTGGACTCATGTAATTGACCCATCCAAGCACATCCATGCTCCTCAGCCTCTTTATCCCTCTCCCACCTGCCAGGGCCACTCAGGTATCTCTACAATGCTGAGAATTAACTGTTGCTTTTCCTCCTCAGGCTTCTAAGCGTTATATTGACAACACATTTGTCCAATTTCCTCGGTTCTTCACTAGGATGTTAAATACCATCAAGTAAAATATCCAGAATTCAATGAAATCTTGCTTACTCAGGCTTACTTTCCAGCCCCTTGATCAAGCACCCTCAGCATCACATCACAGAGGAGCGCTCCTGATTCCTGCTGGGTCTTTGGCAAGTAGGTCTTTAGGGACACAGTCTCTTTCTACCCTCATCAGACCCAGCATGTGCCCAGCCAGATTATGGTGAGAATTAACTGTAGTTACCAGCCTGGACCCTGGAGGTGTGGGGCAGCTCCTGAGGGGGGCATTCTATTAGTTTCCTATGACTGTGGAACAAATGACCACCCACTCAATGACATAAAACAATACAAATTTATTATGTGACAGTTCTGAAAGTCAGAAGTTCTAAACTCAAGATGTCAGCAGAGAGAGCTTATTTCCTTGCCTACTCGAGCTTGTAGATGTCACCTGCATTTCTTGGCTCAGGGCACCTCCCTCCATCTTCAAAGCCTACACTACAAGTAGAGCATCTTTAAATCACTCTCTCTCCTTCTCTCATGCTGTCCCTGTGGCCCCTGTTTCTACTGTTATACCTCTTTCTCTGACCCTCTTGCCTCCCCATCTTATAAGGACCCTTGTGGTTACACTGAGTCCCAGATAATCCAGGATAATCTTCACATTTCAAGACTCTAATCACATCTGCAAATCCCTTATCATGTGAAGAAATATTTTGACAGGTTCTAGGGATTAGGATATGGATATCCTGGGGCCTATTATTCTGTCTCTGTAGGTACCTGTTGTTTTATGGAAGAAGGTTATTGTAGTGCAATATGCTAACTTCTAAGAGGAATGACCAGCTACCTTGTGCCAGGGACTTCCCATGCCCCTCTTAACTAACCAGGGTTCATCCTCTTCTCCTGCTGGGTGGTGAGTTGACCGGTTCAAATCTTTATCTCATTCCCTGTTTCTTCAGATTGTTCCTGACACCATTTTTTTTTTTTTATTCCAGGTAATGGGGGAAGTTGATGGCAAGATGGGATTAAACATGCAGGCAAATTCCAAATAAGAGAAACTTGGGAGAGAAATGAGATGATATCGGAGAGCTTTTAGCTTGAGTGGTGAGCAGAAGCCCGAGAGTGCCCTGCATTTTAAGGGACATCAGTAATGCTTGCTGTTGGAAGCCCTCAAGCCAAAGTTGGCTTTCAAAAGAGGCTCTGTCTCCAATGGGTGTACCTGAACATCCCTGCCACATTCAGTCTCTGGTCAGAGCAGTAGCCTGTGGGAGGAACAGCCTTGGCACAGACACATCATTGGATTCCAGAGCTCAGCAGATGGGTTCCCGGTTCAGTTATTCTCCTTGTTTGAAGATCTTTGATTAGCAGTCTCATGCTGCTGTGTTTGACCCCATGTTGACTTTCAAACACTGTGAGATAAATCTTAGATAATAAACATGTAATCATAACATTACCACATGAGGTTTAAGAATGTAGTTTAAGTACTACCGAGACGTATAACTTCCTTGGAAGTTAAAAGGAAGGAAATAGACAATGTTATGTGCATTGGCTGTGGGCCTTGAAGGATGATTGCTATTCTACTGGGCTGATATTGGCTGAGGGGAGAGAGCCTTCCTCATGGAGCAAACCGCTGAGCACAGTTTCAGAAGGAGGATAACGTGGTGTGTCTGGGACATTGAGGCGTCCTGTGTAACTGCAGCCTCCAGTGTCTGGAGGGAAGCAGTGATTGTTCAGGTGATTAACTAGGGTCATGGAGTGGAGGGCAAAGGTGGGTAGAATATGGAGGAGTTAACCAAGCAACAGGGATGGAAAGTGTTCTGGGGCAGGAAATAGCAAGTGAAGAGGAAGAGGCACTTTTGAATGAAGATGAGCTATGTTAGTGGATAACAAAGGTGGGCTTGTCATTAGATTTGAAAAGTGTCTAGGAATTGTGAGACCAAGGTATTAAAGTGATTATGAATATAGTTGCTGATTGTATTGAGGAGTGATGGTCAGAGAAGAGAAGGAAAAACTCTGACCAAAAGTTGGAGGGTGAGGGGCGGAGGGTGTCTTAGAATTCTGTGGACTACAGCAAAGAGGAGAGAAACAGGCATACGTAAGTGCATGCATTACTGCAGGTGAGATGTCAGGAGAATGGAGTACCCCTTTTCCTACCCTAGAGTACAAGTATTTATCATGGACCAACCAACAATTGCAATAAGTGTGTGATAAATGCTATCTCCCCAGGCAGATGTGAGTATCTTGAGGACTCATTTGTCTTTGTAGCCCCAGGACGTGGTTCAAAAAACAGGACCATCTAAATATTCATTAAGAAACTATTGAATAAACGAATAAGGAATGGCTATCAGGAAATGAAGAGAAGTATCAATTGGGTACATGCTGAGTGATAAGCACTATCAGTAACTTTTGCTTACATAGTTTTACTAATTTTCCAGCAACTGTATGAAGTAGGTATTATTCTCATTTAGAAATGAAGAGATTTGAGACTTTGATAGTTTACATAACTTGCCCAATTTCCCATCACTGGTAAATGGCAGAAACAGAGCAGGATGCTGGAGTGGGGCGGGGGATGGGAGCAGAAGTTTCTTTCACTGAGGAGGGCTTTGATGTGGTTTTTGAAAAAGCCTGGTTTTGGTCAACACTAGGACATTGAAGGGGTTTGTGAATAAAAAGGTACAATTTAGTGGTAAGACAGTGGACTCTCAGATGATTTAGTGAAAATGAGACTATGGAGTAGTGAGTAGGGCTGGAATGGCCAGTAAGTGAATAAGGATGAGAGACTGGAAAGATACAGCTACATGAATGGGTTTGGAAACATGGGATTTAGGAGCCATTTCTTTGACATTATTTTTAATTTGTTGAGGAACTACATCCCAGAATATAAAACAATAGAAAACCAAGTTAGGCCCTAGCTGGTTTGGCTCAGTGGATAGAGCATTGGCTTGCAGACTTAAGGGTCCCACGTTCGATTCCAGTCAAGGGCACATGCCTGAGTTGCAGGCTCAATCCCCAGTGTGGGGTGTGCAGGAGGCAGCCGATTCCCTCTCCCCTTCTCTCTGAAATCAATAAAAAAAAAAAAAAGAAAAGAAAACCAAGTTTGGCTATGTATTAGTGATCTATTGCTGCATAACAAATTACCCCAACACTCAGTGGCCTTTATATGGAGTCTGGGAATGGCTTAGCTGGGTCCTCCAGTCCACAGATTCTCACAAGGCTTCAGTTAAGGTCTCGGCCCAGCTGTAGTCATCCCCAAGCCTTAACTGGGGCAGGATAAGCTGCCCAGCTCCTTCACAATCCAGTCGGCATAATTCAGTTTCTGGCTGGCTGTAGGACTAAGGGCCTCAGTTCCTTACCACTTAGCAGCCCTGGGCAAACTACGGCCCGCGGGCCGGATCCGGCCCGTTTGAAATGAATAAAACTAAAAAAAAAAAAAGACCGTACCCTTTTATGTAATGATGTTTACTTTGAATTTATATTAGTTCACACAAACACTCCATCCATGCTTTTGTTCCGGCCCTCCGGTCCAGTTTAAGAGCCCATTGTGGCCCTCGAGTCAAAAAGTTTGCCCACCCCTGATTAGCCTCTCTAAGGCTCCCACCATGCTAGCTGCCTTTATAAAAACGAGCAAGTGGAAAGAGAAAGGAATCCAGCAGAATGGAAATCACAGACTCTTATAGCCTAATCTCAGAAATAAAATCCCATTAGTTTAGTTATTTAGATTAAGACATTAGGACCAGCCCACCACAATGTGGAGGCAGAGATTTGCTGGTATCTGTTTTACAATCAGCCTACTACAAAATGATTTGCTAGCAATAAGACGCTCTCTTCTCCAGGAGGAATTAGAGGTGAAGTTGTTGGTGTAGAGGGTAACATGAGGTAAAAGAGAAATAGGGTATGAATAACTGGGATATGTAAGGAAATAGAAGGATTTATTCAGACTCTGATTTGTCTTTCTGACCCACTTTCTGCAGTCGGCTTTCTGGAAGGGGGTTACCACTTTATCTGACCCCTTTTCCATTGAAATGTTGGCTACGGTAGAACCTTTTAGTGTATCATCTGCTGAACATTTGATCACAGATTTGGAATCTTCTGTTTTTAAATGACAGCTCCGCTTTCTCCAAGTCATGTCAAATGATTCACTAATCAAGGCATGTTTTATGTTTCCGGAGCCTCAACATTCTATGACTAGACAAGTTATGTTATTTTGCCCAGAGTCAAAGAATAGAGCAACTGAGATAAGGTCCTGCATACATTGATGGTCTGTTACAGGAATTCAACAAAGAAGGACTGTTCTTGTTAATTGAAAAAGACACTGTTTTTATCCTCTGAAACCCAGGACCTTTTTACTGTGTATTGAAAGGGAATTTTAAAGGTCTCCTGCATCTTTATGTGACACCAATTTAGCCATGACAGTTTTAATAGTAAAGGAGCAGTCTCTTCAACAAATGGTGCTGGGACAACTGGACATCCACATGCAGAGAAGAAATTTGGATCCCTAGCTTATACCATATAGAAAAATTAACTCAAAATGGATCAATACTAAGTATAAGAGCTAAAGCTATAAAACTCTTAGAAGAAAAGAAGGGGAGTAAAATCTTTGTGACCTTGGATTAGATTGAGCATGGTCTCTTAGATATGACACCCAAAGCTCAAGTAACAAGATAACTTTGACTTCATCCAAATGAAAAACTTTAGTGCTACAAAGGAACCATCAGTGAAAAGACAGCCCACAGATGGGGGACATGTCTGAAGGTCCTGTAACTGATTAGGGACTTGTGTAAAAATATATAAAGAACTCTGAAAACAACTCAGTACAAAAGTTGAGTAACCCAGTTTAAATGTGGGCAAAGGATTTGAATAGATAATAAAGAAGATTTAGGAAAGATCAATAAACATGAAGTGATCCTTAATATGCAAATCAGAATCACAATGAGATGTCATTTTACACCTACTAGGGTATCTATACTGGAAAAGACTGACAATAAAGTGGAGAAATTGGATGCTTATGCCGTGATGGTTGAAATTTGAAAGGGAACATCTGCTTTGGTGAAGAGTTTGACAGTTTTAAAAAATTGAACATAGAGTTAACATATGATTTGGCAATTGCGCTCCTAGGTATATACCCAAGAAAATTGAAAACATATATTTACACAAAATAATGTAGAGCATTATTCATAATGGCCAAAATGTGAAAACAATCCAAATATCTATGAACTGATGAATGGAGAAACAACATGTTTATAATGTATCTAAACACTGGAATATTATTTGACTATAAAAAGGGATGAAACATTGATACATGCCACAGCATCAGTGAACCATGACAATATTATGCTAAGTGAAAGGATTCAAACACAAAACACCACACATTATATATACTTCCATTTATATGAATTATCCAGACTAGGCAAATCCACAAATAGAGAAAGCAGATTAGTGGTGGCTGGGGCTGAGGGGAAGAAAGAATGAGGAATGACACTAATGGCTCTGGAGTTTCTTTTTTTTTCCTTTTTTGTTTTGTTAATCCTCACCAGAGGATATTTTTCCATTGATTTTTAGGGAGAGTGGAAGACATAGAGAAACATCTATGGGAGAGAAACACATTGATTGGTTGCCTCCTGCATGCGCCCTGACCAAGGCCCCGGGCTGGGGAGGAGCCTGCAACCAAAGTACATGTCCTTGATCAGAATTGAACCCGGGACCCTTTGGTCCGCAGACCAATGCTCTATTCACTGAGCCAAACTTGCTAGGGCTCGAGTTTCTTTTTGAGGCAAGGAAAGTGCTCTATAAGTAGATGGTAGAGACCAATGCACAACTTTGTGAATATACAAAACACACACACTGAATTACATACATTAAAAGAATGAACTTTGTAGTATGTGAATTACATTACAAAAAAGCTGTTAAGAAAATTTCTCTCCCCCTATTTCACCTCTTCTGAGTCTTGGAATTTAATAAAATAAACAATAGTCTGGACTGTGTTGGTGCCTCCGAACCAACTTTGAGCAATATAAACTTTCAGCTATTGGCATCCCATTATATATTTTCAGGTTGTATTATATCCAATTGACTATTTAACTCTGCTACAAAAACCTATCACAACAGCCTAATTGCCCACCATTCAAAGAATTGTAGAGTTCCACTCACTATTAATATAAAGGCCAGGAAAAAAAATCCAGCCTTTGTTATTTCAGTGTTTTGAGTTTTCATTAACATTTTCTTACTAAAGATGAGAAATCTAGCCAATGTAATTAGAAGAGATGCTAACAGTTGTCACATAAAATCTCCTAAGAAATAGTTCAAGTTCTCACTTCCCACCCCCTGAATTTCTCAATTCTGTTTTGAAAAGTAGAAAAAATTGTTTCTGAAACATAGGATCAGATGTGTTTAACATATTTTTAAAAATATCTTTCTAAGCACAAGATATATAATAGCAAAAATAAAAAAAATTCACAAAGATGATAATACCATACATGACAGCTTATTTTTTAATTTGGTAATTTTCTGCTAAGTTCAAAGCATCTGAGGAGAGTAGCAAGTAACAAGACAGATTTATGGAGCCTACACATGGCAATACTTTATGTAAAATTAGTCAAAATCATTATACTTGTAAATGAAGAAATGGATTCCAACCAGTTTGCATTTTCTGAAGAGCAATCATATCTGGTCTCTGAACTGAAGAACTGAGCAGTTGATTGGATTCCTTGATCACCAGCATTGTAACTCAAAGTAAAATCTGAGGAAGTCTGCCAAGCATTGGCTCTCAGAAGATTAGGATAATAACACATTGATTTTCAATAAGTAGAATTCAACCCGTGTTGCAGTCTATATATTCATATCCAAGCAACTGAGAGGAAATAAGCCATTAGAAGAATTTCTACGGAAACTTCTTTGTTTTGCTGTTATGTATTCCTAAAATTTTCTGATAACACCGGACTTGAAAACATCAGTATGCAGCCTGCAGATTGGATCAGGCAAGAATAATCCACGGATTCTAAAAACAGGGAGAAATTTAATGAGGAACAGGATATTTGAATGGATTTAAAGTGTCTGTCCACAGAGTCCTTCACTGTTGTGGGCGAGACTGAAACTTTAGTAATTATGCAGTGAAAACTCAGGCCTCACTTTGTACCTTGACTGGTCATCAGAGTTACCGTCACTCATGAAGAACTGATGGACATCTCCAGGTGTGACATTCCCAGGAGGACTTCACATCACCTATGCAATATTCCAGCTGAGAAGGTATAACTTCAATAAAATCACGAGGAGACAAGGGACACACCCCAAAGGAGAACGTTTAAACAAAGAAGGGACTGTATTTTTCCAAAATGTTAATATCCTGGAAGATAAAGAAAGGCTGTGGAAATGTTTCAGATCAAAAGAGGTCAGAGACATGACAAGGAATCCAACACTGGAATGCAGGTGGGGCAAGGCTGTATATGACACTAAGTCAAATGACAATTGGAATATAAATTATAGATTAGGTAAAAACATTTGCTGATACTAAATATTTGCCCAAGTTGACAACTGCACTTTGGTTATGGAATAGGATATTATCATTCTTAGGACATATACATTGAATTATTTATGGGCTGAGGCCATTATGTCTTTAGTTTATCATCGAATGGTTCAGGAAAAAAAATAGATACAGCTAGATACTTAAATAGTAGCAATAATAGAGAAAATGAGGTAAAATATTAAAAATAGGTTAATCTGAGTAAAGGGTATATGGGTATTTTTCATATTTTCATTTCTACAATTTATAAATTTGACATTTCAAAATAAAAAGTTTGAAGTATATTGTTGATCTGGGAAATGTTTATTTCTCTTGGCAAGGGATTGCTTGCTTGTGAAGAATTCAGCAAATGAATCCCTTGACTTGGGAAATCTAGTGCTTTTCAAATATGATGACTTTGCAAATTAAAATTTGGATGCAACTTTGGGATTATGTCGAGAAGGCAAGGCAAAAGGCTAATTTTATTTCTGTTTAGGGGCTATTTGGTTACAAGAAAAACAAACCCATGTTAACCAAAAAGGACATTTATTATAAGGAACCAAGAGAAATTCATGAAACCCAACTGTGGGAAGTACTGCTGGCCTCATGGGAACTATAAAGATCTTTCTTTCTCTCTCTCTCTCTCTCTCTCTCTCTCTCTCTCTCTCTCTCTCTCTCCCTCCCTCCCCCCTCTCTCTCCCTCTCCCTCCCCCTCTCTCCCTCCCTCTCCTCCCTCCCTTTCTCTTCTTCCCTCCCTCCCTCTCTTTTCTCCCCTTCCTCCCTTTCTTTCTCTCCCTCTCTCCTTCCCTCCTTCCCTCCCTTCCTCCCTCCCTCCCTCCTTCCCTCTCTCCTTCATTCCCTTTCTCTCTCCCCTGGTCAGCTCTGGCTTTCCAGATAGAAAAGTGAAGCCACTTCTTTAGCAAAGGTTATAGGAGGCTCTGCCAAATAACGATATGGATTGCTCAGACACCCTAGATATGTATTTTTATATTGAAACTAGAGGCTTGATGCATGAAATTTGTGCATGGATAAGGACCCTAGGCCTGGCCGGTGATTAGGGCTGATCTGTGGGGCGACTGGTGGGGCGATCAGGGGGCTCCCTGCTGGCACCTGTCTTGGCTGGCCTGGGGCCTGAGGGCTGGGGGCAGCTCCTCTGTTGCGCGTCTGCCCCCTGGTGGTCAGTGCGTGTCATAGCAACTGGTCATTCCACAGTTCCGTCAATTTGCATATTAGGCTTTTATTATATAGGATTAAAGAAGAGTCACTGACTATTGCTCTTTAATTAGTATCTTAGTACAATGGTTTATCTTATAGTTAGTATAAGATAAAAATATTAATTTCAGCAGTGATGTACTTAGATTTACCTTTTATAAAGAACACACTGACATAACATGGAGAATAGATTTTAGAGAAGCAAAAGAGAATTGGGGATATTGTTAGATGCTATTACTGTAGTCTAAGAAAACAGCGGTGACTTGGACTGGGATCATAGCAGTGGAGACGGAGAGAAGGGAATGGATGAGAAAAATTTTTAATAAGTACAGCGGACAAGCATTGGTGTTGGATTGAATGCAAATGATTGGGGGAGAGGAAGTTTTCAGTATCTCCCAGGTTTCCAGTAGGAGTGAATGTAGAGCCATTTATGAGATTGAAACATTAGCGGGGGAGTACTTTGAGAAAACAAAAAGGCACAAATGGAGCTCTCAGTTAGCTAGTCATAAGGGCTTGGGACACTGAAGAGAGAGCTGATATAGAGATAGCATCGTGGTAAGGTGGTAAGTGTATCACACTTAAGCCATGAAAATTTATGCAGTAACTTCATAAGAAGAAAAAGAGGGA
This sequence comes from Myotis nattereri, assembly GCF_964212035.1. Classification (NCBI taxonomy): domain Eukaryota; kingdom Metazoa; phylum Chordata; class Mammalia; order Chiroptera; family Vespertilionidae; genus Myotis; species Myotis nattereri. The sequence continues at coordinate 49,914,607 of NC_138091.1, forward strand.
GATGGTAGAAGGCATTTGATCCAAACCCTGAAGAACTCCCAACATTTAAGGAATAAATGGAGGAGAAGATCTTTAACAAGAGACTGAGAAGAAACGGCTTGAGATGTAGGAGAGAAATCGGGAATGGAGTGTTGTCGGATGCACTGATGGGTTTCAGAAAGATGCAAGTGGTGATAGTCCAGTTAGGTAGGGCCGGTATCATTCTTATCCCCTTTATGCAAGTGAGATACCTGCTAAAGCTTAGAGAGCTTGAATGACTCAGTCACGCTCTTGAGACTGTTAGCTGATGAAGATAGAGTTTGGGCTCACTTCTCTCAAATGCTAAAGCCTCTGCTTCAAGCTTGTCTCATTCGTTTAGTCGATAAATATTTATATTTACTATACATAACGAATATCGGAGATAACACGATGAACAAAATCTACACATTCTAGGCCCAGACTCATGAAATTGTGATTTGGTGCATGTTGAAAGGTGTGATTTGTAGAGAATGGGTAAGCCGGTTGTATTTCCTGTTGCTTCAAAAACACGTGACTACAGCTCGGCCAGTGTGGCTCAATAGTTGAGTGTCGACCTATGAACCAGGAGGTCACAGTTTAGTTCCTGGTCAGGGCACATGCTCAGGTTGTGGGCTCTACCCCCAGTGGGGGGCTTGCAGGAGGCATCCAATCAGTGATTCTCTCTCATCATTGATGTTTCTATCTCTTCCTCTCTGAAATCAATAAATTACATTAAAAAAAAGAAAAAAAAAACCAGAAACATGACTTCAGCTTCATGGTGTGAAACAACACCCATTTGTCATCTCCCAGTTCTGTAGGTCAGAAGTTTGGGGGCTGGGCCTGCCTGGCTTCTATGCTTACAGTCACAGAAGATCGAATGCAAGGGGGGGCTCTCACCTAGAGACCCGAGGGGAAGAACGTTTTCAGGCTCACTCAGGTCATTGGCAGAATCTACTTCTTCCTGCTGCAGGACTGGGCTCTCCATTTCCTTGCTGACTATCAGCTGGGGGCCTTTCTTAGCTCCTGGAAGTCTCTTGCAGCTCTTTCCAGGGCTTCTCAGAGACCTCTTCACAACGTCCCAGCTAATCCCTTCAAAGCTGGTAACCACGAGCCCTCATGTAGAATCCCCCTTTAGAGATTTAGATATTTATCTGATTTCTCCTCTGCTGTCTGCAAGACAAACCTCTCTGGTATTTTTGGTTGTTGTTGTTGTTAATCTTCACCTGAGGATATTTTTTCCTTTGATTTTAGATAGAGTAGAAAGGAGGGGGATACAGAGAGAGAGACATCAATGTGAGATAGACTCATCAACTGCTTGCCTTCCCGTATGCACCCCAACGTGAGCCTAGGGATTGAGCCTACAACGAGGTATGTGCTCTTGACTGGAATTGAACTCATGACCCTTCAGTCCAAGGGGTGACTCTCTTAACTACTGAGCCAAACGGGCTAGGGCCGTGGTTGGCAAACTGCGACTTGTGAGCCACATGTGGCTCTTTGGCCCCTTGAGTGTGGCTCTTCCTAAGCCTTAGGAGTACCCTAATTAAGTTAATAACAGTGTACCTACCTGTATAGTTTAAGTTTAAAAAATTTGGCTCTCAAAAGAAATTTCAATCGTTGTACTGTTGATATTTGGCCCTGTTGACTAATGAGTTTGCCGACCACTGGGCTAGGGCAAACCTCTCTGCTTTTTAACAGCACATGCGATTAGGCCCACCTGGATAACTTCCCTCTGGCAGTATAACCTAACATAATCGTAATATCTCATTATACTTATAGGTTCCAACTATACTCAAAGGGGAGGAGATTGTGTAAGGGTGAGAGTCACTGAGGGTCAGTCTCAGAACTCTGCCCACCACACAGGCATACAGCCCTTGTTGCTTCCTTCTGCTTGAGCTCTCTGAGTCTCTCTTTAACAAGTTTCATTTTTTTGAGGGAGAAGGATGCATGTGGGGAACAGTCCATAGACTTGACAGCATCAGCAGAAAAGCTCGGTCTCTTTCCCTGGGCCCAGTTTCCAAAGTGGAAAACTGGAAGATGATGCTGCACCAAAGTGGATGCGCTTCACTTTCCAGGACGGCACAGGTGGGAAGCCGAGCTGCCTTCCTGGGGAGAGGGCCTGCTCTGGTCTCCGTGGACAGCCACCCAGAAGGGAGCAGGTCGTGTGAGAAGTTGAAAGAGTGCAGTGCCATGCATGAAATTCTACCAAATTCTACCACAGCTGCTTGTCGCCTTTCCCAGGAGATCCAGACAGACCGCTGCCCAGAGAACAAGAATCCAGGATGCTGGTGATTAAGGGGGAAGTAATGCTGTGGGGATGAGCAACACCGGGGGCTTACTGCCCAGCCTCCCAGCAAGCCTGCTGCTTGCTGCTTTTCCAGGTGAGGCAAGATGTCCTTTGGAGAAAGCAAAAGGAGAGACAGGGATATGACAAAGCAATTAAGAGGGCTGTCAGCTTCTGAGAATCTGGGTCCTGAACTCTTGGCTTTCAGACTTGCAAAGCTTTCAAAAGACCAGAGAAGCATCCATGGAACGGAAGGGCAAGCCTCTGACAAGCATTCTGTGTATGAGCTGCAAAATTGCAAACAAACCTGGCATGCTCACTCAGAAGCCCAGTAGAATCTGAGCACTGCTTACAGTTGTAAGTTATGGGACAGCAGGCCCTCACTCCACTGAAACTGGCTTTGAAACAAACAAAGATCATCTGCCTTTTTTTTGGGTAGTTCAGATCCCCCTCCCCCCACCTGCAACCCCCTCCCCCTGGCAGGGACTTTGCTGTGGTGTCTGTCTTGTGCCTCTTCTGTAGTACAGAGGAATCACATAGCAGAATCAGTGGCTGGCTGCTTGCACGGAAGAACGGAGGTACTAGAAATCTTAACACATTGTGTACTGCATAGAAATCTCTTAAGACATATGCCAGGGACCGCACGTTTTTGGGTAAACTGCACGTTATTTAAATCATCATAATGCACTTTAGGTGTTGTTTTTCAATAATTATAACATTTTTATTTACAAAAACAATTAAACAATTAAAGTTCCTAGTACTTTTTAAACGTATGGTACTGCGTAAAACATTTTCCTCTATGAAGAGGGACCAAACAAAATTTACATAAGTATCTAGATTCGCTCCTTTTTCCGTGGGTGTGAAAAACGAGAACACTCGTGAGCAGTCCTTAACAGACGGCGCATGAAACCCGAGAAACTCCTGAGCGGTACGAAATGTGTTAACATCAAGAGTGTTTGGATGAAAGGACGCAGATACAGACAGGCAGTCGTGGTGGGGTTAAAACCTTTATTCGTCACCTTGCACTTGAATCCTTGTCTCATGATATGCTTCTGGGGAATCCCAGCGAAGACAGAGCACAGGCTATGCAGAGCACAAACAAGTTGGTAGTATGTGCTTGGGTAGAGTAGGGAAGTTTTAGAGCCTTCCTTCAGTTACTGTCATTCCCTAAGAGAAGATCCTGAGCTATGGGCGGATGTGGGCTCCTAACATAACTCATTTTCTTGATGGGTAGAATGGGTGGGGGACACATTAACAGTGACTTACTTCAGAGGACCACTAGACAATTAAGTAGCAGCTTCAACTCACCATGACATATTAAAATCTTTTGCTCTTATTTTCTATGGACAAAACAGCTTTGGGCACATTCATTTTAATTTCTGTATACTTTTCCCTTGGTTAGATCAGAGAGAGGCTTAAAGGCAAAGGGTGGGCATGGTCCTAAAATAAGATACTCTTGCAAAATTTTGAGCAGTAAATAAATATGACCTCTAAGAATTTCACAGGCAATTTGTCACTTACTCATTGTTACTATTATGATTTCCATCTTACAGTTGCAAAAGCTGAGAGCTGAGACTTAGAATAATATCTAAAACATAGTAAGCACACAATAAATCTTAGCCATTATTTTTACTAAAAATGTTGATTTTGTGATTTAAATATCATTTCAATCAAATAATGGGACAGAGACAAAAGGCTTGCATTTGTAGCAGAAGTGGAAGGAATAACTAATATGCTAGTTAAAAGACTCAGGTTTCAAATATCTCAACATTTTTAATTTAGGCAAAAAATTACAGCGCAAGTATAGGATGTGGGAGCCCTGGCTAGACAGTAGTTGACCACAAATTTTATATGAGCCAGCAGTGTGATGTGGTTACTCTAATGCAATGTTCAGCATCATTCTAAGAAGGCATCTGATCAGAAGATGGGTGTAATCCTCCTCGGTCAGATCAAATGTGTTCACTGGAAGGACCCACATTTAATAAGTGCTCTTGCTGAAGTGGGAAGCTACCCGAGGACTTTCAGAATGGTCAAGTGTTCTGGAAGCCCTGCTGTGTGAGGAACACTTGAGGGCACTAGTGTTTACACATACGGGTCTGGGAGGTAGAGTGTAATCATGAACTGTGGAATCAGACCTGAAATGAAACAGCTCCTCTATTCTGTACTTTGTGACCTTGGGCATGATACTCTCTGCATCCAATTCCCCCCCCCCCCTTTTTTTTAAATTGGGACACTTACGTTTCTGTTTACATATTCAAACAGAGTATTTGGCATATACCAGATGTGCAGTAAATAGTGGTTTTCAGTCTTTCAGATATTTGGAGGGTTGTCATATAAGTAATGAGCACCCCCCGCCCAAGATAGAACTAGGGCCAATCAGTAGTAGTTACAGGGGAGTAAATTTCAGTTTGATATTGGGAGTAGCTTAGTAATAATTCAGTTGTCTTACAAAATTCAGATGCCTCAAAAACCTGGCCTCTGTCTAGAACACCATACTTATTTAGCCAGCTCTCTATATGGTGGACATCTCAAACATTATGTGCTTAAAGCAAAATTGTTGGTTTACCTACATTGCCTGCAAGCCTGCTCAACCCTTAGTTTTGCACATATCAGTAAATTGTTCCACCACCTGCTCGGTTCAGATCAGATATATTGGATTTCTTCTTTCTCTTACCCCCCTATCCCTATCTCAAATCACAGTCAATCTAACTAGCTTTGTTAACTGTATCCCCTAATCCATTTACTTCTTTCTATCTCCAGGATTATGACCACAAACCAAGCTATCAAATCAAAATCTCTTCTCTGATTTACCACAATAGTTTCATATTTTATTCCCTTCTTCTACTTCTCCTGTTTTGAATTCTATTCTTTACATATGAGCAGTATTTTAAACTCTCCTGTTCAGTAGCTTCCCTCTGCACTTAGAATAGAACCCACAATCCTTATCACAGGACCAACATAGGATGGTCTTTGCCTATCCTTCCAGCTTTGTCTACCAGCACCCTGAATCTAGCCCACCAATTTCCTGTCACATTACTTATTTTTCCTCTTTCCTTTGCTAGGACAACTGATTTCTACCTTAGGCCCTTCATCTCAGCTATTTCTTCTTCTTTGAACACTTTTCCCCCTCAACTCCAGTATTATCTCCTACCAGAGGCCATCCTTGGCCACCCTCCCTGTAGTAGTTTTCCAGTCACTCTCACATGATTCTATTTTAGCATGTTGAGTTGCACTTGTCACTGTCTGATGATCTTCCTCTTCATTACTTTATTCCCCATACATATGGGTGTGTTAAATATGTATTTAATATACAGATGCTTTTTTTGGTGATTGTATAGGAACAGATATTACAGAAAAGATTCTTGCCCTGAGTCAACAATCCAACTAGATGACCATTGAAATCTCTGCTAGTTCCACAGATTCTATGCTCTTATCGGCAATTTTCATCTTCAGGAACTCAAAAGTTGTTTTAATGGTCAAGAAATCCTGCTTTGTTTGCATATTTAAAGGAAGAATAAAAAAAGAGAAAGAATGGAAGGAGAGAAGAAAAGTGCCTCTAGGACAAGTGTAAATTTGGAAATGAGTGCACCAACACAAGATCAGTTAAATATAAAATGTGTTTAGTAGATAGACCTGAAATAAATATCACATAGGCTCCTCAGCACTAATAGCTATGGATATCCGTCCACACATAACCTTCTACCATGTGCAGTTTTATCACTGTGTCTGTCGCAGATGTTGGAATTTGTACTTTTATATGAAAATCAAAATGCAGATTCATTCTCTTCCGTGGACTTCATCTATTCCTTGTTTCAACTGTATAAATATTATTTGCATGTCATGGGTTTCTGACCTTTACTGGTGGAGACCAAATCGATTACCCATGAGCTGCTCAATTTGCAATCATTTAAAATTCCAGACTTTCTCTGGCTCAGAAAAAGAACAATGGAAACTTGTCACAGAGCTTTCTCTTGTTCTGTTTTTATCCCTTCATTTTTTTCCACTTTCCCTTTTTATCCCCAGCAGTTTTCTCCTTTTCCTTTCTGCATGTCCCATGAGCCTCTTAGGGAAACTCAAGTTCTTCCATGAACCCATTAAATCCACTGGGTTGGTAGACCTTGACTCTGCTGATACAGGTGTTCTGGATTTGAAGGTGGGACCCAGGCGACCCAGGGACACTTCTGCCATGTGAGCTGCATGTGGTTTATCTACCAAGTAGCAGCATCTCTCACTCTCACTATCCCAGCACCGCTCTGAGGACAACCTGATCTGTCTTTAATCTACGCCGACCACAGAGCAAATGTTTTAAATAAAATCTCTGCATGAGTGAGTCACTATGCTTCTGGCTTCTATATGACATACCGAAGAGTGATGGTTTACTTTGCCTGAATAACAAAATTAATATAAGAGAAACATTTTTGTTATGTGGTATCTTAAAAAAATACAAGAAGAAGAAAGAAGAGACATATGGGCCTGAGCAGTAAAAGTTGGATGAAAAAGTTCCACTTGACACAAGGAAAATAAGGGAAAAAATGTAGTAAATTTTCTTGGCAGAGAAGGGTAAAAAAAAAAAAATCAACAGGAAGATGTAGAAAAAATACTTTGACTAAACAGCTGCAGTGACGCCAATACTGCCACTTATGTAAGGTCACAGTCTCTAAGAAGATCCATTTATATTAGCATTTTAAAACGATGTTTTATATTTAATTCATTTCAGTTCATAGGGTGCTTGTAAGTAGGTGGAGTCTTCATGACAGTAGAGGACCATGTTGATGTTTTTGTCTCTCCTTGGGGAGCTGGTTTATAGATAAATGCAGGAAAAGTGGTTTCCTCCTCTGGCGTGGATGGAGGAGATGCGTATGGCGCTTGGAAGTTTCTATGCTGTTGCATCTGACCCAAAATGTCAGATTCCTGTAATATCAACTCAGTTTTCATGGTTCTAAAGCCCCAACTCAGTGTTTTACAGCCAATGAAAGAGATATGGCCTGAAGACAGGCAACATGCTCTGGGTGCCTCTAAGACCACTTAAGAGTGTGGATTAGCTTGTATAACAGATTTTTCCATGAATTGATTCTGATTCCAGAATGAAAGGGACTTTCTTTTGGTCCAAATCATTCTTTCACCAATAAAGACAACCGATAAAAATGGAAATACTCCTGCCTAGCTCAGCAAATGTTGTGAGGAAAGAGAATTCCATGATGAAATGGCAGACCGATGGAAGGTCAAAGAAAGCTATAAAGCTTCATATTTGAGAGAGGACAGGCTTAGTGTGGGCCCGTCTCTGTAGCCATAGATTGGGTTATTCTGCCAGTTATTATCTTTGTTGCAGACAGGTTATTTTTCCTCTTTGAGACTCATTTTCCATCTCAACGTGAGGCTACTCACACCTATCCTATTCTGTACAGTGGGAATTATTGACATCATGTATGCAGCGTGCTACCATGTTTCTGGTATGTGCAATTAATGATTCAGTAAATCTCAACCTATATAATAAAGAGCTAATATGCAAACGTTCATCATGCCGTCATGCCATAAGGGCTCAGACACTCAACACTGGGGAGAGAGGAATGGGGGCCAGCCAGGCACAAATGAGCTCATGAGAGGAATGGGGGCCAGCCAGGCACAAATGAGCTCACAAGAGAGGAATGGGGACCAGCCAGGCTGCAGCCCAGGAAAGGGACATGCCAACTGCTCTGCCGTCCTGGGCGTCAGCAGCTGCACCTGGGCCTGCAGCCTAGGAGAGGGACAAGCCGCATATCCCACGGTGCTGGGTGCCAGTGGCTCCACCTGTGCCTGTGGTCCAGGAGAGGGACAAGCCACCGACTCTGCGGTCCTGGGTGCCAGCACCTGTGCCTGTGACACAGGAGAGGGACAAGCCACCTGCCCCGTGATCCTTGGTGCCAGTGCCTGCCGCTGTGGCCCAGGCGAAGCTGCCCACCCTTGGACCCCTGCAGCTGCAGCCAGCCCAGATGAAGCCAGCCCAGGTCCCAGGTGCCTGTGACCAGTTGGAGGAGGGAATCCTGGGTCCTGGGTGAAGGGCGGGGCAGAGCCAGTTAAGGGTGATCAGGCCAGCAGGGGAGCAGTTAGGGGCAATCAAGCAGGCAGGCAGAGGGGTTAGGGGCGATCAGGCAGACAGGCAGGTAAGCGGTTAGGAACCAGAGGTCCCGGATTGAGAGAGGGTGCAGGGTGGGCTGAGGGGACCGCCCCCCCCCCCCGCATGAATTTCGTGCACTGGGCCTCTAGTATTTATTATAGAATACTTGCTGAGAACATCTTTTAAAGGCCCCTTCTCTTCTGCCTGGCATGATTTCCACAGGCAGCTTTTCCTTCTTCAACTCAGAAGCCAAGAGTGGATGCTCCATAAGTAGCAGCTGTATGCTTTGTTCCTGAAGTAGATGCAATTATTCTATAAACACAGTGGAAAAATTAAATTATTTTTACAAAATTTGATGAAATTTTACTCTGTTTCTAACTCACTGGCTTAGCAGAAAATTGAATGTCAATAAAAATTGGGGCTCCTGTGGTTTGAATGATCTTCACTGGCATTAGGTAGTATAGGTCATTCAGGGGCTAACCCTGGCATGGGCTTGTGGTTGAGGGTGGGGGGTGGGAGGTCTGAAGCTTTTTGTCCCTTTGGGCATTGGTATCATTGCTAAGATCAGGACCTGTTTTTTGTGTGTGGGATTTTTGGAGTCCAGCCTCCCTAGGTTGATCCATTTTGCCCACTGAGGTCTGGCCACTTTTCAGGAAACGGAACAGAAACAGGTTTAGGGTCTCTGTTATTCATAGGACTCTCAAGTTCTCTGTGTCAGACCTGAATTTGGGGAACCACACTTCTCCCTTTTTCTCTTCTATATCTCACCTTCTCTAGTACTTCCTTATTTCTCTCACTCCACATGAGGATCACCTACTATAATCTACTCAAAGAATTCAGGATTTTGAAAATGTAAGCCAGAAAGCAAAGCCATCTCAGGCAACTTCAGATTTTGCCCTGTGATACAAACTCCATCACACAAGGGAACACTTCAATTTCATTATTTTCTCATAGGGAGAAATAATGTTTTCATCACCATAGATTAGCTTCCATGTGCCCATTTTGAGCATGATCAAAAGGGGTGTTTGACAGCATTGTTTTCAATTGGCATTTTACAAATTTAAAGTGGTTAGAAACATTCCTTACTTAGGAGGAGGAGTGGGTGGTTGGAAAAGAGAACTCAGCCTTGAATTAGTTTTTGAAAGACACTATTTGTTTTAGAATAGGTTTGGATTTAGAGAAGAATTGTGAAGGTGGTCCAGAGGATTCCCACATACCCCACACCCAGCTTCCCCTATTATTAACATGGCGCATTTGCTCCATTCTATCCCTAATTTTTGAATTAAACAATTGACGTGTGATTACTAACTGAAGTCCACATATTATTTAGATATTTTGACCTGTTGTCGTTTTCAGGATCCCATGCAGGACACCACCTTACATTTAGTTGTCCTGTCTCCTTGGGTTCCTCTTGGCTATGATAGTTTTTTAGGATTTTCTTGTTTTTGATGATGATATTGGCAGTTTTGAGTACTGGTCAGATATATTGTATCATCTGCTATATTGCATTTTTTTTCTGATATTTTTTTCAATGTTAGATTGAGATTATAGACATGGAGAGGAAGACCATAGAAGTAGAGGGCCATTCTCATCGCATCACATTGAAGGCACATGCTGTCAGCATGACTAACCTTGATTACCTGGCCGAGATGGTACTTGTCACGTTTCTACACCATTTCTTTACCCTCACTTTCCAATCTGTACTGAATGGAAGGAAGTCACTATGTGCGGTTCAATCTTATGGGGTAGAGAGATTTGCTCCATCTCCTTGAGGAAATACGTACATAAAATATTTAGAATTCTTTTCTATGGGAGATCTGTTATCCCATATTTAAGTAATGTATATTTAAGTAATATATATTCATTCAATATTTATTTAATAACTTCTTTATAACAGTACTAGAGGCCTGGTGCATGAAATTCATGCACTTGGGAGGGGTCCCACAGCCCAGATTGTGAGAGGGTGCAGGCCAGGCTGAGGGACCCTACTGGTGCACAATCAGAGCTGGAGCGGTACGTGGGAGGTTAGTCAGCCGGGGAGGGACTGTGGGAGGGCTCCAGGGCACGTCTGGCCCATCTTGCTCAGTCCCGATTAGCCAGACCCCAGCAGCAAGCTAACCTACCTGTTGGAGTGTCTGCCCCCTGGTGGTTAGTGCACATCATAGCGACTGGCTGGCCAATTGACTGCCCCCTGGTGGTCAGTACACATCATAGCGAGCGGTTGAGTAGCCTTAGCATATCATTAGCATATTATACTTTGATTGGTTGAATGGATGACTAGATGACCAGACACTTAGCATATTAGGCTTTTATTATATAGGATGGACTCCGGGTTATTTTACATGTTGGGTTATAACCCAAATACTATGTTATTTATTTTGCCCAAATAGTCTAGCTTTTACATTTAGCAAATTTCCTGTGCTTTTTACTCAGTGCCACCCCATCCCTTTCTCTTATGAAAACTGATATGAAAAATTAAGATTGAATAATTCTCCTTTCTGTAAACACACATAATGTCAGGTGATTTTTAGGACTGGAGAGAGCAAGTAAACAAGTGTCACCAAGTTTAGCATGCACCCATGAACTTCTGAATCTGAAGTTGTGAACTCAACACTACCCTCCCAAGTTTCTCAAGTTAGTTTACATTTGGCAGAGGGCCACTTTCTGCTTTTACAGGAGAGAAAACTTGGCTCTAAAAAGCAAAAGTTGGTTCATAGAAGTTAAAAGATTAGATATAGATGAATTTGATTTCCTTCAAAATACATGCAAATTGTGAAATCTATAATAATAAAAAAAGCATAATATGCTAATTAGACTGGACATCATTCTGGACGTCCTTCCGGACGACCTTTCGAATGAAGCCTGGGCTGCGAGGGAAGTCTGGGTCCCGGGTGCCAGAGGGAAGCTGGTGCCAGCAGCCGGGGGAAGGAAGGCCTACTTTTGCACAAATTTCGTGCATCGGTCCTCCAGTTAAGGTATAAGAAGACTCAAGGCATAGCCTCAGTTTAGGTTGTTCCCCCTTTTCCTGTCTTAAAACTTTTGAAAAATAGTTCGAGATATTTAAGCATTACCAAAATCATTCTGGGAGTATCTTCTAGTAAGTTCAATATTGTCCTCTGAAACTTAAATTTGATACCCGTAATGTTCAAAATATTTAATAAAATTATGGAGTAGGGTCATCATATTTTAGCTCTAGAGATAGGTTGATTAAGTCAAATAATTACCTTATGTACTTTATGTGTGACCCTATATATCAAGTTCTGTATACAGGTTCTTCTGGCTTTTGGTTCTGTTCAAGATGGAACAATGCATCCTTTTCTCTTACGGCCCTGATTTGCACAACAGGGGAATGGAAGGTAAAAACTCCAGTAGTGACCCCACTTATTTACCCACAGAAACTAAAAAATGGTACCCCAGTGGTCTTATTAGTGGGGGACCCTGGCGTTGTTCTTTCTTCCTTTTCTATCTTGTCTGGCCTGAGGGTGGGCTCTGTCACAGAGGAGCAGGGTTCTCTCAGTGCTGGCAGCTAGCATACAGGCAGAAGCCCCTGTTTCCATGAGTGTGTGAGAGTGTGGGGCCCAGAGAGAAGATGGCTGTAGAAGAGGAACCCCAATTTTGTGTCTGAACTTACACTCATTCCAGCTTCACCTCTTGAAGGCACATTTGTGAGACCCAAAGAAACATAGCACAGGCTTTGAGACCTGGACTAGGATTTAAATGATACTCAAAAATCAATGACACACACTATGTCAGTGGTTGGCAAACTCATTAGTCAACAGAGCCAAATAACAGTACAATGATTGAAATTTCTTTTGAGAGCCAAATTTTTTAAACTTAAACTATATAGGTAGGTACGTTGTTATTAACTTAATTAGGGTACTCCTAAAGCTTAGGAAGAGCCACACTCAAGGGGCCAAAGAGCCACATGTGGCTTGCGAGCCGCAGTTTGCTGACCACTGCATTATGTCAACAGAACGAAGAAGAAGAAAAATGTGTGATCTTTTTTATAACATTCAAAACCTGTTCATGATAAAAACCCTCATGAATTAGGGATAGAATGATGCTTCCTTAACCTGGTAGTGAGCATCTACAAAAGGCCTGTAGCTTCCATTATGCTTAATGGTGATAGATTGCTTTCCCTGCAAGATTAAGAACTAGGCAAGGATGTCCACCCTCAGAACTTCTATTCCACAGCACACTGGGCGTCCTAGCCATGCAAATATACAGGCACAAGGAATGACAGGCATGGAGATGGAAAGGAAGAAATGCAGGTGTAAATAACCTAACGACCTATGTAGAAAACTTCAAAAAGATACTGAAAGTGATAAATGATTTTAGCAAGTTTACAGAATATGAAGCAAATATACAAAAATCCATTGTATTTCAGTATGGTAGCATTGAAAAATTATACATTTCAAAACAGTATCATTTACAATGGTACAAAACATGAAATAGGTATTTCAGTTGCACATGATAATTTCTCACTTTAATTTGTTAATTTATTTTTTCAGAGACTATCGGCATGTAACCACCAAGCTTATTAATGCATGGTTGAATGGGGCTGACGGAAATGTTTGGACAGGAATTTTAGCCAAACCTGTAGATTAAGTTAGAGCTGAAAATGTGAACATGGGAGTGAATTTCGTTATTTTTTAAAGAGGCAATCCTGTCCTTTCGAAGGTGGAACTGAAAGTAGCCCGCTACTATTGCTCCAATATTGAATCCATGACCTTAGGTGGAGATTTTCAGACTGTCTTCCATGGAGCCACAGGTTTTGTAGAACTGCCTCAGGGTCAGGGTCAAGAGTAGGTCTGTTTTTGTGTGTACCTATATGCATGCAAATGTGAGTGAATGGAGGTGTGTGCATGTGAGTGAAGTGTATTAACGGGGGTATTAATTTGAATGTATACAAATGTGAGTGAATGGAGGTGTGTGCATGAGTGTGTTATGTAAATGTGAGTGAGCATGATTGTGTTGTATAAAGGTGAGTGAATGGTTTCTGAGCATTCAAATGAGTGTGTGTGTGTGTGTGTGTGGTGAGGAATGGGAAGGCTGTCGAGGGAGGTTCTGTCTGCATTTCTGTATTCCCCACCATCTCAGTCATAGCAGCTTTGTTTTATTTGTGTATTATTAGAATTCTATATAAATTTTTTTCTTTAAAACACAAAGAGTTTCATGGTTAAAATAATTGTGAAATCCACTGATCAATTGGAGAAAAGACTAACGATATATGTAGGGATCCTGGGGACAGGCAGCAGGTAGACAGCGCAGCTCTGCTCCCGGAGTTGGCATTGGCTCAGGCAAGAAGAATTTTTCCATTACCTAGCGAGGGTAATTTGGGCTTTGAGGACAGGAACCTTAAGTACTGAGGAATTAAAGGACTGGTAGGGAGTTCAGTTGTTGATAGGAAAATTACAGGGAACTAGTTGGTAACGTCATTGAGGCAAGAACACATTTTGTGTTAAATTGGGCTGTAAAGGTCTGAACCATAACCATCAGAAATATGATCTGGTAAACCATGGCTTGGGAAGAGCTTTGGGCCCAAGGTCTGGGCTGGGGCCAAATCTGGCAGTGGCCTAATGTCCCCACGCAATGCCCTTCAGGGAGTGGGTCTTGCATCGTTTTATTAGCATCACCTGGGAAGTCTGTTGAGCAAGCAGGTCCTGTGCTCCTCCACCAATTCACTGAATCAAGACCTTGGGCTGGGATTCAGAACCTGCTGTTTCTAACAAAAGCTCATCCTGGGGAATCTGATACCCTCTGAAGTGTCAGAACAACTCAACAAGTTCCCTAAGTTAACTGTTGCTAAGAATCCCATTGGTGCTGGTTAAGCTTTCAGCTCTTCAGGCTCAGCCCCTGAAGATAGCTGCTGGGGAGGAAGCTGGGCTGTTTCTTTGCTGGGCTCTTCTTATCATAGATAATAGCCCTGGGGACAGTGAAGGAAGAATCATGTTTGCAGAATTCCTAGTTTTTATTGAAGAACCATTGTAACATTACAGATAACTTGAAAAGAATATTTTAAAAACTATTTTTCAGATAATTTCTCCCTCACTAGGAACAGTATCATGAGATTGAGAGAGAAATACTGTATGACATAAAGTGTTGGTTTTGGTGTAAAAATCAAGGGGCCTGTTTGTCATTATTTTCATAAATATGACATGTGCTTTGCAAAGTAAATCAGTTGACATCAAATGCCATTACTTTTCATGCCTGTTCAGAGAACCATTTATTCACCTCAAGGGATGCTTCATTTAGATGAAACTCCTAGGGGTTAACATTTTTGTGTGCATTTCTCTTGGAAACTTACTGTATAAAAGTACAAATAAATTATTTCTCAAAGGAGAGGGTCTGTGCTCCTCCATCTCACAGGTGAGTCAGTGGGACAAAAAAAAAAAAGCTTCACCTGCTGAAGCACCTCCACCAGGACTTAGCCACGTGGAGACTCGAACCACATGGAGACTCTGCTTTGGTCAGCCTGGGCTTGAGAATAAGATTCTGCATAGTGGCCGGGGCAGGATGCTGGTGGCCAGTGTCCCCGCCCTGGCTGTGCGGTGGGAGGGGGGGGGGCCTCAGGCCACAGGCCGGGGCGAGGGACACTGGCGTCGTTGCAGGGTGGGCTGAGGGAACACCCCCCCCCCCCGTGCATGAATTTCGTGCACTGGACCTCTAATATATATATAATCATAATAATTACCACAATAAGGTTAGTGAGTACATCCATCACTTCATACTATTACCATTTTTTAAAAGCAGTGAGAACTTTTAATACCTACACTCTTAGCAACTTTCAAGTGTGCAATAAAGTGTTGTTAACTGTAGTCACCATGCTGTACATTACATCCAAGAGCTTATTCATCTTACACCTGGAAGTTTGTGCCCTTTGACTAATGCCATGCATTTCCCTTACCCCCCATCCCTGGCAACCAGTAATCTACTCTCTGGTTCTATGAGTTTAGATTTTTAGATTCCACATGTAAGTGAGAGAAAACAGTATTTGACTTTCTCTGTTTGACTTATTTTACTTAGCATAATACCCTTGAACTTCATCCATGTTACTGCAAATAGCAGGATTTTCTTATTTTTCATGGCTGAATAATACTGCATTCTGGGGTGTGTGTGTGCGTGTGTGTGTGTGTGTGTGTGTGTGTTTGTGTGTGTGTGATTTTCTTTATTCATCCATTGATGGCAACGGTGGTTGTTTCCAGATAATGCTGCAAGGAACATGTTTTGATTACTGTAGCTGTGTAATCCAATTTGAAATCAGGGATGAAGAGGACCATACTTTTCTAATACAATCAACAAAATTCAATAATTCCCTTAAAACGCCTAGGATTTCTTTCAAAATAATAAGGAGAGACAAATCAGTTGGTGGATTTGACTTGAGCTTGTTTCCTCATGATCCCTACTTTGTCACACTGCTGTTGTCCGTAAGCTTTCTAAAGTAGGTGTAATCCTGCAACTGGCGTTTCACCGTGTTTCTTCCAGTGACAGTGGGAAAAGTTTTATTTCTCTTCTGCAGAATGTAAGTGCTCACCTTTGTGTCCGTGGCTGCAAAAATTAGATGAGTTTTTAATCTCAGCAGAACATTAGCTTTCCCATAGAAATTATAAATTTAAGTTATGCACCGTGAAAGGGAGTACAGAAGCTGAGAAAAGTTTATGAGAACAAAGCCTATATTCAAGTTTCCTATTATTTAATATTTTAAAGTGCACATTAATTGAAGACTCTTGGTCTTTTCTAATGAAATTTGGAATAAAGGGATTGGAGAGTAGAAGCAGACTGAAATGGGATGTCCCACTGCAGTTTCTTTAGTAAATAGAAAAACTGTTATAACTTCATTCACAATTTTCATTTGAGTATTGTTCGGAGGAAAAGCTCCCCCATACCCTCCTGCCCATTCTGTTACTTCATCTCCTTAGTCCTTTGGCAGAAAGGAAAACTGGGAAGTCTGGACATAGAAATCCCAGGTTAGTAATGGAGAGCCACGCCTCTGACTGTGACTGGAGGCTTTCATAGGTTTACACGGAGTTCCTGCAAAGTGTTTCTGTGGCCATTACCGATCTCACTGCCTCAAGGCTCAAATGGGCCTGTTTTCCAATACTGAAAGTGGGGAAATTTCCATGGAAGTAACTCTGAGAGGTCTACAATTACTGACCGTGCCAGTGGCCTAGCAGTGCCCGGCAGGAAGAGGTGTTCCTGATGAGTAAGGCATGGGGCTGCTCAAGGCATCCAGGTTGGCCTGGATAGATAGTAACAGATAAGATATGGTCAGAAGTGCTGATACTACTGCCTTGGAAGTTTTGGAAACAAATTTTGCATCCAGAGGAAAAACAAACAGGCCAATAAACAAAGAGTAAAACAAAAAAACAAGAAGCAAGCAGCTCCTTCGTACACAAAATTAAAGGAAAATGAGTCACAGATGAACATTTGCATCGCTTATTTTACTCTCACTTTGCAGACATGGCCCTGATCACAGGCTAGGCCTAGGGACCCAACTCGTGCGTGATTTTGGCCGCTGGGTCTCTAGTTCTGTAATAAATGAGCTCACAAAGATGGCATAGCAGCGAAGCAAATGCTGGCAATTTGGGTAGAATTTGAGGTTTCGAGTAAAATTTCAAATTAGTAAATAAAAAATAGAATAAAGTTAAACGTTGTTGCCTAGGACACATGACCTGGGTCCCAGTTCTCACACTTGAGATTTCAAGGTGACCTTCTGTGACTGGGGCAAGGCTCCGAAGGCACGGTTTGTTTATAAAACACTATCAAAGTCCAAGCAGAGGCTCATCCTAAGAGATGGGTTCTTTTAGAAGAGCGAGCTTTTTTCTTTGTTTTGTAGTTTCCGAGTCTATGAAACCAAGGTGGGGAATCTGGGCCCCTGTCCGCCCACCGCCTTCACCCCATCTCAATTCACTGTTTCTCTAGGACTGTTTCCACAGGGAGGTAAACGCTAGGGCAGAGGGGCTGCTTCAAAGCAAATGAGGCCCTTAATTTATCATAAAAAAGAAGACTGGTTGTTAAGGTTTTATTGGATTACAATAAAGGCCCCTAGTGCTGGGAGTCTGTGGTTTAATTCCCGGCATCGCTGGGGGAGCTTGAAATCATAACCACAGATTATAGCAATGAGCTTCCAAATTTCCATCTCCCAAGCAAAGATGCTGCTTTCCTGCAGCTAATGTGGAATTACATGCTCTGCGATTTCAGGATGTGTATTGGAAAAATCTTCTGTTTGGATATCACTTCAGGAGGGCCGCCATTCTCTCATCACCTCTGCGGTTACAGCTTCAATGTTCTTTAAAAAGGGAAGAAAAAAGGACAAAGCAAAACAAAAGATGATTGTTGTGACTCCCTCTGTCCAGTGCTCTTAGGCACTTTGAAGGTTTTCATTAATTTTTTGCTTCTCCTGAGTTCAGTGAAAGTTCTTATAAGGTCACCCCAGGTTGTAGCAGAGGCTTATGCTATTCTCCTAGGTCCCCCTGTCCTGCAGGCCTCCTCTTATGAAGTTGTATTGTATCAGCTAAACAGACTCTAAAATCCACTATCTTGGATGCAAATTGGACATACATATATGTAAATATACATTTAGTATTATTTGCATATTGTTTACGTTTTTAGTTTGGGGGGGCACCAACAGACCATGTTGGACCATGTTGGAATGAAAGAATAAGTCGAAGATATAAGCAGGTACATTTTACCTTTCTTCTTGTGTATGGGACTGGTAAAGAAAAAGGATGTCCACTTGACTTCCTTTCTTTCTCAGATTTTTGGTGCACATGCATGTGTTTAATGAAATGAAAACAAAATCTATAACATGTATGTATCATTAATCATACTGCTTGAAACCCCGGATCATACTTGTCTCCCATGTCAAGGCTCAGAGCTATCCCCAAATTATAGGAAGCTGTGGTCTACTTTCTTCCTTTTTAAAAATCATTTTTATTCTTCAGTTACAGTGGACATCCTCTAATATGTCCATTTCAGGTGTACACAGTTGGGAGGACAAGCTGTGATCTGCAGAGTCGGTGTCTGGAGGGAGAGGGTTGCCTTTCATCTGGTCTATCAACAGTGAGGTCTTCTTCCTCCACCTCCTGATAGGAGCAGATCATCAGGGCTTTTCTCTGTACTGGCTGGGATGTTCTTCCCTAGAATGTGTAATTCGTAGAGGACTAGACTTAAGCCATGAAGAAGCATGTTACCTCATAGAAGTGGGAATCCAGACATGGGATCCTGGGAGTCCTTTTAGGGGTGGCTCAATAACGTTATCCAGGACTTCGGCTGATTTGGTTTTTTGTTCCCAAATATACATTCTTTCTCTGTAAATGGGATTAAGCATCCCTGCTCATGTTCACATGACGTTCCAGTCCCCTATGGGAAGAGTAGGCTCCACTCCCTCCACCTCTTCCTTGCCCCTCCCCCCCTCTACTGATTTTGGGCCTGGCCCACAAAAAGCTCTGGCCAGTGGCGAGAGAGAAACAGGACACGTCTCCAGTCTCCACAGAAACTTGAATGGAGTGGGTTGGCTCCTCTTTCTCTGCCTTCAGCTGGGAGAACAGCAGGTTTCAACAGCAGCCGCTCCTTAGCTGGGTCTGGAACCAGAAGACATTTGGGGTTGACCAGGGTCCAGGATCCCACAGCCCTCATATGACAAAGGGAAATAAATTTGTGTGGCCGGAAGGCACTAACACATTAGAGTTGTTTATTGGCACAGGAAAAAATTACTAGAAGGGGTCATTGGGAAGTAAAAGGGGACATCTGTAATACTTTCAACAATAAATATTTTTTAAAAAAGAAGCCTACCCATTCTTAGACAGGATAGCTGAGTTTAGAGGGATAAGAGATTGAAGTAATTTGGACGAAAGCATCTTCAAGAAAGGCACTAAGCTTTAGACTGGAAACCCTTCGAAGGAACGAATCACAGAGCTACGCTATAACAGTATGAAGACGTTCTTATCATTGACAGGTGAGCTGTGTGACTTCTTTTAGGTACAAGTTTCCCGGGAATAACAGCATAGTCTGCCCTCTGTTCCTGCAGAGCAGGGTGTTAATCTTCACATGGCTCCTTACTCGAGCGTGCGTGCGCAATGAATGGCACCACCAGTGACATCTACTGGTGTGCTTTCTGCTAGTTGCAGTTTCCTTTGACCACAGCCTCTCTTTGCTCTCATTGACTGTTAGTGATGTCAAAGCAAAAAGCCTGTGCTAAGGGACAATTGGACAATAACTCAGAGAGCGTACTGGTTCTTTTTACTTGCAGCGAACTCAGTCATTGTAACGGGAGTATCAGGATTCCCCAAGGAAAAAAACTCAAATCACTTTATGAGCACTCATGTTTTCATGGAGTACTTGGGAAGTAATACTGAAGACAGCAGCGTGATTCCACAAGGACAAGCCCTGACTGCAGTTTTTTATAAAATGAAGGTCAAGCCTTTTTTCCCCTCAAAAATTTTAAGTACTAGCTCCCAATGGCACTGTTACTTGCCATAGCCTTGGACTTTGAATTTTATGATAATTTTTATGGGAGGAAGGACTGCATTTAATAAAACTTGACTAAAACAACATTTTCCTTCAGCATCCAAATAACAATGAATCTCAGGACATTTGCAGAAAAGATATGTGCTGGGTTTCTGGTTAACTTGGCATAAGGAAAGTGAGAAAGACCCAGGAATTTTTTTTAAAGAGAGAGAGAGTGGAAGGGAGAGAGAGTGAGAGAGAAACATCTATGTGAGAGAGACACATTGGTTGCCTCCTGTAGGAGCCCCAGGGGGAATGAACCTGCAATGCAGGTCCATGCCCTTGACTGGGGGGGTGGGGTTGGGAATCAAACCCAAGACCCTTCAGGGAGAGGCCCATGCTATACCACTGAGCTGCACGGGCCAGGGTGCAGGGCCCTTGTATCTTTTCTCCCTTAATTTGGACTTTGCCTTGCTCTTTGAGAATGGGAACTGGATGCCAACTGATTTGGGTCTGGTTTTCCAAGTGACACTGGAGGATGAGATTGCTGTGGTTATTTATTTTTCACAGTTGGAAAGAGAGCTCCCTAAGTTTCCCATTGCACGTGGAGTCATGGACTTCTCATAAATGGAGTCTTGAATTCCTGACTGTCTTGTGTGAGGAGGATGGGGGAAACCATGGGTGGAGACCTTTCTCTTCTAGTACAATTACCCTAAAAAGATCAAGTCTGTTAGTCATTGAGTATTTACAGTTAATTAATCGGATCATAAAATTGCTTTTATCTTTACAAATGGCAGGGATCAGGACACTTATTAATCCTTAATTCAACAAAGATTGTGTTGAATTATGTGGCCTGAAGCATTTTACTAGGATTTAGACATTTGCTGGGGGTGGGGAAGGGACATGAATAAGTTAGGAAAAATCTGGGAGAATGGAGGACTTAGGGTGGGTACTTTGGACAGCTACAAGACAGCAGAAAGACTGGGATATTTAGAGTTTGGCATGGTGTGGTCTGAGGGTGTGTGTGCGTGCAGAGGTGCTGGAAGGAGGGCACTTCCCTGTCATTTGGTATCTAGAGCAACAGATGCTAACCATCCTACAGTTACAGGGCACAGGCCCCTACAAAGAACTGCTGTGCCCTAAACACAAACGTGCTTTTGTGGAGAAACTGGTTGAAGAAACGCTGAACCAGGAAACCCAGACTCCCCATTCTTGGCAGTTTTGCTCTGAGTCCTGGTGGCAGCAGCAGAGAGTCATGGTCTAATTTATATAGTGCTCCGGACTGTGGTATTTTCTTAGCTCGTTGTTGTTGCCTGCACTTGAGTCCAGAAATCAGTGAGTCAATGGAGAGGTGAGTCAAAGCAAAAGTCTACAGCAAGAGCAGGCGGGTAATTTGTCTAAAGCATCATAAATTACACCCAGCGCAGCAGATCTTCATATTGTAAAACTAAAAAATAAAAATCCCTCGTGTGTTTGCAAGCAAGACATCAAGAGCCTAGTAATCTTCTATCCTATTTTCTATTCTCTGCTGACTAGTTGCATACTGATTCCTTTTAGGCATCATTGGAAAAGGGTGCTTTAACTTTTGTCAGAATGGTAGCAATGCTTTAAGTATCTAAGTAGACTGATAAGTCATTGGTACGCTATGGATTAGGAACTTTCCCAGTGGAATCAAGACAGTAAAATGTACCTAAGTGATAATGTGCCTATGAAAAGCATCTCTAGTACCTATAGTTAATGAGGTGGTTTGAATTACTCATTTCAAAAACAGGAACAGGTTGGGACCAGAGCAGCCAACATATGTTTTCAATTCTGGGCAGACACACCTCTGCTGAGCCCCACTGTTGCATGGCTGGCCTTTGCTCGGCTTTGTTAGCCTCAACACTCCTGAGTGATTTGTGTTGGGCTATTAAGCATGAAAGGAAAGCACTGTGATCTTTTTTTCAGGGAAAGAATAGATAGACTGTCCCTGTGTAAATACTAGAAGGGCATTATGACTTTTAAAAGTTGGCTCAGGCTACTTCCATGTAACAACGCCTGGGAGGCCCCTTTGAGTGGTATCAATCATGGGTAATGATGTACTAATTTCTTGAAAATACAGTGTGGAAAACCAGTGTCTGTTTGCAGATGTCAAGTCTGATATACAGGAAACCAGCATTGCTACTCTTTGAGAAGGATCTGTGTATGCAAACGGAAAAGAATTTCTTATAGCCCTCCATGAAGACAAACAGATAATCTGACAGACAACCCGGGAAACAAACAAGACCAGGGAATAAGACAGTCTTGGCAAGTGATATTAAGAATCAGTCCTGGTAGAAGAAGCTGATGCCCAAAATACTCCATGCAGTCTCTTCATTTTTGGTTCAGATTGCTGAAGAAATAGATTACAATGGGGTTGGTAAAGGAATAAAAACAACATAGCTCCCTCCAGTACACCCCCAAAGATCAATCAAACAAATATGCATTGTTAAACAGGAGGGACCCTTTTGATGGCTTGAACCTATGTTTAGTTCTTATCCTTAATCTGCTAGGAAGGTCAAAGGCAAATGAAGAACTGTCTTTCAATGACACAGAAGGTAATGGTTTTCCATCAACCTGCACTGCATATCTATGTATTGGCCTCGATTTCTCTTTCTAACAGCAGAGTCTCAACTGGCAAGTATTATCTTTCTCACATAAACACCGCCTTTTATGCATTGTAAATGAGTAAATAGGTGGTGTTTCTTGTGTGAAAAAGACAAAGCTGTGGTACATGTGTCCAATAGACTATTACTCGGCCATAAAAAGAAGGAAGTCTTACCATTTGCACAGCATGTGTGGACCTAGAGAGGGTATTATGCTAAGTGAAATCAATCAGACAGAGGAAGATAAATACCACATGATTTCATTGATATGTGGTATTTAAAGAACAAAATAAATAAATAAAATTGAAACAGACTCACAAACACACAGAATTGGTTGGTGGTTGTCAGGTGGGATGGGGTGAGGGGACTGGGTGAAAGATGGACGGAGACTGGGGATGGGTGAGACAAGTGAAGGGATTAACAAGTACAAATTGGTATCTACAGAATAGTGATGGGGATGTAAAGTATGGCACAGGGAATATAGTCAATAATATTGTATTACTATGTAAGGCATCTGATGGGTACTCAACTTACCGGGATGATCACTTAGTTATATATTGTCCAATCACTGAGTTATCCACCTGAAACTAATAAAATATTGTATGTCAACTATAATTGAAAAATAAAAAAAAACCATATTTATACCAACACCTATTCTTTCACAACATTCAAGTTACCAAATAGGTGGGTATTATTTGAAGGTGAATTCGTCTATCTCTTAGAGCAGGGAAGTGAATGTAGGGTCTGTGTCTACACTGACTTAGAGTCTTCCCAGCCACAAGTCAATGGAATAGGCTATAAAGGTGTGAAAGGCCCCTCCCATGGTTGCCTTGGGCCTGAAGAGCTCTCACACCCGCCAGCAGCTCAGGCCTTTCCAAGACCATGAGGAAGCTGATCCACCTGAGCTTTCTGTTTCTGGGGAATTAATCAAATGGCTAGGTTATAATGCTCTTTCAAGAGAATTACAATACGAACGCCTTTGATAGATGTCCAATGATTCTGGACTGCATGAAGTTTATGAGTTTCTCAGGAAATTAAGTGTGACCCTTATTTTGCCAAGGTTAATTGCCCTTGCAATTCTGGCACTGCAAAGCCTACGTCCCGCAGGAATTTGATTGAACTTTGTAGATGCAGAGCTCTTGCACCAATTGTGAGTTTGTGTTAAGTGATTAGAGTGACAGAAAGATTAGGGAGAAAAAGAATTGGAAACGTGATATGTGACTTAACAGATTTAAGTTTAGATTTGGAAGAGAGATGCCAACCACAGGCTCTGGCTCATATTCAATTTAAAGGGGATTATATCCCATTCCTTCTAACCACTAAGGGTTTACTTTCTATGGCAATAATGGTGAAGATGAAAGTAAAAGACAGCGGCAGAAGGAAGGTCAAGTTGGTGTGACTGGCCTGGGTTGATGAGTGGAGTGGCCAGGGTGGGTTTGCACAGACCAAACCTTGCCTTCTCAATACCTCTCTCAGTTCATCAGCCTCACTGTTTGTGATGACAAGAATTCCCAAGAGGAGGCTCTGTGCTCCACAGAAGTTAGTATCTGGGGGCTGGAGTTAAGGCCCACAAAAACAGTTGGAGGTGGAGGAGATGATACCATTAACTGGCAAATACTTTTTTTCTGGAGCTCAAATCGAGAAGATCAACGGACTCCCCTTGATTCCAGCAACTATCCTGGAAGGTCACAGTATTTATTTACACTGGTGTCCCTCTCTTAAGGAAACACAGCACAGTAGGTCAACTAAGTAAATATTATTAGGTCATTGTTCACTTTTGTTGACTCTTAGCACTGAGGTGTCGTGACCTTTGCCACAAAGTTCAGGATCTGAAGGAGGGGCTGATGCACACATGAAAATGCTACACAAGAAATACGAATTTAGAAGGCATTGGGGGCCAGGTGGAGCCTCTTTCTTGAAGAGACACATGGACTTCTGGCCTGGTCTGCTATTTTATTTACTTGAATACACATTTTCCCTTTAGCAATGCATACAGGCAGATAAAAGGTAAAGTTTGGTAAACAGTAAAAGGATGATCAGGAATTGCCTTGAGCCACCACTCTCTCAACAATTGGGTGCTTAGTGTCAGCCCTGCTAACGCCCAAGGTCCACCAGCCTTCTGAGTTCCTTGGTGAATTGACAGTATTGGCAAGCGGTGGCTTCCCACACTGAGGTGAATCAGGTGATTCAGCTCCAGGTTGGGTGAAAAAGGGAAACTAATGAAAAATCATCAGAAGGCCATTACCATGAAGGTATTCACTGATTCCTGCCGTAACTCTGTCAGTTTCATTAGTTCTCCGTGAAAGGCAGTCGCAGCTTGGAACGGGTTTGGTAAGAGAGCTCTTGTTGATGCTGTGTCTTAAGTGCAATCATTCAAAGATGTATTTTCAGGATCGGAATCAAAGGAACATTCCTCTGCAATCTGCACAAACCTGCTTGGCACGTGCTCTTGTTTATGGAAAATCCGAATGTATATTTGTGTTCTTTTGAAAGGGGTAGGAGTTGGAAGGGAGGTCACTCAGGAGATTAAGACTAGCTTTCCACTCAGCAAGCTGAATTCTTGAAGCCTGATCTGATTTCATAAAGTAAGCAGAAGTTTGTGCTTGGTCTGGACTCCGGCTGCCATGTAGACAAAAGAAGGGAATCCACTCCATTCAGGGCCATAGCAGATTCTACCTGGAGGATGCCCTGGGATGGAGGAAGGAATGAGGCCACAATGAAGAAAATCTTTTCTGCTTTAGATGTATTATCTCATTTATTTCTCACAAATAGCTCCAAGAGGTAGCAATCACTGTGAAAACTACAAAGGTGAAATAAGCTCAGAGAGCAATTTGCCTAACGCCACACAGCTAAGAAATGGTAGAGTCAAAATGAATATATGCTATGCAAAATACATTTTGGAAAATGTCATACATATATTACAATTTACTTTCCTGAACCCATCACCCAAGTTGCACAAATTATCATAGCCAACTTGTTCACCCTTACTCTGGCCCCACTCCCCAATTGGGTTATTTTGGAACAAATCCCAGATACCGTATTTCAGTATGTATTTCCAAAAGCTAAACATGTACTAAAGATACAATCACAACACTACTTTATACCTAAGTTAAAATAATTCCTTAGCACCATCAAATGTCTAGTAAGTATCTGGATTTTTCTGATTGTGGGGCTAGGACTTTAACACACAAAGTGTGAGGTGTAGGTGTGTGATAAGGTCCGTGGAGATAGTTGGTCCACTTTGAAAAACTTGAGCTGCAACATCCTTGTGTCATAATTTCTTCAGATGGAAATCTTTTCAAGACCAGCTATGGCTCCCTAGGACCTTTCACAAGCAAGCAGTCATTCTGCATTTAACTTAATTTATATATAGATATAAAAAGTAAGGAGAGCCTGGCCGGCATAGCTCAGGGATCAAGTGTCGACCTGTGAACCAGGAGGTCATGGTTTGATTCCCAGTCAGGGCACTCCTGAGTTGTGGGTTTGATCCCCAGTGTGGGGCCACAGAAGACAGCTGATCAATGATTCTCTCTCATCATTGATGTTTCTATCTCTCTCCCTCTCCCTTCCTCTCTGAAATCAATAAAAAATATTTTTTAAAGTAAGGGGAATGAGGGGGAGGTCTAGTTCACCTCAGTCCCCCCAGCATATCGTTGGTATTTTGGGAAGGGGAGGATAGTAATATAGACAGGAAAGCAGCGAAGGGCTGGCCCATCTTCTCCCCTCAGAAATAAAGCAGCTATTTTCATTCTGAGCCAGGAAGTAATATTTTTCATGATCACTTTGTTCTCATCAACATGAAGCTAAGTAATAATTATATAAAGGAATAAAATGAGGTTTTGTTGTCATTTCTAGAAAAGGATTTTAGCGGAAGCATTAGGTCAGTAGCCTCTGATTTCTGAACTTAGGTAGAAATCCTGTTTTGCTCTTTGGTCCTCCTTTCGTGCATTCCTGGAATTCGTCCGCTGTGCCCCGGTGTTTCTGGGAGCAAGGGCTGAGGTCGGGACACGACTTTTCAATTAATGCAGATCATGGTCTCCAGTTCTCTGGGATGTTAGTATGTGACCTGGCTGGAGGCCTTCAAATTACTGAGGGCAGTGATCAAGGAAATGCATGTATGCTCTCGAATATTTGAAACATGTGACAAGCACGTGCAACTGGAGCTGCGGCTGGCCATGCTTAGCTTTCTCACCTACATGCTTTCTCCACTGACAACGTGTGTTTTGCTCCGTTAGACTGAGTTTGCCCGGTCAGGTCAGGAATGCAGCTGTGCTTTTAGCTTTCAGGTGGGGGAGAAAAAGTCACGAGTGGGCCAGCTTTACAATCTACAGGGCCCGGTGCAAAATAAAAATGCACGGTTCCATGATTAAACATTATTAAAGCTTTCAGGGCAGTAATAGCAGAGCCCCTTTAAGCAAGGGAGCTGAGCATCCTCTGGAGCAAGGAGAGTGAAGTTGGAAATAAGCAGGTTAATCTTTCTGGTGCTTTTAAGAAGGAGAAAAGTGAGCTGAGATCTGACTGGGTGAGGCAACAGTAGTGAGAAAATGCCTCAAGTCTCCTGACACAATTTCAGCAAAATTGGTCTGCATGCTCCCTAACCTATGGAAGTGAGAGAGAGAAAGATCAGGGGTTACCTTGCAGCAAATTAAAGCCTAGGTAAAGGGTGAGTTCAAATGCAGAAGCAAAGTGGGAAGCCTTGCGGGAGAGGACCTGTCCCACGGGAATGAAAAGTCCTTTCTTTTCGCCCACTTCTCTCTCCTGCTGCGATCCCCTTTACAAGGTCCTCTTAGAGAGAAAAATGTTCACAGTCCAACAACAAAAGACCCAAAGCAGGTTCTCACAGTCTGCGAGCTGATCTTGGCCTTTGCAGGGACTTGTACTTCATAGGAAAACATGTCGGCCCTTCCTCCCGATTTTGCATCTGGAAAGGGAGGCCCCCCCCCCCCCCCCCCCCGTCCAAGTGTTGAGTGACATCTTCGAGCTCATTTCGTTCCAGTGAAAGTGGAAAATATCAACTAAGGTTTCAAAGGAAAGGAAATGTATTTTCTCATCAAATTTGGCATTATCTATTTAGCAGGCGGGTCTTTAATCTTTGGTGCGGTATTTTTCCATTGTATAATTCTGAGTTTGCCTTAAATCTGTCTCGCTCTTTTAACTTCGGCCTTCGAAAACACGAATGTGGTTTGCACAACTTATCTCCCTTTCTCATTTGTTTCCTTGATACTTTTGATTATCACTCACCAGGGTTTTTTAGAGAAGCTTACGATTTTGCCTCTGCAAATGTTGAAGGTAACACAGATAAAGAGCCTTTTTAGTGTGAATTCATTAATGACTTAGATAAAAAGAACTTTCCACTCCAGCATCCCCAGAGGACTAAATGATTCGGGGCCTGTTGATATGAACACATAAATGAGGAAGTGCAATAATAGACTTTTAAAAAATCACATTAAATTTTTAAATGAGAAGGAAAGCCAGTCACTTCTGTTGCAGTATTTGAGGACTTGAGTGAATTTTCTGGAAACCCTCCTTCCCCTGAGAACAGGAAAATAGAAATATGAGGTTGATCTCTAGGAGTTGAGCTTTAAATTATGTACATTATTATGCAGGTCACTGCAGAGCCTTGTAAAGACCAGTTAAGGGGAAGGAAAGACTCCTTGGCTTAGAAGTCTAAACTGTAACCTGGTGAAATGTATTAAAAGCACATGTCAGTGGGATATGCGAGCAATGCAAACAGAAAACTCACCAGAGGTGCATGTTGGCAGTGTCCCTTTAAATGCTACCCAGTGTGGGTGGGGTGGGGGATGAAGCCTTAGTAGGTGGACTTCAAGCACCCTTGACACACTGGTAAGTCTAATCCTGTGATTGAGGTGGCTTTGTTGTATTTTATGAGACTGATTTCACAAACCAATGGGACTGCTTATTAACTGTCCTGGTCAGTATTCTCTGCTCAGCCTGATGAGTGTGCTTGGCTAACTTTGTTGGTCATCTTTGATTCACAAGTAGATCATTCCGTTTCTGAGATGATTTCTGTTTTCAGTGTAAATTCAACTGAAATTTTGGCCTTATACATAAGATGGGTGGTTAGGTGTAGTGAGTCAGCCCTCAGAGGACCATGCCGGGGTGCTGGCGTCAGGCATTCATGGGTGACCTGCATCTCTGAGTGTCCGTGACCTGTCTTGGGGCCCTGAGCATTCTGGGAACAGTTTGATGTTTAGCAATGCCCTCTTCTCCCCCTTAGTCCTTGCTTCTATGTATTTTGTTTACTCCTGAGCCCCAGTTTAGATCTCATCATACAGCAGGGCTCCAAGGCTGCAATCAAGAATGACACAATCAGGCCCCAGGCTTTTCCTGTTGGATGCAATTTAATCACGGTTCATGGAGATTTGTCTAGAAAAGGCCATCCACCCACCATGACTTTGACCTCATTCTCTTAATAAATGTTACCTTTCTCTATACCTCCTCGATGCTGCCTTTGCTTATCTTGGGTGGGTACCTCCTGGTCGGTCACATTCTCAGATATGCTTTAGCTTCACCAATCGGGTTTTCATGCATATCTCTTGCTCATATCTTCTGACAGCTTATCTCAATTCCATATCTATATTTTCAGCTTTCTTGCACCTCTCAACAGTGACTCCTTCTGATGGTCATGTACACTCCTTCCTTGGTTCCTCTTCCTTGGTCCACCTCCCCCCACCACTCGTCCAGTCTCTCCAAGGTTTAAAAATCGCCTTTCAGAGCTGGATGAAACTTCCTCAGTCATATCATCCCTTATTCTGTGGAGTCTAACCAAAGAACAGCAAGGAGAATTTGGAGAAACCAATGAAACATGATAAAACAACCTGATAAAGCCGGACAAGGGAATATTCAGTGTCGAATGGCTGTTGGGCAGATCTGGGCAAGGCCATGAGGGCTTGCAGATGGCAGAGACTTTTGGAAGGAATGGAAGGAGCACGAAGGTGTCATGGCTCCAGGGAGGGAAAGTGTTCAGTGGGAATCCCCCTGTGGCAAATTCCTGGGCACCGAGGTGGGCTGACCTGCATCTGGAGCAGGTGGAGATGAGCCACCAGGGGATTGAGCGTGAGCCGCTCTAGGCAGGAAGCCTCACCCACACACCTGTTTTCCATCCTCAGCAGGTGGTGACTCTGTGGTCACATTACCTCTGCTTTGGAAAATATAGGTTGATTTGCAGCATATTTTCTTGGCATTAGGTAGGGGGCCTGGGAGTTCATTTTAATTCATAGGAATTCTCTGGGGTTACAAGGATAACAGTGAGTATTTCTAGTCTTATGAAATTTCATATTTTCTAAAAACTTGAAAACAGAATGTCAGACTTTGATTTTAAAAAAAAAATCTTTAAAAAATTCATCCACATTCTATACTACCCCCACCTCTGCTGCCATTTACACATTTTCCCATGGCTGTAGTTGAATTAAATCTTGCCGTGATTAGCTTTCTGTCAATCAGAATCCCATGGCAATAATATCTATGCATTTTGTTAAAACAGCAAACATTTTTATAAATGACACACATTTAAAGGAAAAAGTCACCTTTAAGGTAAAGCACATTGACAAATGTTTCTTTAAGTGAAGCTAATTGCATGGAATATTTTATGACCTTTCCATGGAAAATGTTACAGAACATCTCTAGAGGATTTCAGGGGAACTTTTATGGCGGTTTCCTGCTCCATCAGCATTTTACAGAATCCTGTGGAAAGCAGGGGTGCTTGCTGCTGCATCTGGTAATTCTTGGGCATCATTTCCTGTTGGGTAACGGAGGAGCCTGGAGCGCACACACATTTGTGCAGAGTGTCTTAACATGGTGTTGAGAGCTATTGTGACCACAAGTAATCAGGGGTTCTAGGATCGGCTTGAATGAGGTGCTGTTGGGTTAGGTGCTTCTAGAAGGGATAACCTGTCCAAGTGTCCACTGAATGTAGCCCACTGAAGTGCTGTTCACTTTGTCCCCACAGCCCTCAAATGAAAGACCTTTAAAAAAAAAAATCTCACATCTAGTAGAAACTAGATATTTTAACCCTGGTATTTTATTGAGAGACTAGAGGCCCGGTGCACAACATTTGTGCACTGGAGGTGGGGGGGGGGGCGTGCCTCAGCCCAGCCTGCACCCTCTCACAGTCCGGGACCCCTTGGGGATGTCCGACTGCTGGCTTAGGCCTGCTCCCCACAGAGTGGGCCTATGCCAGCAGTCGGACATCCCCCAAGGGATCCTTAGCGCTGCTGTGGAGACAGGAGAGGCTCCCGCCACCACCACTGCGCTCACCAGCTGTGAGCCCGGTTTCTGGCTGAGTAGCACTCCCCCTATGAGAGTGCACTGACCACCAGGGGGCAGCTCCTGCATTGAGTGTCTGCCCCCTGGTGGTCAGTGCACATCATAGTGACCGGTCTTCTGCCGTTTGGTCAATTTGCATATTAGCCTTTTATTTTATAGGATTTTAAATGTCACTATGTGACCAAAAAATTGATACCTATTATATTGAAGGCTTACTACATGTAAGGAATGCAAACCAAGTATGTGTGCAAAATGTACTGCCCATAAACTAATAATCTGTAGTCAGTCATGGCTTTGTTCACATTTGCTCACTGTGGTCACCACTCAGTGTGACAGGCACACTGTGAAGCCACTGTGCTTCACATCACTCCCATTTCTCTGCGAAACAAATGTTAAGACAGTTATCAAGGCTCCCGCATTATCATCTCAGGATGATTGAAAACAACCCTATGAAGTATTAAATTGATTGCACATGATTATATCTTAACTAGACAGTGATTCTGTGTTACCTTATTCACACATGATGTAAACTCTTTAATCTGACTTTGTAATAGAGAGTAATTGGCAGCATCAAGGGAGGACACCTGACATGAAATCAATACTAGGGTATCTGTGTTGTTGGCAGAGAATCTGTGCAGTGGAGTTAGGAGATTTGAGTTAGAGGTCCTCTTGGCTATTGGGTGTTGGATGAAGCTCTGACATTAATTGCACCGTGACATCACTAAAGCTCAGGTTTTTCTGATTCTTGACCTACTGTCTGCACACTTTACCACTCTGTCTTCTCTTGAAGGGGTCTTATAATTGGAGACATTGATAATCCCACTTGTCACTAAATCAGAAAATGTGATTTTCTCAACACTTCCCTACCTACAATGATACTGAACATGAGTGGAATGGAGATTATTATCTCAATTTTTACAGAAGAGAAAGCACGTTTGAATGACCTGCTGTAGTGCACAGGTCTCCTTGTTGAAAAAGGGTGGGTAACAGAACCCAGGGCTGCAAAGTCCCCAGTTTCAGATATTGTCCAGTGACTGGAACATGTTGACCCTGTGGAGGAAATTTTAAATGTTGTTAATTTCTTAGGATAAGGAAACACCAGTGAGCTCAGATCTTAGCCTCCTGAAGTTTTTTAACATCGTTCCACATGGCCCCTGCCTTCCCCAGTTGCTCCTGTGTTGTTTTCCTTGTTCACATGGTGGTGTGTCTCCATGATGCCAAAATAACTAATCAGTTCAAGATATTATTTGAAAAAGTAAAACCAGTAGTGTTTAGTGTCATGGAGACAAAACAACCAGTTGATTTGACTTTTATCCATTTTCAATCAGCGGTTTTAGAACCATGAAGAAATAGCCTGTCTTTTCTCATTTTATGAGGTGTTTTTCCTCCTCCCCTCCCTCCCTCATATCCTCCCTCCCTCCCTCCCTCTCTCCCTCCCTCCACTTTTTAAAAAACACAATTTACTTATTTTCCATCCCAGGTAACAAATGGTTATTATGGAAATTTGAAATATAAAACATAGAGAGAATACAAAAGTTAATATAACTATAGTCATATGGAATACTCAAGCATTTTTTCCAACATGTTTAAAACAAGCACTATGGCTTTCTCTTCCTACGATTAGCTTGCTGAATTTCCACTACATGTTGGGAGTTTCCTCTTTGTTTCTAGTTTATTTATTATATACCGCCCGATATCTGACCTCAGAGACGTCTGATGAATTTTCTGCAAGGTCTTTATAAAATTCTCTTTGATCTAGCACTAGTTAGCAGTGAATAGTGGTGTTATCCTATTTTTACTCAGACATTTTACTAATTTTTATTAATTTTACTATTTTTACTCACTAAATATAGTCTGAATTGGGAAAACTGAGTCTTAGATTTTGAGACCCAGCCGTGTGTGGGAGTAATTGAGTAATTTTGCTATGTGATGTCATATCATGTCATTGATTCATCCAGAAAGTATTTGTTAACTACCTCCTGTGTTCCAGACACTGTTCTAGGTAATGGAGGTGTGGTTATTGATAGGGAGCCCACCAGTCACTGAGGAAGATATGCATCAAGTACCTCATTACCTGGGAGGACAGGTAGGAGGGAGGAAGGAGGAGAAGTGTGCATACTGGGCTGAAAGCCAGATGTAAAGGCTGACATTCTTAGGCAGGGATTTGTGCCTGAATCCCATGGATCTGAACATCTTACATGCTCAACTACACACACTTCTCCAGCTATCTGGGTGTCCTTACACTGTGAATTCAGAGATCCTCCTCCTGCTGGTGTGGTTAGGAAAGAAGCAGAGAGAAGATTAACTTTAAGAGTTCCCTGACACAGAAAGAGGAAGTATTCAGTTTGATGTATACACATGTATAAACACATATATACACTCCCTACCTCCATCGCTTCCTCCCTGTCTCTCTCCCTTACTCATTTTTTTCCTTGGGGTTTGACAGATACAGGTACAGGTATCGCTCTGCAGGCTTCCAGTGTCATTGACCTCAGTTCACATAAAGTGAGCATGGAATTTCTCTCCAGCTAAAGGTTTATATGACTAATTTCTTGATAGTTTTGGAGGCCAAGCATTGGTGGGGAGCAGCTGTGTGGCAAGATCCTTGACGGGAGGAACAGAATTTGTAGCAGTTCTAGGTCATTACAGCTGGAATGGACACCTGGAGGTAGAATCACACAGCTTCACACTAAGGAATTCAGGAGCGGATGCTGTAGGAGGTCCTCAGCTGGTTTCATGCTGGGCCTAGGCCTAGGGGAACAACCTGGGGTAGGAGTTAACATGGATACATACTCACTTTTGACATATTTAAGAAATTACTGATAATTTTTTGGAAAACACTGTCACAACAGAAAAATACTGAAGTCCATGTTGGAAGAGCTGGGTTCTAGTCCTGGCTCTGTCAGTAACCACGTGACTGTAGGCACAGCATTTAGGCTGTCTCGGCCTCTGCTTCTCCATGAAACATGAGGTTATGAATAGATGACCCATGGCATGCCTTCACACTCTGATTCTGTGACTCGAGAAGAATCCAAAACAAATTCACAAAGGAGAGGATTTCATCAAGATGACTCCCCTGAACTCTCCTTTAGGACTTGATGGTGGTCACGAGGCAGAACCCTTGAGACATGTAAGGGACAATGCCATGTCATAAAAAGAGCTCTGTAATTGGAGTCAGTGGACTCCGCTTAGCAAGCCTGGGCCCCTGTGAGGATTATTCTCAAATTCTTTGAGTCTCAGTCTACTCATCTGTAAAATAGGGCAGAAACACTTACCCTCACAGGTCCCTCGTGAAGATCACATGTGATGATACATGTGCAAATCCACGGCACAGCACCCGACACACAGCACAGGATCAGTCGGCCAGTCTCCTCCCCTCGCATCCTCCTGAACATAACTGGCTTTGCTTACTAGTATGATGAAATCAGAGGTGCCCCTTATAGTCCAGTAGTCCACAGCCCTCTACAGATGGTGGGCTGCCCCCAATCATTATCTGCTCTGGAATGCTGCTTTTGATGGAAACTGGACATTTTGTTAGATTGAATTTTTGTCCTGGGCAGCTCTGCTGTTGGGAAATTCTGCTGGGACCACTGGTAGTATCATCCTCTGGGTTAGCAATTACGATAACTTCCCAACTTTCTACTAAGTCCAGCCATTGGAATATGCCACAGCAGCATCCCCATCCATCCCAGGGCCTTGTAGTAGCTTC
This sequence comes from Myotis nattereri, assembly GCF_964212035.1. Taxonomy (NCBI): domain Eukaryota; kingdom Metazoa; phylum Chordata; class Mammalia; order Chiroptera; family Vespertilionidae; genus Myotis; species Myotis nattereri. The sequence goes on from NC_138091.1 coordinate 49,949,046, forward strand.
CCGGGGCTGTGAGTCTCTGTGCTCCTGAAAATGCACTCTCTTATGGGAAGGATGTCAGTAGCAGTCAGCTGACTTTTTGCCTGGCTAACCATATATATGTATATTATTTTTAAAAAAATAATTTTTAAAAAAGTATGAGAAAAGGAGCAGAAGAAAGGAGAGGGAATGTAAAGTAAAAGAAATGCAAGCAGGGAGGAAGGAGAGATGTCAACATCCTTTTCCAGGGGACTATAGAATCCCTTTCTCTGACTTACTAGAATCAGGATATAATTAACAGGGGCCTCTCCCAAGCCACAGACTTTCGGAAGCAGAGAATATTATATTTCTGTACTAACCCAATAGTTTGGGAGTGGTTCTAAGTGCTGATTCTCTAACACAAGTCCATAGATTCTGTACTGGGATCACCTGCGAGCATTCTGTTACATACCGATTTCTGGGCTTCAGACCCAGATGGACTGACTCAGAAGCCTGAGATGGGGCCAGGGAGTCTGCATGTTAAAAGGAGCACCCCAAATGATTCTGACTTGATGCTAAAGTCACTGTTTCAGGAATCTAACAAGATGGTATATCATCTTTTCTCAGAGCCAAAGGCTAATAAAAACATCCTTTTTATGTTATTTCAGTTCTTCGGCAGGGGGTGCAGAGATGGGTAGGTGACCCTGGCACCTGGATGAACATTGTAGATATATGGATATACATCTATGAGACGCTCAAGATCATGGGAATGGCTATATCGTATCACTGTGCTGTATGTGACTTAGCAATAGTGGGATCATAGGTGGCAACCTTCAGATTTGAGATTCCCTCTCTTCTCAGACTCCTCATTGTGGGAAGGAAAAAGCAAACACAGCTGTCTTTCTTCCCCTCCCTGCCATCCCTTGTATGAGAGATTCCCTAGCAGCACCTCCTGCAGACCAAGCGAGGATGCTGGTGTAGCCAGGGAAGTTAGGGTGCCAAGCCCCTGGAACACCAGAGGTGGGAACGGTGGGGACTACCGCACACTTTCTGGTATGGATGTTTTTTTCCTGAATCTCATACACCAACTGACTTCACCCTTGCCATCTCTCTAGGCCTGCCTTGATGTACCACCGTCGCTTAAAAAGTTCAAATCCAACACAATGTGTTTATAGAGAAGTTTTAAACTGTAGCTTCACAAAGCTGTTCACCTGTTTTCCTGCATCTGTGAGCCTGAGTGACCTCTAGCAACTCCCTTTGCATATATTTGACACCCAATGCAAATGCCCTTTGGATTAATGGCACACTCCACCGTGACTGTTATTTTCCATTGGCTGCATTGCACTCGATGTGCACAAAAGACAGAACCACAGCCAACCCACAGCTGCTTATAGGGCGTGTACTGTCATTTTGGTCAAATTCCTGGACTGTCATCCACCATCTATCACAAGTGTCTTTCTTCAAAGGGAGAATAGGAAAATAAACTTTGACTTTTGCAGGCAAAAAGAGCAAAGAATTGGTTCAGTGATATGAATTTTATTAATTATGCAACTTTTTTGGAGAAGAGGTAGAAGTCTGCTCTGTGTTTGGAAACACCAAAGAATTTAACAATTTACCTCCTGATTTAAGCAAAACACTGCCATAGGCTAATATATACCCCTTAGTCCGCCTCCTGTACACCCCCTACTGGGGATTGAGCTGGCAACCCAGGCCAGGGCTCTCTCACAAATATAGCCTTGTTTCAAACAAGTATTTTGTGCAGCTAGATAAAGTACATACAAAAAAAAATAGTGATAAAGGGGGCATTAGTGACTGCTTTTTTAGGGTTTACGCCTAGGAAAATAAGGTTTTGGGTAAACATTACAAACAGTTATTCTAATTGAAGTTGAACTCGCCATACTGGGAACATTTTACCACTTGGCAATTTTTTTTTTTAAATAAAAAACATTCTTTGAGTGCTAATTTAATTTTTGGTACCTGGGAAGAATAAATGTCAGAAATGTTGGGTTTATATGTATAGTGTATTTACTATTTTTATTTTAGTTGCAAAGCTTAGATAATATGAATATTATTATTTATACTATTTCTTCCATCCATATAGAAGAATTCTGATCTTTAATAGTAATTCAGCTTCAACTTTATTTCAAAAGAAAAGAAAGAGAAACAGGGAGAAGGCAGGTATGATGTGTTCAATATACTGGTCATAGGTTCCTGGCTACACCCCCTTAAAAAAGAAAAAGTCTACCTTCTGCTACAATCCTGATGACTGCTGGGAATGCAGACCTGTTAGCAGCAGGTGCTCATCTGCCACAGGGATTGTTTGATTCCAGCTGGGCTAGTCTGATGCCCCTGAGAACTAGGAATTGACACCCAAATATCAGTTAGGTTGCTTATGAGGAACAATATTGGAGCTAGAGTCAGTGCCACGGCCAGGTGCCAATCACACTACAGGAGTATGTGAAAGCTAAAATCGTTGTAGAGGAGGCTGTCTGTAGCAGAGAACCAAGCATGCACTTGTTATATATTGCCTCATAACAGACTAGCAGAAACTTAGAGCCTTAAAATAATGCACATTTAGTAGCTCACATTTTCTATGGGTCAGGAATCTGGGCATGGCTTACCTGGGTCCTTTGACTCAGGGCCTCTTACAAGGCTGCATTCAAAGTATCAGTTGGCAGTGAGGTCTCATCGAAGATGCTTCTGGGAAGGATCCACTCCCAAGCTTACTTACATAGTTATTGGCAAGATTCATTTGCTAGCTTGCTATTGCCTCTGGGCCTCAGTTTCTTGCCAAGTGAGGTTATTTCTTTTTAATTTTTATTCATTGATTTTTGGAGAGAGAGAAAGAGGAGAGAGAGAGAGAGAGAGAGAGAGAGAGAGAGAGAGAGAGAGAGAGAGATTTGTTGTTCCACTTATTAATGCATACATTGATTGATTCTTGTATGTGCCCTGACCGGGGATTGAACCCACAACCTTGGAGTATCGGGATGAAGCTCTGGCCAGCTGAGCTACGTGGCCAGGGCCGAGAGTATTTTCTCTTTTCACAGACATGATTAACAGTAACTGCTAAATTAGGTTGCATCTACAACGTATGTATAATTTAAAATTATGGAGCAGACAAAACCTTTATTCTTAAATCACCGAGGCTCAATGTTGACGGACCCATGAAGCAGGTTGCTTGCTGGAATAGCCAATATATATAGTAGGTGAATTTCAAATCCATGTGCAGAAAAATTTCCTTAAAAGCTAGTGGGTATATCGGGAGGCAGAAGGAATTATTTTAACTCTGCCTCCTCTCACACCCCCATGCTCCTTCCCAGGCAGTACAAAGCCCCTGATTGAGTGCAATCTGTACTTTGAAAAGAAAGAGACTCAGATGGCCTTTCTTTTTTCCTTCTCCTTCTCCCTCTTTTCTTCACCATTCTAATGAAACTTGCAGACATGGCCAGGAAACCGAGTTATTTATAGGAGGGGGAGGAATGTGCGCGCTAATTGTGCTTAGTCTATTCCTAAGTGCGTAATCTGTTTGCTATTAAATTTTACAATCTTTCAGCAATATACAGATTTTTTTTTAAAGGGGAGAACTTCATAAATCTGACAAAGAAAAACCAAAGTAAATTATTCTAAAGGTTCAAACCTTCTAATCAAAGTCAGGTTTAAAATAAAAATTTATTTGTAGGATTAACCTCTCTCATGGCCCTGATCTCTCCCTCCCCCAAGTTTATTTTTTTTCTTCTAGATTTGGAAGGTTTGATATGACTGCTCACGGCTGATACAGGTTTTCGGTGGTGAGTTATCAGGCATGCGTGTGCCCGTCTGCACAAGGAAAACTGGGTCAAATGGGAAATTACTACATTCAGTGTCTGAAGAAGGCACTAGGCCCTTAAACTGTAAACCAGTCTTTTGACAATTTAATAATGAGGGTAACTGAAATTTTTTGGTCCATCATAAAGTCATTTGGGTAGAAAATTGTCATGGGAAATATTCCCAGGCTTCCCCCCCCCCCCCTTCCTTATAGCCTCCACTGAATCCCCGGGAACCTGCTTATTGGAAATTAAATACTTATTAAAGGAACTAGAAAAATCATAATCATTCTTAGGTGAATTTTCCATAATGGGAATTATTTCCTGTTTGAAATTTGTTTGAGTATGACTGTCAAGACCTCAGGGAGTAGAAAATTACTCAAATCACTTTAAGAAAAAATCAGTTTATTAAAAGACTGTAGCCTCTTAAACCCATAACTGGCAAACCACCAGGAAACCTGGAGGCTGGAGGGGGCCATGTGGAGTCTCCAACACACAGCACTTTCCCTCTTTCTGTTTCTGCCTCCTCTGCCCCCTCCTGCTTCTGGATGTGATTGACCGGAACTCTTCATTATTTTCTTCTACCTTATAGCTTCTGCTTGCTCATGCTATTTTACTTCAGGCTTTTCTGTAGCGTTAGTGTGTTATGATCTGTCTTACCCCTTACCATGCTGTCATGTGACAAGTTCCTTCTCCTTAGTTCCTTCTGCTCAGTTGGCTTAGTCATCCAGTATTTTTAGTTAAAATTCTTGAGAGGGAATCTGATGAGTTTACTTTGATTTTTTAAAAATGTCATTCCATTCCATGCTGTAGGTTGCAGGTCAGGTGGTGATGTGGCTGTTTTTGAGTCGGTTGCCAACTGCTTTCAACCATCTATGGCTTTGGGTTGGAGGGAGCAGCCAGGTGGTCCACACAAGGCCCCCGCTGCAGTTGGAGCTGTAGACATGTTTTGAAGGTTCACTTGCTCTTCTCCAAGGAAGGTAGTAAGTACAAGTCAGAATTACAACCATGATGTGAGTCTCTGATCACTTGCTATTTCTGAGTCTCAGGGTGGTTTTTTTTTTTTGCAGATGAGATAATATTTACTTTTCAGGGCATTTTTGGTTATCTGTTGCTGAGTAATAAACAACCCCAAAATTTAGTGGATGAAAACAATAACAAATTCAGTAAATTATTTTTTTCCCCCCTCATGATTTATGGATTGACTGGAAAATTCTGTCTCATGGGGTGTCACTGTGGGATGTCTGGAAGTTCAAAATGTCTTCACTTACATTCTTGGCAATTTGTGCTGGCTGCTCCCTGGTAGCTCGGCTGGGACCAGGGTCCTAGATTTTCCTTCACATGGGCCTCTCTGTCTGACTGCTCCAATGTGCAAATCTGTGTCACGTCTCCACTGCATTATTCCTGCTAATGTCCTGTTGGTCAAAGCTGGGCACATGGCCAGGCTCAGCCTCAGTGTGCGTGGAGGCTCACAAAGATGTGAATACTGAGTGGCTTGGTTCACCGGGATCCCTGAAATCACATTCTGTAATGCAGGCTTTGTTAAACCAAAGGAGACAACAGATGGATAATGGTTTTTAATGCACATAATTGACACTCAGTAACCACCTTAATATTTTCATTGAAGTGTTGACAGTTTTCGACATAGAGCATAGCCATATTGTATTGTATGTTTCTGTGTTTAAAACATGAATGTGTTCAAAATAAGCATCAATATTATATCACACATTTGGTAAATTTGGAATTTTGGTAACATCAGGAATTTCTTCCTTCTTACAAGACATTTCAAGTTTCTCAAAAATTTCATCTAGACTTCTCTCATTCTTAAGAGACATTGCTTCTTATCTCCAGAGACCTCATAGTAACTAAGGAAACTACTGCAAAATACTGTGTGAGCACAGGTTTTCAGCGTTCCCAGAATGAGGTAAGCTAGTTAGGGAAAGCATCTCAAAGAGGGAGCCTTGAGCACTTCTTAGGTGAACAGGAATAATCATTATATCAGCCCTGGACTCTGAAGTCTTCTGATTTCGCAATAGAGGAAACGGAAGCTTAGAAAGGAGAAGCAATCTGCCCCAGATCACTGTCAGTGAACAAACCAGAATTTGAGTCATTATCTTCTGATATATTTACCCATTGACAAACATTTATTATATATTAGGTTCTGTATATATGAGAAAGAGCAAAAGAAACATGTCCCTGACTTTGTGGAGATTACAGTTTAACCTGGGATAAAGGCAGCAAATAAGGAAATGAGTTAACTAACAAGTAATCCAAAATTGTGATAAACTCTATAAACAATCCCAACAGAGTAGAGTGATTGAGAATATTATTGGAAAGAGAGAGGTTGGTCAAGAAAAGCTTCTCTGATGGGGTAAAATTTAAGTTGCATCCCAATGGGGGAATGAGAATGAGGCAGCTGTGTGAAGAACAAGAGAGAACATTCCAGACAGAGGGATTGTACTTGTCAAGGTCCTGAGCCTGGACATCAAAGAGGAAATCAAAACTAAAACCCTTGAGGCTGAGCATTACGAATGAAGAGATGATTGACACATGATGAACTTGGAGAGGTTGGAAGGCCCAGATTCTGCAGGGCCTTTTAGGTCATGAAAAGGAATTTGGATTTTATTTTAGGGACAGTGAAAACCAACTGAAGTATTTAAGCAAGGGAGTGATACAATCCAATTTATATTTTAAAAGGCTTACTCAACAAACATTGATTGAAAGTCTATTTTCCAGGGACTCTGCCAAGTGATAATTGGCAGAAAATTAACACATGGACCTGGAGGGACACAGATAGCATAATGGATGGGAGTGTGTCTGGGAAGACAGACACATCCATTATTGGTCACAAGAGGGTGGTGAATTACATAACAGACTATTTTGTTGTGTTGCTCACAAAATCTTCCATGAACCTATCCATGGCTGTACTGAAGTGATAGACCTAGGGAGCTAATACTATAGAACCCATTTCCTAGCCACAGCTGAATCCTCCAGGTAGGACACCTGACCCGAGGAGAGCTGGCCCACCCGAGACCAGGAATACACTAGGTCCCCACTTAAGTATATAAGCCGCACAGAGAGGGTAATCACTGATAGTGAGCACTGGCCTTGAAGGTGATGCAGCCACAAGGCTACCATTTATGTTGGACACTGCAATCAGAAGAACCAGAAAGGCAGAGAGGAGCAGAGGGTGAGGGATAGCTAACTAACGATGCTTGAAAGACACACTGAAGAGTATAGGTTCCTAGGGGCTTCCCAGTTCCAGCCTTAGTAACTCCAGGATCATTTGTTCTTTTGCCTGTGAAGCTGTCTACTGGATTCTTATGGATATTTGTGCCTCTCCTTGCCTTCCATACTTGGGTTGGATCTTCAAAGATTTGTATGCTTTTCATAATCTGGAAGCAGAAGAAAGAGGTTATAGGCAGAAATAATAGTTTCTTCAAAGGCATTAAATCATAATCATTCTGACTGAGCTATTGTAGAAGGTGCTCTTGGTAAACACTGTATGCAACCTGTGTATAACCTCCAGTCTTGATGATGGAAGCAAAAGAGAACTTGAGAGGATGTTTGGAACTAAATTTCCATTTACAGGTCGAATAGTTGGTGGTGATGGAAAAAGTGTATTTTACCCTATTTCTGTGAATTCCCCTAACCATATAAAAATCCCATGCACAGTTGTCATTATCTACCATACCACCTGGAATTTATTCCTGTACCACCAGTCCACAGCCACTAGTAAACATGGGCTTATTGCAAATTGAGGTCCAAGTTGTGTACTTAAAAGGTAAGAACCTAAGCATGCAGTGGCATTTACAATAAGAAGCGTAAGTTCTATTACACCATGAACAATAAACCGACTTCTAGTTGGCCAGTTGCCACGCCTTTCCAGTAGCCAACTGGCAACCAGCTCACCCCCATCCCTCTTGGAATTTACAGATGTGTGCTGGACAGTGTGGGAAAGGGTGTTTTACAGCAACAATTAGTTTATTCCTGGGGTAAACAGTAGAACTCAAGGATAATTGCAGCAAGAAATTTGTTTCCTACTGCAGTGTGAATAACCTGTGGGCAGCCAATTGGCTTGTTGCCCTACAAATCCCAAAAAAGACGATTGGCAACTGTTTTGCATTTGTGCCTTGTAGGGATTTACAGATGCACAGTGGGGAGGGCAGAAAGATGGGGGGCTGCCTTTTTCCATATGTTTGCAAAGCCAAGGATGGTTTTCTAGGAGGGGTTAAACCAGAAGGAGCAATTCTGGTCAGTGGAAGGGGAGAGCTTGTTTCTCTTTAAGATTCAGCTTGTGTGCCAGTTGGCACCTCCTAGATTCTGCTATAGGGCCAACCCAACACGCAGGCAGCAGAGTCACTTAATCCTACTGACTTTGTTGTTTGCTGCCTGTGACTGTACTGAGCTTGCTGGAGCCTGAAGCAACATGCGACTCAGACTGCGAGCAGCCAGGGGCCCCTCTGCCCTGGCCTTGGGTGAACTGACTGTACCACCCTCTCTACTTTGCTTGCCAGCCAAGTTGGCTATTGCCCCACATTTCTTTTTCAGGTGTGGCATCGCAGAAGCTATCATTATTGCTGTTGTGTTTGCATTTTATGAGAACACAGACGCAAGAGTTTCCAGCCCTGTATTACTCCCTCCAGTGCCGGCTATCATTTGATTGTCAACTCAGGCAGCAGCAGTATCACATATTTGGATGGCCTTTCCTTTTATCATTGTGTCACTAGAGGCCTGTTGCAGGAAGATTCCTGCAAGAATAGGGCTTCCTGCTGCCGGAGTGAAGCAGAGAAGGGAGCGAAACCCACCAAGGCGGGCTTTGCTCCCACCTCTGCCTCCATGCTTGCTTCCCTCCCACCTCCGCAGCCCCGCCTGCTTCTCTGCAGCTTTGCTCCCTTCTGCAGTGCTTGACTTCCTTCTATGTTGTCTTCAGTCTTTGTCCGCGACCATGTATGCAAATTAACCGCCATCTCTGTTGGGCTAATTTGCATACTCATCTGATTGGCTGGTGGGCATAGTGGAGTGACGCCAATTTGCATGTTTCTCTTTTATTAGTGTAGATTATGTTTTAATATTTACATATGATTCTGAAGGAAGGAGTTGTTTCTGCTGTAGAGATGGGCAAAATTACTAGGAAAATCCACAAGAGAGCTAAAGTTAGAGATCTTGGTCCTTGTTGGTAGGGATCATTTAATCTTTCCATGTGATGGGGAGATGTGCAAACTCTTCCTTGAATAATTGGGAATAATTTCTCCCACTAACTCTGAGCCCCACAAAAGTAGCCATTGTGCCTTTTGCATCTCTTGCCTCCTAACTGATTTCTGTGTCTCTTCTTCTAGCCCACAATCTGTTCTGCATACATGGCAACTCTGACATCAAGATTAAAGTAATTTAATAATAGCCTACTCTTTTGGAGATAAAGCTCAACATTCTCGCATGGTCTTGATTTGGCTTCAGTCTCATCTCTTAGGCCCCTCAAATCAGTTCTTTGTGATCCAGTCATGCTGGGCTTTTCCTGTGATCCTCAAATGCATCCTGATTCCTCTTCTCACAGGACCATTGCACACTCTACATACACTTCCTAGAATACTCTTCCCGCTGGACTCTGTAGTAGTTAACTGCTTCTCATCTTTCAGATCCCAGCTCACACATCCTCTCTTCCCTGAATCTCCAGACACTGGCACGCTACCCTGTTATTCCCTCACAGAGCATCTGTAAATCTCCATCACCCTCATCACAATCTGTATTTCCACATGAGTTTATGATTGCTTGGCTGATGTCTACCTTGCCCCCTCAATGAGAACAAGGACTGCTAGTGTCAGGCACCTTTTTGCCCCTGGTGGATGATTAAATGGAAGTGGTGAACTCTATGGGTAGAGATAGCATGAATACTGTCAAGAGGGAGGTGCCAAATTTAAAGTTAAGAAGAAGTAAGAGGAAAGGGAACTGAGGCATACAGTCTAGAAGGGCCTTTGAAGGACACCAGCCAAGGTCAGCAACAATTTTAGTGTGCATGAACTAATGGACAAGAGGTGAATTTCAAGCCAGCAAACCTCTGGACTTCATTTTCAAGTCACGCATTGATTGTTGGTTTTGAAGAGGCAGCATTATAGAGGTAGGATCACTGATCTCCAAACAAAGGCATTTTCTCTTTGTCAGGGCTTGCCCTGTCCTAAGTGTGGGCAGACCAGGATTGGTAGCTCAGGTGGCCAACGCCGGTGCCAGAGCTGTGGATGGTTGGGCATAGAAGTTCCTCTGGGGCAGCCCTAAGGGTCTTGCAGCGGAATGTGATTGTGTATGTGCACAGAAAAAAACAAGAGAAGAAGATTAACTCATAGGGCAACAACCACAGCACAAAAATGTCAGAGAAAAAGGAAGGAGTGAAGAGGAAATTGTTGGCAGAGATGTGGCAAATTCAAGAGAACAGAGCTCACAATTTGCCAGGGAAGATGGAGAGATGTAAGAGCAAGGGTGTGGTGAAGGAGGCCAAGAAGATAGAAATTGCCTGGAGATTTATTCAGGATGAGGTTGTTGATCATATTGGAAAGAGCAGTGCTATTCGAGTGTTGGGGGATGGAAACCAGAGATCAGGCTATTGAGGAGGGGGTTCCGAGAAAGTAGGAAGTCATGGAGGTACACTCGGGTTGAAAAATATTTAAATCTTTCAACTAAAAAAGTTGCCAAAGGCAAAGACCCTTGCCTGCCATGGAGCTGTTGGACAAATTGTTCCATTTTTCTCATCGCTGTTCTCAGAAAGCCCAGGGCAATCGCATTCCCGCCAGATGTGTGGAGGGTCAGGCCTGAGATGGACATCTTGGGAGGTGATGTTGAGGGATTAGGGTGTTGTGTGCTAACACTCTTGGCAGCGCCAGTGGGCAGGAGTCCATCCTCAGGGATGGTCCTCCTTGGCCTGACCCGTTCTTCTTCTTGTTAGGTCCTTATTTCCAGGAGGACTAAATCTACCACAGAGTATTAAAACTGGTGTTTGGAATATGATCTAATTAATTCATGTTGCTTTATCTGAATTCAATAGCAGCAGAAGTCTTGGCTTTTAACTTTTGTTATCGCAGGCTGTGCAGCAGTACCGGGGCAGCATACTGAGATTTAGGAGGGATGAGTTTGCTTCTGGACACAGCCAAAGGCCTGGTGGGGATGGTAGGAATCAGCATGAGTTAGGTTGACTAGCAGAAGCTGGGCCATTGATGCATTCAGTCCGGGTATGGTTACAGGTGGAACAGGTACATACAGCACATCTGAAAAGCAGGTTCACTTTGTGGAGGAGAGAAAACTCTGCTTAAGATGCAGATAGGATTGAAACCTGGCTATTGGTAAAGTTGTAGGGCTAGAGGGAATTTCAAGTGTGATATGATTTTATGCCATCGGAGTAAGGACTTGCATATCATCCTGCAGATGGTCTACTGTCTCCAGCAACTGGTAAAGGGCGGCATTTTTGTTCCAGGCTGCAAATGGCCTGGGCACAATCTTCAGATTCCCAGGCAACCTGTCCCTGATGATTCCCAACCTTTACATGCAATTTCAGAAAATTTCAAGCTTCTTAAAGTAACACAGCACAAGAATTCAAGGCACAACTTCTTGGCAGTAGGATAAGAATGCTGGGCTACATGTTAAGTAAAGACCTTTCCCAACCTCATGTCCTATGAGTCTGCAAATCTGAGCAAGTGTCAGACTCTGAGGAGGAGTCTGCAGTTAAGATCAGAACAGCAGGAGTCTACATGATGTCTCCCCAGAGTGTAAGGATTTCTGATTTAAATATTTTATCGGCTCTTTTACAAAGTCCTTCCACTGAGTGGCCCAAACAATGAGACAATGTTGATCCAAGGATGTGTGGCTGAAACTTTTATGAAAAGTGTCTAGGTCTGCATATGGACCACAAGCACCTAATTAACCTCTATACCTCTCCTGTCCAAGACAAGTAGCTATTTAAATGTAAATTAATTAAAATTAAATTAAAACTCTGATTTAGTTGCCCCAGTCACATTTCAAGTGCTCAGTAACCACATGTGGTTAGTGGCTATCATTAGATAGGGCAGATATAGGACATTTTCATCATCACAGAAAATTCAACTGGACAACACTGCTCTAGTCTTTTCAGATGTTCATGTTTTAGAGGTGGACTTGTAATTCAACCCGGACCTGTTAGATAAAGCTTCACAGAGGAAATGACAACTGAGATGACTCTTGATGGGTCATTCACAACGAGCCAGTAGATGACATGGGTGAACTGGGCAGAAGGAAGAAGCTGGGAAAGTCATTCCAGACTGAGGAAACAAAATAGCTTCATGAAATCTTAGTAAAGGTTTTTTAGCTTGGAGGGGTAAGTTGTGCGAGGGAGCCTGATGGAGGGCGTGATTGAGTAGGTGAACTGGTGAGATATAAAGGGCTCTTGCTTATTATTACAGGGACTTTGGATTTCTATCCTGGGCATGAAGGGGGACTATGGACAGATTCTCTGTAGGGATCCATTGGGAATGACTTTGTCAAATTTGGATTTTACAAAGATTCCTCTTGCTAATGTGTGAGGATGAGAATGAAAGAAGATATTTTGGGAGAGAATAGAGGAGGTAGACTATAAAAGCGATTGCATTTTAAGGGAAACATTGAGCTCCTGAACCTAAAGCATTGGCACTGAGCCTAGACAGGAGGGGACTGATAATAACAGTGTTTAGGAAGTGCTGGCTGTTAGTTAAGGAGGATAAGGAGGAATGAGAAATCTATGCTGACTCCTAAAATTCTGTTTTATATGACTATGTGGAAGATGAGTCTGCTGCTGGATCAATAGCCAAGATCCTAAAATAGAAAGATGGGTTTGGGAAAGAATAATGAATGATGCATTCTTTCTTAGACAAGTTGAACTTAGATATGTTGGGACTACTAGTTGGAGATGTCCAGTAGACAGAAACACAGGACCTAGAGTTTGAGTGAGAGGACCAGTTCAGTGTTGTAAATTTAGAGTCATACATGTTGATGTTGGTTGAAAGATGCTCTCCCCGAGAGAGTATGTAGATTGAGAAGATTGTCAGGTATGGAACCTTGAGGCACACCAACATGGGGAATAAGCAGAGAATGGTGACCCAGCTATTGGGAAGAGACCTCCAGCAAAGTGGTAGTGAAACATGTATGAATGGTGTTACATAATCCATAGAAATAGAGAATTTGTGGAGGAAGGAAGTGGTCAGCAGTGATAGATGCCAAGGGTAAATTTAGTAAGGAGGATTTCATTTGATATACTTAAAAGTTCATTGTTTCAGAGACTGAGGTCAAATGCAGGTGGAGGGACTTTGGCTCAGGTCTTTAAGTAGATCCTTTAACCAGGAATATTGAAAGTGTCCCTAAACCCACTGTAAATAGAACACCAATTTTCTTATTCCGTTTTTCCTCAAGCATCAATATACCATGTCCATACTATAAATCTTTAGGCTTTGGTCTTTTAATATACAGTATATATTCCTAAGTATTCTCCACTTCTATGGATTCTATCTTCTTAAATAGATTTGATATTTCTCAAGGGTTGTAGCTATGCATTTTATCTTTAAAAAATATTTAGTAAAAGGATTTCACCTAGTAGGAGCTCTAGTAAGAAGATTTGAGACTTTGTTGTTTTAAAAATATCTAAGAAATTCCTGAAAAGATCTCATTGACAATTTTTGGGTCATACCATGGGTAATCAATGTAGGAACATTTGTTCCAAACATCTACATCCTCAGTGACATAGAAAGAGGGATTGTAGAGAGTTTGAAAGCATATATTTCTCAAGCCACGCATCTGACAAATAAGAAGGTTTGAACCTTTGGCTATTTCAGATTGGAATGATGATAAGATGAGTAATCTGAGTTTGTCATCCAGATGATAACCAAATACTGTCAGAACATGCTTGTATAATATTATGATCATTAGAGATAACAAAAACATTACAATTTACTGAGTAGCTGTTATATTATATTAACTATTGTTTGTTTAAGATGTATGGGAGGCCAGGCACTGTGCTAAACTCTACAATGCTTTGTAGCATTAAATTTTTAGGTGCTATTAGCTCCATCATATATGAAGGAAGCAAGGACATAAAGGGTAAAAGCATCCTGGCTGTATTCACATGTTCAGTTGAGGGAAAACCCAAGCTGCCTGACCCTAAAGCACCTGTGCGTGTGACCCCTAACCTCTAAATGATGTCATTTATTCTTCAAGACCTCCTGGAAGTTGAGCATCATCAACACCACTTTGCAGATGGTGAGCCAAGACTCTGTTGAGTTAAATAAATTGTCCAGGATTACAGAGCCCATAAATAGTTGAGTTGGCTTTTCAATTTAGGTTGTTGATTCAAAGCCCTTTCTCTTTCCACTGTGTTTTCCTTGTTTCTAGTGTTTCATCTTCACCAACTGTCATGGACATTACTGATAGCGAGGAAAATGAGAGAATCCAAGGCTGGCCAGGCCCCAGGGGATGAGCTCATCCCTCTCCCTAGTGCCTGGCAAGACTGGAGCACTCCCTGCTTGGTATCAGCTGAAGAATATTTTTTTAAAAGAAAAAACATTGATGTCACTGCAACAGTATTCCATGTTCATTGAAGAAAAGCTGGAAAATAGAGAAAAGATGAAAAATAGCCAAAATTTTCATTGCTAATACTCTTTGTAAAAAGGAAATATATACTTATTTATTTGTAACTTTTCTTATGTAAAATTACATTTCCCATTTCTTTAAATATTTTTTGATGATATGATTTTGTCTATATTTTAAATAGTACTCTAATAACATTGAGTACCAGTAGATGACAATACCATAGTTTACTGAAATAAATTTGGTTGTTGTCATTGAGGTTAACATTTTTGGTTAATGTCTGTGGTGATTTCTTTATGACCAACTCCAATAAACTGAATTTCTAGTCATAAGGAATAATATTTTAAGTCCTTTGCTATCTAGTGATATATATTGACATATAGTGATATGTGCATATATATTGCCTTTCAGAAAATTGGTGCCAATTGGTGCTCCTACCAATATAATATGGGTGTATCTATTTTCTGTACTCTTGCCAATTTAATGGATGAAAAATTCTATCTCTTCATTACTGTAAATGAAATTTTTGCTTACAATTATGGAAGCTGAGCCATGCTCTCCTCCCCTAAATTTTCCATGTCCTAATACCTGTGTTCTAATCACCCCTCAACCTGTGACTATGGTGCCTTATACGGTAAAAGAGACTTTGCAGATGTGATTCCATTAAGGGTTTGGGACTCACATTGATGTCTCTCCCTCTGTCCCTCCCTCCGTCCCTCCGTCCCTCCGTCCCTCCATCCCTCCCTCCTCCTTCCTCTCTTAAAGCATGTCCTCGGGTAAGGATATTACAACAGGATTATTGTAATGATTAAATGAGATAAAGCATGTGAAGAATTATCATTATATCTCATACCCAGTAAGTAAGCAATACATATTAGATATTTATCATCATCATCTTCCCTTTTATGGTTTCTTCTTTTGCTAAATACTTGAGGGTAGGAAATTGTGCATTTTATGTTTGATTCATTCAGTGTCTTCCAATTTTATTAGTTAATACTTGCTGTTTTTCAGTCTCTATCCATTTATTCCCACCACTCATTAGAGCCATTTTCCCCTGGCTCAGGCATTGAAGGAGAGCAGCAGGTCACTGTCATCTTTACTGTGATCTGTGGTGAATGTGACAGCTTGTCATGATGGCCATCTGGGAAGACTGGCTACTGATGGATGCCTTGCTCTTTTCTTGGTGAAGTGCATGATGGAGGATGAAGGAGTTAGAACTTGGACTTTCCCCATCACCCTCTCAGCTGAGTCTGCAGAAGATCAGCTGCATTTTGATCTGAGTAATGGCAGGTGATGAAACCACCAATACATTCCAGGCTTATCTAACAGCTGGCTCAAAGGTGATATGTAGATAAAAATGAGCTGTAAGCCAAGCCTTTTGCAAAATAAAACTTTCTAGAAGTTGAACATCTGTTAAAAGAAAGCAGAATTCTAGGCAGTATGTATTTAGGAGCAATTTGTTTAACCTGCCAGTGCTTTTTGTTATCATGATTTTTCAGATAAAATTTGCTTTTGGAGGTGGTGGGGGTAGGTAGACATCAGCAGTAATGTCTTTTAAAAACACTCCAAGTACATTGGGTTTTCTTCTTCGCTTTGATTTTGGATCAACATCTTTGGCAGGATTTGGAACCTGCATTTTTTTTTGAAGGAGAGAACTTTAGTGCAAAGTGTTTTTACTCTCTTTATTAGCAGAATTCTGAGGTCATCATTACAGAAAATGGTGACTTGGTTGATAATGTGGCAGAGAATTTTGTTCAGAAATCTATGTCTCATTTGCCCTGTGATCTTAAGGATGTTGCTTATCTTCTGTCAGTCTTTTTTTAAAATATATTTTTATTGATTTCAGAGAGGAAGAGAGAGAAATATCAGTGATGAGAGAGAATCATTGATCTGCTGTCTCCTGCATGCCCCCCATTGGGGATCGAGCTGAAGACTGGGCATGTGCCTTGACTGGGAATCAAACCATGACTTCCTGGTTCATAGGTTGACGCTCAACCACTTGAGCCACGGGCTGTCAGTGTTTTCATAAACAAACCAACCAACCAGCCAACCAGAGTATGATAAGTGGGTTCTGTATACCTGCTGTGCCTTTAGTTTGAAGCGACAACAGCTATTGTGACAATACTTACACTTCACCTCAAGTTGTCTGTTTAGGAATATCTGTTGAATATCCCAAGTTGTGAATAAAGGAGAGAAAATAAGGCAGGATGACTGTTCATCACAACAGCAGTAGGCATGCTCTTTGTGTAACACATGAGAGCAGCTCTGGGCATTTATATGCTCTGATTCATCTGCACCATCTTCTCTCTTCACATGCTTTAGGATGCACTTGCTAATCCATCTACTGGAATCCTGTAGCATTCCATCTGAATGACTTCCATTGGCCCAGAACCCCAGTTGCCACCTTTCTCCTTCCCCCTGTCCTCTGATAGACATACCAAGCCTCCAGCACCTCCCAAGGCATCTCCCTTTCTCTCAGAAGTGCTGCCCTCTCAGCAGAGCCATGTCTGTCCCCACATGCTTTCAATTCCTCTTCCTTTTAAAGCTCCAGTTCAGAATGCTGGTTCCTCACCTGTCATAGCTGTTCTCTGTACTTTCCTGCTCAGAGTGGGTCCCGCCCTGTCTGTGGGTAATGCTACCTGGTTGCTTCTCCCACTTTCCTGCTTGTCACAGATTCTTTAACTGATCTTGGCTCTGGTGCAGGCTTTGGATTTTCTACGTCTGGTTGCAATGGATGTTTACCTTCTCACGTGAAAATCGGAGTCCATCATATTTCTGTCTTCTAGTTTTGCAATAGGCACGGGCTGTGGCATATTGTATTTCTTCTGCTTGTTGATCTGCATGGTGTTGGGTGGATGTATGGACAGATTTAGATCAACGTGTCCGCTGTTACTCTGGGGCATGGTTTTCCTGATGAAAAGAAAAGAAAACAAAATCTTTCTATTGTTATCATTAAAGGAGAATTCCCCGCCATGCCCTTTTTGCAAAGCTTAACAAAAAATCTTACAGATATCCTTATTTGAACTATATTCAAATGTTTAGCCCCACAGTCTGGCTGATAGATCTGATAGGCCTTGTTCATACAGTTACTTAGAAATAGAAAAACAAGTAAGTTCTCAAGATACGGGGATTTTCATTTCCCCCAACCCCTAAACATCTTTTGTTGAATCACTTCTGGTTCTTTAAAAAATGTTCTGAAAGTTGTGGTTCCAAGATCCTATAATTAATAACACTCTTAGACCCAGGCAAAACGGCTCTTCTGGGCTCTATACCTTAGAGGCCATGCATCCATCTCTCTCTCTCTCTCTCTCTCTCTCTCTCTCTCTCTCTCTCTCTCTCTCTCTCTGATCTAACACTTGATGCTAGCACACTGTTAGCAATAGCCCTAAACATTTACTCTTATGACCAATATTGTTTAAGCCCCAGAGAAAAACTCCTCCATATTTCTTACCAAATGTCCTCAAAATAAAAGAAACTGCATCCAGATGCTATGAAGGTTTGTGGCTTGACCCTTGCTGACCACAGAGAAAGCCACTGCTTTGGAGTATAGGGAATATGGGGGCCAAGCAGGGCTTAGTTCAGAGGAAAGACAAATTAACGTGTGATGAAGTACATATACTGTTTTGTCAGAACACAGTAGATTCTTGCATAAACAAAGGGCCCGGTGCTCATTTTCTTGCTTCATGTTCTCATTTGCAATTCCAGAGGGACTTATAAATTCTTGCAGGATCCACAGGCTGAGAAGTGTTTCCCAATATTAAGTAATCCGTATTACTCTTAAATATGTATACATGTCAATAGCATGCATGATGTGTGATGCTGATTCTTTACAATGCCAACTGGTTAGATACTAAATACTAGAATTGCAAATAATTTTATTTTTACTAAAAATTTAATAAATTTTAATCTTTTTTATATTTTAATAGGTAATCTTGAATCCTTAGAGGAAAAATAACTCTTTTGAGAACAATTCATTTTTTGTTTTACTTATAATTTTTTTAAATGAAGATGCACCAGAATTTGTATATTTTGAATGCAATTAAAAGTTGTGTTGTAATCCTTTAGAGACTACTCTCAGTATATCATAAATTATGTGAAAATCAGTATTGTTACAATATAATAAATTTGCTGAAATAAAAAGCTAGAAAAATAATAGGATAACTTTATATAATGTTATTAATTATATATTTTTTCTATTTGGTACTCTTCCAAATATTGCCAAACTTACCCAGGAATAATGAGAATTAAACTCAGTCCTCCCTCTTACATACTTGGTCAGTTCTTGGTTTTATGGTAACTGTTACTTTGTGTATTTCTTATTTTGTCATTATGAAGGTTTATTTTTCAAAGTTGGGGTTAGGATATTAAAATCAAGCTTTTATTTATAGTATTGCTCCAGGCCCTGCAAATATTTGGGGACAGGTCTGCCTATAACCTTTCATGGTAACTTATTGTAAAGATTTTTCATTCTGTTATCCAAAAAAATTTTCTTGTGTCAAACAGAAGTCTTTCCTATCTTAACTTAAGCCATTTCTTATATTTAGGGTCTCTCTCTCTCCCTCTCTCTCTCTCTCTCTCTCTCTCTCTCTCTCTCTCTCTCTCATATACATGTGGTGAAAATTACATTTTATAAAATGTATCTTACTAACAATGTACCCCGAAAAGGCAAATTTGAGAATTATGTTGGTGTTCTTACATTTTTGTGATTAATTTCTCAGGTCTTAGCTCCCTGCCACATACATAGGTGTTTCTCTGTTTTTGAGAGGTCAATGTGGACTCCTTCCTGTTATGAGAATATCACTGAAAACTGTATAGTATGTGGGGAGGGCACTTTAAAGAAATACATTGGAAATACATTTTACAGGGTAAGAGCTCATTTCTTTGTAGCTTATCTAAATTCAAATTTTATTTGGCTCATGTACTGCTAAGCGACTGTTCGGGGTGCGTGTCAGCTTAGCTGGCTTGCAGGTTACTGGCTCTGTCCCCTGAGGACTCCATCCTGCTGGCTGGAGACTTAGCTGCCCATCCATAAAATATAGAGCTACTGATTCCAATCCACTACCTGTCTCACAGACATGCTGAATGTTTTAATGAAAAGTACTTTCTCTTGGGGAAGAAAAATTAAAGGATTCGCTCTATAAACAGATAATTGTTACCAAAATGCTCTTTTCATTAGTTCCTTGGATGCCCTTATGAAGGTCCCAGTCCATCTAAGGATGGGGATTTATAGATAGCATTTGTAAGAGCACATCAAGCACACTCAAACATTAAACAAACACAGATGCGCAAATGAGATTATGAAGTTGCCCAACAATGGTACAGCCTGTACCTGGGAATTGATGGGAGGGACTGATTTTTCATTCCTCGATAATTATTCTCACTCCCTACCATACGTTTGAGACCTAAACTGCATGAGCTGGCCAGCACTGAAATGGCAATCCTTTTATAAAACCCTTGACAGTCCTCCAAGGTCAGAGCAAAATTCGGAACAGATTGTCTAAAACGGGGTGTACACTGTCCCTTAGAGTTTTTAGAGATTATTAATTTTTGACATTCAATACTATTTTATATTGGTTTCAGGTTTGCAGCACAGTGGTCAGTTATATAATTTATGAAGTGATGTTTCTAGTACTCATCTAGCACCATGCATAGTTATTGCAATGTTATTGACTGTGCTGTACTCTACATTCCTGTGACTATTTGTACCTACCAGTTTGTCCTTCTTAATCCCTTCACCTCAGCCCCTCTTGGAATTGACAATCCTCAGTTGGTTCTCTGTATCTATGAGTCTGTTTTGTTTGTTTGTTTTGTTCTTTAGATGCCACATATAGGTGAAATATTATGGTATTTGTCTTTCTCTGTCTGACTTATTTCATTTCACTTAACATGATACCTTCAAGGTCCATCCTAATGGTAAAATTTCATTATTTTCGTGGCAGAGTAATATTCCATTGTATATGTATACCACAACTTTTCTATTTACTTGTCCGTTGATGGGAACTTGGGTTGCTTCCATATTTTGGTTACTGTAAATAACACTTCAATGAACAGAGGGGTGTATATATCTTTTCAGATTAGTGTGAATATATATCTAGAAGTGGAATTGCTATGTCATAAGGTAGCTCTATTTTTAATTTTTTGAAGAAAGCCCATACTGTTTTCCACAATGGCTGCATTAATTTGCAATCCACCAATAGTGCACGAGGGTTCCCTTTTATCTTCATCCTCCAACACTTGTTGCTTGTTGCTTTATTGGTGGTAGCCATTCTGACAGCTGTGAGGTGATTTCCATTGCTCTGGTGATTAGTGATGCTGAGCATCTTTTTGTATCTATTGGCCATTTGTATGTCCTCTTTGGAGAAATGTCTATTGAAGTCCTCTGTCCATTTTTAAATTGGATTGTATGTGGGGATTTTTGGTGTTGAGTTGTATGAATTTTTTATAAAAGTTTGGATATTTGAACAACAAAAAGCAACCCAAGGTAAGAAAGGAAATAATAAAGATAAGCGCAGAAGTAAATGAAATAGTCTAAAAATATATAAAAGATCAATAAAGCCAAGAACTGCTTCTTTGAAAAGATAAATAAGATTGACCAATCTTTTACCAGTCTCAGCAAGCAAAAAAAGAGAGAGGACCCAAATAAATAAAATCAGAAATGAAAGGAAATATAACTGACATTAAAGAAATACAAAGGATTATAAGAAAGTATTATGAACAATTACCTGCTAACAAATTGAACAATCTGGAAGAAGTGGATAAATTCCTAGAAATATATAGTCTTTCAAAACTGAATCAGAAAGAGTCAGAAAAATTGAATACACAGATTATAACTAATGAAATTGAAGCAGAAAAAAAACCCAAAAAAACCCGGCAAACAAAAGTCCTGAAGCAGATGGTTTCACAGGTGAATTTTACCAAACATTCAAAGAACTAACACATATTTTTCTCAAACTATTCCAAAAAATTCTATGTATAAGGTAGCTCTGCTGTGTCTCCCATTTTTGTTATGGCTTATATAGTAAGTGTCCTGTGGGGACCAGTGGCGCAGTCTCCTTGATCACCTGAGCCAGATGCTCCAGGAGTGCCCTTTGGGTAGGTTGTGCTCTCCTGTTGTAGTTGAACCTTGATTGCTAGTGGCCTATCAGCTGGGGTGGGTGGTGGGGTGAACCCTCAGGCTGACTGCTGTGAGGATTGGCCAGGACCACAAGCTGCTGTCTGGATGCTGACCCCATGGAGTGGGATTTGCCCCAAAGGGATCTGGTGCCCCTTTTTAGGTGTGCTGCTTGTGGAGCTAATCGGATGGTGCTCTGTCCTCTGAAGCCAGCCACCAGGTGTGTTGGGTCTAGTGCCTCTTGGGTGGGGCTCTGCTGTAGGCCTCTATCAGGTACTGCCTGTCAGCAGCCTGGGGCTACCTGTTAGGAGCTACAAAGCGACGCATAGTTAGTTGGCAGCTCCCTTTACTGGTCCTGTATGCATGTGGGAGAGGCCACACTGCCACCTGAGGCTGGCTGCCACCAGTACTGGGCCTGCTGCCACCTGCTAGCTGCTCGGCTGCCCGTAAGGCTCAGCCACTGAAAGAGCCTCAGACAGTAGGCAAGGTTGGTGAGGCAGGGTCTCAGGGAGGCACCAGGGTGGGGCAAGTGGTGTTTACCAGGTTAATGCAGATTCACATTTGGTGCCAGTGATGAGCCTGAGGCCACTCAGCAAAGGTTTCAGGGTGCACCGAGGCCAGCTGCCACCAGCTGGGGCCTGCCGACATTGCCCTGGGTGGGTCTCAGGGAGTTCTCCTGGTGGAGCTAGTTGGCTGTGTGAGGGTAGAGCTCAACACAGGCACAATGGGGGCAGTTTCTGTAGCCCTCACCCTGAAGCCACACAACTCAGTTTCTCCCGATATGTCTCTGGCACCCACTGAACGCGACCAAATCTGGAGAGTGTTTTTTTTTTAAAATATATTTTATTGATTTTTTTACCGAGAGGAAGGGAGAGGGATAGAGAGTTAGAAACATCAATGAGAGAGAAACATCGATCAGCTGCCTCCTGCACACCCCCTACTGGAGATGTGCCCGCAACCAAGGTACATGCCCTTGATGGAATCGAACCTGGGACCCTTCAGTCCGCAGGCTGACACTCTGTCCACTGAGCCAAACCGGTTAGGGCAAATCTGGAGAGTTTTTAAAGAAAGACGTCAATGCAAGCCCAGGCTGGCTGCTGGAAGAGCCTTGGGTGAGGCATGAGTTGGGTGGGGCTTGGTGTCAGGACGTTGTCAGGGAGGAGCAAGTGAAGTTCACTGGACTAAGGCAGATTCAGATTTGGCTGCATTGGCAGTGGGGGGATGAGGGGGGAAGGGGAAGGACTCAGCATGGGGAAGATGGCTCCCATCACTATTCAGGAGGTAGGCTCAACACAGGGACAATAGCAGCTGTTTCTACAGTTCCCGCCCTAAAGCCACCCAACTCAGTTTCTCCCTGCATGTCTCTGGTGCCCCTTGACCCACTCACTGTCCTCTGCTGGAGCCCAGGATGAGAGCCTGTGAACAAGAGTTTGTGTGTGGGCTCTTTTAAAATACATATTTTCAATTTATTTCAGAGAGGAAGGGAAAGGGAGAGAGAAATAGAAACATCAATGATGAGAGAGAATTGTGGATCAGGTCAGCTGCCTCCTGCATGCCTGTATGTGGGCTCTTTAAGGGGATGCCTAGGTTTCCAGGAGCCTTCTGTCTCACCAGGATGGACAGAATCCCTGCTGATTTTCACAGTCAGATGTCATGTGGGCTTTTCTTCCTGTCACTGGTGTTCTGGGCTAAGGAGCTCAGCTTGGGACAGAGACCCCTGTCTCCTCGAGGGAGACATCCACAGCTAAGATATCTCTCCAACTCTCAACCACCACACATGGGCGTGGGCCAGCCTGGTGCCTGTTTCGAGCCTTTGCCTCTCTTACCAGTCTCACCGTGGCTTCTTTATATTGTTAGATATAGGACTTCTGGTCACCTAGTCTGCAGATGGCTATCAGGTTGATCTGTAATTAGTAGTAATTTTGTTATGCTCATGGAAGGAGGTGAGTACAGCATCCACTTACTCTTCTGGCTTGTCTGGAACTGAGTTTCGAGCGATTGAAGAGCTCATTTAGATTGGTGCAGATGCCAAGCCTTAATCCTGAAGGATACAGAACTGGTTACCTGTGAGCCAAATGTGTAGGCTTTGCAATTCCTGTAGATTTCAGGCATTGCTATCGCAACAGTTGAGCTTTTGGAGCACCTGAGAGCTGCCTAGGCTTTTGTTCAGCACTCCCTGTACTGCAGGCCTGCAATGCAGACCCGAGGGCATGGACCAGAGGTCTTGACTTGGGGGATTTTATTACTTCCTCCCTCATTGAGACCATGAATGACACAAATGAGAGGAGATTCTGATGAAGATAATAAAACATTGATTTGGATATCCACACCGGTGGCCTCCTCTACCCCAATTTACTAAACTGTTGCTCAATCCTCCACTTGACTCTCACTCACACTGGCCATCTTCTGTTACCATTTGGCAGGTTTCTGCCCTAAATGTTCCTGTCTTGCACAATGAAAATGGTACCCATAAGGTCTCAATCAAATTGTCATGTGAATTAGTTTACATTTCATGAGGAAGATAAAAATAAACTCGATTGGGATTGGAAAAACCATTTCATATCATCAACCTCAAGCAGTCTTCATCTGCAGTTATTCCAGTGTGGTTTCATCTACTTTCTAACCTATCGCCGAATGCTGTCCTTGACGGTGACTCAGGCCATGCTTGTATTGCCCAATTCTTGTTACGACTTGGGAGGTTGTTGTGGTCGGTTTGTTTTTAATATGTTGCCCAATCTTTCCATTTTTAGTTCCAGACTATTGCTTTTAACCACTTTCAACTATTTCATTCTTCACAGAATGACACAGTACTGTATACAATCTAGCTCCAGTACTTTTTCAGTCTAATTCCAGGGTGGTGGCCACATACCATGGACTCTACAAGAATGGCAAGTGGGAGATTATTATACCATTTCTTTTCATCCTCTTAAGGGTCCAAATGGAGGGAGCCCACAATTATCATTGCACTGATTTCCCATAATCATCCTATGATGTAGGTGACATTAAACTCCCATTTAATGTAGTTGTGGAAGCAGAGGGCAGGAAGGTTTAGTCAACTACCCAAGGTCACCCAACTAGTAATTGATAATGTTAGTGACCTGAATACAAGTCTAAGTGACTCCAAAACCCATCTTTGTTGGCTGTTTGTTCACCTGCCTCCCCATTCATCTTTTCATTTTTATTTTTGGGCGTAGAGAAGAGCTTCACTGTATTATACCAACTGCAGCACAAAGCATAATATTTACATTTGGAAGGAGTACCCCACCTAGGACCTGGCCCAGATGCCCTTCAGTAGGAATGTGAGGAATGAGGGATCCCTATGAGGAGGCAGGGACTAACCTTTAAAGCAGTGGTTCTCAACCTTCTGGCCCTTTAAATACAGTTCCTCATGTTGTGACCCAACCATAAAATTACTTTTGTTGCTACTTCATAACTGTAATGTTGCTACTGTTATGAAGCGTAATGTAAATATCTGATATGCAGGATGGTCTTAGGCGACCCCTGTGAAAGGGTCGTTCGACCACCAAAGGGGTCGCGACCCACAGGTTGAGAACCTCTGCTTTAAAGTGAGGCACCTGAAAACACCCATCCACTGTTCCTGAAGGATGTGCCTAAAAGAAAAAACAAATATCCTTCAGGAGTCAAAAAGACCTGACTCCTAATTGAACTTCTGGGCTGATCAAACACAAAAACGTGTAGAGTTCCTAAGCAAAGTCGTATTGCCAAAATCCATTCCTATTTTCCATTCAAAACACAATTTTATTCTGTTTTCATCGGAGTTCTTCCTACTGTCATGATCCATTTGGCTTAAGAGAAGGAAGCCCCACACACCACATCTGCCCCCATCCTGCTCCTGCATTGGAGCACCTGTCCTTAGAAGCCACACAACTAAACTATCACTGAAAAAATGCAACGGCCATAGAAATCTTAGGAAAGGCATTAAAATAACAAACGTGCTGGATTCTGAGTTCCAAGAAAACGGTTTGATCTTTTAGTTCAATTAAAGAATGTTAATGGAGTCAGAGCATTTCCCATGGAGTTCTATTGTACCTAGCTTGGCGGTCCTTTATCAAATATTCATTTTAGCATTGGACTTGGTGGTGAGCCATTGCTCATTGGTGGGAACTACTCTGTTGCAGCTATGTTTGTTCTTCAAATGCAACTGCAGTTGTTTGATAACCTGCTGTCTCTGTATGTAATAATAGAAACAAATACAGCAGTGATGCTAATTTTTTTCCCATTGAAATTTCACTGTCAGTTTCATTCATGCACAGTGACTGAGAGTGAGGTTACTTTCTTATAACTATTTGTATTCTGCAATGTGTTTTACTTTAATAAAAATCAGGACATCATTTTGCATATTTCATTGGTCTCCATGAGCCTGGTTTTCATCCGGTAGCTTCACATGTTACCCCCTTACTTAACTTTGAGTAAGCTGGTACTGTAATTAATCCAAATGCAACAACAAAAAGTTGAAAAATTGAACAGGATCTCAAAAATAATGCTCCTATCATCGCCTCCAGATTTCTTTTTTCCTTAATTCATAACATTTACTCTCGTAAATGTATTTGTCTTATTCAGTGAGCAGCTGCATAAATCATTAGGAAATGGCCAGGAATGCAGAAATGCCCAAAATACCTTTCTCTGTCTTGTTAATATATTTTTTTTAATGTAGCAGAAGTAGCACAGGTGCGGCCAGTGTTTTTACACAAAATTCGAACGAATTTTCTTTCAATTCATCAAGCATCCTCTAAACCGAGGACATGGAGCTGTAGGTCCTCAACCTCTGTATTTTGATGGACAAATCTTTCTCTACTGCAATAGGTGACTTTTCTGATATTCCTGATTTTATATTGTTTTGTGGAAGATACCTAAACTTCAGTTAAGTCTTGGAGGAGAGAGAGAGGGAATAGTGAGTGAGCAAATCATTATTAACAATTAAATTCTATAGATCAAATAGATTATATTAGAGCAGAGGTAAGTGATACTCAAAAAACTTATCACTTACTAATAATTTTACTATAATCTGTGCTCTTTTTAAAAAATATACTTTTATTAATTTCAGAGAAGAAGGGAGAAGGAGAGAGAGCCAGAAACATAAATGATGAGAGAGAAATCTTTGATTGGCTGCTTCCTGGGCATCGAGCCTGCAACCTGGGCATATGCTCTTGACCCTCCAGTCTGCAGACTGATGCTCTATCCACTAAGCCAAACTGGCCAGGGCTTATCTGTGCTCTTGAGGTGACTTTTTTTGATCGTGTCTGTTTGGTGGAAATACTGTATAGTGGTGTGCTACTGTGCCTCCTTCCAGCTCTGCGTTCAGAGATGTCACATTGGTAGCTAGACATTGGTTGTGATGGGAGTATTTACACCATGGAAATTGGAACACACTTTAAAATGTGTTTTTTAATGAAATAGCGGAAGATTATTTCACCTTAAAAATGAAGGAAATCCTGCCATATGTGACAACATGGATGAACATGGAGGAGATTAGTCACAGAAAGATAAATACTGCATGATTCCCCTTATGTGATGTATTTAATATAATCAAATTCATAGACACAGAGAATGAAATGGTAGTGCTAGAAATTGGAGGGGGGAGAGAAATGGGGAGTAGCCATTCAATAAGCATGCAGTTTCAGTTAACACAAGATGAATGAATTCTAGATCTGCTGTACAACAATGTGCCTAGAGTTAACCAAATGGCAGGGGCACTTACAGTTTTGCAATGAGGGTAGATCTCATGTTAAGTACTCTTACAACACAACAAGAGCAATCACAGTGACAATAACAGTGAGCTCTCCAGGGGATTCTCATGCCCAGAGAAGGTTGAGAACCACTGGAACCCACCTACGGAGTTGTCATGAGGAGAGACTTCCTGGAAGGGGTAGCGGCTGCATGGAGACTTGGAAAGGACACATGAATGATCCACGGGAAGAAGGAGGTCCCTTCTGGGCATTCCACTTTGCTTCTTCCATAATGCCCACACAACATATTGTAGTTACTCCACAAACTCTGGTTAAGAAATAACAATAAAATTGTCATCCTACTTGTGAGTGTTCACCAGCACACCCCAGGGCAGGACCACATACGTCAAAGAATAGATAAGAGAAAGAACAACACCTAGGTGTTAGTGTAATAGGAACTTCTGGAACTTCTTGGAAGTGTCTTTGGGGATATAATTTTTGAAGGTGGAGAGTGTGTGGGGAAGAGGGTAGGTAGGTAGGACCTCTCTCTCCCTAATTTATCCCTAATTTAAAAGAACAGCTCCACTGTTTTAATATTAGATTTCTGAGTAGCATTACTTGAAAAAAGTTCCTGTTAAAATAATGTAGTTTTTCAAAGGACTGGACTGGAAACAGGATTATCTTGGAAATCAGGCAGTCCTGCAGCCAGCTGAGCAGTGTGACCTTGGACATGCTCGTTCACCTCTGTGCCTTGAAAAATATAACAATACTAGATACCAGGGCATTCCTGAGGATTGAAAGTAGAGGCGAGGCTCTTAGCACTGTGCCTGGCACGTGAGAAACATTTGTATTAGGGTGACTATGGCTCTTCCCTGAACGTCACAGAAGTTAAACTTAATCTCCAAATATTAGCTTTATAAGCCAGTGCGTCAATTTGATCATCCTTTCAGTTTTAAAAGACAATATTTAGTAGTGTGATAACTTCTAGACTGAGCTAATGGAAACTTTCAATCTCAAGGAATGTAATAGCAACAATAATGATTTATCTTGTGGCTTTTGGTGGCTCTTCACATCCTTCTCATTTGAGCTTCCACACCATCCAACTGGGCCAAAGGGCAAACACAGACAGCGTTCTCATTGTTAAGGAGTAAAATACAGAAGCACAAGGAGTAAAACAACCCCACTCATCAAAGTTACTGTGGGTCTTACTTTTATATATGTACTAGTATACGGCAAAAGTAGGTGTACAATTATAATACGAATAAATAACATAATAATGGATAAATAATATTACAAGAATGAACAGTTTCATGTATTTGAAACTAGTTTTGTAAATCTACTTTTGCCCATCTATGCATATATGTTTTTACATAGAGAGCCAGTCTCACTCTATTTCCCTGATTCATTCTGACCCAAGAAATATTGAAATAAAGGTCACTTCCAATTCTACCCACTGCCACATAATCTACGAGGCTTCCTTATTCCATTTTCTGTTTTGGACAGAAATTTCCAAATTCCAAATGTGACCTGGAATTTCCCCCAAACACTTCCTCCTCCTGCCGCTCCTGTGCCTGAGCCCCGGCACTGCACCAGGAATTCCTAGTTGTGAGAACAGCCTCCTTCCTCTGCTTGCAATTCAGGTACAGCTCTGGCCAAAAGTGAGATTGAATGTTGTGATCATCATGGAGTTAGTCATTTTCCCGCAAGTGGCTTTCTTCCTGTCCTCCTGCTTCTCTGTCCCCTCCCTCCTCTCTTCTATCTGTCCAATGTGGTCTCCTTTCCTGTCCTCCTCAGGGTCCTGCACAGCTGTGCCTCACCTGCATAGAGCAGGTGTTCACCATGCATTGAACTCAGCATCAGGACCAAACCAGACACACACAGCTCTCGCCATCCTGACCCTGCACAGGGATGATTGTTAATACGATTGTCAGCAACAAGGACCCACAGGATTTATTCCTACAGTAAATCTAGAATCATGGGAAGACTATATGTAACAGGAAGCATATTATGCACTAGGCAAATCATGATAAACAGCGTGCAAAAATATAATAATTGTTATGGTGTCTGGTGAGTACAAGGTGTATTGGGGGAGTCACTTGGTAAGTGATATAACTGTCTAATCACCCTTGTGTACACCTGAAACTAATATAATAGTGTACAGTAACTGTAAGTGAAGACTAAAATTTTCAAAAAAGATAATAGTTGAGGGCAAAGGCATTCCTTTAAGACTGATTCTAGGTGAAATTCCGAGTAATAATTTATAGACCTACAGAGAAAAAATACTGCGGGGGAGGGGAATGAGGTATTAGAAACATTATTTTCCCCGGGAAGGAGTACAAAAAGGACCTGCAGAGAAAGTTAACTGAGGCAGTGATATGCAGAGAATTACAGAGGACGTGATGTGAGGAGAGAACAAGGCAGGGCTAGGGAGAACTTTGAAAGGGTGGAAACTTGGACTTCCCAACATGGGGAGGGATTGGTGGAGAGATGTGGTTAGAAGCGAAGCTTGGCATTAACACTGGCAAAGAATCGACTCAGGCATGTTGGGAAGATGGATGAAAGAACGCGTGAGATGAAAGGAAGGGAGATTGAGTAATAGTCCTTCATTCCAAATAGTCACTGCTGAGGGGAACTGAGCAAACAGCAGAGCTTAAAAGGACTCATGACTGGATATGCTCAGGGAGAGTTGAAACCCCTTCCTTCCATTCCTGTTTGAAAATATAAACAACATGCAAATTCAAATTAAAAAAAAATTCTTCCGGCGTCACATTGAGAAACTCATTTTTCTTTGTTGTTGTGACTCACTCTGGGACTATTCTTACAAGAATGCAATTTGTAGGAATGAGCAGACCTGTCTGGGGGGAAAACTGGAACCTCTGTGGAATGTTTACCCATTCCTGGGACCAGAGATTTTTTTTCCCCCCTACAGAGGTCTCTGCTCCTTTTAAAAGACTCTCCATTGGTTCAGGCTTGAGGAAGAAAGTTTCAGATATCACGTCATGACTGGGGACATCTTGAAATAGCCCTAAAAAAAAGCAATGGATGATGCTCAATGACTTATGTCAGTTTCCTTAACTTAAACTTTGCCCAGAAGGGTGTAGAGAGACCGCCAGACTTGGAGAAGGGGTGGGATGGTCGATGGTCTCTAGTGGGGCATGCTAGCACAGGAATGAAGAATGATGGGACAGAAAGTTCAGGGCTTGTTTCATCAGGATGGTGGACAAGAAGGATATGGGGAGAGCAAGTGGTAATTATTGCTCAAATCAAATCATTAAATCAAATTTTGTGTTTCAAGTAAAATCTTTTCATGGTACAAAGCATTTGCTTCAGGGGCTTAAATGTGTAAGTTTAGGCTATTGCCTCAAAAATTGAGCTTTGTTTTGATACTCTTCAAAATACCAAATGCCTTGCCTCCACCCCCTTGGTTTAGAGGCCCCCACACAGCCAGCCCCCAATGCCCGATGTTCCAGTGTACTTCCTAGAACTACCTAGAACCTCCTAAAACTCTCTTGACTCCTGTCACACCTCTTAGTCTTTCCTGAATGCTTCCTATCTCTTAACAACTAAAATTAAGATGTAAAATTGTGTTCGCCATTGCTTTATGTGAGGAGGGATGTGAAGTGTTTTTACTATATTTGCCAAGTATAGTTGTGAAAGTCTAACTCCAAGTACTATTATGGGGCATATAAATAATTTACTTTGAAGACTCCATGGGAAACATGTCAGAGAGATATTGAGTCATCCTTTGTAAGAGATGTGACCAGATAAAGAGAGGTCCTACTGACTGTTCAGAGCAGACATGAAATCTAAACTGAGGACCATGGACAGAGAACACAGCGGGCCCACACATGAGCCCCAAATTCAGTCTCAAGAATCAAGTCTGAAGTGCTAGAGTTTCCGTGGTGGCTGTTTCTCACATCAGCAGCTAACTCCATGATGCAGGGTAACAGCAGAGAGGCACATATTTAACCACACTGAAGCATAAGCCTCAGCCTTGCAGGGAAGGCCAGGTAGTATCCAGGTAGAACCCTGGAGAAATTCCTGGGACATTCATTGGCTTAGAAGATTGAAATTTGCATGTCTGATTCTCTTCTTCCACTTATAGGTGAGTTATATTCCTGGGAGAAAGCAGATCTCTCTTATATTATCATTGAATGAGCCTGTGTTCATAAGTTTTATTTTTCCCACTAGACTTCAAGCTCATGCTCAATGTCATGTAATACTTTTATATACCGAGCACCTCAGGAAGGAGTAGGCACAGAGGAGTTGTTAATTAAATTTTTTGGTTAAATGATTTAAATGGAAAAGTGAGGTAATTGAATCAGACTCAACACAATTCAAGAAGGTTAAATTTGTAAATTTGAAAAAAAATTTCAAATTGTTTTGATCATGCAATGAAAGAGAATTGCATATTTTTTTTCAGCAGGGTTTGTTTTGCAATCTGAATTTTTTGGACTTTGCTTTGAAAAAGGTTGAAACGAAAGGCATGGCAGTGAATCAGCAAGTTAAGAAGGTTAACGATTAGTCATAACTTTAATAGATGAGACAATTACACCATCTCTACCTTTTAAAAATAACCATATTTTAATTATATTTTAATCATAAAGGTCAGAGGTAGTGTAAGTTTAGAGAATCAGAAACACAGACTGTGTTGGCAAAACTGCTATATCTCATATGTGTTAAGTTGGTCAAATTAACTAAAGCAGATGATGAGACGCTTTTGTTTCATAAATGTCACTTGCTGATTGGGTGATTTTAATGATCTTTAATGTTTCACACTGAATTGGCTCCAGGGAAACCTTTGAGTCAGTCAAACTTGGTCTTTGACCATTTAGATACATGGCCACTCACTAGATCAATGATCATTGATAAAGATTGGTTTAAATTGGTTTCATCCTGGGAATTCTGGGAATATTGTTCTTTCCCTTACAAGTAATATAAAACTCAACTCAAATTAGTTTAAACCAAGAGGAAGCATTTGTACAGGGCTATGACTAGCCTATTGCATCAGTTGAATTAGGCTTAAAGGAAGTCAGTAGGACCCATTTCTGGCCTCTAGTTTCTCTAAATACCTCCATTGTCAAACCCTTGTGGTAGCCACTTTCTTAATGTGATATTCAGAGAAATATTGAAAGGAAAGACTTTTCACCAAGTAGCTCAAATGGAACCCTCCAAATCCACAGCTCAGGTTGGTCTAATTTGGGGTAGATGCTCACAGCTGGACTTGTGGCCTGGGACATGGAAAATCACTGTTGTCTGAGCCTGTTTCACTTTTGGAGCTGAGGGCTGGAACTTGCTCCACCAGAAACACAAGGGCTGAAAGTAGCAGCATGTATTCCCCTCAAAACAAACACAGAGGGGGGTAGATGGTGGGCAGCAGCACCAACACTTCTCACAAAATAAACATGTCTTTTCTTCCTTGGTTTTAACTTGCCTCTCAACACCACCAACCCTATTCCTTCTGCATCCCCTCAGCACCTAGGTTTGCCTGAGTTGTCAAGTAAAAGTAAAGTTATACAGCAGTGGTTGGTCTCTCCTCCAAATTGCCATCTCTCACATTTTCACATGGGTCTAATGGAACGTATTATGTGCCTCCAGCTCAAAAAATACTCTTTCTAAAAATAGCCCCCTTTTCTTCTGTGCCATCTGCACTTCTCCTTCTTAGTGTAGCCAAAGGGCAAAAAAGCTCTCAAACACGTCCATTTACACAAATAGACCCTGAGAGTATTCAAATTATTATACACTAGTTTCTATTTATACTCCTTGGCCTGAAAAGTAGGATTATGGGAAGGGAAGAGGGGGAGGAAGGAAATAGACACAATGATGTATATTGTAGAGAATGGAAAGGCATCACTTCTGTGGGTGATGGTTACATATCCCCATTCATGGGAATCATACTTGGTCATGCCTACCTACTCTATAGGCTCAAAGTCCAAAAAAAATCAGATATTTGGATCAACGTCCTACTTCAATATGTTTATAATGCTATATAATAAAAGCCTAATGTGCTAAGTGTGCAGTCATCCGGTTGTCTGTTCAAGCAATCAAAGTGTAATATGCTAATGATATGCTAAGGCCGCTCAACCACTCACTATGACGTGCACTGACCACCAGGGGGCAGATGCTACTACTGGTAGGTTACCTCGCTGCTGGGGTCTGGCCAATCGGGACTGAGCGAGACTGGCCCAACATGCCCTGGAGCCCCCTGCGGTCCCTCCGTGGTTGGCCAACCTCCCGCATCCCTCCCTGGCCTCGATGGTGCACCAGCGGGGTCCCTCGGCCTGGCCTGCGCCCTCTTGCAATCCAGGAGGACCTCTCAGGGGATGTCAGAGAGCCGGTTTTGACTCGATCCTGCAGGCCAGGCCGAGGGACCCCACTGGTGCATGAATTTGTGCACCAGGCCTCTAGTGACAAATAAACTTTGGAAGGGACCAAGCTAAACACATTTTTGGAAAAAGAGTATGAGGTGATGTGCTGCCTTAATTAGTTTCTTTAAAGTAATTTGATGTCATATTAGCTCTCATTTCTGAGGTTTGTACTTTTAATTGGAAAGAAGACTCATAGTGAGGGTTGGTATATAGTATTCCATCTTTTTAATGTGAAATATATCTATTTTGATACCTAATATAGACAACCCTTATGTACACAGAAGTATAATGTAATCATAATTGTTGATTATCTGGGGGCTGTGTGGGGGGGCAGTAATCACATTTTTTTCTTGTTTGAATCAACATCTGAAAAATCAGTATTTCCTGGGAAATATATTCCCAGACAAATTAATAATCGTAATTTTCTTGTATTCTTAATTTGGTATAGTAGCAACTTTGCTTTATGGCATGCATTGCTTTCTGAACATTTGGTATACACTTTGGGAATATGAGAGGTATAGGGTATGGTAAAGAAAGGAGTAAAACAGAAGGGTATTTCCATTTATTGAACGTCTAGAATGTTCTAGGTACTGTGTTCTAAGTACTGATTCTTTGCCTAGTTTGTGACCAATTTCCTCCTTGCTCTCTCCACTGTCCACACTGGCCTTCTTTCTCTTCCTTAAGTTCATGAGGCTCATTTGTACCCTGTGGCCTTTTATATTTGCTGTTCCTTCCACCTGGGAGACTTTTTCCAATGTCATCTCCTCAAAAAAGTGATATCTGGCCATCCTGAATAAAGCTGTTTCCTCCAGCCCCCTGTAGCTACTCTCTTCCCTCTTCTCCTGTTGTATTTATTTCTGCTTAAACTTTTTATTTTTAACTAGTTTTAGGCTTAAGAGAGAAGTGCAAAAACAGTACAAAGAGTTCCCCTATATCCCTTCCCCCCTTCCCCTAATGTTATCATCTTGCATAGCCATACTCATAGATCATGAACAGGCAAATTAACATGGTTACAGTATTATTAACTAAACTGCAGGTCTTAATTCAAATTTCACCGATTTTTCATTAATGTCTGATTGTTGTTTCAGGATCCTGTTTTATTTTTATTGTAGCCCTTACATCATTAGAAATGATACTATTTGGTCATTTTAATTTTTTTCTTTTTCCACCAGTATGTTAAGTTTTGCAAAGGTAATGAATTTGCTCCTTATTTATCACCAGGTCCTCAATGTTTAGGAAATTGCCTAGTGTGTAGACGGTACTAAATATTTTTGGAACAAAGGAATGGATAAATGCTCCTGGCAGGCAGAGCTAGCATGGCCTGAATGTAGTTTTATTACTTCGTGCATCTTGATAAGAAACAAATGCCCATGGAATAGTTGGAAAGGGAGTGATGCTAGTAAGGCTAATTCTCTGCCTTTTTTGGACGCTCCTTACTTCTCCACTATTTTTAAAATATATTTTTATTGATTTCAGAGAGAGAGGGAGAGAGATAGAAACATCAATGATGAGAGAGAATCATCGGTTGGCTGCCTCCTGTACAACCCCTACTGGGGATCGAGCCCACAACTCATTCATGTGCCCTGACCGGGAATTGATCTGTAACTTCCTGGTTCATAGGTTGACGCTCAACCACTGAGCCACACAGGACAGGCTCTCCACTATTTTTTAATGCTTTTGTGTCCCTGAAATAGTGAGCAAGTGGTGATGAAGGTGAGACTGTTCTAGTAAAGTTTGGATTCCAATCAGTGGTAGGATCAAATGCTAACTGTGACACCAATCACAACTTACTGAATTTGCTAAGACATCCTGAAGAGATTACCAACATGGTGGAGGAAAAACTGCTTCTGGGGAATGAAGTGTTGGAGACCTATGTCTTTAGCTGCTCCTAGATCAGTGTAAACTTGGATGTCTGCATATAGCAGTGCAAAACTGTGATTCCCTTATAATCCAATAGCACTGAGCATCTTCAGAAGATTCTTGCACCTCAGTTTGGCATTTGCTTCATCTGAAATCTGATCATCGCTTCTGGCCAATGATGGAGTGGTTTGTTGTTGTTTTTTTAGTTAAGGAAAATGGAAAACATTCCATGTATAAGATTCCATGACCTGTGTCTTACATACAAAAAGTCAGTCTTACCTACAGAAAGTCAGCACTTGATGGTAACAAAAAGCATGCATTAGCTTTTGTACAGAAAGACATACAAGAACAAAACAAGAAACGCCTCTCTGTGAAGAAGACATACCGATGTTATAGTGCAGAAGTTTACTTGTCTTCACTAGAAAAACAGGAATCATTTCACAAAAATCTGTTTCGATCATATCAGATTTAAGGATTTTTTTCTTTTGGGTTACAAGAAGAATTTAAGACATTTCCTATGAAAAAAAAAAGAATCATTTGTTTAACCACTCTGTTAGTGTGTGCAGTGAGACTTCTGTTACATAAAGGAGGTTACCCAAAGGTAAACTGTGAAGCAGCATGTACTAATTATTGTTTAAATATGAACTGATGATTCACAAAAGAACCTGGTAAAAAAGTTAATGAACATCTCTTAATTTGATAACTTTTGCTGTGCCTAAAGATTGTGTGTTAGTTATATATTATTGAGTTTGTGATTTTCATCCCCTTCTACAAGCTCCTCCCCGCTCTGGCAGTGGGGAAGAAAAAAGCTCTGGAAACTGAATCCCCCACTCCCCCCAGATTCATGGCCAGCTTCCTCTTGTGTTTCACTAACAGAGAATGCAGAAGGACTCCCCAGGAAGTTGGAATACTACCTTGTTAGTCCACAACAGCAAAGGGCTCCTGACCTAAAAGCAGCCTATTTTTAGGATTTTGTCCTTGGAAGCCAACCTGTTATTGAACAGTTGGAGCAGGAGAAGCTAGTGCAGGTTCAAGGAATTCATTATAATCTGTCTCGCCCTGTTAAGGGATTAATTAAAGGTGGTGTTTTGTTCTCTTTCATAAAAAATGTATGCATTTTAGCCTCTTGTTGAATCTGACACAGGCAGTGGAATAGAAGTGGCTATCCTATTTGGTAGTGTATCAGCTTAAAAAGAAATAAAGAAAAGAAAATCCCTGAATGGAATTTAGGCATATCTTCTCTTTGGAGCTGCCTTTTCAATAGTACTGTCATTGTTATGGTAATCATTATTATTCAGAGATTTAGTCATTTAAATAAATAATTCTCAATGCAGAGTTTAAATGTTTCCATAGGAAAATCATCTTGATATTTTGTGCTCAATGAAAAAAAAAATGAAATGGGAAAGAGATCTAGGGCAAATTTTTAATAATATGGATTTTTCCCCCTTTCACATAGTGCGAAAGTCGCAGTGATTGCCAGCAGCTCTAAAGCAGTTAGACCACTTTCAGAAATTCAGTCACCTCTTAAACACTTAGAGGCCGAATTGAGTGAAAACCCGTTTTCAGAAGAGTTTCCAAGGAAGTAGAAAGTTTCCACACCCTACATCTTGTATGGAAAGAAATGGAAACTGGGCCCCATCTGCCAAAAAGTCTGCATTGTTGTGTCACAGGCTGTTGAACATTATAATCAGTAATAAAAACATGAACATGCGTGATGCTGTGTTAAAATGCACTTTGAAGAGCTTCGCCTAATCACAGTTTTTGGATTTATTTTATTTCATTTATTTGCAATGCTAACAGTGTTTTCCACATTCCCAATAACAGTAAGAAAAGCAAGAGAGGGGAAAATAAATGAAATTGAAATAGAGAGCTTCAGAATCGAAATACTAAAAACTTTTTTTTCTTTCCCTAAAATCACTTGGAAAAATCCTAGGATCGTCTATCTAATGAGCCAAAGACCAGGAGTAGAAATTTTAGTCTATTTTTTAAAATTAGGAACATAGTATATACTCATATAAAAATTTAAATGGTTCAAAAAAGTAAAAATGACTCCCAGATTTTTCAGATAACTACTGTTAATATTTCTAGATATAATTCTAGACATCTGACCACACACATGTATAAATACATAGTTTATATATAATATTTGTATATGTATTATTTTACATAAATGACTACACGCTTCAGGTGTTTGTTTGTTTGTTTAGTTTACCCAACTTTTTCTTCCTCAACAGTATCTAATTGAAATTTTTCCAAATCAGTAAATGTGGATATACTACTTGATTCTTGCTTTTATTCTT
Source organism: Myotis nattereri (assembly GCF_964212035.1). NCBI lineage: Eukaryota > Metazoa > Chordata > Mammalia > Chiroptera > Vespertilionidae > Myotis > Myotis nattereri. The sequence continues at coordinate 49,986,702 of NC_138091.1, forward strand.
TTACATATTATTCTGTTATATGGATATTACACAACTTACTAGTAGTCAGTCAGTTGGTCATTTAGATAGTTTTTAGTTTTTTGCAATTTGAATAGTATTAGGATAGATATCCTTGTAGTTTGATTATCTTATTACATACATTTCTAGAAGCCGAATTCTTTCATTTGTTTGTCCATCTTTCAACGAGGATTTTATAGAGTGCCTATGCTATGGTGGGTGGTGAGGTTACTGATAATGACAAAACCCAGGGTGGGTCTCTGGGAATGCTGAAGTGGGCTGAGGGAAGGGTCATTGGAAGAAAGGAGAGAAGACTGAGAGGACAGGGTATGTGGTGAGAGATTCATGTGGATGTTGAAATCATTCACAAGTGTGATAGGCATAGGAATAGGAAGGAAAGAGTGAATCAATAAAATATCCAACATATGAGAGAGAAATAGAGCAATCAGAATAGCATAGAGGACAATAATGACAAACATAGGGGACAGGTATGGTCTGGTGGCATTTAATTCAAAGGGGACATTCAGAAGAAGCAGGTAAGTTTGGAAATGACAATGCAGAGGAAAGAAAGCATAATCACTTCACCTCTAGAATCTGAAGACCTTGGGTTTGAGCAAAAATCAGCCTTGAGTGAGGAGACTACCAAGGAGGCAGTGTCTTCAGGGAACCTCAGCTTTACTTTGGAGCAGATGTGAGGGAACACTCCAGAATTGGAGTTGAGGATATGGAAGAGGTTGCTTATTCTGGGCCTTGAGTTCCATGGGGCAGACAGAGTGCTATGAAAATGGATTAGGAGAGAGACTTAATGTAGGAACTATGCCTTTGGTTTGAATGCAGAGAGGAAAATCACGTTGGGTTGACACAGTACCCACAGCTCCCTGTGGAGCAGTCAAAGGTGGCTCTATGTGATCCAGACACTGGAGGCTATCCCAAGGGACAGCCAGCATGATGGACTGGATGAAAGCCACTGTGAGGTCTGTTTACCCAGGGAACAGGAGCTGTCTGTCTCCCCCTAAAGATGCCAAGTGGAAAACCTCAGGTGAAGCGGCTAATGTGCTTTGAAGGCAAGCTGACCACCCTGTCTCAGGACCACGGAACATACTTTCTAGCCCATGATGTCCAACCATGGGGAAAGAGAAACTCTGAGTAATAGTTTCATGGAGAATTGGAATGGACAGTTGTAACATTGGTTTGTCTAAAATGGGAGTGATAAAGGCAAGAAGGGCTGGTTTCCAAGCCTTCTGCAGTCTGTGCTCATGCTCAACACAATAACCTGTACTTGCAGTGGTGTCTGAAGTATGTGTGTGTGGGGAGGCAGGGGCAGTCTTGTAGGACTGAGCCCTTAAACTGCATATTCTGACACTATCTCCAGGTGGAGAGCGTCAAAATTGAGTTAAACTGTAGGATACCCTGTTGATGTTGGAGAGTTGCTTGTTGGATAACCACCCCCTTCCCCCTGCCCCTGCACACACACCTGCACACATTGGAATTGGTAACCAGAACCTTCTAGGCAGGAAAGAATTTGGGGGAAAGAAGTGGGATCAGAAAGGGAGATAATGGATGGAATGAAGCACGAAATGTTAAAGATCTAGGGGTCTCAACACATCTGAAGGCCATGTGTGCTCCAGGAATAAGGAAGTAAAAAGGCTGGAGAATCTGAAGAGGCAGGAGGTTATAGTCAGAGAGGGCATGAAACACTGGACATTAAAATTCAGAAGTAAAGAAATGGGGTAATGCCATGTAGACCATGGTCTTAGAGAGCAGGGATCAACATCATATAAGGGGAAGCGATCAAACCAATTTGCAAGTAGAGTGTTGCAGCTTGGGCTATTGGTCACTTGTTGCTGTGGTAGCAAATAAGCTCAGTGCCTGACAGATTTATACAAACGAGAAACCCTTTGCTCATGTCAGGAAGAGGTTGGTTGTGACCAGGCTCTGCTGGGCTTGGCTGCATGTCCAAGCTGACCACTCAGCTCCTGTTCGGTATGTGCTGTTCTGACGGTGGAGGACAAAAGGGAAGAGATAGAACCAAATTATAGAAGCACACTTAAAGGTTCAGCCTATGTACGGTGTAGCTCCTGTTCACTTAATTCCATGGGCCAAAGCAAGGGGTATAGTCCATCCCCAAATCAATGGTATAGACATTTATTTTGCCTACAGGGAAATATGGTGAACAAATAATACCATTTACCCTGGTTGATAACATGGACACTAAGGTAGTTCCAAATGTTTCAGGTTCTTACTAGGAAGAGGAAGATTGTAAGCCAGTTGCCAATCATTGCAATAGCTAGAAATGTATAGTTAATATAATCATAAAACTGTCTTAAACATTATGTTAGTATTGAGATAGTAGCCAAACTGAAATTTGTATACGTATATCCTCTTATAAAACTATATTCTTCAACTAAAAGCCAACTAAGTGCTTCAGCAAAGCAAAATAAATATAGTGAAGTAGACACAGATCTGTAAAAGCTCCTTACATTCGCTGTTTTCTTCTCTCAGCAATTTCTTATTTAAAAAATCTTCATAATCCTTTTCCTGTTGATAAAAGTAGATGAGTGAAATGGCAGTCCATTGTGTGAGTTGGAAACTCTTCATGTCTACAATCAAAAGCTTGGCTAACTTCTTGCATTTCTTTTTGTACTTAATTAGACACTAAAGATATAGAGCCATTCTTTTCTTGGAAAGTCCAACTAGTTGCATGACTAAGCTTTAATTAAAACAAGAATCTGGTTCTGCTCCTGCTGTGTCCTGGGGGGGAAGTACCCATGGGGATCCCTTGATGAGACTCTCATCGGGACTTTATAATTCAACTTGTTGCAAAGGAGTGAGAAGTGACTTGTACCCATTCCTACCCACCATCTTCCCTAGGAATATTTGATACTTTCCAGATCTTTTGAAGTCATAGAAAGGGAATACTATATGATGTATCATGCTATAATAATGAAAATACCTAACATTTATGGAGCTATGTACCAGGCACTTGGTTTGTGCATGGACTACCTTACTACCTTAATTGAACCCTCAGAATGACAATTCTATAAAATGTTGTTATCAGATCCATTTTGTAATTGAGGAAAGTAACACATAAAAAGTTTAAGTTACACAAATTACACACACGCACACACACACACAATATATATATATGTAATAAGTAGTGGAATTGGGTTTCAAATCTAGGTAATGTGGCTCAAAAGCCTAAATTAAGCAATACAAAATAGGAGTGGTTCCCAAATGATGTGCTGAAATATTCAGGGATACTAACTCATGAGCTTGACAATCTCTTTGCTTGTCACCTATCAATCACGGATTCCCTGTTCCTCAGCCACATGGCTTGACTTTTCTAAAGCCATTAAACGTGAATCTTTACCTTGTTCCCCACTGAGTAGTAGTAGCTGGAATCTTCCTGCCCAGTAACCTGCCTGGAATTGGGTGACCTTGTGGATAAACAGAAATGTTATGGGCTGAACGTTTGTGTCTCCTCAAAATTGGTATGTTGAAGCTTTAATCTCCAATGTGATTGACGTTTGGAGATGAAGCCTTTGGGAGATAGTTAGGGTTACATCGGGTCATAAAGGTGGGGCCTCATGATGGAGTTGGGGCCCGTATAAGAAGAGACACCAGGGTGACCGCCATAGCTACGTGAGGACAGAGAAAGAAGGTGGCCATGTGCAAGCCAGGAAGAGAACTCTCCCCAGAGCCTGACCGCGCTGGCACCCTGACTTCAGGCTTCCAGCTTCCAGAACTGTGAGAAAATAAATTTTAGGCTGAACAGTCTGTGGTGCTTTATTATGGCACCCCTAACCAAATAATAAAATCAGGTACTGAAAATTTTTATTGTCATTTGATTGATGCTTAGCATACTAATGTTTTGCTAACTGATTTCTTTTAACTCAGCCTAATCACCTATGGGCACTATGAACTGGATAAAGTAAGGCCATAAAAAACTTGAATAAAGCATCAGCCTCTTTTTTGCCTGAAATATACGGGCAGATCTTCCCATCCTCTTCCCAGTGGGCTGCAGCACCCTAGTCACCAGCTGATGTCTTCGGAGTGAGTTCGCAAAGGAAGCGTAGACAAGCCCCGTAGACACTGCTGCTCAGCAAATGGACCACATTTGCTGCCATAACACATAGCTCAGCCCCGAGGGAGACTGCAGCTTGTCTGTGGCTACCTAGGAGAGATTCCGACTTTGCTTCAAATGTTAGAACACGCCGGAATGGCGCTCATGGTTGTAATAACAAGAAAGCAAACAAGCACAATCACATTAAGCCTAAAAAGCAGAATGTGCTGGCCGGACAGATGACTCATTGCATTTTGTGCTGCAACGAATATAATTTTAGTAATTTGGGGGAATGACTCCCTATAAGAGTGAGTTTCCTTTTTTGTTATTTTTTTGTTGAAAACTTTTCTGGAAGATGAGCTTGTTCATAGTTGCTTTAGTGACTATTAATTGAGAATTGAAGGCAAACCTTAGCATGCTAAGAATCCTGCATTTCTGTGCAAAGCTCTGTGGGTTATTTCATGCTCCATTGCGCTTGTGAGTTCAGATAAATGTAGTGTTTAAATATTCATACAAATTTCTGCATGCTTTAGTATTGTATCCTATTGCAGATGTACTCGAGAGTTCTCTTACTGCATTTATATAAACAAGATCTTAATTAAAATATAAAAGTAAGACAAAATACAAAAGCTTATTTTTAGCCTTGTAAAAGATGTTGATTTATTAATTTCATCGTTTTCCTTCATGGTAACTATTTTGGTAGGTCTTTCTGATTTTGACCCTCATCCATATTGTATTTTTCACATTTCATACTTAATATTTTTTACCTTATTTTTATTGTTGACACTATTACATATGTCCCCATTTTCCCCTCCTTTGCCCACCTTCATCCTCCCACCCCCCTTCCTTCTGGTCATCACCACACTGATGTCTGTGTCCATGGGCTCTGCAGGATGAAAGGGCTAAATAAGATAAACCACCAATCTATAATAATAATCTATGATAATAAAAGTGTAATATGCTAATTAGACCGGACATCCTTTCGGACAAAGCCGGGCGGGAGGGAAGCCCGGGTCCCAGGTGCCAGAGGGAAGCCAGTGCCAGCAGCTGGGGGAAGGAAGGCCAACTCTTGCACAAATTTCATGCACTGGGCCTGTAGTGTTACATAAGATCTTAAATGTCAGCTCATCATAAATGTTCATGAATATCCTATATAATAAAGAGCTAATATGCTAATTAGACCAAACAGCTGAACGACCGTCTGGACAACATTTTGGACGAAGCTGAGGCTGCGAGGGGCTTCAAGGGCTGAGCCCCTTACACGAACTTCGTGTATCAGGCGTCTAGTCATATGTAACATTAAATGTCACTTTAATAAGACATTGTACTCTCAGAAACACGCGTCACTCAAACATAGCATTCTCTCTGCTCTTTTCCCCTAAGGCTTGCTTACCTCTCCCCATTCTTTAATTCCATCAGATCCTTTGGAGACCATATATCACATGAGACATTTGTAAGCAAGAAGGCAATTCCTAATACAAACCAACTGACATGACAATGCAGGACCATTCACGATGATGTGGAGGGGCCAAAAAATTTTAAAATCCCAATGGTCTTGCTTGATTGCTCTGGAAAATTAGAACCAAACTCTAGATATTTGGGAATGGAGACAGGTGGAAGCGCTTGGTTGTTCTAGAATACTCTGTGGCTTTAAGGTTGAGTCTCTGGTAGCCCGTGCATGTTCAGACAGAGCCTATTTCAAGATGTGCAAGGGCCAAGTCTGTGCCTCCTCTAGGCAGAAACATGGCTTCAACTTTGGGAATGAAGAAGTCTAAGGTCTTACAATGTGCTCTCCAAGTGCAAAGATGCTCTTTGATGATGAATTCCTGACAATTCATGGGTTTACTTCATTTAGCTCAGTACAAGACAGAGATAGTTAAAAAGGACCAGTCTTTGATTATGTTTGGGTCATCTGTCTCTTCCTTTTCGTGTCTTTAAAGGGAGTGATCTTCATTAGATACTCAGCTGACTTTCATTCCATACCATTTTCCTAAGTTTGTATAAGTTTCAAACACTAGGCAGCACATTTTAAAGTTGTGTTTGGTTGCATGGATTTTTGGATACAAGCTACCTACTGTGCAATATCTCATTTTTATCAAAATAAAATGACGTTTGAAGTCCGTAGAAAGCAAATGAATTTTGTTGCTATGGATATGGTCTGGAGGAAGCTGGGGGTCTTCAATGTAAGACAGGCAGAGTGGGGAATGGAGTTTGCAGGTGTGTGCACCAGTGTCTCAGAACTTCCTTGAAGTTTCCTGCAAAGGGTTGGGTCATTCCTCTTCTTGGATGGTCCTGATTCTTTCATAATCATCCACATGTTTCTTTCGTTAGCTGCATGAAAATAACAATATGTGATTCCTTCCACTTAAGCAAAATCATCCTCTTGATACTCAAGGAACTCGAAGGTCCCCAACTAATTTCAGTTCTAACAACCAGTTTTCTTTGGAATGAAATAATTTAGTCACTGGTGGAGCGATGATACTCATTTTAACACTTTGCAGAAGAAATCAGTTAAGACGTTTTCAGAAAGGAAAATCGTGGAAATGTAGTGTTGACATACGGGTTTTCTGTCACCGAATTGATCAGTCTGTAACCTGAGATTGTTTTGGGGATTTCGGCCATCTCCAGGCTTTTACCTTTGATGCTCTGATGATCCACTGATTTTCAAGTCAGTTGACATTCAGAGAGTACATGAACCCACTGAAGGAAACATTCCACAGCCTTGTTTTTCATTCCTCACTCGCTCTCCTTGATTTGTTTACACTCTTGCGATTACTGTCTTTTGATTGTCCAACTACTTCCCACTGATAACTGTTCATGTTGCAACGATTTGAAGACAACAGGAAAGTGAACACAGTGTACTCAGTTCTGTCTACAGTCAGACTATAATCTTGCGGCTGCCTTTGGAGACTATCACAGAATAAGATGCACTTTCTTCTAAGTTTGGCAGAGGGCTAATGTTTGGATGGGAAAATATGTTCGAATTTAACTGAGATCCACATTTCACATGTTTTTGCTAATATAAAGTAAGGTGGAGATTGGGTAATTGATGAATTCAGAAAAAAAATAACTTCACATTCAAGGCAATTTACCTTGTTAATCAAACCCAAACACTATAATACTTTTTAAGCATATGTAGGAATCATCCATTGCTGTGTTGGAAATATATATACATTTTTGATCTTTACCTAAGGATATTTTTCCATTGATTTTTAGAGAGTGGAAGAGAGAGAGAAAGACTGAGAGAAACACATTGATTGGTTGCCTCCTGCACACGCCCTGACTAGGGCCCGGGCAGGGGAGAAGCCAGCCACCAAGGTACATGCCCTTGACCAGAATCGAACCCAGGACCCTTTGGTCCACAGGCCAACGCTCTATCTACTGAGCCAAACTGGCGAAGGCTTAGAAATATTCTTGATGAATCAGTAGAGGGAACTAAGGTATTTTGAGTGTTTAATCAAAATGTTCATACTGGCCCCGCCGGTTGCTCAGTGGTTAGAGCGTCAGCCCACAGTCTGAAGAATTACAGGTCCCATCTGGTCAAGGGCATATACCTCAGTTTGCAGGCTTGATTCTTGGCCCCACTCAGGGCGCTTGCAGGATGCAACCAATTAATGTGTCTCTCTCACACCGATGTTTCTATCTCTCTTTCTCTCCCCTCCCTTCCACTCTCTAAAAAAATTAATGGAAAAATGTCCTTGGGTGAGGATTAACAAAAATATTCATAATGCCCTCTCAGTTGGATGACTAAATGAAATAAGATGAAGGAGGATGCTCACTTTCAGTTTAGGTAAGATTGGTTTCATAGCTAAGAGAGCTGTCTCTGGTTTTGATGTGATATTTCTAGGACACAGCCAATAATATCAGATGTGGATATCCTTTCTCACTTTCCCTTCTGAATCTCAGTTAATTTACTGTTTTTAAGGAGCTAGGTTGACAGGGAGCAATAACGGATGGAGGCCATATGACCGGGTGGGAAAATTGACGTTGGCTATATTCTGTTCTCTTTCCATGCCTTGAACTGACATAAAAGTCTTTATTTCAGGGACCTTTTACAATGTTTAAAACATGTCTATTGCTCATGATAACATGTGCTCATTCATAGAAACATCTGAAGTGTTGGAGAGTCTTGATTCAATTAATGTTGATTGACATGAGGCTTCTGAAGTGAAAAATTGGTTGTCCTGCTTATGACTTTTCCTCCACACACTCTTTATGAAGTCAGTATTTTCAGGAAATAGCTCCTCAGTTTGCCTTCTCATCTGGTTCCCATAGATGAATATTACATAATATACATGGACAGTGACGATCTTATTTACTCACAGTGTCCAACTCATCTCTTAAGCATTTGTTCGAAGGAGTTTAGACATCTGGGTCAGAAACAAGTTCATGGTATGTTTTCAATGATTTCCAAATGTACCCATTCAGAGTGGGGTAAATGAGCAGAGAGAGACCTGCATGAGAGTTTCTTCCCTCTTTGGAAGAATAGTGCTTAATGGACATTCCTCTGGGGATTTGTGGAGTAAGTTGCACTTTCTGCACTTTTCTTTTTTTAATATTTTTATTGATTTCAGGGAGGAAGGGAGAGGGAGATAGAAACATCAATGATGAGAGAGAATCATTGATTGGCTGCCTCCTGTAAGCCCCCCATTGGTGATCGAGCCTGCAAACCGGGCATGTGTCCTGACCGAGAATCAAACCATGACCTCCTGGTTCATAGGTCGACACTTAACCACTGAGCTACCGTGGCTGGACTTTCTGTACTTTTCTTCAAATGAGAAGAGAGAACAGTAGTCCGCCTGCAGACACCTTGGAACTGAGCTCAATCAACCAGAACCGGAAGATCCTGTAGGCCTGCAGGTGGGGGCATTGGGTGGACCTCCTCAAGGCTCTTCTGCAACTCTATCAAAAGACCTTCATAAGAAGGTATCTTAGTGCACTCAGCACTTTCCCTTTCTAGTACATTTGAAAAAAAAATTTCATTCTTTACCTCATGTACACAAAATGGTTTCAATCTAGCATTTTGATAGTAGCTATCTTCTAAAAGGAAGCCTATCCAGGTTTTGTCACGTGAATGTAAATCCTGGATAAATCCACTTGTTTAACTGCTTAGAGATTGCAAGAGTTAGGCAGCAAGATCATTTGAATGTCTGTATCAGCACTCTTCAAATCTCCGTAAACTCAATTTAATTTCATATTTCCCGGGGCGGGGGGAGAGGGGCGGAGACAAGTCAATTTCTTCTTAATATGGCGATTTTCTTGAATTTAGTGAAAGGATAGCCTTTGTAAGTCTTTGGATCTCACAGGCAATCATGGTTCTTGGATACTTTAACAAAAAATAAATAATACTGTTAAAAGCACCATATTAAGCTATTACAAGACTTTTTCTGTTTTGTTTTGTTTTTACATGGGAACACCTAAGGAATTCTGAAACCATGTCAACAGCTCTGGATGAATTGGTACAGGCACTTTCTATTATTTAGTTTATTTTCAAATGGTTCAAGAACTGGACTGCTTTCTGGTCCTGAAGTGTCCCTTAGCTGCAGGCAGTGAAACGGCCACACAGGTCCTTTTTCCCTGCTGCTACTTAAAACCAAGCGCTGAATCATTTGTGGGAGTCTGAACTTTTTCTGGGGGTCCACCAACATCTAATTTCTGTATGTGGATACATTTAAAAGGATAATTAGATTTAGTTAGTCTCATTTCCTTATTTTCCTAAACTATTTCCTAAATTTCAACAATCAAAATACCATACTTCTGAATGTGTTTGTTTTGTTTTCCATCTTCTTTAGTGGTCGGGTATGTATTTTCCCCTTACAAGGCTTTCACAACACTTTTCCATGCCCAAGAATTGATGACTTTAAAAAAATCCTCACCCAAGGATGTGAACAGATCACTCTAAAAGATAAGAAGTGTTAGAAATAGAGTATGGAGTGGTGGAGGAGGAGGAGAGATCTTTCAGAAAAAGGGAACAAGATGTACAAAGATGTAAAAATGAACAAGGATTAAAATGGTACATGGCAGGTGGAGGAGATGACGCTGGGCAGGTGGAAAGAGGGCCGAGGTGACCTACAGAACATCTCTCCCAAGTGCAATAACCTCTGCTAGAGATGAACAGGGCAGGCTTTCTGCCATCACAATGTATTCAATCTATATGAATAGACATGGAATTTTTTAACCATTGTGCAAATAAATTGGTGTGGGAGCCTGGGGAAGCAAGTATTTGTTTGGTTTGGGGAATCATATAAAGACTCCTGGGGGAAGTTGCCCTCAGTTGGGCATTGCACGTGACAGTCCTAGAACCTCTAGTTTCTCTTGTGGCTCCATCAACCCTATGGTGTTATTATGATCCATGGAAAACAAAATGCTTGCATTTATCATATTTGGTTTGAGGGGATCTGGCTTTTTGCCCTTGTTGCGAGTTGTTCAAAGCTGGACGTGGTATGTTTCCTAAACTATTTTAAAAGTGGTTGGTGTTATGTAAGTTGAGATTTTTGAATCATTTCATGCAACTTGGAAATTCTGCATGTTTGTAAAAAAATGAGCCCGTTCCTAGACATCATGTTTATTTCTCAAGTGGTGGCACTGTTTTTAAAAATAAAGGACTTCAAAACCTTCAGCTACATTTTTCAGCCCTGACCCAGTGTTCCTGAAACACATGCAAAACAATGACACAGGGAAATTATTGAGCGTAGGGAGGGTGGAGAGGGTACTGAGGTGTGGGTGTGTGGGGGGCGGGGGGAGGCGGGGAAGCAGTTCAATTTAAAAGTTTGTTCACAAATATTGTGATTTGTTACTTAACAGTTGGCTGCACTTGTCATTTGGAGCTTTTCTCACATGCAGGAGCATGTAATGTATTAAGGTTTATTTGTGTATTAAGCAAACATCTTCGGTTGAAATGTGGCCGGCATATTTAACTGAATCAAAATTGAGGAGACAACAAATCCTGGAGACTGATAATATTTTGAGCAATATTTAAAAACATACAAAACATTTAGTTAATGCCCCAGGATTTTCTGGGCCTACTCCTGTCTATAATTTTTTTTTTAAATGAGGAACATTCAAAATAATTATCTGGGTATCTTGTTTTTCTTATGATTCGGCATGGACCATACTTGTAATATTTCAGTACACTGTCTAATCCTGTTGAGGCTGAAGCCCCCCTGGGCTAGTGTTGACCTCTCTCTCTTCTCACCATATTTTGACTAGTTAATTTGCCTGTGAGCTTATTTTTTTCACAGGCATCCTTTGTTCCCTTCTCCTGTGAGGTGTAGAGATGTCCAGATGTTTGTCTCTTAGAAGGATGAGTTGCTGAATGCATGGTTCATAATGGAATGAATGAAGGATGGGTTTGTGAGATGAACTCCACACCTTCTGTTGCAAGATACAGTGTTAAGTATCTGCATAATTTAAGATTAGTCGCGTTTCTGAAACTAATGAAGCCACTCAGACACACTGAGGACTGTTGGATTTTCATCACCTTATAATCATTTACATATATTGGATTTGCATACCCTTGTTAGAGATTTCTCCAGTTCTCTAATATTATTCAAGAACAGAAAAGAGAACTTGAAAAGGGACTGGAGGAGTGGGTCCCCAAAGCCCTTTAGGAAAGCAACTAATTTTTAATGGTAGAACTACTGGTTGAGTGAGTAGGGGGCTATTTCTGTAGACTCCTCCTCATTCTTACTCACTTAGGTAGCTTGACCTTCATTAGATTTCCTGAGGAGACTTCTTCACTAACAAGAGAATGTGTTGAACAGCCAACTTGAATATCAGTCTGCTTGGCATTCAGAGCCTCATAAATTATTTGGTTCTTTGACACAAATCAGTCTCATGTGAGTTTGAATTGCCGGATTACCACTGGCAGTGCTGATCATTAACTATCAAATCTGTGTATCTGTAACCAGAAAGACAAAACTCTGGAGTAAAGGAGGATAATTGAAAACATTTTTAAGTACCCCGCATCCATGTCACCCCAACTATTAAACATGGGCTCATTGTGTAAACAATTGTAGCTCATTATATAAATCATTGTAGACAATCCCTATAGCCATTGCAGAATATTATGGACAGGCGTAGATGCCTTTTTTTCTAAGCATAAGGTTCTCAGCTAATATTAGACAAATACAGCATACACTTATTGAACACTTATGATAGACTCGGCACTGTTTAAGTGTTTTACTAATTTAAATCCCTAAAACAACATCATGAAGTGCGTATCATTTTCCCATTTTCTAGGTGAGAATATTGAGGCCTTGAGATTTTTAATAACCTGTTCAATATCACAGAGCCAGTGGAGCTGTGATTTAAATTGAGATGGTATGACTTTCTTACAAATTCTTAATCATCATTAGGCTTCCATATTTATAATCTGTGCCCTGATATTTCCAAATCACATAAGTTAATGTGCTCTCTAAATAATTGGCAAGCTTCGAAAGCCTTCTTGACCATCAACCAATTGCTCATGACTACATAATCCTTAATCTGGTTTTGCCCTGAGAAGATTCAAAGTTAACTTTGCTCCTCTAAGTAATGAAATACTTTCTTCCAAATAAGAGTAGCTCATGAAAGCATTTTCAGTGATGCCTCTGTTGCCATCCCAATGATGTCATCTTTCTTCTCAGGTGGCTCAGGACAGTATTGGGCACATATACAATGGTGCAGAATAATAAAAATTACCTCCATAGGGTCATTGTTTGTAAATGTAATGAATTATTCAGGATATGGGAAAAATACTCTGAAGTAACAAATATATATATATTTGGGCTTATCTTCCAATTCTACTAAATTAAACTTGTTTCTATATAAAACCCAAAGCTTTCAGGGACACTGACATGGTTTTAGGTAGTCCAATTCAGGCTGAAGATGGTTCTTTTTCTGTACTTTTGAGAGAATGATTTCTCATAGGACAGAGTTTTCATGTTTGTTTTTGAAGATAAACTTTGGGTAAAGCATAAGCTTATACTGTGCTTCTATTGCATATACTTTACATTATGGAATGTGGTGTGTACATCAAATCAGCCCGCGTCTCCGAGCTTCCTATGTCTAGTCTGAAAATGAGAGGGTTGGCGATGTGATTGCTGAAAATTATTTCAACTGCAGTGTCTATATGAAATCTGCAAGTTAGCTTGGTGGGAATCCTCTAAGAACAAAGGCCAATTTTTTGATAAGTTCAACAATTTTCTAGATAAGTTAAGTGACTTTTCAAACAGTTTGCTAGATTAAGTAAATCAGATAATTTTCTAGATAGGTTAAGTGAACCACTTTTCTCATTTTTCTGAGTCTCCCCCTTCTTTTCATATACCACCAATGCAGCCGAACTAAAGGACAGTTTATGTCAAAGGTAAATAATGAGTGTTTATAATGTTCACAGCCCTGCATTTAAGAATCTTGATCCTAATTGATCATATTGATCTGGCCTCTGAAGTCCTTGTCACCAGATTGAAAAGAGATAGGTGGGATGAGAAGATTAGATCAGCTCTACTCTAGCCCTTGAAGGAAAACTTCTGTCCCCATCTTTTTCATGATCTGAAGTTTCGAGTTTAGTTTTCTGCATCATTAGAGTGAATAAAATTAGTTTGTGGGAAAAATAGCAGAGAAAGTCATTTGACCAGTTTTGAAAAAGACTGCTTTTGTCAGACCAATAGAACTTTTCATCCCATGTTCCCAAGAGTCTCCTGAACCTAGGGGACAGGGATGTGTGTAAAATATAAGACTGACAAAGTAGCAGGTGAAGATTAGAGACTACAGGAGCTTGGAGAATGTAGAACCAAATGTACTATCGGCCAAAATACAGAGACAAAGAAGCATCGAACAGTCTGTCAAACTTCAGCAGGAAGGCAGGGCGGGGAGTGGGGTGGGGGGTGGGGGGGGGCGGCGGGCGGTTAAGAGATCAACCAAATGACTTGTATGCATACATATAAGCATAGCCAATGGAGACAGACATGGGGGGAGGGGAGAGGACATGTGCGAGGAGGGGGAAGGCCGGCGGGGAGGTCAGTAGGGGAAAAAAGGAGACATATGTTCTACTATTTGTAATACTTCAAACAATAAAAACAAAGTAAAAAAAGAGAAAAGTAAAAAGTTTTACCACTGTTGATCATGCCCACCTGTCAGGACACTTTTCTAACTCTTAATGAATATTGTAAGATAAACCAGTAATAGAAATGAATTCATAATAAACACATTAATGTACTCTTTAGTAGCATGCAGTGCACGTGAAAGCCAGGTGTTTAGCATCGCAGGACCTGAGTGTGCTGCCTGATTTGCCATTATTCTGTTTCTGTAGTGTTCCCATCTGTATAGTGATTCTGATTTTTTCTGCCTCCCTAAAACCCACCTCTGATGTGGTATCTGTAAAAGCTGTTCATCTCACTGGGATCAGGACTGCACACCAGTTACATAGAACAGAGGGAAAGTTTCTCCTCCCCTTCTGATAAATGTGGGTTAGATTTGGCACCAAGTCTGGGTTCTGGAATGTAATGAGCAACTCAGTTATTTCTTTTGAGTTTTGATAAATAGAAGATTATGCTCCTTACCTTTGAAATCTGGCTATAGAATCATACTACACTCCAGAACATTCATATGCCTCCACATTTTCCTGGGACTCTCTCTGCCTAGAGCCTGTTCTTTACTTTCCTGGACCATTTCTGTGACTTTGATCCTTTTGTATTGGTTTGTCCTTCTCGGCGAGAGCACTGGTGCTAATGTGAGTGTGAAAGTAGGACCGGCACCATCCAGGTGGAGCTGGAATAGGATGATACATTACAAGAGAGAGGAAGCCAGTTTAGGAAGACAAACTTTCTGAGCTTATAACTCACTCCATCCTTATGAGATAATCAATGTGGGGTTGTTCTTCAGCCAGCCTGTTCATTTGTGTAAGCTGATGATAATCTGCAGTTTGGCCATTTCAAAGGAAAAGGACCACAGAGCATCTTCGGCCACCAAAGAGCTCATCTCTTAGAAAATATTTTGATGAGCTAAGTGTAATGAATCAGATGACATACGGATTGAATTTCCATCATGATACTCATGGGATGCCTTTTTATTTTATTTTTTAAAATGAGAAGAATGCAGTTGACAAACAAGGTTTAGCTTTTTCTGAATTGAATATTTAGAAACCAGTTCAAGAGATTTTCCTGACTCTGAATGAATAGCAATTTGTTTGCCCATTCCTCATTGTATCATTTATTTGGACTCTTTTGGCCTTTATTTGTCCATGAGGCCAAAAGAGAAAATAGCTGAACTTGAGAAAGCTGATTGTAAAGCTAAGCATCCATTTAAGAAAATTCCTTAATAAGATTTAGCTGTTTCAGAGTTTGCTGTATATTTATCTCAGGAGGAAATTTTTTTAGGATGTCAGGGAGACTTCCATCTTAACGATGTTGGATAGTCAGATAAATTGCATTTAGGATTGTCTTTGGCCCAAATTTAGATGTAGTGGGCATTATTGCCTATTCAGTTCTCATGTTTGGCATTTCTTCATCCTCCTTTGATGTCCTAGCCCCGTGGTTGGCAAACCCCGGCTCTTTGGCCCATTGAGTGTGGCCACGAAGTTTCAATCGCATTGTACGTGCGCTCCCGCACGTGGTATTTTATGGAAGAGCCACACTCAAGGGGCTGCAGTTTGCCGATCGCTGTCCTAGCCTACCTGATGACCAGTCCCCTAGGCTTTTACACTGGGGTGTCCCCACTGGCATGACAAGAATCCCATTATCAATGCTTTATACTTCTCCAGTATCAATTCCACAGTGTCCAAGCAGTATGTTAACTTAATGATATAAATTGCTCTGAATTATGTCCAAATCTTTTTTAGCTGGGTACTCTTTGCTAACTTGAAGTATCATCAATATGTGTAAGCTAACAAGGTATCTAAGTGGTTACTGTAGAGGTGAGGGTTCCCAGAGGTCTGGCCAGTCACCGTGTTCTCTCACTGTGATAAATTGCATGAATGACCTCAGTTCTTCTCTTTTCTTGGAATCCCTGTCCTTGGCCATGTGACTCTGAAGCTTCTCCCACTTGAGGTGGAGTGTATTTTTTTACAACTTGACTTTGAGTTTATCCATGTGACTGCTTTGCCCAGTAATATATTAGTAGACATAAAATGACCAAAGGTTCCAGAAACTCTTAAACAACTGGATCTGGATCACTTATGTGTCTGTCTTCTGTCATCACGAGAAGAACATGCTCAGGCTAGTCCAATAGAAATATGAGGCATACATGGAGCACTGTAGTTTCAACTAAACTGTCCCAGACAAGCCCAGCTGAGGACATCTGACCCCAGAAGCATGAGTGACCCCATTCAAGATCAGTAGAGTCAACTGACTGAGCTAATTGAGATCAGTCAACCTCTAGTTGATCACAGATGCATGAGCTAAGTAAATGCTTATTGTTGGATGCGACTAAGTTTGTTTGTTATGTGGCATTACTCTGAAGGCATTTAACTGATACAACCCACCATATCCTCTTCCTAAAAATCTCCTGATGTTAAATTACCATATAACTCATAAAAGTCATAATAATTTTCCAATTAACTATTAACCAAAGTACTGTTTAATTAAGGAAGCAAAATATTTTACTAGTTATTTGCATGGCTTTTACCTATATTATTTTTAAACTAGGGGCCCAGTGCACAAATTTGTGTACCTTGAAAGGACCTGTGGGCTGTGAGGCTGTGGTGGGCACAGGGGCAGCCATTGGACTCCAGACTATGATGTTTGGAGAAATTAGGAAAAAATAATTACCCTTGTTAATGAATGAATGAACACATGGAACTGGATATGTCTGAAGTAGAATCTGGATGATAGTCAATATGGAATATCATGACTGACTCCTTTATTTTAATAGATTTTTTTTTGAGACAGAGAGAGACATTTGTTATTCCACTTATTTATGCATTGCTTGGTTGATTCTTATATGTGCCCTAACTGGGGATCGAACCCAGGACCTTGCATACTGGATGATGCTCTAACCAACTGAGCTACCAGGCCATGGCCAGAGCTGACTCTTAATTAAGGAGCCTGACCTTTAGTCTTTATTTTATTTTATCGTTATTATGTTTTTAAAAATATTTCTATTGATTTCAGAGAGGAAGAAAGAGGAAGAGAGAGATAGAAACATCAGTGAGGAGAGAGAATCATTGATTGGCTGCCTCTTGCATGCCTCACACTGGGGATCGAGCCCGCAACCCGGTCATATGCCCTGACTGGGAATTGAACTGTGACCTCCTGGTCAATGCTCAACCACTGAGCCACGCCAGCTGGGCTAGCCTTGATTTTAGAAATGAGATAGAAGAAAGAAGTGCAGAGACCCTCAAGCTTAATCTTTGCAAGTTATTTTCTAAGGCAAACCCAATTAAGAGGAAGGCATTTCTCAGAGAATTAAGGAGTCTAGGATGTGTGTACAGAGTGAGTTGCCCAGGAGGATGGAATCAAGATTGGACCTAATAGTGGGTTAAAGTAGCAGAGGAGCAAAGATTCATGAATTGGGCCAAGTCTTGAATCCTTTTTCTGTTTCCTATTGCTTTTGTGACCTGGACAAATTATTACTTTTTGAGCTTCAGTTTCATGACCTAAAAGGTACAATAATACCTACCTCTGAGTTAAGACGGTCATGGGAACCCAATGAAATATTGTATATAAAATGGCCAGCAGTGAGTATGATTCCATATTAACTTCATTTCCTGTTCACTTTTTCTTGCTATTGGAGACTGTGTCTTAATTAAATTTATATTCCCTTTTTGTATCTAGCTCTGTTCCTGGTCCTTAATAAAGGGTTCAGTAAATGCTTGCTCTCAAATGAATGAGTCAGTGGAGCGCAATAAAATGACTTTGATGGTGCTCTCTGAAGTGTGACACAGGTATTGGTGAAACTGGCTGGGTAAACAGGTGCCACTTAGAAAGCCTGATTCCCTTTTTAAAACGTATTTTATTTTTAATTGCGGTAAACTATACATAACATAACACTTACCATTTTAACCATTTTTAAGGGTACACTTCAGTGGCCTTAAGTACATTCACAGCGTTGAGCAATCATTACCACCGCTATCTCCAGAACTTTTTCATCTTTCGAAAGTGAAACTCTGCACTCATGAAACACTGCCTCCTTCTCCCCAGCCCACGCCCTGGAAACCTCCATTCTATGTTCTGTCTCTGGGAATCTGATCAGTCTAAGGACCTTATATGCATGGAATCTTACAGTAATACTCAGTCTTGTGACTGGCTTATTTCATTAGCATAATAGCAACTAGGTTCATCCATGTCATGGCATATGTCAAAATTTCTTTCCATTTCAAGGCTGGATAATATTCCATTGTGTGTGTGTGTGTGTGTGTGTGTGTGTGTGTGTATACTACATTTTGATTATCCTTTCATCCTCCATCCATCCACCGATGGACACTTGGGTGGTGGCCACTTTTTGGCTGTTGTGAATAATGCTTCTGTGAATATGGTCCACAAATACCAATTCAAGACCCTGTTTTCATTTTTTTATATGTACCCAGAAGTGGAATTGCTGGATCAAATGATAGTTCTATTTTTAGTGTTTGGAGGAACTGCCATACTATTCTCCATAGTGGCTGCATCATTTTACATTCCCACCAGCAGTGCGCAAGGGTTCTAAGTTCCCCTTATTATCACTGACCCTTATTTATTTTTAATGATAGCCGTGCTAATGGATATGAAGTAGTATCTCATTGAAATTTTTTTAAAAGCCTCATCCAAGGATATGTTTTTATTGATTTTAGAGAGAGAGAGAGGAAGGTGAAGAGGGAGAGAGAAACATTGATGTGAGAGAAACATTGATCTGTTGCCTCCCTTTCGTGCCCCAACCAAGGATTGAACCCCCGACCTAGATATGTGTACTGACCGTGAATAGAACCTGCAGCCTTTTTGGCTTACCAGACAATGTTGCAACCAACTGAGCCTCCTAGCTAGGGCTCATTGTAATTTTTATTTGCATTTTATTAATGACTAATGATGTTGAGCATCTTTTCATGTGTTTGTTGGCCATTTGTATTTTTTCCGGTTCATTTACCAAAGTTCAGCAATTCACATAGTACTGCTTTATCTCTTTCCCCATCGATCCCATTTTCTCCAGAGAAAGCAGAAACCACCTGTCTTCAAAGTTCTGAGTCTGTGGCACGCAGCAGCCAGAACTACCAGACAGCCTCTGTTTTTGTTACATTGTGCCAGCATACGGAAGGTCTCACAGTTGGTGGCCAGATGTTGGTACAGATACTCAGTCAACTACCTCTCCACATCTGCCTGGCTCCACCGGTGCTCAGCTTCTTCAGAGGGTCCTGATCCACAATCCCCCCAAATATGAACTTCTGCCCATCCCTAAACCTTCATGCTCCTTTCTGCCTGTAATGAAAACTCAGTATTTTGGCCTAAGAGCTCTTTTCCATGAAGTCCAAAAAGACCATCTCAGTGGAGGAGGATGACTCCTTGGGTATGCGAATTGCTTTATTGATAGACAATTTTAAAAAGTCTACACTGAAGAAAATGGGTTCAAAATGTAGCAGAAGAAATGTGAGCTTGATATGAGAAAGGTCTTTCCTCCAGCAAATGCTAACTACTGAAACAGGTGTTGGAGAAACGCTAGTGTTTTCCTTGGAGAAAAATATATCTCTTTAAAGTCTGTCAAAATGTAGAGTTTCTATCACCCTCTAAACAGTTGTCTCTATGATTTTTTTTTCTTTTTTTTTTCTTTTGTCTCTATGATTTTTGTTGCACACCCATGTTTGAGTAACATGCCTCGATGGTAGGAAGCATAACGCTAGCCATTGGCCATCTCAGGAAAGTGCAGATAATTGTAAATTATACACACACACACACACACACACACACACACACACACACATATAAAACACATGTAATATATATAATAACAGAAAGACATAAATAATGAAAGAAAAAATCTCATGCCTTAAATTTGGCAATTATTTTAAATATGGCAACTACTATTAGAAAGATTCCCAGCCATGCGCTCTTTTAGAGTATTATATTTTATGAGTATTATTTCTGTAAAAATAAGCACATTGATGCCATCTGGTAGCACTTTGTACACTTTGACTCCAATTTCTTTGCTGTGAATCTGTTTGAGGTGTTATGCTGTCTTCGTACATTTACTCTGGGATCCTTCCTTCCATTCAGAGCATCCTCTTTCTCAGTGCTTCCGTATGTAGCATTTTCATAAACTTAAAAAAAAATCAAGTAGTCCTTCATTGTTGAGAATATACTTTCTCAGTTACATCTTGCCTTTATTGGTTCAAAAGTATATTTAATTATTTGAAATACAGTTTATCAAGTACAGGTTTAACTAAAATCTGTTAGAAATGATTTTTTCCCCCCATTCAACCTAATCTCTTTAATAGTAATACTCATAATAACTTTATTCAAATCTTTCCAAAGTTTCTCTGCATGTAGCAAAAGAATTTTCTGATGAAAAAAATACTTTCCGTGTATCATCTTTGCTGTTTTTATGCTGTTAGGAAAAATGCTTGCATTCCCATAGACTGATGTGTTATCATTTGCCACCAAGTGGAAAGCCCCAAATTCAGCCTGTGAACATTTATCATCAAGTTTAGGGAGATTTTGCAGAATTTGGATTTTGCATAGCAAGACTTTAGAAACACTGAGGAAATTGCAGTTTCACCTTCTTATCCCAATTGCTGAATTGATCTCCCCCCCCCCACCCCCCCGCATATCTATATGGTCTGTGTAATTCTTATTATTACCAACTAGTCTTGATCATTTTGGCTTCTCAAATCTCATTAGATCATCAGTGCTTTTTGCCCTTGTGAGAAGGATAATATTCAAAGCTGTTTGTTTAAAGCTCTAAGTATGCATTTCAGGCTTTTCTCATTTAATTTGCCTGACAAGCCACTGCTGTAGGGATGAGAGTTCCACGTTGCATCCTATGTGACAGGGAGAGACCGATGCACCAGGAGATTAAGTAACTTCCCCAAAGTCACTGATTTAGGATGTGTTCCTGTCGGGAATCTGAGCCCAGAGAGTCTGGCTTTGGAAAGACACCCTTAGCCCAGGCTCTTCTGTTTCAGCCCTGCCACTCAGTCCTTGTTCTTGTCTTGTGTTTGCACTAGCAACAGGGTTTCAAACCCTGGCTTCTTTGTGTGGGTCCTGGAAGCCACTTGTCCGCTCTGTGAAAGTTAGTTTAGTTTGAATTAGGTAATAGAATCCATAATTCCAGTGAGCTGGATTTGAGTAAACTGATAAGTTGCAAGGGGATGAGAGAACGACATGAGGGTACTGGTGCCATGCCCTCCTGTGCTGTAAGGCGACACCCCCTCCTGTGATGTAGGATACCTCCCCTTTCTCTGGGAGGCCTCATGTGTCCTAGCTAAGTACCACACTTAAAAAAAAAATCTTTTTATTGATTTCAGGGAGAGGGAGAGAGAGAGAGAGAGAGAGAAATGTCAGTGATGAGAGAGAATCACTGGTCCGCTGCCTTCTGCACGCCTCTCACTGGGGATCAAGCCCACAACCTGGGCATTGTGCACTGACTGGAATCGAACCGTGACCTCCTGGTTCATAGTTCAACGCTCAACCGCTGAGCCACGCCGTTCGGGAAACGCCACTCTTTTTGATACAAGGCAGCACAGAGAGAACCCATGTCCTCTCTGTACTCTGAGTAATAAATACTAAAACTTAGTTCCCTGCCTATTTTCAGATTAAAGGTCAGTATAATAGCAGTTCTAATAGTTTCTTTCCATGCCCACAATAAATTGTCCTGGGCACCTTCTGGAGGAGAAGTAGCCTGCTTGGGAGACCACTGCACTATTGCAAGCTGAAAATTTAATTGAGATTGGAGAACACATAAGCATTTAACTCTGGACTTAATTTTTAGGGAAGAGTCAAAATTAAACAAAAAGAAAAGAATGGAAGAGGTCAGTTAAGATGAATAGCTTTAAAATCTCCCCTGATCTCCATAGAAACAGCACATTCAGGCAAGCAGCTCAGCTCTCCAAGAGTTTTGAAGGATAAAATGTCTCCAAATGTCAAAAACGATTATCAGGCTTCACTGGAATTGGTTTGGAGCCTCAGCCTGTGGTTATACAACACTCATCCTTCACATACCCTTTCCGCCAGTGGTGGCCGACACTCAACCTGTGAGAAGTGCAGCCGGTGTCGCGGCTGCCAGCAGGCTGTGCTGCCAGTGCAGGATCGTGGCCTTGGAGGGGTCAGGGTTTGCCGGCAGTGGAAGGCTTGTGCATGCAAGGACACGAGGCCAAATGGTTTATTAAAAAAAGTTCATGGTTAACCTCTACGTTTTTCCACTGGTGAACCTTTTCTGCTTCTTGGATATGAAAATAGCCGATAATTTTATTGACCTGAACATTTACTCTCATCTTATATTAAACAGCTGAGAGATTTAAGGGGTGTTCAGAGAATTACTGCGTCTCAGCGTAATGAATGTCTTATGTTACTGGGTCTGAGCCAATATACCCACTGTCTTATAATTTTCCCCCTGATTACTTTGCTTCAGAACTTTTGTGTGTTGCTAACAAAAAAACTGGATTTCACTGCTCACTCCAGTGTGATGTTTTGAAAATTCCTGGAGGCAATTCTGGCTTACTCTTTCAAGTAACTCTCTCCTTTCCTCATTTATCACTGTCTGTACAACTTCTGGTCTTACTGATGACCCACTGATCTGCCCTTACCAGGGAAGTGGGGCTCAGGACCATCTAGAGATGAACTGGAAAGAAGTTCGATGATGTCTGGACCCCCTTCTTAGGGTATCCCTTGGCAAGTCCAGTTGACTTTTCCATTCCTTTCATTGCAACCCTCATTGCTAATGAACTCCTTAATCTCCCTCCCATTCTTGGTCATTCACAGCATAATCAGCCAGTAGAACTGAACTTCACCAGGTGTTGTTTTAAATTTTTAAATTATTATTTTTATAGATAACTGTTAATGTCACTAGATTATTAGTGCAATGAGTCACGGGGAAGTAATAGTGACAAGAGATACCATTTTGAGCTCGTCTAAAGCCACAAGTAAGGAGATTCATTTTCCATGATTTACACAAAACATCAGCTTTGATTCTAAGAATCCTCCATGAAACACAGGGAAAATGAATGACATGATACAGTTTAAAGAGAGTTTTGTTTACTAGTATATACACACATTTTACGGGTCATATCTGATATTTAAGTAGATAAATGTGCCTCAAGTTCATACATTTCTAGTGTCATCAATGAAGAACCTCAAAGATTTCCCAATGCATACTTTAACTGGAAGAAGGCTCACGTGTCTGGGGTAAGCCCAACAACATGCTAAGAGAAACAAATTCTCTGCTATGAAGATTAAACAATAATAATGTGCATTTGAATTGTTAAAATGCATTTTACCAGGTGATTCAAAGCATTTCTATGTTGGGACCCATATAAAAATAATAACAGTACTGTGCCTGATACTTACTGAGTACTTAAAGTTATAAATAAAGGCCACTAATTCCCAAACCCCAGCTCTTTACTATCTGCTCTACCACCTCTTCTCTTATCAGGTGCGTAACCAGAAATCAGCAAACCAGGGTTGCCTTCTATCAATGGGAAAACAAGGGATTTTTTTCTAAATTACTGCAATTTATAGAAAGCCCAGGCTAAAATGCAGTTAACAAAGAACAATGTCATTTATAGGCAAGACTTTCCTGTATACTTCTTATAGATGAAATATAGTAATATCTTTATGGCAGTAATTATATACCAGACACTATAGATTAAGTACCTTACCTTTTAACTCTAATCCTCTCAACAACTTAATGAAGTAGATACTATTATTAAACCCATTTTATAGACAGGAAAATTGAGGGCCAAGGAGAGGAAGTAATTTGCCCAAGATAACACTGCTAGGAAGTGAGGGGCCTTTACATCCAGGTCATCTTGTTCCACAGTCTTACCTTTCCCCTGACTCCTTAGTAACTGAGTACCAAGCCTCCCGGTGAAACTCCAAGGCTTTCATTGAAGTCCATTATCTTGTGAGTTGATACAGACCAAACAAATAATGCGTGAGATCAGCTAATAAGAGATCATGGAAATACTGAGTAGCAGACAACATTGAAGACAAAATTAGTAATTTTATCATGAGAATATGACCTAATCTGGAGCCCCATATGGTTCAGATTGAATCCAAACTCACGGAATTTCAACAAATTTCTCCCCTTTTTATTTTGCTTTCACTGTGAAGTCTATGTTGGCGAGACAGATATTACTCACTTTGTGTGTATCTGTTTGATGCCATTGCCTCCCCTTTGTTCTTTCCCGCCAGATTCATAACAGAATCATGCAGGTACTCAGGCAGATCCTTGGCTAATTCTGAGTAGAATTCTGTGGCTGCTTTGCTTCTATGTGGTCAAATTTGGAATTCGAGATTAAGAGTAAGGAAAAGGCCACAATATGTTCATCTCGATATTAAAAAGAAAGAAAGAAAAAAAGACTTTTAACAACCTTGAATCATCTAAGCTAGAGACACCGAGTGGCTGAGACCATGCAATAAACTTGGCTGGTGTAGGCAAGGCAGGTCACAGCAGCCCGAGCTTTCCAGCTCCTGGGGTGACTCATTTTGTCCATGTGGCTCTCCAGCTGACTGAGCCCCATTTAGTAAGAGGGTTGCCTCCACACTGCAGGGTGGCCTTTGTTGTGTGTCAGGAAGCACATAGTCTGTGCTTTGTAGTCATTTTGTCTATTTTTGTGCCAGTATTACCTTGTATTAAATACTATCTATAATAATATAAGCATAATATGCTAATTAGACTGGACGTCCTTCCAGACAACCTTCCAGACGAAGCCAGGGCTGCAAGGGAAGCCCGGATCCCGGGTGCCAGAGGGAAGCCAGTGCCGGCAGCCGGGGGAAGGAAGGCCTACTCTTGCATGGATTGTGTACATCGGGCCTCTAGCAGTTTTATAAAAGGTCCTGAAAACCTTTATTGTTTTTTCTTTTATAGTTCTATTGAAATGACCGAGGGTGCCATTTCACTCTTGCTATCAATAGTGTAGCTATTGATTCTTTTTGCTGTTGGGGAAAATAACATTAAATATGAGGTTTTGAGGTTGTTGTTTTGTTGTTGTTGTTTTGGTAGTTACTTTTATCAGTGTAAAAAGCTTTCTGCTATTCCTAGTTTTCTAAGAGTTAAATTTTTTTTAATTTTGTCACATATCTTCTTCTGCACCTGTTGACATGGTTACATCATATTTTACTCTTTGTGTGTGTTGAATTACATTGAGTTTTGAATATTAACACACACTTGCCTATCAAGAATAAACCTCACTTGAACTTGGTATATTATTTATTTTCTCTGTTACTGGATTCAGTTTGCTAGTAGTCTTCATTGTTTCCACAATTTTCTGATGCCTCTAAATATATAATTTTGTAATTCTTTTTTCCTCAGTTGCCACTACATACAACATCCTCTCTGAAGGCAACTTTTATTATTATTAATAATTATTATTGATTATTTAGAAAAATTGTCTGATTATTGGTAATGCACATATATTTTCAGACTTGTTCTGTTGAGAAAAACTAAGTTATATGGTGTGGAAGGAATTTGTATAGCCTGTCTTCTGGCTTGATTCCCCTTAAACGTCTGCCTTAAGTCTTTGTGTGATAACATTGTGTAGTCAGCAGAGTGAGCTGCAGGAATTTTTCTGGAACCCATTCCTATACTGAGACGCCTAGCAATAATTTAACTGTACACGAACAGCCTGTGAATCATCTACATATATCCCACTAGCTCACATGAACTGTACGTATTTTGCTTCAACTTGTCACTTGGATTACCAAAACGCCTACCACCACTCCAGTGGCAACTGACAGCAGTCAGAGTGGAAAGGCAGCCATGGTGGTCTCAGCTGTTTACAGTGAAAGCATCTTACTTTTACAGATTTTATAAAAATATATGACCATGTGACCATAGTTCGAGGGATTTTCCCAGGCTATAGAATAGGCCCAAATAAGCAAGGGGCCCTGAAATGTAAACTCTCTTAGCTTCACAAAATCCATCTTTATCAGTAACATATGTACATACAGTTACCAGCACCACAATAAATACATAAACACAACCAAACCAAAACCAGTGACAGAAACAAGGTTAGCTGATATCCCAGTGGGTTTCTGCTAGTCCGATTTGCCTCTATGTTTGATAAAACATCTGAGGAGCATACAACTTAAGAGGTTTTATATTTGCTTAAATATTCCAGGAAAATGGACACTCCTAGAAGAAAAAAGGTATCATGTCATAGTGGCTATAAAGCCAGGGATTAAATCCCAGCACTGCCGTGTACTAACCGTTGGATTGGGCATGTTTGTTAGTCTTTTTTTATTTAATGCCTTAGTATCTTCATCTATAAAATGTAGCTACCTGTATATAAAGATACATACTGGTAATACATATTTATGTGTGTATCCATTTATATATTGATATGCATTATGTCTTTTTATTATATTTCAATCTCTATATATCAATCTCTATATAGATCTGTCTATATGTATCAAAAGAGCATTTAGCATATCATAAGTGTTATGTAATGTTTACAATTATTGTTATTTGGATTTATTCTTAAGTGAAATGAAAAGGTAATTCTCTTTCAACTAGATTATTATTGCTTACCATATTTAATAGGGATTTCATACAATTAAAACTGTGAAGCTGAAAGGCATTTTACAGTATTTTGCATACGACTCATGGAAGTGTGTGCAGGTCGGAATGTGTTGAGTCAGAGAGCCTGCCTTGGTAGACCCTGAACTGCACAGCTTGGCAAAGCGCCTGTTACAGCTGTCCCCTTCCAGGCTGCCTTTGGCTGGGCCTTCCCTTCTGGTAGTCACAGCATGTGTGACCCTGAAAGTTAACCTCTGATTTTCACTTTGCTAAGAGTGAGTAAAATTAGGAAACCCTTTAAGGAAAAAATTATCTCTAAGAATAAAAAATGGCAGAACCAGAAAATCCACCCTTGAGGTCTTGCTTAGAGCTATGATAACACTGGAGAGGTATTTCATCAGCAGCATGAAATACTAGTGCTTAAGTTTTTAAATATTTTCTCCATTTCATTCACTTGGCTTCTCCAGCAAAATTTTTTTTTTTACAAATTATTTTGTCAGGATTATAACTGTGAAGAACTCAATGCTCTTCTCAGCTCACACTGCATGACTCAGCTACAATTGGACACATAGTATGTCAGAATTCTGATAAGTTCGCACATCTAGAAAACAGAGTAATTAATTCGTTTGATAGTCAGCTAGCTTCCCAATCTGTCTCAATATCTGGTTCTGATTGCAAAGTAGAAAGACAAAATATTGACAAAAATTCTAAGTTTTGAAAAGTGTGCTGTTTAATTTAGGGGTATATATGGGGACCTTTTAGGCATATGTAAAATACATTTGTTTTGGTAATGCAATAGGCTATAAGTAGAACATTTTAGAGATAGGACTAACTTCTTATTTGGAATTGTTGTGTGAGAAACTGTATGTAAACCTGTCTTGTAAATTGAGTGATTAAAATGTGCAATAAGATTGGTTTACCTGCATAATTACCCCTTAATTTAGGTAGATAAGAAGCTATCCTGTTACCATACTGGATGTACTGCCGTTGGATGTGTCTGTTTTGTCTCTTCCACTACACTATGAATTTGTTGAGGACAGTGACCTTGTTTTCTTCATCTTTGTATCCGGATTGCTTCACATAGTGCCTGCCACTTAGAAAATGTTGGTTGTAATGAGCTGTGTATAAAGTGACAGGGGTATTTTTGAACTATCAAGGTGGCCCGAGGTTGTTGGCAGGATGCAAGGAGATGGGTCCTTAATAAAATGGTGTGCTGAGGAACCATCATCAGGAAGATAGGCGGGGTTAGTGAGGGGCATCTGCAGAGGACACTGAATATGTGGCACCCAGTGGCGTCTGTGGTTATTGGCTACTGGACTGTGGGCCTTGGGAGTTGTGATCCCCAGATAGCATGTGACCTGGGAGTTGGACGCCAACATTTCAACCCCATCTCTGGCTGTGACTCAGGTTCATGGCTGCCTGGATCAGACTCCCAGTGGTTCAGAGCATTGCTTCCTGCTGGAATATTCTAGGATCCTAAGGTTGCATTTTGCTCCCATGCCTGTGCTGTTCCCACTGTCATTGCTTCTTGTGGCTTCCTGATTCCCAACATGTGTTGCGTGTCCCATGTGTGGAGGCTCTGCTCTTAGGCTAGGCTCGGTTCTTCAGGGCAAGGCTCGGCCCTTGGGGCTTGGCTCCGCCCTTTGCGCCTTACTTCTACCTGGGAGTCCAAGTCTAAGAAGCAGTGACCTGGCACTTAAGGAGCAGCATGACCCATAGGGCATCCGGGTCCCAATACTGCAGTAAGAGTGTGGACACTGTATTGCGATATGTGGTAGCTGCCCACACAAGTGGGCCTGAGGAGCCCGAGGGAGGGGGTAAGTGGGCAAGATCGCTTCCTGCAGCAGTGAGAGGGCCTGACTCATGGATTTCTGATCTCCTCTGACTAATGTTGGGCTACCGACCTCTGCTCAGAGCCTGGGCTCCAGCTTGCTCTCTAGCAGGTCATTCAGGGCAGGAATTATAATTTCCTAGGACGCATTACTAAGGTGAAAGGGTTCATTGTACCAACAAGAATGACACAGTAATTTAAGCCTGGAATTCCATTTATTCAGCCTCCTCATTTCCTAAATGAATTCAAACTATAACAGCTCTTTAAAGGACAGAGCCATAGAAATGTTGGTTCTTTCTTTCATTTTAGGGAGCGGGTAGGTGGGGCACGGGGCATGATAGTGGTGGCCATGGGAAGGAAGGGGAGGAGGAGTCTCCCCATAGCTAGGACTTGAAATGACTAAATCAGGCATTAGGTCCAAGAAACATCAAGTTCTGACAGTAGCAAAGGGTTCTATGCTGCTCAGACAAGTCCAGGCCTGTTGAATCTTTGGGCTGTCCCCTCCCCTCCTCTCCCCTTCCCTCCTCTCTTCCCACCCTCCCCTCCCTTCCCCTCCCTTTCCCTGCCCATCCCACTCCTTCCCTTTCCTTCCCTTCCCTTCTCTTCTTACTCCTCTCTACCTCTGCCCTCTCCTCCCTTCCCCTCTTCTCCCCTTCCCTTCTCTTCCTTCTCCCTACGAGGCACTGTTTGTGAAATCCAGCACAGTTACCAGGCTCACTTTGGGGTTTATTAACCATCTTGAACTGTTTTCCAAATGTTTTAGGTTTGAAAAAACCTAAACCACACTGGGCCAGCCACTTTTTTCTTCTTCCCTGTTAAACCTATGTGTATTTTAAGGGAAATGTAATCCATATGTTTCCGATTTCTTTACACTTAACTCATCAAGCGGGATTTGTTAAAGCCATTTGATGTTTTGGATGCTTTTTTGAGCCATTTCCTTGTGACTTTCAAAGCCTTTTATGCTCCAGAAATGGGAAGTTGCATTTTATGTAATGTAAATGAGCTCGAACCCTCAAAGGTCTGATTTGGGTCAGAAATCTAAATGATTGGAATTAGTTAATAACACGGTCTGCTCTATTCCACTCTTTCAAAGGAATTCAGGCTCAGGGAATAGCTCCACATTTTTCATACGATTGCATAAAATTGGCTAACCCTTAATTAGAACATTCTTGGAAGAAAGAAAGGGAAAAAAATATATTTCATAGCAAGAACATATATTACTAATGAAAATGGGTAAATATTTCTGATAAAATAAGAACTACCCAGCTAAATTAACCTTAAAATGAAGTAAAATAAAACTCAACCAAATGAATCTCCAACAACCATTAAGTTCGATCCTATTGGTAAATTGCTGTTTTTATTTTCTGGCCCCAAAGAGAATCTCAAGTAAATACATTTTCCCCCCAGTACCTCCCACCAGGACAGTGCAGAGAATTCTCCAGAAGCAAAGCTGTTTTCATATCTTGGAGAAACACCCTGTTCTCCTTGAGCGTCTTTTCCAGCAGCAGAAAATCAAAACTAAAATAATTAAATGTGTAATCTAAGTGTCATCTCCTCTCCTCTGTTGCGGGGAAGAAAACTCCAGTTGAGTGCCAGTTGAGTGGAATGGACTCACACAGGGTCACTTCTGAGTCTCTGCCTTTGTTTCTCCGCCTAGAGCAGTCTTGCCCAGAATGATCAGGAGTCTGGCTCCTCTGCCCTCTCCTCACGGGGCTGGCTCCGACTCGCCCTTCTGTGGCTCCCTAATCCATTTCTCTGTTTTATGTTTTCCACAAAAATTAGCACTATCCTCAAATTACTTATGTCAATGTTACACTTAATGTTTCCTCTCAGCACTGGGAATCTAAATCTAGAATGTGGGCTGGCCAATGGCCAATCTAAATCAATCCATGTGCACTGATTTTAATTGCAGTCGTTTGTTCATTCAGCATCTAGTGACAAACAACACCTATTGACATGTATTTTATCCCAGGAGGGACCAATTTGTTTCTAGTGGCTTTGATGAATGTGGTCTCAAGCAAACAATTTTACCATACACATCTCATATGAATTTTAAGATTTCCTTGTAAATTTCTGCAAAAATGGCAGCTGAGGTTTTCATAGGAATTGTGTTTTATCTGTAGATCAATTTTATAATTATTTCCTTCTTAAAAATATTAAGTCTTCCAGTCTGTGAGCACATGGTATCTTTTCATTTATTTAGGCTTTATTTAATTTCTTTCAAAGTGTGTTGTAATTTCTACATGAAATGGAAGGGACCCAGTATAGCCAAAGAATCTTGAAAAATAAGGACAAAAGTTTTAGGACTTGAACTTCCCAATTTTACAACATTACAAACTACAATCAAGCCTGTATAATACTACCACGAGGACAGGCATATAGACCAATAGAATAGAACTCAGAATTCGGAAATAACCTTATATTTATGGTCAACTGATTTTTGACAGGAGTGCCAAGACAATTCAATGAAGGGGGGGTGGTGTTATATAAATGGTGCTGGAATAACTGGCTGTGTGCATGAGAAAGAATGACGTTGGACTCCTGCCCCATGCCATGTGCAAAAGGTTACTCAGGATGAATCAAAGGCCTACCTGTAAGAACAAAAACTGTAAGAAAAGACAAATCACTTTGACTTGGAGTAGGCAATTGGTCCTTAGCACCAAAAGCATAGGCAACTAAAGGAAAATAGATAAATTAAATTGCATTAAATGAAGATTGTTATATTTCAGAGGATACCATTAAAAAAGTAAAAGGGCAACTCACAGAGCAAGAGAAAATATTTGCAAATCATACTAGTATATCTAGTAAGGGATAAGTCTCCAGAATACACAAAGAATTCTTACAACTCAACAATGCAAAGATAATAAGACTAAATTTAAAAATGAAGAAAGGATTTTAATAGAAATGTCTGCAAGAATTCGTATGAATCCCTAATAAGTACATGAAAAAATGCTCAACACTTAATTATTAGGGAAGTGCAAATCAAAATCACAATGAGATGCAACTTCAAATGCACTAGGATGAGTACAATAATAATTGTTAAAAAAAAAAAAACACAGAAAAAGAACCATTATTGGTAAGGATGTGGAAAAATTGGAACACACATGTAAATTGCTGTTTGGAATGTAAAATGATACAGCTGATGTGGAAGCACTTTGGTGTTTCCTCAGAAGTTAAACTTGGAGTTACCATATGACCTAGCGATGTCACTCCTAGATAGATATCCATAAGACTTGAGAACATGTCTATACAAACACTTGTACATAAATGTTTACAGCAACATGATTCATAGTGATCAAAAAGTGGAAACCACCCAAATGTCCATCAGTGGATAATGGAAAAACAAAATGAAGTGTGCCCATACAATGGAATATTATTCAGTCATGAAAAGAATGAAGTTCTGATAAATACTATGACACGGATAGATCTTGGAAAGAATATTGTAAGTGAAAGAAGCCAGATATAAAAGGCTTCATAGTGTATGACCCTACTATATAGATATAGAATGAAATGTCCAGAATAGGCAGATCCATTTAGACAGAAAGTAGAGTAGTATTTGAAAAGTACTGGGGCTCAGGGGAATGAGGAGTTACTGCTCATGGGTACATACAATGTTTCTTTTGGGAAGGGTGACAATGTTCTGGAATTAGATATGGGTGATGTTTGAAAAATTTTTGCAAATATGAATTGTATACTATAAAAGGTGATTTTTATGGTTTGGGAATTATGTCTAAAAATATAACTCATTTCACAATTACTCAATTCTTTTGTTACTGTGTCAGTTCCCATGGGAGAAATCTAAAGGGAAAAGGAAAAATGATGTGTTTGATTTGAGAACTAATCCTGCTCATTGTTCATTGTCTTCTTTCTGGGCTTTCTCGGTTGAATATGAAAGATGGAACGATAGTAGAGAAATGTGCTACAAAGATCTGTGTGTTGCGTTCTTCCCAGACCTACCCTGGAAGAACCACAAAAGGGCTGGCAGATGTCTTGGGAAGAAAATGTATAGATAGCTTCTTTGTTTTGTTTTTATAACCTTCCCAGAAGACTTAATTTTTGGAATCAGAAATTTATAGGTTGGCATGTAACACTCTCTTAGTTCAGGATCATGACAAATGGTTAGCTACTGGGAATAGAAGGGTTTGATATTAGCTCATTGGCAGAGTAAGGAGGTCTCAGCCAGTAACAGTGGAGTTAAAACAAAAATAATAGGCTAAGTATGATCTAATTCAAGCCAGAACAGAGACTACTGCCTATTTTAAAAAAAAATCTGTTTTCAAAGGACACCTAAGTGAAAATTGTCCGTAATGATAGAACATTGGTGGGTGGGGCATTGCCCATGGCACATACAGTGTAATCTGGAATAGCAGTTCTAATACTACTATGCCATTTTAAAATGCTATTTAATTTTTAATGAAAATAAAAATAAAAATTCTTATTTGGCCTTAAAATGCATTGGTCTGTCTACCAAGCAGCAGATTTGATTAATTGTGTTTTCTCACGGTTATATGGAAGAGGCCCATGCCTGCTGATGTGGGCAGACTGCTTGGTGGGATATCTGGGGTGGATGTTAGTTACACTGAGATAACTAAAAGGTGATGGCATTTAACTTCTATCTACCGGTGACATCATACTCATGACGATGTGTACAAAGGGGAAATTAAATAGTGGCAACCTTCGTTTTCACTTCAGGATGGGGCTTGATTGCATGTGCGTTTTTCCTGTGGTTCGCGTCTGCTCTCCACCACCTGCAATCCCACTTTGACACAGAGGAGTCTGATTGTGGGCGCTGTTGTTCCTCTCTTCACTGTCAGTTCATATTTGCACATAAGTATGAGTTTTCCTCTGAATACAGTTTTTGAGTAACTGCTACATACTGTGTATTGGGATGCACTGTGTACCGCACGTTGATAAGCAGCTGGACAACCCCCTGCATTTAGAGTTTAAACTCTATGGGGTAAACAACCCCCACATTACAGTGCAGTGATGTGAGATGGACCACAGGGGGAATACAAGATCCTAGAAAGGAAGGCATCTGGAAGACGTACCCCGTACAGAGCTGGCAAGAAGGCAGACCCAGATTATTCAGGGTTTTTAAAACCAGGTCAAGTTGTTGCGACTTTATTCCAAGGACTGGCAGAAATGATTAAAGGGTTTTAGTCAGGAAATGGCATAATTAGATTTGCAGTTTGGAAAGGAAATTTGCTTATATGTGTAGTAATCCTATAATTTATTATCCAAACCAGGAAACTTTATAGAATAAAAAGAGGTACAACAACCAATTGTGCTGGCACTATGGATATAAATCCTGACTGTCTTGGACAACGGGATGCATGGTTAATCTGTTTATAGGGGCTGCAGTGGAAGAAGATGGGTATGGGAAGATAAGTTAGGAGAGAAGGTAGTAGTTCAGACTACGATGAGACAGTCAATAGAGCAAGTTTGGTAAGTATCAGAATTATTTTGGAAAAGGAACATGAAAAGTCTGCGATTGAATGAGAAAAGGGAGAGAGAGAGAGAGAGAGAGAGAGAGAAGTTGAGTCTACCAGGCATCTGGTTTGAATGGACAGTGGAGACATTTACTGAGATGAGGAACGCTGGGCAAGTTTTAGAGGGAAGGTGATAGTTTTAGATATGTACACCCTGAGTCAAAGGTAGCCTTTAGGCACCCATAAGCAGCTGGTATCAAGATTTATGAGAGCCAGTCCTGGCCAGGTATCTCAGTTGGTTAGAGCATCATCCCGATATACCAAGGTTGTGGGTTTGATCCCTGGTCAGAGCACATATAAGAATCAACCAATGAATGCACATATAAGTAGGGCAACACATTGATGTCTCTCTCCCTTTCTCTTTCACCCTTCCTCTCTCTCTATAAAATCAATATCTTTAAAAATTTTTAAAAAGATTTATGTGAGCCAGCACTTTGCATGCAGAGCTGTCATCTTAGGCGGTTAGCTGGCCTGGAGCGACATTGTGGACTACTGAGCACTGGCCTTGGCCCAAGTCTCTCTAGCACACGGATGGTTCTAGAAATAGCAGATACTCAACCTGTTCCTACTTTGTTAATTTATCCTGATTGATTGGCTCACAGGTGAAAAATAGACTCTAATTCTGTATTTTCATATGATTCATGTGGAGAAGCGCCTTAGGAGGATGTTCGAAGATGTCTGATATGATGGAGGTTCAAAAAAACCTTTATATGCTATGCTTCTGGGATCTGACAGTCTTGATAGATTAGGGAGCAGGGTGCTTGGTGATACAAAATGATGGGTTTAATGTCCACGGAAGGTACATTTGCCTTGATTAGACTCAGGTCTGCAGTAAAACCAGTAAAGATTTCTGTTTTTTAGAAAAGAAGTGATTAAAGGCTCACGGTAGGAGACAGCATAAAATTTGAATGTATGGGCTGAAAATGGATGCCTTTGTGTGTGTACCTGTGGTGGTGGCAGTGGGAATTCACTTTTTGTTAACAGAGGTTGGCCCCTGTAGAAGCCACATGACTCTTATTTTTCTCACTTATTCCAGGTAAACTTGGCTCTCGAATCTTTAAAAGTCCATCTTGCATTTTTAAATGAAAGATGGATGCAACTCAGTAGGTTAGAGACTTGGATGATTGTGTGAAAGACATCAGGAATAGCATACGTGCTTTCCTGTGCCAGCTTCTCCATTTGTTTTGTGTTTCATTCCACTGTTTTAGTTTGGTTGACCTGCTGCCTTTGCCCTGACCAGTGCACTGACGGATCATCAGGACCTTGAAGGAAACTATACAAATATTATGAGAGCTCATGCCCATTATGAGCCTTTGAATTACAGACACTTGGCATGTAGAGCAAATGTGATTGGTCTTCTTGTTTAAAGAAATGAATAAGTGAGGTGTGGAAGACTGCACATGGAGGGTCCAAAATTAACTGGGCCAAGGACACTCAGAAGGGGCCGTTGTCCGAGATCTTAGGTCTGAGACATGGCTTTAATGCTAGAGTGTTTCCAAAGCCCAAGTGTGGATCTTGTTAACATGTGGCTAACCCACCTGAATGGCTGAGCTTGGAGCTGCCAGAGCTTGTCCCGGGCCCTGTGAAGCACCGAATATGGTGCCGCCAACCTCATAATTGATACTGGGATGGAGCCGATCCACTGGAGAAAAATTCCCCAGCATTCCAAATTAGGTTTGGCTCCTCTTCCTTTGCTTGAGGTGGGCAGCTGGTGGGGGACTTTGCTTCCTTTCATATTAATAGCAGAAGGACAAAATTTTATTATATTTAATTACAATGTCACCCTGCTCTTAGAGTACATACTAGGGATCTTTGCCATCCCTTTTTCATGAAAAAAAAAATTGTATAGGATGATTTACTTTCTAGGCTTCTCAAGCAAAAATTTTTCTTGATTTGTTTAACTGTGGATTCAGTTTGATCTGAAAAATCTTTAAGGGTATCTGACTCAGTGCAGTTGTAAAACATCCATCTCTTCAACAACGTATAAAGTTGGGCATCCGTTGTATAATCTCTAACGTGAAGATAAGTTCCCAGGTTTCTCAGCTCCAGAAAAATTCTAATTCCTTTGGTAAACCTTATCTAAGGTTTCACCTTAGAAGATTACCTGTAGCTTCTTAAGAAGTAAACTTGCCTTTCTCTTTTTTAAAAATTATTTTATTGCTAGTATAGTATGCTATGAATAAAATATTTTTGTTCCATTCGTCTTGCAAAGCGGAAAGTTTTAAAATAATGATGTTGATGCCTCAAAGAGGGACTCTAAATGCTCTAGTCTTGGAAATTATCATTGGTAGTTTAAAATCGGAAGGTGCTGCGGTTGGTCACTTGTCCTTGTACAGTCACAGCCTGCAAAGCAAACAATAAAAAAACAACAACCAAAAAACCCAACTTGCTGGCTTCATACTAATGGCATTTCATTCATAAAAAGAAATTGTGCCCTGAGATTTAATTGAGTGGTTCCAGGGCCATGCCAGCAGAAAAGCAGCTGGTTGGGCTCCTATATAAACATGATGACATGTCGAGGGCGGTGTTTACTTTCTTATAATTAAAGCAAATTAGAAATTCCATCATATTTCTGCAGTGCATCCTGGCAGTGACATGCCCTGGGAATTGCTCATGCTGCTTCTGGAGTGAGGCTTCTCTTCATTCAGCATTCATTTTCCTTCATTTAAATTCACTCCTGGTGCCATCTGCTCATGCCGGCTCTGAGGCCTGGGCTTCTCAGGGGCCTTTAGAAATGAGACCGGAGGACATGGCAGAATTCACACCAACCACTTGTGATGACATGGGGTGTTTCCAGCCTGTAGGCTGATTCTTTGTGGGCCTAGTCTGTTCTTCCCCCTTCCCTCCTATCAGTTTTCATAACACTGAGGCAAATCTCCAATTGACTACCTTGTTCGGCCCCAGAAGATCATTTGTAGGGACCCACACTATTTTTGTTATTGTTGTCGTTAATCCTCATCTGAGGATATTTTTCCATTGAGTTTTTAGAGAGAGTGGAAGAGAGAAGGAAAGACAGAGAGAAACATTCATATGAGAGAAACATATGAATTGGTTGCCTCCTGCATGCGCCCTAACCAGAGCCTGGGCTGAGGAGGAGCCTGCAACCAAGGTACCTGCCTTTGACAGGAATCAAACCCCGGACCCTTTGGTCCACAGGCTGATGCTCTATCCACTGTGCCAAATGGGCTAGGGTGGGGCCCACAAGATTTCCAGAAACAACTGGGACGCCACTGAAAATGTATCAGCAGCACAGCAAACATGGGCACTTTCTTACCTAGCGAAAGGCTCTCTTGAGCTCTAATTGTACACAGGGCTGTATAACCTAAGCAGACATTGTTTTTCATTCATGATACCCTCATCTTAGATTTTTAAACCAGAAACCAGGTACGCCTGAGTTTTGACGTTTTAAAAAGCGTAATGACCATTCTACAGTTATATAACACTGGTAAGACACTTTCAGAATTCAGTGCCACTTCATTAAAATCCTGATTAAGAGCAGCACATTTAATTAAAAATGAAATGCATGGAGCTCATTAAAACACGGTTCAATTCTAAAATCATAGTCACATTTTATTGTCTCGATTTGTGTTAACTTACAGTTTCAGGGCTAAATTGTAAGTGCCAGAAACCTTGCAAGGAGGGTTGTTCTCCGGGATCTTCACTCCAGTGTTGCTGACAAAAGAGGTTCGGCTAATGTCACGCAAGGTGTGGAAAAGCATTGGAATTTTTCCATATTCCACTAGTTCAGGATTGAACTCTGGAGCTCATTTATAAAAGGGAATGAAGGACTTTTACAGGCTGAATGTGAAGAAAACCATGATCCATTCTGAGGCTTTCTACACTGAGAGAAAGGAGCAGGTGCGCGACTGTAGCGAGAACTGCTTGTTGTGGTAACTGGTATATCATTATGGAAGCAGAAGTCAGATGTTTTGCTAATATTTATGATTGTCAGTATTACCTAGAAAATTTACAGCCAAATATATCGGAAATAAAACTCGGATATCAACTCTAGATTAATATGAGTAGGAGTGTTTCTAAAACACTTTTTTTCTCTCGGACTATTCTGATGTATCTCAACTTGTGCATCGGAGAGGGGAACAGGAATAACGAAAGGAGAAGAAATTTCACTCTTACGCATGTTACACATGTAAATGTTGTGACCTTTGAGTAGTTCTTGTGAGGCTAATAGCAGGGAGGCAGACTGGATAGAATTTTGGGGACTTTAGTATTTTTGTTGTGTTCAGTTTTGTCTTGCATGCCAAAAATAATCAAGAATTGGCTGTATGGTAAATCCAGTCTCAGGGAAAGATAGCTCCCCCTCCCTTTGGTCCCCAGCCCACCTGTTCATGCAGTCATGGAATTTCTCCTTCGCCTAAAATGAGCTATATATAATCAAATATCTCATAAAATGGGGGAAGGGGCATTGTGAAATAACAAGAGAGAGCATTTAAAGGATCTGACTTCAAGAAATGTGCCCAGATGAGTTTGGCCAGTTGGGGTCAGTTAAGCCTCCCCTGACACCAACCATTAGTAATATTTTCCATGCACTAAGTAAAACAATGGAAACTTCATCACATCTGGTTGCGCCTCCACTACCTATGCAGCTCGTAATGGTTTTGAAATCTTGATGTGAAACAGCACCGTGGCACTCGGCGATGGCTTGTTAGCAAGCAAGGAAGGTGCACTTGTTTGAAAACAGTGAAGAGTGGCTTATTACCGCTCCCCTCAGGTGCTTCCCTCTGGCTCCTATTGTTAGGTCATTTCATCTTGATCCAAAGGGAGTTTGGGTTATTTTCCTCCCCTTTTTCTTTTGCTGTCGTTAGAATGATCGGCAGCAAGCCTCTAAAAAAAAACCAACTTATGTCCCTTCAGGGAGTCACCTTTTCCCATCGAAATGTTGTGGTTGGCTGGATGAGCCCCTTTGAAGGTGGAGAAAAGAGTTTTGGAAGATTGATAACTACAAAAAAATATTTGCTACTTTAAAGGTCTTGAATAAGACCAGCTAATAAACATCCTATAGGCTCTAGGAGCGATGGACCACTGAGGGCAGGATCCACGCCTCACTTGCTCACGTTTCCATCCCCAACATTCAGCGAGACATGGTAAAAACTCAGTGCATGTTTCTTGAATGTCTGGCTGGTACCCAAGTTTTCTTATTCTGAAAACAACTCCATTTGCAGGTTGTAGTGTTAATTGAGATAATGGATATCATATTGCAAATAAGAAATCACAAGTCCCAGTGTGAGTCCCACTTAGTGATAATAATGGCAATAAGAATGAGAATAATAACAACAAACATTTACTATGGAGTTACTCTGTGTCCGGCTCTCTGCTGATCATTTTACATACTTTAACTCGTTCTGTACTCATAACAGTGTTGTAAAGTGCTCACACTGCCATGTCCAGTTTTCAGAAGAGGAGCCGGAGGCCTGGACAAGTTAACCATCTTGCCCTAGGTCACATAGGCAATAAGTGGTGAAGCCAAGGTTTGAACCCAGAACCCTTTGTCTTAAATATTGTTTTTCTTTTTAATTACTTATTGATTTGAGAGAGAGAGAGAGAGAGAGAGAGAGAGAGAGAGAAAAGGAAAGACACACACACTCACTCACACACACACACACACATCAGTTTATCATTGCACTTGTTAATGCATTCATTGGTTGATTCTTTGTGTGCCCTGACTGGGGATCTTTGATCAACTGAGCCAGTTGGCTGGGGCCTTAAATATCATGTTTTACAACTAAAATAGTTGTGTGTTTTTTGGGATGAATCTCCTTGTAGACTTGCTGCCACCCTTATAAGATTAGTGTAATGATACCTACCTCAGAGGAGTTCAGATGGGAACATTCAGATGGATATTTATGGGGAATCTTTTCGATGTGAATATTCATGAGGCACTTGACTGTTCTTAAGACACTAACATTGTCATCAAATGCCACAGGATTTAGCAGTCAAGACAGAAGTGATTGAAATCTCCCTTTTTACCACAGTTCAAACTCACACCAAGCCCGGGACAAACAGTGTTCTTCAGGAAACTTTGTGGCAAACACTCATGGGAGGTGATCTACCTCCAAACTCGCTCCTGTGGTTGTTGGCACACCCAGGTCCTCACTAGCAATTAACCAGAGACATCGGGTCCTTTCCATGCACGCAGGCCTCTGCAAGGACATCTGTGAACATGGCTTCTAGCTTCCAGACCAGTGGTTGGTCCAACCGAAAGAGAAAGAGAGAGAGAGAGACAGCGAGACCAAAGCTTCATTTGTTTTGTTACCTGACCTCCGAGGAGACATGCCACCCCTTTTGCCATATTTGCATTGTTAGAAGTGAGTTAGTAGGTCCAGCCCACTGTCAAGGGGAGGGATTAATAAGGGCCTGAGTACCTGGAGCAGGGACCACGGGGAGCCCTTTTAGAGACTGCCAAGCACAGATGGGATGGAGTTGCCAAGGCAGAAACCCTCTGCACTCTTGCTGCCTCCATGGTGGTTCATGGACTGGCGACATCCCGTCACTGGAGCCCTTGGTGGAAATGGAGAGTCTCAGGCCCCTCCCAGCCAGCCCCACTAGGTCAGGTCTGC
Organism: Myotis nattereri; assembly: GCF_964212035.1. NCBI lineage: Eukaryota > Metazoa > Chordata > Mammalia > Chiroptera > Vespertilionidae > Myotis > Myotis nattereri. The sequence continues at coordinate 50,027,274 of NC_138091.1, forward strand.
ATTAACAAGGTCCAGCAGCCCTTCACGTGCACGTCAACGTCGGAGGAGCTCTTGTGTACAGGACCTTCACACGTCGACTCTTAAAGGAAACCGACTTTACATTGGTAATCACGTATCAGCGTCCCTCTCTCGGAGAAGAAGCTGATGAATTAACGAGATTCTGCTTTCTATGCTCTTCAGAGAAAGGCTCGGCCGGCTAATCCATGGTCTTGAAATGCACACAGAGTCGCCGTTTAATGGCTTAAAGATGAAGTCTGAACTTTTGTTGGCTCTCAGACATAACAATGACCACATGGACGTCTCCTATTCCTGTGCAGCATTTACAGGGAAAACCAGATCCTTTGAACTCATGAAAAACCCCAAACCCATCATCCAAGCATCTTTCATTCCTGGAGATTATCAGCGTTTTCATTACAGGTTAAATTCTTTGTAACTTTTTCATGTGGAAACTATCCTGTTACCTCCTGTTCGCTCTCCTTCGGCTGAGCGCAAACGGACTGGATATTCTGCTTCCTACAGCTGCTTTGGATTTGGTTACATTTTCCAGGTTTTGAAAAGAAAAAAAGTGCTGACAGAAAGTGGCTTCATCTACAACTCTCAACTGATTTCTAGAGTATAAACAGAAATATGTTTCCTGATTGTATGCACCAGCGAAATAAAAATATTATCTTTATATCCAAAAACCCACCAGCCACTTTATTTTTAGAAACTGGGCACTAAAAACAAACGGAAAAATATGTTGGGGAAAGGTCACAATGAGATAAAGAGCAACTATGACTGGAAAGAAAGAAAGAAAGAAAGAAAGAAAGAAAGAAAGAAAGAAAGAAAGAAGGCACACTTTTTGGTCTGCGTTATTTTCAACAAAAGATATTTGCTTTATAAATGGAAAAAGTAATTTTCCATTTGCATCTGGGCAGAAAGTCAGAATCAAATAGATCTAATTGGAAAAGCTTACTAAGTGATGGACTTAGCTTATATCTTCCCCCCCTCCCCCCTCCTCAATCGATCTTCTTTGTTTTATTTCACATAATGGAGCAAAATCCTCTTAAATATATTTGAAAGCAAAATGTTCAAAAGTCACATTCTATTGTAACAAGAGGAAACAAGTAAAGCTTAAATGGGAGCCACCAGGAGGTGAGCATTGTGCTTGGCCCACACGATGCCCCTCAGTAAGGAGAACATCTCTCCCCTCTGGGTTTTCAGCTATGAGGTTGTGAGTAATAAAATCAAGAACACTTTTGGGCTCTCCCAATTGGTAAAAATCATCAGGGTCTATTTTTTCAGTGCCAGGAGACCGAGTGAGTACCTAGGGGACCAGGATATACGTTGGGATTTCAGAGGCAAGGCTCTGGGGCAGAGGGCAGGAAGCGAGGACCAGGTAAGGACCTGTTGACTAAGAGAGGGCAGGTGAGCCAGGACTGAAGGGTTGTTGGATAGATTGAACTTGGCAATGGCATCTCTAAAACCCAAGGTCCAGGCTTCATAAGACAAAGTAACTGAATTATGATCCAGCAAGTCTCACACCTCTGAGATAGATGACAGAGCCTAAGCCGTGGGCTGTTTAGGTATGTGGCAGGTGGTACTGTGGGGAATCTGACCTTGAAAGGGGATTGACAAATCCAGGTCTTAAACTAGGGCCCCAGCTATAAGATTCAGGGGTCGGAATGGGACCTTCAGTTCCAAAGGGCCCATGGGAGTGCTGATTTGCTTAATACAGACCCATGACCTGACATAGGAACGGGGTAGGAATTCTGCGAGAGGGAAGAACTTCCAGAGAGACCCATTTCATCCCTTTGGCACCAGGAGACACATGAGGTTGATAAAGATGACTCAGGGTGGGCCCTGGGGAGCTGGAACAAAACATAGGAGTGTCGCTGAACCGCCAGATTCGGTCTGAGAATGTTGATTTGTTTGGAATGCCCTCACCCACCTCCCTAGAGAAGAGTGGTGTTTTGGGCTGATCTGTGAGCCCAGCCTCTCTCTCCAGACCTGGGAGGTACAACACAAACGCAAATGAAGGTGGCGCTGACATCATCTCAAGTTTCTCTGGTTGCTGTCCTTCCTTCAGAAACTTGCTTCCAGCCGTGTGTATGTCGCTGGGCCAGGGCGATTAGCTGGGGACCTCCTTCCAGGTTTCTGTTTGTTTCCTTTTATGTGGTTTCTTGGGAGCAAGAGAGAAAATGCTGATCCCCGGAGCTCTCTAATCAAGAAGATGCCCTTATTAGCTCCCATTCCCGTAAGTAGGAGCAGTATCTAGTTTCCCTTGGAAGCGAGGCGGTAGAGGGGAAAGGGTATACCACCATGAAAGGCAATCTCGCCTGGAACCAATGTGCTGGAGCATTGAACTTTGGGTCACACCGAGTGTTTCCCAGCAGTGATATTCGAATACGTAATTACGCTGCTCTTCATGTGGTCTTGGTAGTGCAAAGAGCAAGTGTGTGCTCTGTATTTGTTTCCCAGGTCTCCATTTCTCGTTCCCCGAGCCACATGACAGGCAAGGCTTACTCTCCCGCATTGAAAGATAGCTGCTCTTGGCTTCAGGAAGCTCTTTCATTCCTTTCCTTTTAGTCCGTCCTCATCCTTTCTGCCTTTGATTGGTGCCTAGGTGCCCCCTTGTATGCTTTTTTTTTTTTTTCAATAGCACACTTGCCACCAGGGGGTCATATCCCAACCCCATAATTGAATGGCTTGTATAGCTCAGGTACCTACCAACTGGAATGGGCTCTGGCCATAGTTCTTGAGCAGAAAACTAGCCCTGCTCCCCCTCCTCTGCCAGAGTTAATAGCTGACTGTGGGGTCATGGTGAGATAAAGAGGCCCGGATCAGAGAACAGCAGGGGGCATTCAGAGCAGCAGCTAACTTACCAACTGGTGTACATGCATTTGCATATTTCAGTGCACAGTGCACTCAAATCAGTGCATAATGGCTGACTCCTAGGACTGATATGTATTATGGGGACACTCTTACACCAACGTCACAGTTTTAGCCACGAAGAAACTGATGACTGCTCCTTGGTGGGGATTCCGCTCACGCAGGCCATGGTAAGAGTTGGGATTTTAGCGTGAACATGCTAGGAAGCCACAGGACGTGATTTGAATTATGTTTTCAGAATATCACACGCTGGCTGATGTGTTGGGAGGTATTCTGGTAGGTGTTAGTAGAAATCTAGGTGGGTTTTTTGTTTGTTTTTCTTTTTGAGATCAGGCGAGAGGTAGCTGGGCAGGGATACTGGGGCCCAGAAAGTTTGCCTGGCTGGTTCCACGTCACCCTGTAAAGTTTGGTCCATCTCCAGGGATCTCAATACCACGGCCAATGTTGGCTGTGTGTACGTTTTCGGAATATGGCACACTCAGAGGACCTGTTACGTGCCCAAACCTCACCACTTCTGTCCCTCACAGATGTCCCTTCCAACTGGGACAATTCTGACATTGGTTGATTGATAGCCTATTGACAGAGCATATAAATAGCAGGGCACTTCAAGTGATAAGCTCGGTTCTCTTGTCACTTAGGCTCCCAGACAACACCACTATTTTTAAGAAAACTGAGAATCATTGCTGAGAAGATGATAAAGCAAAGTGTGGCTGGAGACACCCAGAAGAAACAAAGAATAGAAATGAGGCAGTTTTTCTTCCAAAAGACACGCAGAGCAAATGTTACAATGGCAGCTCCTGACCTCACAAGGGTTGCAATTAGGTTCTACTGTCTGCTTCTCTAGGAGGTCCCATCCTTCTGCAGCCCGGGGTCCCGCAGTGACCGCTGTGATAGTCATCTCTTTCCAGGCACCGTGCCTTTTATCTCTGAATGCCTGGTACCTAAGGTGGCACCATCATATATCACACACTGGCTGTCCATGGCCAACTCACGGCTGTTTGGCCCGCAGCGTGTTTTTGAAACAGAATAAGCCATTTTCTACTGCTGGCTCATAAATCACCATATACTTAAGACCCTCAGAACGATGCACATGTATGATGTCTCCTTTTCCACGGGTCAGGAGGTCAGGCGTGGCAGAGCAGAGCTCTTTGCTCAGGATCTCATCAGGCTGCAACCAAGGAGTCTGCCTGGCTGCATTCACATCTGGAGGCTTCACTGGTGAAGAGGCCACTTGCAGACTCATTCAGGTTTCTGTCGGAATCCATTTTCCGTGGCCGTGGCATTTTGCTAGCTAGAGGCTGAAGGCTGCTCTCAGGTGCTGGAGGCACCGTTCCTTGCTCCAGGGGCTTCTGCAACATGGCTGCTTTCTCTATCAAGCCCAGGAGAGTCTTTCCCTTCAGGGAGGGAAGGGTTCCTCTCACAAGGGCTTCCACCTCATTAAGCCAGGCCGACCCATCATCCTCTGCTCTTTGATTAATCCAAAATCAACCGATTTAGGACCTGAGGCATATCTTCATCTGTATCATATTCTAGTGGCTAGAAGCAAGTCACCACGTCTGCCCACAACTAGGGGTAGAGGACCACAGAAGACCAAGGGCACGAAACAGCAGCAGTCATGGAAGCTGCCCCAGGGTCTGCCCACTTGTCCACTTATGCAAATTAGCAGAGTGCACCTAAGAATGTCGCTTTTCCCTTTCTTTGGGAAAAATAATGGTGGCACTGGGCCCACATTCCTATCTGGCAAGAGCCCGCACAAGTGGACTGTTCACAGCCCCCTCTGGTGAGCACCTGCCTACCTGCGTGCCTGTTATTCTGCATCCCCTGCCTCTGTCTGTGCTCTTTACCTGTAGGACCTGCTTCACTCACATGGCCGTTTATAGTTACAAGTCCCGCAGCAGACTTTTACTTCAGTGTAACTCTTCAATATTTTTGTTGCCTCTGCCCATGTTTTTCAGAGGGTATAGTTGTATTCCAGATGGAAGGAATAGTGGAGATCACTTAATGTACCTCTTTTACAGAAAAAAACAGGCTCTGAAAAATGATGTGACCAGGTTCACACAAATGGTTAGAATCCCAAACTCATGAGTCTTTCTATTCAAGTCCCTCTACGTTTTTGAGAATCCGAGAGGAAGTGAGCAGTTCCTGTTCCAGGAGAGAATACCTTCTCTAGGAAAACCTACCATTTTCCAGCTAGGAGGAACCACCACAACGGTTGTGCATCAGCCCATGGGAGGTTTGGCTTCTCTTGCAGAGGGTCTGGTCCAGTTGAAGGTTGCTGGCCCATGCGCATGAGCTGTCACATTGTTTCATTAACAGGGCCTTATTATCAGCTGTCGTATTGTCATAAACAGGACCCCCCTGTCTACCAACAGTGACCTGTAAAAACACGCACCACTCGAGCGTAGTGTCCATCAGGTGTGTGGGCTCCCTGATTGAACCTGCACCTCTGGGTCTGGGTTCAGGAGCCACAAGGACCATATTCACATCCCAGCCCTGCCATCTACTAACTGTGTGACTGGCCTTGAGCAAGTGATTGAAATTCTGTCCCTCAGTTTCCTGTAACATGAGAATGGAATGGACTACTTTTGGATATTTCAGGAGTTAATACATGCAGAGCACTCAGACGCTTCCTGGCTCAAGGGCCACTGCTTCTGTTACTGTCACTACCTTTGCCCATGCTCCTGGGTGGGTGTTTGGAGTTGAGGTGTGGTTTTCTAGATCAGGAACTGATATTTCCAATGGGGTCAATACCACCCCTGGGGCAAAAATTTGTTTTTTGGAGGGCAAAAAGCCATCAGCTTTTAACATGCAAAGCACAGACATACATAATCGACGTACACAGAAATACAGTTGACCTTGAACCACACGGGTTTGAGATGAGCACTTACACATGGCTTTTTTTCATCTTGTAAAGAGATGGTGTTAATTTATAGTATCCATAAATATCTATAGTACTGTTGTAAACATATTTTCTCTTCTTTACAATTCTCTCAGTAATACTTTATTTTCTCTAGCTCACTTCATTGTAAGGATATAGCACACAATACATATAACATAAAATGTGTGTGTGTTCTTGCTTCTGGTCCACAATAGGCAGTTAGCAGTTACGTTGCGGGGGTGGGGGGTGGGGGGGGGGAAGAGTAACAAATTATACACAGATTTTTGACTGCATGGGCTTGGTACTCATAACCCCCTTGTTGCTCAAGGGTCAATTGTATCGTATATCTGTATTATAATTTTATGGGGGCTTTGTTGTCTTTGGGACAGTAAGTATGGGGACAAAAGGTTGAGAAACACCGTTTTAGAGAAAGAGCAGAGTGGCTACTTCATTTGTGGGGCCCAGTGTGAAATGAAAATGTGAGGGCCCGGTGCAAAAAGTATTCCGAATTTCAAGACAGTGAAAGCAGTGCATTAAACCAAGCATGGGGCCCTGGGAGAATGGGCACCTGCCCAGCTCTCGCAGCAGGAAGCCACCTGCAGATAGATCATTCAGGGGTCACCCCCGTGACTATTCTGAGAAACGTCCTCATGTGTCTCCTGCTTATAAATCTCCCTTGCCCAATGCCACATAACCAGGATGCCAGTGGTTTGCTGAGTTCAGCCTATTCTCTATGATTAGAAGCAAACTCTGCTAATATCTGATTCATAAACAAATAAATAGATTAGTAATGGGGTAGTGATGCTCAGTGGATATTGCCGTAGTTTTAATTCCCTCATTTGCATCTTTTTGTCCATTCATTTGGCCTCCATTTTATCTTCCCCCAAAATATGCAAGTTCTTTTGAAACTCATCTGAGATGAATTTCAGCTCATCTGAGATGCGAGTGAGGGAAGAGAAAACAAAAACCATTGCTCATAAAGGACGCTATCAGCCTGGCCCGCATCTGCCCCCTCCCAGGTCCCTGGTGCTCCTGGCTCTGAGGTTTGTAAGAGGAAGTGACCTCATGTGCTGTAGCTGACGCCCAGGCCCTGCCCCACTGCCTGTGCTTCCGGCTGCAAACGCGCCATCTCCCCCTTTCCTGCCAGCTCCCAAAAATAACTCAGTGGGAACAGCCCAGCAGCCTCTCCCTCAAGGCCTGCAAATCAAAGCCCTGATTAGGTCGAAGGGTGGGAAACGTGGCCGCAGGGCTGCTCAGGGGCGTGCCAATGCCAAGGGTGTAGGAGCCTTCCGGTGCCCAGCGGTTGGGATGGGGGCATGAGTCAGGCTCCATTCAGGGGAACTCAACCCATCTCTCTGGGTCTTTGAAACCGCTGGGGAAAGGCAGCTGCCTCCTGGACTTCCAGAAGCCGGGCGATGACCATCGTCCAATCCCCACCTGCCAGGCATCTGGGGAAGGAAAAGCTGACCTTGCTGGGGGTGCCTCATTTCCCGGGAAAACCATTCGCACCAGCCCTGCCTCGTCTATCTTAAATGAGGCCACCAAAGGTTGCCCTTCCTTTCTGATGGGGACAATGACAGCTGCAGCCAGGATCACCAGGATGTCACCTTACGGCTCAGATTAAAAGAATATGAAATAGTCTTTGCCCCATAACTAAAGACATTTTGGTAGACACTGAGGGGGAGTGATAGAGCAGAATGAGGGGGCGGTGTTGGGAATAACAGTAAGTGCTCTATAGCAGAGGTCAGCAAATTGCCAAGCTGCAGCTCAGGGGCCATACCTCGCTTCTCACCTGCGTTTGCGAATGCAGCTTTACTTACCATGCTTATTCATTCACGCATTCTCCGGGGCTGCTTCATGCCCCCACCGCGGAGCCGAGTCGTCAGGACAGAGAGTGTATGGCCGGCAAAGCCTAAACTATGAAACGATCTGGCCCTTTCCATAGCAAGTGTGCCAGTCCTGCCCTAGAATAATGACTACTTGTTTAGTGCTTGCTACCCCTTACTAGGCAGGACAATAAAGAAAGAGGGGGAGGGAGGGAGGGAGGCATGCCATTTGATCCCATGGTTAGGGAAGGCCTCCCTGAGAAGGTGCAGTAAGACCTGAGGAAGTCATCCTGTGGATACGCAGGCAGAGTATTCCAGGCAGAAGCAACAGGTGCAAAGGTCCTGAGGCAGGAACTCCTCTAATGTGCTGGAGGAAGAGGCAGGAGGCCACTGTGGCTGAAGGAGAGGCAGCAGGTCAGAGTTCAGAGGTGAAGGCTCAACAGTATGGAACAAGGGGGTGCGGTACTGGCACCTTGAAAGTTGTTGTCATAACTTTGGCTTTTCCTCTATGAGGAGAAACCACAGAAAGTATCACGGTCTGACTGAAGTATTAACAGGGTCCCTCTAGTTCAGGGGTGGGCAAACTTTTTGACTCGAGGGCCACAATGGGTTCTTAAACTGGACCGGAGGGCCGGAACAAAAGCATGGATGGAGTGTTTGTGTGAACTAATATAAATTCAAAGTAAACATCATTACATAAAAGGGTACGGTTTTTTTTTTTTTTTTTTTTTTTTTTAGTTTTATTCATTTCAAATGGGCCGAATCCGGCCCATGGGCCGTAGTTTGCCCACGACTGCTCTAGTTGCTGGGTTGAGAATAGACTCCAAAGCCTTGGAGAGACAAGTGAGGACGGGGCAGGGATCTCCGCATCACAGCTCGCTGGACATGATCAGTTCCTGGATGCATATCGACTGTGGAGCCAGCAGGTTATGCTGATGGATTGGCCATGGGGTATAAGATAGAGGGGTGTCAGGGTCCACACAGCATGCCTGTCCTGAGCAGGTGGGGATATGGAGTGAGCAGTCAGTGTAAGGGAGTGTGCCCTATTTGTGTTTTCTTATCCAGGTCTCAGCAGTAGTTCAAGGTGGATATTGTTCTCCCCACTTTACAGGTGGGGACAGAGAGGTGAGCTGGCCCAGCTCGCACAGGTGATCAGTGATGGGCTGGGGTACGAATGGGTATCTGTCAGAATCCATGTACTTTGTCCTGGCACCCTGCATCGTAGTCAAATTCCCACCCACATGTTGGTTTGAATCACTGGTTGAAAATCAAATCTCTTCCAGGCCAGGCAGGTAAGATCTGAGGGGCGCTGCTCTGAGTAAGAGGGTGTGTGTGTGGCTGTACTGGAAAGGACGAGCCCAGCCTGATGGCGGTCAAACGTGAATTGCTTTTACAGATGTGCCAGCCAAACTAAACAGGGCCACGAGCCTCATTAGGCCACCAGGTCCTGGTCCGTGGCCCCTGCTCAGAGCCTGCGTCGGGTTGGGCAAGAGGACGCATGATACGCTCAGAACGGAAATCAGAGCCCGTTTGTCCGTCCCTCCCGCCCGGGCCCACTTCTTTGGGAATATCACAGATGGCTGTGGAGGGAAAGCATGGGCCTTCGGGCCAGACAAGCCTGGCTTTTAGTACCAGCCCTGCCACCCGTCACAGTGTGACTTCGAGTAGGTAATTACCTTCTATGAGTTGGGTGGTCCCTGATGCCCCCTTTCTTATACCCCATGGCTAGTCCGTCAGCACAACCTGCTAGCTCTACAGTCGATATACATCCAGGAACTGGTCACTTCTCACTATTGCGACACTGGGGTCCACCCCCATCACCGCTCACCCAATTACTACAATAGCCGCCTCGCCCGTCTCTCTGTGGCCTTCAAGTCTGTTCTCAACCCAGCACTAGAGGGACCCTGCTAACACTCAGTCAGACCAGGCCATTCCCTGTGGTTTCTCTTTGTCGAGGGAAAGCCAAAGTTCTGACCACAACTTTCAAGGTGCCAGTGGCCTCCCCACCCCCTGTTCCATACCCTTGTGCCTTCACCCCTGAACTCTGACCTTTTGTCTCTCCTTCAGCCCCCGTGGCCTCCCGCCTCTTCCTCCAGCACGTTAGGGGAGTTCCTGCCTCAGGACCTTTGCACCTGTTGCTTCTGCCTGGAATACTCTTCACCAGTCTCCACAGGATGACTTCCTCATCCCTTCAGGTCTCACTGCATGTCCCTAGGGAGGCCTTCCCTAACCATGCAATCGAACTGCATGCCTCCCTCCCAGATCCTCTTGCTTTCTCTATCTTCCTGCTTAGCACTTATCATCACCACATATTATATGATTTATTTTTTATACTATTAACTGTGTCTTTTCCATAACAAAGTCCAAAGAAAGGTTTTGTTTACAGCAATGTCTACAGCATCTTGTGAAGTTGCCAACCCACAGTACATATGTTAGCTCCTGTTCTTCCTTCATCTCTTTCTCATCAGAAATAAACTTCTGCCACTCCCACAATTTCATTCTGTCGGATCTAACTGAATGAGAATTATTCAAATTTCAAAATCTGTGACCACTGATAGGAAGTTAGCTCCTAAGTTGACACCAATCATTGAGGCAGTTGGGTCCCCAGACTGGCATCACAGGATCATGGGGTACCTCTCAGAAATGCAAATCCTTGGACCCCAACCCCAACATCAGTGGAACCAGGAATGCTTGGGAAGGGCCCAGCAATGTCCAGACAAGCCCACCAGCTAATTCTGGTGCAGGTGCAAGTTTGAGAACCACGCCTTGCTTGGGTGGGTTTATAAAACAAAGTCCCAGAAGCAAGTGGACAGAATGAAGTAATGAAAACAACCCTGGGTGGGATTCTGGGCCCCTCTGTCCGCAGGGCTCGCTCTGCCATTGGGTGATCCTGGAGGCATCATTTCTCTGACCGGAAGTTGGGTTCTGTAGCTTCAGGAGCACAGGACTGGGGGATCTCTAAGACCTTTCCCGGTTTGGGCATCCAGTGTGTCTGTTTTGTCCTGGCTTCTTTCCTAGGGTTCTAGAAGCATCTCCCAATACTTGTCTCTCCATCACACTGTCTTCTGCTTTATGTTCTTAGCTACCTGTGGCTACTCCTGGGATGTTGCTAAGCATTTTGCTCCCATCAGAAAAAGCAGTGCACCCAATATTTGGTGGCTTTTCTTCTTTAAATGTTACACACTTGGGGTGCTAAGCAAACATATTTAATAGCGATTATAAAACCTACAGATAATGGAAACCCACGCTGTGTTAAATAATAAAGCAAAGGCCCTGACCTCCCCCCGACCAATACTCTTTCTCCCATCAACTCGCCCGCCACACAGGTGGAGTTGCCACCTGCAAACTACTGGTCCAGAGAACCCCAGGCGTCCCTCTCCCCAGCTCTCTCCTGACCGCTTCCCTGCGAAACACTCATTTCCTTTGTGGGTTGAGTTACTAACAACAACTGCCTCAGACCATCCTTGGCCCTTCCTCTGTGGCAGCCGCGGCGTCCAATGCGTTTCACATCCCTCGGTCTTGTGTACTGTTCCCAGGAGCCCTGCGAAGTGGGCACAGTGAGTGATGCTCCCGTTGAGGAAACTGAGGCACCGGTAGGTTCAGGAACCTGCTCCAGTTTCCTCGGCAGGAAAGTCGTGGCACTGAGACTGGCTGATAAGAAATTGCTGCTACTTTATCCTGAAGGCATTCTTAAGGCTGTGTGGCCTTACAGAGTAGTTATTTAGGAAAACTGGAATTGGACTCATTTCTGATTATGGATTTCCACTGAGATTTTGGTGAGGAGCTCTTTCCGGGTGCCTTTCAGTGTAGAAACCTGAACTGTTTCTGTTCTACAGGGAAATAGGGCTGACATGGAGGTCAGGGGTGTGATTTCCTTTTCTTTTTTAAAAAAATATATTGTAATTGATTTCAGAGAGGAAGGGAGAGAGAGGGAAAGATAGAAACCAGTGGTGAGAGAGAATCATTGATTGGCTGCCTCCTGCGCACCCCTCACTGGAGAACAAGCCGACAACCTGGGCATGTGCCCTGACCTCCTGGTTCATTCATTGACACTCAACCCCTGAGCAACGCCGGTCTGGCAGGGGTCCGATTTTCTCGGTGGCTCTGGCCGGGCCCGCTGCCTGCCCTGGTTCCTTGGGTTCTGGGATGGAAAAAGCAGAGGATTTTCAATGCAGAGCCGGGCACTGTGATTCAGACTCTACAAAGTTCATTAGAAGCACGATGGTAGCTGGAAAGAGAGAGACATCTGGAAACAGCCTCCCCTTGCTGACGTCGCCTTTGAGACGGTCATTACCGTCCCCTGTGGACGAGCTCTCGGGGCGGGCACCACGCTTGCCTTTTTTCATGACTGGTTTTCTCCACAGCGAACGTGCCCCCAGCTTGCCTGCGCTGTGCCAGACGCACACTCGGTTGACACAGGGTATGGAAACTCTCTCCTTCGGGTTTGTTTATTTGATGCACCAACTGACAGAATGTGGTTCCTTTTGGAGTCTCCGAGGAGCTGAAAACAATCTCAGAAATCCGACTTTATGAAGTTAGGGTTTCCGCCACTGAGAAATAGCTTCGTGTTGAAGGTTTGTTTACAAGGAACTGCTGTTTCCACTTGCCGGAGCGGCTCTTAAACATATTTTTTTTAAAGTTGTTTTTTCCAACCGCTAAGGGGATCTAAACATGAAGTGTTCCTGAAGTTGGTTTTCTAGCTCCTGGGCTATTAACTTGCTGCCGGGATGAAACAGAAGGGCGTCCCTCCACTCAGCCACCCGTACGGCAAGCGCGGAGAAGTTTGAAGAATTTTTTCAAGTGGCTCATTATGCAATATTTGCATTTCGCTCACGTCAGCACTGACGCTGTCATTTCACTCACATCAGCACTGACACTGTCGACACAGAGTTCGGCTGCGGTTGCCAGTGGGTCCCTCCCTGCTTCCATCCCACCAAGCCCCGCTCCCAGCGGTGATTCTGCACCAAGGAGGAGGCTGACCAGCCTGATAAACCATCTGGGACAGAGCTGAGCTCACAGACCTCCCCTTCTTCTTAGGAGAGATTGGGGGATATTCCTACAGGACTGTTTGAAAAGAGGAGAGAGCGAAAACGCCCTCACAGCCCTAGAATCAGGGCCCCTAGAGAGGGAGATAGATCGCTCCCACTCCCCTGAAGGAAGGAAACGTGAAGTGTGCTGTGGTTTGGTATAAAAATCGGTATTTCACACCTCCTCACGCCGGCCCTAATTCGATAGTCTCAGTGTCTCACACCGTTTCCGCACACCAGCTGCAGCGTGTGGCTCTGTGCTGCCTCCGCCTCAGGAGCATGAGCCTGTGGATAAAGGGATGTTGGCAGACTGGCTCCTTCTCCAGCAGGCCCTCCCCCAACACCCCCCAACCCCCTGCCCCCAGCTAAATGTCTTCTGTTCTACTCTGGGATTTAAAGGAGGCTAGATCCCCAGTGCACAAGAAAAATTTTATGTCACTTTCTCCCTGTCCCCTCCCCACACCCTCCCCACCCACACACTCACCCACAGGCATAAACACTTCTCTGCTGTCAGCCTCTCAGCCACACTCTTTCCCAAGTTCACAGCCAGCTCCTGTTGGCAAAGGTTGCCGCGTTGTTCACAGCATGAGAACTATTCCCATATCATTATCAACGAAAAAGAATTTTCCACAAAACACGATTGCCGCTTTATCTGGAGTTTTAAATGCTGCTGAGCTCAGTGGGGGGGGGGGGGGGTGGACAGAAAGACAGACAGTGAGGAAGAGGATAAATGAATGTATGATTTTATGAATACTTATTGTAGGTCACTGAAACCAAGGTTAAGCCTTCAAGTAGCAAGGACGGAATAAAGCGGGGGGGGGGGGGGGGAAAGCCATGTGTACTAGCTGCCCTGAGACTAACCTGGATTTTCATGATTTCTTTTTTCCTCTGATCTTTTTTTTTTTCCAGCTGGCAATAATGCAACAAAAATAACCCACATGTAGGGCTGATAGCAGGTTGTTTTGATTGTAGGACTATAACCTTGCCAGTAAGATCCCAACCCCACTCCACGTAGGCATGCTGTTGTTTTTGGCTCAGCTGAATGATCCCAATTTAGAGATGAAGAAACGGAGGTCCGAGGATTTCTGCGTCACTGGCTGACCCACCTTCCTCCCGCTGCTCCTGCCGCAGCCGGCCTTTTCCTTGTTCAGCCTCTGTCCCACGAGGGGTGTAAATTTAGGAGAGAAACCTGCAGGTAATTAACAGTCCAGCGTGTCTGTCATTCCGTTGATAAAATGTGTTGGGTGTGGTTTCTGGACGTGCAGTTGATAAAATGCATTGGTGGTGTTCCATTTCATTTGACTTTCCATTAGCTTTCTTTCTTTCTTTCTTTTTTTTTCCAATGAGAATGTCTTAATGGCCTGCTTCTGTTTTCAATCATAGGGGACATTTCTATGGATTTATTTATTTTTTTACATTTTCCAATAAGAAACATATTCTGATCCTTTAAAGATTACAAGGAAAGTATGGAAGGGTGGGTGATAGTCAGAAGAAAAGCTTGCCTGCTGGCTTAAATTAGCAAGTATGTGTGCATGTGCATGAATGTGTGTGTGTGTACATGTGTGCATGAATGTGCATATACTAGTGCATGCATGTGCATGAGTGTGGGCGTATGTGCATGTGCTTGTGCGTGTGTGCATGTATGTGTGAACGTGCCTCTGTGTGAGTGTGGATGTACATGTATGTGTGCATGTACTTGTGCATGTATTTATGTGAGTGACTCTTGAAGTCTTCATTGAGTGCCTGACTTGGGGACAGAGATCCCACCATATTACTTCGTTTTTAAAGTTACTCTCTGGCTTTAATAACCTGTGACTGAAGAAAGGCACCTCGCTTCGTTCAGCTGTTTAGCTCTAAGTCCATATTAGTTAAAGGTGAAGAAAATTCCTTGGGAGCTTTGAACATCGAATTGGGACTTGCCTAACAGAATACACTAGTGTGAGTAGATCTATGTAAGACTGGGCCGGCAAAGGTGCAAATGACAAGAGTGATTTCCAGCTCACAGCATCGAAAAAGCTGAGTCATCTGAATAAGTCACCCAGCTTTTTAACCCGGGGGAGCCTTGGCAAGTAGACATGTACAAAGGCCGGTGCGTATGAACCACGAAGCTTCACCAGAGAGGAGCCCCTCCTCAGAGCCTGACTTGCTCTGCAAAGGGGCCCACTATGGCCAGCCCATACTGGTTATTAGCGCTGGTTTCCTGTTCTTGAACTTGAGATGCTGCCTCTGCTCTGAATTCTCTTCCCCTTCTATCCTCCTGTGCGATAAGGATCTGCAGTCTTGATCTGTGCTTTCTACATTCAAATGCCCACTCAGTTTAGATTTCTGAACCTCAGACATGTCTCTCCCTCTTCCTGTGAACCAAGTTTGGGCTTTTGACGAACATCCTTGCGCTGTCTGCATAGATAACTGATTCTCAGCCTCGTGTCCCCCTGTGGATGCGGGTTGAGTGCCCCAGTTACGATACTTGTACCATGTGTGACTGCAGCCTCTCTGGGTTCTGGGCTGAGTCACCTCTTGGCCTGCCCTTTCCCAGGCTGCCCACACACAGCGACAGCCCCGTTCCCTCGCTCAGGGACGTCTGCATGCAGAGAGTGGAACATTTTGGTGTTTACAAAATAAATAAAAAAAAGAGCTAAGCAGCACGTCCTTTTGGTACTAAAGGTCCTGCAAACTTTGTTCCTCTGTCCGTGGCCAAGCTGGAAAACCTGATGTGTGCCAGATATTTGAGTTAATAAAGATTCTGTGAGAATCTCCTCCCTCCCCCACCTGCAGCCCCACACGTTAGTGGGATATTTATGCCTTCTGCCAAGAATCTTCCCAAATCATTCTGTATGGCTGATAGTTTGTCAGATTAATAGATCCCGAGTGATGTTCATATGTTGGTTTTATGGCAGACCTCCAGAGAAGGCTTTTACAGATAACAGTGGATATGATGAATTATGTTGCTTGAGATCCTGATGTTTCCATTTAAGGGCGTCTGTAGGTACTCAGCCCTTTATGAAAGGCACCTGAGGATTACTCTCTATGAACCTTGGCCCCTATCATTTTTTCCATCGGCCAAGGTTATCCTGGGGCTAGGTCCTTTCATCCCTGTCTGGTGGCTGGTGAATTCCTTGGCCCACCTGCGAATGTAAAGCCTTCTCTTCTAATCCAGGTTCATCTGTCAGTCCAGGAAAATGCTTTTCCCTTTCGGAGGACCTGGACTGATTGGTTGGAAATATCATTTGGTTCCCGTGTTTGTCCTGGATCGGACATCAGACAGCAGTTGCAGACTGCACTGGCTGGCGGACTTGGTTTTCGTGGTGAGGTTCAGAGTGCAGCAAGAGACAGGAAAATCAGAGCTGTTTATACAGTCTCTCTCTTTCTTTCCTTGAGTGTCTTAAAGAGGAAGAACCGTCTTCCAAACCTGTAAGGCCGGCAGCCATGTTGTGTGCTGTTCACTCTTGTTTCCTCCCCGAGTCTTCTGTCAGCTAGTGAGAGTGAGATGAGTGGGGCGGATACTGCCTGGGATGTCCCTTCCGTAGAAGACACAGTTCTATATCTTGGACATTTATTATCTCACTCAGTCCTCTCATTTTTCAGGGGAAAAATTGATGCTGTGAGACATGTGTCCGGAGTGGGTTCAAATGACTAGTGTGCTTTCTTTAAACCAGGGGTGTTTGTACAGTGCCATGTATCAGAAGGAACCTGTGGTTTAGGTATGGGAGCCAGGTAAATCACTTGGTGTCTCCAACCCCATCATCTTCTCTGTAGATCAAGGGTGACAATGATGATAATTAGGAAGACGGATGCATGATCACAAGGCCTGATGGAAGTGAATTCTAGTGAATACACATGATTTCTAGGGTGCTCCCCATCGTGCTCCTCCCCATTGGCTATAGTTGCCCTAGGAAGGAACAGCATTTTAGCTTCTCTGGAAAAATACCCAAACGTTCGAATTGACATGCAGAGATGTTCTTCTTGTCTCATACCAATGCATGTTACGATCTGTGTATCCCAGAATGCAAAGCACAAATAAAATTGTAAGTCTGCATCTTCATTCATAAACTCCTCCTTGAACCTGGTGACTATTGAAACACGTTGTTATATCTGTGCCATGGAGCCTATGATTTGTTTCTTATCTAAAACTTTGAGATCCTTCTGAGTCTCTCTTAGAGAATAGGTTCAGGGTAGGGAGAGTGATGGGCAGGAGGTAGGTTTGGACAGGGAGGGAGGAGGTACAACTGACCAAGGACTCACTCCTGAGTTACTTCTCCACGTGCTTTACTGCACATGGAGACTGGAGTGGGCAGTAGGTGTGCAAGGAAAGGATGGAGAGAAGTCAGCTCTCACTTAGTGCATGTTGCCATGTGCCAGGCATGGTACATGCTTCCATTTGCTTTATTTCATTTATTTTTTTTACCATCACCTGTGAGTTAGATATTTCCTCTGTAGATTCAGACAAAAATGATTTGCCTAAATTGCAATTGTATCAAAGGCAGAGCCCAGATTAGAATCTTTGTCTCTCAGTGCAAAGCTCAGGTTAAAATAAGTGACAACAAACAGAGTCAGTCCTAAAAGGTAGCTCGTTCAAGGGCTCCAGACACAGTGATCCCAAAGGCACCCACAAGAGGCAACTTCAAACACAGCCAGGCAAGCAGGTGAATTCCTAGAACTCTTGCCAATTGACCATAATAGGGGGAATAGCTTGTGGGCTGTTTAATTTTTGTAAGTTCTTTCAACTATAGAAGGTAACTTGAACTAATATTTGAGTGCTACCAAGTTTTGGGGGCTGTCTTTGATCACTTCATAGGAGCTATTTGGAAACTAATAATTTATATGCAAGTTGTAACTGCTAGGTTCTTGAGAATTGCTATATTTTCTTAGGTAGATTAAACTTCAGGAAATAATTTTAATAGTATTTACCTCCTTCAAAAAAATCTTTCTTCACAGAGAACAGAACAGTTTGTGCAAGCCCGTATCCAGTGTCAGCCACATTGTCACAGATTCCAAAGGACTCGGGTCTGAATTAATAAGATTCCGGTGCAATGCAGAGTGGGTGGATTTACACAGAGTGGAGACAGAAGGAAGGAACAATCAGAATCAGATGCATGTAAGGCGGGAAATACCCTAAGTTAAAAAGTCCTTTGATTTGTCATGGATAAAGTGGAAATTCTATCTTGTGACAGTTGATACTTTGCCCTAATATAAACAGGCTGTTAGTCTCTGCAAAGAGTAAGGGTATACCAAGGTGATTTGAATTTCTGCATTGAATTTGTTTCAGCATGGGTTTTAGAAACAGGCAGACTGAGGGGCCAGTCTGAGCCTTGATATGTGCCGGGTTGCACCAGTTGCTTAAATTCTCTAAGATTCTGTTTAATCCTCTTTCAACCGGGGGGAGTACTGACTCAGTTTCTGGAATAAAGTAGGAAGCAAAAAAGTTGTTATTTTTATATTGTTATTTTAGTGTTATCCAAGTACTGTTTTCTTCCAAAGTTTTTTTCATTGTGGTAAGAACTCAGCATAAAATCTACATACTTGACAAAATTTTCAGTGTACAATCTAATATTATCCTATATAATAAAAGGGTAATATGCAAATTGACCAAACTGCAGAACGACCGAACATCTTTGCATGTCAATTCGAACGATGTTAGTGCCTGGGCCTCTAGTTAACTATAGAAACAGTGTTGTACAGAATTTATTTACTTTGCAACAATGAAACTTTATGCCTGTTGACTAGCACCTCCCCACTTTCCCCTCTTCCCTACATGTTTATCAAGTAATTTTAAATGCAGTGTAATAGATAGTTCAATGGAAGAATTTTGAATAACTGATAAATTCTCATCCATTATATGTTTTTTAAAATAGTCCATTGATTTTTAGAGAGAGAGGAAGGGAGAGGGAGAGATAGAAACATTGATGCGAGAGTGAAACATTGATTGGCTGCCTCCTCCACACCCACTACTGGGAACTGAGCCTACAACTGGGGCATGTGCCTTGATGGGGAATCAAACTGGAAACCTTTGGGTCCACAGATGACACCA
This sequence comes from Myotis nattereri, assembly GCF_964212035.1. Taxonomy (NCBI): domain Eukaryota; kingdom Metazoa; phylum Chordata; class Mammalia; order Chiroptera; family Vespertilionidae; genus Myotis; species Myotis nattereri. The sequence continues at coordinate 50,045,904 of NC_138091.1, forward strand.
AATTCCATTATTTCCTTCTTAAAAAAAAAAAACAAACCCTGGTAGAGGAAGGTGTGAGAAGATGGGGGGAGATGGTTTGTTGGTCAGTGGAGGGGCAGGCACATGCTGAGGCTGTAAGGGAAAGCTAACTTAGTGCTCTGGTTCTCAGTGAAGCCACCATCAGATTTGACCAAGAGAAATCCTTGAAAGAGCTTCATGGCTAGTTAAATCTGCTCAAGTACTAGAAAGAAAGGCCTGCTAACATAAAAAGACACATCTGCAGTACATTTTGGTTGCAGTAACAAAATCTGGACAAGTCCCTGGCCCATTCAATCACTAAAATTTGCTTTCCCCTTGTGAAAGTTGGCCATCGTCCATTGGTTCTTGTTTGGTGCCTGAATGGGACAGTAAGTAACTGAAGCCTCCTGGCTGCAACTTTCTCAGCAGCGTAGGGTGCAATTTCCATTTCCCCACAAGCACTTTAGACATTTCTCCTGATGACCATTTAACTTAGTAATGCTACGTTCATAGAATATCAGTTTCTTTCATCTCCTCCTGCCCTGTTTGGAGAGAAGTAATTTTGTATAGAAACAAAACAGAAAAACCACCCAACCCCATGTAACTTTCCAGGTTCAACCCCAAATCAGAGTACAGTAAGTGGATATACAAAACACATTTCCCATTGGTCCAGTCAGAAATACCGTAAAACTTTTTTTTTCTGTTGGGCTGTGCCCTTCTGTAACTTTCAAAGGAAACTGGGCAGAATAGCAAGGAAAAGCCATACCCAAAACACATAAAGGGCACAAGCTACCTGTAGTTTATAGTATTCCTTCCCGGTTGAATTGCATGCCTCGGGCGGCTCCCTCTATCACAGAGTGTTCCATTTCTGAAAGCAGAAAGCAAAGGAGGAAATATCTAAGCTATAAAATGTCAAATTGCTTTCCAAACTTGTTCCAATTTCCAACCACATCAAGAAGGGTGTCTGAGAGGACAATCAGCTTTTGCACTAACCCAATACATATACAATTATTTATTTTTAAAACATTTTCCTCGGGAAGGCATCATCACCAAAGGAACATTTGGGGTTATTCTGAGGCTATTTGCCTCCAGTCCTTTAAAATCTAGTTTTGTAGCTACAGTCTATTTGCCTTTCCGTTAAAATTTTTGTAAATCAAATAAGCCACAGTTCAATTTATTTAGGAAAAAAAGACTGAGCACTGGATATATTTTATCCATTTTCTGGGAATAAGATACTGGTGCCCTCCCCCAGAGCAACTTAGGGAAAAACAATCAAAACTTTACTTTCCCCCCGAATGCTAATGGGTAAAGGTGAAACCTCCTGGAAGAGACTAGACGTGTTTGGGGGGGCACAGTCACTTCCATTTCCCGAGACCTGAGGTAGAAAGTCAGAGCTCCCCCTGCACCTTTCAGAACTTGGATTTCGTGAACAGATATTGACATGTGACCTTTCATGCTATTTCCAGTGCCCAGTTTTCTGCAGGTATCATCTCCCTTGGGCCCAAAGAAACTTATTTTGTGTTTTTTGTTTGTTTTGTTTTTTGTTTTTTACTGGTTAACTGGTGACAAGTCTGCTCAGGTTTTGTTGATGTGAAATGTCCTAATCTTGTCTTTCTTTATGAAGGTTTCTTTGCTGGATATGGAAGTCTAGGATGACACAGTTTTTGTTGGTCTGTTTTGCCCACAGCACTTTACACTTGCTCTTTCATTGCCTAGCCGGCTTTGTTTCTGATGAGAAGCAATGACATCATTTTGTCACTATTCCCCTGTATGTTTTACATAGATTTTTTAAAAAACAATCTTTGCCTTGTCTTTCTTTTTTAAAAATTAATGTATTTTAAAAAGACTACCTCTTAAAATTTGTATGAAGTCCAACCCTTTGTGCATCATGCCCATGGTGTTATATCTAAGAAATCTTTGCATATTTGTGTTATAAAACTCTTCTTTCCTCCCGTGTGTCTCCTCTACTGCTCATGCAGAATGCATCACTTCAGACACCAGGATGTGGGGGACTTTTCCTCCACCAACTGGCTGTCTCCAATTTAACTCAATTCCAACACTGTCTGTCTGAAGATAGTAAGGGCTCAGTCCCATGACATTACCCCCTACTTCACATGCCAAGCACAACTAGTAGGTCCCAAGTTTACCTGACAGTTCTGTCCAACTTGGCTACAAATCAAGAGTCCCCAAGGCCTTTTCCTCTTGAATGTCATTATTTGCTAGTGTGGCTCACAGAACTCAGGAGAAAACTACTTACATGTATCAGCTTATTAAAGGATGTGATAAAAGACAGAGATGAACAGGCAGTTGAGGAGGGTGGGTAGGATAAAGCATTCTAAACCACAGGAAGAGAGTGAACAAAGTATATAGGGAGGGGCATCCAAAGAGTGTATGGGAAACATTGAATTATACAAATTGAGTTTTATTTAAGATTAAGGAGAAAGAAGATGACAAAAACAACATCAACTCTGAAAATGTCCATATATTTTATTTATACGTTCGGACGGCCTAATGGAATAGGTAAATACCTGTTCTAAATACCTAGAAATATTTTTTGATGGTTTGAATGGCTTCATAAATATGTGCCCTGACCTGGGATTGAACCCACAATGTTGGCATATCGGGGCGATGCTCTAACCAGTGGTCGGCAAACTCATTAGTCAACAGAGCCAAATATCAACAGTACAACGATTGAAAATTCTTTTGAGAGCTTAATTTTTAAACTTAAACTATATAGGTAGGTACATCGTTATTAACTTAATTAGGGTACTCCTAAGGCTTAGGAAGAGCCACACTCAAGGGGCCAAAGAGCCGCATGTGGCTCGCGAGCCGCAGTTTGCCGACCACGGCTCTAACCAATTGAGCTCCCAGGGAAGGGCGGTGAGGATGGTTTTGGATGAGATTAAGCTTTCATCGGGTGGGTTGAGTGAAGAAGATTGCCCTAGCTGTGTGCGGGAGGGCCTCATCCCACCAGCTCAAAGCCTGAATAGAGCAAAAGGCTTACCTTCTTCTGAGGAAGAGCGAATTCTCTGGCCTGAAGGCCTCCACACATTGGCCCTTTCTGCCTGATGGCCTTAAGAGGGGCACCAGCACCGCCTGGTTCTGTGGCGGCTGAACCGTTCCATGGCCTCTGCAGGTCTTTGTGTGAGCCAATTCCTCATAATTTCTCCTAATGAAGAAACGTATGCACATAGGACACACACATACGTCCTGTCATATATTGTTAATGGGGCTCAGAGCCCTAGAGCATGTGTATAGGATGTGTATTGATGCCTTATAAAGCACACATATACATATAGGACATGTATAGAGGACTGTTTCTCTGAAGGATTCCTGGTTAACATACAAGCAAAAATAGAGTGAAAGTGTGAAAAATAGTGTGTAAGGCTCCCTGCCACCTGTGCAGTCCAGGTGAGAGTGGAGCGCCCTCCTTCCTGCCAGCAAAGGACCATTTCTTAGAATCTGACACGACGACCTGGCAAAAGGGCAGTGATGGCTTTTGCAGGGCTGGGGAGAGAGCCTCGTCCCACTTGTTCACCCTGACCCTTTCCGTCCTGAGCCCATCTGGTTGGCTGTTAAAATGCTCACTGCACTTGCCTTGGCAAACATTTTGTTTCCCTGAGTCGGACCTAGAGTCATAAATACCTGTATGTAGCTCAGCTCTTAAAAATAGCCAAGTAGCATCCCGCAAACAGTACACACTTCCTGTTGAACCAGACAGAGAAGTAGGCAACTCACCAAGCCAACGTGGAGAGAGCAGCGGCAGACCATGGAACCTGGCCACTTGTGCCAGAGGAGCTGGCTGAGAGCGGAGCATAAAATGCAGTCTAGACCTGGCCCAGCCTTGAGCTCCTCCAGTGAGGAATTTGGGCTCTTATTTTCCCTGGTGGGAAAATACTTAGAGATCATTCATATGATACTGGATGATTATGTGTAAAACTCATGCTTTTATTTTTCTTCTTTGAACTCCTAGCATTGCTTTTCTCCTTGGAGTCCCCAGCCCAGCTCTGTTTTTCTAAGCGTATTCCTTCAACAGCATGCGCATCCTCTGCGTGCCTCTGCCATAGAGAGTCTTCTTTCCGAATCTCCGAGTTCATATTGATCTATATCTCTGCCATTTTCTCCATTGGATCCTCCAAAATATATCTTTCTGGTCACTCAACTCTATCTTACTCATCTCCTTTGCTTTTCTCTGGCTTGATGATTTGTCCCTTTTCCCCTCTCTGGTCCCAAGGAGCTTGACCTAATGTGGCAACTATTTCCTTTACATAATGATGGGTTGGGAAGGAAGAGGTGGGTTAACTTTCCTAATAGTCAGCAATTGGAAGGAGTTACCTCCACCCGTGTCAGTTGGCTCTTCCCCTCAATCTTGATATTTTTTTAAATATATGGCAACAGGGAAGGCCTGTGCCTTTCCTTTTTTTTTCAAGTCAATAAGGGAAGGGGGATTCTTAATGGATTCCTTCGATTTTTCTCCATTTTCCTTGCAACTCTGATGGGGAATGCCTCCTTTTCTGGGTCATATATTACAGAAAATTCTGGTGCTTTTGCCTTTGAATTTGAGGCTAACCAGAAGGTAGAAAAATGAGATAATGAAGTTTATTGAAGTACTTAGCTGACCAGCATGTCTTAAGACATAATGAACGACTTGTTTTTCATGAATAAAATACGTTTTTCACACACTCATTGAATCCTAGAAACTGAGCAATTCCGATTATGTCAGATATAGAAAAGTATTTCTATATTAATTAGTGACTCACATTTTTGCCAAAATCTAGCAGTAGAGTCATTTCAGGACAGGGGTTAGAAAACTTGTTCTGTGAAGGGCCAGGTAGGAAATATTTTCTGCCTCCATCTCTGTTGTAAATACGCAACGCTGCAATGGTGAAAGTAGGCCCACAGGATACATCAACACATCAGGTGGCTGAATTTTAAGAAAATTTATTTGCAAAATCAGGTGGCCACCTGTTTTGGCCCAAGGACTCCTTGTTTTAGGACAATAAGTTTCAAGTAATAAAGTCAGAGCCATATACTAGTATATTGTTCAGAAACACTTCTTACAGGAAACACCATAGAAACAGCGAGTGTGGGAGAAACCTGGAATGAAAGCTAAACACGCAGATTGAGAGCCCCCCTCTCAGACTCACAGGTGCGGAATCACTGGCAGATAGCACTGGGACTCTACCTATCACCCAGCATCCCAGAGTGCTGTGCACAGACTTGACATTTGCTGCCACTCTAGAGCTAAAGACGTGTGGGTTAGCTCACCCACAACATAGCAAATGTAGGAGGCAAGAGGTTGTCTTGGGCACCTTCATCTCCCTGTGTTATGAGTTCCAGGAAGTTGAATTGGTTATGGGAATGGGGTTTCGAGTCACATAAGTATGATTTCAGGTGCAGGGAATGCCATTTTACTCATTGGGAGACCCTTGACACACCATTTAATTTCAATTTCCAATTTGGTGAAGTCAAGATCATACCTATGATAGGCAGCCACCATGAAGAATAAGGAAATAACAGTTGTAAAGTGCTCAGCATCCTTCCTAGATGCTAGTCAGCCGTCACTTTGAATGAGAGGTTTTGATCCAGTTGCTACACACTTCTGGTTCTGTGGTCCATGGAAGCCTGTTCTGTTCAGGATCCCAGCGGAAGTTAGCACATGTGATGGGGAGGGAAGGCTCAAGGTGCAGCCTGTGGCTCAGGAAGCACATGGAGCGGTCCTAGCCAGCACCTCCTCCTCTGTGCTTCAGTGGCAGGTCACTAGGTCTCAATTCTGGTGAGGGCAGGGCAGGTGCCCTGACGGCTCACCCAGTTAGAGAAAGGAAAAAAAGAGACAAGTGGGTTCATGGGTTTGGCCTCCGAAGACTGGTCCATTCACCATTTCAGAACTCAAAGCCTTTACTTTTAAAAGACTATTAATAGAATGCTTCCATCTTAAAGTAATGATGGTACTGACCCCATGAAAGTGACAGATGCCTTAGTCCTCATGACACCATGGAGGGGTAGGTGCCTGTCCTGCTGGCTCATTGGTAAGAGACACGAAGATGGGAACACTGGTGGGTTTTGTCAGTCTGCGCAGTTGGTAACCTCAGAACTGAGGTTGCAGAGCTACTTGTCTCAGATCCTCTCCTCTGCCATCATTTTCAGCACTTGCTATCCATTGTAATCTACCCCTGAGGTTTGAAAACAATAAAACTACTCCCATTATGCCCTGGGGATTTTGACTCTGTTGGCCTTATGGGGCGGGGCGCATAGACATTTGCATTTTATAAAGCACCCTTCCCCCTTACTGTCTGAGAGGTTTCCACTGTGTGTAAGAGTTGAGGACTACTGTTCTCCATACTAGTTTGTTATTTAAAATCGCACGTTTTCCTTCTGTAAGTGACCTCCGTTTGCTTGTATGTGTCAATATTATTAACTACAATGTCTATAAACATCTCAAATGCTAAATTGAGAGCTAGCCAAATACTAGGATATTTAAAAACCTTGTCTTGACGTCAAGCATGGAAGATCAAATACACTAACTTTGTGGTTGCTAGTAAGCGTTCCCAGTGTTTGTCTAGCTCCAAAAAAATCACTGTATTTGTTTTTTTGGCATCGGAAGCAAGTCAGTTCCACAAACCGCGTTCGTTTCTGATCAAAGGCAATTCTAGGTCACTGGCTGGGTAGAATTGGTCCAGCCAGTTGTGCCCAATCCGATGGTGTCATGCACTCTGAAGAAGGTGGACAACACTAAACTAAGCCGTGTCAGGTGAGTTAATATGACTTACCTTAATTAGGGACTTGACCCTGGTAAGCCTTTATTTTTCTATTCTACTTTAGCCTGCAGACTCCTAGCAGGCCTGGTATATGTCAGAGCAACCTGAAGAATTGGAAAAGTGAGCAGACTGGAATGCTTCTGGAAAATACTGATGGCAGCAGATGAGACTGCCCGCAGGTGAAGTTTCTGGAGGAAGGGCAATGGAAGGAGTGGGGAGTAGAAGTAGGTCTAGCTGGGTTTGGTTTGCCTTTGTATAACCTTGGCCATAGTAGTTCATTTGTTTAAGCCTGAAATGAAAAAACAAACAAACAAACAAACAGAACAACAACAAAAAACACCTTTAACCTGGAGAAAACAATACCTGCCTCTCAAGGTTGCGTCTTCGTTTTGAAGACCATGAAATAGCACATAGAGGGAATTTGATAAGGAGTGGTTACTTATGATGATGCATACCAGACTTTTTATTGTGTGAGCTAAGTGTGTGACTTTATTTACTGCCTTAGCAGTTGTTTTAAAAGAATAACTCTGTTTTTGGCAAATAGGGAATAAAAGTTTTGAGTAGTGAAAGAGCTGAACTGGTGATATTTAGAGCAAATAACTTAGTCTGTCACATCTTTTTGGATTGATTTAGTGCAGAATTTGGGTTCTATTCCAAAATGAGGTTGCTGTATTTTTGCAGAGGGAATTTACCATTTTGTCATTTTTAGTTTCTTACGGAATTCTTTTCCAGGTTTATGGGTGAAATTATCTTTCTTATATTTTGTTAGGTATTTGAACTCATAATTTATATATCAGGAAGTATAATAGAAAATATAGCTAATGCTCCATGTGTTTTTGAGGATCACCAATAAAGTTAAATGGCATATAAACCCTATGTTGATGAATCGGGTTCTTTATTTTATGAGCATACATGTGAGTGGAATGGCAGAATGCAGTTCCTTATGCAGGATGAAGTGGGAATAACCAAGGTGATTAGGGATCCTCTCACGGACTTGGGTTTGGTTTTATTTAAAGCAGCTCATCCTGCATGGACCTGAGGGAACAGTGCTTCATGGTCTGAGATGCTTGGGGTAAGGCTACTGGAGCTCTAGCCCAGAGTTTCACACCTTGGGTGCAGTTGACATTGGGGCCACACCATCCTCTGCTGCTGGCGAGGGGGCTGCCCTGTGTATTGCAGGGTAGTCAGCAGCGTCCCTGGTCTCCCCTCATTACATGCCAGGAGCACCCCTCTCCGGTGGTGCCAACCCCAGATGTGTCCAGACATGACGCAAAGTCTTGTTGGAGGCACAATTGTCCCCCACTCTAAAAGCACCTGCACCCCGGGGGGAGATGCTCTTATCTGCTCTGCATGATTATTTGGGTCTGGGTAAGGTGGTCCGTGTCCTGAATAAGTTCCTAATCAGGAGTGAGGGTTCAGGGAATGTTGGGTTGTTTGATATGCTCTCCAGAGGCTACATTAAAAGGGGACCAATGTATGTCAACAAGATGCAACCGTTCTGGGTTTGGATCCTTGTCTGTGCTCTAAGTCCTAAGACTTCATCCACCTCTTTGTGCTCCTCTGTGCTTCCATTGTGCTTGACTGGAGGAACTAACATTGTGCATTGAGCTGAGTGAACGGGGATGCACATGCCTTAAGGGCCCGGCCTTCAACTGTCTTGTTCTTCATTTCATACCAGTGGCTGAAAGGGTGCCCATCACGAAGTAGAGCTCAATAAATATTTGTTTAAAAAAATGAATGGACACACAAATAAATTGCATGGAGGTAAGTAGGTCAGGAGATCTGGGAAAAAATACTTGTTCTGCTATCAGTTTGGTGAGCAAGTCACTTCACCTTCCTAAACACCCAGATCCTCCTCCAGCTGTGAAATCTTATGGCTCTGGCAAGGGACCAGACAGTGTTGTGTAATTAATGCGTGCTATTCCTCTCTCAAATAAGGATGAAATCTTGAATGGCTAGTACAAAACTAATCAGCACCTAGGTTGTGTGGAATCAGGAGAGAATAATCAACTGAAGAAACAGTCCTATTCCCATGCAGTTGAAACATTGGTTATTTCTTTGCAGGTATTTCTGAAATAGGTAATAAATAAATTTTCAGTACATCTCTTAAGATATATGTTGCAGTAGAAATGAGTCAGTCCTAAAGGTGTTATTTGACTAGCTCATGGGCTGTTTGATAATCATAATCTTAGCGAGTCACGACATCATAAGAATGCCAAGATGAATAATCGATGTGGAAAATTCATTTCCCAGACTGAGGGCTGGAGAGCTACTTCCACAGGAAGCCTGATTACCACCCACATAGACTAGTCAGTAACAGTGACCACAGTTTGACACTGCTCAAACTTGGAAAGGGAGAGTACAAGCAGATTGCATATGCAAGCAAAGCTGCCCATAATCCCAGAGCAAATCCAAATGTGAAACCAACATGGTTCAAGTTGCCTACCCATGCCAATTTAGCCACGGTTATGTAGATAATGCTAATTGTAATTTATGGCTGAGGCAGATTTATCTGGCAATGCTCAGGATTTTCTGTGGAAAGTTAGAAAAGGCAGAGGCTCCTGAATGTTATAACAAATCTTAAGTTAGGAAAAGTTTGGTTGATGGCAGGTACAGTGGATGTGGTTATTCACATTGGCTGCTGAGGGTGGTTGAACAAGCAGTATGGCCAGGATTGGCTCTTTGTGTTGTCATGTGGTGCCAGCCATGTGGCAGTCTGGGCGGAGCAGAGAACCCAGTCATGGGGAAGGGAGAGTGTGCTGAACAGGAAAGTCCCAAGATCACAGGAAAATGGCTGTAGATTTATGATGGTATTGGGGATGGGGGAGCCGAAGAGGCCAAAGCTTAGCATGGGTCATGAACCTACTACCAGGGTGAATGTTGAGAACAAAGGGGATTCTCACCATGGTCATGGCGCAAAAGTGACTAAGGGCATGATGGGATTTCTGTCAAAATGAACACAGAGCTTGAGAAACATCCAGGTACTGAGAAGATGGAGAAGAAAGGAGATCCTAGGATAGGGTATAGGCAGCACCTCCTCTGCCAAGCTCTAGCACTGTCAGGCTGGAGTTGCGGGTGGATTAAGAAACTCTGGGAACTTCAGAGGCCAGGTTGGATAGAATTGAGTCCTATACACAGGACAGCTGCACCAGAAATATTGGCAGAGTTGCAGAAGTTATTTTGTTCAACAAGAAAAAGATTCACTCCATTTCTACCCTAAGTACCATGGTAGGTTTTGAGAAGATAAGGTTAAATTATAAATGTTCCTATTCTCGAGAAGTATGTTTAATCTAGAAAGGAGGTAGAGGCAGAAATATCAACTATAGAGATGCAATGGAACTCTGAGATGTTACTGAGCAACGAGCTACCCCAAGATCTAAGAACAGATGAGCAGCTGCAAAGAAAGAAGAAATTTGAGGACTTGTTTACCTGGGGCAAACACAGCCAGAAGCACAGGTAGGAAGAATTCATCAGAATTCTTCATGCACTGGGGGAGGCCAGCATGGGCTGGAGAGAGTGCGGAGACCCTGGAGGCTCCCGTGTAGGAACAGTTTATACCCATGGTGGTCTGCTCTCCATGGACTCCAATAGATGCTCCTAAAAGGATCGGAGAGAGCCCTGGGAAACTCCCCCTAGTTGTGCAGACCTGGAGGGAGGACAGCGGAGCCACTGTGGGAGGGGCGGAGGGTCCCCACTGCACCTGCACGAGAGCCTAGGAGGCAGGTGGGCAAGGAGCACGCTATAGTTCACTGGGAGCTTTTAAAAATTAATGGCAGAGCAGAGCAACTGATTTGGAATTTCTGGAAATGGACTAATCCTTTCACAAACTCTTCCAAGTTATTCTAACATGTAGCCAGTATGAGAAGCATTGTCCCACATTTAGCTTTTGCATACCAGCATTCTCTTCCCTCTGGCAGACTTTTTCCTGATCCATTACTTGGTCGTGTGTGTGTGTATGTGTGTATGTTATGTGTGTGTAAGTGTGGGTGAGGGATTCTGTTAAGATTTACAGCCTCTGACCCATATCCAGTCATTTTGCAAATGCATGAAATTCAGATGGGGTGCTCCTCTGGCCTGTAGGCACACTCACAGCGAAGGAATTTGTATGATTTCTCTTAGGGTCACACTCTATGACCCTTTTACAGTTATTATGAAGTTCCAGCGCAATTAAATACTGGAAACAATGCAAAAGTTGAGCCCAGATCCAGGGAATGCAGAATTATAGTGGAAGCAAGAAAGCTGTAATGAAATGTGTGGCAGCATAATGGAGAATTGCAATTAGTTTGAATTGGCAACTCTTAAAATAAGTATTTTATGATCAGGATAAGAATGGTAGATTTAAATAAGTATACATTTATAGATTTATAGTTTGCAAATGTATTCATAACTGTCATCTCATATTGGAAAAGCTGGGAGTTAAGGTTGTTAATTCACATGCCCAAATCACGTATTTTTTAGATTTGTCAGGAAAAACAAAAGAGGTGTTGAAATGGACACTTGCTTATTTGGGTGTCCTTTCTGTGGAATGTTGGGTGTTGTTTATATAGGAACCTGAGCCTTTTATTGACTGAGACAGTTTAAAATTCTAAATTATAGGAGACTGAGAGGAATACAAATGATTGTCATGTGTACAGATGCACATCCATTGACTCTGGTGGATTTGTAGTTGATTTCTACCCTGTAGAATAGTTGATGCAAATATTACATTTTATTCCTGGTGGACATTGACTCGTTTCGCATCTATTAGCAAGTTTATTTTAGCATTCTTGATTGCCTGTATTTGTATCTGTTTTCAGGTTTTTCTTTGAACTGGTTTAACATCTTCTATAGGTCTCCTCATTAATTAATATGTTAAATAAAAATTTACATGTTTATTGTATATTTTTATGAAAGTCAGAATTTTGCTCTTTTAGAGATTTTCTTATAACAGACTTGAATTCAGAGCTTCTGCTTCCAACCCCAGGGCTTATTAACTATGGAAATTCAAATGAGCTAAATAAATATTGCTTCTGCAATCTGTCACTTCCACAAAAGAGCACCCAAAACACATTGACCAGAGATATTGCAGTAAGAGAAAATATCACTTGCCAGAAAAAAGTATTTACACACATACACAGATTTAAAAATATATAAAGTGATTTTTACTCACAGATGTCATGATTGCATAAGTAGACAATGCATAAGACTGCATAGATAATGAATTTTCCTTAATAAGCAATTTTGGCAAGATCTCTGGATACAATAAACAAATAGAAACTAGAATTAAAAAGATACCATTTGTAGTTGAATTGAAACAAACAAAATACTTAGGAGTAAATCTAATGATAGATGTACAGACTGTCTACACAGAAAACTGGAAAGCATTAGTGAGAGAAATAAAGAAGACATACATGTGTATGTTCTTAGAAGATCGAATTGTTTACAGATTATAATTCATCCCATATCGATCAATAGATCAAGTGCAATGCCTGAAGATACCTTCTGGAAATTGGCAAGCTTATTTCAGAAGATACTTGGAAATGCAAAGGACATAAATTAGCCAAGAAAGTCCCAAAGAACAACCAAGTTGGGGGAGTCAGAATCTCAGGTATGAAGACTTGTTATAATGCTGCAGTATTTACACAAGTGTGGTATTGGCATGGAATAGACAAATAGGACAGAAGAGTAAGCATGAAAAAAGAACACATGTGTATGACTACCTGATTAATTATGAAGGTGAGGCCCAGTGGAGTATACAAAGGTTGGTCTTTTCAATAGATGGAGCTGAGTCAATGTGGTATGTCTGAGGCGCTAAAGACATCTTTCTTCTGTCTTCTGTCAACCCCTGAAAAGACCATCCAAAAACCTTTTGATTAAAGACACTAAGTATATTAGATCTATGTTCTGCACAAGTCAGAGAATGGTATCCAGGGCTTTAAGATTTGGACCTAAATGATTAAAACTAGATCTTTCAAGGGTGGGAACTAATTAAGATTTAAAAATCCATGACATAATAGTTTTGGATTGGTTCAAGAGAGAGTCTTGAAGTAATCTAGATAAGGAAACTGATTGTTGATAAGTGAACTGTGTGCTCAGGTGAGAAATCTATTATCCTTATAGGAGAAATAGATAAGCAAGATATTTGCTTGGAGAAATTGGTTTGCAGGAATTTCTTGGACCAAAGTCCTATCCCAGTTGGCCTCAATTCTCTGTTGTGCTAATTAACTATACGGATGTGGTTGTTACTACCCCCACCTCCTACCTCACACCACACACTGCAGACAATTCCAGATGAAAAGTAGATCTAAATCTAATTAAGTGAAGCTTCTAGGGGAAAGTATAGGGGGTTGTTTCCATGACCTTCAAATAGATAAAGATTTCTTAAATAAAAAAGATAATCAGCCATAATACAGTAACAATGGATTATTGATCTTCATTATATTACGAATCCCGTTAATTCAAAATAAACCATTAAGATTCTTAAAGGCAGAAAGCAAATAGAAAAGTCCTCAAGCCCAGCTGACATGGCTCAGTGGTTGAGTGTTGACCTATGAACCAGGAGGTCACAGTTCGATTCCCAGTCAGGGCACATGCCCAGGTTTTGGGCTTGATCCCCAGTGTGGGACGTGTAGGAAGCAGGCGATCAATGATTCTCTCTCCCTTTGATGTTTCCATCTCTCTCTCCCTCTTCCTTCCTCTCTGAAATCAATAAAAAGGGAAAGTTGTCAGAAGATTTGAGCAGAAACTGGACAGAGAGGCTATCCAAATGGTTATTAAAGCTGAGGAAAATCCTATCTTATAACTCAGCAATTCCACTTCTCTCAGTGTACACCTGAAAAATGGACATACACATATTCACCAAAAGACATGTATAATAATTTCTACTAATAGAAGAGCCTATAAATAAAGTTGTGGTTCACCCATACAATGGAGAAGGAAGGAGGATTAATAATTTATTGCTCTATGCAACAATATGAATGACTTACAAACATAATGCTAAGCAAAAATAGCCAAACACAAAAAATTAATAGACTGATTCTAATTACATAATAAAGTCCAAATATAGGCAAATTGAATCTATGTTATTATAAGTCATAACAATGTTTATCTTTGGTAGCAACTTGGAGACATTCAGAGCTTCCACCCTGTTAGTAACTTTCTACTTTGTGGTCTGAGTGCAGGTTGGATTTACAGAGTGTGTCCATTTTGTGAAAATGGCAATAGGCTGTCCTTTTCTGTACTTTCAGCTGAATTTCCCTGCAGGCTGTCGTGGAGGGCTGGGGAAAGAAAGGAAATGATGAAGGAAAAACTGAAGGGAAAGTTACTTTCTAGGGATCTACAATGTCATGGCTACCGTAATGACATGTAAAGCAATATGGAAAACGAACAGCAAAAGCTAATGACTTCACACTAACCCAAACAAACGAAAGGATGAGAATGTTATTCTGGAGTGAGCACAGCCTTGGTTCACCTCTCTTTCAATTCTTAGAACTCTCCAGGCGTGTGTTTTTCTTGGTGTCAAGCTTAGGCCTTCGTACCTCATTAAAGAAGCATTTATGGTGGGATGGGTGCTCTTTCTCTGGCCTGGGAGCCACATTTAGATTTCAGTTGACAGCCCAGCCCCCATTCTCTCTATTTCCCACGTGCCACTTGCATAAAAGAGCATGTGTACTGAAGTGGGAGCTTGGGGATGGGGTGCTGGGAGTTCCAGAAGTCATCCTTCACTCTGAAACCTGATTCATGCCACCCCCTCCAGACTGCACATGTGCGGTGGAACACTTGCTGCAAGGTGACTCTAACATGGGTTTCAGCTGACATCCTTTCTGCTGGTTCCAGAAATACAAATTAGCCTGTGTTGGCAGCAGATTAGGGGCTGCTCTTTTAAGCAGTCTTTCATTCTGCAGTTTTATTTTCCATTCATCTTGCCAAGAGAGTCTCTTTTTCCAGAAGTTTCTCCTCTACTCTCCCTGCCCTCCTCTTTCATTTTTTTTTTTTCCCTTCAAGATCCAACTATGTCTTTCCTGGAGCCTTTCGCTGTTTCTTATCCTCGTATACTCTTATGCTGCCCGTTCCTTTCATCTGTGCACTTTTATCTCTGATTTAGAAATTCTTGGCCAGCAATAAAACTGTTTCTAAAGTAAGTGCAACCCAAGTGGGTACATGACTTGTTTTATTCAATAAAACTTCATTGACAGTTTAGATTTCCTTGAATCTCCGATATTTGTGATGTAGACTATTAAACCAATTATCATTCGTTATCAAATTATTGGTTGTCTAGAACCGGCCCATAATGAGAGTTTTATTTCCCCTTAAATCACAGAAATCTCAGTAAGAGGATTTAACCATATCCCACATTCCTTTACCTTTTAAATTTACTCCCTACAAGATTATACCATGTGATAATGCCTATATTTAGGGAGCCTTCCCAAGTGTAATACCCCATCACCAATGCATATGCATGTCTCAGAGAAGCTCAGTGATATTAACAGCCATAGAGTGGGGAGGAACCAGGGCCAGTTGGACTATGGACTAGCCCATTCCCATCCCCTTCTGCTGATTCTTCCATAATAGCTCATGGTTTATCTTGTTTACAACTTTCGGACGTTGGAAGTCTCTTTATTATCAGAGGCCTTGCCATTTACGCACAGGAAAGATGACTGCGCAGCCCTGGGGTCTGTGGTTAACCTGCACTATTTGGGTATCTCCAGGGAGGGAGGGAAGGACAGCAGTTTGAGCCCCGTGGAAAACTCTGCCTGGTGACGGGGAACCCCGGCATTGGTGGAGACTTTTTGTGGCATTAGCTCACGTCTCTCTAGTTGAAACTTTAAAAAGGAACACTTTTTTCCCCTCCAGTTTTCTGTGAGTTGGAAATATCCAAAAGCCGCCTCACCACAAGGCATATTGCTGTTTGGCCCTTTATTAATCAGTGTCTTCAATGTGATGTTCTTTTTTAGCACAAAGTAAGTGTCTTTGGGATGTGAGGGGTAAGTTCCATAACATCCCTCCCCAAGCCTTGCTTTTATTTCACTCTGTTAGGAGTGAATGAGGTCTTTATGGAGAAAGATCTCTAGTAACATTTAACAACATTTTCATGTTTTATTTCTAGTACCACTTGAACCTAATTCAGTTATAAAGTAAGTAACAGAGGAGATAGATCTTGGCACCCCTGGCTAGTATAAGAGGTCCCAGATTTATAGTCCACTAGAGGCCTGGTGCAGGGATTCGTTTACCAGTGGCATTCCTCGGCCTGGCCAGCACCCTCTCGCAATTCGGGACCCCTCAGGGGATGTCAGAGAGCCGGTTTCAGCCTGATCCCCACAGGCCAGGCTGAGGGACCCCAACGGTGCAAGAATCTGTGCACCGGACCTCTAGTGTTCATATAAGATCTTTGGTTAAACTCTTCCTGTCCTCCCTCTTCCCCTTCCCTCTGAGATTCATCAGTCTGTTCCATGTTTCCATGCCTGTGCATTGAGTGTCTGCCCCCTGGTGGTCATTGTGCATCATAGCTACCGGTCAAATGGTTGAATAGTTGCTTAGGTTTTTATATATATAGAAGATTCTATTTTAAATGGTGGTTAGTTTTTCATACTTGTTTGTGATCAGGTCAAGTCAGTGGCCTACAAATTCAGGGAACTCTTAGAACTGAGATGCCAACTTCCTCTCTCTCTCTGTTGGTTAAGGAGTGACTATTTTGGGGAGAGGGGAACCTCAGCTAAGACTGTGACTCTTAGTTATGTCATTTGGGTTCCAGGCCATGACCGTGACTTTTGGGAAAGAGGTGGCTGCAGCCAGTGTTTCTGTGTAGAGTCTGTCCTTGGAATACAAAGAAGAGGAGGAGGAGGTGGGTTCAGATGGACAATTTCAGGATCATTTGTATGACCTGTGTCTTGGTCTTCTAGTTTCTCTCTCACCTTCCAAAGGGATGGGAGCCTAGCAGCATAGACATTGTTGTAATGCTGACTAAGCTTCATTTCTAATGTGCTCAAGTTTTCATGAGGTAACTTTTTATCACTAAGTGTTATAATGGTATTTTATGTCTAGTGCTTTGGCATCACCTAGACACAGGTGACATTGTTTGAGCCTCAAAACTGTCAGGAGAGATGGTTAAAGCAAGAACAATGATCTATATTGTACAAATAGCAGCTTGAAGCTTCAAGGTCATGTAGCTACAAAATGATGGGCCATGTTTTAGAATCTTAGCATCTCTCTGCTATAATTTGCTGCAGCATTATTGACTTCAGAAGTTTTAAGTAAAAAAATAAATACTTAATTTTTTAAACTTTTTTAAAAAGTCTTTAAAAAATTCTACTTACTTTTTTAAAAAAATTTCTTAAATCCATTCCCCAATTTAGAAAAAGCGGGATTCCCCTTAACCAGCTGGTAGTCAAGTTCATTTTGTGTAACTAAGGAGGGAAAAAAAACCTGAAAGAAAAAAAAGAGCAAAATGTTACCCTGTTTCACTGAACTGATTTAAGACATAACAAGGGAAATGGGAAAAAATTGGACTATCCTGACAGATAGCTTTGTTTGCCAAACTACAGGCAGATCAGGATTTAAGAAGCTTAAACTCCTGGAAAATAAGAGATGAATTCCAACTGCAAATTTTAAGAAGTGACTTTCCAAATTAGGGCACTACAGACCAGCAAGATGTTACAAACACAGAAGCTAAAGAGACTGCCCTGAGTCAGACTCTAGGTTCACTCACTAACATAGCGAAAGGCAGTTTGTATGCGTCGGTAAACGTTCTCATTGTCAGTGGTGCAAAAACATTCTATACCCTCAACAGTTTCAAACATTCTCCTCCAGTGGATGACTGTGAAAACCCACTGAGACCCACGGGGCTACAGTACAAACACAGATATATAAACATGCATGCATTAAATGTCTCCAACAGCGACCAGAATGTTAAATCGATTTTATGAGAAGTTGGTTTTCCAGCCACTGAGTGGCTGTAAATGTTAAGTGTTTTTACAGGTTGTTGCTCTCCCAGCTGCTGAGCTGCCTTAAATGTTATCTCTCTCTCTCTCTCTCTCTCTCTTTCTCTCCCTCTCTCCCCCTCTCTCCCCCTCTCCCCCTCTCCCTCTCCCTCTCCTCTCCCTCCCCCCCCCTTTACTTTTCCAGCTGGTAAGCTTCTCTGTACATTTTTATGAAGTTTTTCTTCATTCTTTTACTTGCTAAATCTATTTATATTTTACTCACAAAAGCAAGTGCAAAATTGCCTTGGCATCATCCAATTTTTATTGTTATTGTATTTTTAAAAATGACAAATAAAAATTCCATCCCCGTGGCAGGGCCTTCCAGAAAGCTGGGGCTCCAGCTCTAATGAGTCTAAGATGCACATTGTGAGTTCAGCCCAAAGTTTAGATACCACAGGAGCACTCCCCTTGCGGTGCGCCCAGTGGAAACACTGTTCTTGTGGTATTTCCATTGGAAATATTGCACTTGTGGTCTTTTTTTCAATGGAAAAACTATTACTGGGGCATTATTGAGTGCTGCAGGAAATGCTGGCTGGAGTCTCATAACAAATGGCCAAGAGAAAGAGATGCTGAACTAGAGAATTACATTAAAGCAGACACAAATGGAAGCAAGGGGTTATAAAAGGGATGACGATGATAATGATGATATTTTATTTGAGAATGCAAAGTCCCTGTTACATTATAATGAGGAAAGGGGGAAATTTTTTATAATTAGCTGAAGTTTTGTAAAAAAAAACAACAGCAACCCAAGATAGAATTAGGGTTAGGAATAAGACCTACACTTGATAGAATGAAAACAAAAGAAAAGTGAGATCATAAATGGTGTGTGTGTGTGTGTGTGTGTGTGTGTGTGTATGCTTTATTGTTCTATCCTAAGATCTATTCACAAGCTCTAGAAGTAAGTGGTCGAGGGCAAAAACAACAGGCAAAAGGTAGGTGTTTAAAGAAAAAGACCCAAGGAGACTATTCTGAAGAATTTCCCCAATCAAGTTGGAGGCTGGACTCTTGGCCTCAAGTAAACCAGCTTGAAAGAATTACCTGGCTGCCCAGGCTCTGCTGAGTCTGGCCTGGGTTTCGTGCTTCCCTTCATTCCCCAGCACCCCCGCCCCCCAGCGGATTCCCTGCTTCTGTTGGGCAGGACTCTCACCATTTCTCACTCAGGCCTGGCTTTCTTTCACATTTGGTTTCCTGCATGATCACCTCCTTCCTGGGATGGCCTTCACGGCTCTACATTCCTCCCGGGCTTCAAGCCAAGCTCCATGTCCAGTTCATCAAACAAAGCCTTTCTGACTCCACCAGCCTCCCCTGGATAAACCCCTTTCATGCTTTAACTAGAGGGATGTCTCGACCTGTCAGCCTTCAATGCATTGTCATGTGCTGTGCCTTAGCAGCCACATGGAGGGCAGGCACCTCGCTTTCCCTTTCTTTGTGTCCCACAGCATCTGACAGGGCTCTGAGCACTGAGTAGGTGCTTAGGGTTAGGTGCTTAAAGGGGGTAAAGCAAACATATCTCCGTTTCTCTGAATCCTCATTGAATGGTTATTTTAGCCACGATAGTCCTGGCAGCGCCTAATACAGTAACAGCTTATTTCTTGTTCACATCACATTTCTACGTGGGCATTCAGGTGGAGTGGCTCTTCTCTAATTCGTGACTCGGGGACCCAGGTTTCTTCTGCCTTATAAGCCATTGGTTTTTAACACAGGGCTTTCAAGGTTGCCCTGTGGGTGGTCTCTATTCCCACCAGCTGGAAGGGGCAAAGGGAGCAGAGGACGGTGTATGCAAGGTGTCTATAGAATTGACCTGAAGAGTGGCATTTGTGTCCATATTTTATTGGTCAAAATTCCATCACAAGAATTGTTTACTGTATTATGTCCCCCCGTATGTTGAAATCTTAACCTTAACTCTTAAGAGTTCTCAGGCCCAGTCAGTATAGCTCAATGGTTGAACATTGATCTATAAACCAGGAGATTGAGGTTTGATTCTCAGTCAGGGCACATGCCTGGGTTGTGGGCCCAATCTCCAATGGGGGGTGTGCAGGAGGAAGCCGTTTGATGATTCTCTCTTATCATTGATGATTCTATCTCCTTTCCTCTCTGAAATCAATTAAAAACTATTTCTTAAAAATTATAAAGGCTACATATGAACAAAAATGTGGAGCTAAGGAAGAGAGGATGGAATCTAGGTTGAAGGATTTTTCAGTGAGGGAGCTTAAACTCTACTAGAGACAGTTGTCTGAGAGAAGGGTCAAAGAAAGAGAGGAGGATGCTAAAATCTTGGTGGAAGGGAATAGCAAATCAGTGTAACACATAAAGAGAATTCATTAGTGACAGTATACGGGATTGCCTGTACTATATTTCAGTCTGTTTGAATACAGAAAGATGCCAACCAGAGGTCGAAGCACATTGAAACTCTTATTTCAAGCCAGTTCAGAATAGGCAAAACCATGGAGACATGAAGCAGGTTAGTGTTACCAGGAGCTGTGATGAGGGGCAAGTGGGGAATGTCTGCTAATGGGTACGGGGCTTCCTTTTGTGGTGATGAGCCCTTTGGGAATTAGATGGTGATGATGGCTGCACAACTTGGGGAATATACTAAAAGTCACTGAATTGTACATTTTTGAAATCATGATATGTAAATTATCTCAATTAAAAATAATTTTTAGGAAGTCATATAACTGTCACTGGTTTTTAATCGTTCCAACTTAAACTTTTTCCTGTGTGTGTTGATTTCATTTGTCCTCCTTGTTTTGGCACTGTATTTTGATTCAGTATCTGGACCATGTTATACATTTTATGTTCTCTTCAAATGAGCAGTTCTGTTTTTTATCATGGCTCTGACAGTGGCCTTGCTCTAGCACAGCACTTTAGATCTTGCTCACTTAGGATGGGTAACAAGACTCGCATCCTAGCAGGTAAGACACTGCCACCTGAAACTTTTCTTCATCTGGCTCCAGGCCTGACAGGACAGGGGAACTAATTAGGCATCTAAAATGAGTTGTAAGCTTCTAAGGCAACGGTTCTCATTCTGTGGGTCGCGACCCCTTTGGGGATCGAACGACCCTTTCACAGGGGTCGCCTAAATCCTGCATATCAGATATTTACATTATGATTCATAACAGCAGCAAAATTACAGTTATGAAGAAATTACGAAAATAATTCTATGATTGGGGGTCACCACAACATGAGGAACCGTATTAAAGGGTCACGGCATTAGGAAGGTTGAGAACCACTGTCTAAGGCAGCCGTGGGCAAACTACGGACTGCGGGCCGGATCCGGCCCGTTTGAAATGAATAAAACTAAAAAAATAAAAAAGACCGTACCCTTTTATGTAATGATGTTTACTTTGAATTTATATTAGTTCATACAAACACTCCATCCATGCTTTTGTTCCGGCCCTCCGGTCCAGTTTAAGAACCCATTGTGGCCCTCGAGTCAAAAAGTTTGCCCACCCCTGGTCTAAGGCTTCATCTAGGACAGAGGGCAATAAGAGTGGAAAAGAAAGGAGGAGCCCTAACTGGTTTGGCTCAGTGGATAGAGCGTCGGCCTAGAGACTGAAAGGTCCCAGGTTTGATTCTGGTCAAGGGCAAGTACCTTGGTTGCAGGCACATCCCCAGTAGGTAGTGTGCAGGAGGCAGCTGATCGATGTTTCTGGCTCTCTGTCCCTCTCCCTTCCTCTCTGTAAAAAATCAATAAAATATATTATAAAAAAGAAAGGAAAATGAGAGAAGATCTTGTGTAAGAATTGATAGGACATGGTTGCAGATTACATCTGGTTTGAAGTCAGAGAAGCAAAAGCTAAATCACTTTTGGTGTACCAACTGGCCCAACTTCTTGTCTTTTCGTTCCTTGGAATTTCTACTGCAAGGTTATATATTTTGATAAAGTGCTTTGCATGGTCCCTGGCATAAAGTAAGCATTTGATCAATTATAATGACTTTTGCTAGGATTTTGTGTTTGTGTTTTGTTTTTACTTCTTCCCAGGAAACTCATTTCCAATCCAGTTCATTAGTCATTATCATTACCATCTATCAGAGGTAGAGGTCAATATCCTCATTTTATAAAGGAGAATACTATAAGATGAGCAATATTCAGTAAATCGCACGAGGTCATACAATAAATAACTGTGTCCTTGGCCTGCATCTTGAAGTTTGTATAAAGACAGAGACAGTCCTGCCAGTTTTAGATAGAAGTTGGGAGCTCAGAGAGGACCATGGAATCTGGGGGAGCAGGTGGAGAGGAGAGTGAGAAGTAGAAATAGAGATAACAAGAGTGCCGGGAAAAGCAAGGTCAATTGAGGCAACCTCTGTACTAAGAAGACAGATGAGGACAAGAGCAAGACTTAGCTTTGGAGAGTTGAGTTGGCAGGACTGAGCCTGCACACCAGCCCAGCAAGATGCAGGGCAGGGCGCCTTCCCCAGATGCCAATGCCTTGCAGCTTGGATGGGGAAAGCTGAGAAGCTCCGGGAACCCAAGCAACCAGGAAGAATGGCGCCAAGTAGGGCAAATCTCACAGCAAAAGTATTTACAGAAATACGTTTTTCACTTGTGGCCATGATCAACTGAGTGACAGCTTCATCATGAGGTGTGAAGAGGCATGGAGGCTCTTTGGAATGAAGCTCATTTGCGGGGTGAGGGCTCTTTATCTAGGAGCAGTTGCTCCTACAGAAGGATAGCCTGCAGGCAGTGGTGGCTTACGGTAACTGGGATGAACCCTAACCAGCCAGCAGCTATTTTATCCTAAAGTCGGTCTTCCCTTCTGATAAATCCCAACATTATGTAATCTTCTGACAGTGATCACTTATTACATAATATTATAGGTTATTGTTGTATATATGTATGTTATCTCCCCAACTAGACTCTAAACTCTCGCCAAGAGAGGTACAGCTAGTCTCTTCTGATTTTCCTATGGATACTGCTTCATATATTGCAACCATTTATGAAGCACTTGACTGATTGATGGATTGATTGCATCAGACACAGCAATGACTCCCCCAAAAATGGGCCGTGTTGGAGCCTATGAGGCCAGGTTGGGTTCCCTCAGAAGTGGGCACTAAGATAGAAGTTGGAGGCCAGGGGCTTGATACATTTCTGAAAATCAGGAAAGGGAAATGGCGCATCTTGAGGCTTAGGGAGTCGACATCAGGGACAGAGCGACTGTAGACGGTGTGTGTGGAACCAGCAGATAGCACACCTGCTCCTGCGCGAGCACCCGTGGCCATGCAGAGCTGCCCAGCTGCGTGGCATTCAGCCCTGGCAGCAGCTCCTGCCCCACCCGCCTTTGGGCGGAGCCCCTCCCAAGACAAGTTCACCCGGTTCCCTGGCAGCCAGAGTCTACGGGAACCCTGCCGGGAGTGGCGGAGAAAAGTGAGTTTGACATGCTTGGAAATATTTAGACCTGGGATGGAAGCTGCAAGGAAAATATTTACTCTGTTTGTTTTAAGACCACAGAAGTCTGGATCCAGGGAATCTTCAGAGAAGCACAAAAGGCTCCTGCCAAGGCACCAGTTTAACGGTCTGGTCGGGGACAAAAGGGCACCCCATGGAACTAGTCTGAGTTGAAATAGAATGGGCCAGACAGGCATTAGCACGTCTGTCTGCGGAACTCTTTCCTCTAACCCTGGAATTGGGGATTTGGGGTTTCAGTTTGCACGGAATCAAAATGCTTTCTTTTGATAGAAAGCAAGCCAGCTGGGAAGCAGGTGCTACAGGGGCTGCCATCACTCTGGACTATTTGGAGTGACCAGTTCTTCACAGGACACAGGCTGTCTCTGCCCCGTGGCCCTCAGTGAAAACTCCCCGGCCTGCTGCCCGGGTTCAGGTACACTGTAGAGTGCTTGGTCAGGGAGTTCTAGCCAGGAATTCTGATAGCAGAGAAGCCTTTGCAAATGTGATTCCAAAAGTTGCATCTTTTGCGTCTTTGTCTCATGGTGAGCCCTAACCTGGGGCCTGAAGGGACCCTCACTGACTTCCCTCTAGTCTCTGTCACCTTGGCCTACAGCAGGATGGGAAATCATTACTGTAAAGGGGAGGCTTAAGGAAAACGTATCAGTTGTGCGTACAATACAGGGGTGGGCAAAAGTAGGTTTGCAGTTGTTCCTATGGACAATAATACAATAATTAAAAAATAATTACACGAGAATAAACTCTGTTTTGTATACTTACAACTATAAACCTAGTTTTACCCACCTCTGCATATATGTGCATACCCGGAAGAGAAACATACAAAACATTAGACTGGTATCAGACGTTCCTTACAAGAGCTTGTAAGAGGTTAACTGGGACACTAAACTGCTTTCAGATAGCGTACCAGGCAGAAAAATATGTTAACTGTTGTCAACGCTCAGAAAAGCAGATTTCATGGTCTCTTGCAGTTTCCTGTTCCACTATCAAATTGCTTCCCCGCTTTGGCAAATGATCTTTAAATGGAACCCTCTCTGCCAGGCCAATTTCTCCTGCATAACCAACATGGAGATTGAATAGCCACTTCTCAGTCAGTGGTCACAGCTGTACTTGAATTCTCCTTCAAACAGCCCTGAAACAATTCCTGTTTTCAGAACTCTAACAGTCAACTGAGCAGAGACACAGCTGCTCTCTCCCCTGGTGGAGACGTTATGGTCCGTGCTCTTTGTGAACCCTGACTCTTTCTCCCTCCTCCTTGTCTATTGCCACCCTACGTGCAATCCCAACTAAGTCCACTGCCTGCTGATGCAACTTTAAACATTTAAGGCCCTCAGGTCAATTTCTCCCTGAGTCAAGAAGGAAAGTTGTCCCACTTCTAACCACTTAACAATTAAGTGAGAAAATCATTTAAAGTCCCAAGTGGTTACTCTGACATAACCCACTATTTTCACATTTCTTCTCAGTTGTACATGAGTCATAGGAACAACTACAATGGGAAAAATTCAAGCATGCAAAAATTTATTTTTACTAATGAGCTAATTTTTATAAAAACCATTAGAGAGGTATAGGCTCATTTGATTTATAGCATCTTAGAACAACGAGGAATATGAAAGATTAATTAATCTAACTCTATTTTTTTTTTCATCTTGGAGAGATAAAACCAAGCTAGAGTGGTAAAATAACTTTTTCAAGTCAGATAACTAGTCTCCGCTGTAGCTTAAATATCTTAGAGCCCAGTTCCTTATTTTAACACATGGTCATCTGAAATTTGGAGGTGTTCAAAGTGTAATAGATCATAAATAATTCATTTACACAAGTATATCATTGAGCATAGCAGTCCCTCGTATTCTCAGATTTGCTTTCCACAGTTTCAATTAACCGTAGCCAACAGCAGCCTGAAAATATTAGATGAAAAATTCCAGAAAGGAACCAATCATAAGTTTTAAATTGTACACCGTTCTGAGTAGTGTGATGAAACCTTGTGCCAACTTGATCCTACCTCCCTGGGATGTGAATCATCCATTTGTCCAGTGTATCCACACTGTATGCATCACCCCCATCAGTCACTTAGTAACCACCTTAGTTATCAGGTTGACTATTACCGTGTCACAGTGCTTGTGTTCAAGTAACTCTTATTTTATTTAATACCACATTCATATAAATTTCATCACAGTATATTGTTATAATTTTTATTATTTTTGTTTTATTGTTGTTGTTAATTGTGCTGTGCTCAGCATGGCCATGGGTGAACCAAGGGGTGATGGTGAAGGATTAAAGAAGATGGACAAGAGAATAAAGCTGGGGCTAGGTGGGACGCTACTCTTGGATGGAGAGACAGTGCCCCAGCCTGCAAGCCAAGTCTTTATATTATATCCAGACTAGAGGCCAGGTGCACAAAATTTTGTGCACTTGGGGGGGTCCCTCAGCCTGGGCTGTGCTCTCTCACAGTCTGGGACCCCTTAGGGGATGTCCACCTGCTGGCTTAGGCCCGCTCCCCGGGGGATCGGGCCTAAGCTGGCAGTCAGACATCCCTCTGGCAGCCCAGGAGCCCTCGGGGGATGTCCACTTGCCAGCGGGGAGCAGGCCTAAGCTGCAGCTGGACATCCTTAGCACTGCTGAGGAGGTGGGAGAGGCTCCCGCTACCACTGCTGTGCTGGCAGCCGTCAGCTTGGCTTGTGGCTGAGCAGAGCTCCCCCTGCGGGAGTGCACTGACCACCAGGGGGCAGCTCCTGCATTGAGCGTCTGCCCCCTGGTGGTCAGTGTGTGTCATAGTGACCAGTCATTCCCATTCGTTCTGCTGTTAGGGTCAATTTGTATATTACCCTTTTATTATATAGGATTCCACGAGGCAAAGTAAGGGCATGGTCAAGATATTTACAATGTTTTCACAGGTTCAAATCTACACAATTACATGCACCTGAACTCTATCAAGCCCACATCACTCAGCCTCCTGGGACCACAGGTTCGGACCATAAGGTCAAGCTTACAACTATAGCCTTTGGCTATAATTGTATTGTGAGGGCTTTGTCCTGCAAGCTGGGACTTGCATGTGACTTTGCCATGAGAAGACTGTATCCTCTCATTGGTCCAAACCTGTCCAAACACTGTAGCTGCGCTCCACAGTTAATCTCTTACTATGCCCAATTTATGAATTAAACTTTTTATAGGTATGTATGTATAGGAAAAAGACAGGTTCAGGACTATCCACTGGGGCTGTTGGAACATATGCCCCACAGATAAGGGGGAGCCACTGTCCCCACCATGTCTCAGACATGATAGATCAATAGGATAAATTCTTGTCCTCCAAAAGCTCTCAGCATTTCAGGGGAGACAAACATGGACACATGACGCATGGCCACATGACTAAAATACAATTTTTTGTTTCTATAATAAAATTATCACTGTGCTACAGGAGCATAGAAATACTATGTCCTGCAGTTATGGAGAAGTAAACAGAGATAGTGAGGGGAAAAGTCAGCAGTTATGAAGGATGTCCTAATTTTGCTTTTCAATCAAACTGACTATGTCATTAAATAAGAAAAACTTTATGAGTAGGGGTTATTAAAATGCTGAACATGCTGCATTGAAGAAGCAAAAAACCAAAGGTGTTAAAAAATAAAAATAAAAAAAGGTCAGTGGTTTTCCCAGGTCAATGTTTTGGGGAAGAAATCTTGAAATCTTAAAATCTAGAATAATGTTCAAACTAAGAGAACAAGGAAAGCCATCCCCCCTCCTCCTTTTGGTGGTTGCCATTGTTGACGTTGAAGAGGAACTGGAATGAATAAGTTAATGGTCAGAAGTTTGTTTTTGAGATGCCTGCACTATGGCACTTGGGC
This sequence comes from Myotis nattereri, assembly GCF_964212035.1. Taxonomy (NCBI): domain Eukaryota; kingdom Metazoa; phylum Chordata; class Mammalia; order Chiroptera; family Vespertilionidae; genus Myotis; species Myotis nattereri. The sequence continues at coordinate 50,072,851 of NC_138091.1, forward strand.
AACCTCCCATGATGCGAGGTCCCTGTTGGGTCTGACGAAGGCAGACATTCATTAAGCCTCTCACCACCAGCGATTGGAAGCCATCCACTTCATGCGAGGGGACAACCACAAGTATTTCTTTCCGTACATCAGCACCAGAAGCTAGGAGCATGGAATGCACACAGTATGCTTTGAACCTCATAATTGTTCCTTGTAATAATAAATTTTTACATTTGAACCTGTGAGTTATCAAGGAAAAAGAAACACAAAGCCACTTTGGTTAAAGGATAGACTTAAAATAACAGGAATTATGGAGATGGAAAAATACCACTTTTCTCTTTTGGCCCGAGGATTTATGTTTGGGGAAAAAATGATTCAGAGGTGATGGCCTTTCTTGGACATTAACAAACTGTAAGCAGTTTGCATCCCTGACAGTGGATGGTGTGTGTAAATTTGAATAGGGCAGAGCAGTGAGGGGAAATAAATGAACATTAAGCTCAGGCAGCTTGCTGGTTACAAAGGAAAGGAACTGTTTGGGTTTCTTTTGTAAGGAAGAGTTATGATCAAAACCTCTTCAGCTCTACCAGAGGATGAGTACAATGGTGCTTTAAACACAATGTGAAAATGAATATTGCTGAAGGTGATATAGTCATACAAACAATAGGGTTTCCCTGCCCAATTTCTTACACTCAACTCATACTTATAAGCTAGGAGCCTTAAATAAATAAAATCCAAATAGGAGAGATAGTCAATAGTTTAAACATTAGAAATCCCATGACAAAGAATGAAGAAAAAAATACATTTCCCTACCCCCTAAGTTTCCAAAGGAGCAACATTTTTAAAAAGCTGATAGTTGGAGTTTAGGTATGTTTAAAATTTATCATATGTAAAAAAAATTTTATATTGAAAGGCCAACTTTATATTACTGCAGGCAGTTATTGCATCAAATAGAAAAATGGGTTTATCTCTTTTTTTTAATTCCTTTTTTTGTTTGTTTTCCTTTTTCTTTGACTCATTCAATTTATAAGAAAACTAGCAGCTCAGTGCACAAATCCATGCACATTGAAAGGAGATTAATTAGAAGAAATATTTTAATATCGCTGTTCGCCCTTTATAATAGAAGTGTCAACCAAATTCATAATTGACAATGACAGATAAAACACAAGCATGCGATTGGCGCCAGCGAGAGCTTTATATGTATCGTGCATGCGCGAGTCAACTTAGCCTTTTATATATATACTAGAGGCCCGGTGCCCGGCCTGTGCCCTCTCGCAGGCTGGGACCCCTCGGGAGATAACGACCTGCTGGCTTAGGCCTGCTCCCGGGTGGCAGAGGGCAGGCCCAATCCCTAGGTGCAGCCCCTGGTCGGGCTCAGAGCAGGGCCGATTGGGGAGTTGGGGCGCCGCCCCGTCATGCACAGAGCAGGGCAGATTGGGAGGTTGCGATGCCACCCTCAGTCACGCTCAGGGTAGGGCCAATTGGGGGGTTGGGACACCGTCCCCTGTCACACTCAAGGCAGGGTTGATGGGGAGGTTGCGGCGCCACCCCCTGTCACGCACAGAGCAGGGCCAATCAAGGGGTTGGGGCGCTGCCCCTGTCACACACAGAGCAGGGCCCATCAGGGGGTTGGGGCATCGCCCTCTATCACCCACAGAGCAGGGCCAACCAGGGGGTTGGGGCGCCGCCACTCTCACACTCAGGGCAGGGCCGATGGCGAGGTTATGGCTCTACCCCATCACACACAGAGCAGGGCCCGTGGGGGGGGGCGGTTTGGGGAGCTCCCCCCTATCAGGCACACAGCAGGGCTGCTCAGGGGGTTGGGGCCCCACCCCCTGTCACACACAGAGCCGCAGGGTGATCAGGGGGTTTGGGCGCTGCCCCCTGTCACGCTGATCCCGGTGCCGGGAGGCATATTACCCTTTTAGTATATAGGGTAGAGGCCTGGTGCGTGGGTGGGGCCGGCTGGTTTGCCCTGAAGGGTGTCCTGGATCAGGGTGGGGGTCCCCACTGGGGTGCCTGGCCAGTCTGGGTGAGGGGCTGAGGGCTGTTTTCAGGCTGGGAGTGACTGAAGTTCCCAAACGCTCCTTTTTTTCTTTTTTCTTTTTTATTCTGGGCCAGCTTTACCTTGAAAATAGGTTTCTGGCCTTTGCTTACAATGTTGCGAATCTGCTGGCTGAAGTCCGGAGGTATTTGTTACAATGTTTTTTAAACTGCCCGCTCAGAGGCCTGCAGCCGCAGGCAGGGAACGTTGGTTTCCGATCCTCCTCACTGAGGCAACCAAGCCTCATGTTAGTTTCAAGCTGCCTGGCTGCCGGCCGCCATCTTGGCTGACAGTTAATTTGCATATCTCGCTGATTAGCCAATGAAAAGGGTAGCGGTCGTACGCCAATTACCATGTTTCTCTTTTATTAGTGTAGATATATAGAATAAACTTGCTTAATTAGACCTGCTTTCTGATTTACCTAAACTTTTTCCAGTAAAGCACCCCAACTTCTCATTCAGGTAATTGTCTGCAACACAGCAGTAAATATCAACATGAAGCAGATTATTATTGTAGATCACGCAGGGAGAACAAAGGGTAAAATATTTAACTGTAGCAGTCTTTGACTATATTCTGCACAGTAAGAAAACCTGAAATAATTTTGAAGCTCCACCATTCCTTACTTCTTTTCATTCGGGTTAAGTTTCTAAGCTTTCTAAATCTCCATTTTCCTAATGAAAAGAAAATAGGATTCCACTGAGTCTCCTATCTACCTACTCCAGGACTTCTGTGAGGATCAAATGGGATGAGGCATGGGAAAATGCTTCACAGACATTTGGTTAAAATGTAAAATTTTGCACCTGGCTAGAAAGCAAGTCGTGTTCCTGGGCTGAAGAAAATGCAAGGAGGCTAGCTGCTAGGGAAAGAAAGCCGGGCATTGCTACATGATGTCATTACCCAGGGCCCACAGCCACTGTTTCTGGGCTGGGCTGTGGGCTGCATTTTGTGCCATGGGGTCTCAGCAGCATTGGCTGTGATTTGGTGGGCTGTCACTCCTGGGTGGTTGTGGAGCCTGTGTCCCACTTAGGGGAAGCCAAGTGTTGCTTTGTGGGCACCAGGTTCATGGTGCCATTTCTCTGTAAATGGCCAGTGCACGTCAAGGCAGCTCCCGCATTGAGTGTCTGTCCCTGGTGGTCAGTGCGCATCATAACTACCAGGCGGATGGACACTTAGCATATTAGCCTTTTATATATAGAGAGAGAGATATAATTAACTAATAGACATACTGGCCAATGGTGTAGCTAGTGAGTGAGTAAATATAAATAATATGTAAATGAAAAATGTTCAATTATGCTAATAAAATTATATTGAGTCAACATTTCACCTAGTAAATAATAATAAGTATCAAAATAGAATTTTTTAAGCTAGCAAGAGTATCAGGAACTGATTTTCGTTCATTGCTGATGATATTGTAAATTGGTAAAAAATGTTCTGAAATGTGATTTGAAATTTTATGCACTTGTTGATTGAATGAGCTGGGTTCAGAGGTGTGAAATTGTGAAATAATTGTATTTTTTCCGCAGTAGCCCATTAAGTTTTGTGTTGAACCCAAAAACTTCAGGTAAACTCATTCTCAGGTGTACAGAAGTCCAGTTCAAGGTTAAGAAACTAACTAACTAACTAAATAAATAAATCCTTCATTATCTAATTCTATTTGAAGCTTTTCCCCTGGACTCCGGACTTGGGGCCTCAAAACCTACATAGTAGGGAAGTGGATACTTCATTATTTTTCCACTTAGTTCTTCCATTTTTCCTTCCTTACCCACTTTCGTTTTTGACCTCTCCTTGGTGATATCGGGTCAGAGAGGAGAAATTGGGGCTTAAGTTGGTTATTGATTGGTACAGTTGTAATCTGGGGTCAGCGCCCTATGGTGGGGGCAGATCCCTAACTGCTGGTCTTTCTGCCTTGGGGTATTTTATGGGTTCTTCAAAGAACCCATGAAAACTACCCAGGATGCCATTCACTGGCTTGCCAATGGCTCAGCTGGCTGACTGTGTGTGACATCTGTCTGAACGCCTGTGTCTGGTGGTTCTTCCCTTAGCCTCTTACTTGGTTTGCTCTCAGCCCTTGCAGGCAAACCACGTGATGGCTCAAGCCTCCCTGCCCTCTGTAGTGTCCACACTGGCTCCCTTTCTTTCTTTGTCAGCCATTTGGATTCCTTCCAGAAAACCTCTTGCCTTTAAATTTCTAAGGTGAGAGCCAGCCTCTTGTTTTCCAAATTCCTGGCATACCAAGATCTATGTTTCCTCACTTGGCCCCAGGTTGGCTAAGAAAACACAGAGGAGGGGAAGAGAAATGCAGGACTTACTGGCAATTATCCTCAAAAGTTACTTACCAATCTTCCCAGTGCATTCTGAACTTGTGTTATATAATAGAAAGTAGGTGATAGGCTGAGAGCAGCTGAGCCTGATTTTGGCAACCCCTTTTGCAGGTCACCTATCAGGAATCTCTCTCACTAGAAGGTAGGAGTATTTGTCACCCTACTTCTCAGCTTTGAAGTCCCAGCCAAAATGGAAATGGTGGAAAAAGTCCCAGTTAGCCTTTACATGTATAAAAAAAAATTTAAATTTTCTAAGTGTTTTAGACTATAGGAAAAATAAAACCCTTAAATTGTGTAAAAGTTATATGAATTAATAAGTTAATCATTATAATATTAATTATAAAACTATAAAATTCCAAAATGATAATTAAAAAGTGCTCATAATTTGGAAGTAATCCAGTGTCCCATGATAGAAGAATGGTTAAAGAAGTTAGGGTGTTTTCATATTAAGGGAAACCATGCTACTAAAATAATGGTAACAGACTGTGTGCTCATGTGGGAAAATGTAATTCAACATTAAGTGGGGAAAGCAGGACACAAAATTGTATGCACACTAATTTGCAACTACGTATGATACCTATTAGGAGGTTTGGACTAGGAAATCAACTCATTTTTCAGTCATGCCTCTGTGAGTTGGTGGTTTGGTAACTGTGAAGGACTTTGGCTTGGACTCTTTGGCTAGACCATTCCTTTTGAATACAAGTGTCATCACTCATTAGTTGAAGTACCTACTGCAAGTTACTTTACCTTTTGTGCCTCAGTGTCTTCATTTTAAAATACAGATAATGTTAGTACCTGCCATAGGGTTGATACAAGTTTTAAATGACTTGCACATAAGTAGGTAGGTAGAAAGATAGATAGATGGATGTGCTTGCAGGTGAGTGCTTGCACCAAACATTATTTGAAGCTGGATAAAGAGGGATTCTTGTTATGTGGTGACAGAAAACTAATAACACTGTGACATGCAGTTATGTGAAATGTAGAAAGTGTGTGTCATAAACTGGATGCTCTAGCTAAGACTATTTCTAATCAGTGTTAAAAGTGCCACCTGGTTTCTCTTTGCTGCGTCTAGGGCAGTGATGGCGAACCTTTTGAGCTCGGCGTGTCAGCATTTTGAAAAACCCTAACTTAACTCTGGTGCCGTGTCGCATATAGAAATTTTTTGATATTTGCAACCATAGTAAAACAAAGACTTATATTTTTGAAATTTATTTTATATATTTAAATGCCATTTAACAAAGAAAAATCAACCAAAAAAATGAGTTCGCACGTCATCTCTGACACGTGTGTCATAGGTTCGCCATCACTGGTCTAGGTTGATACAAGAAGAGAGAGATAAGCTAAAGAAAAGGCTATTAATTTTATATATACATATATAAAATTTATATATACATATATAAAATTTATATATATATATATATATGTGTGTATATATATATATATATATATATATATATTGTTTTGGAAGATTGGAAGATTCCCAGGGTTTAACACATAGGAGAAAGTGACTACCTAAATAAATCACTGAAATTTTAACCAAAAAAGGTAATGAAATTCTTCTGTGTGATACTAGAATGGCAGATACACATTATTATACATTTGTCAAAACCAGTAAAATGTACAACATTGAGAGTAAACACTAAAGTAAGCTATGGATTTTGGGTGATAATTGTGTATCAGTGTAGGTTCATTGATTGTAACAAATGTACCTCTCAGGTGGGGGATATTGATTTGGGGGAGGCTATGCTTGGTTGGGGGAGGGCAAGGAGTATATGGGAACTCTTTGTACTTTATCCTCAATTTTTCTGAGAATCTGAAACTTATCTAATTGTTTGTAACTAAAATAGTCACATTGAAGTCAGTACATATCGAGCATTAAGTTTTGACTATTATCATGGTGGCCTAGGCCTATGTTCCTGACAAAATTTAGATGACTCTTGGAAGTGTCTAGTTGGAAAACAACAATAATCAGAGGGGCTGAAATAAGTGGGTAAAGATGGTGACAAAAATAGAACTATATCCCCTGAGTTTCATGCCGAATTTTTAATTTCAGATTCTATGCTCCTGGGTTGAGTGTTTGGATGTGGGCACCAGGTGTGCATATATCAGTTCCTAGGACCTTTGTTATTAATTTACAGCAGCACAGTGCCATTTCAGTAGCTCCCACAAATTGGACTCATTTAGCCCCTTCATGCTTCAATAAGAGATTGGGCTGAGGGATGTCCCCATGGTAACTTTGTTATTCAATGCCTTTTGAAGAGAAAGGAGAATCAGACCTTTAGGAGAGTTGACCACATTTTTATTCCTTCACACACTGAATTTCTATTAGTGATGACCAGATTTCTACTTGTGTTCCCAACTGAGATGTGGGAAAACCTTGGGCTTTCATAACAACAGGACAAAGTAGAGATGTGGAGAAGCAGAACTGTAGCACACAATATGTGTCAGTAAAGAGAAGGCTAGTGATTCATTTTACTCTAGGCATGTACACAAGTAAAAGGATTAGAATCCTTTGGCTGTGTCTTAGATGGCTCTGTGTTAGGTGGCTTAAATTCTCTGGGAAGTCAAAGTACAGCCTATAAATTTGACACAATGGAAATGAATTGAAAACAGGTCATTAGAAATGAGTCAGAGAAAGAGGTGTAACATCTGCGATGACACTCCTGAACCCTACAGGCATCTCCCTCTCTATGAACCTCCGGAAGTAGCCTCACCCTAGGCAATTAAATCTAAACTGGAAACTGGACTGGAACTGTGATGATTCCATGGTTGTGAAGGAAAGGGTCCTCTGGCTTCCTGATACCCTGTTCGTGTGACAGCGATAACATTAATTGCATATGTGGGTGGAGGAAGGTGAAGGACAGTTGGCAAGATAGAAAAATTTCATTATGTATTTGGAATTACACTTCTTATTGCTTGCTTATTCCCAACATTTGAGCTTACAACACGGAACCTAAGAGGAACAGTCTTTCTCCTTATAAAACAAATGCCTTTAATTCTCTGAAGAATGTAAATGAGAAGGGAAATAATTTACATCTTGGATATTTGTGCTTGTCAAGGTAAAGGATCTAGATATAATCAAAAATAACTAAATCTATTTTAAATATTAAAACAATATTTTCTACAATATAGTAGTCTTATTGACATTTAGCCTGACTTTGGTCAAGATTATCATAAAAAAAACCAGAGACATTGCAAAGCCATTGTGATCATTCATTCTGGTGGACCATCTACTTGCATGAACTCAGTTGTAAGGTCATGAAATATTCCAGAGTTGATGGAGCAAACCTTGTGTATTTGAAATTTAAGAGCATGTTTTATTCCCTCTGGTAGTCTTTCTGAAATTCTGTGAGTAGAACTTACCTAGCTTGATTCTTCATTACTTGGAAGTCCTTAATGGTTTTTCTTGGAAGTGACCAGATGGAAAACATTAAAAGTGTTTTAGAAGAACTATTAGCGCTGTGTGGATTTTTTTTCTAGAAGCCTTTTATTTTCATCTAGACTTAGATTAAGAACATTTAGGAGATTAATATTAGCTTATCCGAAATGATAGAAATGGTTTTTACTAGAATTTTAAGCATGGTGGCTACATGCATTGATGAGCTTCACTATGTTTTCAATGATTGTCTTTGCAATCTCTTGAACTTTCAGAAGAAAACAAAAAGAAAGTTTTTATTACAGTTTTGCTCTAAATGGCATAACTAATTGTTTTTTTAAAATGTGAGCCTGAAGAAGTGATGACATTGTCTTCAGAATCTTTTCACGGAGGACACCGAGTCCCATTCTTTCTGCCCTTAATGGACATCCCTTGGTTAAAAAGCAGTTACAAATAGTGCGTGCCCTGGGGAGCTCTCAGCAAAAGACCAGCTTCTATTACTAGACTTCTGGGAGAAGAGAACTTCTACAGGAAGATAATGAGTAAACCCAAAGAAATTCCTGTCTTCTTCGTGTTTTGTAATCACATGCTGTGTGATCCCATTTACAAATAGATGATGCTGAGGTGTTGAAAGCCTCCACTTTTCCACAAATGGGGAAACATTTTGTAAGATGTTCATGGTGCAGGCATACGTGCTGAGGATGGGACAGAGGAAGAGTGGAGCTTCTAGAACCCAAAGAAGCAGCCAAATACTTGGATGATCTGTGAGCACAAGTTAGCGCCTCTCCCAGAACAGTGCAACCAGGTGTTGTGTCCCTTTGGTAGTTTTACAAGGCAGAGGTGATGGTGTAGAAAGAAAAGACTTTGGAATAAGGCAATTCTGGGTACAGCTTTTTTTATTAGCAGCTTCCCCTTCAACAGAGCTCTGAATGTCTCCAAACATCTGTTTTTTTAATTTCTGAAAGGACAGACATTAAAAGGACGCTGGGAAGCCAAGTATCTGGTGGGCCTCACCTAAGTTAATGCTCTTCCGCCTGACATTGGCGCCTGCCCGGCCAGCCTGGCATTGGTCCGTGTAATTCACCAGAAGGTGCTCGTCGTGTGGGTCTCAGTTCTCTCCGCGTACACACAAACACAATAAATATACAGACAGTGTTATCCTCCAAGAATATAAAGGAGTTAGGAAGGTACATGTTAACCTGTGTGAAAGCAGCTGTGGACTAGCCCTGAATCTTGAAAGGGCCTGGTTTGGTGCCCTGTTTTGAAATCGGAATGAAAAGAAACAAATGATTGTGAAACTGCTTTCACAAATTGTCAAGGGTGGTATGGTCTGTACTCACATCACTTATAAGGAAAACAAGGAATGCAGTTTCCTTTTTTTTTTTTAATATATTTTATTGATTTTTTACAGAGGAAGGGAGAGGGATAGAGAGCCAGAAACATCAGTGAGAGAGGAACATCGATCAGCTGCCTCCTGCACACCTCCTACTGTGGATGTGCCCGCAACCCAGGTACATGCCCTGGACCGGAACCAAACCTGGGACCTTTCAGTCCGCAGGCCGACGCTCTATCCACTGAGCCAAACCAGCCAGGGCGCAGTTTCCTTTTTAATACAGAGGTACAGGAAAATGCAAAGATAAAACAAAGGTAAAGGAAGTTGTGACAATGCCAAGGAAGTAGGTTTGTTTACTATATTTGCTTACATTATGTCATTAAAAAATAACTTTTTGATTGTTCTGTAAATGAAAACAGAGAAGCCATGATACCACATCCCATAGTTTTGGATCCCTGAATTTCTCCAATTTTCAGTCCCTTACGACAATAACATTTCTTTTCTTATACTTACAGTTGAATTCTTACCCCAATACTGCTACTGTGATTATAGTGGCTGATATTGGAACATTCATATCATTTCTATTGGTACAGAGCCGAACCAATAAAGAGTGCAGTCATTATGATCAAGTAAATTCACATGTACCATATACATTTAGAGCAAAAAAGTCTAGGTGGAATCAGGGGAACCAATTGTCAAAAAGAATCAGTCCGGCCGGAGGACCATCTATTTGCAAAGCATCCAGTACAGGAATATATGGTCCAGGATGGACACGTTAAGCATCCCCAGAAATTTAGTGGCAAATAGCTTTGGTTTTCAACTTTTTTCATGCTAATGTATAGGGTTTAGTATGTTTTTAATTATCAAATTTTAATTTTGGAAAAGAAAATCAAATTGGATGAATTCCTGGAACTATTCTTTATGGAGCTTCACTGTTCAGGTGTCTTGCATGTGGTGAGGATAACATTGACCTTCAGAGTTGGAGGCTAGCTCCTCTGGTCTTATCTTCCACGTGGATAATAATACCTGGGAGCAGGGAAGTTGCAAATGATACAGGTGATCTGTTCCAAGCTTTCAAGAACATCTGGTGGTTTTTAGTTTTTCTTCCCTCGTATTTCTCCACTGATATATTTTCTTTCAATGCAGAAACACCTTAGGATATAGACTGATGACAGTATGGAAGCTGTTTGGAACTGTAAATACTAATTTTATGTGCTGCTTCCCACCCCCTCTACATATATGTAATAAAGCTGAGAGGAAACAATTAAAAATATTGTCTATTTTATTGCAACTAAGTTTACAGCTTTTCAACACAACAACTCCAGCAAAACTTGAAAAGGCATCCAAAAGACTCATTCTAGTAAAATGCCCTTAAATATCAATTTGAAAATGAACTTGTTTGTAGCCTTCCAGTTGTGCCAGTAAGGGGAAATTTCCTGAAATGTTTGCTGATTTTTCTCAGACCCAGGGTATAATGTCCTAGTTACTGACATCCTCTGGAAATTATTGAGACAACTTGCAACTATCTCCTTCTTGCTCATCCAGGAAATGAAATAAACAAGTGTATCTTTTATGATGTGGCGATGGGAACACTGGAATGTATTGACTAATCTGCTAGAGAAGGGAGGTGCCAGGAATATCCTCTTTCAGCTGCTAGTATCTGATGTTTCCCCCAAATAAACTCAGTCACAGACCTAGGACTTCTTAAAAGTTCATTGTATGCCTGTCCAATTTATAATTCTAAATCAGGTTTTCTCAACCTTGGTTGGCTCTATTGACATTTTGGGTCAGATAATTCTTTACCGGGGAAATGAGGGTGTCCTGTGCATTGTGGAATGTTCATGAGCATCCTTGGCCTATACCCACTAGATGCCAATAGCACCCCTCCACCCTGATGCTATAAACCAAAAATGTTTCCAGACATTATCCAGGGTATTATATATCTATAATAAACATATATATATATATATATATATATATATATATATATATATCCCATGTTATATTATTTTAGTCTTAAATATCTACTATTATACAGGGTATCCCAAAAAATGTATACACACTTTAATAGCTGATCACTCAATTTTGAAAATGAAATGTCTTTTAATAAACACTGCCTTTATAATTGTTCAAAGTGTGTATATACATTTTTAGGATACCCTATATATAGATATTTGGTATATATATTTGTATAACTATATCTTTTTGTGTCTTCACATACAGTTCTGTAAGCTCATTGTTCTCCTAGAGGACACTAAAGTTTATTATAAAAATAATTTTCTTCTCTGTCTCATAACTCTTGGAATATGCAAGATGGGTGTATTTTGAAAAGCGATTTTTCATGTGGGACTGGCTGTTTATTATTGATAAAAGACCTTAGATGGGGAAGAGTATGTTGCTGGGCTAGCTTCCTGTGTGATCACATTACTACTTGTAAATATATTTGCTGGTAGTACAATCTTATGTGCAGCTGTCTCCAAGAGCTAGCCAACAAGTGCCTCATTGAGACAGCTTTTCCATCTTCCTCTCCCAACACCTTTTTTCTCTCCCTTTAACGCTACAGGTATATTGATCTTGTTGAGAGAGTTCGCCCAGAGAAGTAGTCAGAAAAGCATATATTGAAAACAAAGCCATGAGTCTGACAAGAAAGGTACTTCAGGTAAGCAAGAAGATGGGTTTGCATTTTTATGATGTGTGAGAAAATGTCATCCGCCAAAAATCTGGCTCTGGAGGCCAACAATTATTCACTTTGGGGGAATGTATCATGGAAAAGATCTCTTGATTTTAGGAAATCTTACAATGACCTGTGTTGTCCTGGGTGCTTTCCTCAGGAACATGGACCGTGTTTCAATCTGAGAAAGAATGTTGACCTAATGCAGGGGCTTTCTCTGGGCCACGTCCCCTTCTTTGTAACCTCCCGAGTGTTATGTTTCATTCACCTTGGAAATAGAAAATACGGGGACATGGACTTTGACCCACAGTTTAATCATTTGGGTTTTCAGAATTTGGGAGAATGGGCTGACGGCAGCAGATGTTTCTGAATTTTATCTTTTTACTAAAATCTCCACAAAGTGAAATTTCTTTTACACTGTATGATTCAAGAGTTTGATAACCTAAAAATAACCATCCAAGAAAGTCGCTGTGCCTTTTCTTAGTCTTTCAGATCATATATTTTCAAAAAAGCATTGAAGTTTATACCAAAGCTTTTATGTTGGTGATCTCTTCAAAGTTCGGATCTGTTATTGAGAATGAGAAAATTCACCTCAGGCAGAGAACTGAGTCTGTTTCTTGGCTTCATCTTAATGGAGTCCTGTGCTCTTTAGAAGTGCCCAGATAATTGATAATTCTGAAAGGTGCAGATGTAAATTCTCTATGAACCTCAACTTTGTCCAGAAATTAAACCCTTATCTCCTTTACTTGGAACTAATTTCATCCATTAATAACTATATTGGCTGGAAAGGAAGCCACATGTAAGGAGAGTAGTAACAAGGCTAACTATGTTCAGTTGTATGGGTTATTAACCATAGATAGCCCGCACAGCAGGGGAGGTTGTGTGTGGGTAAGGAATACAAATCCTTTTTTTGAAGTATGTAGTGCATGTATATATTTTTCTTCCTTTCTTCTTTCACTAGCACTGTTTAGATTGTATACATGGAAATCAACAACCATTGGCCACTTTCTAGGTGAAAAGTTAGAAAATAATCAGAAGACTAACTTGTTTCATTTGCTTCCATTTCTCATCTGAGAATCTAGAGGGGTTTTGGTGTTTGGTATTATTATCTTTTTACCATGCACCATAGAGCATAGGAATCCAAAGCCCTTAAATGTGTTTTCTACAGTCATTAAATTAGGAGGCGATTATGGCCAATTCCTTTGAAAGTATGAGACCAAAAATACATCAGTGAATCATAGATGTAATTCTCTGTCCTTATGGACGTTCTGTCAAGAAGGTCCTTCTATCTAGAACTTACCACTAACTATTACGGAAATACAAAGAAATCACAGTGAGACATGACTATACACCTATAGAACAGCTTAGAAAAAATATCCAGTGACATAATAGTTGGTGATTGAAGCTAAAACTATTTGAGGAACAAAATAATTAACATGGCATTGGATTATAGCCCAGAGTATAAAATAAATATACATGATTCCATACTGGTATAAATAAATTATGGAAATCAATAAATAAACAGAAGAGATAAATTTTCCTTATAAAAAATTCTAAATATCAGATAATAATACTCCCCCCTCTCCAGAAGGTGAATCTTACAGACTCATTTCCAAAGAACAGACTTTGGAAAGGGAAATGTATTGATTAACTTTTCACTTCCTTGGCCAGCTGATGAGGGTTAACATCCTGGTGATGCCATGTGGATTCCATGGGCCCACTGACGTTAGTGATAATAAAGGTACTCTTAACCTCTGCATTCTTTTCAAAACCCTCTGTCTACACCTAATTATGAGAAAACCTCAAACTCCAGTACATTCTACAAAATACTTGACCAATACGCCTCGGAACTGTCAAGGTCATGAAAAAAAAGGAAGGACTGAGAACCTGTCACGGAGCAGAGAAGACCAAAGGGCTATGACAAATAAATGCAATGTGGTCTCCTAGGTGAGATCCTGGAACCGAACAAAAACTCTAATCAAAAAGAAAAACACCCTGCTGAACCATGAATCAAGTCTGGACTTAGTTAGTAGTAATGTTCCAAGGTTGATTTCTTCGTTTTGACAAAATGTACCACAGTGCTGTAAGATGATAACATTAGGGGAAACAAACAGGGCCAGGAGTGTATGGGAACTCTCTGTACCGTCTTTGTTACTCTTCCAAAGACTTAAAATTATTCCCAACGAGAAAGTATATTTAACAAAGCAAAAAAAAAAAATAATAATGTGTAAGGACAAAATGAACAATAATAAGGCAGGCCTAATAAGGCAGGCCTAAATGAATGGAAAGGTATAACAAGTTCATTTTTTAGAAGAAACGTTACAGAGATGTCAGTTCTCCCTAAATTGCTACCATGACAGCAAAAACTGCCCTCATATTACTAATTTGTTGATCTTTGAGTAATACATATTTTAAAAAGAAGGCTAGGGAATTTAATGTACATATAAATGAGTAATTATAAAATACTTTTAATGAAAGGCATAATAGAACTAATGGGCCAGTCACCATAATTATCATCATTTCAGTCATTATCCATTTCCACCAACAAGCATGCGCCGACTGCTTTGTGTACCCAGCGCTCTGTAGAAACACTCTTCAGAAATGAACAGTCGTATGTCCAATCGCTCCTCTACCCTGATAACAATCCTCAATGTTACTTTAAAGTTAAATATACTGAGATCCATCAAGAGAAGTCCAAGTGCCAAGCAGATTTATGCCCAGGAGAAACTGGCACTTTTTCAGAAAGCTCTTCCCATCTCCTTGGTTCTGTGGGGATGGAGCTCCCACATGTTTAGCATGGAGCTAATCAAACAGCATGCGGGCAGCCCACAGGGAACTGACGGGGCATCTGCCAAAGGCAATCAGAGGAAAACAGCTTTCAGTCCTGAAGGAATAGCACTTTGAAATGACCCCATGTTCCAGATGGAGGGGAACAGCCTGTGTGCTATCCATTCAAGACTTCCAGTGGCCTCAAGAAGCCATGGCTACTATGACTATGCCGCAGGTTAGGAAATAGACTTAAAGAGGTTACTTAAGGTATTGAAACCCATACAACTAGTAAGTGGAGGAAGCTTTAGAGCCTAAGTCCACACTCTGCATCTCACTTTATTCTCCTGAACTGACACTGTGATAAGACACTTCTCTGCAGGACAGCAAAAGAGAGCTAAACATTTCAAATACTTGGGCACTCCGCGAGCCTGCTTGGTGAAGTTAGGCTGAAATGGAATCACTCTCAGTTTCTCTTGATAATAAATTGGTAAGTCACGCAAACTCTAACTATAAATGCCTTGGAATTCAGCAGAACTTTTTTTTTATTTTACTTGAGGAAAAGGGGGATTGAATTTCAAGCCAAGCGATTTCTGGAAGGAACTGTGCATGGGAGCTGGTGCACTGGAGGTCCCGCCATATTGGGACAGCTCATAATTGGCGGAAAGAAAGGGAAAGATTCATAAGGAACATAATAACAGGGAGAGATGGAACAAAAGCCTCCCTGCCCTTCGCCTTCTAATCAGGGGCCCTGATAAAAGGCACACAGACACAGAGCAAGAGCCTTCCAAGGTTGAATCACGTCGACTTCCAGACCTGTGTCATTTAAAATGTAGGTTCAGAAAACTAAGCAACCAGCGATCAAACCAGACCCTCTCATCTTGGGCCAAAGCCTGAGCTGAAGGAACACAGGGTGTTTTCTAAAAGCTTATTAAATGTTTGGCAGACATTGGACAATCCTTTATTTGTTATCAAATTATTCTTAAGCTCCCACCACTCAGATGCTCCTCATACATTGAAGTAAAAAGACACGTGAACGACCACCATTCAAATGGACGAGTGGGAAGCACGAGGTGGGACCACTCTAACCCTTCCTTTCCGTTATTACAGGTGCCCACTTTGACGGCTTGTGGTACTAGTGCCTTTGGTCTCCACCGCAGAAAAGTCTCTGCTCCCCTCCCGAAAAGATCAGCATGGGTCCCACTCACTGGCCTTTGTGTCAGACCAGCCACAGACCTCACAGATCGAAGTCCACCGCCGGCCATTCACAGAGAGGTAAGCCCTGGGCATCACTGCCGAACGCTTCTTTCTGTCAACAGAGAACAGTTAAAAAATTCTATTAGCTAATGCTGCCATCTGCTTTGGTTACTAATATGGTTTAGAGTTTGGGCCTTCATCGTACAGTGTTTTGCCAAAGCCCTTTTATTTTCAGCTATTTAAGGAATAAAAATTAAGCCTGAGTAGACATTAAAAAAAAATGTTTTTAAGTGTTGGCCTCATGCCTTTGCTGCTGATGATAATAACACTCCTATCTGCAGTTCACAACTCGCTTTTAAATAAGGATGCTGCTCTGCTACTGGGTTCTGGTCCGAGGGAGGAGGCCTTTGGATTTTCCGTGGGATCTCTCCTACTAGCACACATTTTTAATTTTGGGGACAGTGACACATGTTTTTGAGGTAAAAGAAAGGCATTTTGCTATCTCACAGGGGACAGAAAGATGATATCTGGACCTTGTAAGGATAGAGAGTGTGGCTCATTTGAACTCATTTAATTATTTAAGACTAATTAGGAAATCAGAGTGGTGGCATGGAATAACCTCAGATCTGTAGTCAGGGTCCCAGGACCAGACCCCAAAGTTGCCAGTTACTCATTAGTTAACCTTGGGTAAGTGAATTCATACCTCACACACTCAGTTTCCTTGTCCATCCTCTGGAGACGAATATCATCCGTTTATTTCTATGGACAGTTGATTGAATGTTTATGAGAATATCTGTAAGTGGTGAATTCTGCATTGCTGTTAACTAAAATAATGACTTGGTCACAAGGCCCAAATTGTAGAGGATTTGGGAGAATATTATAAGGAGTTATTAAATAACACAGTATGGAAAAATGAAATACTGGTTTGACACACTTCGTGGCTCAAAACAACGCACCTGTATACCTCCCTGGTCTGTGGTTCAGGAGTCTGGGCCTGGCTCAGCTGGGTTCTCATGAAAAGGCTTGAGGAGCTGCTACCACATGGGTGTAGGACGGAGGTCTTTGCGTCTTGCTGACTGTTTCCCAGTGGCCGCTCTTGGCTCCCAGAGACTGCCACAGTCCCTTGCCCATGGCCCTCTCACCAGACCAATTTAAGTTTTGTATGAACTCAGGGATTTGTGCATAAGGGGTAGTCAAAGAATTATTGTTGAACAAATGAGAATAATTCTCCTTTTCCAATGAATGTGGCCTTTCCCTCACTTGATCGTTCAGTGTGTCCAGAGGGGCTCCCTGCCTCTAGCGCTCCCCTGGTGAGGAGAGCCGGTGTGCTGACCCCACCCCTGGAAAGTCTTCCTGGGGATTCTCAACAATCACTGTTGCCCATTCCAGAGCGATAGGGCATTGATTTTCTGCCTTCGCCCCTACCCATGTCCAGGAATCAGTGTTTGGGGGGATGGGGTGGATGAAGAGAGGTATGTAAATTGGCAGCTGAATCTCAGTGCTTATTTCTGTGTTTCTTGATGTCACAATCCACATTTTTCTTTGGTGGAAGAAGCAACAAGGCAGAATCAAAGAATTATTGCCCTGGCCGGGTGGCTCAGTTGCTTGGAATGCTGTCCTGTACACCGAAAGGTTGTGGGTTCAATTTCCAGTCATGGCACATACATAAGTTGCAGGTTTGATACCTGGTTGGGTACATACAGGAGGCAATTGATTGATGTTCCTCTCTCACATGGGTCTCTCTCTCTCTCTCTCTCTCTCTCTCTCTCTCTCTCTCTCTCTCTCTCTCCCCTTTCCTTTCTCTCTAAAAATATCAATAAAAATATATCCTCAGCTGAAAAAAGATGAAATAAATTTGAGTATTGGATCAAGCTAAAATTTAAAAAAAATAGGCAGTCTATGAGGACAATCTAAGTAAAGGTATGTGAGTTGTGGTGTCAACACTCAAGGAAGTGTGCTGTGTTAGATTTTCAGAGATAATTAAAAGGAGATTTGGCTGGGTATGCAATATTGTGTGGTGGATGAAAATTGGGAAGCTCTGTGCAATCCGATCAGTAATTGTGAAGTTTTGTTACAGCTGTATTACTCTTTCAACCAGTTCTGGTGTCACTATTTGCTCAGTGGTGCCTGATCAATGAGAAATCCCTGAGACGTCTCACACCCTTGTTTTCATCACAGAGATAGGAGTTATCACAATTCCAAATCCCAAGTAAACAGCTGCCAGACTTCTGGGCTTCGTCCGTGTTCTCTCCTCCTATTAGCTCTGACATTACAGACACGAGATATCCTGGGTGGACCCAGGGCCTTGGAGTCGGAGCCTAGTTCTAGACATGGAGTCATTTTGTTTGTTTGTGCGCCAGCTCCCGGCCCCATCGGGTTCCTCTCTCTCAGTCTGCTTCCTGTACTGCTGTAAAATCAGGACACGCACCTCAAGATCAGAAATCTGCCCTCTAGACAAAGCAGTCCACGGTTTAAAGGAGCGAAGGCCTGGCTCGGACACATCCTTGGTTCTATGCTGTACCCTCTACGTTTGGTTCTATGTGACTGTCCATGAAGACATTGGGTAGGGAATTCCTGTGTCTGCTTACCTCTGCAGGACTCAGTGAGGTACTCAGCGTGGTACCCAGTGTAGTAAATGTGTACACCATGCTCTGCCGGTGGCCTTCTATAGGGGGCCTGTGCTAATTGTTCCTGCTGATGTCGCACTCCTGGCTGGGAGGCCCTGGCAGGGTGTGGCGGAGGTACAGTGGGTGCAGTGCTGAGTCCAGATCTAGACTGCGCAGAAATGAGCATGATACCCCTCTGAGCTTCATTTTCATCTTCTGCAACGTTAACATGCAAAAGCACTAAGTTTGCCTTCATACTAGCTGTAATCCATAGCGTTTCAAGATTCTCTAAATGTACACTCTGATTCTGACCTGCTCAAAATACTTTTAAGTCTAATAAGTCATTTTTACAAAACTTCTGACTTAACCCATTCAGATACGTATTGAACATTTGCTCTAGGAAGACACTTAGGTGTGGTAATAGAAGCAAAATGAAGTAACACTGCTGTTGAACCTTTTTTTTTTTTTTTGTAGTGCTCACCCTATAAATGTGATTGTTACTTTTAAGGAATTTTATGACCCATTAAAGGGAAAGGCCATGTTCACAAATAAACCTGATGATTGACAGAGGTTGATAAGGGAGGCTGGGACTCCAAAACCACAGAAAAGTCTCTGTGTCTCTAAGAACCATGGTAAGAAATACAATAATAACTGGTGTAATTATTTATTGTGTGTCAGACCTGGGCCAAATGCTTTTCATAGATGAAAACAGTGTTACTAGGCAGGTACTATTATTTGCCCCAATCTACATATTAGAAAAGGATGTCACAGACATTAAGTGATTTTCCCAAGATCCGTAGAACTAGCCAGTGATAGAATCCATATGCTGAGCCAGGCTGCGGTCTGACAATAAACCCACTCCCTTTCTGATACAGCCAAATGCTTGAGGTATTTCAATGAAAGTGAAACATTTTCAGCAAGTGACATCAAAGCAGTCTTTGCATATCCTACCTTTCAGGTCTTTACAGTGTTTTTCATTTCTTTTGATCCCATGGCTACGTGAGAATCACTTGGATGAACTTGTTAGAAATATAGATTCCTGGGTTCCATCCTACCTCTATTAAGTCAAAATTCTGAGATTGGACAAGGAAATAAGAATTTTTAGCAATCACTTTGGTTTATTGTAATGTACACCAAAGTTGAGAACAAATTATAAAGGGAAAGGTTAGATTTCAATAGGTAAATAAGTTGAGCCAAGATTCCAGATGGAGAGAATATGGACAAAGGTGTGGTGTTGAAAGATAAGATATTCTGTGGTTCAAAGAGCAAGCAGTTTGCAGGCATGTGGAGTGTCTGTAAGTTAATGGTAAGATGCAGCTACAAGTCGTGAAAAAGCACAGCTTACTTTTCATTGAGCCTTGAATACAGTTCTTAGGACATTGGACTTTATTGGACATTCAGATGGAGCCATTTGGATGTTTGTGGATGAATTGGCAAGAGCTTACTTAATTGAGGCCCGTGATGCCTGAAATGTGTGAAATATCACTTGATATTGAGGACTCCGAAAGGAAGGGAGTATAGTACATTGTGGGAAGAAGAAAACAGCATAAAGACATTTTTGGGGTGAGATGTTGGGAGAGGGATTAAAAAGATAAGAGTTTGGATATCTGGGTGCCTGGAATGAAGAAGCACCATGAACCAGAAGAATTGTGGTTCAAATGAAGATCAAGCCATTTACTGCTAAGGTGACCATGAAGATGCAAGTGCATTTTATTGCTCTTACTAATCACAATACTTAAAGAAGTGGCATTTGAAAACATCTAGAGGCAAAGCACACATCTGTCCAGCACTGTTTTATTCCCAGAGAGCCAGACATGGCGCTCTTGCCCTTGAGGCTGCTGAGCCCGTTCTCACTAGTGGAGCTGAGCTCCACTGCTACCTGGGATTCACACAGAACATTCCACAGGAAACTCACATCTTTCTGAATCATGAGAGCCCTCCTCTGAAAGCACCTCATCCTAAAACATATGTTCAAGCCCAGCCTGAAAGCAGAAGATGTAAGGCAAGTGACCATCAAAACCCCATCGATAAAAATGTCAGAAACGCTGAGTTGCGAGGCTCCCGCTTTGGTGAGGACTCGGGGAGGTCTTTCTCATCACAACCAGTTTCCCCTTCGCTGACTGTCTTTCGGCGCACTGGGTAGTTAGCTGATCTGGGCATGGGGTAAGGCCGCTTTTGATAAATCTAAAACCCCATCATTATCTCATTTTGGTATATTCTGAGATTTTTCCTAAACAGATGTCATGGAAAATTCATTGAGAAAGAACATAACTCGTTACAGGAGTAACCCACAGATTTTTATCTTTCTCTTTTGCTTTAAAAGTTCAAACAGGACTTAACTAGAGATAGGCCTTCTTAAAAGAGAAAGAACTGAAGGGTATTTCATGTGGCAAGGACTGGAGAGTATTAAGTGAATTGGGTTGGATGGAAATATGCCTTAAATGCCTTGTGATCCTGTTTGGCACTTCAAACGTGTTCCATTTCCTTAAGGTCTCAACCATTTTCATTTTGAATGATGCTGCTGTGCATATATTAAGAAGCTGCTACCATGAACAGAAAGGTCTCTTTGAGCTTATTTTTCCAAATAATGTACTGGTTTTCCCTTGAATTATTGCCGGACCTTCCTAATGCCCCTGATACCAAAGAGGATACATTTGCAAATAGCATACTGTGTTCAGAGCTTGCCAAAGAGCAAAGTGATGATTCTTGACCATTCAACAATCAAATCCTTGACTTTGATAATCAGTAAGTGCTATTCAGATTTATCACTAAAAATGAGGAAGTATTTCTAACGTCCTGTATCCTGGAATATAGTATCCTGGAATATATAACCATTATTATGGAGTTAATTGACATTTGAAATATGTTATTGAGATACGCTTTCCCTCAGAATTAAGCACGGATGAACTTGCAAAGTATCTGAGAATCAGCTAAATCATTTTTCTGTGGAATTATTTAAAGAGCTACCCTTACCACGCTTTGCCTATCAGAAAGCTTAAAACAAACAAACAAAAACTGATAATGTTAAAGGATGGTGAGGAATGCTGTGAATGAGGATGCAAAAAAATAGTCACTTCGGGAAATAGTTGTGCAGTTTCTTTTCACTCAACCGAGGATATGTTTGTTGATTTTAAAGTGAGGGGAAGAGAGAGAGAGAGAGAGAGAGAGAGAGAGAGAGAGAGAGAGAGAGAGAGAAACATCAATGTGAGAAAGAAAAACATTGATCAGTTGCCTCCTGTATGTATCCCAACTGGGGAATGAACCTGCAACCTTTCGAGTGTATGGAATGATGCTGAGAACATCCACCAGAGTGAAAAAATCTTCACTTTTGACTTGTTTATTTACCAGCTATTGAAAACTTCCAAATTCAGCTGAATTTCAACTAGTAATTAAAATTGATTTTAAATCATAAGAAGGAAGTATCAACTCCTTCCTCCTCACAATATCAATTTGGTAGCCTCAATCATTTCCAGTATTGTTCCCTGTGGGCTGAGATTCGGCATTTTGACTTAGCTATAAAATTTTAGGGAACAAACTCTAATTTGTTCATTTGTAAGTAACACATAGAAATGAAAAGGGCCAAGTGTCAGTTCCTGGGGACACTAGGTAAGAACATTCTGTCTTTCAGGAGGAAACTATAAATATGCAACAGATATGGTAGCAATTATTTAACTGGGCAAAATGGTCCAAGGGCACTGGAGTTAGGAGTTCTCCAGAGCTTTGAGACAGGGTCTGTAGTATGAGAAGCGATTTTCCCATCCTAGATAAATTACGTGTCCAGGAATTGCTGAGAACACCAGACGAGCTTATTAGTTTCCTATGGCTGCTGTAACAAGTCATCACAAATGCAGCTGCTTAAAACAACACACATTTATTATCTTAAAATTCTGGAGGACAAAAATCTGACATGGTTCTCACTGGGCTAAAGTCATGGTGTTGGCAGGGCTGTCTTCTGTTCTGAGGGCTCTAGGGGGTCATCTGTATTCTTGGCTTTTCAGCTTCCAGAGGACACCCACCATCCTCCTTCCATCATCAAAGCCAGCAAAAGCTGGTCGAGTCTTCCTCACATCCCATCAGTCTTATGCTGACTCTTCTTCTTCTTCTCCCATATTTATGGACACTGAGATTATGGTGCACACACCTGGATAGCCCAGGATAACCGGTTGACGAGCCACCTTAATTCCATCTCCTGTCTTAATTCTCCCTTGCCATGTAATGCAACGTGTTTACTGGTTCTGGGGATTAGGACCTGGGCATCACTGGGAGTACATTATTTCACTCATCTAAGAATTGCCACTCTTGCCCTGCTGGCGTGACTCAGTGGTTGAGCTTTGATCTATGAACCAGGAGGTCACAGCTCAATTCCCAGTCAGGACACATGCCTGGGTGTGCAGGAGGCAGCCGATCAGTGACTCTCTCTCTCATCAGTAATGTTTCTATCTCTCTCTCCCTTTCCATTCCTCTCTAAAATCTGAAATAGATAAAAAAATATTTTTAAAAAAGAATCACCTCTTTGTGACAGCCTATAGATTGGTTGAAATCCTAATCCTAACTAGAAACAAAGTTACAAATAATGTCTTGTGTTGACTGGCTTCATGAGGGTCTTTTGTTTCATTTAACACTGTGCAGGACATCATAAGACACTTCCCATGTAGGTCACCCTTCAGAGTAGGGAACAAGCCCACGGACAGAGGGGCCCAAAGAGCCTGAAGCTAGCTGGTTATCCATTCTCTCACCTCTCCCCGGCAGTCCATCCCAAGTTCTTCACCACCAAAGCAAGATCTCCAGCCTCCAGATCCATTCTGTCCTCTTTCAAAGCCAATGGGAGTGGGTATGTTCACATCTGGAAACACCATTTCCTTGTGTTGACACTAATAAACTGGTCTTTCTAACACCTTTGCTGTAAGAATTTCAAGGACCTCCAAGTCTAGGACAAAACATGGTTTTCCAGGGTTTATGTGTTTCACCCTTTAATGGAATTTCCTAGTTTGGGGAATTTTGACTAGATTTTTAAAAGCCTTCATTTTTCTAAATACTGATTTAAAGCAACCAAAATGAGAACTATGAGCATCTCACTAGTTTACTTTGCTGTAAAGAATTCACAAAATGGTAAAAGTTTCATAATAAAATTCAAATTACTGAAGTTTAGTGTGGTAATGAAAGTTCTAGGATCTTCATCCATGAAAATATATCAATGAGTTCGATCTTCAAAGTTGATGGCAAATAAACATTTTTGTCTATGAGGTAGCAATGCCTCTGGAGGAAGATGAAAGAATTTCTGTTTGCCAGTTATTCTTTTATATTAATTTACTCAACACATTGTACATACAAATTATGCCCCATACACTTGTCATTGTAAGTAAGATTTAAAGAGAGGCAGAGAAGTAGTAATTAAGATTTTGTGTGAGGAGCACTGCAGTTAGAAATATTCACAAAAATACTATGGGAATAGAGAAGAAAGTGGCCCTGGTTGGCTAAGGAAGCTAGGGAGATTTCATAAAGGAGACATTTAACAAGAAACTAAAAGATGAATTCATATCTGGTTATTTGGTAAAAGTAAGGAAAGGTTTTAAGTAAAAGGAACAGCATGTCAGAACATAAAATGCACAGAGTATTTGGTGGCTAATGGAGCACTTTTGCAGGGCTGGAGTGCTAGACATGAAGAGTCCTGAGATAGGGCTGAACAGTGGGTTAGCATCCGATTCTGACAAAAGGCAGGTCTAAACAGCTGTGTGGAACATGTATTATAAGGCCAGATGTGTGGAAGACATGGCCCCAAAAGACCACTTAGGGCACATTTTCAAGGTGTCATAAAAAACTAATACTATTCCAGTAGGAATGGGAGAGGTGAAACTATTCAATAAAACATTGGCGATGGAATCAGCATTATTTAATGACTCGTTGGATGTGGTAATAAAGGGGAAAAGTAATTCTACAGATCTCTTGGGCATCTAGATTAACTCAGTAATAAAGTACCATTAAGCAAAATAGAAAAGAAGCAGATACGAACGAGGAGGGTTTCTAGCTCAGCTGGGATATGGTGGATCTTATTTATCCATGTATTCAGTTGGCAGTTGGCTAAATGAATCCAGAGTTCAGAGCCAACACGTCCCCAGGTGCATGGGGCAGCTGTCACCACATGGAGAAAGAGTGAGACCTAATAAGAACTGTGAACTTTCAGAAAAAGTACTTTTGAAACAAGACCAGAAGGCTAAGGAGGGAAGCCTGGGGAACACATTACTTAAGAGAGAAGTCAACGAGACACGCCAAAAGTTGGTTCCGAAATTGAGGAAGACATTAAGAAATTTATTGAAGTTAAATTATGAAAGAGAATGTTTCAAATATTTAGAATAGTACAGAAAATTGCATCAAACACTTCTGCACTTGCCACTGAGATTTAACAACTGATCTTCTAGAGGTCTTAGTTTTGGTTTTAAACATTTAGGTCTATTATATATTTTGAGTTATTTTTTTGCATATGATGTGAGGGAAGGTTTGGGTCTCTCTCTCTCCCCCTCCCTCCCTCCTTCCCTTCCTCCCTCCCTCCCTCCCTCCCTCCCTCCCTCAACAGCTGGTTGTTCCTGCCACAATTTGTGAGGAATAATCTTTTCCTTCAAAAAATTACTTAGCTGTTTTGTAGAAAATCAATTGACTATATGGATCTATTTTATATTTTATTCTGTCGATGTATTTGTGCTTATGAGAATACCACATTGTCTGAATTATTTAGCTTTATAATAGACTTAAAATAAGGTAATTTAAATAGTTGAACTTCTTTTTAATTTTTTTTTGTTATTCTAGATTCTTCTCATGCCCATATACATTTTAGAATCAGTTTTTCAATTATTCATAAAAATCTACTAGAATTTTTATTGAGTTAGCATGGCAACCTGCAAATCAATTGGGTGGAAAGTTTACATTTTAACAATATTGAAACTTTCTGTACATGGACATGGAATAATTCTCTATTCAGATTTGATTAGTAAAATGCCTTGAGCTTAGAGATTTCTTTACAGGGTTCATAACTCCATTTTTAATAGCTATATGACTAGCTAGAGCAGTAGTTCTCAACCTTCCTAATGCTGCAACCCTTTAATACAGTTCCTCATGGTGTGGTGACCCCCAATTTCATTGTTACAAATTGAACATAATTAAAGCATAGTGATTAATCACAAACAATATGTAATTATATATGTGTTTTCCGATGGTCTTAGGCGACCCCTGTGAAAGGGTCGTTCGACCTCCAAAGGGGTCGCAACCCACAGGTTGAGAACCGCTGAGCTAGAGGTTTGTTAATTTTATTACATTTTTCAAAGATTACATTTTTCAACTTTTGACTGTGTCAGTTTTCTCCTTTTTTTCTGTTTTATTCATATTTCATCTTTGTATTATTTTCTTTCTTATACTTATTCTTGCTTTTTTAGCTTTTGAAACTGGAAGCTAGACCATTGATTTTACACACTTTAATGTTGACATTGATTTTAAGCATTAAGGGCTTAAATGTTTTTAAACATTTAAATTACACATTTCCCTCTAAGAACTGCTTTGGCTGCATCTCTCAGTCTTTTCCATATTATGTTTTCTTTACTATTCAGTTTTAGATATTTTCTAATTTTTTTATTTGATCCATGGACTATTTAGAAGGGTTAAGTAATTACCAAGTATTTTGATTGTTCTTAATATCTGCGTATTATTTTTGTTATTGCTATTGCTTTTATTTTGGTTTAAGTGTGGTTACAGAATATGCAACATGAGATTTCAAACCTTTCAAAGTTATTAAAACTTGTTTTATGATCCCACATAATGTTTGGTCCATGTGATCCACCTTATAGTTCATCTTGGTAAACATTTTATGCGTACTATAATGTCCAGTTGTCGGATGTGAAGGAAAATCATGAAGGATAATATTGACATATTAATTTGTCTCAAACAATATCATATGAGTTTGCTGTGCAGTGATTGGCTTTTACAGTGATTTCTCATCTTGGGGACACAAGGACCATAGAGGGAACAGAAAGTTTGCTTCAGAGATGTTTGATTTCCAGCAGGAGGTGCTATGTTTTTTTTCTGCGGAGGAGCCCAGGCAGAGAGATGTCCATTCTCATGGCTGCATACACAGCTGGCGAATAGACTTCCCTCACCCACACTTACAGAGGCTCCAAGCTGGGCCAGTCTCCGCCTGATGAGAGAATCTCAGTTCAAAATCGCACTCCAGTCCAGCTCAGTACAACCTCTCCTGTTCTCCCATATGAATTTAAAGATCAGTCCCTGGCTTCTGTGGTCTAGCTCTGTTCTGTTAGTTTCTGCGGTTCCCAGGGCATCATGATATAAGTATATTTCTTTAGCTGGAGTTGCCTCTTTATTTCTATAATCTGGAAATTTTCTTTCCTTTGAGTTGGATTCAGCTACATCATTAACCAAGCATTTCCATTGTTCTGAAAAGAGTGTCCTGTTAGAATCTAAGGTTCCTATTAGATTGTTTTCCCTCGGAGGCATAGTGAGGGTGCGCTTTATTTACTTGTGTGCCCTCTAGTTCTTAGCACAATGTTAGGAAACTCCATGAGTGTTTAATAAAAAGAGGCAGAATGAATTTAAAAATGAATGAAAGAAGGCCACTTAAGGTGATAAAAGTTAAAGGAGAGGAGGCTTTAATATTAGAAATAGATGATTTCTTTCTCCCCCTCTCAAGTGGTCAGAAGAGGTAGATGGGGGCCAGGAGATGGTGGAAAGTGTTACCTTCAAAAAGAAGAAAGTGCCCTGCTGGTTGCTGTCCACAGACATCCTGCCAACATCCTGGTGGTTGCTGGTTTGTAATTTTATGGGTTTCCAGAGGATCAAACACTGTATTATTATGTTGGGCTACTAACTCGGGTCAGCAGTTCAAAAGCAGAAAGAAGGGAGTAGAGAGGGTAGGAGGGGTTGGAGGGAACGTGCGGAAGCTGGTGTGTTTAAGACAGTTTAACTTACCGAGTGTGAAGCAGTCTTGACTGAATCTCCACTAATTTCATTTTCAACAGAAGATAATTAGTGTTTCTTGAAAGCTGTGTTTTATAAGAATCAAAGATCTGGCAATTATGTAATTTTAACTGAAGTTTAAATTAATAGGTTGTTTGTTCCCTGTGTATCCTTTTACAAAGATTGGGAATGGAAGATTTTTGTATCAACAATGACAAAAAAATCAGTTATCAAACATGCTCCAAATCCCAAATCTCTCCTCTTCAAAATATATTTATTTATTTAAATACAATTTGTAGGAATATTGATGTTAAATATTATAATTATTGGCATTTAACAATAACAATCATTATGGAGCAATCAAAACGTAGAAACCATTTTAATATGTTAAATGATGTATATGGTTTCTCAGAGAATGAACTTGAAATTATGAACATAAGACACTCTGGACCTTGACTTGTCATTATTGAAATCTGCATTCCCGACACTTTCTTTACTTTTAACACAATTCCTGCCACATAACACATGGCCAATAAAAATGTGTTTGTTGTAATTACTCCATCAACAACAACCACTAATAGTTTCCACTAATACTGTTATCCAGGGCTATGTTAAACTATTGAGAGAACTTCAACTTAGGTTTTCTGATTCAAAGACTAGTGCCCTGTCAGCCTTAAATTCTGGTTCTTTTAGGGAAAAAACAACAACAATAAAACATCCGGTAGCACCATTATTCGCAGACACCCACCATGGTCATGTGGAAGCGGGTAAAGTCAGGGCACTGCCATCGTGAGTCTGTAAAGGCAGAGTCGTTGCCTCCTGCACAGCCACACTCACTGGAAGCTGGCTCGGGATCAGCAGATGGAGGGAGCTCTCTAGTGTCCCACAAATGGAGTGTGACAGTTCTGAAAATACAAAGCAATGAGCTACACAAACTAATTACAATTTGGCTTTTGGCTCTAGGGCTGGAGGTTCAAAATCTTTCTGTCTCCCTCTACTTTCCTCCTTCGCTTGTTTCTCTCTCTCTCTCTCTCTCTCTCTCTCTCTCTCTCTCTCTCACACACACACACACACAAACACACACACACACACACACACACACACACACAGGCTTTAGACATGCATGTGTGGTTTTCCCTGTACTGGCCTCCTCTCTCTTAGACCCCTACAGCTATAGTAGATAATCCACTCATAGTCAGAAATTAGTGAATGTGCCGTATTTGAAATTACAACAGGATCTTAATTCTCTTGCCCTATAGACTTCGTCTGATATTCGTGACAGGTTCAGTGGGTTAGGATATAGTAACAAGGTTTGTTTTTCACAATAAAATATTCTGCTCTCAGACATTATACCCAGACCTCATGCTGTTTCTAGGAAAACTCGCCATTGTGTGTGGTAAAAAAGCTGCGCTCAAATCCTGTTTTTATTTTTGTTTTTTCCACAAGAGATTTCTGCAAGTTTTAATCTCTCTGAACCTCAGCTTCCCTTTGTGTAAGAAAGACTCCTGTAGTAACTACTTTTGTTATTGCACTTCTTCTTCTTATTATTATTACTTGAAATCTGGGCTGAGAGACTCTGGGAAACCCATAATAATCTATATGTCCCACTCAGGAAAAATAATCTTTGACAAAAATCTTTAAGAGCAAGTTGTTAAGTTCCTCAGAAAGAAAAGCCTGAGGCAGGGCTGGGAGGGGGCAGTTTATTTGGGAGGTCCTCTCAGATGTGATGACTGGGGGACCGGAGATCCTTGTCTAATTGGCCTCCACTGGGTCTGGTTGCTCCGTGGCCTCTCCCACAGGTCCCTCTGAGGAACAGGCTTCCAGGAGATGCAGAATCGCCCATCTGGAAGGGGGATGAGGAGGCCATTCACTCACAAGCTCCCATCCTCCAGTGGCCCAGTGTTGACCCCTGGGCAGGCTCCTCAGAGCTTCCCGGATGCTCAGGTGTGAGTGCCAGGAAGGTTCTTGTAGTCATTCCACCCCAGGGTGTCAGAGAGGCCCCGGGGCGGAAGGTGAGAGCTTCTCACTGCAGCTGAAGCAGGGGGCTGCCAGACTACACTGCTGGCAGCTGGCCGCTGGCTGCCCGAGCAATGGTCTCAGTAACAGATGGGTCAAGAGGGTGTGAGCCCAATAGGAATCTCCTACAAGTATTTCTCCAGCAATGGGCTAGTAGTTAGCCTTTAGTGCAGCGGTTCTCAACCTGTGGGTCGCGATCCCTTTGGCAGTCGAACGACCCTTTCACAGGGGTCGCCTAAGACCATCCTGCATATCAGATATTTACATTACGATTCATAACAGTAGCAACATTACAGTTATGAAGTAGCAACGAAAATAATTTTATGGTTGGGGGTCACCACAACATGAGGAACTGTATTAAAGGGTCGCAGCATTAGGAAGGTTGAGAACCACTGGACTAGAGGGAGTAACCTTCGAACATCGTCAGGGGCATCTACATCTTTGATGACATTACTTGAAGAGAACCTAATTGGCAAAACTAAAGGTGATATTTTTTTGTTTGTTTCATGTAGGGAGATAGAGGGCCATGCAAAAGATAAACTCAAGGAACTTTTTAAAAAATATATTTTTATTTATTACAGAGAGGGAGGGAAGGGGAGAGAGATAGAAACATCAATGATGAGAGAGAATCATTGATCATCTGCCTCCTGCTGCCCCACACTGGGTATCGAGCCTGCTATCTGGGCATATGCCCTGACCAGGAACCGAACAGTGACTTCCTGGTTCATAGGTCGATGCCCAACCACTGAACCACACTGGCTAGGCTCAAGGCACTTTTATAAAGATATGTTGAACTCTTGAAACTGTAGATATGGGGATACTAGTGTTTTGTGGGTAGGGCCATTTTTTAAGGGATCCAATAGCATTTGGTTCACCAACAGTGTTTTTGTCATCTTACAAATGAAAGATTTGTTCATTTCCTTGGAGGATAGGAAATGGAGGCCAGTGGGTCACTCCCCTCTTACATCCAATGCAGAGGTTTTCAGCCTTGGCACTGTCCACATTTTGGGAAGATCCTCATTCTCTGTTTAGGGGTGGCAGTAGCTGGCTGCCTTGCGCCCTGCGTGATGTTTAGCAGTCTCTCTAGCCTCTATCCACTAGGTTGTAGTATCAGTCCCCTAGATTGTGACAACAGGAAATGTCACCACACGTTTCCAGTAAGTCCAGGGGATGGACAGCTGCCTCAGTTGAGGACCATGGTCTGATAGAGCCGGGATGGCTCTCCTGCCTCCTACCATCTCCCCTCCAACCTTGACCCTGTGACCGTTCCACTGGCCCCTGCACAAGCTATACCTGTGACTCCCACCCCATTCTAGTGACCTGTACCGACCAAGACTTTTCTCTGGAGCTCTGTTTACCAGTTGTGCTATTAAAAGCCACTTGATAGGGCCAGCACAACTGGATGCGATTAAGAGCAGTTAAATAAAAGATCCTCTGAGAAAAGTATGAAGGGAATACTCAAATAGTTTGCCACAATGAGGTATGTTTAAAAATATTTTTTATGTGTGTGTGTTTTTCCACGTTAAAATGCTCCTCATTTAAACAGGAATAAAGAGTCCTGCAGAATGTTTCCTCTGGTAAGGACACACCACACCAGCAATTAGTGGAGATCGCATAACTCTGTCCAGGAACAAGTTTTGCCCTTTCAAAGGCTAACATCTTCTTACGATAAATCAGAAGCTGCCATTTTGAACACACAGCTTCTCCCTGACAGACGTGTTATCTCCCTGGGCGAAGACTATTGTGAGAGAGAAGCTGCACCGGGAGAAGTTGGCCTGACTGTCCATTGATGCTTAGCAGCCTGGGGAAGAGTCCGGACACTCAGAAATTCAAGTTGCCTGGACACTACTGAGACGTGCCAGCCTCTTCCTCCACACATGTAGCTGTGCACTGGGGCAGCCTGGGACGGGAGAGTTGTTGCAAGATCTGACACCTCCTTTGTAAGTCTGCATGCAGCACTGTGCGTCCCTCGCCCCTTTCTCCAGTATTCTAAAACTGTCTACCTCGAGTTGCAGTATGAAATCAGACTTGCTGCAGAAGAGGAAATACCCTGGCGAGGGTGCAAAGCCACTCCCGTGGCAGATAACTCAGGAGAGCCCAAAGCCTCAGTCACTGTCTACATGGAGCCTCAAAGTCTCTTTATAAATTTATAAGGTGTACTTTATAAGATGTAACGTAAAAAAAGATGATTTTTTTCACACAATAGAATATCATTAAAAGAAAGGAGAGCACCTCTTATAATTTTTGGTAACTGTACCTCTACCTGCTTAGAAATGGAAAATATGATGAAAGACACAACCCTGAAAGGGGCACGTTAAGGACTATTGGCTGAAGGCAATGAAACATGCCAACCAGGCTGGACGTCCTTGAGTGTTTTTATATCTGTTCAATTGTGGGTCAAGTGCATGCTAAGGACCCTGCTCTCAGAAAGCTGGTTATTACTGCCAAGAGTTATACTTCTTGTCTGGCTTGCTGCTATCTTTCTCGGAAACATTTATGGCAGACATTATTTTCTGATAGCTTTCAAAATATTCAGGCTTATAATGCAGCATACAAAGTTCTATTACTGTGATAAAAGGATAATGTAGCTTCTACGGGACAAATTTGCCACCCTTGTGGCCATACCCTGAAGGGATATCCAAAAGATGTATTCGAAATTAAGATTCTTTTTTTTTAAAAAAGAAACTTTAAGGTGACCTAATTGTTTTAGGACATGAATGAACCAGATTGAATTCATCCAGATTGCTCCCTGAATCTTCACTCTAAACCAGCGGTTCTCAACCTGTGGGTCGCGACCCCTTTGGGGGTCGAACGACCCTTTCACAGAGGTCGCCTAAGACCATTGGAAAACACATATATAATTACATATTGTTTTTGTGATTAATCACTATGCTTTACTTATGTTCAATTTGTAACAATGAAAATGCATCCTGCATATCAGGTATTTACATTACGATTCATAACAGTAGCAAAATTACAGTTATGAAGTAGCAACGGAAATAATTTTATGCTTGGGGGTCACCACAACATGAGGAACTGTGTTAAAGGGTCGCGGCATTAGGAAAGTTGAGAACCACTGCTCTAAACAATAATTTTTTAAAGCCTCAGAAGCCATCCAACCCAAGTTCTTAATTCTACATACAAGCAAACCACCTAGCTCAAGGTCAAAGAGCAAATCTAAACAGGGGTCACATTCCCTTTCATTCCCCTGGTTCCTGTCAACATTCACGTGTGATGTGAGATGGTAGTAAGTGGGAAGGCTAAGAGCTCATGAATTGGTATGGCCCAGGCATACCATTTCCCAGACATCAGTCTTTCTGTAGAATTTCTCAACATGAAATCAGCTGCCCTTAGCTTCATACAAGTCCCCTCAATCCCCTAAATCAGGGGAATTGAAATAAAGTTTCCACAACTCAATACTGTAAGTATTGTAGTAAGTAAAGACAAAACTTGCACTATATAATCAAGATGATGCCAAGCCTGCTGGTGTGAATACTTGCAGGTGGTTCCCTAGATGCCACTGCAAGAGTTCTAGAATGGGATCGGAGCCTAGAGAAGAATCTTTTCTGGAGACACATTCTCTGGCAGGTGTTATTAAGCAGACGAGTTATCGGAAAGCTGCCCCAGAAGGAACCAGTTGTCAGGAATGAAGAGTCGAGCACATTGCACAAGAGGGTATTTATTCTCTACGGTAACCGCGAGCGCAACAGCAATTTCAAACCAGCCTCTGGCTCATGTTTCTGGGAAAATCTCAATTTAAATTGTAAACAATATTAAAACCCGATGGACAACACGGATGTGAGGAAATTAATGCAAAGCTTTGGTAAAGTCAGGATAGATCACATTTGTCTTATGTCCTTTGACAACCGGACCTGCCAGTCAGTCACAGAATATTAGAATGAGGCAGTTAGAGAAATCGGAGCTGGCAGAAACCCGGAGGGTGGACGCTTGGAACTTGCTCAGTGCACGGGCACAAGGGGAATGCCGTGTCTGCTAATGGAGCTGCTGCGGACCGGGGTTTGGGAAACACTGGACCCAGTCGGGGAACAAGGCAACTTTATAAAAGAGAATTAATTACGCCATGATTCATAGTCACTGGCTGTGCTATAAATACTTTTATGGAAGTGTTTTTCTTTTCCTTTTTCCTTCCCTTTTTTCCAAGTAGGCTGCGTGGATGAGCATGGCTTCCAGGACTCACATAACCGCAGCTCAAATTATAGAACGTTAGGGCTGGAGGACTCCTCACTGTTTGCCCAAGACCCTTCACCGGCATTCCGCAGGTGAGGAAATTGGAGCCCAGGGAGATTCAGGAACTTTCTGGAGGTCACAGAGTTAGTGCCTGGCAGGCCTCGGCTGGATCCCTGGTCTCCTGAATCCCAGAGCAGAACGCATTCCGCCACACCTTGTCATTTTCCAGGGCCTGCGAGGCAAGTGCCCTGGACAGGGCACTATTTTCTGCCGTTAGCACTCAGCCCCAGAGCCCTGCAGAGTCAGGGCACCTGAAGAATTTCTCTTCCCAGAGTTCAGTGATGTAGTGGTGTTTCTGAACATTACTTTAATGAGAAGGTATTTTTAGCTCATCTTCCATGAGCATTCCTTCCAACTCACTGTCAGAGTGATGGGTTCAAGCTTAGAGGCCAGAATAGCTTCGATGTTTTGTTGTTGTTTTTTTTAATTTAAGAAATTCCATTCAGTAATCCTTTAGTGAAGGCCTTCCACGCAAAAAGCATTGCAGTAAGTGCTTTGTGGATGCAGATCTGAGTAAAGGGAATCCCTCTTTCTAAATAGTTTGCAGGCGATTGTGGAATGAAGCAGGCATGGCGGGCTGCATCAGGAAAGCTGGTGTAGGAGACACGTTGGAAGCTGGGGAAAGAAGGTGCTAGAAAAAGACCTTATTAGGAATCATTTAGGTTCCAGGTGTACTTAGGGGACAGTGAAAAAGTTACTTAACTGTGCCATGGCTCATGTCTTTAAAAAGTGAGTAACTAGTACCTACTTTCTGGGGGTGTTGTGAGGATTAAATTTGGTGCCCCATGAAAAGCATTTTCACAGGTCACCTGGTCAAAATGCAACGAATGGTTATTATTACTGTTATCACTGGCACACATCTAGGATGAAACGTTGACTAAAAGATGCCTGAGGGAAGGACTGGGGAGCAGAGGAGACAGGGAAAAATAACAGGCGTCTGAATAATGTATAAACTAGTGAATAATGACGTATCAGATAATTTTGTTAATGGTGACAAATGCACTCACTGATGGAAAATGTTGATCATGGGTTTGGGTGGCTGTGTGGTATGTGAAAGCCATCAGTACCACCTTCACAATTTTTCCATTTTCTTTTGTTAAAATATGTTTTTATTGACTTCAGAGAGGAAGAGAGAGGGAGAGATAGAAACATCAGTGATGAGAGACAATCATTGATCAGCTGCCTCCTGCACACCCCCTGCTGGGGATAGAGCAGGGCATGTGCCCTGACCAGGAATCGAACCTTGACTTCCTTGTTCATAGCCAGTGGTCGGCAAACTGCGGCTCGTGAGCCACATGCGGCTCTTTGGCCCCTTGAGTGTGGCTCTTCCACAAAATACTGACTTCTGCGCATGGGCCATGAAGTTCCAATCGCACTGTACGTGCGCGCCCGCACGTGGTATTTTGTGGAAGAGCCACACTCAAGGGGCCAAAGAGCCGCATGTGGCTCATGAGCCGCAGTTTGCCGACCACTGGCTAGGCTCAGCCACTGAGCCACACCAGGTGAAAAGGCTCTGTGGTCTGCAACCCAGGGAGCTCAAGCATACATACTCATCAGAAGGGTGTCCAAGGCTTAGTATTTCTCCAGTGTTTTCTCAAGTGTATGGAGAAACAACTGAAGTATCCTTGTTCTTGGTCCAAGGTAGCTGGTCTTAATGGAATCTCCACCAGCTATGAAAATTCTATGCCTAATTTCCCAAAGCCCACTCTCTCTTAGTAAAAGAAACTGTTTCTTATAAATCTTACTGTCTGTCAGAATGTTCTCAGCTCCTAAACTATTTGCAGCTAGCTTTTAGCTTGTTTGGAGTGGCATGAGAATTGAGAGGTTCCTTAAATCTGGTGTGGGAAATGGAAGGAATTCAATTTTTGGTGGTCAAAAAAAAATTGGGGAAATCGTGTTTTTTTTCATATCATTGAGAAAAACACAGGCCTTGTTCTTTGGCCTTTAGTTTTCTAAAGAAGCTTGTTAAGGATCAAAACAGCATCTGAGCCACAAATTCCCTTAGCATCGTGTTTTATTTTATTCTCATCATTTGGAAATGGAAGGAATTGGTTTTAAGAGATGTATCCCTGGATAAAAGTGGTTTTTTTCTCTGTGCCCTGTTCATCCTCTAGGGCTGTCTTGAACAGAGAGTTGTACTGGTTCTAGCTTTTTACATATTTCTCAACCAGTAAAACCCTACCAGGCAAACTCTCTTTATTCATTCTTCACTGCTGGACTTGTCTTTGCTATCACATGCTGGCAACTTGGGCACATCTTGGCCTACAACCACCTAAGGGATATGTTGGTATGGAAGGATGAAAGGAAGTGTCCTCTCTTGCATGGTTAGCTTGGGGACGGTATTCCGTTTTCTCTCTCTAATTCTAAGCAGATGTGGAGAGCACTTGGCTCTTCTCAGTACACTTCCACCTGCATTATCTAATTTAGTTCTTGTGCTGCTTTCTCAAGTCGGTGGCTTGATGTCCTTATTCTCATTCATTCCCCAGATATAAGTGTGCTATGCAAGGTTAGGTATCAAGGGTACAGTATTGAAGAAGTCACGTTCTCTGCCTTCAAGGAGGCTCCAGGCCAGTGAGGAAGAGAGAGAAATCAATGGGCAGTTGGGTTACAGGGAAATGACTGCTGCATGGGAAGGCAGAAGGGAGATAATAATGTTTTGAGATTGTAGTAGACACTGTTGATGCAAACTACTTGGCCTTTAGCACATCAGTGCACGCTGGTCTTCCTGCCAGCTGCCAGCACCTACATGGCTTTACGCCACGGGGGCTTCCTCTGGTCACCCAGGCTAGTCATCCCTGGCCACCGACTGGTAGGCATAGTGTACAAACACCACAGCTCCTCTTGCTCCTCTGATGAGTGACTCTAGGTGCCTGCTCCATATTTTTTCTATACTTTTTCTATTGAATAGTAAAACAAAAATTGGACTTTTTCTTTCAAAGGGAACTTAAATTAATTAGAGGAATTAATGGGTGAAAAAATAACTTTTTTTCTTAACCCATAGTTATGGGCCAATCCAATTCAATACTCTTAGCATCTGTCTTTTTTTTTTTAAGGACCTATATTTGTTTATGTAGCTGCAATGGATTGGGAAGGAACAAGTTGTTCCAAACACTCCTTACCTCCTAGTTTCCCACCCTTGATCCAGAACAATATTGTCTTCTAGTTGGGGCTTTCTCCCCTGAGCTGGACATGCTATGTATCTGGTGGAAGGAAGGTGCAGTAATTTATCTAGGATCATGGCTTGACTGCTGCTTGGTCCCTCACCTCTGTAGCTGTTCAGAAGGCAGAAGGCAAGAGGTTGATTTGGGCCCCAAGTTACCATCTGAATGAGCAGGATGCATCTTAATCAGTCAACTGCCACCATATTTTGAATTTAATTTAAAAAGGTCTGCCGCTTGCATCTATAGATGCTTATGGCATACAAATGGTTAAAGTGGTTCAAATCCAAATTTGTAGGATTATTTTCTTCAGAAACAGAGCCTGCCCATACTTCTCTAGCTCCCTTAGTGTTTGTTGCAGCAGTGTCAGTGATTCCTAATACTTCATTTACTCCTAAACCAAAATAATAGAAGTAAGTTCTCATTCCTATGAGCCCAACTGAGATGTTCTGGCCATTGGCTTTCGGTATAAGTTTGTGACTTTTGCTTTATTATGATGGGGACCATGTGCTCACTTTTCATGTTCGCCTAAATTAGAAAACTTTAATGAATGCTTTATATACCTCCATCCCAACAAATATTTATCTTTCTTAACTTTCTAATGTCCTTTACATTTATCCCCACCCTGAGGCTTCTAGCCATTATGAAATCCATTAGCTATAATTGCAAAACTCCATTAAGATTCAATACTCAGCAATTAATATTCATCATCTGCAATCTTCCGAATAAATAATCTGTTTTTTTCAGTCCTTTAGCTGCAACATCTAAAATTGAAGTTCCATAATTGGATAAGGGCCTCAGCAGCCTTGACTACTTTCTTTCAGCTAAGAACTGTGTGACTTCTTCAAATATCTCAGGCTCTCTCACAGAACTTATATGAATGCTCCTATTGATTTTTTGTGAGACTAGAAAAGGGAAAAAATTGGGATTACAGAATTCAGGGCTATTTTTAGAAAGGTATGTAACAATCAAAAGATGTATTTAGAGATTTTTTTTTGAAAAGGCAAGCTATCATGTCAGTGCAGTCTGTAGTCAATAACTGAGACATGCAAGTTAAAATGATGATCATTGTCAAGTAAAATTGCCATCATCATCTAAAAAAGCTAATGTTGTACTACTTCTAGTCAGAGTTCTTGGTTGAAATAGAAACTTAACAAACCAATTAAATCTTCCCATACAAAAATTTATAAAATGAATTTATTACACGTGTTTCTGCTGTTTGTTAGCATCATTTATTTGTGTGTCCAAAGCAAGATGTGGTCATATGTGTAAAATGGCTAGAGATGGTGGCTAAAGTCATACATGGTTTAAGCTCATGTGAACCTAGAAAGGTCAAAGGGTAAAAACAATTTCTTTCCCTCGCACAGTTGGGATGATGGCCAAGTTAAACCTCTTACCAACACCCCCTGAGCTACATCATTCTTTTTCCCTATCTGTCTAGCCCTTCTTCTAACTGAGCCTTCACTGATTATTACCACCCATGTATCCTTTATCCCTGTCTAGATGGCAGACTCTCTAGGAGTCCAGACTACAATATGTTGAGCACCCTTAGAAGTAGGAGACCATGCCTTTGTTTGTCCATTTATACTTAACATAGTGCTTTATATGCAGTAGACTCAAAAATGATTTATAACACTATAATTAAAAACCACAGCATGGAGCGCCTTGCATATTAAAAAAAAAAACCCTCAAAATGTGTGTTGAATGATTGGACATAATTCTCAGTATAAATAAATATTTAGAAGCTAGGTAAGTTTCCAAATGTAGAGTCCTCAGGATCTTCTAAGCAGAGTTCCACCCAGAACTCATTCAGGAGCCTTAGGAAATTTATTTATATGTTATGTTGCTAATATAACACCAAAAAAAGGGGGATGAGAACAGTTTTTTCCCCAAAAAACCTAACTTGCCCCCTAGAGGTTAGTGTTCTGATTTTATTTTAATGACATTGTGTCTTAGGAGTTTGGGTTGTCAAGGACTAAAAATTGAGGTCATTATGGCTTCTCCTGGTATTTTATACTCCTTGAAGTGAGTCCTGTCTCCATCGTGGAGCAGTAATAGACTGAAAATAGATACCTCCACAGAGATCCTAATAGGTGAGCTCTTTCAAAGGGGAAATTGCTCTTGCTCAGAGAAATGTTCTCACCATTTTACTTTTTTTGATTGTTCTTTCACACCTTATTTGACATAGGAGGACGTTTTCTTTAATTACCGTAATGAAATGTGTAGCTCATAGGAAGTGACTCAAAGGAAAAAGGTGTCGACTCCTTTGAGCTGATAACATAGAAGCTGGTGACCACACAGGAAGGCTCTCAACATGGAAATACAATGTTAATTTTGTGCCAGGATTCCCTGGCCAATTAAAAGGCATTGTATTATGTTACATGACTTCATGACATCACTTTAATATGCATTACATGTATGGACTTCACTTGCATGTCATTCTTTAATCTTGATGAAGTCTATACTTTTCTTAGCTTTGAGTCTTAAATGAAGAAGTGGGTACTTGTTCATTCATTCAACAAGTATAAGTTGAGGATCTTATGTACATAGCATTGTTTGAGGATCTAAGGTACAGACTTGAACAAAATAGTGTTCTTTTTCATTCCTGGGTTATTAGGGTAATGAGAAGATGGGGGTGAATACCGATTATAAATAAATGAACAAACAAATAAATAGTATAAAATATTACAATCTATATTTTATAAAAGGCTAAAATGCTAAGTGTACCTGCAACTATCTGACGAGTCTCTATGATGTGCACTGACCACCAGGGGACAGACACTCAATGCAGGAGCTGCCTTGACTCACACTGGCCATTTACAAAGAAACAGCACCACAGACCTGGCGCCAATAAAGCAACTCAGCTTCCCCCAAGTGGGACACAGGCTCCACCACCAC
Organism: Myotis nattereri; assembly: GCF_964212035.1. Classification (NCBI taxonomy): domain Eukaryota; kingdom Metazoa; phylum Chordata; class Mammalia; order Chiroptera; family Vespertilionidae; genus Myotis; species Myotis nattereri. Next base: position 50,112,416 of record NC_138091.1, read on the forward strand.
CCTGGAACAGCCCACCAATCACAGCCAATGCTGCTGAGACCACACGGCACAAAATGCAGCCCCAGCCCAGCCCAGAAATGGTCCCTGTGGGTGCCAGGTAATGATGCCACATAGCAATGCCCAGCTTCCTCTCCCTAGCAGCTAGCCTCCTTGCAGTTTCTTCAGCCCAGGAACATGACTTGCTTTATAACCAGGTGCAAAATTTTACACTTTAACCAAATGTCTGTGAAGCGTTTTCCTGTGCCTCATCTCATTTGATCCTCACAGAAGTCCTGCGGTAGGTAGATAGGAAACTCGGTAGAATCCTATTTTCTTTCCATTAGATGGAAAACGGAGATTTAGAAAGTTTAGAAACTTGACCCGACTGATAAGAGGTAAGAAATGGTGGATCTTGAAAATGACCTCAGGCTTTCTCAGGGCGAAGAATATAGTCAAACACTGCTACAGCTAAATATTTAACCCTTTGTTCTCCCTGCATGATCTACAATAATAATCTGCTTCGTGTTGGTATTTACTGCTGTGTTGCTGACAGTTACCTGAAAGAGAAGTTGGGTGCTTCACTGGGCTGGAAGAAGTTTTAGCTACATCAGAAAGCAGGTCTAATTAAGCAAGTTTATTTTATATATGTATTTTAAAAGGCTAAGTTGACTTGCAAATGCACAATACATATAAAGCTCTCACTGGTACCAATCGCACGCATGTGTTTCAATCTGTCATTGTCGATCTTGAATTTGGTTAACATTTCTATCATAGAGAAAGGGCGAATAGTGATATTAAAATATTTCTTCTAATTAATTTCCTTTCAATGTGCATGAATCCGTGCACCGAGCCACTAGTGTGTGTGTGTGTAAAGTTCTTATAAATACACTGAAAAAACCTGAAAGAGGGAGAGGAGGAAAACATTGCCAGTAAGGTCAGGGATTTCTGTTTTAAATGGGTGACCAAGGAAGTGCCTCTGAGGAGATAACTATATGATCAGAGGCCTGGTTTAGGTTTAATGAGACAGGGGTCATGTAGGTAAGTGAAAGTAGAGTTTTCTAGACAGAGACATCTTTGAACTTGCTGTCCTAAGCAACACCCTCTTCCAAGGGAAGGCAAGAGGCTCAGGCAGTGAGGGTGAGTGGTAGTAGACCAGACCATGAATACACACACACACACACACACACACACACATTTGGTCTTTGAGACACCAACCTCCATGTCATAGCAACAACCTCTTCTATCTCCTTTCCTTTCCTTTACTTGAGTTTTTATTCTGTACCAGGCTCTTATATAGAAAGGAAAAGCACCCAACATTTATTGAGAATGTGGCAGCTACTGCACAAAGAATATTCCCATTTGATCTTTACCACCACCTTCTGGGATGGGACTCAGGTTAATTAATTAGTCACACAGTAAATGGGAGAGCTGGGATTCCAGGTTAGGGCTGTTTGACCAAAAATTCTGTGTCTATCCTACTTTGCCACACTGCCAGCTAGATGCTCCATGGTTCAAGAACCCTCCATCCTCTTATCTGAAAGTTGTTTGAGTGGCTTTACCTTACATTTCAAGCTGTATGAGAGGTTGAAGTCAATCTCATGTGATAAAGCCAACGGGACTATGTTCCAGTTGTTTCCAGTCCTGTTCTTAGATCCTCATGTTCTTCATTGACTGCCACAGGGGGGATCTAAAGTAATTGACTGAAGCCCTGGCCGATGTGGCTCATGGGGCTGGAGCATCATCCTGTACACCAAAAGGTTGCAGGTGTAATTCCTAGTTAGGAACTTACCAAGATTCTGGGTTCATCCCCTAGTTGGGGCATTTATAGGGGATCTCTCTCTCTCTCTCTCTCTCTCTCTCTCTCTCCCTTTCCCTTCCTCTCTCTAAAATCAATAAACATCCTTGGGTGAAAATTAAATAAATAAATATAGAAATAAAATAACTGGCTGGAACTGGACCTTCTGGGTTGGTCGATACAGCTTGTGACTATCCAGGTTGATGATGAAAAGAGCAGCTCTAAAGCCCAGACCAGTTTCAGTCACCCCTTTATTATGGTTTTAAAATCTTTTCCTCTCTAATATCAATTATGTGTCCATTCTTAGCATTAGCCTAATGAAATAATTAGGGAGCCTTGTCCAGTGCAGAAGAAAAGTCTTGATTTGATATGAACTCAAGGCCAAGTTGACATTTTTGAAAAGTATTTGCTTTTAGAATTAGAATTAATCATGACTTCTTTCCTCTCAATGCAATTACATATTGACCTTCTGTGCATGGGTATTAGATGCATATTAGTAGTCGACTAGATTAATCAGAGCTTTAGGAAATCTAATTTAGCAGAATATTGGGCATGCAGTAATCATTGAATAATTTAAACAATTAGTGTATATCATTGTCTGACAGTGGGCCAATGTAATCCTATGAACTTTTATAATTATATTTTACTGTGTATACCAATTATTAATTGCTTTGCATCAACAATGGCTTTGGGTAGAGGGGATATGATTCTTGGAAGATAGAAACATTGCTGTTTGTCAGTTGCTTGTCCTCTGCCCTCCATGTGTTCACTCTTCACTGCACATTGACCATTATCAAGCTCTGTGTCCTGTACTATGTGTGGACATAGGCTGGGGGCTGAAAGGGAGCTGTCATGCGTAAGACATTTGCCAAACATCTGTCTAATGGACGGTTCTCTCACGACATGAAGGAAATTGAATTATAGCCCAGCAACCGATTATGTAGAGATTTTATGTCTTCTCTTAAACATTTCAAATTTGGGATGTATTTGTTCTCTACCTTCCCCAATGATTTGCTTTTTAATATTAAAGTGCCCTTCCAAACTAAAACTTTAACATCTGTCAGTCATACAGTCAGTAAATATGTGTGGGTTGCTGACAATTTACAAGACGCTGCTCTACCTCGGAGACACGACTGTGAGCAGATTTGACACGTGTGCTTCCTCTTCCTTTTCTTTGACGCATTGTGTGGAACTAAGATCATTCACATGGTGGGGAGCCACTTTGAAGTCTGCACGAAAACAACACATGACCCTGAAGATTAAAAAACAACCATTTCCTCCCATGACAGAGAGAAGGGTTCCCATGTCTCCCGTTATTCCATTTTGTGAGGAGGAAATGGGAGATTGAGTAAATCTTAAGGTTTTATTTTTTTAAATATGGATATTAAACCAGAAAAACAAACAAGAAGTGAACAAAAGCCACAACAGCCACAAAAAATAAGGAGTCTTCTGGCTCAATCCAATGCAATGACCTAGAGCAGTGGTCGGCAAACTGTGGCTCGCAAGCCACTTGCGGCTCTTTGGCCCCTTGAGTGTGGCTCTTCCACAAAATACCACGTGCGGGCATGCATGTACAGTGCGATTGAAACTTCGTGGCCCATGCGCAGAAGTCGGTATTTTGTGGAAGAGCCACACTCAACGGACCAAAGAGCCGCATGTGGCTCGCGAGCCACAGTTTGCCAACCACTGACCTAGAGGATGGGTCACGATGGGATACTCTGTGGACTGTCTACCTATTAAAGAAGAAGCACGAAGAAAAAGTGGCCATCCTCTGGCTTCCTTTTAACAATTGTGAGCATACACAAACAGAGAATTGGCTGCCCTAGCTGGTTTGGCACAGTGGTTAGAGCAGCCGTGGGCAAACCACGGCCCGCGGGCCGGATTCGGCCCGTTTGAAATGAATAAAACTAAAAAAAAAAAAAAGACCGTACCCTTTTATGTAATGATGTTTACTTTGAATTTATATTAGTTCACACAAACACTCCATCCATGCTTTTGTTCCGGCCCTCTGGTCCAGTTTAAGAACCCATTGTGGCCCTCGAGTCAAAAAGTTTGCCCACCCCTGGGTTAGAGTGTCAGTCTGTGAACTGAAGGGTCCTGGATTCGATTCCTGTCAAGGCCACCTACCTTGGTTGCAGGCTTAATCCCCAGCCCTGGTTGGGGCCCGTGCAGGAGGCAACCAGTTGATGTCTCTCTCTCACATCGATGTTTCTCTCTTTCCCTGTCTCTCCTCCTTCCTTCCACTCTCTCTAAAAATCAATGGGAAAGTATCCTCAGGTGAGGATTAGCAACAACAACAAAAATTTAAAAAATAATTAAAAAAGAGAATTGGAAAAGAGAATAATAATCACCCATTTGATTCATGTGAACAATAATTGTTTTATTTTCACAAAGACAAAACAAAAGCCATTCCCCTATACAATTTGGGATTGTTACTAAATTATCAGACAATCTGTTCTACTGTATTTTTCTATTGGTGAATGTTTTACCTATTGTCCCCAATAATAGTATGTGGCCATGTTCCAGAGGAAATGAAAATAATTTGGGGATTATGCATGTTTTGTATTAGCCATATTCTGAAAAGATATTTTTCCCCAAACAAGGTTAGTCGTCATGTTTCTATTTTTAATTTGTGCGTAACCCTCCATTTCAGTTCTCGCCATTCATGGGCTCTGTGCTTGCTTACCTCCCTTCACACAGGTCTGTTTTATGGGAAAGTCCACCATCCGTTCCCAGTGCCATAACAACCTGCCATGAGGTGCAGGTTTACAGGGGTGTTGACAAATTTGGGGGCGGGGGAGGAATGGCAAAGAGAGTAAAGAAAAAGAACTATGCCAGTTGATGGTCAAGTTCATTAATGGAAAACTTTCAGGTTAGCAAAGCGTTCTGATGGCACATTGTTCAATGAAGCTTGAATTTCCTAAAGATGCATTTATTACTATATCTACTATGAATATTATTCAGTCCTTTTCCACATGCAGTGATTGGTCTTTGAGAGTTTTTCATTGTCTTCTGATGCATAAGTGAGATCACTTTGAAGAAAGAAGCATTAAGACCATTTTCTATTCAAAGGAAAGCAATTCAGTAGAAACATTTCACCAACAAAATATATGAATGGGCACCGCACCCCTGGAAAGATGCTCAATATCATTAGTCATTAGGAAAATGCAAATTTAAGTGACAGCAAGTTACTATTCCACACCCTCAAGGATGGTGATAATAAAAAAAAATTAGGCAATAATAATTGTTCAACATGTAGAGAAATGGGAACTCTTATACATTGCTGGTGGGAATGTAAAATGATTCAGCGCTGTGGAAAAAAGTTTAATAGTTTCTTAAATTTGCCGCACAACCCAAAAATGCTATTCCTAGGTATCTACTCGAGAGAAATGGAAGTATGGCCAAACAAAACATGCATGTTCATAGCAGCGTTATGCATAATAGGCAAAATCTGGAAATGGCTCCGATGTTCCTTAACTAGCAAAGGGATAAAAAATTGTGTCTTCCATACAATGGAATACTCGTCAACAGTAAGATAAAGTACTGACACATGCTTCACCACAGATGAACCTTGAAAACATTATCCTAAGTGAAATAAGCCAGACACAAAAAAACAAATAGAGTATGATTCCACTTACATGAAATGTCAGAAATTACAAGTATAGAGAAACAGAGAAAAGATCAGTGGTTATCTGCGGCTGTGGCAGGAACAGGAATTACCAGTACGGGGGCGTGAGTGACCTTGTTAGGGTGATAATAAATGTTCTAAATTCGGATGGTAGTGGAGATGCACTGCTGGGCCCGTTTACTAAGCATCACTGACTCGCACCCGTGGAGCAGGTCTGAGCCCTGCGGGGCTCCGTGCAGGTGTTCCATACAGGTCAGTGTGCAGAGGGAGGCTAGTCCTCGGGGGAAAAGGGACTTGCTGGGAGTTGGTCGAGTCTGTGTCTCTGTTGGTGCCACCTGCCCCCACCCCCCCTAGGAAACCTTTATGACCAATAAAACAGGAAATAGGTCATTCCTGTAGCTCAGGTTTTATATTTTCCTGCCCCACAGGGTAGCATAAAATCCACATTAACCTTCAATTTTACACATTTCAGGTGTTCAAAACAGGGTCCAGTGTGGTGCAGGGGACTCGAAAAGCAGAGCATTTGACCTCAGCATCCCAGAATCAGGTGTGGGCAGAAAGAAGGAAGGCCCCTGGCAGTGAACACAAATCCAAGGCCAGATGAATAATAAAGGTGGCAGGCAGGTAGGGGGATGTGTCACAGGCGAGGCCGACCAGTGGATTTCAGTGTGTATCCTTCACACGTAATGGGAGCTGCATGTGTGAACATTGACCTGAAATCTGGGAAGTTAAAACCATTTTTCCTTTTCATTCTATAATGATCGCAGCTGCACTTTCTCTATGATGCATCAGTATGAAAGCAGCAGCCGCATTTTCTTTCATTGCGGTACATTGGTTGGGTGTTGGTTGCGCAGGACACTCTGCTAGATGGAGGGGCGCACCCTGGAAAGAGATATCCTTGTTTTCCACGATCTGCCATTGAGTGGAAAGACACAGCCTCGCATAGACATAGGCACACACTTGCCATGAAACAGGACCGCAGATGCTAACAGCCAGAAGGGTGGTCAGTGGTAATTCCCAGATGGATTGCATTAAAACTGTAGGGAAAATGCCTGGCTGGTGTGGCTCAATTGATCGAGCATCGTCCTGTGTACCAAAAGGCTGCCAGCTCCATTCCCGATCAGGGCACATACCTGGGTTGTGGGTTTGATCCCTGGTCTGGGAACGTACAGAAGGCAACTAATTAATGTCTCTCTCTCTCTCTCTCTCTCTCTCTCTTTCTCTTTCTCCCCCCCCCCCTCCTTTTCTCTCTCTAAGCATGTCCTCAGGCGAAGATGTAAAAAAAAATAAAAGTCGGGAAAAGAAATGAAAACGGAGTTCCCCTACTCCAGCCCCTTGCTTCTCAGTGTGGTGTCAGGGTCGGCAGTTGGCATCCCTGGAAACTCATTAGAAATGCGGGACTCTGGCCCCACCCGACCCCCTGAACCAGAATCTGCACTCTTACAACAGGCAGTTCTTCCATAGAAACTCTAGAACTTGATCACTGTCCTCTTGGGTCTGATCCTATAGTCTGAAATTTATAACAAGTCATTAATTATCCTTATTGGGAGTTGTACTATTACATAATTTTAACTGTGAGACTCACATGAGCAACCCTGTCTGTTAAGGCCCATGGGTGCACTGAAGGATTGCAGGGCTCTGCTTCGGAGATATGGTCGGCATAGATTGTCTCCTATCTGACAGGAACCTGGCCTGGGACTGCCCTTCCCCACCGGGACAGCCTGGAAACCACTATCAGGTGCTAATGATTTCTGAACCAGACGAAAACAACAGAGAGACGCGAACACAGATTTCTGGGCTGTCATCTCCTTCCTGGCCAGTATTCCCTGGAAGGCACTGTTTGTTTTCAAAGGGAACAGTTACGGAAGGTCTCTATTCTTGTTTGCAGTTTCTTCAGGTCCTGAAAGCAGAGTAGTATCCTGACCTGATTTTCCAGGCCAGGGTTACCCAATAGGTCAGTGGGATAATTCCAGAGTTTGATGTGCCGTGAAAAAGGATGGTCATTGGATCAAGAGGTCAGCTGGGGAGAAAAGTTGCCCTTTCGGGGTAACATAGATGACAGATGACATCATCATTGGCTGCGGCCATGCTCGCCTCTGGGACTCAAGTTTCATAAATTACCACAGATTTGTGTTTGTGCAGCACGGATTGTGTAGAGGCAAGAAGATATAATGCATTTGTAGGAATTGCTAGGACTAGGAAAGAATTTACCAAAAAACAGATACTGCTGTTTAAGTGAGTGTAAAATCATATCTATCCACTCCATTTTAAAATGGACTGTTGTGATATACCAAGGCACTGTTTTTCTTCCATACCTTTGTTGTTATTAGTATTATTAATTATCACATTAAATGTAATTTGTTTCTTATTTATTTAAGATGGAAAATTCACATTTAATCTTGTCATTAAAAATACTTTATAAACACATATTTTCTACAACATAACTTTCTGTCAAGGGCCAGATAATAAATATTTTAGGCTTTGCAGGCCATACAATCTGCAGTAATTGCTCAGCTCTACCCTTGCATTATGAAAACAACCAAGGACAATATGTAAATGAAAGAACGTGGCTGTGTTCCAATAAAACGTTATTGACAAAACCAGAAAAATCTGAACAGCAGGCTGCACTCAGCCCATAGCTATAGTTTGCTGACCCCTGAACTATAGAATATTACATTATAGTATCTCATAGATTTGCCTTAATTTACTTAACCATTTTCTTATTGTTGGGCCTTTAGATTATTCCATAGCTTTTATTATGCTAATAAAACAACTTAAACAAATGTCTCTGATAAAAACTTTGTCTGCATTTCCAAAATTGCCCTCAGAATGGATTCCTACCAGTAGAATTTCAAGGTCAAAAGCTATCAGTACTTTTAAAGCTCCCCATTCTTTTGCTGCTTGTGGGGAGTGTAAATTGGTGTGTCATTTCTTGAAAGCAGTGTGGTGATGCCTAATTGCTGCCTCCCCAAGATCTTAGTGGTTTTAAGTCTGGTTATTTGTAAAGGAAAGCACAGCTGCACGGATTGTGTATTTTATAAAAAGCATCTGAGTGTCAATGTTTTGCGTATGTGTAATGGCTTATAGTTGGACTTTTCTTCAAGGTTATTGTCCATTCGCATTTCTTCTGCTTCTAAGTTTTATATGTTAGCCTTTTTTTTCCTTTTCCCAGCTTGTCTTTTTTTCTCCAATTTTATTTGCATTATATATATTTTAGAGGGTAAAAATCTGAGAGCACGCGTTCTAGAATCAGACCAACGAGGTTCACACTCTGGTTCTGCCATTTGTTGGCCCTGTGACCTTCCTCAAGCTTCCTACGCCCCAGCTTTCCTCTTTCTATAACGGAGTCATTGAGAGTATCTGCATCGTGTTGCTGCTTTGAGAAAATCACTATATACATTCCTTGCCCACAGTAAATGTTCAATAAACATTACCTATGAAATGATAGCGTGAAGGCACAGTCCCTTCATCACTTAAACATTCATGGTCTATCTGGTGATCAAATTCATTTTTTAAATATATTTTTAATTGATTTCAGAGGGGAAGGGAGAGGGAGCGAGAGACAGAAATATCAATGATGAGAGAGAATCATTGATTGGCTGCCTCCTGCACACCCCACACTGGGGATTGAGCCCTCAACCCGGCTATGTGCCCTGACTGGGAATCGAACTGTGACCTTGTGGTTCATAGGTCGATGCTCAACCATGCCAGCTGGGCCAAGTACATTTTTTACCTCTCTTTTTTAAACTTACTACAGCTTAATTTTTTAAAATTTCCCTGAATATTATTTTGGTGTAAAGTAGGAAGTCAGGCTCTAAAATGATTTATTTTCCAAATAGCTGGCCAATTATTCTAATACTTTTATTGACTAGTACATTCCTTCCTCGTTAGTTGGTGCTGTGACCTTTATCAAATATTTTGCTTTTACACACTCAAGGATCTGCCTCTGGGGACCTTGTCTTAAATTTATCTGCTGGTTTATTCTGGATTCTTCATCACCAACTTAATTATTGTGACTTTACGATATGTTTACACCCAGTAATGTAGCTCACTGCATTACTCTAGTTTCCCATTTTTTTCCCCTTAGATATTCTCATACATTATTCTGTCTGTTTCTAAAAATAATTGCTGTTACTTGAATTCAGATAGGGGGGTGTTAGAATAAAAACTACTAGGAACTAATAGTTGGCATGTGGTTAGCAGTCTTTTCAGAAGAGCTGATGATTAAACCAGGCACAGGAAGAGGACGGATAAGGGTTTTCAGCTGCCCTGGCTGTTGCGGCGCAGTTGGTTGAGTGTCGTCCTGAGCACTGAAAAGTTGCCGGTTTGATTCCAGGTCAGGGCACATACCTAGGTTGTGGGTCCAGTCCCTGGTTGGGGCATGTATGGGAGGCAACTGACGAGTTTCTCTCTCACATTGATGTTTCTCTCTCTCTTTTTTTTTCTGTCTCTCTCACTCTCCCTTCCTCTCTCTAAAATCAATAAAAGCATATCCTCTGGTGAGGATTAAAAAAATAATAATTCTTGGCAGGTACCTAATCCCTATGAACAACCATTAATTTAGATGTCATTCTGTTTTTTCTGTCTGAGTCCCAAGATCATCATCACATGTCTGCAAAGAAACTTCATTTTGTGTAGGGTTGATGAGGAATAAAGGTCCTTTTAAAGAGGCTAGATAACGCGGGTTCTCTCTCAACAATGCAGCCATGCGCAACCAAAGCAAGTAGTCTTGCTTTTAGCAAAGAGGAAGCCTGCAGCCTTTCCTTCACGTACAGAAGAAAGAGTAAAAAGTCAGCCTGAGGAAGCAATGCATATCTCATGGTGCCTACCCACTTCCTGATAAAGGATAGCTGCAAAGTAACACACCCCTTATTTTATTCATTCATTTTCGTATTTACTTAAGCCAATGTGAATGCCCACTACCTCTCAGTTTCCAGGAAGTGTTAGGGAGACAGAGGAAAGTGGGTGCTGGATGCCAAAATGATGGAGACAGGGCCCTGAGAAATTCACAGTCGCGCGGGGAAGAGAGCTGTGCATGAAAGTAATAATTGCTAGCCACGAGTGTGGTAATAGCCTTGAACCATGTGCTATGGAAGGATGCATTTTGTCTGCGGGGGAGGGAAGGGTTATTGGGGGTAGATGAACCTCTAGTAAGTCAGCAGTACAGTATTTCTAGCCATTCTAGAATCTAAGCTCTCAGTTAGACCAGCTAATTCATTGTCATGCTATAGGTATATTGTATCTACTCTGGTGGAGTCAGGAGTCAGATGGAGCAGATAACACTTGGAAATGTAAAAAATAGGGACTACGCAGCCTGTGTGGCTCAGTGGTTGAGCGTTGACCTATGAACCAGGAGGTCATGGTTTGATTCCCAGTCAAGGCACATGCCCAGGTTGCAAGCTTAATCCCCAGTAGGGGGAGTGCAGGAGACAGCTGATCAATGATTCTCATCATTGATGTTTCTATCTCTCGCTCCCTCTCCCTTCCTCTCTGAAATCAATAAAATATATATTTTAAAAAAAGAAGTAAAGAGTAAATATGAAAAGTACCTGGAGTGAAACCAGATTATACCTACATGATAGTAGCTTGGGATAGAATTCTTCAGTTTTCTGACATGTCACTGTGAAAATCCTGAATAATAAATATTAGATTGTATAGGCAGAATTTTAAAAAAAGAATTTCTAAGTGACTTTTGTGCGCTTTAATGGGTTAATATATTGAGAGTCCTTTGTATTTTAAAAACAACCTTGATATATAGATTTCAAAACATTATAACTAAAAGCTAATGATAAAAATAATGTCACATCTTACTTAACTCAAATAATTACTTTGATCTGTAATGTAAATGTTAAGTGTGTTCCTCAAGGTGATAATGAGTTATTTTTTTAAATTTTTACTGTTAGGATATTGAGGTTAAGTCTTGAATGTTTTTTAATTTTTATTGAATTTATTGGGGTGACATTGGTTGATAAAATCATATAGGTGCAGGCATACAAATCTCTAATCCAACATCTCTATATTGTATTGTATGTTCACCCCCTGAAGTCAAATCTCCTTCCATCAGTACTTATCTACCCTTTACCCTCTTCTACCTCCCCCCATTCCCTTTTCCCTCTGGTAATGGCTCTACTGTTGTCTATGTCTATGAGAGTTGTTTTTTTTTCCTTAATTTTTTAACCTTTTTCACCCAACCCCCCATCACCTCTCCCCTCTAAGAGCTGTCCATCTGTTCTCTGCATCTATGAGTCTGTTTCTATTTTGTTTGTTAGTTTATTTGGTTCATTAGATTCCACATATGAGTGAAATCGTATGGTACTTGTCTTTCTCTGACTGGCTTATTTCACTTAGTATAATGCTCTCCAGGTCCATCCACACTGTCACAAAGGGTAAGATTTCCTTCTTTTTGATGGCTGAGTAGTATTCCCTCGTGTTTTTGTTTAATGATCAGGAAAGATACCTGTGACCATGCAGATTGGGTTTCCAGACACACAATTTGGTCATTTTAGCCATGATTAAAATAATATAAAATGACATAGCATAGCTTAGAAAATAACGGTAAAGGAAATTTTCTAGTGAGATTTAGAATGTGGAATGGCTATTATTTTAATGGAAGAAAGTCTTGGGGGAGTCACCAAAAGGGATGGTAAACATTAAAATGTAGCTAAGGCATTGATGCAGCTGGTGACACCTTCTGTCCATGTTGAGTGAAGATGATCATGTTCTCTCCAACTTTCTATTCTTGTCAAGTTTTCGATGTCATTTTGTTCTTAATACATTGCGGACAGATCACGAGAATTCTCCCTTCATATTACACAGTGTTTTACAAAGTACCCTACTTTAAAAAGATATTAGCTTGTAAGAACATGTAACAAATAACTTCAAAATGCAATGGGCATTTAATTTTAAAGCGTGCCTTTAACATTTATGTAAAATGTTGTTTGTACTTGTTCAATAGAAACTTATCTGGCCACTGGGTAAAACTAGCAATAAAACTACTGGTCCGCAATGTGTTAATATCAAATTAAGATCCCATGAAAGTAAAATCTCACAGAACCAGTTTGTGACGTTCTCTTTCCGCAATCCAGCTGTGGTTTGGGTGTTCAGAACATCCAGGAACTGCCAGGTCAGTCCCAATTTCCAGGGCTCAGAGCACCTTCACGAAGTGCAGAAGGGCCATCTGACCTCCAGTCAGTGTGCCTGGTTCAGGTGAACTCAGTGTTTCTCATGACGACCTTGAAAATCACTCCCATGACCATGGAAGCCCTGCTGTAACATTCAGAGGAAAAATAATTATTGTTAATGAAATGGTGAGATTTCAAGGAAGAAAAGTGACTAACACCACATATGGGCCCACTCCTAGTGAGACGAGACCTGAAAAAAAGTTGGACAGATGCTACTTCCTACTTGTAGATAATTGCAACATCCAGGACAATTACACCCAGTCCACAGCTGGGCTCTGCCAGTGCGCATTCTCCTTGTAGAATACCCAGGAGAAACCCGTTTAGTTCAGAGGAGATTTCTCATTTAGATAGAAACTGACAGGTTCACCTGGAGTCTTCCCCAGGTACCTTATGCAAAAGCACAGGAATGGGAGGACGGCCAGTGATACGGAGAACCTGGGACCCTCGCTAGCTACGTGACATTGCAGTCAGCGTCTTCAAGGTCCAGGTTTTTATTTGCAAAATGGGAGTGATAATTTTGTGTTGACTTATGAGGTTAGAGGATTAAATAAGATAACACACTTAAAGGGCTTAGCACACTGCCTGGCCTCTGGCAAATGCTACATGGCAGAGAGCAGCTATTCATAACTCCTCATAACTCCAGGGGCTCGTTTCCTTGGGAACCTCCTCCCCCTTCCTCCCCCAGCACTGATTCTCTTTTAACTATATGGCAGTGGCGTATTTGTATCTATTTGGAGGGAATTAGGATATACAGAACAAACCTAGTTTCTATTCCTTTGTCATAATATAAGCCTTCCCTCACAAAATACCCAGAACACAGGCAATTCAAATGCAATGTGAGAAGGCTCATTATATATGAACGGTTGTCTGACTAAGGAAGGTAAGACCAGAAGAGCCATGTTAGGATGCCTTATTGCTGCCCTGCGTTTACTAGGCTTAATGGTGAATTCTCGCTGTTAGAATTAGTAGCGTTAGCATAGAGTCAGTATACTGGTTACAGTGATCTCTGAAGAGAACTCTGCTCCCTAGAGAGTGGGTACCCTGTCTTCCCAATAAAAGAGAAGCAGCTGGCACCTTCTGTGACTCTCCAGCTTAGTGACTCCGTTCTGTCCATCTCTGACGCCCCCTGGGGCTGGCTGAGAGTGGAGAGATAGTAATTCCTCCTGCACATGGAGCAGGAGCTGCTTTTTGGAAGTTGTGTGGGCGACGATTACTTTGATAGGTGTTTGAAAACCCCGGTAGCACATAGATGACACTTTCATGGTTTGGGGAAGTTCAGTCTATTTTGGGCAGGCACCTGGCTCTGCACATGCGGCTTTTTCCAGCAATTCCCAGGCATCCCTGCATTTTTATGATTTTCCATCTGGTTGTTTTGGAACAACTTCCCTATGTCCACCTACCACCTTAACCAATAGCGAAAGGTCACAACAAAAATGACCAGAGCCCAGGTGCTGGAATGGATGTGTGTCTGTGGCAGAATCCAGTTTCATTTTTAGCAGAGCACACTTTTTTCCTGTTGTTCCGAAAACTACCACCACCCCATTCCAACTTGGGGGACACTAAGGACAGGCTCCATGTATAGGTTTATGTACTCTCCTTGAAACCATCTGTACAGCCCTAGCTGGTTTGGCTCAGTGGATAGAGCATTGGCCTGCGGACTGAAGCATCCTGGGTTTGATTCCAGTCAAAGGTACACCCCTCTGTTGTAGGCTTTTTCCGGCCCAGGCCCTGGTAGGGGCTCATGCAGAAGGCACCCAATTGATGTGTTCCTTTCATACTGATGTTTCTCTCTTTCTTTCCCTCTCTCTTCTACTATCTCTAAAAATCAATGGAAAAATATCCTCACCAGGATTTTAAAAAAAAATACCCAAACCATTTGTACTCAAACACAAATATTTCTAACTCAATCAAGAGCCCTTATTGTTTGTTGTAGAGAAAAACTCTATACCTGAATTATAGCATACAGATTTGTAGCTCTATTTTCAGAGAAAGGACTAACTGGCATATCACAGGTCAGCAATATTACTGAATACCAGAATTACATATTACACACTCACCTTAAGGTGAAAAAATTGGCTGGTTTATTCAAATCCATTAAATTAAAGGGCATATGATAATTGGGTTGTATGTTAATGAGAAAGGGAAGAAGGAACTTAAATCTCATAGAACAGTAATTACTAATGAATTACAGGAATGTGAAAAAGGCTTACCAGGAATTGTGGGACTTTGGGCTGGGAAGAATCTTAGGTGTTGACTTCAGTCATCTTAATTTTACAGATGAGAAATTGAGACAAAAGGAAGTTAAATGACATCTCAAGGCCACAGATTAGTAAGTGGAAAGTTGAGACCACAAGCTTGATCTTTCAATTTCAAGACCAGTGTTTTCAAAACACACAAGCAAATTGTGTCTTCTCTTCAACATTATACAATTTAATTTAATAAGCACCTACTTAGGAGGTCCTACTATTTACCATACCATGTTAGTTCCTACCACCTCCTATCGATACACCTAAACACAGGAGTGTAGATTCATTGAAGGGATCGAATGAAATGATTCAGAATGTATCTGTTATTTCTTCAAGAGTTATATTTTTTATGTTTTACAAAGAAAACTATGTTCAGATACAGTATTTTAAGTTGTTTATCTGGGACAACTTTTAGGTGATGGGGAAGCTGGGTTCACGCATCAAGCGGAATGAATCATAACCGCATACCATTATCACGAGCACCAGGGGTGAGAAACCTGGTTCTTACTGTGCACTTTTTTCTTCACAGAAGCATGGCTGTTAGTGGAAGCCCTTTGGTCTGCCCCTGGCTAATTTGAGGTAAATGGAAACAATTTGTTTCCTGTTCTATCGTGAGCCTTGGAGACGGGTGCTGTCACAGCACAAGCTGTGTCTGCCTGCAGTTAGAGTTGGCCAAAGCAGTTCATCAATACATTGCCTTACTGATATATTTGGAGCACCAACTACCAACCAGGCCTCCCACCTCTGTTACCCAGACACAGGTCCACATGGAAGTACAGAAACCAGAGATGGACTGGGCATGCTTAGAGGAATTCACTTGGCTCTGGGACTAACCTATTTGAAAGGGAGGCTCTGATTAAAAATAGGCTTACAAAAAAAGGATAGAAAACTCATGCTCTATCTGGACAAGTGTTAAAGTATCAGGAGACGAGCCAGTACAGTAGGTGGAACATCAGTAGATTTTAGGTAGTGGCTGCAAGCACATCCTTCAAGATCGTAGTACCTAAGGCAGAGCTCAGAAAAGCTTACCTATGCCAGATATCAGGACCTGAACCTGATGTGAGGGGGGAAATGAGCAGTTACATCAGCGTGCATCTCGAATTAAGCCAACCAACAAACAAATCCACTGGATACATGAGTCTTCAGAAGTTATATGCTATTAGTTTTCCTTCATACTCAAATAACTAATACATCTGTGCGTTTTAATCAGCTATTCCCACCACTGGACTCGTCTCATTTCTTGCCTCTTCATGTCCCCAAGGATCTATAGAGCATGTCCCCTGTCACAAGCTTGGAACTGATCAGACAGTCGTATTTTTGACTGATGACTGTTCTGCTCCAGTTACTGACACCTGAGCTGGGCCAAGTGAGTGGACTGGAGACTGTGCTGACAAATTGAATACATGGCACAATTCAGTTCCTGCCTCTCAAATCCCTGTGGTTCATGGGCCTGAAGGTAGGTCTCTCTCTCTCTCTCTCTCTCTCTGAAAACAAATCACTTGAGGCTCTACTCTAGGCAGGCCATGAGGCCACACGCTAATAGCTTGCGATGTTGGTAATTGCAATCGTATGAGAGAAGTCTCCCGTGTAGAATTTGATGACAGTGACCCCCTAAGAGCAGGGCATTGGTAATTTGAGTGCCCGCTTTAAGAAGAATCTGACTTTTTAAAAATGTTTCCCTTCTCTGCTTAAAACTTCAGAAATCTAGTGAACAATATTGGCAGAGTTGGGACAGTTAGACAACATTCAAACTTCAGTCTCTGATCCTCTCTGATCTCTAGGAAAAAAGAAATAGAAAAGCAGGCCACCAGCCACCTATAGTTTATGGAATTATATTGTGCTACCCTGAGAAAGTGAAATACACTGGTTCCATAAAGGACACAAAAATATTTGTCTGCAAAGAATTATAAGTAAGAGTGGGTTTCATATCTTCAATTAAATCATGTTTACTGCATAAAACATATGCTGATTTCCTTTTAACTCGAGAAAGAAAGTACTGTTTGCACAAGGTGTCCCCAGTTGGTGATGTAAGCAAAGTGTCCTAGGAAGGGCTTGGAATTGATTGATTAATATTTACTAATTTATATTTAAGAAAATTAAGAAACACATTTTTTAATCCTCACCCAAGGTTATGTTTTTATTGATTTTGAGAGAGAGAAAGAAACTTCAATGTGAGAAAGAAACATTGATTGGTTGCCTGCCATCGGTGCCCTAATCAGGGATTGGAACCACAACCTTTTGGTGTGCCCTGACTGCGACTTGAACCTTTTGGTGTACAGGACGGCACTCCAACCGAGTCACCTGGCCAGGGCAAAACACATTTTCTTAAATGTGAAAAAGTTTTACAAGTTCTCTAAAATTTCTTTTTTTAAAGAAAATGACAAAGAAATCCTGTTTAGCTACTTTATTGGCATTAAGAATCCATTTCCTCTGTTTTGTGTTGTTTTTCATTGTGATCCCAGGTCTGGCTCTCCTGTTTCTCATCTGTCATCCTGTCCAGATCCTGTCATGGCCTCTGTCCCCGGATGGCAGTGTTTCTTCTGCTTTTCTGTTTTAGGCCTGGAGATAAAATATGGAGAGATTGAGACTTTTAGCGAATCTTTCAAACCCTACTTTCTTTCTTTCCAGAAGCCAGCATCCATTTGATTCCACAGAGGTGGTGGGATTTTTCTCCTTGTTTTAATCTTGGCTTTGTTTCTGGTCTGACATAAAGAAGGTTTTCTTAAGAGTCTATAAACCAAATGCATATTATTAACAAAACATTCTCAGGGGCACAGGAAGTTTTGAAAATGACCTTTGGTACTAGTTGTCCGAGCCAATTCCTCAGGAATCAATTTAATCATAGAAGGGATGTTTACCAGAAGATTGGCAATTCACATACCGTGTGTGCATGTTTTATAGGCTGTTTTCTTGGATTAGCCTTAAAAACATGATGAGAAAGGCTAAGCACAGTGTGGGTGTTCCTGTTACTTCATATTTACATTGGATCCTTGTAAACCCTATCCAAAGGGTAAGATTCCTAGATGGTGAAGATTCTGAACTCTGCATATTATGGAAAAAGCAAATGAGATAGACTGACAAGCATTTGCTTTGCATATTTGATGGAAGTGGACTAGTGTCATAGGGCTGAAGGAAAGCTCCAGAAAATGATAACAAGATCCAGCTTTAAATGAAACAAGAAAACATTTCAAGGGTAAGAAATTGCTGGATAAAATTAAAGAATGTATTAGTGATAGGTAGATGTGTTATAAAATATTGTGATTAACATCTGGAACAAACAGAAGAATTTAAAAATCAGAGCTAGACTAGACTTATTGGGCTGATCACTTCATAAGGTATATAAATGTCTAATCACTACACGGTACGCTGTGTATACTATACACTGAAACTAATATACCACGGTATGTCAACTGTAATTGAAAAATAAGTTTAAAAAAAATAGAAACCAGAGCTAGGTAAAAAAATGGAAGGTGAGCTGGAAAGACAACGTAATCTGGTCAGTGAAAGCACTCCCTCGTGTGAGAACAAAAGAAGCTCTTGACCAACTTCTTTGACTTCCATATTTATGGTGTGAGAAGATAAGTGGTATTATTGGGGAACGATGAAAAATATAGACGTAGAATGATTTTATATGTCAACACAACACTGAACAGCTATCTGGAAATTGCCACAGGGTTCAGAAAAAGTTGAACTCTTCATTTGACTGTTAGGTATTAAACTAGTTTAACCCGAGAATATTCCGTCAGTTCTGTTTTAACTCCTGCTTGAAAATGCAAATTCATTTTCCTGTGCACTTGATATACTGAGGAACAATTTGAACATGACCTGTGATTGCTTGAGCACAGCATATAATTTGAGCAAGCATGTGATTTTCTCCTCAAGAAACATGAGGTGAATGAGAAAAATGGCACCTAACTCAGCTGAGCTACATGGGAATCCACAAAACACACATGCACAGCTCGCTCACCTGCCCCTGGGGCTCCAGCCTCCCATCGGATTCCAGATAAACTCTCTGCCACTTCCCAGTGCTCACAAGCTGTAGACCTTTCCGATTCCCACGTCCACAACTGAACCTTGGGCCTTTCCCAAGGCAAAGTGCATTCCTTAACATCGATGGTGTGTAACACTATGCCAACCTTTTTATCAGGTTCCTATCTTTGTAAAAAAAAATATTTCTCATGAAAAAATTTTAAATCCTCACCCAAGGGTATTTTTTATTGATTTTAGAGAGAGAAGAAGGGGGAGAGAAAGATGGAGAGAGAGAGAACCGTCGATCCATTGTCTCCTGAATGTGCCCTGACTGGGTATCGAACCCGCAACCTTTTGGTGCACAGGAAGATGCTCCAACCAACCGAGCCACCCAGCTAGGGCTTCCTGATAAAAATTGTGAGTGTTATGCTGCTAGTCCTAATTTCCCTGGAAGCCCTATTTTTTGGGGGGTGGGGGGGGAGCGGGGGGGGGGTCATACATAGCATTGTGGCTTCTAAGAATGCCTCTGTCACGTGATAGCAGAACTGCCCCACTGCAGAGGAGAATGTGCAGCCCTGAGCACTGTAGTATGCCCAGCCTCTGAGCCCTGGAGGAGCTGTTTCCTGCACGCGGGGTCTGTTCCATACCCTCCCTCATTAGCGAGAAAATCCACACAAGTGACTCCGTCTTCATTGTCAGGTTTGCCCTCTGGCCACTGCATGCCTAATGCCCCACGGCTTCGTTTGCCTAGGATGGGCCTCACCAGCTGGCAGTGGCTCCTCCTTTGAGATGCGTTTTCCAAAGGCCAAATGGACCATTCTGTTGCCTTTTCAAAGAGAACCACACAGGAAGGAAAACAAGAAATTCAACTTTTAAGCTGGGCTATTCATGGCCTTTGCTAAATCCTGGCAGAGAATCGCGGTTTTTCATTACGATTCATCTCACTGATTTCCTAATGGAATGAACCAGCCTTTTTATTAAGACCACAGGAAAGCAAAGTCGGGTTACCCAAGTCATTAACCATTGTTATCTGACGAGTGAGAAACGAATCCCTTTTCAATATGCATTCGGGGATTCCTGTGTTTTCTTCCACTGGGTTCTGTTTTGTGAAAATTGTTTCAAGGGAAAGGAGGTCAGTCTGGCATACTCTGCCCCGCTCCAACAATGTGTGCCTTTGCTCCGGGCGCAGGCGAAATGATGGGGAGGAGCGCAGTCATCGAAATGTAGTGTGAACAGTTCTAGTCCCACTGTTAAGAGAGACCAGCCGTTTCACTCCCTCCAGAACATTCCATCCCCACAGCCAACAGGAGTGTTATTTCATCAGTTTTAGCTTTTCAATTACAGCACACACACATACACTCTGACATTTCTGTCTCCTACTAACCCCCCACTCCATAGAGAGAGCAATTTGTATAAGAAGGGAGAATGAAAGCAAGTACATATTAGCATTCAGCAGTCTACTTGTGGAATACATAGATCAGGAAAAGGGAAATCATTAATGCAAAACAAGCTTTCTAGAATAACTGTATGCAAAGGTTTGTCTACACAGTTCTCCTAAATTGGCTCCATTCTTTTCCCTTTGCATAAATCAAAACCAATAGTTGATATGTGAAAAGTATTGCTTTCTAAGGTGACTTGTGGTATATAGGATACAACTGGACATTATAAAGTCAATTTGTTGCAGGAAAAAAATTCAAGATGCATTTTATCTTCAAATAGCATTGTACAAATCCACAGCAAAATGCAAGATTTCTGAGCCTGTGACACCTCACAGTAACTACTTCCCTTTCAGCCTTCACTGGACCTGGATTTTATACTCTACAGCAACAGCAGCCTATAGAGATGACAATGGGAGTAAGAAATTCATAGAATCTTCCATTTTGAAGACTAATCATTTCTGGGAACAGTTACATGAGAGCAATAGCAAATAACTTTTAAGACTATAAGATGATATAAATGTGACTATCATTTTTTGGTGTCAAATAGACTGTTTCCACATGAATCCAACCCAACTTATGCTAAAACTTCAAATGGCTACTTTGATTTAAACAAAAATTGAAGTCTTTGGTTCTTTTGCCTTGATATAAACACATAATCTTCTGTTGATTGATTGATTCATTCATTCATTAAACATATTCTTATTGAGCACAATTATGGGTCAGGTACTGTGTTAGACATCGAGTAAGCAAAAAAAGAACAAAAAGTATACATAATCCCTGTTCTTATATATGTAGCTTCATTTCATTATAATGTGGATAGATGGAGGGAACAATAAAATTATATACCAAGAAGAGATAATAGAACCACACAACTCTTTTATTTTGCATGCTTAAAAATTAAGGTTCAAAGTAATAAAGTGTCTTGATAAGGGTCATCCCTCTGATTGTCAGTCCAACAGTAAAATCCAATATTCTGACTTTTTTCTCTAGTAATATTGCCCCTACAAATTCCTGCTTATACTTAGTTGATGCCTTTGAAGAATATTCTTCTCGTTAAGCAATGAAGAATCTTTGGAAAAATTACAGTATTTCGCATTATCTTATGAAAATGCTGAACTGGATTGCTGCTTAAGGAAACAAATTCAAGTTGATTTTTTTTTTTTTTTACTTTTTCATCTGCTTCTTATCCTATACATTCTGGTGGGCTTGGAACATTGTCAAGTACAGACAGCCCTTTAGTATTTAAACAGAAAAGGAAGGAAGGAATGAAGGGAGGAAGGTAAGGATGGGGGAGGGAGGGAAGGAGGGAGGGAGGGAGGAAGGAAGGAAGGAAGGAAGGAAGGAAGGAAGGAAGGACGGACGGACGGAATGTGGCAGGCAAAAGACCCTTGAGCAGAGACTTATTTTAAGACTCGGAGTTGTAGGTATTAGGATGCAGGGCTTTTTGATTTGTGGTTTGAGCGACTAGCTGTGTGAACTTGATCTTTACCAAGGAAAAGTCCCATTTGCATCAGCCAAGGCATCATGTTGCAGTTTTATTTCCTTAGGAGATTCAAAAGTTCTCAAGTTCCGCCTCCTCCAGATACAAACATCAGCTCAGTCAGGTTTCTCCGTGGCGGCACAGGAGACCTGAAGGAGCACGTGACTCCGCTAGACAAAACAGAGACAGACAGACTCCCTGGAAATGTCTAGCTTTTGAAAAGTACCTGATGTGGAAAAAAATTAGAAGAGACATAGGAATGGAAAATTCCTTTGCTGGCTTCCTTCTCTCCTTCCTGCTAAGGTGGGATTAGTTACCAGCTGTCAAAAGAAATCGCACTTTTAATTCTTATTTGGGGGAAAGGAGAGCATTGGGGGGAAATGTCTGGGAAGGGCAGGGGCAGCAGGGGCCTCCTTTTCACCATTCACTCCTGCAGTTTGGAAGAGTCAGGAGAAGGAAGGATTATGTCTCCATATGAAAACTGAAGAAGAATTGAGGAAAGTGTGCAGCTAAATTTGTCTCCCTCCAACATTTCCTAACGAAGTCATCAATATGGCAATGAAATATATAAGTTAGGGGCTTGGGGCTTGAGCTATTCAGGTAAAGACATAATTGATAAAAATAGTCTTTCAAAGGAGGGCTTCTTTAAATTTTTTTTAAAGTATTTCAATTACAGCTTACATTCAATATTATTTTGTATTAGCTTACATTCAGTATTATTTCGTGTTAGTTTCGGGTGGACAGCACAGGTTACACACTCATATACTTCACAAAGTGTTGCTGCTGATATTTGCAGTACCCACTTGGCACCATTCATAGCTATTACACTATAACTGACTATACTATATTCTCTATGCTATACTTTACATCCCGTGACTATTTTGAAACTACCAGTCTGTGCTTCTCAACCTCTTCACCTTTTCCACCCAGCCCCCTTCCTACTTCCCCTCTGGAAACCATCAGTCTATTCTCTGTATCTGTAAGTCTGTCTTTGTTTTGTTGTTCATTTATATTGTTCTTTAGCTTTCCTGTGTACTAGTAAGTGAAATCATATGGTATTTGTCTTTCTCTTACTTATGTTACTCAACCATAAGAAAGAAGGAAATCTTACCATTTAGGACAGTGGATGGACCTGGAAGGTATTGTGCTAAGTGAAATAAGCCATTCTGAGGGCATCTTTCAGAACCCAGCCACCTTTGATGCTCCTCCCATCCCCATGAACAGATACTTCCTTGAGGAGGGTGATGACTTTGAAGCATGTCTTACAGAGGAATAGGATTTACTGAATGTTTGGGCACACCTTTAAATGTTTTGGCACATCTTTGGCATGCTTTACAGTTCATAAAGCTCTCTCAAGGGATGATTTCAGTTCACACCCACAACATGGTGTGATTCCCATACGTAAATGAGGATGGGATTAGGGAGGATGCAGAAGCCAAACTCATGCTTCGGAAGATCTGTGAACTTGCATCTCCTGGAGGTTGGGAATTCCAGAGCTAGTAGGTGCATTCTTTGGCATTCAGGTGAGCGCTCCTTGACAAAGATTAAAAAATGCAATTCAGTGATAAATAGAATTGCATCTCAATCTTATCTTAACACAAATAGAGGAAAAGATTGGAAATAACTGTGCCAAAGGAAATCGAGGCACAATTCATTTTTATTGCCTTTCTTGTACTTATTCATATTTTCTACCATGTATGTTCTGAAAGGCTTGGAACACAGTAAAACACAGTTGCTCAAGTGGAAATGAGATATGATGAAGGAAAATTTTGAGTGCTGGGGTGAAACAGAGAGAAAAAGGCCCAGGCAAAATGTAGTCATTCTAATGTTGGGTGGAATCTCTGGGAAGCAAGTGGGGCTTGCTTGGGCTTCAGGAAAAGTGGGAGATGGATGAGGAATGTAGGAAGCTTATTAAGGTAGCAACTGGAGAGAAAGGTCAAGAAGTGTGAAAAATAGAAGTGTTTGGGTCTCCAAATAGAGTATAATTGCTGCATGAAGAAAAACATTCATTTCTTAGCTTCTGCTGTAGTACAGCTTTCTGCTAGATGCTTTACTGGATTTAAAGATGGATACACTTCAGTCAGTTCTTTCCCACTAGTATTTAAATTCTGGTGAAGGAAATGACACATGCAACAAAGAACCATGCTATATGGATTGAAAGGGAGAGTGCCTTTGAAAGTTTTGTTAGTTCTGATCAAATAATTGAATTGAAGTCCCCTCCGGTGGGAACTAACCTTTAGACCACTTCACAGCCAACATTCCCTTTTGCTTAGACCACGTTCCACTTGCTAAGGCCATTATCAGACCTTCCCAGAGAATTCTTCACCCAGAAAAGGCCCACCTAGAGTCCTTTAAAATCTCTGACTCCCCATCTCTGGTCCTTGGGTGCTGGTGTCATTTGGGGGTTCAGCCCATCTGGGGTTCCAGATAACCTAATAAATTTATAATTCTTTACCACTTTTGGCCTCGGGCATTACTCCTTTGAAGGCCCTAACAAGTTTGCGTTTTTTAAAAAAATTATTTAAAAAGTAACTATAAATTGATGTTTGGAGAAGGCAAAGAGGAGTTAGTGAAAGGAACTTTGGAGGAAAGATGGGATTTTTTTTAAGAGTTTATTATTTTTAAAGCAGTAAAAATTGACAGTAAAATTGAGGGATGGTACCGAGATTCCCATGGATCCCCTGCTCCCATGCATGCAAAACCTCCTTCATTGCCAACATTGCTCAGCAGAATGATACATTTTTTAGCAAGGGTGACCCTGCCTCGATACACGATTGTCACCCAAAGTCCACAGTGTACCTTAGGCATCGCTCTTGGGTTTGGACAGCTCTGTAATAACGTGCATCATTATAACACCACACAGAGTATTTTCACTGCTCTAAAAATCCTCTGTGCGCTGCCTGTTCATTGCTCTCTCTATTTGCCCTTTACCAACCCCTGATTTTCTTACTGTCACCATAGTTTTACCTTTTCCATAATGTTCTATAGCAACATAGGGTGGGGCCAAAGTAGGTTTACCGTCGTGAGTACAAGAAACACAGAGTTTATTCTTGTATTATTATTGATTAATTATGGTATTATTTTCCATATGCACAACTGTGAACCTATTTTGTCCCCACCCTGTATGTATTTCTCCATGTCTTTTCGTGGCTTGATAACTCTTTTCTTTTTTTAGCACTGAATAATATTTCATCATCTGGATATACCATGGTTTATTCCTCCACTGAAGGAAGTCTTTTATCTTGGCAATTATGAATACAGCTGCTGTAAACATCTATGTGCACGTATTTGCGTGGACATAAATTTTTAACTCTTGGTAAAGACCAAGGGGCATGATTGCTGGATTACACATAGAAAGATAGGTTTTTAAATTATAGAAATTCAGTCAACTTGAAGTTCACCATGTGCCAATCATTAGTCAGTGGAGAACAGTGAGTTGTATGGGTTAGCCGGCTCAGGGATTGGCAAACAGTTTTCTGTAAAGGGTCAAATACTAGATATCTCGGGCTTAGAGGGCCACGTGGTCTCTGTGGAGACGCTGAAGGTCACTGTTTTTCTACTTACATGAGTATGGGTGTGTCTGATATTCTAGGCATTTACTTCAAAGGAATGAAGCCAAGCCGTGATGATATGACTCCGTTGGAGTTGGGAAGACATCCAGTTTCCCCATCTTGCTTGCTGCCCTGCCTTCTCTGTGGTCTTTCTCACGCGATACAGTTAAGATGCCTCATCTTCTCAGATCAGTCCAAGCACTCACCCAAACAAACCCCCCTTCCCTGAACCTGTCCTTGCAGAGCAGAGGGAGCTTTCTGTGTACCCCCGTGCCCTTTTAAAAGTCCTTTGAGATGGAGCACTGATGAAGGGAGCTCAGCTTGGCAGCAAGCCAGTAATTGAGCAGAGGAATCCATAATGCTAAACAGTCAAGTAGGGCTCATTATGGATAAGCCATAATGAAAGTTGCCTTGATTAGTAGGGAAATGTAGACATTTCTCTACTGTTCAAATTTCTTTGCAGAAAAGTTAGCCTCTGGGTTCACTACTTGCCTGGCCTTTATAGGTGATTGAAAAGATTGGTCCCTTGGAGGGTTCAAACTCTTCTAGCTGTTACTGTTTAACAGGTTGCATATTGCATGCTCCAGAACAGAATGTCAGAGCCTGAATGGGAGCTAACAGGTTTGCAACTCTTAAGTATCTGGCTTAGGCGGGTGTTTTTGACATCATTGTTATCATTTATTAGCCCCATTTTATGGATGATAAAACTGAGGTGCACACAGTTAAGCAGCTCCCACAGTCTCAAAGCTAGTGACAGCACCAGCATTGAAATCTAATTTTGCTTTATTCATGCTTTTGTTTTATTACTTTATTTTATTTTTTTAAATCCTTACCCAAGGACATGCTTAGAGAGAGGAGCGATAGATAGATAGATAGATAGATAGATAGATAGATAGATAGACAGACAGACATGATATGAGAGAGAAACGTCAATCAGTTGCCTGCCATAAGTGCCCTGACTGGGAACCAAATCAATAACCTTTCGGTGAACAGGACAGTGCGCAACCAACTGAGCCACTCGGGCCTGGCAAGTGTTCATGCTTCTAAACAAATGAAAACCCAAAGCAAACACCCCCCCAAACAACAACTATGCTCAGGACCTAGAAAGGGCCCTTTGGGTTTGGAGGGTCAGCCAAACTGGATGGGGCTCCTAGATCCCCTGGTTCCTGGTGCTCTTTGGAGTAAAGAAAAATACTAATCCCTCGCCAGCACAATACTGCCTTTGAGCTTTCCTGCATGTAGCTCGCCCAGGGTGTGAATAGCTTGGGAATGTTGTTTCACATTTTCTGGGCCTTTCTCTTGATGCTTCCACTTTAAAGCCAGCTCTTCCCTTACCCTTCCATCTCCTGACTTCTGGTCAACCAGCTTGCCTACGCCACCACCTCCACAGTTCATTTCACCCCGAGAACCCGCTGCTGGGGTGGAGTGACTGCCTGCACACGGCCTGTACATCCTGGCTCTGGCCCACAGCCTGTGTTTCACTTGTCCTCTCAGTCTAAGCTCTGGTCCTGGGGTTAGGGGAGGGCGGACCCTCCGGTCGTAATCTCTGTCTCCTGTTTATCAGGGCGTCTTTGGAACTGTGCGGCGCTTGGTAAATAATCATTAAAGGCATGTTGAATAAAGGTAGGAATGGATGCTTAGCTCTTTCTGATTGTCTTGTCTCAGTTTTCATTGGCACGCACTCTCAACCCTCACCTGCTAAGATGCAGACAAAGAGTTCTGGTTGAAAAGGGTTTCTTTGCAATGCTCCGCATCTGAAAGCCGGCAGGAGGATTTCCATAGGTTAGTTCCCAGCAACCCTGTTTGTAAATATTTGAGTCACTTACTGGCATTGTTGAACATGTTTCTGGCCCAGGAAGTCTTCCTCCTTTGTAACCCTGACTGAGTGAAAACTTCGTCAGGGTATGCATGCTCGAATGACCTTCACGCTCTACCTTGTGCAGAGGTGCAGAGGTGGTGAGGTAACCAC
Source organism: Myotis nattereri (assembly GCF_964212035.1). NCBI lineage: Eukaryota > Metazoa > Chordata > Mammalia > Chiroptera > Vespertilionidae > Myotis > Myotis nattereri. The sequence goes on from NC_138091.1 coordinate 50,139,653, forward strand.
AGCCTCAGCTGACCAGCCACTGCCCGCTTTATAAGATGCCAAGGGCTACCTATGTAGATCCCAGGGTGGAACTGTAGGAACAACCAGTGTCAATGGTTAACCCGGGTTCTTGGTGTCTGCAGCTTTTCTTCCCTTTATTATTAACTAAAGAATGTTTTTTTGCCATTGCTCAGCAGTGAGCACCCAGCTCACAGGTCCTCTATGGGGAGAGTGAATACAGGTAAGCTTTGCTCTACTTTTGTTATTATACAAGGCCTTCAGCCTATGCTTTGCTCATGCTGGACTCTGTTTAGGGGCCGGCAATGCTCTGTACCCAGCATGTAAATGTCAGTGTTGAGTTAAGGGCAGTAAAGACCATTTCATTTCCTATCCAGGTCCTTCAAGTAGGAGTCAGTGTGTCATTCCTTGAGTTCTTTTGAAGATTTAGTCATAAGTAGTTTCAAATGGCTCTTTAAGGGATTTACTAAACAGATCTTGGTACCACTATGTATGAAGCTGTCTAAAAGTGACTTCGTGTTCCATATTCAATGCCAGGTGGAGTATTCTAACATTTTTTTTCAGAAGCACATTATTACATCCTGTTTTATTAACTTCAAGCATTGAAATAGGCATCTACATACCATCTAAAAACTTCAAGACAAATGAGCTAATTCTTCTGAGTTTTATATATAATGATATGAGAGAGAATAAAAACATCGACTTCCTAGATTGATTTTAACATAAATTAGAAGACTTTTCTCCTCTTGCAATCACCTCTCTCTCTCTGAAGCTTTTTTTAATTCTTGTCCGTTAAAATCATGGAACTTTTGTCTCTGAGTATTTATTCAGAAAAGTGTAGACCTGTTGATCTTTTTTTCTCTGACTACCATGAATTCTGTAATGTATATAATAGAGTTGCTTCTCTTGTTTGTGAGTGTAGGTGGTAAATAATAACTTTACTATACTTCAGATGATTTTGATAGTGTGCCTTATATTCTTTTGTAGTCATATAAACTGAAAAGTCTCTAGGAAACAAGGACTGAAATATTTCTACTGCATATTAGTCTTGCAGCTACAAGAGTCAGACCTTTAAGAAGAAAGAATATATTAATGTATAGTTGCCGATAGATATAATTCCTGCTGAAATTTATTTTTAGAACCTGAGACTGTGAGAATTGTGGTAAATCCAAGACATTAGTCTCATACAAAACTAGACCATGATAACATTTGAAACTGGAAGAAAAGACTGTAGTGGGAGGGGCGCTCAATATGCTATTATAATGCATTTTCCTAAATTAGTGTATTTGGATTTGCAAGAGAAAAAATGTTCAAGGACATTGGAAAAAATATGTTTCTTTCATTATACATGTTAATGGTGAGTCCAAGTTAAGGGTATAAATTAGTTGAAAATTAGGACCTGGCCAAAATTGTAATTTTGTGGAAAGCATTGATATATAAAAGGTATTCAGAGTAAATATTTGGTAGTACCAAAACAACCCATATATTTAGTGGAACCTTCTCTTCTTGAATTTATAAAACCCTTCCTTTGAACAGACTGTTTCACCTTTGTCCCATATAAATTTATTCTCAAGTGTTCTATATTACTTCCTTGTTCTATGAAAAGTGGCCTCAAACCTAACTTTAGGAATAGTGGGTGGAAAATTGCATGATTCCAGGCATCAGATGGATGATAACTATTTCTATGGTGAGGTAGAAAAATAAGCATCTTTGTGCTTACTATGTTCTGGATGCTTAAATACTATATTCATTGGATTTTCATCTCAAATGTGAGAAGAGCTGTCATATTCATTTTATAGAGGAAGCTTAGATTTTCCATTTTCTGGCTGTGTAATCTTGGGAAAGTCATAGAACTTCTTTGCATTTAAGATCCACACTCAGTGTTGTCTGAATTCCAAGTGCAATTTGATCAAAAGGGAAGTGATTACATTGAAGCAAAGAACAGGTGATTGTAAGACTCCCACAGTCCAGCCTTCTAAGGGCATTGCCTCTTCTATGAACCTCACCCACTCTACCACATATTCAGGCTCTTATGTATTCTGTTGTGTACTTTTATGGAGTTTATTTTTTATGTGTATGAGTCCTACTCCAAATAATCATATTCACAGTAGCAGCAATTTGCCAGAAGCTAAGAGAAGCAACGCGATGACCACAGGGTGCCTTTTAGAAGCATTCATTTAACTCAGCAATTTGGATGGAGAATGAGAGGAATAAAATAATTTAACTGATAAGCAATCAAGTAATTATTATTTATAATGGAGGTATTCTGATCTATCAGAATTCAAAATTAGCATACATTGTAAAGGAAAATCCTAAGACTGGAGTATTTTGAACTTGGGACCGAGTCCTTCGTGTTATATTCTTTATCCCTTTGGGTAGGGATAAAGATAAAAGGCTCATTTCTGTTTTCTCAAGTTTGTTTTTTAATGGAAAAATTTGCAAAGGATGATGTTGGTGAGACTAAATTCTTGGATTAGGTTACTACTTGATTAGTTAGTTGGCTGTGCCCCAGAAAAATATCCACTCACCCACAAATGCAGCCAATCTTTTCACAACTCAGTACTGTTCTCATCACACGTGAGGCTGTTCCAAGCCGTGGGTAATTCAGAACATTCTGTCTCTACTTTGGGAAAATAATGCCAAAGTAACTTCAAAAACAAGACACCTGCCATAATGACTCGGCCACAGAAATTGTTCAGTAGATTTCTGGTCAAGATTCTCCTGTACAGAAGCCAGAAGAACACTGACTCGGCCGATCAAGAGCTTACTAGGTCTCACCAATGAGCACTTACCTAACAGCATGCTCCACCGTCCTTTAGTGTTTTCATGACTAACGTGCTAGTGAGCTCTATTTATAGATGGCACCGTAAAACCCTTCCCTGGACATGCAATTATCATTTGAGAAGGTGCCAGAATATCAGAGACTGTGAACTATACATCCAGAAGCCTCTTCCTTTTGCATGTTTACTTGCCTCTTGTTAGGGTCAGAATTGAGCCCATTTGTGGGTGTTCAGAGAACGCTCAAGGAGAACGGTATGTGGCTAACATGAGCAAATTATCAAAGGCTTAGGAGCTACCCATATTTAAATTTGGGCTTTGTGGGAATAGGAGGTAGTTTCATTCCCTTATGACTAAAGTCTTATTGAACTGTATTAGATAACAATATTGAGCAGAAGATAAGATTACACTATTAGCCCAAGGAATTGAAAAGCTAAAGAAACATTAAGAGAAATGAAACTGGTCAAAGCAAAATCACAAACAAACAGAACTAGACAAAACCAAACAGAAGCAACATATGCTGTGCTTTGTCCTCACAAGAATTCAGTGCAATAGCCATCAGGACAGTATTCCTCTGCATTACATTGCCCTAGGAAGAATATTTTTGTGTTCATTTTCCTAAATAAAATTTATTGCGTGCTTCTGCACAATTGTGCCTTGACGGCGTGAAGAGTGGATGGCGTTTCTCCAGTTGTGCATGGAGTTTGTGGTCTGTTGGAGCAGGCTGTACAATAGGAATATAGAATGAGCAGAGCCAGGAGGTAAGAAGGAGAAGTCCCAAATTCTGTCCTGTAGACATTCGCTGTTTAGAGTCACCATGCGTCCTTCTGTGTGGAAAATAAGGAACTGTATTAATTAGACACAAAGTAATGCCATGAGAATCACTGTGCATTATTACCATATTGTGGACCTGGTTATTTTAGGCATGGAAATAATAGGCCTCAGTAACCCCACTGACGTCCAGTCTACAGAATGTTGTCATCTGCTACATTTGGGTTCCGTGGACTGAACAAATGGCAGGTCCTTTCTTCTAAGTGGGTGTATGATACTCATTCCTTGGACACTAGATATGCAAGATCAGTCCACCAGTTCCTTGGTTGGGGAAGTCAATGCCTGGCAAAGGAGGATGTGGGCAGGAAAACCAGCCATGCCTGGGGAGTTGGGGGAAGTCTTACAGTGGGAGCCACACTTGTGCTTTAGCTTGAAGGAAGAAGGGATGCCCGTCTGATTCAGAAAGACCCTAGTATGTTTGGAATGTGGCTCAGCTCTGCCCTGTGCCAGTAATGTGAGCCCGCAGGTTAGTGGCAACCTGGGTGAGCGGCCACACTGCTCTTGCCCTTCACTGACCTTCTGATGCAAAAAGAATGTGACTGTTGATTGACTTTTACCTTATGTCATGCAAAATTCCTCCCTGGCTCCGGCTAACCTGGAAGGATGGAGGGAAATAGAATTCTGGGACATGTAGTCCTGGTTTAGCTAAAATAATACAATCCAAATCTACCACCTCCCACCCCTGCCATTCAAAATGAAACAAATGATTGAGATGTAGTTCCTGCCTCCAAATAGCTAATTGTGTGGTGGGAGAGTCTAAATTCATCTTGATATGTGTTATAATAGAACTGCATTGCTACTTTTACAAGCATGAAGTGAGATTAATATACACGAACAAGCTTCAGATGTGTTCAAGTTGTAATGGTTTCCAGAGTCTCATCTTGGTGTTTGACATTAGATTACCTCTGTTTTTAAATGTAACCACTAGGAGATAGATTCATTCTAGATATTTTAATAAGTTTAGATTCCCTAAGATCCCTTGATCTTTGTCTCATCAGTTGGGAGAGCGGTGGTGCTGAATGGATAGCAACCAAATCCCCACACTAACCCAGATCTGTCCGTTCATGGGATTGTGCCTGCGAATTTGTCACCAGCTCTTCTTCCAGAGACCACGTTTGTCCTGCTGAAGTGTAACTTGCTCTGGGGAAAATAAGAGATACATTAAGAAATGGTATCAAAATTCCTCATCCACTCTGAAAAGCATCAAAGAGAAGAAATAGCCTCAAAATGTCATGAAAACCACTCAGGTATCCGCATCACCTTACACAGATTTTCCTTACTGTTTCTTTATAAGCTTATGTTTGACTAACACCTTTACCTTAACCTTCTGCCTCAGTTTCTCTTCCTTTGATGCTGTATAACAGGGTAGATTTGGTATATTTTAAAGACTTCACATTTTCTCCACATGATGAAGATAATGTCAGAATGATAAGCGTCCTTCTCGTTTCTTTGAAGGGTTTGTTCCCACATCTCGGATATTCTGTTACCATAGTCATGAGAAGAGGGTATTTTTGTTGATTTTTTCCATGGATATGAGAATATGTGGAGACACTTATGAAAACGGCCATCTACCAATGACAATGTCATTTCACAGCGGAATCATTTTCAATTTACCTATTTGTATTTATTTAACAACCACAGGGTGCTAACTGCATAGTGTACATAATTCTTAGTGCTTTACAAATATCAGTTCTTTATCTCCATGATGCATTTCATTTTTACAGAGGAGGAAGCTGGCCCAGAGAGGCCATGTAATATTCCCAAGGTCACACAGCTAAAAAAAAAAAAAAATAGCTGATTTTGGACCAGGCAGTCTTTCTGTACAATATGCATCTTTAACCACTAATCTATGCCCTAAAGAACCGTAATTCCCTATAAATTCATATCTGTTTAATTAACAGGGATCCTAAATTCTGTTACCACATAACTTGGATTATACACCCATCATCAAGAAACCTTGGTACATAACTCCAAGTGAAAGGAGAGAAACGCTCAGGCATTGAAAAGATGAGATAGAATCAAAGCATCTGGACCCTGCTCTCTGAAATCGGATTATTGATGTGTTTGTAGTAGTCTATTTTGCATGCCAAGCATTACATTGTACTTTCTCTATCAAGGCATTTAAAGAATAAATCCAAACAAATCTAAAACAGAAAGAAAGATTTATGCACTGGATTTAAGGGGCAGAACTCAGAGGTTTGCCATTTTTATCAAAAGTTCGTAAGCACAAGAGGAACTTGAGAAAGATAAATCAATACAAATTTCACTTCACTAAGCAAGTGCAATATTCCGTCCAAGGAAAGTCACATTTCACTGATGGGGAACATGTGACCACTCTTTTTTTAAAATATATTTTTATTGATTTTTTACAGAGGAAGGAAGAGGGATAGAGAGTTAGAAACATCAATGAGAGAGAAACATCGATCAGCTGCCTCTTGCACACTCCCTACTGGAGATGTGCCCACAACCAAGGTACATGCCCTTGACCAGAATCGAACCTGGGACCTTTCAGTACACAGGCCAATGCTCTATCCACTGAGCCAAACTGGTTAGGGCACGACCACTCTTTACAGTCCCAATCACATATTGAAGTCAATGGGCTTGAACGCCAAGTATTGACCTAATAGTAAGTAAGCCATTGGTAGATACAAGTGGAGCCCAGGGGTCCTGGTAGATTTCTTAGGTTAGTAAAAAGCCTCTTCTTAATTAATCCAATATAAATGACCCCTTTTCTCTGTGCCATTGAATATTAACTTTGTTAATGAGAAATTACTGCTCAATTAATGCCAGGATTTGAAATTGTTATGGGGAAAGAAGTCTTAGTTTTTACTATTTCTTTTACTAATCAAGTTTTTAACTATTTTAACTATTCAAAAATAACTAAATCAAAATAACTCTTGACTAATCATATTTCAGTATTCATCCAAAGAATGTCTCTTGAAGAAAGAACTAGGATGTTTACTTTTTAACTTGAAAAAGAAAAAAAAGCTATTGGAAAATATTTATCAGCCCCACCCCCACCCCCCCCTTGACGCTGTGAGTGCATCTCTGAGATGACAGGTCTCTGATGTCCTCATAAACTTCTTTCTTGTGTCCGGCATTTCCTTTTACGCAGTTGCAGCTCTTAAACTAAAGACCAGATCGTTCTCGGACATATTTTTTGTTTTTGTTGTTTTCTTCATCTTGACTCTTCTTCTGACCTGATTCCTAATAAAAAGAACACACAGCATTCATGGCAGCACCTCAAGGCCTAGAGAAGTCTTTCACAGCGGTTGTCACCTTTCGTCTGCAAACGACTCAGTGAGATGAGTGCGAGGAGCAGCAGGAGAATTCTTATTGTAGCGTTGAAAATACAGCCGATCCGGTCAGTTAAGTGCCATGCTGTTACCTGGCAGAGAGGGGCCCCAACCCCAGGGTTCCGACTCCAGATTCGTCCCCCTTTCCCAAGCCATGCAGCTATGGAGTGCCTCCTCTCCTCCTCCATCTCCGCAGTGGAGCAATCTTAAGGGGGTGACAGGTGGCTCCTCAGTGTGGCCTCGTGTGCGTTTTCTCATCAGTCAGAGCTGGGCTTTACTCCAGGCTTGGCCACTATGACTTGTGTGACTTAGGCTAGTGGTCCTCAAAGTGTGGCCCAGGACTAGAGGCATCAGAAACCCCGGGAGCTTGTAAACAGTGCCAGTGCTCTGGCTCCCCCTCAGACCTACTGCGTGAGCAGCTCTGGGCATGGAGCCCAGCATGTCTGTGTCTCACCAGCCCTCCAGGGGATTCTGATGAACGTGAGGGCTTGAAAACCAGCGGCCTAGGCCAAGGACTTCCCACTGTAGAAGTCCTGTTTTCCCTTTCATGTGGGTCAGTGACAGCTATGATAGAGAGCCTCTTCCGAGAATTGGGTTTGGGGCAATGAGTGTCAAACCGCTAACACACAGTAAGGCACCTTAGAAATGGAAATGCTGGCGCTCCCGGGGGATTGAACTTTATTGCAAGGGTTCTTTCCAACTCATCCAATAAATTTGATCCTTGGAGAACAGAAACGAAGTGATCACCTTCCTTGGATGCAACACTACTTCTAAATGGTGGAAGAGATGACTGTTTCTAACTAAGGGGCACACTGACGGCAAACTTTGGCTGTTCTCATAGTCGTTAGTGGCTGCCATGGGAAAGAAATTAAATGGAGCCCGGTGACTTTTTTCCACCCAGGTACTTGTAAGGAATCAAGAAGGGGCATGACCTCTCTGTGTCACCATTTTATTTGTTCGTGGGATCATGGCAGCTGGCTCACAACAGCTTTGTCCAATGGCTAATTTTAGTTCCAGAGTTGGAATTGCTTAAAATTTGTATATCTAAATACAGCTCAATAATTTCAAAGTCCTCGGCTTTAAAAATTGGTAAATTCAATTTAAAAACTGATTGAAAAAAATTCCAACCCGTGTTCACCAAAACATATGAAAGCCAGTCTTAGGTAGTTATGTGGACGACACGGGTATGGACAAGCAAATCATGCCGATTTCTGCTTCTGATTCCCTGATTGTCCTCTTCCTGGACCTACTTGTTATATACCTACTATGTGCCAGGTGCTTGGCTGTATGCTTGGGGTCGCCTTCTCTTCATTTATTTGGCTTTTTTCTTTTTAAATCGGGGAGGGTCGGAGGTGTATTGTAAGAGGAATTGGGGGCTTTAAACTACACCAGTTAGCCACCTAAATTTTTGCTTCTACATTGAATTAAGATTCTTGCATAATCTGTACATGAATTTTAACTACCAGGAAGGAGAGCAGTGTTATGCCTGCTTTCAATAAACTCAGCGTCCCCAGGTTCCAGAAGTTTCAAGAGAAACAACCAGCCAAAGTCGTGTTTTCTGTTTGTTTATTTCAGTAGTTCCCAAAGGTGGGATTCCTGACTCTGGGGAGACTGAGAAAAAAAAATCCCTTATGGTACTAAAGTGTAAAACTGCAGGGTTTTCATCGTTGTGGTCATCTGTAACCAGAGGGCACGCTAATAAATCACCTCAACTTGCTAGGAAGCGAGGGAAATATTTAGCCATAAACTAGACTTGCAACCTCATGTTACATGTTTTCAAAGGTTCCCATATCTCTGTTTACTAAATCAATCTGCACATAAAACAATTAAAAGCTGGCTACTCCAGTATTTACAGAGAACACGGGGCTATGTTGAGAATCTTGTGATATCACCCTCAAGATGAAGGCAGAATATGACAGCCTGGCACTCCTAACTCCGGCCTGGCCCTGGCGCGTTGCTGCTGGGAAAGATCTTGACTGGTGGGAACCGGTGGCATCCACCTCTGTCCAGCTCAGCTGTCTCCTTGGACCTCAGGAGAGCTGTGCAGTCATTGGCTCCAGCATTTATTTTTCTAGGCTCCACCTCCAAATTAATCACTGACTTATCTTCCTGCAGAAGTATTTGTGCTGGTTAAACAGGGCAACTCGATCTAGGCAGAACCTGCTGTTTCTGCTTCTGTCCAAAGGGTCAGTGGGAGAAAGGCCGATGGCAGTGATTTTAAAATTGAATGGGGCCATTGTCCCAGGTCTTTTTGTTTTTCCCTTGAATGAAAATTCAGGTTTCAGAGCTCTGTGATAAGGGGGAAAGTCTACCTAAAAACACTATCTTCTCAGAAACCTTCAGCTTGTTGAAAACAGATCATCTTTGTTAGGCTCTGGCTGGGTAAAATGGCACACATGATGTGGGTAATTGAGGTCAGTGGAAGCGCTTTCTTTTCCCAGGGTCTTTTCCAGGCTGAATTGGGGGCCTAATTTAACCACATAGTCCTACAGACTGAGCTGCCAGTTCACAGTGGGGCACTTAGCATGTTCGTCTTCCCCTGCTGATGGTTTTAGCTCATCCAGTCTATGGGCTGCAGGCCTAGTTTTTTGCTGTGGCCCTGGGTGGGTCTTCAGGTTCCAGCTGTTGCACAGGTGGACCTTGATGAGACGCTTAGGCTTGGCTTGATTTTAGCTTATACTCTCCAATCATCCTGATCCACTCCATGAAGAGTCTCTTCTCCTTTATTTTACCCTCTCGTGTAATATTCACACTTAACTTGACTCTCAAGTGCAATAATGTCAATATATGGAATACTGTGATGTCCTTGGTAGGGTAGGGGTGGGTGCATGCACTGTTTAAGCAGAGCCTGATTCATAGGCCAAGATAACAGGTGTTAGACAATGCCAAAAACCTAAAATTGGGCCTGCACCCTAAATAACAGTCCTAAAATATCTATTTAAAAGCACATTTAAGTGAACCATAGTAGGCTTTTAATTTTTTAAATTTAGTCTTTACTATTTTATGAGTCTCAGTTTCTATGTAGAATCAAAATAACTTTAAACAGTATCTTCAAAATATGTACTTGCTCCCTTTAGCTTATATTCAGAATTATAGAATAAACTGTTATTGACACCCCAGAAATATACATCTAGTGATCTGTAGCTACTATGTAAAGCTGAAGAGCAACTTTTAAAGATTTTTACTACTTGTCAGTAATGCAGTATGTTACAATCTAAAGGTAAGTTTAGCACCTAGAATGGAATTTTGGGAAAACAAATTCAGAACCTGACTATTGTTAAGCAGCTAGTTTCATAGTTGGAAAAAAATTGATCTGCTTACAAGTCCATAAATTTGCAAAGGTTGAAAGGTATAAGAGAGTCCTCAGAGACGAAGGAATAGATAGAAGAAAGTTCTAAAAGGTGTAAAATAACCTTTCAAAGGCAAATATGGATGTTGGTATTTGTTTCCTGTGGCTGCTCATGCTAAGGGTCTTAAAACAACAGGTCCAGAGGCTGGAAGACTGAAATCAAGGTCACCTTCGCTTCAAAGCTTCTTTCAGCTTCTGGTGGCCCCAAGTGTCCCTTGGCTTGTGGCCACATCACTCCCATCTGTGTCTCCACCTTCATATGGCCTCTTCTCTCTTCTCTCTTTGTGTGTATGTGTATGAGAGTTCTTTCTTATCAGTACACCAGTCATATTGAATTAGGACCTACTCTAATGACCTCATCTTAACTCAATTACATCTGCCAAGAACCTATTTCTAAATAGGGTCACATTCATGGGTGTCAGAGATTAGGGCTTCAAAATATCTTCTGGGTAGGACACAGTTCAACCCATAACAGATGATAATGGCAATGAGATGAGAGACTCCATACTTTTCTTAGAAGAGCATGGAGAAACACAATGACATGAAAAATGACTTCCCTTTTCTTGATAATTCCTCTATTATTGTGCCTTTATTTGACCATTACAAAATGGTAAGATCAATGGAAACATTTATTTTTCTGCTTATTGCTTTGAATCTTTCATCCCTTTGAAGCAGCATGACCAGACTCGTTCTTGTGTAATTTGCCATAAGTATTGGCATTCGATGAGCTGTCAGTAAGCAGGCAACCCTAAAGCAGACAAAAACAAAATGGAAGGTGTATTTCACAATGAGGAAGGGAAAGTCCAAACAAAAGGGGCAAAGAAAAGGAACCATACACTGTGGGTTGAGGAAAGGTGAAAGCCATGAAGTATTTTCGGAAATAGGTATCCTATAAACATGGAGAAAATAGAGATTTGGGGATTGACTCAACAGCTCATGACTCAGATTTTCTCCTATAACTTCTCTTGTGCCCCAGACAGCCGAGTGTTCGGGAGCTTCCGCTGTTATTTTCCAGACTTCCTAGCCTAAAGAGAAATCACAATATCAACATTTGCATTTACTTAAGGCTTTGTAAAAAAAGAAAATCAAAGTGGAAATAATCGTAACCTTCCTGGAGTGTCTGCATGGAAGAACTGAGTCAACAGTTTTAGCTAAGGCTGTCTTTCATGGCCTCGATAGCACTGTATTCGGGGAGGGTGGAAAGGTGGGAATATCAAATGAATCGATCTGTGAACGAAAACATCTCCAAGGTTGAAAAGACTATTGAGTAGTCAGTGTTGCCTTTGTGAACTTGAGTTTCTAGCAACTAGTGATAACACAGGCACCATCTAGGTTGAAAGGAAGGGCTGGCAAAATGTTGAAATGACCACATCCATCCAGGGCACTTTATTAGCCAAGGGGGTAATAAGCCAGAGAAACACAGCCAACAGAAAAGGCAGGAGGAGCTGGTAAAATACATTTACCTCACTTTCTGTGACTCAGACAGATTTGAATTGGTAGATTCGACCAAGATGAAATGTATTATGCACTAGCACCCCTAAGTTTAAAATAATTTTGGACTCTTAAAACAGTCACACTTGTAAGTAAATGCAAAGTGGGCCAAATGCCATGTTTCCAAGAACAGGATGCACTTAACTTGCTGTTGACCAGTCCTGAGATGGCAGGGCCTATTGTTCTCAAGAATCTCTACCGCAGCGCCATGCAGTTTCTCCATAGAATAACCATTATCATTGAGAATTTCTTACAACAGTTTTCATTAATATCAGAAAGACTTAACTACACTGATATCAATCCAGCCGTGATATATTGGCTCATAGATAATTAGGATTCTAAGAAAACCAAGTTGCCCTGAAAAGAACAACAACAAATGCTTGATTAAATGCATTTTTTAGTCATACCATGGAAGAATCTGAATAATAAATTGGGGCGGGGGGAGGGGCGGTTATTCACAAATAGTTCAATTTTTAAGTATTGGTGTGGAGGCTGTAGGTATGACAAGTATGTTTGTATATGGTTGCTGTCCCACATGTCACTTACAAGCATAGTGTATTGTTTTTGTTGAGAGGCTGGATATACAAACCAACAGTGACCAAGCCCATCTATGACAGGGGTGGGGAACCTCCGGCCCAAGGGCTGTATAAGGCCCGCAAAATCATTTGGTCTGGCCCCGCCAAGGCATTAGGGGTGAGTTAATTAAATGTTTGACCAAATATAGCAGACTAATTTTTAAGTTGATCATTTTGTGTGGCCCGAGAATGATGTTATAAATATCCAAATGGCCCTTGACAGAAAAAAAGTTCCCCATCCCCAACTGTGACAATCTAGCTCTGAGCCATAGCCTCTGTAGTAAAAGGCCCAGAAGACCAATCACAGCCTTTGCAACAATGGGCCCCAGTCAAGACTTGGTCATTGACTTCCAACCCTTGTCATTTGTTGCCCCTGCTTCAGACTTAGCACCAATGAGGAAAGCAAACTATGCTTTTCTGAACCCATCAAATGGGTGCCCGTTCTAGCTAATTTGATGCCAGCTTCTCGTGCCCAACAGCCACTGATGAGAGCAGACCTACCACCTTCCCGTTTGCACTGTGCTGCTTTCTCCCTCTCTGCCTCCCTCCGAGTCTCTGCTAAACACAGTGATGATGGCTGGCTCCCTCTTTACAGCAAAAGCTGAAGGACAGCCCTTCCTTGTTCTCCGTTGGGTGGTCTATGTTGATTTCTACAACATTTATAATTTCTAGGTAGAAATCATTAAATGGCAAAATAAAGCTGCCCGACTTTAGAAATCATGGAGGGCCACTGGGTAGTAAATGCAGTGCCATCATTTTGAAAGCCAGAAACATTGCTAGGACTGGTTCAAACGCGGGCCAAGGTTCCTTTGTCGTTTTTCAGATTGTATGAGGTACCAGACAAGCTCTGCTGTAAGACAACACCTGCATTACATCGTATGGAGAATGAAGGGGTTGTCTTGATTCAGGTGCTGCACACCTGCTGAACTGAAAATCATTCCTCTCAGAATCAGGAGGACTTGGTATCAAGCAGGCGGAGTAGCTTGTGACCTCAGTGGCCTCTTCTGGCTGAGCAGGTTACACCAAGTAACTTGATTATGGTTTTTGGACATTGACTCTATTTTGTACAGTGGAGACAAAGCTGCCTGTGAGAATACAGAACTCCAGGGTTCAGGAAGGCCCAGGACCCAGCCAGCTGAAGAAGGCAGCACATTCTCTACTCTCTTTTGCATCCTAGTCCAGTCAAGAAAGCATCTGACCTGGTGAAATGCTCATTTTGTAGACATGACGTGTGCAAGTTTAATTTCCGAATGAAGCAAAGGGAAAATTCCTGGGCATTTTATGTGCATTTTTCTTCATGTGATCCCAGAATCAGAGTTAGCCATTTAATCCCAAACGAGACATGACCTCACTGGGGTTTGTTCCTTGACTGAATTTCGGAGTCCCACCCCAGGACAGCGCCCATTGTTCTGCCCAGGAGCTCTGTCTCCTCCCTGACTGAGGGATGTGTTTGGAAGGGGAGGGGTATCTCTAGCAAATGTTTTCTCAACAGATACTTGGTGGGAATTTCACTGTTCTTTTATCACGAAAATAAGCCATTTAGTGGTTGATCTGGAAACCAAGAACTGCACAAGTTCCCTTGTTAAAATTCTTCAATCAGGAAGTGTTTGTTTCGTTGGATGGCCTTCATTAGAAATTAGAGAAACAGGTCATTAGAGGGAAATGGGAAGACCTCTCAGGAGCGCCTGGAACACTTTCTTCAGAAGACACACATTCAACTAGATTCTTGAGAAATGTTACTAAGAATAGGCTCTCAATGCAGCCCCATATGACGTACTCTTCAACTTCCCGACAGTGACTATTTCAGATGTTTTCCATTCCCTTGAAATCTCTATTCCTGTCTCTTCTGCTCACCATCCCATTATTTAACAGGGAAATTAAATCAGCAACTTCTTGCCACCCAATCTGAAGACTGACCGCAGTTGCCCCAGCTCTTAGAATTACCCTGACTGTTCTTCATCCCTCTACTCTTACAAATAGTCCGTCCTGGTCTCTTCTTCACCCTTCCTTCTCCAATGGATCTCTGATGATCCTGGATTCTGACTTCCAAGTATCTCTTGAGTGTATTCCCTGGGTTCCATTTCCCTAGGTTACACAATATCTCCCTTACTGCCTCACCCACCCCATCTGTTGTCTGTCCAATCCATTCTCACCACCACTGCCAGAATGCATTCTCTTGAATGCTAATCAGATTGTCTTCCTCCCTTGGTGGAAGCCCTTTCACCCTCCTTAGAATAATCAAAATTCTTTAACCTGGCTTATCAGATGCTGCTCACTGCTCCACCTTATCCATCTCATACTTCTCACCATCCCAGATCCCACGATCCAGCCAAATAAGCATTTTTGTTTTTCCTGTAATGCTGATTCAGTGCTAACATGGCTTATCTTCAACAGCTGCATTCAGTATGAATATAATATAGGCATAAATTATAGCCCTTGGGCAATGTGACTCACGAGTAACTACTGCAGAATGGATTCACCAAAGAACAAAAACAAACACATCCATGGTTTGTAAGAAAGTGGGAGCCTACCCAAGAGAGAAAAAGGCTAAACATAAGAACAAATTTATTCACTATAGAGTTTTAAGTGGAATGTTTATCGTTTCCTTAATGTGTCATAGGACTTAATAAATGTTTACTGAATTATATGGGAATATTTAAAACTCTAAATCATTTTTTGCAGTATCCCTCTTTAAACCCATTTCTTTTTCATTCCATTAAACAAATGACAACTTTAATGAGGGTGTACTGGTATATATAATTTAATGAGCATGTACCCTAATCTATCAACTAAAGAGCAATTTTTTTTCTGATCCAAATATTAGAAGCTAGAGGCTTTCTCTGTATGCCCCCCACACACACACACACACACAAACACACACACACACATTCATAGATGCTTTGAAGTCGGATTTTGATGGAATTGGACATTTGCAGTTGAATTTTAAGTGGAATTGAGACTGATTCTGGGCTGGATGTGTAAAAAGATATTCAGAGGAGAGCAACCAGGACATTAGGATGTTGAGCAAACCTTGCCATGGCTCATCACACAGGGCTGTGCTGGAGCCGACTCGTATCAGCTCACAAGAGCCAGCTGCACACACCTCTTACCAACTCCACATCCAGGGAAGTCCCCTCAGTCATTTGAAATTGGCCATGGATGGAGTACTTGCACCACAGAAATTGGAAAACTCTACCCATCCCCCTCAGAGAGCCCACTCTTACAATTTGCCAGCAGCCCTGGTTGGCACCTGTTGCCTTCATGATTCATCGTTTTACCATTTTTCCATGCCCTTGTCGCTCTCAAAAAGGACAAATTAAATAATCAATATACATATCAGGAATAATAGGATGCTTTGTAGATTTTTCAATGGAAGAAGTAAAGACTGAGTTAGGAGGTAAGAAGCAACTATAAAATTATTATCTCTTTTTTTTTGTCTGAAGAACTGCTTTTGGCTAGTATACAACATATTCTGCAGAGGGAGAGCATGAGGACAGGAAAGTCTTGTGAATGCTACAGGGAGACATATTTTTATCTGAGTTTAAGGAAGGACTTCCTCGTTGGTAGAGTTGAATCATCATCAAACAGGAACAGACATGTGAAGGGTCAGTGAGTTTCTTGTCAATGAAAATGCTTAAGCAGAGACTGAGGGCCAACTTGAGAGGATATCAAGCAATGAATTCTTGTTGTGTTAATGTTCTTCTGAGGGTTCACATTTTGAATTGAATCCTCCTCTGACTGTGCCTGGCACAGACATTTTGGCAGTTCTCACAGGGTCATTGCTTGGTAATATGTGTGTTTGGGAGTTGGTGCAACAACCAGCCAGAAAACCAATTCATTCAAAATCAGGAGAGAAAGAAAATAACCCAAACAGACATTCTTATTAATTCTCACTGTTCAATTTTAAAATGAAGTGATTTGAGAGGAAGTATATGCTAACCAACTTACTACTGATTTATTTCTGGTTCCAGATTTTGAAATCTATTCCACTTTAGCACAGTTTGACCAAAGAGAAGAAAATAAACCAGTGTGCTTTAGATCACTGGCCGCCAACCTTTTAGATCTCACAGACTACCAGTGGTCCGTGGACCACCGGTTGGCGGTCGCTGCTTTAGGTAACTTTAGAATTCAGGTAGGGGGAGAGACTTTTATAATGAGTGGAAGAGGAACACATTGCTTAGTAGTGAGGACTGCAGACACTTCCCCTGTTTCCTGTATTAGCCAGGCAATTAGAACTATAGGAACTTGTAGTTGGTGTGGATCTGTCTGCAGGCATAGTGTCAGCAGTGGGTGAAACTGTATGAGAAAACTTAAGACTTGTCCTTGGCTATGGAAAATCAGGTTACAATAAACAATTCTGTCCATTACCCAGTTTCTACATTGTGCCATGTAGTAGTCAAGCTCTTTTTCTCTATTTCATATTTCTTTATGGAATTAATCATTTTGATTATCATGTGGATTCTGCAGTAAACCCAAGAGACCAAACAGGATACCTTCTTCAGAAGTACCCAAAATACTGTTTTAAAAAATATATTTTTATGATTTCAGAGAGGAAGGTAGAAGGAGAGAGTGATAGAAACATCAATGATGAGAGAGAATCATTGATCGGCTGCCTCCTGCATAGCCCACACTGGCAATGGAGCCCACAAACCAGGCATGTTCCCTGACCAGGAATCCAACCGTGACTTCTTGGTTCTTAGGTTGACTCTCAACCACGCCAACCAGGCCAACATACTTATTTTTAAAAGAAATGACACACAAGAGTAATTGTAGGACATTTACTTAAAAATTAATAACTTGGCAACATTTTATCTGATGAATTATAACATCTCCCACATTAAAACAATGCAAAGTAAGAAGCTCCTTTCATGAAAAGTAAATCTCTCTTGAACCCCAAATCCCTTCCCATCCATCATCATGGTTTTCTACTCCATCTGACAGCCTAACTCTGAATAAATGGGATGCATATTGTGTTTACTTCCGCTCACCTTGTTCCACCTTGTTCCTAGTCCAATCAGGCATTTGCCTCCCAAACTCTACTAACACATCTTTCAACAGAGTCACCAGTGACATCACATTGTCACATCCAGTGGTCAGTTCTCAGTCCTCATCTTGACCTTCCTTCATCTCTGACAGATGATCACTCCTTTCTCTTGTCACACTTTCCTCACTTCACATCATGGTTTTCCTTCCATTTCAAGCAATTCTCCTTCTCAGGACCCCTTGTTGGATCTTCCTCATCTTCCCAACCTAAGATTGGGTTGCTCAGGGCTTCATCATTGGAACCCATCTCTTCTAACTACTCTCTCTCTGCTGTGGCCCCGTCCATGTTCATGGTTTTAAATACCATGTATATACTGATAACTTCCCATCTTGTACCTCTGTTCTGGATCTCTCCTTTCAACTCCAGAATAATATACTGTCTACCTGACATCTTCATTTGGTTGTCAGAGAGCATATGCTATTACCACAACAGAACCTCAGCTACTGAGTCCCCCATTTCAAATCTCTTCTCTCCCAGTCCCATCATCTCAGTAAATGACACCAGCATTCACTTGATTTCTTACACATGTCAACATTCTCTTGACCCAAATTACAAACCTTCCTTGTGGGTGAATAATGGACATTGACTAAGAAGCCAAGGCTCTCCCTCATCCCAAATGTACAAGAGGCAAACAAGGCACAAAACAATACCAACTTCTCAGAAAAAAACATCTAAACATTGTCCTTGGAACCACCGCTGAGGTTATCACTGGTCTTCTAGGGTCACACACTTCCTCAGAACCCAAATGAAATGATGTTGGGCAAGAAGTTGTTTGCTTTGGGTGTAGGATTACACAGGGTGTGTACTTACACAGAAAAATCTTTAGAATGACAGTAATAGAGCACCTACATTTAAGAAAGACACACTGGGAAGAAGTTGTACAAGACCTGGAGGTCTTCATAAGAGACAGTCCAGCCCTCTGGAACAGTGAGAAATTTAGGGGCAATTTTTGGCCATTTTTTTTTATTTGGGGGAGATTTTTATTATTGAATATGATTGAAAAACAGAGATGTAGACAGGCAGTGGGGAGGCTGTTTCTTCTTGGTTCTTGTTTTTTGTGAGCCACCGTTGGCAAGGCCGTCCACTCGTGTAGGCATGGGAACCCGTTAAAGAAAGTGTTGATTCACTAGAGCGAAGCAGAACTCAGTGGCCTTTGTGTGTGGTGAATGCTCCCGGAAAGGCAAAGAAGAGCGAGATTCTCCTGTGGGCTTTCTCATCTCCATGGCGGTAGGTGCTGACAGCTTGAGAGAGAGCCCGGGAAGAAGAGACAAAAGGTGCCTCGCTGCGGCGCTCTTACAAGATGAGAAAGGCCATGGGGTTTGGACCTAAACTTCATTATCCGTAACTAAGGTAAGACCATGTGGTGGGCTACACAGCGACTCAAGCCTGAGCCCCTTGCGCACCTGCTCTCTTAGGCTCATTCTGTCTTGTAGAACGCCTGCTAAGGCACCTGCACGGTGCTTCCCGTGGCTCAGTAGGCAGGCTTTACTGCTGCACCGTCTATGGCTGGGAAGAGTCTTTCTGTCTCATATCATCTCTGGGGAGCGCTGGACCAAACTGATGAAGAGTGTTTGTGCCATTTATAGATCAGTCAAGGGAAGTAACATTCAGAGACTGAAAACATGATGGCTTAGCCGGCCGAGCTTTACTTATTGACGTGGCACAATGTGGAAAAGGGTGCGTCTTTAATTTCCCTTGGAAATGATCATTCATAAAATCGTCTCTTTTTATGTCTCTGTCACTCTTCCACGGCTCTGAGGGGACAACAGAGTGGCATTGAGAATTTGAAACTGTGTGGTAAAGTATGCTGTCATTGGTCTGTAATGAATCGCGTCTTTACAACTAAAGATATAGACAGACATGCTGTAATGGCTCATTAGAAAGAAAAGAAAACCACCTGCTGAAGGTCACATCCATAAACAATCAGCTCCTCAGACTCTGAAGTCTGAGTCGGCATCGAAGCACCGGGCTTTCTGATTTCTGACAGTTTTCTTCTACTCATGGCCGCCCTCCCATTGCGACTCAGAATTGTTGCTATGGAGTAGGTAACTTCTGGCACATCCCACCTCTTCAGGTTTCCAAGTTGCTAGTACAGCGATTCCCAACCTTTCTCATTCCGTGGCACAGACAGACTAGTTAAACAAATTACTACAATTCTGCGGCACACCAAAAAAATATGTCTTGCTGATCTGACAAAGTAGGTATAATTTTGATTCATTCATATGGATGGCTATTGTTGTGTTGGCTGTTATCATTTCTTTCATTTGACAATCTAAGGGGAAAGAGGTCCGTGCCCGGACTAAATAGCCAAGGAGCTGTGTGTTTTAAAAACTGTGCAGCACGTGGGGTGAAAATCATTGTACAAGTGGGGGGAGCGGAGGTGGAGATACTGCAGGCTATCCACTCGGAAGCTCCGGGACTGCTTGGGTGTGGCCTGGGGTTTAACCAAAAGCATGTCTTATCTATAAAACTCTCTAAGCTTTTCTATATAAAACCCGCTCCCTGCTAAGAGCCGTGGAATCATTCTGAGAGTCAGAAGGAGTGGGGGCATTACTGCCAGAGGATCAGAAAGCCCATAGTCCTGAAGGCAGAGCCCAAACTGGTGACTTATTAGAGGCAGTGTGACCCTTCCAAGTGGCCTCACCTCTCTGCCTCCTCTGGGAAGCCTTTAATTATCTCCACCTCTTCGATATTCTCTCATCTCATTCCACAGGGTAGCTGGAGCCTAGAGAGAACAAACTAAGTGAAGATGATAATTATTAGCCGTTTCAGAGAGGAGGGAAACTGATACAATAGCTGAGCCCAGAATCAGATCTGAACTGACTCAACTCCAAGAAACGTACCTCTTGTTCTCAGGTTTGTGAAAATACAAAGCAGATGAAGTTTAGTACTGAGGAAGGTGGAATACCAGTGCAATGTCAGAGGCAGTGTACGCCAGCCCAGACCTGCTCCCGGTGAGGTTTTCTGACCAGTGGTGTTCAGCTGGCAGCTTCCCGACCTCACATTCCACCCTCCTCTCCTCCCCGCTGCCTCGCCCCTCTGCGGAGCCCATTCCCCGCAGGCCAGCCATGCCGCTGAGGTCTGGGAAGATATGCTGGGATGGGCTGGCCTGAGGGTAATACGGTAAAGAGAGTGAGGGCCAGGGACATTCTTTTGTGTATACATAGTTTGATAAAGACAAACCAGTCACTTCACGTCGGGAGCTTTAGAAATCCTAACGTCTGCCTCTGTGGTTGTCACAGTGGCTGTTTCGGATCAGCTGAGGCAAAGCGCCTGTTTTGTCCACGTGATCTGCTTCCTGTGAAACTGGCATTGATGGGCACCTGCTGTTGCACAGGGTTATCTGAGTGGGTTCTCAGTGTGCCCTTTTCCCAGAGATGGGGATCAGAGGTAGAGTAACTGGTCTGGATTCATGTAAGTAAACGGTAGGGATGAGGTTCAAACAGAAATCAGTCTGATACCAGAAGTCAAATCTAAGGCTCTCCCCTCTGTTCAGCTCCCAGCTCTGTGTTTCCCTTCCCTTGTCCCTGCCTCTCCCTGGTGGCCGAATGGCTGCCTGACTGGAGCCCTATCACTCTTCTCTACCCTGCCCTCCAGCAGCTTCCTGAGCTCTGTCCTCCCACAGGCAGAGCTGGGCCTGCCTCCATCCATCCAATGCCAACTCCAGGTCAATCCTAAATTCTTGGCCTTTGACCTTAGGAATCTGGCCATTATATCCCCTATGAAGCCACGTATGTCACATTTGACACTTACGAAGGCATTGACACTGTCTCCAGGCTATGGGGGTGACTCTCTCAGCTCACAGGGCCCACTGGCTACGGAGTGAGAAGCTGTGAGTGGTGCATTCTGCCAGGCCAGCTGCTAGACCAGCCTTGGCAATGACCTCCCATGGCTAAAACACTCACAGGACACTGCCCTCCATCTGCAGTTTTAGGAAGGTACTACTCCCACTTAAAAAAAATTCTAGCTCAGCTGGGTGTCTTAGTGGTTGGAGCATTGTCCCCTATACCAAAAAGGTTGTGGGGATCTATCCCTAGGTTGCAGGTTCGATCCCTGGTTGGGATGCATGGGGGAGTTGATCAATGTTTCTCTCTCTCCCTCTCCCTTCATCTCAATGCACATATCCTCAGCAGAAGATTACAAAATAATACTTCTTAAAAATTCTAGACTCTAATGATAATACATTCTTTACCCATGTGCAGTTTTTTTGTTGTTTTGTTTTTAAATGAAGATGGAAATGTGTTTTTGTGTGTGTTTTTTCCATCCCCACCTCACCACCTTAGGTTGTTTTGTATTCTTTTTTAAGAGAGCCAGTCAGGTGTGGCCACAAGAGGAGATGGCGTCAGGGCCCAGGAAAAATAAAGTTTATTATATTCATAGGTCCTCAGGACAGGAGCCGTGGCATGCCACAGAAGACCTCAGGGGAATGACACCAGGTGGTCAGGAGGTGGGAGATAGGAGTGAGGGGAAGGTCTAGGTCATGGTCTCTATTGGGGTTTGCATGGAAAGGAAAGGCAGGCCGGGGTGAATAGTTTATAATTGGCCAGTTCGAATAATTTGGCAGGCTTTGGGCTATGGGGGTGGTTCCTAGTTGCTCAGTACCTTGCCCTGGATGATTAAGGCAGAAGAATTTTGCCTCCTTGGATATGGGGGCCAGAGAGAGGAGGTAAGGCTCTGTATAGCAAAAGCACGCTCCGGGCTGGGTCCTTCCGTTTCTAAGAATTGGCTAGCCCTCTTGGAATAACGCTGGGCAGTCTCTCCCCAGCCAGAGGAGGGCCCAGAATCACCATTATTATTGGAGGAGAAGGCAGGTTTCTGATCACAGTTGGAGAACACCCTTGAGGAGAGCAAGCCAATTTTCTGTCTCCCTCAGTGAAAATGGCCTTTGCCTAATTACATTGAAATCATAAACTACCTACAACATGTGTGGGGGAATGTTGATGCTCTAACTCCCATGTCAGGAACCAGATCACACACACACACACACACACACACACACACACGCACACACACCTTCTCTTCAGCACTGAGCCCTTATGATTAAGACTGATCACTCCGTAAGAGTCAGGTTTCTGGCTGCAGAAGGAATTCATGCCAAAATAAGTGTGGACTTTGGATCTAAGCAGTAGGAAGCTTTACCCTTGCTGCTTTCCTCAGGATGCTCTGTGACATCATCCACATTCCATTGTTTTTCCCTTTGTGTTCAGACACTTTGGCGTGTTTCCAAAGGGTGTCTAAAGGCAACAACCGTTCCCTCCACCCCACCTGGTTGCGTAGGCTCACCATTGGAAGCGTTCTTCGCCACGAAACAGCATCACCCAATGCGCTCTTTCTGGGGCCTCTTTTCTGGCTGACACCTTTTCAGATTCTTAATGGCTCCGGTCAGGTGGCCTTTTGCTGGTTGAAGGTCCCTTGTGCCTGTGTATACTGATGTGCAATTCAAGAGCTGAGCTTCTCCCTAGAGCATGTAGACCTATCTCAAGAAAGCTGGCAAACAACCACAGATCCCCAGATATCTCCCTGCATCCCTGGTGCTTGGAGTCCCAGGAATACCACATCATCTCAATTCTAGAATCTGGTTGGAGCCTTATTATTTACAAAAGATATGCACCTCCAAGCACATGACTTTAGTCTTCATGCGCCATTTATGACCTAGTCATGCAGACGTGGGACACAATCCCGGTTCTTTCGCTTTCTAACTCTCTGGCATACAGTGAAGACCCCATCTCTCTAAGATTTAGTCTGCGAATGGACAAGACACGAGATAGAATGACACCAACTTTTCAGGATTGTTCGGATGAGGGGCAAGTGGCACAGTGCCGAGGCTCCGAAAGAAGAGGCCCAGCCAGACCGAGGGGCAGATGTCACCGGAAGTGAGAGCTGGGCGCACACAGGGAAACCTCGGTCAGCATCACGAAAGGTCCGTGAGCCGGACCTGCAAGGCTGCACCACACTGAACCGCGTGGTGGAACTTTCAGTTCCCCAGCTGTCGCTGTTGAGATAGTTGAGATTTTGATTAGTGTCTTCTGTTGAACTGACAGGAAAATCTCCTTGGGTAAAGGGACTGGGGAAGTATGCCCACCCACGGGCAAGGTCACAAATCCCAATGTGTCACTTCTTTGAATGGAATGACAGGGAAGGAGGGGATGAACGGCCCTGCCGGAGAGAATGAGTGGAGACCAGCTTTGCCTGATGGCACAGACATATCGATATGTCTTCACACCAAGGCAGCCCTGGGACCAAGAACCAAATGGAAACTCCGGGTTGGTGGTGCTGTGGAATGAGCAGTGGCATTTTAGTTTTAGTTTTCATCTTACATTTTAGTTTTCGTGAGATGTTGGCGCCATTTAGCCAAATATGAATGACTAGTATGTCTCTCCTCTTAAATGTTTGTAGCTTTAGAAACTTGCATGGGCTGTTCACAAGTTGCTGAAAATCTGATTTGAGGATTGGCTTCTAATTTTTTTTTTTTCCAATGAGAGCATCCCATCTGTTTCTACAAGAAAGTTACATGACATGTGGGGATTCAAATGCCAATAATGTTTACATTTCTCAGTTACAAAGCCAATATTTCTTCCTCTGGTCCTAGAATGGAAAAAACTATCTTAGTTCATAGCATATTCTTTCTGTTAAGATTTTAAAGTTCTGCAGTATTGCCAAGGCTCATCTGTTGAATAAATGTTATCTATCCTACATGGGTGCAAAGTGGCATTCTGATTAAGTTGAAACAAAAGTTAATTTTATTACCATATAAAACATTTCTTACCATCCCCTCCTCCAATCAGCCTCAAATAAAAGGGAGGCCATGCCGGCTGCATTTGTAATGGTTACAAATAATTTTAATAAAATCAGCAGCTAAAAAATGTTTAATTTTCAAAACATATTAGAAATCTTTCTCCATATTGCTGCATTTTTGGCTAGGGGTGAATTTTGATTTTAATGTGGGAAATCTATTTGTTCAAACCAAACACCACTCAAATTTCCATAGGCAGATTATCTGCTGGATGAATTAGCCCAAGGGATTAAAAATAAAAACTCCCAAACTGCCTTTTGCTCTACCACCCAGAATGTTCCCCTTGATTGCATCCTGTTTGTCTGACAGCTTGAATTCAAGGAACAGAAAATCATTTTAATAGCCTCCCATGCACAGAAATGGGGCATTCTTTCCAAAGCAAATGATTTATTCCAAGCCAAATGCAAATCGATTTCTCAGTGCTTTCCTTCTGTGGCTTACCTATGGCACCATCTTCCTGCATTAGCCTAGAAAATCAAGAATTAACCACAAAAGCAAAATGCTGGAAAAGCTCCTTTGCACTGTGGGGGAGAAACAAACTTCCCTCTACCTCAAGATCTAATAATCAAATAGACAGATCAGCTAAAGAAAATAATCAAATTTAATACATGCATATGTACGGGAACCCAGAATACATGAGAGTGTCAAAGACCCCACATTCAGGAGAGGGTTAGAGGTAGAAAGAGAATAGAGGTATATAAGACATCCTGAGCTAGGGATGACACAAGGTGCCTTGGGAGCATCAAAGGTGCCAGATGATAAGAAGTTTGCCCACCTATCAATAGGTGGAAGAGGTTATGTCTGATCATCCCTTATTATGAACAAGGCCCCTAATTCAGGTTCTTCTGTATAGTTAAGGAAGGGACAGAAGTTTTCTCTTGAGCATGTGACTAAAGTTGCCTTTAGCTCAAAACAGTCTGCACAACTTGGGGTGACTTGTTCTGAACCCTACAGCACCTGCCACGAAAGATCTCAAACCTAAGCACCTTCCTTTTGGACCCACAGCCTCATGACACTTTAATGGTATTCTGCCATAGAGTTTGTGCTCTTGGCAGGCTGTTCTGATAGAATGTCCATAGTATCCTTGGCAATACTGACCTCCTTAAGGGCAGGAACAGTCCTCACAACCCTCAGTGACGGTTCGCACATTGTCTCAGATGTTTAAATGTTGACTGACTTAAAGAATTCATAAAGGCTGTTTGCATGTTCCTTTACAAGCATTGGTATTTATATATATACTAGGGGCCTGGTGCACGAAATTCGTGCACTGGGTGTGGGGGGGGTGGGAGAGTGTCCCTCAGCCCAGCCTGTCCCCTCTCACATACTGGGAGCCCTCAGGTGTTGACCCTCATCACCCTCCGATCACCAATCACCGGATCGGCCCCTTGACCAGGCCTGAGGCCTCCGGCAGAGGTGTCAGGCCTGGGCAGGGGACCCCCAGCTCCCCGCGGTTGCAGGCTCCGCCCCTGCCCAGGCCTAACGCCTCTGGCCTAGGCGTCCGGCCCAGGCAGCGGGGACCTGCAGTGGCAGCGGGGGGCGCCGCGATCGTGGGCTTCGCTTTAGGCCCAGGCAAGGGACCCCTAGCTCCTGGGACTGCCAGCTTCGACCGTGCCCAGCTCCCATCGCTGGCTCCACCCCTACTTCCTGCTATCACTGGCCAGGGCAGAAAAGGCGCCTGATTCTTCGATCATGGCTGGGGGGCCGGGCAAAGGCGGCCCCAGGGCTGCCTTTGCCCTGCCCCCCAGCTGTTAGCTCCCCCCTGGGTTTCCAATCACTGTCAGTGGCAGGGGGCTTCTTCCTGCTTTCCCTTTCGCCTCCCTGCATTGTGCCTACATATGCAAATTAGCCGCCATCTTGTTGGCAGTTAACTGCCAATCTTAGTTAGCAGTTAATTTGCATATAGCCCTGATTAGCCAATGAAAATGGTATCGCCATACGCCAATTACCATTTTTCTCTTTTATTAGTGTAGACTAGAGGCCCGGTGCACAAAAATTTGTGCACTCGAGGTGAAGGGGGGTCCCTCAGCCCGGCCTGTGCCCTCTTGCAGTCTGGGGCCCCTCAAGGGATGACCACCTGTTGGCTTAAGCCCGCTCCCCGGGGGATTGGGCCTAAGATGGCAATCAGACATCCCTCTGGCAGCCCGGTAGCCCTCGGGGGATGTCCACTTGCCAGCGGGGAGCAGGCCTAAACTGCAGTCGGACATCCTTAGTGCTGCTGAGGAGGCAGGAGAGGCTCCCACCACCACCGCTGTACTGGCAGCCATCAGCCTGGCTTGTGGCTGAGTAGAGCTCCTCCCATGTGAGAGCACCTTGACCACCAGAGGGCAGCTCCTGCATTGAGCATCTGCCCCCTGGTGGTCAGTGTGTGTCATAGTGACCAGTGATTCCCAGTCCTTCTGCTGTTAGGGTCAGTTTGCATATTACCCTTTTACTATATAGGATAGAGGCCTGGTGCACGGGTTGGGGCCGGCTGGTTTGCCCTGAAGGGTGTCCCCGATCAGGGTGGGGGTCCCGCTTGGGTGCCTGGCCAGCCTGGATGAGGGGATGATGGCTGTTTGCAGCTGGTCACACCCCCTTCAGGGTGGGGGTCCCCACTGGGGTGCCTGGCCAGTCTGGGTGAGGGGCTGAGGGCTGTTTTCAGGCTGACGGGTGACTGAAGCTCCCAACCTCTCCTTTTTTTCTTTTTTTCTTTTTTTCTTTTTCATTCTGGGATTTATTTACCTTCTATAGTTGTCACTGGAATTGAGAGCTGGCTTTAGCTCTGAGGCTAGGCTCCAGCTCTGAGACCTCAGCTGCTGAAAGCAGGTATCTGGGTTTGTTTGGCTTCTATAATTGAAACACTGTTGCAGCTCCAGCTCCGAGGCCAGCTGGCTGAAAGCAGGTTTCTGGGTTTGTTTAGCTTCTGTAATTGCAACATTGTTTCTTAGAGTGCAGCTCAGAGGCCGGCAGTGGCAGGCAGGGAACCTTGGCTTCCTCCATCACTGGAGCAAGCAAGCCTCCTGTTCGCTTCAGCTGCCTGGCTTCTGGCCGCCATCTTGGTTGGCAGTTAATTTGCATATCACCCTGATTAGCCAATGGGAAGCATGTCAGAGGTATGGTTAATTGCCATGTTTGTCTATTATTAGATAGGATGTAAGCCTAAGCAACCAAACAACCAAACAACTAAACGACTGGTTGACCGATTGCTATAACGCACAATGACCACCAGGGGGCAGACGCTCAATGCAGGAGCTGCCCCCTCGTGGTCAGTGCATTCCCACAGCTAACCTCTCGCAGCCGGCCAACCTCCCGTGGTCCCTCCCCTCAGCCGGCGGGTCCCCCCATCGGCCCCAATCACTGGCCAGGCTGAGGGACCCCACTCGTGCACGAATTTGTGCACTTGGCCTCTAGTACTTAGATAAATATAGAGTATCTCACAGTGAAGGTTTTCACATCTTACCACCAGGTTTAAGGGGAAAGTGCTATCTACCCCTCCCTGAGCTCCTCAGTGCCCAGCACAATGAAACGTCCAACCTAAGAGATGCTGGGAACAGTGCCATTTCTCTTTTTCGGTATCACTCACTGTGGTCACCTCTGCTTGTACAGGCATTCATAGATGAAGAATCAAAACGTCTGACTCAGTAGGAAGACTCATTCTTCTTGTATCACACTGTGCTGGAGACACAAGAACACATGGTGGAGCAAGTATAGAAAATGAAACACAGGGACATTCAAGAGCCTATCGAATGCTCTGACTTCCGTCAGCCACCTACCTCTTCCATCATCTGTAGTCAATGGCAATGCTTTTGTGCCAAGTGCCCTTGCAAAGGTGCAGGCTAATAGAAGGCTAATCTCCTGTGATCGGCAACACACTGCTTAAGGTTTTGTCTTAATAGGCTCTCTGTCTGCCTCTTCCTAGGGAGATCTTTTGTCCTGTATTTTAAGGCCTTCTCAATTTGTCTGTGTCCACAAGGGAAAATTGGAATGAGGTAACAGCCAGTAACAGTCACTTTACTTTCCTCCGTAATAAAGCCCACTTGAGTTTTCATTTTAACAGCTTAAAACAGAACTCAATCATTTAAAGGTCAAAGAAGTTATAGACACTATCCAAGGGGTTCCTGATCTACAAGCAAATCACATGTGTGAGTTCAGTGATTCCCAGCAGATTGAATAGACTAATAAATAGACTCTCTGCAAATTGACAAAGAGAATACTTTGCAGGTAGTGCTCACAAGATGGGAAAACAGCAAGATAGGACTTGGCTTTCTGTTGGAATACCATCAATACTGAATTTGGAAAGGGTCAAAAGCCACGGCACATATGCTTTCCATAAATTACAGTGGTTTTGGAATGGACAGTCAGATTCAACCAACGCAGCTCCCAAACCAAACTATATGGGAGCTATCAAAGGTCAGTCATAGGTAACCCAGCATTTAGAAGCCAAAGCAGGTACTAGTGCAAAATGACTTCTGTTCTGAATGATACATGTGTGTTTTCTGGGCCACCCTCCCTGTCATATCTCCCTGAGGATGATGTCACAGCAGCCAGGTGCTAGAAGGGAAGTTTCCAACAAGTCTAGGCAAGTGGTAATCAATAATTCATGGTGAAAAACTGGCATAATCTCTCTCTCTCTCTCTCTCTCTCTCTCTCTCTCTCTCTCTCTCTCTCTCTCTCTCTCCCTCCCTCCCTCCCTCCCTCCCTCCCTCCCCCTTCACTTGGATCTGCATTTGGATGAACTATACTCATAGCTATAAGCATTACAGTTACATATGTATTAAACACAAGTTACTGTGAAAGGAGGTTGGGGACACAACTTCATTTAACCCTGCCATGCAGTCCTATGGTCTGCATTTTCCAATGAGCAATTGGAGGCTCAAGAGGTGGAGTAACTTTTGCAGACACGCAGTTAGTCTTACCAGTAATCAAGTAGGCATCTGAACTGCCTCATGTCTGTCAGATCCAGCCTCTCAATTCTTGAGACTTTAAGGTAGATTTCCATCTTGAGGATGTATAAGAAACAGCTGGGGGGGGGGCAATCAGAATGTTTGGGGTGAAATCCAAGGTATAACATGCCCCCTACGATTTCAGAAGCAGATTGTTAGAAGACTATGCTTTGAAAAAACACTGACATACTAGACTGTGTGTAGGGGCATCCAAATGAAGTTTTGAAGTTCATGAATATGAACTACTAAGAACTGGCTAGGGCCAGCTATTTAGGCAAATCTACATCATGAATATCTAATTGTTGTCCTCCAATTTATCCATTTCAAAGGACCATTTACTTGGATCTTAAAAGTCTATCAACATAGACCTTAAAGTAGTAAAGTTACAAAACAGCACAATTTTTAACATTTTTTTCCAAAGTTATTGAAAATATTAAGATAAAAGAAAGATTCCAAAAACAGATTTTGGTCTACCAAGCCAAGAAGTGAAGGTATTAGGAGTTTAATATGTTTTGGAATGGGGAAGGGAGGAGAGGGGTGCTGGGAGGGGGGGCTGCATTGGGTGCCTGTTTAATTTTAACTCTGCTTCGTGTGCCCCCAATTCATTCCCAGCTGCTTTCATGATCTCTCCAATTGGTCCCCCGTGGCCAAATCTGACCAAACTCCCTCTGATCCCCCTCCCCCCTTCCTTGTTTTAAATGAGATCTGGTTTTACTTAGATGAATTAAATGTCACTATATTTGTTTCTGTGGATTGTTCCAGCAAAAATTACAGCATCAGTGTCTGACTTTGAACGTCTGTAAGACTGTCTGCCTCTCTGGGCTATTTATAGCTGCCTTTTCAACACGCTAATAAATGCTTTTAGATTGCTGTTGGTTTGCTTTCCCCGTATGCAGCCTGAGAATCGGTCCACTTCAACAGTCCCAGCTGAAAATACCTATTTTCCTTTTTTTGCGAAAGTAATGCATGCTCATTGTAAAATTTCAGAAAATGTAAATAAGCAAACAGAAGAAAAAGGGGGAAATTATCATACCGAGCAGAGAAGGCCCCAACGGGCATTTTGTTGTGTCACTCAGTCTTTTCTCCATCTCCATGCTTAAATATATTAAAACTTAAGAAGTATATATTGTACCTGCTGTTTCACAGCCCCATTTTATTTTTTCCACTAAACAGTGGTTTCATTTTTCCTATCATTATTTCATTCTGTCACCTTTAATGGCTACATTAAAAGTAGAGAATAATGATATGATTGTACCATGACCTATAAAACAATCCCACATTTATTGATGGCTAGGCATGGCCAACTTTCACTACTACAGATAGTCCTGCAGTTAGCCAGAACTCTCTGCCCATCCACGAGCATGCCTTTCAGGTGAATTGCTACCACAGCCATTGCTGGATCAGAGGATGTACCAAGTGCATAGACTATTGTCACATAGAACCAGCTTATATCCAGAAATAGTTCAAGTAAAATCTATGTATATTATGTGTGAATGAATCTTTAATGTGACAGTATAATAACCTGCATTAGCCTAAGAAGAACCACATTCCTAATAATTTAATCACTACTTTAACAAATTTTACTGAACACTTTTTAGTACTAAGCACATTTTTTTTTCAACTTCAGATTTCCAGATAGTTCTGCGGCATAATTGAATAGTTGCATGCAGTTTTCCTTTCTTTTCTTTTCTTTTTTTAAACTGTGTGTGAGCTGGCAGCTTGGATGGGGGAAGGTAAGGTCAATGGAAGGCATTGAGAGCTGGTGTCGGCAGACCTGCCAGCCTTGATGTTTGTGCAGTTCCAGCAATAACAATTCTCCTGCGAGGATTAAAACCCCCTGAGTGCTCAGTTTGTATTACTTGAGGATTTATAATTCATTCCTTCAAAATATAACTAATGAGTGCCTACCTGCCACATATTTCTATAGCTGCTGGGGACAGAGTGGTGAATAAGACAATGGGACCTTCTCTCATGGAGCTTACAATCTAGTCCAGGGGGCAATCCAGCCAAAAAACAAAAAAAAAACAAAACCCAAGTAATTCAGTCAGTAGTGCAAAGTGTGTTAAAATGAATAAAGCATGTTAATGAGACACAAAACTGGTGTGAAGGGTTTTAGTTTAAGTCCTCATCAGTCAAGGCCTCTTTAAAAAGGTGACATCAAAGATTTCAGTGATGATAAGCAGCTTTGCAGGCAGAGAAGGAAGTGCAAAGTCCCTGGGACAAGAACATCATTGTGTGTGTCTGAGTGGAATTTAACAATTTTTTCTGTAAAGATTCAGATAGAAAATATGTTCGACTTTGTGGACCACATGATCTCTGTTGCAACTACTCAAGACTGCATTGGTGGCCTGACAGGAAGTAGCCATAGACAATATATAAACAGTGGTCTGCATGTATTCCAATAAAACTTTATTTATAAAAACAGTGAATGAGATTTGGTCCTTAGGCTATAATTTTCTGACCCCTATGTTAGTGAAAAAGACAGATACAGTGATGCTAGAGAGTGAACAGGGAGAAGAACATAGGAGAGAATTGCCAGAGATAGGGAGAGGTCAGATGTATAATCTGTATAAAATACAGATTATGCAGTTCACTCTTATTGAAGTGGAAAGATACTAGAGGGTTTTAAGCAGAGGAGTGCCATATTTTGATTTTTTTTTTTTTAAGAATAGATTCAAGTATAGCAGGGACAGAAAGAGATTTCTTAGGAAGCTGTTGTGGTCATTTGAAGACCTGGTCCACTGAAAACGTGGTTTGGACTGTGATGAATGTGATCAGAATGAAGATCTCCTTCGAAGTTCAACCAACAGGACTTACTGCTAGTTTACATGATTGGAGTAAAGGAGGGTGATTGGGCCATCCTCTCGCATATTGAAGATATTCTTAAAATGTAAATTAAGCTGAATTTTCTCTGTTTCAAGCAACAGAAATAGCCCTGGTTTACACAAAGCAGAGAAAATATTACTGACAAGCTATCAGGTAGTTTACAGCCTCAAAGGAAGTCTGAGGAGAAGGAAACTGATTTGAGCAGAAGCAAGAGGCGAGGCAGAATCTTATCTCAGGACTGTCTCTGGGCGCTGTTACTGTGCCCTTTACCGGGGGACTTAGGTGCGCCGCTCACCACTGGCCTCTGAATCCCTGTAGTTGCCTAGAATAATAGGACCCAGCACCCTGGGTCCCTTCTCAAGAAGTTCTGATTGGCCACTCCACTGTACGTGACCCTGCTCCCATGCAGGGTGAAGAAACACTGTCACAATAGGCGGCTTCCGCCACCTCCACTAGCATCATCCTAATACCAGCCACCATCATCCCTTCCCTGGCCAGTGGAGTACCTTCCTGGCTTATCTCCACCATGTCTGCTTTTAAATTTCTTCGACCAATTTTCCACAGAATAGTCAGAGATCTTTTAAAAATGCAAACTTTATCATATCACTCCTAGGTCATGTATGTCCCACCTCTCTCCCTCTTTCCAGACTCAGCTCCCCCTGACACCCGCCCTCTGCCTCAGTGCCAGTTCTTTGGAAAGCATGCCCTGTGCATCCGTGAATCACAGAGCCTCTGCGAATGCTCTTCCTCTGCCCGGGAAACTCCTTGTCTGTTTCTTCTTATTCAGTGAAGTCCCATCCATCTTCCAGATTGTAGCTCAGATATCCATCTCTCCCAGACCAGATCGAAACAGAGGAGAAATGATTATTCAAATTAAGAGTTAAAGGAAGACTATCGGGAATGAGTGCATTCACGGTGCTAGGCTTTACATTCTTTTATATCATTCATTTGTTCCTTAAAAAATCCACTTGCGAGGTCAGCTATTGTCCTGTGTTTTAAATAAATACGAAGAAGCATAAAGATATTTCTAAGATGCTGGCATCATACAGCTAAGATGTGGTAGAACCATCGTTACCATCTGAGGCTTTGATCTCCATATTCCTGTCCTTTAACTGCAGGACCAGGTGGAGCTTTGCCAGCACCCCATGGTAACAGAAGGGATATTTTCATTTCAGGTTAGAATAATCACTGGGGTGAAAGTGGCAAGGAAAGCTTAAAGGTTGTTCTGTAAGCCAGTCAGGAGATGCTGAACTCCGCGATAAAATGCTGATGAGTTCCTGTAATGAGAGGTTCCTGTGAGAACCAGGCCTTCAGATGAACTCAGAACAAAGGATGCAGCAGCCAGGTCACACCTAGAAATAGCGAGCGCCTTGACAACCAGATAGATAGTGACGGGCCTGAAACAAACAGTCAGGACAGGGAACAAGGCCTGAGCTGAGAGCATTACCCAAGGCTGGAGCCAGGGAAAAAGGAGACTGGGCTGACTGTGAGGTCCTGGCCAAACTTTCTGACCGCCCTTGTTACACCGCACCTTCCATTCTCTCCAGCCATTCTCCCCATCACCACTTCACTTTGCTTCCCAAGATCAGTGATTATCTCACTGTATTGTCTTCATGTTTATTGATGCCCAGCCCTTAAATGCAAATTCCATACAGGTGGGACTCTGTTCACTCATTCCTAAAAATGGGTGGGTCTGGCACACAAATAGGAGCTCAATTAAAAAAAAAAAGTAAAAACAAAACAAGAATAGGAACAATTAGTAATAAATTCTTCATTGGGTGATTCTGGAGGCCTTTGGGTGAAGTACTTTCCTGACACAAGGAGAGATTGATCTGTGGTTCCTACAGGGACATAAGATCTTAATATTGAACTTCTGCACCAGCCCAGTCAGAGCCAGGTAAATTCTGAGCAGCGGCGGCTGGCATGCAACCAAGACAGGGATGGGCAGGCTTGTTTTCAAGATAAAAACTAGAAACCTTCAGAGTCATCTTAGTACAACATGTACATATCATTTAAGTCAAAAAAATAAGCGTGATGAAGTGATGTACAAACGTTTTTATAAGCATTTATTTGAGCCAAGTGACAACTTATGCTGGGGAGCCAGATCTCTAATACTCCAGAGAATAACAGTTTTGCAGCTTCTTTTGCACCTGGAATTAAGCAGGGAATTTACATGGATGTAGGAGAAAGCAGGCGGGATTGGACTGTAGGATAGTTAGCAAGATTATGTGCTCTCTTGAGGATTAATACCCCTTCCAGGCCTATTACTCTGGCATTTCCAAGGCGCGTTAACCTAGATGCACTAGAACAGTGGATAGGGCCAGCTGAAGGCAAAGGTAGACCTTTTACTAGAGAGTTTTGGGCCTGGGGCATGACTACCCACCATGACCTGTCCAGTTACAGATTTATGATCAGATCACCCTGTGAGGTTACTTTCCATAGAACCCCTTTTTTTCCATCCACAGTAATTACCTTATAAATTTCTTTAACTTGTCAAATCCTACCAAGTTTATCGGTCTTGGATTACTCAGAGTAGATAGCAATACAATTCTTAAACTAAGTTAAACGTGTGTGTGTGTGTGTGTGTGTGTGTCTGTATGTGTGTGTGTGTTGAGGACAAGGAAGGAGGGGACCTCTTATTTGCCAACAGTTGTGAAAATGAACGGATAATGCCCGGTCCGTGGGGTTGTGGGAGGAGTGGAAGGACAGAGAAGGAGCCGCGGCCTGGGTGGCTTAGTGGTGGGACACAGAGGCACAGTCCCTGACCTAAAACAAAAACAGCTCTTGGGAACCACATATCTTCTGCCTGGCTGCCAAGCAAGTGGAAAGCTCTTGGCTGGGTTCCCACAGATGCTCTGACATTGTACAGAGGGGGAAACTGAGTCCTTGTGGGAGCAATAATTATTGAATCACTACTGTGAGCGTGGCACAGTGAGGATGGCCTCCCATTAATTATCCGCTGCACCCCCCCAGTAACTCGGTGACACGGGTGCTACCCCCATGCCATGGCTGGGGACACTGAGGGTCAGAGACGGTGACTTACGCGAGTTGCCCAGGGCCCTGAGGGCCGACCTGGCACTGGGTCTGCTTCCCAACTCGGGGGTTCTGTGCAAAACCAAAACAACAAAATTCATTTTATCTCAGACAATTTCTTTTCTTTTTTTTCTTTTTTTAAGCGGAGTTGCCAGTCAAAGGAGATGTGGATTTTTTAAATATATTTTATTGATTTTTTACAGAGAGGAAGGGAGAGGGATAGAGAGTTAGAAACATCAATGGGAGAGAAACACCGATCAGCTGCCTCCTGCACACCCCCTCCTGGGGATGTGCCCGCAACCAAGGTACATGCCCTTGACCGGAATCAAACCTGGGACCCTTCAGTCTGCAGGCTGATGCTCTACCCACCGAGCCAAACCAGCTAGGGCAGACTACTTCTTAATTTGACTTTTAAACCAGAATAGTTTGAGTATTATAATTCATGTTACTTGGGTACTATCTTGACAGCCTGAAAATAAAGAAACCTCCTCCAGCCCCCAGATTTCTTCTCCTGTGTGAAGCGCAGCAGCTTTGTGGGTGAGGCAGGGTTACGGTGGGAGGTAGATACTGTGTCAGGCAAAGCGAGGCTCTGGAAGGTCTCCAGGTGACATGACCAGCTACTTGGGGTTTCTGCCTCTCCCTCCCAGCACCAGCGTTCAGTTCAGTTGTTTCCTCATAACACATATGACTCCTTTCCTGTCAGTAACAGGCAAGAAACTTTCTGAAATTGATTGAGAAGGAGAAACGACTGGGTTGTATCAGGGAAAAGGTAAAATCCATGGCCACTGAGGAGCTGCCCTGGGTGGCGGGGAGGGTCGGGAAGAACAGGACACAGTACTGTCCCCTGGAGAGTAGGTCCTGCGTGAAGCAGGTGTTCAGTGGCTGAATGACGGGCTCCACCCCAGTGTGTCTGGGTGTCTTCAGAGGATTCCAGGCAAGATAAGGCTCAGGCGCAATTCCAAGGCAACAACTTGTAGGACGAGTTTTGAGCAAAATAACCTAACTTGTTTGGGTTTTGTTCTAACTCATTAACACCCCTTCTGTTGTCCTCCCCAGCAACCAGAGCCCACCCCCATGTGCCATCTGGCCATGCCTTTTCTCGCTGACCCGCCTGTCCCCTCCCCAGGCACCCAAGCCCATCCTCAAAGGCAATGGCGTGTGCTGGGAATGTAGGCTACCCTTTCTGCTCTCTGCCTGGTTGCTCTCCACTTTCCACTGACACTTATCGTGCCTGATAGTTGCCAGGAAAGTAACCCGGTTTCCAATGATGACTTCACATAAGCCATTTACATGATAAAAATGGTGCTGGTAGATCTGAAAGGCCATGGGAATTACAATGAATTTTACCAAAGATACTCTAGACCATTATTTGTAGTTACTCTTACTAGATTTATCTTAAGTAGATCTGAAGACAAAATCAGATTTTATTATCCAAGTGGCAGAGGTTTATAAAGCCTGAAGCATTGTGTGGTACCTCAACACACCTTGGAGAACTAATTACAGTAGGTGTCTGCTTGGTAAACAGCTGAATTTGAGAAGCTGTGGCAGAATAGCAGAGACTTGCTGCAAGCCGGCGAGTCCCATGAGGAGAATCGGATGGAGAATCAGACAGACAGGACAGTATTCGTTTGGTTGGAAATATCCCGTCATGCACGCAGCTCATTTGCAACTAAATCAGTAGAGGTTTCTCCTCAAACTCAGCAAAGAGCTAGGAGACTGAGGACGAAGGTCAGATCTCACAGGTCAAAGTGGATTCAGTGGATTGAGGAGCATTTCTTTTTTTGTCAATGGGCTTAATACAAGGAACTTCTGAGAAAAGTCGCTGTCGGGACTGGCTTGGCTGTCCCTTCGGAGTTGCTCTGCCCCGGGTGTCTGTGGGGTGAAGTGAACGGGGTCACCTTCCAGCTGCCCTCGGTGTCTTCACAGATGGTAACGAGCTCCCCTGGCCATCTCCGATGCACCCCCATCTGCTACTCTGGCTGCACGTTGGAAAGAACTCCCACGTCAGGGCCGAGAAATTGCTCTCCTTTTTCTCCCTTTGTCATTATGATCTGGAGAGACAGTGGGAACCTGGTGCAGAGGGGCCCTGACCTGACTCAGCCTGTGCTTTTGAACTTCACACCCCACAGTTGTGTAGTGGCCGTGATCACATTTCCAATCTCATTGGAAAAAGAGAATTTTGCAGCCAATGAAATGGCCACCCTCTGTTTCTGAAGGGCAAGGAGCTTAACACGCAAAAGGAAATAGAGAAGTAAGAACGCCGCCAATGCTTTTTCATGGTGGAGTCCGTGGTGAGATGATTATGAAAGCATTGAGGAACATGTGGAGCCTGGTTTTAATCCTTAGAAACACAAGTGTTGCCGAAACCGGTTTGGCTCAGTGGATAGAGCTGTCGGCCTGCGGACTGAAGGGTCCCAGGTTCGGTTCCGGTCAAGGGCATGTACCTGGGTTGCGGGTACTTCCCCAGTGGGGGATGTGCAGGAGGCAACTGATCGATGTTTCTCTCTCATCGATGTTTCTAGCTCTCTATCTCTCTCCCTTCCTCTCTGTAAAAAATCAATAAAATATATTTAAAAAAAAAATAAAAGAAACACAAGTGTTAAATAGAGGCCGCCCAGTCAGTCAACAAGCCTAATCCTCTATTATTTGATGGTGAACAACTGGAAAAGTGCTCTAATCAACATGATCTATGAAACTGGATTAATCAATGTTTATCTTGTCTAGCCATTTGTTAAAGGGGCCTCCATAAACTTCTTTGCTCATTGGGTAGCCTGAGAATTTAGACTAAAGGAAATAGTTATAATCTATGGGTTAGCTTTAAAAAATCGCCTTTTAGAAAATGCATCCTTTGAATAAGTAGAGAATCTAAGAATAGGTTAATAAAGTGTATGCCCTAACCAGAATCTCAAGGCTTTTTTTCTGGAAAATGAAAATTAACGACCCCAGTCATGAACCACAGCGAAGGACATGGTGGGTGCGGGGCCACATTCTCAGAGCTGTAACTTGTATCCTTGCAATTGCTCCATGATTCAGAAATACACTTTCCACATACTCAGATTTGTTCACTTGTTGCTTGTCTTAATTGAAATTTCATTTGCCAATGAGCATACTGATGGAGGTGTTTTAAAAGCGGCTTATTTATGGAAGTTGTTGGCACCACTGGAATTGCAAACGATGCCAACCAAACGCCATTTCAAATAAAAATCATTTTTCTTCTGGCAGCAGGAAAGTTCCGAGTCGCACAGTAGCTCTTGATTTATGAGCTGTGCTCTGTGATTCTCAGACTCCCACGATCCGTGCAGGTCCCTTTAAGGAACTGGGTTGGAAGCGTTCAATAGGAAAACAAGCCTATCTCCAAATCTGCTTCTAACTGGGCAGACATACGAGTCTTTGATTATCATTGGCTGCCTCTCCCACCTCGAATGACCAGGTGAGAGAGTGGAGACTGAGGACCCCTGGGCAGCCGTCTTTCAATGAAAAATCGGGCTGGACCCTACAAGGAACAGTATATGTTGGGGACAAAATTTGCAGAAATATCTTCCATTCAGCATTCCAGTAAGCGTTTTCTCAGCCCTGGGTCACATCCTGAAATTATACAATGACCTCCCCAAAACACGATTGAGGGCTGCTCAAAACAGGCAGGTCGGTGAAGTGATCGGCGGCGGGTGGATGGACGGACAGAGACACTCCTCCATGCCTTGCGGGATTTTTTGGCCGAGTGTCCATCCCCACAGTGGTCCATCGAACAAAGTGTTTATTGTAAAGTGGGCCTGATCCCTGGAGAGGAGGAAAAATGATTCCTTGTGACTGGAGGGAAATTAACTCTTTCCTCGCTTTGGCAGCTGGGAGGTGCCGGACAAATCCTTAGTGATCCGTTTCCTCGGTTGGGTTCAGTGGTGGGGGTGGGGGGTCTCCATGTCAGGAATAGTAATGACTCCGGCTGCATCTTTCAGTGCAGAGAGTGGCGGGGTCCTCGCAAGTGCCCCCTCCTTCTGACGCTCCCTCCCGGCCCAGCACAGGTGGACTGAGGGGAAAACACACTCCAGTAAAGGGGGCTGCAGGGGCGTCTTCATTTCTTCCAGAAGTAACCAAAGGCCATTCAACATTGGGTTTCTAAAACCTGCTCTCAGGAAAACCTTTGGCCTAGACCGTGAATGCGAACAGCGATAGGAACTGTATGTTCTGTATGGATGTGTGCTTTTTTAAGGACTGGATTTGGAGGGACAGAGATGGTTTTGCCTGGGGATGACTGTGAGAGCCTCCGGGACACACCAAGGAGGGAGGGAGGGAGGGAGGGAGGGAGGGAGGGAGGGAGGGAGGGAGGGAGGGAGGGAGGGAGGGAAGGAGTGGGTGTGAGTGTGCTCCCTTTAAGAGGGAAATAAAATTAGCAACTTTGGCAAATTTTCGGGCTTCTATTCAGAGAGAAAGAGAAGAGCTTTCAGTGCCAAAAAAGAAGAGAGAGAGAAAAAAAGGATGGGTGTTAGGAGACAAAGGCACAGCAATTTTATACCTTATTGGAAGCCAGACTGGGAGGGTTGTGACTCCACTGGGGTTAAGAAAGATCTTTTTCCCTCTCAAGAGTAAAGGTAGAAGTAGGGTAAAGGAGTTGAATCTGAACTACTGTTGCAGTCAGCTCTGTGCTGTCCTGTCCGGGAGGACACCAGGAAGACGAACGGCCTGGAAGAGAGGAAGCAGCAGGAGCCCAAGGTGAGGGACTATATCATAGCCACCCGCATGTAAGTTACATTGTAACACTGAGGTGGGAACTCTGATTGCTTTCTTCTAAGGAAAACCACCTGATTTGAACAGCTAGAAAGCTCCTAAGACTGCTAGATAAATATCTGAGCCATAGTCTGCCTTTTTGCATTATCGATTGTTTTGTTTTCTAAATGCCTTCATGCCAAAGGAGGCTATAAAAATGAGACAATGTTTTTTTACATTGGTTCAGAAAAAGTATTGAGGCTTCCTTTGGGATAATCATAGTGTTTATGCATTTATAAAAATGTTATTTTCTCTAATTCCTATCTTGTTCCTACAATGGCTGAGTTGAATCCTACTAGTAAACTCAAATGAGTAATCCATACTGAGCATTTCTGGCGTTCAAACCAAGTCTTAGCTATCTGGTTTGGCATAGCTTTGCTTCACATTTGGCAAGTTACTGTAAAGATAGAAATTAAAGCTAAAGTGAGTATCTTTTTTTTTTTTTTTGCAGGTTTTAACTGGAAACCCAAACCAACAGAAAGCAACTGGCCTTGAACTATTTCTGCTACCAAACTCACCTGGATGCCCGCAGGCCGTCGGCAAGAATGAGCTACTACGGCAGCAGCTACCCCATCGTGAATGTGGACCCCAAGTACCCGGGTTACCCCCCGGAGCACATCATCGCGGAGAAGAGGCGGGCCCGCAGGCGGCTGCTGCACA
Source organism: Myotis nattereri (assembly GCF_964212035.1). Classification (NCBI taxonomy): domain Eukaryota; kingdom Metazoa; phylum Chordata; class Mammalia; order Chiroptera; family Vespertilionidae; genus Myotis; species Myotis nattereri. The sequence goes on from NC_138091.1 coordinate 50,180,009, forward strand.
AAGACGGCAGCTGCAACGTGTACTTCAAGCACATCTTCGGGGAGTGGGGCAGCTACGTGGTGGACATCTTCACCACCCTGGTCGACACCAAGTGGCGCCACATGTTCGTCATCTTCTCCTTGTCTTACATCCTCTCCTGGCTGATCTTTGGCTCCATCTTTTGGCTGATCGCCTTTCACCACGGAGACCTGTTGAATAACCCAGACATCACGCCCTGTGTTGACAACGTCCATTCTTTCACGGGTGCCTTTTTATTCTCCCTGGAGACCCAGACCACCATCGGCTACGGCTACCGCTGTGTCACCGAGGAGTGCTCTGTGGCCGTGCTCACCGTCATCCTCCAGTCCATCCTCAGCTGCATCATCAATACCTTCATCATCGGAGCGGCCTTGGCCAAGATGGCAACGGCTCGGAAGAGAGCCCAAACCATCCGCTTCAGCTACTTCGCCCTCATCGGCATGAGAGATGGGAAGCTCTGCCTCATGTGGCGGATCGGGGACTTCCGGCCCAACCACGTGGTGGAAGGCACCGTGCGGGCCCAGCTTCTCCGCTACACAGAAGACAGCGAGGGCCGCATGACAATGGCCTTTAAAGACCTCAAGTTGGTCAATGACCAGATTATCCTCGTCACGCCGGTCACCATTGTTCATGAAATCGACCATGAGAGCCCTCTGTACTCCCTGGACCGGAAGGCAGTGGCCAAGGACAACTTTGAGATTTTGGTGACATTCATCTACACGGGCGACTCCACGGGGACCTCCCACCAGTCCCGGAGTTCCTACGTCCCCCGGGAGATTCTCTGGGGTCACAGGTTCAACGATGTCTTGGAGGTGAAGAGAAAGTACTACAAAGTGAACTGCTTGCAGTTCGAGGGGAGCGTGGAGGTCTACGCCCCCTTCTGCAGTGCCAAACAACTGGACTGGAAGGACCAGCAGCTCCACAACATGGAAAAGGCCCCTGGAGGCCGAGGATCCGGGCTCTCAGACACCAAGGTCAGGAGAAGGTCATTTAGTGCCGTCGCCATTGTCAGCAGCTGTGAAAGCCCCGAGGAGACCCCCAGCTCTGCCCTGGATGAGTGTAAGGAAGCCCCTTACCAGAAGGCTCTCCTGACTTTAAACAGAATCTCCGTGGAATCCCAAATGTAGTCTCACATCGTAATTCCACTCCATCCTTTTGCTCTCTAGCCAGTCACCTTAAGGCAAGTAGTTACAAAACAGGGCTTTACAAGAACACTGTAGCTGTGTTTCATGCTGATTATAAGAGCAGGTTAAACTTGATGAAAGATAATAAAAAATTATGTAGTATCTAATCAATTTTCTTTTGCTAGCAAATTTTGTGTTAGGGATGCTACTAAGCGTCAATTGATTAATGTAAGTTTCATCTCCTTTTATGATTCCATATACTTGCATCTTCAATTGGAGGTATCATGTTCCATTTTGGGGGAGAAAGGTGGAAGGTAAGGATACTGGAATAAATAAAAATAGAACAGGCAACCAGTATCAATAATAATAATATTTCATATATCATAATTCATAGTGTAAAGACATCGTACCATCTAACCAAGACCCATGCAAGGCACGCATTTAGTAGATTGTCATGTTGAGATATTTAACTGTGGCATCAGCTTTCCCCGTGGAGTCCTTCTGTTTGCCCCCCAGTGTGTCTTGGCATCCGCAGGAGGAGGTAGCAGCTGTGAGGAATAGGAAATGCCACCAACTCAGACATTTCTCCACAGCCACTTGCTCAGGTAGTGTTCAGTGAGTGCCGGGCCGTTTTTCCTCCAACCTTGAGGCAGAAGAGAAGCCAATGGCGTTATTCAGAGCAGTATTTCTCCCTCAAATGCCCCGCTTGACTCCAGCCAGGAAGGGCAGACATAAGGAAGCGCTTTCTGACAAGGGGGCTTCCTCCTACCTTCTCCAAGGACAAGGGAGGGAGCAGGCTCACAGAGAGAGGGTGAGGGCCTGGACTGCGAGGGACATTCTCAGGCTCTGGGAGAGAACCTGTTCAGCAGCGCCCTGAAGGACTGCAGCTTTCCTGGGGAGGGGGGGGCAGGGGGGGCGGGTTGTTGGGGGCAGGGGTAAGGTATTTATTTGTGCCAGGAAGCAATTATGTATGCTTCCTGTCTTGGTCACTTGACAAAACTTGAATTTCGGATTTTGAGAAATGTTTCCATCAAATTTAGAAGACTCATTTAAATGGAAGATTTTTGTGAAATGTAATTAAAGTGATTTAATGCACATTTTAAAATGGAGAAGCTGAGGGCTGTCCCATAGCTTACACTTGAGGACATGAGCTATGTCTGGATACTCTATTTCCATAATGACTTTAAACACAAATTCAATCACTACGATGAAGAGTCACTTTGCTCCATAAACTGAAGAGTTATTAGCTACATTCAGAATTATCTGCATGTTTTCTTAACATGATTTCCGAGTGGGCAATCAGTATATGCCACAGTTTTTTATTGGTTTATTTTATTTAAATATAAATATACACGCACATAGTTTTTACTTTTTCTGGGGACTCTCAGTCTCTCTCTTTCTATTTAAATTAAAGCACACAAGTAACTTGATCTGAATCACATACTACAAGATGACCAATCAAAGTAAAATACATAGGTTTATAAAATGGTGTTCTTTTTTTCCTTTTTGCCTTTTTCCTCTCTCCTCCCCTTCCCTTCCTTCCTTTTTTCCTTTCCCTTTTTCTTTTGCCTGTGAGCAACAAATTTATCTTTTTAACTGAACATGTGCACGTGTCTTATTCCTGTTTTATGGATAAGAGATTTGTTCGGGTCACAAGTTGCAAGCTTAGCATTGGAGATACAAATGATGCGCGCTTTCTGCCTGGCCCCAGGAATGCAGACGCATTTTCCCTCGCACGGGCATCTAGATTTGGGTTTTGCAAACGTGATCTAGTTTCCTTCCACTTTCCTTTGCTTCCTGGACCCCATCGACCCACAACCTCACTCTGTGAGGATCAGAATGGAGACATCAGCGTTCAATAAGTACACTCACTTGTCAAATTCTCTTACCCAGAACAGAATGTAAGCTAGGCATTCCCCTGTAATATTTATCTCTGATTTTCTGTTGAAATGTATCACATACTTCGACACCCTGATGAGTTACTCAACAATAAAGATCTCAAAAATCAGAAAGTGTGCGCCCCTGCCTGTGTTCGGGTGGCGTAGACCCTGCCTGCCGCTGTGTCAGCCTTGGTGCAGCGCCCACAGTGGCACTGTTGTCACGTAGGATGAGAAAGCCTGCAATTACCAACCATCTCTCTGGGGTTGGACCAGCTGGTGCAATAGCTACATCCGCATTACAATTAGGTGCTTCTCTCAGCATTGCAAGAAGGCTCCCTGCAAAATGGCATTTCTCTGCATTGTCATGATTTATACTAGCACTACTGACTGGTAAATCCTTGGTTGTGCTTCACCGCCTAAGAAAACTCCCCAAATACAGTGATGCTCACAGAAGCTTAAAAAGAAAAAGGCATTTCTAGCTTCAGATGCTGAGTCAAGGATGAGAAGGAGGTCAAATGTGTTTTCTTCCTTTCTCCCTAAAGATGAAATCACTCAGTGAACTTAGGGGGGCCACCAGCTGGGACATCAGGGCAGGACCCCACCTTGTACAGGTCCCCACTGAGCGAGCAAGCGAGGGAGCACAGGGAGGGAGGAGGGGGCGCAGGGAGGGAGGAGGGAGCGCAGGGAGGGAGGAGGGAGCGCAGGGAGGGAGGAGGGGGCGCAGGGAGGGAGGAGGGGGCGCAGGGAGGGAGGAGGGGGCGCAGGGAGGGAGGAGGGGAGCACAGGGAGGGAGGAGGGGGCACAGGGAGGGAGGAGGGGGCACAGGGAGGGAGGAGGGGGCACAGGGAGGGAGGAGGGGGCACAGGGAGGGAGCTGGCGGACCTCCAGCTCAGCAAGCTGGCACATACACACCTAATCCCCATGACCTAAAGGCCGGTGGATCGTTTAAATCTCCAGGTCATCAAATATCTCATTCTTGATTCTTTCTAACAACGTCCCAATGGGGACCACAATGTGTCCTGGTTAAAAAAAAAAATGTCTGTGATGTTCTCCAGTCTCCCTGCAGCTGGGGGGGCTGGGGGAGGGGCTGGTGCTGATGTGGGGGGTTTCTGGCCCAGGAGAGGTCAGCAGAACTCCGGATGTGACCTTCCAGAAAAGCTGGCTTAGCGGGCACGTGCCCTCTGCCCGCTGCATGCCTCCTTCCGAACCTCACACGTGGTAGTTGAAGCTCCTGCCACCCTCTTGTGAGATGGGGAATGAAGGACACGCCTTCCAGGGGACACCGAGGAAGGAGGAAGGGGAGCAGCCGGTTGCATATTCCCCCTGCACGCGTGAGAGGGAGTATGACTATCCACGGGCACGGCGAGCCGCAGCTGTAAAGGCAGTTACGCAGGGAACAGAGGCTGGTGAGGAAAAGATGACGGACGTGTTGTCTGCGGAAGCCACTTCTTTTCTGGGCAGTTTAGGAAACACCGCTGTTGTAAAACAAACACAAAAGAGAGTATTGGCTGGGAACTCCCTCCGAGACACTGATGACTGAGTGACTTCAATCAAAGGCCTGACCAGGCCTGCTGCCCTTTATCCCCCCAACCCCACCCCCCTCTGCTCTTCTCCCCCCAGTGATATTCCGTGTCTTGCTGGGACCGACTGGGGCCAAGGATCTGAAATCCACGGAGACTCGGGCTCAAAAGCAGAGCTGTGCTGGGACTGTGTCTCCTACCCCGCAGGGAGACCCATCGCGTCACCGTATTCAGTTGTACAAATACATACCAAGGAACCTAGGCCTGCCCTTGAAATGCGTGTCTTTCATTTCTTCTGAGTTGGCCAGGGCTTGTGCAAGTGGACTCCCTGGGCCGCACCCATTTGAAAGATTGGGCACGAAGTCCACCCAGCGGAAAAGATGCTCTTAGCTCTCTCCACTGTGAGCATGGATCCTTCTGCTGTCAGTGTTCTGCAAGGCGTGTGTACCAGCCCCTGTGTGTGTGTGTGTGTATGTGTTTTATATAAGCTTTGCCTTTGGGCTTCTAAGAAACCGCCCCTGCACACCCTCGCTCCTCGATAAATCACAGGCCCTGCCTCCGTGCTAAATTTGGTGTGGCCTCTTTCTCCCTTTCACTTTTAAAAGAGCAGCATGACCCATTTGCCAGAGAAAATAACTTCGCCTTGCCCTACCCCCCACCCCCGAAATGCCTGTGGGGATCTCTCTCTCTCTCTCTCTCTCTCTCTCTCTCTCTCTCTCTCTCTCTCTCTCTCTCTCACACACACACACACACACACACACACACATAAACACACACACGGAGCAGCAGGGAGGCGCTTGCCAAATTCTTTCCAAAGGGTCTCCTGGACTTGAGGCCTTTGAAAACGAAAGCTTGTCCTAGGGACTCAGCTCAGATCAATCTGTGGCCGGAGGGCAAGCAGGGCCTCCGACCCCCTTTTCCTGAAGAGACAAAAATCACAGCGTTGCCAGGAAACCACCCTTGGCCTGCGTGGCTTTGCCGCTTCTCTCCGGGAAGAAGACGTTATGCCCAAGTGAATTCCCACGTTCTTGCGTGGCACCCAGTGTCCCAAAGCCACTCGGTGCAGCCCTCTCGCAGCTCCTTGGTCAGGTCCTGAGGTCTGCCTGGGGACAGCTGGCATCTTGCCCCTTCACGTCACCCCGCACCGCGCTCCTTCCCGGGGAACGTCGGGCATCTTTTGTGTTGAGTTTGGAGACTTAATCTCAACATGGCTACGTGTTTCCAAGTTCAGTAGACTTCGTTGCTGAGTCCCTAGCAGGGAAAATAGACAAATAAATCAGTGATGGCCGCTTGCTGTTGGGTCTCATTGATTTATGCTGTTTCATAAATGCTGGACCTCCAGTCTGTCGTTGCACGAAAAAGCGGCTGGGCTGAGGCTGAGGGGATTCTAAATAAATAAGGAAACCCGAGCTGGGCAGTCGCGAGGTCGGGGTGTCCCTGGAAACTTGGGCGCCTGGGCGGGCAGAGGGGCACAGGTCAGTCATTGAGAGCTCTCAGCGCGCCCGGGGGATGAAAATCCAAACAGCTAGGTTGGGTCTTGCTAAATTACACAGCCCGGGCGTGCTTTTTCTCTGTGCTATCATTTACCACGGGGGCTATCAACCAGCCTTAATCACTATCTGAGTAACTTGAACTTGAGACAGAACGAGCCTCCAGAGGCTCAGACCTTGGGAAAACTTTGCAGAAAGTTACCAGAAACCTTCCAATGTCCACAGAAAATGCTTGGGTCACGCGCCCTGTGCACTGTGGGTAAAGACTCTTTATTTGAATTAGAAGCACATGTTTCGGAGCAATTATTTTTTGTGCTACCTGTTGATTTTATCGGATACCAGTTTGCCTGGGGGAGGGCGGTGGGGGGCGGGGGATGGAGATTAGCCCTGGGGACCAGGGTAAGGAAAGAGCTAGCCCATTCCAGAACCAAAGATGATTATTTCTTCGAACATTAGGTCGTTTAGCCAGATTTCATTTTACATATGCGGACCCCTCCACCGTAGAGGAGTAGGTGCCCAAAGGGACACAGCTGTGGAGGGACAGCCTAGAGCCCAGGACCTGGAACCACCGCTGACCATAAGGTTGAGTGTTTTCATGCTGCAGTCACTCATTGGGAAAGGCGATCGCTCCAAGACCCACTATGAAATAAAAGCCTGTTGTTTTGTAAACGTGCTTTCTGAGCTGAACTGTTAATTTGTCATTATTTAGAGGGGCTGGTGTGTGGGCAAGGAAAAATAAATGTGGAATGAGCTGTTAAGAGCAATGACGAGTGAGGAGAACCTCATCGAAAATGTGAACAAAAATGATTGAATTCAAAAGAAAAGGCTTCCCGCCCTAACTGGTTTGGCTCAGTGGATAGAGAGTTGGCCTGCGGACTGAAGGGTCCCAGGTTCGATTCCGGTCAAGGGCATGTACCTTGGTTGCGGGCATATCCCCAGTAGGGGGCGTGCAGGAGGCAGCTGATCGATATTTCTTTCTCATCGATGTTTCTAACTCTCTATCCCTCTCCCTTCCTCTCTGTAAAAAATCAATAAAATATATTTAAAAAAGAAAAAGGCTCCCCCTTTCTCAGGGCAGTGCTTCATGCCTGGTGATCACCGTCCCCAAGCCTCTCACCTGCGGAGCAGGAACATTCAGTCCTCCGCAGGGCCAGGCTCAGGGAACCGGCCAACACCATGAGTAGCGGGGCTTTTCAACCCTTAATGCACGTGGTCCATGCTTGAGGCAGGACCTGCAAGGACAGGAGCTGCATCCGAGACAGTCCCACAGACGCACGCTGACCACAGCCGCCCTGTGCAACCTGGAGCAACTCAGCTGGCCTTTCTGATTCTTAGTGCTCCTGTCTGGAGTTTTTCTCGTTGTATGAAGTTGCGATTGTGAGAGCAGCTTAAAAACCAGACTGCCTGGGCTTGGTTCCTATTTCTACTCTTTTCTTCCTATGTGACTTTGGGCAATTTACTCAACTTCTCTATGCCCCAGTTTTTTCAACTGTGAAGTGAGGAACAGAACAGTACCACCACCACCACCAGAGCTGTTATAAGGTTAAGGCAAGCGATATTTGCGAAGTGCTTGAACAGTGAGTACCAGGCACATAATGAGGCCTAAGAAAGGGGAAGGTATTATCGCCAGCAGCAAAGTCAGCATCTCTTTCAGTGTTTTGATCATTAATTAACATTCCATAACTTTAAACATTGACTGAAGCAAAAAGAAAAAGGTGGGGGAGGCGGGGATTAAAAAGAGCAATCATTGGGTAGAAGAAATATAAATTACTCCCATCTGAATGCAAATGATTTGTGTACTCTCTTATCAAAACCACGTTGGGTTATGTAAACCACACTTCCTCTCCATTGCAGGAGGCATCAGGATTAGGAAAATGGTGCTTAGGGAACCAAACTTCTACTTTGCTCAGAGATGCGGAGGCTTAGTGACTAGTAGCAAACCAAGAGGAATCAGATTGCGTGCTGTACAGGCGACCCCCCTTGTGAATGACCCACTGGGCATTCAAGCTATTTCAGAAACGATTTCACTACTTTCTGTCCGAATACCATGCACTCAACATGTTCCGGCAGATTAAAGGGGTCCTGGGAGGAGCAGGCTCATTAGCCAGGCATGGCCCAGCACAACCCCAACCGACTGCTATTGGCTGTTGGTCTGTGAGGTGCCTGCAAGCCACCCGGAGGCTCAGAGCCTCACTCTATGTGCCAGAGAACAGGCCTGTGGATGGATATCTGGATGAGGGAGGAACAATCCTTTTTCTCTACTCTATGGCACACAGTGGGAGGGCTTTGGTGTGAGCAGGGTCTTCAACTCAGACAGAAGTGGATTCAAATTCTGCGTGTGCCCTTTGGCAACTGTGTGAATTTGAGCAATTTTGTCATTGTCACTGAGACTCAGTTTTTCCAAGGAGATGATATTTATCTTGAGGGCTATCCCAGAATACCCACAAGGGATTGTTTCCAGGACCCGACCCCCACCCCTGAAACACCCAAATCCAAGGATGCTCAAGTCCCTTATAGAATACTAGGGGCCCGGTGCACAAAATTTGTGCATGGGTGGGGGTCCTTAGGCCAGGAAGGTGATCAGGGCCAATCGGGGCCAAGCCGATCAGGACCAGGCCAGAGAGGAGGCGATGGTTACTGGGCCGGGCGCAGAAGGACCGGACGCTGGCCGCCGCCACCACCATTGGCGCTCCACCACTGCGTGGTTCCCCCCCTACTGTCTCTTCCTTCCCTCACCGCCATGCCACCACCAAGGCGGGAGGGCGGTGGGCCGATCGGGGCCTGCCAGCCAGGGGGAGGGATGGGGCATGGGAGGTTGGCTGCTGGCCTCGAGGAGGGAGCCGGCCCTTGGCCCCCCTGGGAAAGGGGCCATGTCCGCTGCCACCCACGCCCAGTTCCCTGTCCCAGCCCAAGCCCTGGCCCCAATTGGGCAATCAGGGCCTGCCAGCCGGGGTGAGGGACTGCGGGAGGTTGGTCAGCTTGGGGAGTTTGGTTGTTGGAGCACACTGACCACTAGGGGGCAGCTCCTATGTTGAGTGTCTGCCCCCAGGTGGTCAGTGTGCGTCATAGTGACCGGTTGTTCCGGTTGCTTAGGCTTTTATATATATAGATGGTATCATATTTGCATATAACCTACACACATCCTCCCATATACTTTAAGTCATTTCTACATATAACGCCTAATGCAATGTAAACGCTGTGTAAATAGCTGTTATACTATACTGTTTCAGTCATAATGACAAGAAAAAAGCCTGTACATGCTTAGTACAGATGCAGCCACAAAAGG